>NC_090312.1:50761211-51961211 GCF_039906515.1 Pseudorca crassidens
AATGTCAGGTAGCTTCAAGGCAGCATGAATGCAGCCTTCAAAATGGGACAGCAAGGGTAGTTCCAGCAGGCCCCCGTTTCCATGGGCACATGCAGCAAACACCCGTGTGGTTTCTACCAAGTCTAAAGAGACACAGGTTACCCTGTGTTTCCTCCCCTGAATCAACTTCTCGAAGTAGGGTGTTCTGCATCAAGCGAACTGCCTCAACCAAGGAACGCCGCAGCTGCTCCTCTGGGCCTGTGGCTATCCAAAAGCCTGCAGTGTCACAGGAAGAGCAGGACTGTCTTAAATGGCAGTTAGAACGCACGCCCACTATCTCTGGGAGGCACGGTGACTTCAGGCAGGAGCTCCTGGATGGAATGCGAAGCCGAGGGTTACTCTGAGTTCAGCTCAGACTAGGGCAATGCGTCAGACTTCGACGCCATGAGGGACGTGCCACAACGGTGTTCGTGAACGTGTGCGAGTGCTGAGGAAATTAAGCTGCTCCCAAAGAGAGTGCAGTGCGTTTCCCTACGCTCGGCATACACAGAGGGGCTCTAAAGGGCTACGGGCCTGGATGTTGCTTAGCAGACCCAGGTGGGCCTGGGGGTACTCAGTGTTCCTGCCGGGAGCAGGGTGCCCACGCTAGCCTCCTAGGTGTCCAGAAAACTGTGCTGCCGTGGAAGTTACCCAGAGCAGAGGCCACCGCCTCATGGAAACTGCTGCACGCCTCCGCTTGTGCACGGCAAATCAGGGCCTTACTTCCAGGCATCTGTTCAGGCTGGGTGTGCCGTTAGCGACAACGCATGGTGAGATGCTGACTTTCTCCTCAGGCAGAGTGACTTCGGGTACGAGGTCCTCGAAGTACTCAAAGCACACTCTTTTCTCACGGAAGCTCACACAAGGGCCATGACAAAGTCGGACTCGCCAGAAATGTTGTCCTGAGGCTGTTCGAAGACTGTGGAAATGTACCTCTCCTCAAGGAACGTACAGGGTGTTGCCCATCACGCGGCATGCACAGAGGGCCTCCGAGGGATCAACCAACGGGTCTCGAAGTGGCTCAGCAGGCCCACGGGGGTGTGGAGGTACTCAGTGAACTTGGAGGAAAGTGATACGTACCCGAGAGGCCTACAAGTCCTCAAAAGTGTACTTCCTTTCACATAAAGCATGTAAGCGACTAAGAACTGATGGAAACAGCTGCCTGCCTCCCTTTCTGCACGGCTACTAGTGACCTAACCTGGAGGCAAGTTTTCACGTTGAGATTCCCTTTAGCTCTAGAGCTTGTCAGGCAGACCACAACCGCGGCCACGGAAGCATCTGGCTCAGACAGAACAGACTCATACTTTTCAGCGAAGCATTCTTACAGGGTTGACAGGCCTGTCAAGAGCAGGGAATGTCAGGTAGCTTCAAGGCAGCATGAATGCAGCCTTCAAAATGGGACAGCAAGGCTAGTTCCAGCAGGCCCCCGTTTCCATGGGCACATGCAGCAAACACCCGTGTGGTTTCTACCAAGTCTAAAGAGACACAGGTTACCCTGTGTTTCCTCCCCTGAATCAACTTCTCGAAGTAGGGTGTTCTGCATCAAGCGAACTGCCTCAACCAAGGAACGCCGCAGCTGCTCCTCTGGGCCTGTGGCTATCCAAAAGCCTGCAGTGTCACAGGAAGAGCAGGACTGTCTTAAATGGCAGTTAGAACGCACGCCCACTATCTCTGGGAGGCACGGTGACTTCAGGCAGGAGCTCCTGGATGGAATGCGAAGCCGAGGGTTACTCTGAGTTCAGGTCAGACTAGGGCAATGCGTCAGACTTCGACGCCATGAGGGACGTGCCACAACGGTGTTCCTGAACGTGTGCGAGTGCTGAGGAAATTAAGCTGCTCCCAAAGAGAGTGCAGTGCGTTTCCCTACGCTCGGCATACACAGAGGGGCTGTAAAGGGCTACGGGCCTGGATGTTGCTTAGCAGACCCAGGTGGGCCTGGGGGTACTCAGTGTTCCTGCCGGGAGCAGGGTGCCCACGCTAGCCTCCTAGGTGTCCAGAAAACTGTGCTGCCGTGGAAGTTACCCAGAGCAGAGGCCACCGCCTCATGGAAACTGCTGCACGCCTCCGCTTGTGCACGGCAAATCAGGGCCTTACTTCCAGGCATCTGTTCAGGCTGGGTGTGCCGTTAGCGACAACGCATGGTGAGATGCTGACTTTCTCCTCAGGCAGAGTGACTTCGGGTACGAGGTCCTCGAAGTACTCAAAGCACACTGTTTTCTCACGGAAGCTCACACAAGGGCCATGACAAAGTCGGACTCGCCATAAATGTTGTCCTGAGGCTGTTCGAAGACTGTGGAAATGTACCTCTCCTCAAGGAACGTACAGGGTGTTGCCCATCACGCGGCATGCACAGAGGGCCTCCGAGGGATCAACCAACGGGTCTCGAAGTGGCTCAGCAGGCCCACGGGGGTGTGGAGGTACTCAGTGAACTTGGAGGAAAGTGATACGTACCCGAGAGGCCTACAAGTCCTCAAAAGTGTACTTCCTTTCACATCAAGCATGTAAGCGACTAAGAACTCATGGAAACAGCTGCCTGCCTCCCTTTCTGCACGTCTACTAATGACCTAACCTGGAGGCAAGTTTTCACGTTGAGATTCCCTATAGCGCTAGAGCTTGTCAGGCGGACCACAACCGCGGCCACGGAAGCACCTGGTTCAGACAGAACGGATGCATACTTTTCCGCAAAGCATTCTTACAGGGTTGACGGGCCTGTCAAGAGCAGGGAATGTCAGGTAGCTTCAAGGCAGCATGAATGCAGCCTTCAAAATGGGACAGCAAGGCTAGTTCCAGCAGGAACCCGTTTCCATGGGCACATGCAGCAAACACCCGTGTGGTTTCTACCAAGTCTAAAGAGACACAGGTTACCCTGTGTTTCCTCCCCTGAATCAACTTCTCGAAGTAGGGTGTTCTGCATCAAGCGAACTGCCTCAACCAAGGAACGCCGCAGCTGCTCCTCTGGGCCTGTGGCTATCCAAAAGCCTGCAGTGTCACAGGAAGAGCAGGACTGTCTTAAATGGCAGTTAGAACGCACGCCCACTATCTCTGGGAGGCACGGTGACTTCAGGCAGGAGCTCCTAGATGGAATGCGAAGCCGAGGGTTACTCTGAGTTCAGGTCAGACTAGGGCAATGCGTCAGACTTCGACGCCATGAGGGACGTGCCACAACGGTGTTCGTGAACGTGTGCGAGTGCTGAGGAAATTAAGCTGCTCCCAAAGAGAGTGCAGTGCGTTTCCCTACGCTCGGCATACACAGAGGGGCTCTAAAGGGCTACGGGCCTGGATGTTGCTTAGCAGACCCAGGTGGGCCTGGGGGTACTCAGTGTTCCTGCCGGGAGCAGGGTGCCCACGCTAGCCTCCTAGGTGTCCAGAAAACTGTGCTGCCGTGGAAGTTACCCAGAGCAGAGGCCACCGCCTCATGGAAACTGCTGCACGCCTCCGCTTGTGCACGGCAGGTCAGGGCCTTACTCCCAGGCATCTGTTCAGGCTGGGTGTGCCGTTAGCGACACCGCATGGTGAGATGCTGACTTTCTCCTCAGGCAGAGTGACTTCGGGTAGGAGGTCCTCGAACTACTCAAAGCACACTCTTTTCTCACGGAAGCTCACACAAGGGCCATGACAAAGTCGGACTCTCCAGAAATGTTGTCCTGAGGCTGTTCGAAGACTGTGGAAATGTACCTCTCCTCAAGGAACGTACAGGGTGTTGCCCATCACGCGGCATGCACAGAGGGCCTCCGAGGGATCAACCAACGGGTCTCGAAGTGGCTCAGCAGGCCCACGGGGGTGTGGAGGTACTCAGTGAACTTGGAGGAAAGTGATACGTACCCGAGAGGCCTACAAGTCCTCAAAAGTGTACTTCCTTTCACATAAAGCATGTAAGCGACTAAGAACTGATGGAAACAGCTGCCTGCCTCCCTTTCTGCACGGCTACTAGTGACCTAACCTGGAGGCAAGTTTTCACGTTGAGATTCCCTTTAGCTCTAGAGCTTGTCAGGCAGACCACAACCGCGGCCACGGAAGCATCTGGCTCAGACAGAACAGACTCATACTTTTCAGCGAAGCATTCTTACAGGGTTGACAGGCCTGTCAAGAGCAGGGAATGTCAGGTAGCTTCAAGGCAGCATGAATGCAGCCTTCAAAATGGGACAGCAAGGCTAGTTCCAGCAGGCCCCCGTTTCCATGGGCACATGCAGCAAACACCCGTGTGGTTTCTACCAAGTCTAAAGAGACACAGGTTACCCTGTGTTTCCTCCCCTGAATCAACTTCTCGAAGTAGGGTGTTCTGCATCAAGCGAACTGCCTCAACCAAGGAACGCCGCAGCTGCTCCTCTGGGCCTGTGGCTATCCAAAAGCCTGCAGTGTCACAGGAAGAGCAGGACTGTCTTAAATGGCAGTTAGAACGCACGCCCACTATCTCTGGGAGGCACGGTGACTTCAGGCAGGAGCTCCTGGATGGAATGCGAAGCCGAGGGTTACTCTGAGTTCAGGTCAGACTAGGGCAATGCGTCAGACTTCGACGCCATGAGGGACGTGCCACAACGGTGTTCGTGAACGTGTGCGAGTGCTGAGGAAATTAAGCTGCTCCCAAAGAGAGTGCAGTGCGTTTCCCTACGCTCGGCATACACAGAGGGGCTCTAAAGGGCTACGGGCCTGGATGTTGCTTAGCAGACCCAGGTGGGCCTGGGGGTACTCAGTGTTCCTGCCGGGAGCAGGGTGCCCACGCTAGCCTCCTAGGTGTCCAGAAAACTGTGCTGCCGTGGAAGTTACCCAGAGCAGAGGCCACCGCCTCATGGAAACTGCTGCACGCCTCCGCTTGTGCACGGCAAATCAGGGCCTTACTTCCAGGCATCTGTTCAGGCTGGGTGTGCCGTTAGCGACAACGCATGGTGAGATGCTGACTTTCTCCTCAGGCAGAGTGACTTCGGGTAGGAGGTCCTCGAAGTACTCAAAGCACACTCTTTTCTCACGGAAGCTCACACAAGGGCCATGACAAAGTCGGACTCGCCAGAAATGTTGTCCTGAGGCTGTTCGAAGACTGTGGAAATGTACCTCTCCTCAAGGAACGTACAGGGTGTTGCCCATCACGCGGCATGCACAGAGGGCCTCCGAGGGATCAACCAACGGGTCTCGAAGTGGCTCAGCAGGCCCACGGGGGTGTGGAGGTACTCAGTGAACTTGGAGGAAAGTGATACGTACCCGAGAGGCCTACAAGTCCTCAAAAGTGTACTTCCTTTCACATCAAGCATGTAAGCGACTAAGAACTGATGGAAACAGCTGCCTGCCTCCCTTTCTGCACGGCTACTAGTGACCTAACCTGGAGGCAAGTTTTCACGTTGAGATTCCCTTTAGCTCTAGAGCTTGTCAGGCAGACCACAACCGCGGCCACGGAAGCATCTGGCTCAGACAGAACAGACTCATACTTTTCAGCGAAGCATTCTTACAGGGTTGACAGGCCTGTCAAGAGCAGGGAATGTCAGGTAGCTTCAAGGCAGCATGAATGCAGCCTTCAAAATGGGACAGCAAGGGTAGTTCCAGCAGGCCCCCGTTTCCATGGGCACATGCAGCAAACACCCGTGTGGTTTCTACCAAGTCTAAAGAGACACAGGTTACCCTGTGTTTCCTCCCCTGAATCAACTTCTCGAAGTAGGGTGTTCTGCATCAAGCGAACTGCCTCAACCAAGGAACGCCGCAGCTGCTCCTCTGGGCCTGTGGCTATCCAAAAGCCTGCAGTGTCACAGGAAGAGCAGGACTGTCTTAAATGGCAGTTAGAACGCACGCCCACTATCTCTGGGAGGCACGGTGACTTCAGGCAGGAGCTCCTGGATGGAATGCGAAGCCGAGGGTTACTCTGAGTTCAGCTCAGACTAGGGCAATGCGTCAGACTTCGACGCCATGAGGGACGTGCCACAACGGTGTTCGTGAACGTGTGCGAGTGCTGAGGAAATTAAGCTGCTCCCAAAGAGAGTGCAGTGCGTTTCCCTACGCTCGGCATACACAGAGGGGCTCTAAAGGGCTACGGGCCTGGATGTTGCTTAGCAGACCCAGGTGGGCCTGGGGGTACTCAGTGTTCCTGCCGGGAGCAGGGTGCCCACGCTAGCCTCCTAGGTGTCCAGAAAACTGTGCTGCCGTGGAAGTTACCCAGAGCAGAGGCCACCGCCTCATGGAAACTGCTGCACGCCTCCGCTTGTGCACAGCAAATCAGGGCCTTACTTCCAGGCATCTGTTCAGGCTGGGTGTGCCGTTAGCGACAACGCATGGTGAGATGCTGACTTTCTCCTCAGGCAGAGTGACTTCGGGTAGGAGGTCCTCGAAGTACTCAAAGCACACTCTTTTCTCACGGAAGCTCACACAAGGGCCATGACAAAGTCGGACTCGCCATAAATGTTGTCCTGAGGCTGTTCGAAGACTGTGGAAATGTACCTCTCCTCAAGGAACGTACAGGGTGTTGCCCATCACGCGGCATGCACAGAGGGCCTCCGAGGGATCAACCAACGGGTCTCGAAGTGGCTCAGCAGGCCCACGGGGGTGTGGAGGTACTCAGTGAACTTGGAGGAAAGTGATACGTACCCGAGAGGCCTACAAGTCCTCAAAAGTGTACTTCCTTTCACATAAAGCATGTAAGCGACTAAGAACTGATGGAAACAGCTGCCTGCCTCCCTTTCTGCACGGCTACTAGTGACCTAACCTGGAGGCAAGTTTTCACGTTGAGATTCCCTTTAGCTCTAGAGCTTGTCAGGCAGACCACAACCGCGGCCACGGAAGCATCTGGCTCAGACAGAACAGACTCATACTTTTCAGCAAAGCATTCTTACAGGGTTGACAGGCCTGTCAAGAGCAGGGAATGTCAGGTAGCTTCAAGGCAGCATGAATGCAGCCTTCAAAATGGGAAAGCAAGGCTAGTTCCAGCAGGCCCCCGTTTCCATGGGCACATGCAGCAAACACCCGTGTGGTTTCTACCAAGTCTAAAGAGACACAGGTTACCCTGTGTTTCCTCCCCTGAATCAACTTCTCGAAGTAGGGTGTTCTGCATCAAGCGAACTGCCTCAACCAAGGAACGCCGCAGCTGCTCCTCTGGGCCTGTGGCTATCCAAAAGCCTGCAGTGTCACAGGAAGAGCAGGACTGTCTTAAATGGCAGTTAGAACGCACGCCCACTATCTCTGGGAGGCACGGTGACTTCAGGCAGGAGCTCCTGGATGGAATGCGAAGCCGAGGGTTACTCTGAGTTCAGGTCAGACTAGGGCAATGCGTCAGACTTCGACGCCATGAGGGACGTGCCACAACGGTGTTCGTGAACGTGTGCGAGTGCTGAGGAAATTAAGCTGCTCCCAAAGAGAGTGCAGTGCGTTTCCCTACGCTCGGCATACACAGAGGCGCTGTAAAGGGCTACGGGCCTGGATGTTGCTTAGCAGACCCAGGTGGGCCTGGGGGTACTCAGTGTTCCTGCCGGGAGCAGGGTGCCCACGCTAGCCTCCTAGGTGTCCAGAAAACTGTGCTGCCGTGGAAGTTACCCAGAGCAGAGGCCACCGCCTCATGGAAACTGCTGCACGCCTCCGCTTGTGCACGGCAAATCAGGGCCTTACTTCCAGGCATCTGTTCAGGCTGGGTGTGCCGTTAGCGACAACGCATGGTGAGATGCTGACTTTCTCCTCAGGCAGAGTGACTTCGGGTACGAGGTCCTCGAAGTACTAAAAGCACACTGTTTTCTCACGGAAGCTCACACAAGGGCCATGACAAAGTCGGACTCGCCAGAAATGTTGTCCTGAGGCTGTTCGAAGACTGTGGAAATGTACCTCTCCTCAAGGAACGTACAGGGTGTTGCCCATCACGCGGCATGCACAGAGGGCCTCCGAGGGATCAACCAACGGGTCTCGAAGTGGCTCAGCAGGCCCACGGGGGTGTGGAGGTACTCAGTGAACTTGGAGGAAAGTGATACGTACCCGAGAGGCCTACAAGTCCTCAAAAGTGTACTTCCTTTCACATCAAGCATGTAAGCGACTAAGAACTGATGGAAACAGCTGCCTGCCTCCCTTTCTGCACGGCTACTAGTGACCTAACCTGGAGGCAAGTTTTCACGTTGAGATTCCCTTTAGCTCTAGAGCTTGTCAGGCAGACCACAACCGCGGCCACGGAAGCATCTGGCTCAGACAGAACAGACTCATACTTTTCAGCGAAGCATTCTTACAGGGTTGACAGGCCTGTCAAGAGCAGGGAATGTCAGGTAGCTTCAAGGCAGCATGAATGCAGCCTTCAAAATGGGACAGCAAGGCTAGTTCCAGCAGGAACCCGTTTCCATGGGCACATGCAGCAAACACCCGTGTGGTTTCTACCAAGTCTAAAGAGACACAGGTTACCCTGTGTTTCCTCCCCTGAATCAACTTCTCGAAGTAGGGTGTTCTGCATCAAGCGAACTGCCTCAACCAAGGAACGCCGCAGCTGCTCCTCTGGGCCTGTGGCTATCCAAAAGCCTGCAGTGTCACAGGAAGAGCAGGACTGTCTTAAATGGCAGTTAGAACGCACGCCCACTATCTCTGGGAGGCACGGTGACTTCAGGCAGGAGCTCCTGGATGGAATGCGAAGCCGAGGGTTACTCTGAGTTCAGGTCAGACTAGGGCAATGCGTCAGACTTCGACGCCATGAGGGACGTGCCACAACGGTGTTCGTGAACGTGTGCGAGTGCTGAGGAAATTAAGCTGCTCCCAAAGAGAGTGCAGTGCGTTTCCCTACGCTCGGCATACACAGAGGGGCTGTAAAGGGCTACGGGCCTGGATGTTGCTTAGCAGACCCAGGTGGGCCTGGGGGTACTCAGTGTTCCTGCCGGGAGCAGGGTGCCCACGCTAGCCTCCTAGGTGTCCAGAAAACTGTGCTGCCGTGGAAGTTACCCAGAGCAGAGGCCACCGCCTCATGGAAACTGCTGCACGCCTCCGCTTGTGCACGGCAAATCAGGGCCTTACTTCCAGGCATCTGTTCAGGCTGGGTGTGCCGTTAGCGACAACGCATGGTGAGATGCTGACTTTCTCCTCAGGCAGAGTGACTTCGGGTACGAGGTCCTCGAAGTACTAAAAGCACACTGTTTTCTCACGGAAGCTCACACAAGGGCCATGACAAAGTCGGACTCGCCATAAATGTTGTCCTGAGGCTGTTCGAAGACTGTGGAAATGTACCTCTCCTCAAGGAACGTACAGGGTGTTGCCCATCACGCGGCATGCACAGAGGGCCTCCGAGGGATCAACCAACGGGTCTCGAAGTGGCTCAGCAGGCCCACGGGGGTGTGGAGGTACTCAGTGAACTTGGAGGAAAGTGATACGTACCCGAGAGGCCTACAAGTCCTCAAAAGTGTACTTCCTTTCACATCAAGCATGTAAGCGACTAAGAACTGATGGAAACAGCTGCCCGCTTCCCTTTCTGCACGGCTACTAGTGACCTAACCTGGAGGCAAGTTTTCACGTTGAGATTCCCTTTAGCTCTAGAGCTTGTCAGGCAGACCACAACCGCGGCCACGGAAGCATCTGGCTCAGACAGAACAGACTCATACTTTTCAGCGAAGCATTCTTACAGGGTTGACAGGCCTGTCAAGAGCAGGGAATGTCAGGTAGCTTCAAGGCAGCATGAATGCAGCCTTCAAAATGGGACAGCAAGGCTAGTTCCAGCAGGAACCCGTTTCCATGGGCACATGCAGCAAACACCCGTGTGGTTTCTACCAAGTCTAAAGAGACACAGGTTACCCTGTGTTTCCTCCCCTGAATCAACTTCTCGAAGTAGGGTGTTCTGCATCAAGCGAACTGCCTCAACCAAGGAACGCCGCAGCTGCTCCTCTGGGCCTGTGGCTATCCAAAAGCCTGCAGTGTCACAGGAAGAGCAGGACTGTCTTAAATGGCAGTTAGAACGCACGCCCACTATCTCTGGGAGGCACGGTGACTTCAGGCAGGAGCTCCTGGATGGAATGCGAAGCCGAGGGTTACTCTGAGTTCAGGTCAGACTAGGGCAATGCGTCAGACTTCGACGCCATGAGGGACGTGCCACAACGGTGTTCGTGAACGTGTGCGAGTGCTGAGGAAATTAAGCTGCTCCCAAAGAGAGTGCAGTGCGTTTCCCTACGCTCGGCATACACAGAGGGGCTCTAAAGGGCTACGGGCCTGGATGTTGCTTAGCAGACCCAGGTGGGCCTGGGGGTACTCAGTGTTCCTGCCGGGAGCAGGGTGCCCACGCTAGCCTCCTAGGTGTCCAGAAAACTGTGCTGCCGTGGAAGTTACCCAGAGCAGAGGCCACCGCCTCATGGAAACTGCTGCACGCCTCCGCTTGTGCACAGCAAATCAGGGCCTTACTTCCAGGCATCTGTTCAGGCTGGGTGTGCCGTTAGCGACAACGCATGGTGAGATGCTGACTTTCTCCTCAGGCAGAGTGACTTCGGGTAGGAGGTCCTCGAAGTACTCAAAGCACACTCTTTTCTCACGGAAGCTCACACAAGGGCCATGACAAAGTCGGACTCGCCAGAAATGTTGTCCTGAGGCTGTTCGAAGACTGTGGAAATGTACCTCTCCTCAAGGAACGTACAGGGTGTTGCCCATCACGCGGCATGCACAGAGGGCCTCCGAGGGATCAACCAACGGGTCTCGAAGTGGCTCAGCAGGCCCACGGGGGTGTGGAGGTACTCAGTGAACTTGGAGGAAAGTGATACGTACCCGAGAGGCCTACAAGTCCTCAAAAGTGTACTTCCTTTCACATAAAGCATGTAAGCGACTAAGAACTGATGGAAACAGCTGCCTGCCTCCCTTTCTGCACGGCTACTAGTGACCTAACCTGGAGGCAAGTTTTCACGTTGAGATTCCCTTTAGCTCTAGAGCTTGTCAGGCAGACCACAACCGCGGCCACGGAAGCATCTGGCTCAGACAGAACAGACTCATACTTTTCAGCGAAGCATTCTTACAGGGTTGACAGGCCTGTCAAGAGCAGGGAATGTCAGGTAGCTTCAAGGCAGCATGAATGCAGCCTTCAAAATGGGAAAGCAAGGCTAGTTCCAGCAGGCCCCCGTTTCCATGGGCACATGCAGCAAACACCCGTGTGGTTTCTACCAAGTCTAAAGAGACACAGGTTACCCTGTGTTTCCTCCCCTGAATCAACTTCTCGAAGTAGGGTGTTCTGCATCAAGCGAACTGCCTCAACCAAGGAACGCCGCAGCTGCTCCTCTGGGCCTGTGGCTATCCAAAAGCCTGCAGTGTCACAGGAAGAGCAGGACTGTCTTAAATGGCAGTTAGAACGCACGCCCACTATCTCTGGGAGGCACGGTGACTTCAGGCAGGAGCTCCTGGATGGAATGCGAAGCCGAGGGTTACTCTGAGTTCAGGTCAGACTAGGGCAATGCGTCAGACTTCGACGCCATGAGGGACGTGCCACAACGGTGTTCGTGAACGTGTGCGAGTGCTGAGGAAATTAAGCTGCTCCCAAAGAGAGTGCAGTGCGTTTCCCTACGCTCGGCATACACAGAGGCGCTGTAAAGGGCTACGGGCCTGGATGTTGCTTAGCAGACCCAGGTGGGCCTGGGGGTACTCAGTGTTCCTGCCGGGAGCAGGGTGCCCACGCTAGCCTCCTAGGTGTCCAGAAAACTGTGCTGCCGTGGAAGTTACCCAGAGCAGAGGCCACCGCCTCATGGAAACTGCTGCACGCCTCCGCTTGTGCACGGCAAATCAGGGCCTTACTTCCAGGCATCTGTTCAGGCTGGGTGTGCCGTTAGCGACAACGCATGGTGAGATGCTGACTTTCTCCTCAGGCAGAGTGACTTCGGGTACGAGGTCCTCGAAGTACTAAAAGCACACTGTTTTCTCACGGAAGCTCACACAAGGGCCATGACAAAGTCGGACTCGCCAGAAATGTTGTCCTGAGGCTGTTCGAAGACTGTGGAAATGTACCTCTCCTCAAGGAACGTACAGGGTGTTGCCCATCACGCGGCATGCACAGAGGGCCTCCGAGGGATCAACCAACGGGTCTCGAAGTGGCTCAGCAGGCCCACGGGGGTGTGGAGGTACTCAGTGAACTTGGAGGAAAGTGATACGTACCCGAGAGGCCTACAAGTCCTCAAAAGTGTACTTCCTTTCACATCAAGCATGTAAGCGACTAAGAACTGATGGAAACAGCTGCCTGCCTCCCTTTCTGCACGGCTACTAGTGACCTAACCTGGAGGCAAGTTTTCACGTTGAGATTCCCTTTAGCTCTAGAGCTTGTCAGGCAGACCACAACCGCGGCCACGGAAGCATCTGGCTCAGACAGAACAGACTCATACTTTTCAGCGAAGCATTCTTACAGGGTTGACAGGCCTGTCAAGAGCAGGGAATGTCAGGTAGCTTCAAGGCAGCATGAATGCAGCCTTCAAAATGGGAAAGCAAGGCTAGTTCCAGCAGGCCCCCGTTTCCATGGGCACATGCAGCAAACACCCGTGTGGTTTCTACCAAGTCTAAAGAGACACAGGTTACCCTGTGTTTCCTCCCCTGAATCAACTTCTCGAAGTAGGGTGTTCTGCATCAAGCGAACTGCCTCAACCAAGGAACGCCGCAGCTGCTCCTCTGGGCCTGTGGCTATCCAAAAGCCTGCAGTGTCACAGGAAGAGCAGGACTGTCTTAAATGGCAGTTAGAACGCACGCCCACTATCTCTGGGAGGCACGGTGACTTCAGGCAGGAGCTCCTGGATGGAATGCGAAGCCGAGGGTTACTCTGAGTTCAGGTCAGACTAGGGCAATGCGTCAGACTTCGACGCCATGAGGGACGTGCCACAACGGTGTTCGTGAACGTGTGCGAGTGCTGAGGAAATTAAGCTGCTCCCAAAGAGAGTGCAGTGCGTTTCCCTACGCTCGGCATACACAGAGGCGCTGTAAAGGGCTACGGGCCTGGATGTTGCTTAGCAGACCCAGGTGGGCCTGGGGGTACTCAGTGTTCCTGCCGGGAGCAGGGTGCCCACGCTAGCCTCCTAGGTGTCCAGAAAACTGTGCTGCCGTGGAAGTTACCCAGAGCAGAGGCCACCGCCTCATGGAAACTGCTGCACGCCTCCGCTTGTGCACAGCAAATCAGGGCCTTACTTCCAGGCATCTGTTCAGGCTGGGTGTGCCGTTAGCGACAACGCATGGTGAGATGCTGACTTTCTCCTCAGGCAGAGTGACTTCGGGTAGGAGGTCCTCGAAGTACTCAAAGCACACTCTTTTCTCACGGAAGCTCACACAAGGGCCATGACAAAGTCGGACTCGCCATAAATGTTGTCCTGAGGCTGTTCGAAGACTGTGGAAATGTACCTCTCCTCAAGGAACGTACAGGGTGTTGCCCATCACGCGGCATGCACAGAGGGCCTCCGAGGGATCAACCAACGGGTCTCGAAGTGGCTCAGCAGGCCCACGGGGGTGTGGAGGTACTCAGTGAACTTGGAGGAAAGTGATACGTACCCGAGAGGCCTACAAGTCCTCAAAAGTGTACTTCCTTTCACATCAAGCATGTAAGCGACTAAGAACTGATGGAAACAGCTGCCTGCCTCCCTTTCTGCACGGCTACTAGTGACCTAACCTGGAGGCAAGTTTTCACGTTGAGATTCCCTTTAGCTCTAGAGCTTGTCAGGCAGACCACAACCGCGGCCACGGAAGCATCTGGCTCAGACAGAACAGACTCATACTTTTCAGCGAAGCATTCTTACAGGGTTGACAGGCCTGTCAAGAGCAGGGAATGTCAGGTAGCTTCAAGGCAGCATGAATGCAGCCTTCAAAATGGGACAGCAAGGCTAGTTCCAGCAGGAACCCGTTTCCATGGGCACATGCAGCAAACACCCGTGTGGTTTCTACCAAGTCTAAAGAGACACAGGTTACCCTGTGTTTCCTCCCCTGAATCAACTTCTCGAAGTAGGGTGTTCTGCATCAAGCGAACTGCCTCAACCAAGGAACGCCGCAGCTGCTCCTCTGGGCCTGTGGCTATCCAAAAGCCTGCAGTGTCACAGGAAGAGCAGGACTGTCTTAAATGGCAGTTAGAACGCACGCCCACTATCTCTGGGAGGCACGGTGACTTCAGGCAGGAGCTCCTGGATGGAATGCGAAGCCGAGGGTTACTCTGAGTTCAGGTCAGACTAGGGCAATGCGTCAGACTTCGACGCCATGAGGGACGTGCCACAACGGTGTTCGTGAACGTGTGCGAGTGCTGAGGAAATTAAGCTGCTCCCAAAGAGAGTGCAGTGCGTTTCCCTACGCTCGGCATACACAGAGGGGCTGTAAAGGGCTACGGGCCTGGATGTTGCTTAGCAGACCCAGGTGGGCCTGGGGGTACTCAGTGTTCCTGCCGGGAGCAGGGTGCCCACGCTAGCCTCCTAGGTGTCCAGAAAACTGTGCTGCCGTGGAAGTTACCCAGAGCAGAGGCCACCGCCTCATGGAAACTGCTGCACGCCTCCGCTTGTGCACGGCAAATCAGGGCCTTACTTCCAGGCATCTGTTCAGGCTGGGTGTGCCGTTAGCGACAACGCATGGTGAGATGCTGACTTTCTCCTCAGGCAGAGTGACTTCGGGTACGAGGTCCTCGAAGTACTAAAAGCACACTGTTTTCTCACGGAAGCTCACACAAGGGCCATGACAAAGTCGGACTCGCCAGAAATGTTGTCCTGAGGCTGTTCGAAGACTGTGGAAATGTACCTCTCCTCAAGGAACGTACAGGGTGTTGCCCATCACGCGGCATGCACAGAGGGCCTCCGAGGGATCAACCAACGGGTCTCGAAGTGGCTCAGCAGGCCCACGGGGGTGTGGAGGTACTCAGTGAACTTGGAGGAAAGTGATACGTACCCGAGAGGCCTACAAGTCCTCAAAAGTGTACTTCCTTTCACATAAAGCATGTAAGCGACTAAGAACTGATGGAAACAGCTGCCTGCCTCCCTTTCTGCACGGCTACTAGTGACCTAACCTGGAGGCAAGTTTTCACGTTGAGATTCCCTTTAGCTCTAGAGCTTGTCAGGCAGACCACAACCGCGGCCACGGAAGCATCTGGCTCAGACAGAACAGACTCATACTTTTCAGCGAAGCATTCTTACAGGGTTGACAGGCCTGTCAAGAGCAGGGAATGTCAGGTAGCTTCAAGGCAGCATGAATGCAGCCTTCAAAATGGGAAAGCAAGGCTAGTTCCAGCAGGCCCCCGTTTCCATGGGCACATGCAGCAAACACCCGTGTGGTTTCTACCAAGTCTAAAGAGACACAGGTTACCCTGTGTTTCCTCCCCTGAATCAACTTCTCGAAGTAGGGTGTTCTGCATCAAGCGAACTGCCTCAACCAAGGAACGCCGCAGCTGCTCCTCTGGGCCTGTGGCTATCCAAAAGCCTGCAGTGTCACAGGAAGAGCAGGACTGTCTTAAATGGCAGTTAGAACGCACGCCCACTATCTCTGGGAGGCACGGTGACTTCAGGCAGGAGCTCCTGGATGGAATGCGAAGCCGAGGGTTACTCTGAGTTCAGGTCAGACTAGGGCAATGCGTCAGACTTCGACGCCATGAGGGACGTGCCACAACGGTGTTCGTGAACGTGTGCGAGTGCTGAGGAAATTAAGCTGCTCCCAAAGAGAGTGCAGTGCGTTTCCCTACGCTCGGCATACACAGAGGGGCTCTAAAGGGCTACGGGCCTGGATGTTGCTTAGCAGACCCAGGTGGGCCTGGGGGTACTCAGTGTTCCTGCCGGGAGCAGGGTGCCCACGCTAGCCTCCTAGGTGTCCAGAAAACTGTGCTGCCGTGGAAGTTACCCAGAGCAGAGGCCACCGCCTCATGGAAACTGCTGCACGCCTCCGCTTGTGCACAGCAAATCAGGGCCTTACTTCCAGGCATCTGTTCAGGCTGGGTGTGCCGTTAGCGACAACGCATGGTGAGATGCTGACTTTCTCCTCAGGCAGAGTGACTTCGGGTAGGAGGTCCTCGAAGTACTAAAAGCACACTGTTTTCTCACGGAAGCTCACACAAGGGCCATGACAAAGTCGGACTCGCCAGAAATGTTGTCCTGAGGCTGTTCGAAGACTGTGGAAATGTACCTCTCCTCAAGGAACGTACAGGGTGTTGCCCATCACGCGGCATGCACAGAGGGCCTCCGAGGGATCAACCAACGGGTCTCGAAGTGGCTCAGCAGGCCCACGGGGGTGTGGAGGTACTCAGTGAACTTGGAGGAAAGTGATACGTACCCGAGAGGCCTACAAGTCCTCAAAAGTGTACTTCCTTTCACATAAAGCATGTAAGCGACTAAGAACTGATGGAAACAGCTGCCTGCCTCCCTTTCTGCACGGCTACTAGTGACCTAACCTGGAGGCAAGTTTTCACGTTGAGATTCCCTTTAGCTCTAGAGCTTGTCAGGCAGACCACAACCGCGGCCACGGAAGCATCTGGCTCAGACAGAACAGACTCATACTTTTCAGCGAAGCATTCTTACAGGGTTGACAGGCCTGTCAAGAGCAGGGAATGTCAGGTAGCTTCAAGGCAGCATGAATGCAGCCTTCAAAATGGGACAGCAAGGCTAGTTCCAGCAGGCCCCCGTTTCCATGGGCACATGCAGCAAACACCCGTGTGGTTTCTACCA
Organism: Pseudorca crassidens; assembly: GCF_039906515.1. Lineage (NCBI taxonomy): Eukaryota > Metazoa > Chordata > Mammalia > Artiodactyla > Delphinidae > Pseudorca > Pseudorca crassidens. The sequence goes on from NC_090312.1 coordinate 50,777,783, forward strand.
AGTCTAAAGAGACACAGGTTACCCTGTGTTTCCTCCCCTGAATCAACTTCTCGAAGTAGGGTGTTCTGCATCAAGCGAACTGCCTCAACCAAGGAACGCCGCAGCTGCTCCTCTGGGCCTGTGGCTATCCAAAAGCCTGCAGTGTCACAGGAAGAGCAGGACTGTCTTAAATGGCAGTTAGAACGCACGCCCACTATCTCTGGGAGGCACGGTGACTTCAGGCAGGAGCTCCTGGATGGAATGCGAAGCCGAGGGTTACTCTGAGTTCAGGTCAGACTAGGGCAATGCGTCAGACTTCGACGCCATGAGGGACGTGCCACAACGGTGTTCGTGAACGTGTGCGAGTGCTGAGGAAATTAAGCTGCTCCCAAAGAGAGTGCAGTGCGTTTCCCTACGCTCGGCATACACAGAGGGGCTCTAAAGGGCTACGGGCCTGGATGTTGCTTAGCAGACCCAGGTGGGCCTGGGGGTACTCAGTGTTCCTGCCGGGAGCAGGGTGCCCACGCTAGCCTCCTAGGTGTCCAGAAAACTGTGCTGCCGTGGAAGTTACCCAGAGCAGAGGCCACCGCCTCATGGAAACTGCTGCACGCCTCCGCTTGTGCACGGCAAATCAGGGCCTTACTTCCAGGCATCTGTTCAGGCTGGGTGTGCCGTTAGCGACAACGCATGGTGAGATGCTGACTTTCTCCTCAGGCAGAGTGACTTCGGGTACGAGGTCCTCGAAGTACTCAAAGCACACTGTTTTCTCACGGAAGCTCACACAAGGGCCATGACAAAGTCGGACTCGCCATAAATGTTGTCCTGAGGCTGTTCGAAGACTGTGGAAATGTACCTCTCCTCAAGGAACGTACAGGGTGTTGCCCATCACGCGGCATGCACAGAGGGCCTCCGAGGGATCAACCAACGGGTCTCGAAGTGGCTCAGCAGGCCCACGGGGGTGTGGAGGTACTCAGTGAACTTGGAGGAAAGTGATGCGTACCCGAGAGGCCTACAAGTCCTCAAAAGTGTATTTCCTTTCACATAAAGCATGTAAGCGACTAAGAACTGATGGAAACAGCTGCCTGCCTCCCTTTCTGCACGGCTACTAGTGACCTAACCTGGAGGCAAGTTTTCACGTTGAGATTCCCTTTAGCTCTAGAGCTTGTCAGGCAGACCACAACCGCGGCCACGGAAGCATCTGGCTCAGACAGAACAGACTCATACTTTTCAGCGAAGCATTCTTACAGGGTTGACAGGCCTGTCAAGAGCAGGGAATGTCAGGTAGCTTCAAGGCAGCATGAATGCAGCCTTCAAAATGGGAAAGCAAGGCTAGTTCCAGCAGGCCCCCGTTTCCATGGGCACATGCAGCAAACACCCGTGTGGTTTCTACCAAGTCTAAAGAGACACAGGTTACCCTGTGTTTCCTCCCCTGAATCAACTTCTCGAAGTAGGGTGTTCTGCATCAAGCGAACTGCCTCAACCAAGGAACGCCGCAGCTGCTCCTCTGGGCCTGTGGCTATCCAAAAGCCTGCAGTGTCACAGGAAGAGCAGGACTGTCTTAAATGGCAGTTAGAACGGACGCCCACTATCTCTGGGAGGCACGGTGACTTCAGGCAGGAGCTCCTGGATGGAATGCGAAGCCGAGGGTTACTCTGAGTTCAGGTCAGACTAGGGCAATGCGTCAGACTTCGACGCCATGAGGGACGTGCCACAACGGTGTTCGTGAACGTGTGCGAGTGCTGAGGAAATTAAGCTGCTCCCAAAGAGAGTGCAGTGCGTTTCCCTACGCTCGGCATACACAGAGGGGCTGTAAAGGGCTACGGGCCTGGATGTTGCTTAGCAGACCCAGGTGGGCCTGGGGGTACTCAGTGTTCCTGCCGGGAGCAGGGTGCCCACGCTAGCCTCCTAGGTGTCCAGAAAACTGTGCTGCCGTGGAAGTTACCCAGAGCAGAGGCCACCGCCTCATGGAAACTGCTGCACGCCTCCGCTTGTGCACGGCAAATCAGGGCCTTACTTCCAGGCATCTGTTCAGGCTGGGTGTGCCGTTAGCGACAACACATGGTGAGATGCTGACTTTCTCCTCAGGCAGAGTGACTTCGGGTACGAGGTCCTCGAAGTACTAAAAGCACACTGTTTTCTCACGGAAGCTCACACAAGGGCCATGACAAAGTCGGACTCGCCATAAATGTTGTCCTGAGGCTGTTCGAAGACTGTGGAAATGTACCTCTCCTCAAGGAACGTACAGGGTGTTGCCCATCACGCGGCATGCACAGAGGGCCTCCGAGGGATCAACCAACGGGTCTCGAAGTGGCTCAGCAGGCCCACGGGGGTGTGGAGGTACTCAGTGAACTTGGAGGAAAGTGATACGTACCCGAGAGGCCTACAAGTCCTCAAAAGTGTACTTCCTTTCACATCAAGCATGTAAGCGACTAAGAACTGATGGAAACAGCTGCCTGCCTCCCTTTCTGCACGGCTACTAGTGACCTAACCTGGAGGCAAGTTTTCACGTTGAGATTCCCTTTAGCTCTAGAGCTTGTCAGGCAGACCACAACCGCGGCCACGGAAGCATCTGGCTCAGACAGAACAGACTCATACTTTTCAGCGAAGCATTCTTACAGGGTTGACAGGCCTGTCAAGAGCAGGGAATGTCAGGTAGCTTCAAGGCAGCATGAATGCAGCCTTCAAAATGGGACAGCAAGGCTAGTTCCAGCAGGAACCCGTTTCCATGGGCACATGCAGCAAACACCCGTGTGGTTTCTACCAAGTCTAAAGAGACACAGGTTACCCTGTGTTTCCTCCCCTGAATCAACTTCTCGAAGTAGGGTGTTCTGCATCAAGCGAACTGCCTCAACCAAGGAACGCCGCAGCTGCTCCTCTGGGCCTGTGGCTATCCAAAAGCCTGCAGTGTCACAGGAAGAGCAGGACTGTCTTAAATGGCAGTTAGAACGCACGCCCACTATCTCTGGGAGGCACGGTGACTTCAGGCAGGAGCTCCTGGATGGAATGCGAAGCCGAGGGTTACTCTGAGTTCAGGTCAGACTAGGGCAATGCGTCAGACTTCGACGCCATGAGGGACGTGCCACAACGGTGTTCGTGAACGTGTGCGAGTGCTGAGGAAATTAAGCTGCTCCCAAAGAGAGTGCAGTGCGTTTCCCTACGCTCGGCATACACAGAGGGGCTGTAAAGGGCTACGGGCCTGGATGTTGCTTAGCAGACCCAGGTGGGCCTGGGGGTACTCAGTGTTCCTGCCGGGAGCAGGGTGCCCACGCTAGCCTCCTAGGTGTCCAGAAAACTGTGCTGCCGTGGAAGTTACCCAGAGCAGAGGCCACCGCCTCATGGAAACTGCTGCACGCCTCCGCTTGTGCACGGCAAATCAGGGCCTTACTTCCAGGCATCTGTTCAGGCTGGGTGTGCCGTTAGCGACAACGCATGGTGAGATGCTGACTTTCTCCTCAGGCAGAGTGACTTCGGGTACGAGGTCCTCGAAGTACTAAAAGCACACTGTTTTCTCACGGAAGCTCACACAAGGGCCATGACAAAGTCGGACTCGCCAGAAATGTTGTCCTGAGGCTGTTCGAAGACTGTGGAAATGTACCTCTCCTCAAGGAACGTACAGGGTGTTGCCCATCACGCGGCATGCACAGAGGGCCTCCGAGGGATCAACCAACGGGTCTCGAAGTGGCTCAGCAGGCCCACGGGGGTGTGGAGGTACTCAGTGAACTTGGAGGAAAGTGATACGTACCCGAGAGGCCTACAAGTCCTCAAAAGTGTACTTCCTTTCACATAAAGCATGTAAGCGACTAAGAACTGATGGAAACAGCTGCCTGCCTCCCTTTCTGCACGGCTACTAGTGACCTAACCTGGAGGCAAGTTTTCACGTTGAGATTCCCTTTAGCTCTAGAGCTTGTCAGGCAGACCACAACCGCGGCCACGGAAGCATCTGGCTCAGACAGAACAGACTCATACTTTTCAGCGAAGCATTCTTACAGGGTTGACAGGCCTGTCAAGAGCAGGGAATGTCAGGTAGCTTCAAGGCAGCATGAATGCAGCCTTCAAAATGGGACAGCAAGGCTAGTTCCAGCAGGAACCCGTTTCCATGGGCACATGCAGCAAACACCCGTGTGGTTTCTACCAAGTCTAAAGAGACACAGGTTACCCTGTGTTTCCTCCCCTGAATCAACTTCTCGAAGTAGGGTGTTCTGCATCAAGCGAACTGCCTCAACCAAGGAACGCCGCAGCTGCTCCTCTGGGCCTGTGGCTATCCAAAAGCCTGCAGTGTCACAGGAAGAGCAGGACTGTCTTAAATGGCAGTTAGAACGCACGCCCACTATCTCTGGGAGGCACGGTGACTTCAGGCAGGAGCTCCTGGATGGAATGCGAAGCCGAGGGTTACTCTGAGTTCAGGTCAGACTAGGGCAATGCGTCAGACTTCGACGCCATGAGGGACGTGCCACAACGGTGTTCGTGAACGTGTGCGAGTGGTGAGGAAATTAAGCTGCTCCCAAAGAGAGTGCAGTGCGTTTCCCTACTCTCGGCATACACAGAGGGGCTCTAAAGGGCTACGGGCCTGGATGTTGCTTGGCAGACCCAGGTGGGCCTGGGGGTACTCAGTGTTCCTGCCGGGAGCAGGGTGCCCACGCTAGCCTCCTAGGTGTCCAGAAAACTGTGCTGCCGTGGAAGTTACCCAGAGCAGAGGCCACCGCCTCATGGAAACTGCTGCACGCCTCCGCTTGTGCACGGCAAATCAGGGCCTTACTTCCAGGCATCTGTTCAGGCTGGGTGTGCCGTTAGCGAAAACGCATGGTGAGATGCTGACTTTCTCCTCAGGCAGAGTGACTTCGGGTACGAGGTCCTCGAAGTACTAAAAGCACACTGTTTTCTCACGGAAGCTCACACAAGGGCCATGACAAAGTCGGACTCGCCATAAATGTTGTCCTGAGGCTGTTCGAAGACTGTGGAAATGTACCTCTCCTCAAGGAACGTACAGGGTGTTGCCCATCACGCGGCATGCACAGAGGGCCTCCGAGGGATCAACCAACGGGTCTCGAAGTGGCTCAGCAGGCCCACGGGGGTGTGGAGGTACTCAGTGAACTTGGAGGAAAGTGATACGTACCCGAGAGGCCTACAAGTCCTCAAAAGTGTACTTCCTTTCACATAAAGCATGTAAGCGACTAAGAACTGATGGAAACAGCTGCCTGCCTCCCTTTCTGCACGGCTACTAGTGACCTAACCTGGAGGCAAGTTTTCACGTTGAGATTCCCTTTAGCTCTAGAGCTTGTCAGGCAGACCACAACCGCGGCCACGGAAGCATCTGGCTCAGACAGAACAGACTCATACTTTTCAGCGAAGTATTCTTACAGGGTTGACAGGCCTGTCAAGAGCAGGGAATGTCAGGTAGCTTCAAGGCAGCATGAATGCAGCCTTCAAAATGGGACAGCAAGGCTAGTTCCAGCAGGCCCCCGTTTCCATGGGCACATGCAGCAAACACCCGTGTGGTTTCTACCAAGTCTAAAGAGACACAGGTTACCCTGTGTTTCCTCCCCTGAATCAACTTCTCGAAGTAGGGTGTTCTGCATCAAGCGAACTGCCTCAACCAAGGAACGCCGCAGCTGCTCCTCTGGGCCTGTGGCTATCCAAAAGCCTGCAGTGTCACAGGAAGAGCAGGACTGTCTTAAATGGCAGTTAGAACGCACGCCCACTATCTCTGGGAGGCACGGTGACTTCAGGCAGGAGCTCCTGGATGGAATGCGAAGCCGAGGGTTACTCTGAGTTCAGGTCAGACTAGGGCAATGCGTCAGACTTCGACGCCATGAGGGACGTGCCACAACGGTGTTCGTGAACGTGTGCGAGTGCTGAGGAAATTAAGCTGCTCCCAAAGAGAGTGCAGTGCGTTTCCCTACGCTCGGCATACACAGAGGGGCTGTAAAGGGCTACGGGCCTGGATGTTGCTTAGCAGACCCAGGTGGGCCTGGGGGTACTCAGTGTTCCTGCCGGGAGCAGGGTGCCCACGCTAGCCTCCTAGGTGTCCAGAAAACTGTGCTGCCGTGGAAGTTACCCAGAGCAGAGGCCACCGCCTCATGGAAACTGCTGCACGCCTCCGCTTGTGCACGGCAAATCAGGGCCTTACTTCCAGGCATCTGTTCAGGCTGGGTGTGCCGTTAGCGACAACGCATGGTGAGATGCTGACTTTCTCCTCAGGCAGAGTGACTTCGGGTACGAGGTCCTCGAAGTACTCAAAGCACACTCTTTTCTCACGGAAGCTCACACAAGGGCCATGACAAAGTCGGACTCGCCATAAATGTTGTCCTGAGGCTGTTCGAAGACTGTGGAAATGTACCTCTCCTCAAGGAACGTACAGGGTGTTGCCCATCACGCGGCATGCACAGAGGGCCTCCGAGGGATCAACCAACGGGTCTCGAAGTGGCTCAGCAGGCCCACGGGGGTGTGGAGGTACTCAGTGAACTTGGAGGAAAGTGATACGTACCCGAGAGGCCTACAAGTCCTCAAAAGTGTACTTCCTTTCACATAAAGCATGTAAGCGACTAAGAACTGATGGAAACAGCTGCCTGCCTCCCTTTCTGCACGGCTACTAGTGACCTAACCTGGAGGCAAGTTTTCACGTTGAGATTCCCTTTAGCTCTAGAGCTTGTCAGGCAGACCACAACCGCGGCCACGGAAGCATCTGGCTCAGACAGAACAGACTCATACTTTTCAGCGAAGCATTCTTACAGGGTTGACAGGCCTGTCAAGAGCAGGGAATGTCAGGTAGCTTCAAGGCAGCATGAATGCAGCCTTCAAAATGGGAAAGCAAGGCTAGTTCCAGCAGGCCCCCGTTTCCATGGGCACATGCAGCAAACACCCGTGTGGTTTCTACCAAGTCTAAAGAGACACAGGTTACCCTGTGTTTCCTCCCCTGAATCAACTTCTCGAAGTAGGGTGTTCTGCATCAAGCGAACTGCCTCAACCAAGGAACGCCGCAGCTGCTCCTCTGGGCCTGTGGCTATCCAAAAGCCTGCAGTGTCACAGGAAGAGCAGGACTGTCTTAAATGGCAGTTAGAACGCACGCCCACTATCTCTGGGAGGCACGGTGACTTCAGGCAGGAGCTCCTGGATGGAATGCGAAGCCGAGGGTTACTCTGAGTTCAGGTCAGACTAGGGCAATGCGTCAGACTTCGACGCCATGAGGGACGTGCCACAACGGTGTTCGTGAACGTGTGCGAGTGCTGAGGAAATTAAGCTGCTCCCAAAGAGAGTGCAGTGCGTTTCCCTACTCTCGGCATACACAGAGGGGCTCTAAAGGGCTACGGGCCTGGATGTTGCTTGGCAGACCCAGGTGGGCCTGGGGGTACTCAGTGTTCCTGCCGGGAGCAGGGTGCCCACGCTAGCCTCCTAGGTGTCCAGAAAACTGTGCTGCCGTGGAAGTTACCCAGAGCAGAGGCCACCGCCTCATGGAAACTGCTGCACACCTCCGCTTGTGCACGGCAAATCAGGGCCTTACTTCCAGGCATCTGTTCAGGCTGGGTGTGCCGTTAGCGACAACGCATGGTGAGATGCTGACTTTCTCCTCAGGCAGAGTGACTTCGGGTACGAGGTCCTCGAAGTACTAAAAGCACACTGTTTTCTCACGGAAGCTCACACAAGGGCCATGACAAAGTCGGACTCGCCATAAATGTTGTCCTGAGGCTGTTCGAAGACTGTGGAAATGTACCTCTCCTCAAGGAACGTACAGGGTGTTGCCCATCACGCGGCATGCACAGAGGGCCTCCGAGGGATCAACCAACGGGTCTCGAAGTGGCTCAGCAGGCCCACGGGGGTGTGGAGGTACTCAGTGAACTTGGAGGAAAGTGATACGTACCCGAGAGGCCTACAAGTCCTCAAAAGTGTACTTCCTTTCACATAAAGCATGTAAGCGACTAAGAACTGATGGAAACAGCTGCCTGCCTCCCTTTCTGCACGGCTACTAGTGACCTAACCTGGAGGCAAGTTTTCACGTTGAGATTCCCTTTAGCTCTAGAGCTTGTCAGGCAGACCACAACCGCGGCCACGGAAGCATCTGGCTCAGACAGAACAGACTCATACTTTTCAGCGAAGCATTCTTACAGGGTTGACAGGCCTGTCAAGAGCAGGGAATGTCAGGTAGCTTCAAGGCAGCATGAATGCAGCCTTCAAAATGGGACAGCAAGGCTAGTTCCAGCAGGAACCCGTTTCCATGGGCACATGCAGCAAACACCCGTGTGGTTTCTACCAAGTCTAAAGAGACACAGGTTACCCTGTGTTTCCTCCCCTGAATCAACTTCTCGAAGTAGGGTGTTCTGCATCAAGCGAACTGCCTCAACCAAGGAACGCCGCAGCTGCTCCTCTGGGCCTGTGGCTATCCAAAAGCCTGCAGTGTCACAGGAAGAGCAGGACTGTCTTAAATGGCAGTTAGAACGCACGCCCACTATCTCTGGGAGGCACGGTGACTTCAGGCAGGAGCTCCTGGATGGAATGCGAAGCCGAGGGTTACTCTGAGTTCAGGTCAGACTAGGGCAATGCGTCAGACTTCGACGCCATGAGGGACGTGCCACAACGGTGTTCGTGAACGTGTGCGAGTGCTGAGGAAATTAAGCTGCTCCCAAAGAGAGTGCAGTGCGTTTCCCTACTCTCGGCATACACAGAGGGGCTCTAAAGGGCTACGGGCCTGGATGTTGCTTGGCAGACCCAGGTGGGCCTGGGGGTACTCAGTGTTCCTGCCGGGAGCAGGGTGCCCACGCTAGCCTCCTAGGTGTCCAGAAAACTGTGCTGCCGTGGAAGTTACCCAGAGCAGAGGCCACCGCCTCATGGAAACTGCTGCACGCCTCCGCTTGTGCACGGCAAATCAGGGCCTTACTTCCAGGCATCTGTTCAGGCTGGGTGTGCCGTTAGCGACAACGCATGGTGAGATGCTGACTTTCTCCTCAGGCAGAGTGACTTCGGGTACGAGGTCCTCGAAGTACTAAAAGCACACTGTTTTCTCACGGAAGCTCACACAAGGGCCATGACAAAGTCGGACTCGCCAGAAATGTTGTCCTGAGGCTGTTCGAAGACTGTGGAAATGTACCTCTCCTCAAGGAACGTACAGGGTGTTGCCCATCACGCGGCATGCACAGAGGGCCTCCGAGGGATCAACCAACGGGTCTCGAAGTGGCTCAGCAGGCCCACGGGGGTGTGGAGGTACTCAGTGAACTTGGAGGAAAGTGATACGTACCCGAGAGGCCTACAAGTCCTCAAAAGTGTACTTCCTTTCACATAAAGCATGTAAGCGACTAAGAACTGATGGAAACAGCTGCCTGCCTCCCTTTCTGCACGGCTACTAGTGACCTAACCTGGAGGCAAGTTTTCACGTTGAGATTCCCTTTAGCTCTAGAGCTTGTCAGGCAGACCACAACCGCGGCCACGGAAGCATCTGGCTCAGACAGAACAGACTCATACTTTTCAGCGAAGCATTCTTACAGGGTTGACAGGCCTGTCAAGAGCAGGGAATGTCAGGTAGCTTCAAGGCAGCATGAATGCAGCCTTCAAAATGGGACAGCAAGGCTAGTTCCAGCAGGCCCCCGTTTCCATGGGCACATGCAGCAAACACCCGTGTGGTTTCTACCAAGTCTAAAGAGACACAGGTTACCCTGTGTTTCCTCCCCTGAATCAACTTCTCGAAGTAGGGTGTTCTGCATCAAGCGAACTGCCTCAACCAAGGAACGCCGCAGCTTCTCCTCTGGGCCTGTGGCTATCCAAAAGCCTGCAGTGTCACAGGAAGAGCAGGACTGTCTTAAATGGCAGTTAGAACGCACGCCCACTATCTCTGGGAGGCACGGTGACTTCAGGCAGGAGCTTCTAGATGGAATGCGAAGCCGAGGGTTACTCTGAGTTCAGGTCAGACTAGGGCAATGCGTCAGACTTCGACGCCATGAGGGAAGTGCCACAACGGTGTTCCTGAACGTGTGCGAGTGGTGAGGAAATTAAGCTGCTCCCAAAGAGAGTGCAGTGCGTTTCCCTACGCTCGGCATACACAGAGGGGCTGTAAAGGGCTACGGGCCTGAATGTTACTTAGCAGACCCAGGTGGGCCTGGGGGTACTCAGTGTTCCTGCCGGGAGCAGGGTGCCCACGCTAGCCTCCTAGGTGTCCAGAAAACTGTGCTGCCGTGGAAGTTACCCAGAGCAGAGGCCACCGCCTCATGGAAACTGCTGCACGCCTCCGCTTCTGCACGGCAGGTCAGGGCCTTACTTCCAGGCATCTGTTCAGGCTGGGTGTGCCGTTAGCGACAACGCATGGTGAGATGCTGACTTTCTCCTCAGGCAGAGTGACTTCGGGTACGAGGTCCTCGAAGTACTCAAAGCACACTGTTTTCTCACGGAAGCTCACACAAGGGCCATGACAAAGTCGGACTCGCCATAAATGTTGTCCTGAGGCTGTTCGAGGACTCCGGAAATGTAGCTCTCCTCAAGGAACATACAGGGTGTTGCCCATCAATCGGCAGGCACAGAGGGCCTCCGAGGGTTCAAGCAACGGGTCTCGAAGTGGCTCAGCCGGCCCACGGGGGTGTGGAGGTAGTCAGTGAACTTGGAGCGAAAGTGATGCATACCGGAGAGGCCTAAGAGTCCTCAAAAGTGTACTTCCTTTCACATCAAGCATATAAGCGACTAAGAACTCATGGAAACAGCTGCCCGCTTCCCTTTCTGCACGGCTACTAGGGGCCAAACCTGGAGGCAAGTTTTCACGTTGAGATTCCCTATAGCGCTAGAGCTTGTCAGGCGGACCACAACCGCGGCCACGGAAGCACCTGGTTCAGACAGAACGGACGCCTACTTTTCCGCAAAGCATTCTTACAGGGTTGACAGGCCTGTCAAGAGCAGGGAATGTCAGGTAGCTTCAAGGCAGCATGAATGCAGCCTTCAAAATGGGACAGCAAGGCTAGTTCCAGCAGGAACCCGTTTCCATGGGCACACTCAGCATACACTCCTGTGGTTTCTACCAAGTCTAAAGAGACACAGGTTACCCTGTGTTTCCTCCCCTGAATCAACTTCTCGAAGTAGGGTGTTCTGCATCAAGCGAACTGCCTCAACCAAGGAACGCCGCAGCTGCTCCTCTGGGCCTGTGGCTATCCAAAAGCCTGCAGTGTCACAGGAAGAGCAGGACTGTCTTAAATGGCAGTTAGAACGCACGCCCACTATCTCTGGGAGGCACGGTGACTTCAGGCAGGAGCTCCTGGATGGAATGCGAAGCCGAGGGTTACTCTGAGTTCAGGTCAGACTAGGGCAATGCGTCAGACTTCGACGCCATGAGGGACGTGCCACAACGGTGTTCGTGAACGTGTGCGAGTGCTGAGGAAATTAAGCTGCTCCCAAAGAGAGTGCAGTGCGTTTCCCTACTCTCGGCATACACAGAGGGGCTCTAAAGGGCTACGGGCCTGGATGTTGCTTAGCAGACCCAGGTGGGCCTGGGGGTACTCAGTGTTCCTGCCGGGAGCAGGGTGCCCACGCTAGCCTCCTAGGTGTCCAGAAAACTGTGCTGCCGTGGAAGTTACCCAGAGCAGAGGCCACCGCCTCATGGAAACTGCTGCACGCCTCCGCTTGTGCACGGCAAATCAGGGCCTTACTTCCAGGCATCTGTTCAGGCTGGGTGTGCCGTTAGCGACAACGCATGGTGAGATGCTGACTTTCTCCTCAGGCAGAGTGACTTCGGGTACGAGGTCCTCGAAGTACTCAAAGCACACTGTTTTCTCACGGAAGCTCACACAAGGGCCATGACAAAGTCGGACTCGCCATAAATGTTGTCCTGAGGCTGTTCGAAGACTGTGGAAATGTACCTCTCCTCAAGGAACGTACAGGGTGTTGCCCATCACGCGGCATGCACAGAGGGCCTCCGAGGGATCAACCAACGGGTCTCGAAGTGGCTCAGCAGGCCCACGGGGGTGTGGAGGTACTCAGTGAACTTGGAGGAAAGTGATACGTACCCGAGAGGCCTACAAGTCCTCAAAAGTGTACTTCCTTTCACATAAAGCATGTAAGCGACTAAGAACTGATGGAAACAGCTGCCTGCCTCCCTTTCTGCACGGCTACTAGTGACCTAACCTGGAGGCAAGTTTTCACGTTGAGATTCCCTTTAGCTCTAGAGCTTGTCAGGCAGACCACAACCGCGGCCACGGAAGCATCTGGCTCAGACAGAACAGACTCATACTTTTCAGCGAAGCATTCTTACAGGGTTGACAGGCCTGTCAAGAGCAGGGAATGTCAGGTAGCTTCAAGGCAGCATGAATGCAGCCTTCAAAATGGGACAGCAAGGCTAGTTCCAGCAGGCCCCCGTTTCCATGGGCACATGCAGCAAACACCCGTGTGGTTTCTACCAAGTCTAAAGAGACACAGGTTACCCTGTGTTTCCTCCCCTGAATCAACTTCTCGAAGTAGGGTGTTCTGCATCAAGCGAACTGCCTCAACCAAGGAACGCCGCAGCTGCTCCTCTGGGCCTGTGGCTATCCAAAAGCCTGCAGTGTCACAGGAAGAGCAGGACTGTCTTAAATGGCAGTTAGAACGCACGCCCACTATCTCTGGGAGGCACGGTGACTTCAGGCAGGAGCTCCTGGATGGAATGCGAAGCCGAGGGTTACTCTGAGTTCAGGTCAGACTAGGGCAATGCGTCAGACTTCGACGCCATGAGGGACGTGCCACAACGGTGTTCGTGAACGTGTGCGAGTGCTGAGGAAATTAAGCTGCTCCCAAAGAGAGTGCAGTGCGTTTCCCTACGCTCGGCATACACAGAGGGGCTGTAAAGGGCTACGGGCCTGGATGTTGCTTAGCAGACCCAGGTGGGCCTGGGGGTACTCAGTGTTCCTGCCGGGAGCAGGGTGCCCACGCTAGCCTCCTAGGTGTCCAGAAAACTGTGCTGCCGTGGAAGTTACCCAGAGCAGAGGCCACCGCCTCATGGAAACTGCTGCACGCCTCCGCTTGTGCACGGCAAATCAGGGCCTTACTTCCAGGCATCTGTTCAGGCTGGGTGTGCCGTTAGCGACACCGCATGGTGAGATGCTGACTTTCTCCTCAGGCAGAGTGACTTCGGGTACGAGGTCCTCGAAGTACTCAAAGCACACTCTTTTCTCACGGAAGCTCACACAAGGGCCATGACAAAGTCGGACTCGCCATAAATGTTGTCCTGAGGCTGTTCGAAGACTGTGAAAATGTACCTCTCCTCAAGGAACGTACAGGGTGTTGCCCATCACGCGGCATGCACAGAGGGCCTCCGAGGGATCAACCAACGGGTCTCGAAGTGGCTCAGCAGGCCCACGGGGGTGTGGAGGTACTCAGTGAACTTGGAGGAAAGTGATACGTACCCGAGAGGCCTACAAGTCCTCAAAAGTGTACTTCCTTTCACATCAAGCATGTAAGCGACTAAGAACTGATGGAAACAGCTGCCTGCCTCCCTTTCTGCACGGCTACTAGTGACCTAACCTGGAGGCAAGTTTTCACGTTGAGATTCCCTTTAGCTCTAGAGCTTGTCAGGCAGACCACAACCGCGGCCACGGAAGCATCTGGCTCAGACAGAACAGACTCATACTTTTCAGCGAAGCATTCTTACAGGGTTGACAGGCCTGTCAAGAGCAGGGAATGTCAGGTAGCTTCAAGGCAGCATGAATGCAGCCTTCAAAATGGGACAGCAAGGCTAGTTCCAGCAGGCCCCCGTTTCCATGGGCACATGCAGCAAACACCCGTGTGGTTTCTACCAAGTCTAAAGAGACACAGGTTACCCTGTGTTTCCTCCCCTGAATCAACTTCTCGAAGTAGGGTGTTCTGCATCAAGCGAACTGCCTCAACCAAGGAACGCCGCAGCTGCTCCTCTGGGCCTGTGGCTATCCAAAAGCCTGCAGTGTCACAGGAAGAGCAGGACTGTCTTAAATGGCAGTTAGAACGCACGCCCACTATCTCTGGGAGGCACGGTGACTTCAGGCAGGAGCTCCTGGATGGAATGCGAAGCCGAGGGTTACTCTGAGTTCAGGTCAGACTAGGGCAATGCGTCAGACTTCGACGCCATGAGGGACGTGCCACAACGGTGTTCGTGAACGTGTGCGAGTGCTGAGGAAATTAAGCTGCTCCCAAAGAGAGTGCAGTGCGTTTCCCTACGCTCGGCATACACAGAGGGGCTGTAAAGGGCTACGGGCCTGGATGTTGCTTAGCAGACCCAGGTGGGCCTGGGGGTACTCAGTGTTCCTGCCGGGAGCAGGGTGCCCACGCTAGCCTCCTAGGTGTCCAGAAAACTGTGCTGCCGTGGAAGTTACCCAGAGCAGAGGCCACCGCCTCATGGAAACTGCTGCACGCCTCTGCTTCTGCACGGCAGGTCAGGGCCTTACTTCCAGGCATCTGTTCAGGCTGGGTGTGCCGTTAGCGACACCGCATGGTGAGATGCTGACTTTCTCTTCAGGCAGAGTGACTTCGGGTACGAGGTCCTCGAAGTACTCAAAGCACACTCTTTTCTCACGGAAGCTCACACAAGGGCCATGACAAAGTCGGACTCGCCATAAATGTTGTCCTGAGGCTGTTCGAGGACTCCGGAAATGTAGCTCTCCTCAAGGAACATACAGGGTGTTGCCCATCAATCGGCAGGCACAGAGGGCCTCCGAGGGTTCAAGCAACGGGTCTCGAAGTGGCTCAGCCGGCCCACGGGGGTGTGGAGGTAGTCAGTGAACTTGGAGCGAAAGTGATGCATACCGGAGAGGCCTAAGAGTCCTCAAAAGTGTACTTCCTTTCACATCAAGCATATAAGCGACTAAGAACTCATGGAAACAGCTGCCCGCTTCCCTTTCTGCACGGCTACTAGGGGCCAAACCTGGAGGCAAGTTTTCACGTTGAGATTCCCTATAGCGCTAGAGCTTGTCAGGCGGACCACAACCGCGGCCACGGAAGCACCTGGTTCAGACAGAACGGACGCCTACTTTTCCGCAAAGCATTCTTACAGGGTTGACAGGCCTGTCAAGAGCAGGGAATGTCAGGTAGCTTCAAGGCAGCATGAATGCAGCCTTCAAAATGGGACAGCAAGGCTAGTTCCAGCAGGAACCCGTTTCCATGGGCACACTCAGCATACACTCCTGTGGTTTCTACCAAGTCTAAAGAGACACAGGTTACCCTGTGTTTCCTCCCCTGAATCAACTTCTCGAAGTAGGGTGTTCTGCATCAAGCGAACTGCCTCAACCAAGGAACGCCGCAGCTGCTCCTCTGGGCCTGTGGCTATCCAAAAGCCTGCAGTGTCACAGGAAGAGCAGGACTGTCTTAAATGGCAGTTAGAACGCACGCCCACTATCTCTGGGAGGCACGGTGACTTCAGGCAGGAGCTCCTGGATGGAATGCGAAGCCGAGGGTTACTCTGAGTTCAGGTCAGACTAGGGCAATGCGTCAGACTTCGACGCCATGAGGGACGTGCCACAACGGTGTTCGTGAACGTGTGCGAGTGCTGAGGAAATTAAGCTGCTCCCAAAGAGAGTGCAGTGCGTTTCCCTACGCTCGGCATACACAGAGGGGCTGTAAAGGGCTACGGGCCTGGATGTTGCTTAGCAGACCCAGGTGGGCCTGGGGGTACTCAGTGTTCCTGCCGGGAGCAGGGTGCCCACGCTAGCCTCCTAGGTGTCCAGAAAACTGTGCTGCCGTGGAAGTTACCCAGAGCAGAGGCCACCGCCTCATGGAAACTGCTGCACGCCTCCGCTTGTGCACGGCAAATCAGGGCCTTACTTCCAGGCATCTGTTCAGGCTGGGTGTGCCGTTAGCGACAACGCATGGTGAGATGCTGACTTTCTCCTCAGGCAGAGTGACTTCGGGTACGAGGTCCTCGAAGTACTCAAAGCACACTGTTTTCTCACGGAAGCTCACACAAGGGCCATGACAAAGTCGGACTCGCCATAAATGTTGTCCTGAGGCTGTTCGAAGACTGTGGAAATGTACCTCTCCTCAAGGAACGTACAGGGTGTTGCCCATCACGCGGCATGCACAGAGGGCCTCCGAGGGATCAACCAACGGGTCTCGAAGTGGCTCAGCAGGCCCACGGGGGTGTGGAGGTACTCAGTGAACTTGGAGGAAAGTGATACGTACCCGAGAGGCCTACAAGTCCTCAAAAGTGTACTTCCTTTCACATAAAGCATGTAAGCGACTAAGAACTGATGGAAACAGCTGCCTGCCTCCCTTTCTGCACGGCTACTAGTGACCTAACCTGGAGGCAAGTTTTCACGTTGAGATTCCCTTTAGCTCTAGAGCTTGTCAGGCAGACCACAACCGCGGCCACGGAAGCATCTGGCTCAGACAGAACAGACTCATACTTTTCAGCGAAGCATTCTTACAGGGTTGACAGGCCTGTCAAGAGCAGGGAATGTCAGGTAGCTTCAAGGCAGCATGAATGCAGCCTTCAAAATGGGACAGCAAGGCTAGTTCCAGCAGGCCCCCGTTTCCATGGGCACATGCAGCAAACACCCGTGTGGTTTCTACCAAGTCTAAAGAGACACAGGTTACCCTGTGTTTCCTCCCCTGAATCAACTTCTCGAAGTAGGGTGTTCTGCATCAAGCGAACTGCCTCAACCAAGGAACGCCGCAGCTGCTCCTCTGGGCCTGTGGCTATCCAAAAGCCTGCAGTGTCACAGGAAGAGCAGGACTGTCTTAAATGGCAGTTAGAACGCACGCCCACTATCTCTGGGAGGCACGGTGACTTCAGGCAGGAGCTCCTGGATGGAATGCGAAGCCGAGGGTTACTCTGAGTTCAGGTCAGACTAGGGCAATGCGTCAGACTTCGACGCCATGAGGGACGTGCCACAACGGTGTTCGTGAACGTGTGCGAGTGCTGAGGAAATTAAGCTGCTCCCAAAGAGAGTGCAGTGCGTTTCCCTACGCTCGGCATACACAGAGGGGCTGTAAAGGGCTACGGGCCTGAATGTTACTTAGCAGACCCAGGTGGGCCTGGGGGTACTCAGTGTTCCTGCCGGGAGCAGGGTGCCCACGCTAGCCTCCTAGGTGTCCAGAAAACTGTGCTGCCGTGGAAGTTACCCAGAGCAGAGGCCACCGCCTCATGGAAACTGCTGCACGCCTCCGCTTGTGCACGGCAAATCAGGGCCTTACTTCCAGGCATCTGTTCAGGCTGGGTGTGCCGTTAGCGACAACGCATGGTGAGATGCTGACTTTCTCCTCAGGCAGAGTGACTTCGGGTACGAGGTCCTCGAAGTACTCAAAGCACACTGTTTTCTCACGGAAGCTCACACAAGGGCCATGACAAAGTCGGACTCGCCATAAATGTTGTCCTGAGGCTGTTCGAAGACTGTGGAAATGTACCTCTCCTCAAGGAACGTACAGGGTGTTGCCCATCACGCGGCATGCACAGAGGGCCTCCGAGGGATCAACCAACGGGTCTCGAAGTGGCTCAGCAGGCCCACGGGGGTGTGGAGGTACTCAGTGAAATTGGAGGAAAGTGATACGTACCCGAGAGGCCTACAAGTCCTCAAAAGTGTACTTCCTTTCACATAAAGCATGTAAGCGACTAAGAACTGATGGAAACAGCTGCCTGCCTCCCTTTCTGCACGGCTACTAGTGACCTAACCTGGAGGCAAGTTTTCACGTTGAGATTCCCTTTAGCTCTAGAGCTTGTCAGGCAGACCACAACCGCGGCCACGGAAGCATCTGGCTCAGACAGAACAGACTCATACTTTTCAGCGAAGCATTCTTACAGGGTTGACAGGCCTGTCAAGAGCAGGGAATGTCAGGTAGCTTCAAGGCAGCATGAATGCAGCCTTCAAAATGGGACAGCAAGGCTAGTTCCAGCAGGCCCCCGTTTCCATGGGCACATGCAGCAAACACCCGTGTGGTTTCTACCAAGTCTAAAGAGACACAGGTTACCCTGTGTTTCCTCCCCTGAATCAACTTCTCGAAGTAGGGTGTTCTGCATCAAGCGAACTGCCTCAACCAAGGAACGCCGCAGCTGCTCCTCTGGGCCTGTGGCTATCCAAAAGCCTGCAGTGTCACAGGAAGAGCAGGACTGTCTTAAATGGCAGTTAGAACGCACGCCCACTATCTCTGGGAGGCACGGTGACTTCAGGCAGGAGCTTCTAGATGGAATGCGAAGCCGAGGGTTACTCTGAGTTCAGCTCAGACTAGGGCAATGCGTCAGACTTCGACGCCATGAGGGAAGTGCCACAACGGTGTTCCTGAACGTGTGCGAGTGGTGAGGAAATTAAGCTGCTCCCAAAGAGAGTGCAGTGCGTTTCCCTACGCTCGGCATACACAGAGGGGCTGTAAAGGGCTACGGGCCTGAATGTTACTTAGCAGACCCAGGTGGGCCTGGGGGTACTCAGTGTTCCTGCCGGGAGCAGGGTGCCCACGCTAGCCTCCTAGGTGTCCAGAAAACTGTGCTGCCGTGGAAGTTACCCAGAGCAGAGGCCACCGCCTCATGGAAACTGCTGCACGCCTCCGCTTGTGCACGGCAAATCAGGGCCTTACTTCCAGGCATCTGTTCAGGCTGGGTGTGCCGTTAGCGACAACGCATGGTGAGATGCTGACTTTCTCCTCAGGCAGAGTGACTTCGGGTACGAGGTCCTCGAAGTACTCAAAGCACACTGTTTTCTCATGGAAGCTCACACAAGGGCCATGACAAAGTCGGACTCGCCATAAATGTTGTCCTGAGGCTGTTCGAAGACTGTGGAAATGTACCTCTCCTCAAGGAACGTACAGGGTGTTGCCCATCACGCGGCATGCACAGAGGGCCTCCGAGGGATCAACCAACGGGTCTCGAAGTGGCTCAGCAGGCCCACGGGGGTGTGGAGGTACTCAGTGAACTTGGAGGAAAGTGATACGTACCCGAGAGGCCTACAAGTCCTCAAAAGTGTACTTCCTTTCACATAAAGCATGTAAGCGACTAAGAACTGATGGAAACAGCTGCCTGCCTCCCTTTCTGCACGGCTACTAGTGACCTAACCTGGAGGCAAGTTTTCACGTTGAGATTCCCTTTAGCTCTAGAGCTTGTCAGGCAGACCACAACCGCGGCCACGGAAGCATCTGGCTCAGACAGAACAGACTCATACTTTTCAGCGAAGCATTCTTACAGGGTTGACAGGCCTGTCAAGAGCAGGGAATGTCAGGTAGCTTCAAGGCAGCATGAATGCAGCCTTCAAAATGGGACAGCAAGGGTAGTTCCAGCAGGAACCCGTTTCCATGGGCACATGCAGCAAACACCCGTGTGGTTTCTACCAAGTCTAAAGAGACACAGGTTACCCTGTGTTTCCTCCCCTGAATCAACTTCTCGAAGTAGGGTGTTCTGCATCAAGCGAACTGCCTCAACCAAGGAACGCCGCAGCTGCTCCTCTGGGCCTGTGGCTATCCAAAAGCCTGCAGTGTCACAGGAAGAGCAGGACTGTCTTAAATGGCAGTTAGAACGCACGCCCACTATCTCTGGGAGGCACGGTGACTTCAGGCAGGAGCTCCTGGATGGAATGCGAAGCCGAGGGTTACTCTGAGTTCAGGTCAGACTAGGGCAATGCGTCAGACTTCGACGCCATGAGGGACGTGCCACAACGGTGTTCGTGAACGTGTGCGAGTGCTGAGGAAATTAAGCTGCTCCCAAAGAGAGTGCAGTGCGTTTCCCTACTCTCGGCATACACAGAGGGGCTCTAAAGGGCTACGGGCCTGGATGTTGCTTAGCAGACCCAGGTGGGCCTGGGGGTACTCAGTGTTCCTGCCGGGAGCAGGGTGCCCACGCTAGCCTCCTAGGTGTCCAGAAAACTGTGCTGCCGTGGAAGTTACCCAGAGCAGAGGCCACCGCCTCATGGAAACTGCTGCACGCCTCCGCTTGTGCACGGCAAATCAGGGCCTTACTTCCAGGCATCTGTTCAGGCTGGGTGTGCCGTTAGCGACAACGCATGGTGAGATGCTGACTTTCTCCTCAGGCAGAGTGACTTCGGGTACGAGGTCCTCGAAGTACTCAAAGCACACTGTTTTCTCACGGAAGCTCACACAAGGGCCATGACAAAGTCGGACTCGCCATAAATGTTGTCCTGAGGCTGTTCGAAGACTGTGGAAATGTACCTCTCCTCAAGGAACGTACAGGGTGTTGCCCATCACGCGGCATGCACAGAGGGCCTCCGAGGGATCAACCAACGGGTCTCGAAGTGGCTCAGCAGGCCCACGGGGGTGTGGAGGTACTCAGTGAACTTGGAGGAAAGTGATACGTACCCGAGAGGCCTACAAGTCCTCAAAAGTGTACTTCCTTTCACATCAAGCATGTAAGCGACTAAGAACTGATGGAAACAGCTGCCTGCCTCCCTTTCTGCACGGCTACTAGTGACCTAACCTGGAGGCAAGTTTTCACGTTGAGATTCCCTTTAGCTCTAGAGCTTGTCAGGCAGACCACAACCACGGCCACGGAAGCATCTGGCTCAGACAGAACAGACTCATACTTTTCAGCGAAGCATTCTTACAGGGTTGACAGGCCTGTCAAGAGCAGGGAATGTCAGGTAGCTTCAAGGCAGCATGAATGCAGCCTTCAAAATGGGACAGCAAGGCTAGTTCCAGCAGGAACCCGTTTCCATGGGCACATGCAGCAAACACCCGTGTGGTTTCTACCAAGTCTAAAGAGACACAGGTTACCCTGTGTTTCCTCCCCTGAATCAACTTCTCGAAGTAGGGTGTTCTGCATCAAGCGAACTGCCTCAACCAAGGAACGCCGCAGCTGCTCCTCTGGGCCTGTGGCTATCCAAAAGCCTGCAGTGTCACAGGAAGAGCAGGACTGTCTTAAATGGCAGTTAGAACGCACGCCCACTATCTCTGGGAGGCACGGTGACTTCAGGCAGGAGCTCCTGGATGGAATGCGAAGCCGAGGGTTACTCTGAGTTCAGGTCAGACTAGGGCAATGCGTCAGACTTCGACGCCATGAGGGACGTGCCACAACGGTGTTCGTGAACGTGTGCGAGTGCTGAGGAAATTAAGCTGCTCCCAAAGAGAGTGCAGTGCGTTTCCCTACGCTCGGCATACACAGAGGGGTTGTAAAGGGCTACGGGCCTGGATGTTGCTTAGCAGACCCAGGTGGGCCTGGGGGTACTCAGTGTTCCTGCCGGGAGCAGGGTGCCCACGCTAGCCTCCTAGGTGTCCAGAAAACTGTGCTGCCGTGGAAGTTACCCAGAGCAGAGGCCACCGCCTCATGGAAACTGCTGCACGCCTCCGCTTGTGCACGGCAAATCAGGGCCTTACTTCCAGGCATCTGTTCAGGCTGGGTGTGCCGTTAGCGACAACGCATGGTGAGATGCTGACTTTCTCCTCAGGCAGAGTGACTTCGGGTACGAGGTCCTCGAAGTACTCAAAGCACACTGTTTTCTCACGGAAGCTCACACAAGGGCCATGACAAAGTCGGACTCGCCATAAATGTTGTCCTGAGGCTGTTCGAAGACTGTGGAAATGTACCTCTCCTCAAGGAACGTACAGGGTGTTGCCCATCACGCGGCATGCACAGAGGGCCTCCGAGGGATCAACCAACGGGTCTCGAAGTGGCTCAGCAGGCCCACGGGGGTGTGGAGGTACTCAGTGAACTTGGAGGAAAGTGATACGTACCCGAGAGGCCTACAAGTCCTCAAAAGTGTACTTCCTTTCACATAAAGCATGTAAGCGACTAAGAACTGATGGAAACAGCTGCCTGCCTCCCTTTCTGCACGGCTACTAGTGACCTAACCTGGAGGCAAGTTTTCACGTTGAGATTCCCTTTAGCTCTAGAGCTTGTCAGGCAGACCACAACCGCGGCCACGGAAGCATCTGGCTCAGACAGAACAGACTCATACTTTTCAGCGAAGCATTCTTACAGGGTTGACAGGCCTGTCAAGAGCAGGGAATGTCAGGTAGCTTCAAGGCAGCATGAATGCAGCCTTCAAAATGGGACAGCAAGGGTAGTTCCAGCAGGAACCCGTTTCCATGGGCACATGCAGCAAACACCCGTGTGGTTTCTACCAAGTCTAAAGAGACACAGGTTACCCTGTGTTTCCTCCCCTGAATCAACTTCTCGAAGTAGGGTGTTCTGCATCAAGCGAACTGCCTCAACCAAGGAACGCCGCAGCTGCTCCTCTGGGCCTGTGGCTATCCAAAAGCCTGCAGTGTCACAGGAAGAGCAGGACTGTCTTAAATGGCAGTTAGAACGCACGCCCACTATCTCTGGGAGGCACGGTGACTTCAGGCAGGAGCTCCTGGATGGAATGCGAAGCCGAGGGTTACTCTGAGTTCAGGTCAGACTAGGGCAATGCGTCAGACTTCGACGCCATGAGGGACGTGCCACAACGGTGTTCGTGAACGTGTGCGAGTGCTGAGGAAATTAAGCTGCTCCCAAAGAGAGTGCAGTGCGTTTCCCTACGCTCGGCATACACAGAGGGGCTGTAAAGGGCTACGGGCCTGGATGTTGCTTAGCAGACCCAGGTGGGCCTGGGGGTACTCAGTGTTCCTGCCGGGAGCAGGGTGCCCACGCTAGCCTCCTAGGTGTCCAGAAAACTGTGCTGCCGTGGAAGTTACCCAGAGCAGAGGCCACCGCCTCATGGAAACTGCTGCACGCCTCCGCTTGTGCACGGCAAATCAGGGCCTTACTTCCAGGCATCTGTTCAGGCTGGGTGTGCCGTTAGCGACAACGCATGGTGAGATGCTGACTTTCTCCTCAGGCAGAGTGACTTCGGGTACGAGGTCCTCGAAGTACTAAAAGCACACTGTTTTCTCACGGAAGCTCACACAAGGGCCATGACAAAGTCGGACTCGCCATAAATGTTGTCCTGAGGCTGTTCGAAGACTGTGGAAATGTACCTCTCCTCAAGGAACGTACAGGGTGTTGCCCATCACGCGGCATGCACAGAGGGCCTCCGAGGGATCAACCAACGGGTCTCGAAGTGGCTCAGCAGGCCCACGGGGGTGTGGAGGTACTCAGTGAACTTGGAGGAAAGTGATACGTACCCGAGAGGCCTACAAGTCCTCAAAAGTGTACTTCCTTTCACATAAAGCATGTAAGCGACTAAGAACTGATGGAAACAGCTGCCTGCCTCCCTTTCTGCACGGCTACTAGTGACCTAACCTGGAGGCAAGTTTTCACGTTGAGATTCCCTTTAGCTCTAGAGCTTGTCAGGCAGACCACAACCGCGGCCACGGAAGCATCTGGCTCAGACAGAACAGACTCATACTTTTCAGCGAAGCATTCTTACAGGGTTGACAGGCCTGTCAAGAGCAGGGAATGTCAGGTAGCTTCAAGGCAGCATGAATGCAGCCTTCAAAATGGGACAGCAAGGCTAGTTCCAGCAGGCCCCCGTTTCCATGGGCACATGCAGCAAACACCCGTGTGGTTTCTACCAAGTCTAAAGAGACACAGGTTACCCTGTGTTTCCTCCCCTGAATCAACTTCTCGAAGTAGGGTGTTCTGCATCAAGCGAACTGCCTCAACCAAGGAACGCCGCAGCTGCTCCTCTGGGCCTGTGGCTATCCAAAAGCCTGCAGTGTCACAGGAAGAGCAGGACTGTCTTAAATGGCAGTTAGAACGCACGCCCACTATCTCTGGGAGGCACGGTGACTTCAGGCAGGAGCTTCTAGATGGAATGCGAAGCCGAGGGTTACTCTGAGTTCAGCTCAGACTAGGGCAATGCGTCAGACTTCGACACCATGAGGGAAGTGCCACAACGGTGTTCCTGAACGTGTGCGAGTGGTGAGGAAATTAAGCTGCTCCCAAAGAGAGTGCAGTGCGTTTCCCTACGCTCGGCATACACAGAGGGGCTGTAAAGGGCTACGGGCCTGAATGTTACTTAGCAGACCCAGGTGGGCCTGGGGGTACTCAGTGTTCCTGCCGGGAGCAGGGTGCCCACGCTAGCCTCCTAGGTGTCCAGAAAACTGTGCTGCCGTGGAAGTTACCCAGAGCAGAGGCCACCGCCTCATGGAAACTGCTGCACGCCTCCGCTTGTGCACGGCAAATCAGGGCCTTACTTCCAGGCATCTGTTCAGGCTGGGTGTGCCGTTAGCGACAACGCATGGTGAGATGCTGACTTTCTCCTCAGGCAGAGTGACTTCGGGTACGAGGTCCTCGAAGTACTCAAAGCACACTGTTTTCTCACGGAAGCTCACACAAGGGCCATGACAAAGTCGGACTCGCCATAAATGTTGTCCTGAGGCTGTTCGAAGACTGTGGAAATGTACCTCTCCTCAAGGAACGTACAGGGTGTTGCCCATCACGCGGCATGCACAGAGGGCCTCCGAGGGATCAACCAACGGGTCTCGAAGTGGCTCAGCAGGCCCACGGGGGTGTGGAGGTACTCAGTGAACTTGGAGGAAAGTGATACGTACCCGAGAGGCCTACAAGTCCTCAAAAGTGTACTTCCTTTCACATAAAGCATGTAAGCGACTAAGAACTGATGGAAACAGCTGCCTGCCTCCCTTTCTGCACGGCTACTAGTGACCTAACCTGGAGGCAAGTTTTCACGTTGAGATTCCCTTTAGCTCTAGAGCTTGTCAGGCAGACCACAACCGCGGCCACGGAAGCATCTGGCTCAGACAGAACAGACTCATACTTTTCAGCGAAGCATTCTTACAGGGTTGACAGGCCTGTCAAGAGCAGGGAATGTCAGGTAGCTTCAAGGCAGCATGAATGCAGCCTTCAAAATGGGACAGCAAGGCTAGTTCCAGCAGGCCCCCGTTTCCATGGGCACATGCAGCAAACACCCGTGTGGTTTCTACCAAGTCTAAAGAGACACAGGTTACCCTGTGTTTCCTCCCCTGAATCAACTTCTCGAAGTAGGGTGTTCTGCATCAAGCGAACTGCCTCAATCAAGGAACGCCGCAGCTGCTCCTCTGGGCCTGTGGCTATCCAAAAGCCTGCAGTGTCACAGGAAGAGCAGGACTGTCTTAAATGGCAGTTAGAACGCACGCCCACTATCTCTGGGAGGCACGGTGACTTCAGGCAGGAGCTTCTAGATGGAATGCGAAGCCGAGGGTTACTCTGAGTTCAGCTCAGACTAGGGCAATGCGTCAGACTTCGACGCCATGAGGGAAGTGCCACAACGGTGTTCCTGAACGTGTGCGAGTGGTGAGGAAATTAAGCTGCTCCCAAAGAGAGTGCAGTGCGTTTCCCTACGCTCGGCATACACAGAGGGGCTGTAAAGGGCTACGGGCCTGAATGTTACTTAGCAGACCCAGGTGGGCCTGGGGGTACTCAGTGTTCCTGCCGGGAGCAGGGTGCCCACGCTAGCCTCCTAGGTGTCCAGAAAACTGTGCTGCCGTGGAAGTTACCCAGAGCAGAGGCCACCGCCTCATGGAAACTGCTGCACGCCTCCGCTTGTGCACGGCAAATCAGGGCCTTACTTCCAGGCATCTGTTCAGGCTGGGTGTGCCGTTAGCGACAACGCATGGTGAGATGCTGACTTTCTCCTCAGGCAGAGTGACTTCGGGTACGAGGTCCTCGAAGTACTCAAAGCACACTGTTTTCTCACGGAAGCTCACACAAGGGCCATGACAAAGTCGGACTCGCCATAAATGTTGTCCTGAGGCTGTTCGAAGACTGTGGAAATGTACCTCTCCTCAAGGAACGTACAGGGTGTTGCCCATCACGCGGCATGCACAGAGGGCCTCCGAGGGATCAACCAACGGGTCTCGAAGTGGCTCAGCAGGCCCACGGGGGTGTGGAGGTACTCAGTGAACTTGGAGGAAAGTGATACGTACCCGAGAGGCCTACAAGTCCTCAAAAGTGTACTTCCTTTCACATAAAGCATGTAAGCGACTAAGAACTGATGGAAACAGCTGCCTGCCTCCCTTTCTGCACGGCTACTAGTGACCTAACCTGGAGGCAAGTTTTCACGTTGAGATTCCCTTTAGCTCTAGAGCTTGTCAGGCAGACCACAACCGCGGCCACGGAAGCATCTGGCTCAGACAGAACAGACTCATACTTTTCAGCGAAGCATTCTTACAGGGTTGACAGGCCTGTCAAGAGCAGGGAATGTCAGGTAGCTTCAAGGCAGCATGAATGCAGCCTTCAAAATGGGACAGCAAGGCTAGTTCCAGCAGGCCCCCGTTTCCATGGGCACATGCAGCAAACACCCGTGTGGTTTCTACCAAGTCTAAAGAGACACAGGTTACCCTGTGTTTCCTCCCCTGAATCAACTTCTCGAAGTAGGGTGTTCTGCATCAAGCGAACTGCCTCAACCAAGGAACGCCGCAGCTGCTCCTCTGGGCCTGTGGCTATCCAAAAGCCTGCAGTGTCACAGGAAGAGCAGGACTGTCTTAAATGGCAGTTAGAACGCACGCCCACTATCTCTGGGAGGCACGGTGACTTCAGGCAGGAGCTCCTGGATGGAATGCGAAGCCGAGGGTTACTCTGAGTTCAGGTCAGACTAGGGCAATGCGTCAGACTTCGACGCCATGAGGGACGTGCCACAACGGTGTTCGTGAACGTGTGCGAGTGCTGAGGAAATTAAGCTGCTCCCAAAGAGAGTGCAGTGCGTTTCCCTACGCTCGGCATACACAGAGGGGCTGTAAAGGGCTACGGGCCTGGATGTTGCTTAGCAGACCCAGGTGGGCCTGGGGGTACTCAGTGTTCCTGCCGGGAGCAGGGTGCCCACGCTAGCCTCCTAGGTGTCCAGAAAACTGTGCTGCCGTGGAAGTTACCCAGAGCAGAGGCCACCGCCTCATGGAAACTGCTGCACGCCTCCGCTTGTGCACGGCAAATCAGGGCCTTACTTCCAGGCATCTGTTCAGGCTGGGTGTGCCGTTAGCGACAACGCATGGTGAGATGCTGACTTTCTCCTCAGGCAGAGTGACTTCGGGTACGAGGTCCTCGAAGTACTAAAAGCACACTGTTTTCTCACGGAAGCTCACACAAGGGCCATGACAAAGTCGGACTCGCCATAAATGTTGTCCTGAGGCTGTTCGAAGACTGTGGAAATGTACCTCTCCTCAAGGAACGTACAGGGTGTTGCCCATCACGCGGCATGCACAGAGGGCCTCCGAGGGATCAACCAACGGGTCTCGAAGTGGCTCAGCAGGCCCACGGGGGTGTGGAGGTACTCAGTGAACTTGGAGGAAAGTGATACGTACCCGAGAGGCCTACAAGTCCTCAAAAGTGTACTTCCTTTCACATAAAGCATGTAAGCGACTAAGAACTGATGGAAACAGCTGCCTGCCTCCCTTTCTGCACGGCTACTAGTGACCTAACCTGGAGGCAAGTTTTCACGTTGAGATTCCCTTTAGCTCTAGAGCTTGTCAGGCAGACCACAACCGCGGCCACGGAAGCATCTGGCTCAGACAGAACAGACTCATACTTTTCAGCGAAGCATTCTTACAGGGTTGACAGGCCTGTCAAGAGCAGGGAATGTCAGGTAGCTTCAAGACAGCATGAATGCAGCCTTCAAAATGGGACAGCAAGGCTAGTTCCAGCAGGAACCCGTTTCCATGGGCACATGCAGCAAACACCCGTGTGGTTTCTACCAAGTCTAAAGAGACACAGGTTACCCTGTGTTTCCTCCCCTGAATCAACTTCTCGAAGTAGGGTGTTCTGCATCAAGCGAACTGCCTCAACCAAGGAACGCCGCAGCTGCTCCTCTGGGCCTGTGGCTATCCAAAAGCCTGCAGTGTCACAGGAAGAGCAGGACTGTCTTAAATGGCAGTTAGAACGCACGCCCACTATCTCTGGGAGGCACGGTGACTTCAGGCAGGAGCTCCTGGATGGAATGCGAAGCCGAGGGTTACTCTGAGTTCAGGTCAGACTAGGGCAATGCGTCAGACTTCGACGCCATGAGGGACGTGCCACAACGGTGTTCGTGAACGTGTGCGAGTGCTGAGGAAATTAAGCTGCTCCCAAAGAGAGTGCAGTGCGTTTCCCTACGCTCGGCATACACAGAGGGGCTGTAAAGGGCTACGGGCCTGGATGTTGCTTAGCAGACCCAGGTGGGCCTGGGGGTACTCAGTGTTCCTGCCGGGAGCAGGGTGCCCACGCTAGCCTCCTAGGTGTCCAGAAAACTGTGCTGCCGTGGAAGTTACCCAGAGCAGAGGCCACCGCCTCATGGAAACTGCTGCACGCCTCCGCTTGTGCACGGCAAATCAGGGCCTTACTTCCAGGCATCTGTTCAGGCTGGGTGTGCCGTTAGCGACAACGCATGGTGAGATGCTGACTTTCTCCTCAGGCAGAGTGACTTCGGGTACGAGGTCCTCGAAGTACTCAAAGCACACTGTTTTCTCACGGAAGCTCACACAAGGGCCATGACAAAGTCGGACTCGCCATAAATGTTGTCCTGAGGCTGTTCGAAGACTGTGGAAATGTACCTCTCCTCAAGGAACGTACAGGGTGTTGCCCATCACGCGGCATGCACAGAGGGCCTCCGAGGGATCAACCAACGGGTCTCGAAGTGGCTCAGCAGGCCCACGGGGGTGTGGAGGTACTCAGTGAACTTGGAGGAAAGTGATACGTACCCGAGAGGCCTACAAGTCCTCAAAAGTGTACTTCCTTTCACATAAAGCATGTAAGCGACTAAGAACTGATGGAAACAGCTGCCTGCCTCCCTTTCTGCACGGCTACTAGTGACCTAACCTGGAGGCAAGTTTTCACGTTGAGATTCCCTTTAGCTCTAGAGCTTGTCAGGCAGACCACAACCGCGGCCACGGAAGCATCTGGCTCAGACAGAACAGACTCATACTTTTCAGCGAAGCATTCTTACAGGGTTGACAGGCCTGTCAAGAGCAGGGAATGTCAGGTAGCTTCAAGGCAGCATGAATGCAGCCTTCAAAATGGGACAGCAAGGGTAGTTCCAGCAGGAACCCGTTTCCATGGGCACATGCAGCAAACACCCGTGTGGTTTCTACCAAGTCTAAAGAGACACAGGTTACCCTGTGTTTCCTCCCCTGAATCAACTTCTCGAAGTAGGGTGTTCTGCATCAAGCGAACTGCCTCAACCAAGGAACGCCGCAGCTGCTCCTCTGGGCCTGTGGCTATCCAAAAGCCTGCAGTGTCACAGGAAGAGCAGGACTGTCTTAAATGGCAGTTAGAACGCACGCCCACTATCTCTGGGAGGCACGGTGACTTCAGGCAGGAGCTCCTGGATGGAATGCGAAGCCGAGGGTTACTCTGAGTTCAGGTCAGACTAGGGCAATGCGTCAGACTTCGACGCCATGAGGGACGTGCCACAACGGTGTTCGTGAACGTGTGCGAGTGCTGAGGAAATTAAGCTGCTCCCAAAGAGAGTGCAGTGCGTTTCCCTACGCTCGGCATACACAGAGGGGCTGTAAAGGGCTACGGGCCTGGATGTTGCTTAGCAGACCCAGGTGGGCCTGGGGGTACTCAGTGTTCCTGCCGGGAGCAGGGTGCCCACGCTAGCCTCCTAGGTGTCCAGAAAACTGTGCTGCCGTGGAAGTTACCCAGAGCAGAGGCCACCGCCTCATGGAAACTGCTGCACGCCTCCGCTTGTGCACGGCAAATCAGGGCCTTACTTCCAGGCATCTGTTCAGGCTGGGTGTGCCGTTAGCGACAACGCATGGTGAGATGCTGACTTTCTCCTCAGGCAGAGTGACTTCGGGTACGAGGTCCTCGAAGTACTAAAAGCACACTGTTTTCTCACGGAAGCTCACACAAGGGCCATGACAAAGTCGGACTCGCCATAAATGTTGTCCTGAGGCTGTTCGAAGACTGTGGAAATGTACCTCTCCTCAAGGAACGTACAGGGTGTTGCCCATCACGCGGCATGCACAGAGGGCCTCCGAGGGATCAACCAACGGGTCTCGAAGTGGCTCAGCAGGCCCACGGGGGTGTGGAGGTACTCAGTGAACTTGGAGGAAAGTGATACGTACCCGAGAGGCCTACAAGTCCTCAAAAGTGTACTTCCTTTCACATAAAGCATGTAAGCGACTAAGAACTGATGGAAACAGCTGCCTGCCTCCCTTTCTGCACGGCTACTAGTGACCTAACCTGGAGGCAAGTTTTCACGTTGAGATTCCCTTTAGCTCTAGAGCTTGTCAGGCAGACCACAACCGCGGCCACGGAAGCATCTGGCTCAGACAGAACAGACTCATACTTTTCAGCGAAGCATTCTTACAGGGTTGACAGGCCTGTCAAGAGCAGGGAATGTCAGGTAGCTTCAAGGCAGCATGAATGCAGCCTTCAAAATGGGACAGCAAGGCTAGTTCCAGCAGGCCCCCGTTTCCATGGGCACATGCAGCAAACACCCGTGTGGTTTCTACCAAGTCTAAAGAGACACAGGTTACCCTGTGTTTCCTCCCCTGAATCAACTTCTCGAAGTAGGGTGTTCTGCATCAAGCGAACTGCCTCAACCAAGGAACGCCGCAGCTGCTCCTCTGGGCCTGTGGCTATCCAAAAGCCTGCAGTGTCACAGGAAGAGCAGGACTGTCTTAAATGGCAGTTAGAACGCACGCCCACTATCTCTGGGAGGCACGGTGACTTCAGGCAGGAGCTTCTAGATGGAATGCGAAGCCGAGGGTTACTCTGAGTTCAGCTCAGACTAGGGCAATGCGTCAGACTTCGACGCCATGAGGGAAGTGCCACAACGGTGTTCCTGAACGTGTGCGAGTGGTGAGGAAATTAAGCTGCTCCCAAAGAGAGTGCAGTGCGTTTCCCTACGCTCGGCATACACAGAGGGGCTGTAAAGGGCTACGGGCCTGAATGTTACTTAGCAGACCCAGGTGGGCCTGGGGGTACTCAGTGTTCCTGCCGGGAGCAGGGTGCCCACGCTAGCCTCCTAGGTGTCCAGAAAACTGTGCTGCCGTGGAAGTTACCCAGAGCAGAGGCCACCGCCTCATGGAAACTGCTGCACGCCTCCGCTTCTGCACGGCAGGTCAGGGCCTTACTTCCAGGCATCTGTTCAGGCTGGGTGTGCCGTTAGCGACACCGCATGGTGAGATGCTGACTTTCTCCTCAGGCAGAGTGACTTCGGGTACGAGGTCCTCGAAGTACTCAAAGCACACTCTTTTCTCACGGAAGCTCACACAAGGGCCATGACAAAGTCGGACTCGCCATAAATGTTGTCCTGAGGCTGTTCGAGGACTCCGGAAATGTAGCTCTCCTCAAGGAACATACAGGGTGTTGCCCATCAATCGGCAGGCACAGAGGGCCTCCGAGGGTTCAAGCAACGGGTCTCGAAGTGGCTCAGCCGGCCCACGGGGGTGTGGAGGTAGTCAGTGAACTTGGAGCGAAAGTGATGCATACCGGAGAGGCCTACGAGTCCTCAAAAGTGTACTTCCTTTCACATCAAGCATATAAGCGACTAAGAACTCATGGAAACAGCTGCCCGCTTCCCTTTCTGCACGGCTACTAGGGACCTAACCTGGAGGCAAGTTTTCACGTTGAGATTCCCTATAGCGCTAGAGCTTGTCAGGCGGACCACAACCGCGGCCACGGAAGCACCTGGTTCAGACAGAACGGATGCATACTTTTCCGCAAAGCATTCTTACAGGGTTGACGGGCCTGTCAAGAGCAGGGAATGTCAGGTAGCTTCAAGGCAGCATGAATGCAGCCTTCAAAATGGGACAGCAAGGCTAGTTCCAGCAGGAACCCGTTTCCATGGGCACATGCAGCAAACACCCGTGTGGTTTCTACCAAGTCTAAAGAGACACAGGTTACCCTGTGTTTCCTCCCCTGAATCAACTTCTCGAAGTAGGGTGTTCTGCATCAAGCGAACTGCCTCAACCAAGGAACGCCGCAGCTGCTCCTCTGGGCCTGTGGCTATCCAAAAGCCTGCAGTGTCACAGGAAGAGCAGGACTGTCTTAAATGGCAGTTAGAACGCACGCCCACTATCTCTGGGAGGCACGGTGACTTCAGGCAGGAGCTCCTAGATGGAATGCGAAGCCGAGGGTTACTCTGAGTTCAGGTCAGACTAGGGCAATGCGTCAGACTTCGACGCCATGAGGGACGTGCCACAACGGTGTTCGTGAACGTGTGCGAGTGCTGAGGAAATTAAGCTGCTCCCAAAGAGAGTGCAGTGCGTTTCCCTACTCTCGGCATACACAGAGGGGCTCTAAAGGGCTACGGGCCTGGATGTTGCTTAGCAGACCCAGGTGGGCCTGGGGGTACTCAGTGTTCCTGCCGGGAGCAGGGTGCCCACGCTAGCCTCCTAGGTGTCCAGAAAACTGTGCTGCCGTGGAAGTTACCCAGAGCAGAGGCCACCGCCTCATGGAAACTGCTGCACGCCTCCGCTTCTGCACGGCAGGTCAGGGCCTTACTTCCAGGCATCTGTTCAGGCTGGGTGTGCCGTTAGCGACACCGCATGGTGAGATGCTGACTTTCTCCTCAGGCAGAGTGACATCGGGTAGGAGGTCCTCGAAGTACTCAAAGCACACTCTTTTCTCACGGAAGCTCACACAAGGGCCATGACAAAGTCGGACTCGCCATAAATGTTGTCCTGAGGCTGTTCGAAGACTGTGGAAATGTACCTCTCCTCAAGGAACGTACAGGGTGTTGCCCATCACGCGGCATGCACAGAGGGCCTCCGAGGGATCAACCAACGGGTCTTGAAGTGGCTCAGCAGGCCCACGGGGGTGTGGAGGTACTCAGTGAACTTGGAGGAAAGTGATACGTACCCGAGAGGCCTACAAGTCCTCAAAAGTGTACTTCCTTTCACATCAAGCATGTAAGCGACTAAGAACTGATGGAAACAGCTGCCTGCCTCCCTTTCTGCACGGCTACTAGTGACCTAACCTGGAGGCAAGTTTTCACGTTGAGATTCCCTTTAGCTCTAGAGCTTGTCAGGCAGACCACAACCGCGGCCACGGAAGCATCTGGCTCAGACAGAACAGACTCATACTTTTCAGCGAAGCATTCTTACAGGGTTGACAGGCCTGTCAAGAGCAGGGAATGTCAGGTAGCTTCAAGGCAGCATGAATGCAGCCTTCAAAATGGGACAGCAAGGGTAGTTCCAGCAGGAACCCGTTTCCATGGGCACATGCAGCAAACACCCGTGTGGTTTCTACCAAGTCTAAAGAGACACAGGTTACCCTGTGTTTCCTCCCCTGAATCAACTTCTCGAAGTAGGGTGTTCTGCATCAAGCGAACTGCCTCAACCAAGGAACGCCGCAGCTGCTCCTCTGGGCCTGTGGCTATCCAAAAGCCTGCAGTGTCACAGGAAGAGCAGGACTGTCTTAAATGGCAGTTAGAACGCACGCCCACTATCTCTGGGAGGCACGGTGACTTCAGGCAGGAGCTCCTGGATGGAATGCGAAGCCGAGGGTTACTCTGAGTTCAGGTCAGACTAGGGCAATGCGTCAGACTTCGACGCCATGAGGGACGTGCCACAACGGTGTTCGTGAACGTGTGCGAGTGCTGAGGAAATTAAGCTGCTCCCAAAGAGAGTGCAGTGCGTTTCCCTACTCTCGGCATACACAGAGGGGCTCTAAAGGGCTACGGGCCTGGATGTTGCTTAGCAGACCCAGGTGGGCCTGGGGGTACTCAGTGTTCCTGCCGGGAGCAGGGTGCCCACGCTAGCCTCCTAGGTGTCCAGAAAACTGTGCTGCCGTGGAAGTTACCCAGAGCAGAGGCCACCGCCTCATGGAAACTGCTGCACGCCTCCGCTTGTGCACGGCAAATCAGGGCCTTACTTCCAGGCATCTGTTCAGGCTGGGTGTGCCGTTAGCGACAACGCATGGTGAGATGCTGACTTTCTCCTCAGGCAGAGTGACTTCGGGTACGAGGTCCTCGAAGTACTCAAAGCACACTGTTTTCTCACGGAAGCTCACACAAGGGCCATGACAAAGTCGGACTCGCCATAAATGTTGTCCTGAGGCTGTTCGAAGACTGTGGAAATGTACCTCTCCTCAAGGAACGTACAGGGTGTTGCCCATCACGCGGCATGCACAGAGGGCCTCCGAGGGATCAACCAACGGGTCTCGAAGTGGCTCAGCAGGCCCACGGGGGTGTGGAGGTACTCAGTGAACTTGGAGGAAAGTGATACGTACCCGAGAGGCCTACAAGTCCTCAAAAGTGTACTTCCTTTCACATCAAGCATGTAAGCGACTAAGAACTGATGGAAACAGCTGCCTGCCTCCCTTTCTGCACGGCTACTAGTGACCTAACCTGGAGGCAAGTTTTCACGTTGAGATTCCCTTTAGCTCTAGAGCTTGTCAGGCAGACCACAACCACGGCCACGGAAGCATCTGGCTCAGACAGAACAGACTCATACTTTTCAGCGAAGCATTCTTACAGGGTTGACAGGCCTGTCAAGAGCAGGGAATGTCAGGTAGCTTCAAGGCAGCATGAATGCAGCCTTCAAAATGGGACAGCAAGGCTAGTTCCAGCAGGAACCCGTTTCCATGGGCACATGCAGCAAACACCCGTGTGGTTTCTACCAAGTCTAAAGAGACACAGGTTACCCTGTGTTTCCTCCCCTGAATCAACTTCTCGAAGTAGGGTGTTCTGCATCAAGCGAACTGCCTCAACCAAGGAACGCCGCAGCTGCTCCTCTGGGCCTGTGGCTATCCAAAAGCCTGCAGTGTCACAGGAAGAGCAGGACTGTCTTAAATGGCAGTTAGAACGCACGCCCACTATCTCTGGGAGGCACGGTGACTTCAGGCAGGAGCTCCTGGATGGAATGCGAAGCCGAGGGTTACTCTGAGTTCAGGTCAGACTAGGGCAATGCGTCAGACTTCGACGCCATGAGGGACGTGCCACAACGGTGTTCGTGAACGTGTGCGAGTGCTGAGGAAATTAAGCTGCTCCCAAAGAGAGTGCAGTGCGTTTCCCTACGCTCGGCATACACAGAGGGGTTGTAAAGGGCTACGGGCCTGGATGTTGCTTAGCAGACCCAGGTGGGCCTGGGGGTACTCAGTGTTCCTGCCGGGAGCAGGGTGCCCACGCTAGCCTCCTAGGTGTCCAGAAAACTGTGCTGCCGTGGAAGTTACCCAGAGCAGAGGCCACCGCCTCATGGAAACTGCTGCACGCCTCCGCTTGTGCACGGCAAATCAGGGCCTTACTTCCAGGCATCTGTTCAGGCTGGGTGTGCCGTTAGCGACAACGCATGGTGAGATGCTGACTTTCTCCTCAGGCAGAGTGACTTCGGGTACGAGGTCCTCGAAGTACTCAAAGCACACTGTTTTCTCACGGAAGCTCACACAAGGGCCATGACAAAGTCGGACTCGCCATAAATGTTGTCCTGAGGCTGTTCGAAGACTGTGGAAATGTACCTCTCCTCAAGGAACGTACAGGGTGTTGCCCATCACGCGGCATGCACAGAGGGCCTCCGAGGGATCAACCAACGGGTCTCGAAGTGGCTCAGCAGGCCCACGGGGGTGTGGAGGTACTCAGTGAACTTGGAGGAAAGTGATACGTACCCGAGAGGCCTACAAGTCCTCAAAAGTGTACTTCCTTTCACATAAAGCATGTAAGCGACTAAGAACTGATGGAAACAGCTGCCTGCCTCCCTTTCTGCACGGCTACTAGTGACCTAACCTGGAGGCAAGTTTTCACGTTGAGATTCCCTTTAGCTCTAGAGCTTGTCAGGCAGACCACAACCGCGGCCACGGAAGCATCTGGCTCAGACAGAACAGACTCATACTTTTCAGCGAAGCATTCTTACAGGGTTGACAGGCCTGTCAAGAGCAGGGAATGTCAGGTAGCTTCAAGGCAGCATGAATGCAGCCTTCAAAATGGGACAGCAAGGGTAGTTCCAGCAGGAACCCGTTTCCATGGGCACATGCAGCAAACACCCGTGTGGTTTCTACCAAGTCTAAAGAGACACAGGTTACCCTGTGTTTCCTCCCCTGAATCAACTTCTCGAAGTAGGGTGTTCTGCATCAAGCGAACTGCCTCAACCAAGGAACGCCGCAGCTGCTCCTCTGGGCCTGTGGCTATCCAAAAGCCTGCAGTGTCACAGGAAGAGCAGGACTGTCTTAAATGGCAGTTAGAACGCACGCCCACTATCTCTGGGAGGCACGGTGACTTCAGGCAGGAGCTCCTGGATGGAATGCGAAGCCGAGGGTTACTCTGAGTTCAGGTCAGACTAGGGCAATGCGTCAGACTTCGACGCCATGAGGGACGTGCCACAACGGTGTTCGTGAACGTGTGCGAGTGCTGAGGAAATTAAGCTGCTCCCAAAGAGAGTGCAGTGCGTTTCCCTACGCTCGGCATACACAGAGGGGCTGTAAAGGGCTACGGGCCTGGATGTTGCTTAGCAGACCCAGGTGGGCCTGGGGGTACTCAGTGTTCCTGCCGGGAGCAGGGTGCCCACGCTAGCCTCCTAGGTGTCCAGAAAACTGTGCTGCCGTGGAAGTTACCCAGAGCAGAGGCCACCGCCTCATGGAAACTGCTGCACGCCTCCGCTTGTGCACGGCAAATCAGGGCCTTACTTCCAGGCATCTGTTCAGGCTGGGTGTGCCGTTAGCGACAACGCATGGTGAGATGCTGACTTTCTCCTCAGGCAGAGTGACTTCGGGTACGAGGTCCTCGAAGTACTAAAAGCACACTGTTTTCTCACGGAAGCTCACACAAGGGCCATGACAAAGTCGGACTCGCCATAAATGTTGTCCTGAGGCTGTTCGAAGACTGTGGAAATGTACCTCTCCTCAAGGAACGTACAGGGTGTTGCCCATCACGCGGCATGCACAGAGGGCCTCCGAGGGATCAACCAACGGGTCTCGAAGTGGCTCAGCAGGCCCACGGGGGTGTGGAGG
Source organism: Pseudorca crassidens (assembly GCF_039906515.1). NCBI lineage: Eukaryota > Metazoa > Chordata > Mammalia > Artiodactyla > Delphinidae > Pseudorca > Pseudorca crassidens. The sequence goes on from NC_090312.1 coordinate 50,814,378, forward strand.
TACTCAGTGAACTTGGAGGAAAGTGATACGTACCCGAGAGGCCTACAAGTCCTCAAAAGTGTACTTCCTTTCACATAAAGCATGTAAGCGACTAAGAACTGATGGAAACAGCTGCCTGCCTCCCTTTCTGCACGGCTACTAGTGACCTAACCTGGAGGCAAGTTTTCACGTTGAGATTCCCTTTAGCTCTAGAGCTTGTCAGGCAGACCACAACCGCGGCCACGGAAGCATCTGGCTCAGACAGAACAGACTCATACTTTTCAGCGAAGCATTCTTACAGGGTTGACAGGCCTGTCAAGAGCAGGGAATGTCAGGTAGCTTCAAGGCAGCATGAATGCAGCCTTCAAAATGGGACAGCAAGGCTAGTTCCAGCAGGCCCCCGTTTCCATGGGCACATGCAGCAAACACCCGTGTGGTTTCTACCAAGTCTAAAGAGACACAGGTTACCCTGTGTTTCCTCCCCTGAATCAACTTCTCGAAGTAGGGTGTTCTGCATCAAGCGAACTGCCTCAACCAAGGAACGCCGCAGCTGCTCCTCTGGGCCTGTGGCTATCCAAAAGCCTGCAGTGTCACAGGAAGAGCAGGACTGTCTTAAATGGCAGTTAGAACGCACGCCCACTATCTCTGGGAGGCACGGTGACTTCAGGCAGGAGCTTCTAGATGGAATGCGAAGCCGAGGGTTACTCTGAGTTCAGCTCAGACTAGGGCAATGCGTCAGACTTCGACACCATGAGGGAAGTGCCACAACGGTGTTCCTGAACGTGTGCGAGTGGTGAGGAAATTAAGCTGCTCCCAAAGAGAGTGCAGTGCGTTTCCCTACGCTCGGCATACACAGAGGGGCTGTAAAGGGCTACGGGCCTGAATGTTACTTAGCAGACCCAGGTGGGCCTGGGGGTACTCAGTGTTCCTGCCGGGAGCAGGGTGCCCACGCTAGCCTCCTAGGTGTCCAGAAAACTGTGCTGCCGTGGAAGTTACCCAGAGCAGAGGCCACCGCCTCATGGAAACTGCTGCACGCCTCCGCTTGTGCACGGCAAATCAGGGCCTTACTTCCAGGCATCTGTTCAGGCTGGGTGTGCCGTTAGCGACAACGCATGGTGAGATGCTGACTTTCTCCTCAGGCAGAGTGACTTCGGGTACGAGGTCCTCGAAGTACTCAAAGCACACTGTTTTCTCACGGAAGCTCACACAAGGGCCATGACAAAGTCGGACTCGCCATAAATGTTGTCCTGAGGCTGTTCGAAGACTGTGGAAATGTACCTCTCCTCAAGGAACGTACAGGGTGTTGCCCATCACGCGGCATGCACAGAGGGCCTCCGAGGGATCAACCAACGGGTCTCGAAGTGGCTCAGCAGGCCCACGGGGGTGTGGAGGTACTCAGTGAACTTGGAGGAAAGTGATACGTACCCGAGAGGCCTACAAGTCCTCAAAAGTGTACTTCCTTTCACATAAAGCATGTAAGCGACTAAGAACTGATGGAAACAGCTGCCTGCCTCCCTTTCTGCACGGCTACTAGTGACCTAACCTGGAGGCAAGTTTTCACGTTGAGATTCCCTTTAGCTCTAGAGCTTGTCAGGCAGACCACAACCGCGGCCACGGAAGCATCTGGCTCAGACAGAACAGACTCATACTTTTCAGCGAAGCATTCTTACAGGGTTGACAGGCCTGTCAAGAGCAGGGAATGTCAGGTAGCTTCAAGGCAGCATGAATGCAGCCTTCAAAATGGGACAGCAAGGCTAGTTCCAGCAGGCCCCCGTTTCCATGGGCACATGCAGCAAACACCCGTGTGGTTTCTACCAAGTCTAAAGAGACACAGGTTACCCTGTGTTTCCTCCCCTGAATCAACTTCTCGAAGTAGGGTGTTCTGCATCAAGCGAACTGCCTCAATCAAGGAACGCCGCAGCTGCTCCTCTGGGCCTGTGGCTATCCAAAAGCCTGCAGTGTCACAGGAAGAGCAGGACTGTCTTAAATGGCAGTTAGAACGCACGCCCACTATCTCTGGGAGGCACGGTGACTTCAGGCAGGAGCTTCTAGATGGAATGCGAAGCCGAGGGTTACTCTGAGTTCAGCTCAGACTAGGGCAATGCGTCAGACTTCGACGCCATGAGGGAAGTGCCACAACGGTGTTCCTGAACGTGTGCGAGTGGTGAGGAAATTAAGCTGCTCCCAAAGAGAGTGCAGTGCGTTTCCCTACGCTCGGCATACACAGAGGGGCTGTAAAGGGCTACGGGCCTGAATGTTACTTAGCAGACCCAGGTGGGCCTGGGGGTACTCAGTGTTCCTGCCGGGAGCAGGGTGCCCACGCTAGCCTCCTAGGTGTCCAGAAAACTGTGCTGCCGTGGAAGTTACCCAGAGCAGAGGCCACCGCCTCATGGAAACTGCTGCACGCCTCCGCTTGTGCACGGCAAATCAGGGCCTTACTTCCAGGCATCTGTTCAGGCTGGGTGTGCCGTTAGCGACAACGCATGGTGAGATGCTGACTTTCTCCTCAGGCAGAGTGACTTCGGGTACGAGGTCCTCGAAGTACTCAAAGCACACTGTTTTCTCACGGAAGCTCACACAAGGGCCATGACAAAGTCGGACTCGCCATAAATGTTGTCCTGAGGCTGTTCGAAGACTGTGGAAATGTACCTCTCCTCAAGGAACGTACAGGGTGTTGCCCATCACGCGGCATGCACAGAGGGCCTCCGAGGGATCAACCAACGGGTCTCGAAGTGGCTCAGCAGGCCCACGGGGGTGTGGAGGTACTCAGTGAACTTGGAGGAAAGTGATACGTACCCGAGAGGCCTACAAGTCCTCAAAAGTGTACTTCCTTTCACATAAAGCATGTAAGCGACTAAGAACTGATGGAAACAGCTGCCTGCCTCCCTTTCTGCACGGCTACTAGTGACCTAACCTGGAGGCAAGTTTTCACGTTGAGATTCCCTTTAGCTCTAGAGCTTGTCAGGCAGACCACAACCGCGGCCACGGAAGCATCTGGCTCAGACAGAACAGACTCATACTTTTCAGCGAAGCATTCTTACAGGGTTGACAGGCCTGTCAAGAGCAGGGAATGTCAGGTAGCTTCAAGGCAGCATGAATGCAGCCTTCAAAATGGGACAGCAAGGCTAGTTCCAGCAGGCCCCCGTTTCCATGGGCACATGCAGCAAACACCCGTGTGGTTTCTACCAAGTCTAAAGAGACACAGGTTACCCTGTGTTTCCTCCCCTGAATCAACTTCTCGAAGTAGGGTGTTCTGCATCAAGCGAACTGCCTCAACCAAGGAACGCCGCAGCTGCTCCTCTGGGCCTGTGGCTATCCAAAAGCCTGCAGTGTCACAGGAAGAGCAGGACTGTCTTAAATGGCAGTTAGAACGCACGCCCACTATCTCTGGGAGGCACGGTGACTTCAGGCAGGAGCTCCTGGATGGAATGCGAAGCCGAGGGTTACTCTGAGTTCAGGTCAGACTAGGGCAATGCGTCAGACTTCGACGCCATGAGGGACGTGCCACAACGGTGTTCGTGAACGTGTGCGAGTGCTGAGGAAATTAAGCTGCTCCCAAAGAGAGTGCAGTGCGTTTCCCTACGCTCGGCATACACAGAGGGGCTGTAAAGGGCTACGGGCCTGGATGTTGCTTAGCAGACCCAGGTGGGCCTGGGGGTACTCAGTGTTCCTGCCGGGAGCAGGGTGCCCACGCTAGCCTCCTAGGTGTCCAGAAAACTGTGCTGCCGTGGAAGTTACCCAGAGCAGAGGCCACCGCCTCATGGAAACTGCTGCACGCCTCCGCTTGTGCACGGCAAATCAGGGCCTTACTTCCAGGCATCTGTTCAGGCTGGGTGTGCCGTTAGCGACAACGCATGGTGAGATGCTGACTTTCTCCTCAGGCAGAGTGACTTCGGGTACGAGGTCCTCGAAGTACTAAAAGCACACTGTTTTCTCACGGAAGCTCACACAAGGGCCATGACAAAGTCGGACTCGCCATAAATGTTGTCCTGAGGCTGTTCGAAGACTGTGGAAATGTACCTCTCCTCAAGGAACGTACAGGGTGTTGCCCATCACGCGGCATGCACAGAGGGCCTCCGAGGGATCAACCAACGGGTCTCGAAGTGGCTCAGCAGGCCCACGGGGGTGTGGAGGTACTCAGTGAACTTGGAGGAAAGTGATACGTACCCGAGAGGCCTACAAGTCCTCAAAAGTGTACTTCCTTTCACATAAAGCATGTAAGCGACTAAGAACTGATGGAAACAGCTGCCTGCCTCCCTTTCTGCACGGCTACTAGTGACCTAACCTGGAGGCAAGTTTTCACGTTGAGATTCCCTTTAGCTCTAGAGCTTGTCAGGCAGACCACAACCGCGGCCACGGAAGCATCTGGCTCAGACAGAACAGACTCATACTTTTCAGCGAAGCATTCTTACAGGGTTGACAGGCCTGTCAAGAGCAGGGAATGTCAGGTAGCTTCAAGACAGCATGAATGCAGCCTTCAAAATGGGACAGCAAGGCTAGTTCCAGCAGGAACCCGTTTCCATGGGCACATGCAGCAAACACCCGTGTGGTTTCTACCAAGTCTAAAGAGACACAGGTTACCCTGTGTTTCCTCCCCTGAATCAACTTCTCGAAGTAGGGTGTTCTGCATCAAGCGAACTGCCTCAACCAAGGAACGCCGCAGCTGCTCCTCTGGGCCTGTGGCTATCCAAAAGCCTGCAGTGTCACAGGAAGAGCAGGACTGTCTTAAATGGCAGTTAGAACGCACGCCCACTATCTCTGGGAGGCACGGTGACTTCAGGCAGGAGCTCCTGGATGGAATGCGAAGCCGAGGGTTACTCTGAGTTCAGGTCAGACTAGGGCAATGCGTCAGACTTCGACGCCATGAGGGACGTGCCACAACGGTGTTCGTGAACGTGTGCGAGTGCTGAGGAAATTAAGCTGCTCCCAAAGAGAGTGCAGTGCGTTTCCCTACGCTCGGCATACACAGAGGGGCTGTAAAGGGCTACGGGCCTGGATGTTGCTTAGCAGACCCAGGTGGGCCTGGGGGTACTCAGTGTTCCTGCCGGGAGCAGGGTGCCCACGCTAGCCTCCTAGGTGTCCAGAAAACTGTGCTGCCGTGGAAGTTACCCAGAGCAGAGGCCACCGCCTCATGGAAACTGCTGCACGCCTCCGCTTGTGCACGGCAAATCAGGGCCTTACTTCCAGGCATCTGTTCAGGCTGGGTGTGCCGTTAGCGACAACGCATGGTGAGATGCTGACTTTCTCCTCAGGCAGAGTGACTTCGGGTACGAGGTCCTCGAAGTACTCAAAGCACACTGTTTTCTCACGGAAGCTCACACAAGGGCCATGACAAAGTCGGACTCGCCATAAATGTTGTCCTGAGGCTGTTCGAAGACTGTGGAAATGTACCTCTCCTCAAGGAACGTACAGGGTGTTGCCCATCACGCGGCATGCACAGAGGGCCTCCGAGGGATCAACCAACGGGTCTCGAAGTGGCTCAGCAGGCCCACGGGGGTGTGGAGGTACTCAGTGAACTTGGAGGAAAGTGATACGTACCCGAGAGGCCTACAAGTCCTCAAAAGTGTACTTCCTTTCACATAAAGCATGTAAGCGACTAAGAACTGATGGAAACAGCTGCCTGCCTCCCTTTCTGCACGGCTACTAGTGACCTAACCTGGAGGCAAGTTTTCACGTTGAGATTCCCTTTAGCTCTAGAGCTTGTCAGGCAGACCACAACCGCGGCCACGGAAGCATCTGGCTCAGACAGAACAGACTCATACTTTTCAGCGAAGCATTCTTACAGGGTTGACAGGCCTGTCAAGAGCAGGGAATGTCAGGTAGCTTCAAGGCAGCATGAATGCAGCCTTCAAAATGGGACAGCAAGGGTAGTTCCAGCAGGAACCCGTTTCCATGGGCACATGCAGCAAACACCCGTGTGGTTTCTACCAAGTCTAAAGAGACACAGGTTACCCTGTGTTTCCTCCCCTGAATCAACTTCTCGAAGTAGGGTGTTCTGCATCAAGCGAACTGCCTCAACCAAGGAACGCCGCAGCTGCTCCTCTGGGCCTGTGGCTATCCAAAAGCCTGCAGTGTCACAGGAAGAGCAGGACTGTCTTAAATGGCAGTTAGAACGCACGCCCACTATCTCTGGGAGGCACGGTGACTTCAGGCAGGAGCTCCTGGATGGAATGCGAAGCCGAGGGTTACTCTGAGTTCAGGTCAGACTAGGGCAATGCGTCAGACTTCGACGCCATGAGGGACGTGCCACAACGGTGTTCGTGAACGTGTGCGAGTGCTGAGGAAATTAAGCTGCTCCCAAAGAGAGTGCAGTGCGTTTCCCTACGCTCGGCATACACAGAGGGGCTGTAAAGGGCTACGGGCCTGGATGTTGCTTAGCAGACCCAGGTGGGCCTGGGGGTACTCAGTGTTCCTGCCGGGAGCAGGGTGCCCACGCTAGCCTCCTAGGTGTCCAGAAAACTGTGCTGCCGTGGAAGTTACCCAGAGCAGAGGCCACCGCCTCATGGAAACTGCTGCACGCCTCCGCTTGTGCACGGCAAATCAGGGCCTTACTTCCAGGCATCTGTTCAGGCTGGGTGTGCCGTTAGCGACAACGCATGGTGAGATGCTGACTTTCTCCTCAGGCAGAGTGACTTCGGGTACGAGGTCCTCGAAGTACTAAAAGCACACTGTTTTCTCACGGAAGCTCACACAAGGGCCATGACAAAGTCGGACTCGCCATAAATGTTGTCCTGAGGCTGTTCGAAGACTGTGGAAATGTACCTCTCCTCAAGGAACGTACAGGGTGTTGCCCATCACGCGGCATGCACAGAGGGCCTCCGAGGGATCAACCAACGGGTCTCGAAGTGGCTCAGCAGGCCCACGGGGGTGTGGAGGTACTCAGTGAACTTGGAGGAAAGTGATACGTACCCGAGAGGCCTACAAGTCCTCAAAAGTGTACTTCCTTTCACATAAAGCATGTAAGCGACTAAGAACTGATGGAAACAGCTGCCTGCCTCCCTTTCTGCACGGCTACTAGTGACCTAACCTGGAGGCAAGTTTTCACGTTGAGATTCCCTTTAGCTCTAGAGCTTGTCAGGCAGACCACAACCGCGGCCACGGAAGCATCTGGCTCAGACAGAACAGACTCATACTTTTCAGCGAAGCATTCTTACAGGGTTGACAGGCCTGTCAAGAGCAGGGAATGTCAGGTAGCTTCAAGGCAGCATGAATGCAGCCTTCAAAATGGGACAGCAAGGCTAGTTCCAGCAGGCCCCCGTTTCCATGGGCACATGCAGCAAACACCCGTGTGGTTTCTACCAAGTCTAAAGAGACACAGGTTACCCTGTGTTTCCTCCCCTGAATCAACTTCTCGAAGTAGGGTGTTCTGCATCAAGCGAACTGCCTCAACCAAGGAACGCCGCAGCTGCTCCTCTGGGCCTGTGGCTATCCAAAAGCCTGCAGTGTCACAGGAAGAGCAGGACTGTCTTAAATGGCAGTTAGAACGCACGCCCACTATCTCTGGGAGGCACGGTGACTTCAGGCAGGAGCTTCTAGATGGAATGCGAAGCCGAGGGTTACTCTGAGTTCAGCTCAGACTAGGGCAATGCGTCAGACTTCGACGCCATGAGGGAAGTGCCACAACGGTGTTCCTGAACGTGTGCGAGTGGTGAGGAAATTAAGCTGCTCCCAAAGAGAGTGCAGTGCGTTTCCCTACGCTCGGCATACACAGAGGGGCTGTAAAGGGCTACGGGCCTGAATGTTACTTAGCAGACCCAGGTGGGCCTGGGGGTACTCAGTGTTCCTGCCGGGAGCAGGGTGCCCACGCTAGCCTCCTAGGTGTCCAGAAAACTGTGCTGCCGTGGAAGTTACCCAGAGCAGAGGCCACCGCCTCATGGAAACTGCTGCACGCCTCCGCTTCTGCACGGCAGGTCAGGGCCTTACTTCCAGGCATCTGTTCAGGCTGGGTGTGCCGTTAGCGACACCGCATGGTGAGATGCTGACTTTCTCCTCAGGCAGAGTGACTTCGGGTACGAGGTCCTCGAAGTACTCAAAGCACACTCTTTTCTCACGGAAGCTCACACAAGGGCCATGACAAAGTCGGACTCGCCATAAATGTTGTCCTGAGGCTGTTCGAGGACTCCGGAAATGTAGCTCTCCTCAAGGAACATACAGGGTGTTGCCCATCAATCGGCAGGCACAGAGGGCCTCCGAGGGTTCAAGCAACGGGTCTCGAAGTGGCTCAGCCGGCCCACGGGGGTGTGGAGGTAGTCAGTGAACTTGGAGCGAAAGTGATGCATACCGGAGAGGCCTACGAGTCCTCAAAAGTGTACTTCCTTTCACATCAAGCATATAAGCGACTAAGAACTCATGGAAACAGCTGCCCGCTTCCCTTTCTGCACGGCTACTAGGGACCTAACCTGGAGGCAAGTTTTCACGTTGAGATTCCCTATAGCGCTAGAGCTTGTCAGGCGGACCACAACCGCGGCCACGGAAGCACCTGGTTCAGACAGAACGGATGCATACTTTTCCGCAAAGCATTCTTACAGGGTTGACGGGCCTGTCAAGAGCAGGGAATGTCAGGTAGCTTCAAGGCAGCATGAATGCAGCCTTCAAAATGGGACAGCAAGGCTAGTTCCAGCAGGAACCCGTTTCCATGGGCACATGCAGCAAACACCCGTGTGGTTTCTACCAAGTCTAAAGAGACACAGGTTACCCTGTGTTTCCTCCCCTGAATCAACTTCTCGAAGTAGGGTGTTCTGCATCAAGCGAACTGCCTCAACCAAGGAACGCCGCAGCTGCTCCTCTGGGCCTGTGGCTATCCAAAAGCCTGCAGTGTCACAGGAAGAGCAGGACTGTCTTAAATGGCAGTTAGAACGCACGCCCACTATCTCTGGGAGGCACGGTGACTTCAGGCAGGAGCTCCTAGATGGAATGCGAAGCCGAGGGTTACTCTGAGTTCAGGTCAGACTAGGGCAATGCGTCAGACTTCGACGCCATGAGGGACGTGCCACAACGGTGTTCGTGAACGTGTGCGAGTGCTGAGGAAATTAAGCTGCTCCCAAAGAGAGTGCAGTGCGTTTCCCTACTCTCGGCATACACAGAGGGGCTCTAAAGGGCTACGGGCCTGGATGTTGCTTAGCAGACCCAGGTGGGCCTGGGGGTACTCAGTGTTCCTGCCGGGAGCAGGGTGCCCACGCTAGCCTCCTAGGTGTCCAGAAAACTGTGCTGCCGTGGAAGTTACCCAGAGCAGAGGCCACCGCCTCATGGAAACTGCTGCACGCCTCCGCTTCTGCACGGCAGGTCAGGGCCTTACTTCCAGGCATCTGTTCAGGCTGGGTGTGCCGTTAGCGACACCGCATGGTGAGATGCTGACTTTCTCCTCAGGCAGAGTGACATCGGGTAGGAGGTCCTCGAAGTACTCAAAGCACACTCTTTTCTCACGGAAGCTCACACAAGGGCCATGACAAAGTCGGACTCGCCATAAATGTTGTCCTGAGGCTGTTCGAAGACTGTGGAAATGTACCTCTCCTCAAGGAACGTACAGGGTGTTGCCCATCACGCGGCATGCACAGAGGGCCTCCGAGGGATCAACCAACGGGTCTTGAAGTGGCTCAGCAGGCCCACGGGGGTGTGGAGGTACTCAGTGAACTTGGAGGAAAGTGATACGTACCCGAGAGGCCTACAAGTCCTCAAAAGTGTACTTCCTTTCACATCAAGCATGTAAGCGACTAAGAACTGATGGAAACAGCTGCCTGCCTCCCTTTCTGCACGGCTACTAGTGACCTAACCTGGAGGCAAGTTTTCACGTTGAGATTCCCTTTAGCTCTAGAGCTTGTCAGGCAGACCACAACCGCGGCCACGGAAGCATCTGGCTCAGACAGAACAGACTCATACTTTTCAGCGAAGCATTCTTACAGGGTTGACAGGCCTGTCAAGAGCAGGGAATGTCAGGTAGCTTCAAGGCAGCATGAATGCAGCCTTCAAAATGGGACAGCAAGGGTAGTTCCAGCAGGAACCCGTTTCCATGGGCACATGCAGCAAACACCCGTGTGGTTTCTACCAAGTCTAAAGAGACACAGGTTACCCTGTGTTTCCTCCCCTGAATCAACTTCTCGAAGTAGGGTGTTCTGCATCAAGCGAACTGCCTCAACCAAGGAACGCCGCAGCTGCTCCTCTGGGCCTGTGGCTATCCAAAAGCCTGCAGTGTCACAGGAAGAGCAGGACTGTCTTAAATGGCAGTTAGAACGCACGCCCACTATCTCTGGGAGGCACGGTGACTTCAGGCAGGAGCTCCTGGATGGAATGCGAAGCCGAGGGTTACTCTGAGTTCAGCTCAGACTAGGGCAATGCGTCAGACTTCGACGCCATGAGGGACGTGCCACAACGGTGTTCGTGAACGTGTGCGAGTGCTGAGGAAATTAAGCTGCTCCCAAAGAGAGTGCAGTGCGTTTCCCTACGCTCGGCATACACAGAGGGGCTGTAAAGGGCTACGGGCCTGGATGTTGCTTAGCAGACCCAGGTGGGCCTGGGGGTACTCAGTGTTCCTGCCGGGAGCAGGGTGCCCACGCTAGCCTCCTAGGTGTCCAGAAAACTGTGCTGCCGTGGAAGTTACCCAGAGCAGAGGCCACCGCCTCATGGAAACTGCTGCACGCCTCCGCTTGTGCACGGCAAATCAGGGCCTTACTTCCAGGCATCTGTTCAGGCTGGGTGTGCCGTTAGCGACAACGCATGGTGAGATGCTGACTTTCTCCTCAGGCAGAGTGACTTCGGGTAGGAGGTCCTCGAAGTACTCAAAGCACACTGTTTTCTCACGGAAGCTCACACAAGGGCCATGACAAAGTCGGACTCGCCATAAATGTTGTCCTGAGGCTGTTCGAAGACTGTGGAAATGTACCTCTCCTCAAGGAACGTACAGGGTGTTGCCCATCACGCGGCATGCACAGAGGGCCTCCGAGGGATCAACCAACGGGTCTCGAAGTGGCTCAGCAGGCCCACGGGGGTGTGGAGGTACTCAGTGAACTTGGAGGAAAGTGATACGTACCCGAGAGGCCTACAAGTCCTCAAAAGTGTACTTCCTTTCACATAAAGCATGTAAGCGACTAAGAACTGATGGAAACAGCTGCCTGCCTCCCTTTCTGCACGGCTACTAGTGACCTAACCTGGAGGCAAGTTTTCACGTTGAGATTCCCTTTAGCTCTAGAGCTTGTCAGGCAGACCACAACCGCGGCCACGGAAGCATCTGGCTCAGACAGAACAGACTCATACTTTTCAGCGAAGCATTCTTACAGGGTTGACAGGCCTGTCAAGAGCAGGGAATGTCAGGTAGCTTCAAGGCAGCATGAATGCAGCCTTCAAAATGGGACAGCAAGGGTAGTTCCAGCAGGAACCCGTTTCCATGGGCACATGCAGCAAACACCCGTGTGGTTTCTACCAAGTCTAAAGAGACACAGGTTACCCTGTGTTTCCTCCCCTGAATCAACTTCTCGAAGTAGGGTGTTCTGCATCAAGCGAACTGCCTCAACCAAGGAACGCCGCAGCTGCTCCTCTGGGCCTGTGGCTATCCAAAAGCCTGCAGTGTCACAGGAAGAGCAGGACTGTCTTAAATGGCAGTTAGAACGCACGCCCACTATCTCTGGGAGGCACGGTGACTTCAGGCAGGAGCTCCTGGATGGAATGCGAAGCCGAGGGTTACTCTGAGTTCAGGTCAGACTAGGGCAATGCGTCAGACTTCGACGCCATGAGGGACGTGCCACAACGGTGTTCGTGAACGTGTGCGAGTGCTGAGGAAATTAAGCTGCTCCCAAAGAGAGTGCAGTGCGTTTCCCTACGCTCGGCATACACAGAGGGGCTGTAAAGGGCTACGGGCCTGGATGTTGCTTAGCAGACCCAGGTGGGCCTGGGGGTACTCAGTGTTCCTGCCGGGAGCAGGGTGCCCACGCTAGCCTCCTAGGTGTCCAGAAAACTGTGCTGCCGTGGAAGTTACCCAGAGCAGAGGCCACCGCCTCATGGAAACTGCTGCACGCCTCCGCTTGTGCACGGCAAATCAGGGCCTTACTTCCAGGCATCTGTTCAGGCTGGGTGTGCCGTTAGCGACAACGCATGGTGAGATGCTGACTTTCTCCTCAGGCAGAGTGACTTCGGGTAGGAGGTCCTCGAAGTACTCAAAGCACACTCTTTTCTCACGGAAGCTCACACAAGGGCCATGACAAAGTCGGACTCGCCATAAATGTTGTCCTGAGGCTGTTCGAAGACTGTGGAAATGTACCTCTCCTCAAGGAACGTACAGGGTGTTGCCCATCACGCGGCATGCACAGAGGGCCTCCGAGGGATCAACCAACGGGTCTCGAAGTGGCTCAGCAGGCCCACGGGGGTGTGGAGGTACTCAGTGAACTTGGAGGAAAGTGATACGTACCCGAGAGGCCTACAAGTCCTCAAAAGTGTACTTCCTTTCACATAAAGCATGTAAGCGACTAAGAACTGATGGAAACAGCTGCCTGCCTCCCTTTCTGCACGGCTACTAGTGACCTAACCTGGAGGCAAGTTTTCACGTTGAGATTCCCTTTAGCTCTAGAGCTTGTCAGGCAGACCACAACCGCGGCCACGGAAGCATCTGGCTCAGACAGAACAGACTCATACTTTTCAGCGAAGCATTCTTACAGGGTTGACAGGCCTGTCAAGAGCAGGGAATGTCAGGTAGCTTCAAGGCAGCATGAATGCAGCCTTCAAAATGGGACAGCAAGGGTAGTTCCAGCAGGAACCCGTTTCCATGGGCACATGCAGCAAACACCCGTGTGGTTTCTACCAAGTCTAAAGAGACACAGGTTACCCTGTGTTTCCTCCCCTGAATCAACTTCTCGAAGTAGGGTGTTCTGCATCAAGCGAACTGCCTCAACCAAGGAACGCCGCAGCTGCTCCTCTGGGCCTGTGGCTATCCAAAAGCCTGCAGTGTCACAGGAAGAGCAGGACTGTCTTAAATGGCAGTTAGAACGCACGCCCACTATCTCTGGGAGGCACGGTGACTTCAGGCAGGAGCTCCTAGATGGAATGCGAAGCCGAGGGTTACTCTGAGTTCAGGTCAGACTAGGGCAATGCGTCAGACTTCGACGCCATGAGGGACGTGCCACAACGGTGTTCGTGAACGTGTGCGAGTGCTGAGGAAATTAAGCTGCTCCCAAAGAGAGTGCAGTGCGTTTCCCTACTCTCGGCATACACAGAGGGGCTCTAAAGGGCTACGGGCCTGGATGTTGCTTGGCAGACCCAGGTGGGCCTGGGGGTACTCAGTGTACCTGCCGGGAGAAGGGTGCCCACGCTAGCCTCCTAGGTGTCCAGAAAACTGTGCTGCCGTGGAAGTTACCCAGAGCAGAGGCCACCGCCTCATGGAAACTGCTGCACGCCTCCGCTTGTGCACGGCAAATCAGGGCCTTACTTCCAGGCATCTGTTCAGGCTGGGTGTGCCGTTAGCGACAACGCATGGTGAGATGCTGACTTTCTCCTCAGGCAGAGTGACTTCGGGTACGAGGTCCTCGAAGTACTCAAAGCACACTGTTTTCTCACGGAAGCTCACACAAGGGCCATGACAAAGTCGGACTCGCCATAAATGTTGTCCTGAGGCTGTTCGAAGACTGTGGAAATGTACCTCTCCTCAAGGAACGTACAGGGTGTTGCCCATCACGCGGCATGCACAGAGGGCCTCCGAGGGATCAACCAACGGGTCTCGAAGTGGCTCAGCAGGCCCACGGGGGTGTGGAGGTACTCAGTGAACTTGGAGGAAAGTGATACGTACCCGAGAGGCCTACAAGTCCTCAAAAGTGTACTTCCTTTCACATAAAGCATGTAAGCGACTAAGAACTGATGGAAACAGCTGCCTGCCTCCCTTTCTGCACGGCTACTAGTGACCTAACCTGGAGGCAAGTTTTCACGTTGAGATTCCCTTTAGCTCTAGAGCTTGTCAGGCAGACCACAACCGCGGCCACGGAAGCATCTGGCTCAGACAGAACAGACTCATACTTTTCAGCGAAGTATTCTTACAGGGTTGACAGGCCTGTCAAGAGCAGGGAATGTCAGGTAGCTTCAAGGCAGCATGAATGCAGCCTTCAAAATGGGACAGCAAGGCTAGTTCCAGCAGGCCCCCGTTTCCATGGGCACATGCAGCAAACACCCGTGTGGTTTCTACCAAGTCTAAAGAGACACAGGTTACCCTGTGTTTCCTCCCCTGAATCAACTTCTCGAAGTAGGGTGTTCTGCATCAAGCGAACTGCCTCAACCAAGGAACGCCGCAGCTGCTCCTCTGGGCCTGTGGCTATCCAAAAGCCTGCAGTGTCACAGGAAGAGCAGGACTGTCTTAAATGGCAGTTAGAACGCACGCCCACTATCTCTGGGAGGCACGGTGACTTCAGGCAGGAGCTCCTGGATGGAATGCGAAGCCGAGGGTTACTCTGAGTTCAGGTCAGACTAGGGCAATGCGTCAGACTTCGACGCCATGAGGGACGTGCCACAACGGTGTTCGTGAACGTGTGCGAGTGCTGAGGAAATTAAGCTGCTCCCAAAGAGAGTGCAGTGCGTTTCCCTACGCTCGGCATACACAGAGGGGCTGTAAAGGGCTACGGGCCTGGATGTTGCTTAGCAGACCCAGGTGGGCCTGGGGGTACTCAGTGTTCCTGCCGGGAGCAGGGTGCCCACGCTAGCCTCCTAGGTGTCCAGAAAACTGTGCTGCCGTGGAAGTTACCCAGAGCAGAGGCCACCGCCTCATGGAAACTGCTGCACGCCTCCGCTTGTGCACGGCAAATCAGGGCCTTACTTCCAGGCATCTGTTCAGGCTGGGTGTGCCGTTAGCGACAACGCATGGTGAGATGCTGACTTTCTCCTCAGGCAGAGTGACTTCGGGTACGAGGTCCTCGAAGTACTCAAAGCACACTGTTTTCTCACGGAAGCTCACACAAGGGCCATGACAAAGTCGGACTCGCCATAAATGTTGTCCTGAGGCTGTTCGAAGACTGTGGAAATGTACCTCTCCTCAAGGAACGTACAGGGTGTTGCCCATCACGCGGCATGCACAGAGGGCCTCCGAGGGATCAACCAACGGGTCTCGAAGTGGCTCAGCAGGCCCACGGGGGTGTGGAGGTACTCAGTGAACTTGGAGGAAAGTGATACGTACCCGAGAGGCCTACAAGTCCTCAAAAGTGTACTTCCTTTCACATAAAGCATGTAAGCGACTAAGAACTGATGGAAACAGCTGCCTGCCTCCCTTTCTGCACGGCTACTAGTGACCTAACCTGGAGGCAAGTTTTCACGTTGAGATTCCCTTTAGCTCTAGAGCTTGTCAGGCAGACCACAACCGCGGCCACGGAAGCATCTGGCTCAGACAGAACAGACTCATACTTTTCAGCGAAGTATTCTTACAGGGTTGACAGGCCTGTCAAGAGCAGGGAATGTCAGGTAGCTTCAAGGCAGCATGAATGCAGCCTTCAAAATGGGACAGCAAGGCTAGTTCCAGCAGGCCCCCGTTTCCATGGGCACATGCAGCAAACACCCGTGTGGTTTCTACCAAGTCTAAAGAGACACAGGTTACCCTGTGTTTCCTCCCCTGAATCAACTTCTCGAAGTAGGGTGTTCTGCATCAAGCGAACTGCCTCAACCAAGGAACGCCGCAGCTGCTCCTCTGGGCCTGTGGCTATCCAAAAGCCTGCAGTGTCACAGGAAGAGCAGGACTGTCTTAAATGGCAGTTAGAACGCACGCCCACTATCTCTGGGAGGCACGGTGACTTCAGGCAGGAGCTCCTGGATGGAATGCGAAGCCGAGGGTTACTCTGAGTTCAGGTCAGACTAGGGCAATGCGTCAGACTTCGACGCCATGAGGGACGTGCCACAACGGTGTTCGTGAACGTGTGCGAGTGCTGAGGAAATTAAGCTGCTCCCAAAGAGAGTGCAGTGCGTTTCCCTACGCTCGGCATACACAGAGGGGCTGTAAAGGGCTACGGGCCTGGATGTTGCTTAGCAGACCCAGGTGGGCCTGGGGGTACTCAGTGTTCCTGCCGGGAGCAGGGTGCCCACGCTAGCCTCCTAGGTGTCCAGAAAACTGTGCTGCCGTGGAAGTTACCCAGAGCAGAGGCCACCGCCTCATGGAAACTGCTGCACGCCTCCGCTTGTGCACGGCAAATCAGGGCCTTACTTCCAGGCATCTGTTCAGGCTGGGTGTGCCGTTAGCGACAACGCATGGTGAGATGCTGACTTTCTCCTCAGGCAGAGTGACTTCGGGTACGAGGTCCTCGAAGTACTCAAAGCACACTCTTTTCTCACGGAAGCTCACACAAGGGCCATGACAAAGTCGGACTCGCCAGAAATGTTGTCCTGAGGCTGTTCGAAGACTGTGGAAATGTACCTCTCCTCAAGGAACGTACAGGGTGTTGCCCATCACGCGGCATGCACAGAGGGCCTCCGAGGGATCAACCAACGGGTCTCGAAGTGGCTCAGCAGGCCCACGGGGGTGTGGAGGTACTCAGTGAACTTGGAGGAAAGTGATACGTACCCGAGAGGCCTACAAGTCCTCAAAAGTGTACTTCCTTTCACATAAAGCATGTAAGCGACTAAGAACTGATGGAAACAGCTGCCTGCCTCCCTTTCTGCACGGCTACTAGTGACCTAACCTGGAGGCAAGTTTTCACGTTGAGATTCCCTTTAGCTCTAGAGCTTGTCAGGCAGACCACAACCGCGGCCACGGAAGCATCTGGCTCAGACAGAACAGACTCATACTTTTCAGCGAAGCATTCTTACAGGGTTGACAGGCCTGTCAAGAGCAGGGAATGTCAGGTAGCTTCAAGGCAGCATGAATGCAGCCTTCAAAATGGGACAGCAAGGCTAGTTCCAGCAGGCCCCCGTTTCCATGGGCACATGCAGCAAACACCCGTGTGGTTTCTACCAAGTCTAAAGAGACACAGGTTACCCTGTGTTTCCTCCCCTGAATCAACTTCTCGAAGTAGGGTGTTCTGCATCAAGCGAACTGCCTCAACCAAGGAACGCCGCAGCTGCTCCTCTGGGCCTGTGGCTATCCAAAAGCCTGCAGTGTCACAGGAAGAGCAGGACTGTCTTAAATGGCAGTTAGAACGCACGCCCACTATCTCTGGGAGGCACGGTGACTTCAGGCAGGAGCTCCTGGATGGAATGCGAAGCCGAGGGTTACTCTGAGTTCAGGTCAGACTAGGGCAATGCGTCAGACTTCGACGCCATGAGGGACGTGCCACAACGGTGTTCGTGAACGTGTGCGAGTGCTGAGGAAATTAAGCTGCTCCCAAAGAGAGTGCAGTGCGTTTCCCTACGCTCGGCATACACAGAGGGGCTGTAAAGGGCTACGGGCCTGGATGTTGCTTAGCAGACCCAGGTGGGCCTGGGGGTACTCAGTGTTGCTGCCGGGAGCAGGGTGCCCACGCTAGCCTCCTAGGTGTCCAGAAAACTGTGCTGCCGTGGAAGTTACCCAGAGCAGAGGCCACCGCCTCATGGAAACTGCTGCACGCCTCCGCTTGTGCACGGCAAATCAGGGCCTTACTTCCAGGCATCTGTTCAGGCTGGGTGTGCCGTTAGCGACAACGCATGGTGAGATGCTGACTTTCTCCTCAGGCAGAGTGACTTCGGGTAGGAGGTCCTCGAAGTACTAAAAGCACACTGTTTTCTCACGGAAGCTCACACAAGGGCCATGACAAAGTCGGACTCGCCATAAATGTTGTCCTGAGGCTGTTCGAAGACTGTGGAAATGTACCTCTCCTCAAGGAACGTACAGGGTGTTGCCCATCACGCGGCATGCACAGAGGGCCTCCGAGGGATCAACCAACGGGTCTCGAAGTGGCTCAGCAGGCCCACGGGGGTGTGGAGGTACTCAGTGAACTTGGAGGAAAGTGATACGTACCCGAGAGGCCTACAAGTCCTCAAAAGTGTACTTCCTTTCACATAAAGCATGTAAGCGACTAAGAACTGATGGAAACAGCTGCCTGCCTCCCTTTCTGCACGGCTACTAGTGACCTAACCTGGAGGCAAGTTTTCACGTTGAGATTCCCTTTAGCTCTAGAGCTTGTCAGGCAGACCACAACCGCGGCCACGGAAGCATCTGGCTCAGACAGAACAGACTCATACTTTTCAGCGAAGCATTCTTACAGGGTTGACAGGCCTGTCAAGAGCAGGGAATGTCAGGTAGCTTCAAGGCAGCATGAATGCAGCCTTCAAAATGGGACAGCAAGGGTAGTTCCAGCAGGAACCCGTTTCCATGGGCACATGCAGCAAACACCCGTGTGGTTTCTACCAAGTCTAAAGAGACACAGGTTACCCTGTGTTTCCTCCCCTGAATCAACTTCTCGAAGTAGGGTGTTCTGCATCAAGCGAACTGCCTCAACCAAGGAACGCCGCAGCTGCTCCTCTGGGCCTGTGGCTATCCAAAAGCCTGCAGTGTCACAGGAAGAGCAGGACTGTCTTAAATGGCAGTTAGAACGCACGCCCACTATCTCTGGGAGGCACGGTGACTTCAGGCAGGAGCTCCTGGATGGAATGCGAAGCCGAGGGTTACTCTGAGTTCAGGTCAGACTAGGGCAATGCGTCAGACTTCGACGCCATGAGGGACGTGCCACAACGGTGTTCGTGAACGTGTGCGAGTGCTGAGGAAATTAAGCTGCTCCCAAAGAGAGTGCAGTGCGTTTCCCTACGCTCGGCATACACAGAGGGGCTGTAAAGGGCTACGGGCCTGGATGTTGCTTAGCAGACCCAGGTGGGCCTGGGGGTACTCAGTGTTGCTGCCGGGAGCAGGGTGCCCACGCTAGCCTCCTAGGTGTCCAGAAAACTGTGCTGCCGTGGAAGTTACCCAGAGCAGAGGCCACCGCCTCATGGAAACTGCTGCACGCCTCCGCTTGTGCACGGCAAATCAGGGCCTTACTTCCAGGCATCTGTTCAGGCTGGGTGTGCCGTTAGCGACAACGCATGGTGAGATGCTGACTTTCTCCTCAGGCAGAGTGACTTCGGGTAGGAGGTCCTCGAAGTACTAAAAGCACACTGTTTTCTCACGGAAGCTCACACAAGGGCCATGACAAAGTCGGACTCGCCATAAATGTTGTCCTGAGGCTGTTCGAAGACTGTGGAAATGTACCTCTCCTCAAGGAACGTACAGGGTGTTGCCCATCACGCGGCATGCACAGAGGGCCTCCGAGGGATCAACCAACGGGTCTCGAAGTGGCTCAGCAGGCCCACGGGGGTGTGGAGGTACTCAGTGAACTTGGAGGAAAGTGATACGTACCCGAGAGGCCTACAAGTCCTCAAAAGTGTACTTCCTTTCACATAAAGCATGTAAGCGACTAAGAACTGATGGAAACAGCTGCCTGCCTCCCTTTCTGCACGGCTACTAGTGACCTAACCTGGAGGCAAGTTTTCACGTTGAGATTCCCTTTAGCTCTAGAGCTTGTCAGGCAGACCACAACCGCGGCCACGGAAGCATCTGGCTCAGACAGAACAGACTCATACTTTTCAGCGAAGCATTCTTACAGGGTTGACAGGCCTGTCAAGAGCAGGGAATGTCAGGTAGCTTCAAGGCAGCATGAATGCAGCCTTCAAAATGGGACAGCAAGGGTAGTTCCAGCAGGAACCCGTTTCCATGGGCACATGCAGCAAACACCCGTGTGGTTTCTACCAAGTCTAAAGAGACACAGGTTACCCTGTGTTTCCTCCCCTGAATCAACTTCTCGAAGTAGGGTGTTCTGCATCAAGCGAACTGCCTCAACCAAGGAACGCCGCAGCTGCTCCTCTGGGCCTGTGGCTATCCAAAAGCCTGCAGTGTCACAGGAAGAGCAGGACTGTCTTAAATGGCAGTTAGAACGCACGCCCACTATCTCTGGGAGGCACGGTGACTTCAGGCAGGAGCTCCTGGATGGAATGCGAAGCCGAGGGTTACTCTGAGTTCAGCTCAGACTAGGGCAATGCGTCAGACTTCGACGCCATGAGGGACGTGCCACAACGGTGTTCGTGAACGTGTGCGAGTGCTGAGGAAATTAAGCTGCTCCCAAAGAGAGTGCAGTGCGTTTCCCTACTCTCGGCATACACAGAGGGGCTCTAAAGGGCTACGGGCCTGGATGTTGCTTGGCAGACCCAGGTGGGCCTGGGGGTACTCAGTGTTCCTGCCGGGAGCAGGGTGCCCACGCTAGCCTCCTAGGTGTCCAGAAAACTGTGCTGCCGTGGAAGTTACCCAGAGCAGAGGCCACCGCCTCATGGAAACTGCTGCACGCCTCCGCTTGTGCACGGCAAATCAGGGCCTTACTTCCAGGCATCTGTTCAGGCTGGGTGTGCCGTTAGCGACAACGCATGGTGAGATGCTGACTTTCTCCTCAGGCAGAGTGACTTCGGGTACGAGGTCCTCGAAGTACTAAAAGCACACTGTTTTCTCACGGAAGCTCACACAAGGGCCATGACAAAGTCGGACTCGCCATAAATGTTGTCCTGAGGCTGTTCGAAGACTGTGGAAATGTACCTCTCCTCAAGGAACGTACAGGGTGTTGCCCATCACGCGGCATGCACAGAGGGCCTCCGAGGGATCAACCAACGGGTCTCGAAGTGGCTCAGCAGGCCCACGGGGGTGTGGAGGTACTCAGTGAACTTGGAGGAAAGTGATACGTACCCGAGAGGCCTACAAGTCCTCAAAAGTGTACTTCCTTTCACATAAAGCATGTAAGCGACTAAGAACTGATGGAAACAGCTGCCTGCCTCCCTTTCTGCACGGCTACTAGTGACCTAACCTGGAGGCAAGTTTTCACGTTGAGATTCCCTTTAGCTCTAGAGCTTGTCAGGCAGACCACAACCGTGGCCACGGAAGCATCTGGCTCAGACAGAACAGACTCATACTTTTCAGCGAAGCATTCTTACAGGGTTGACAGGCCTGTCAAGAGCAGGGAATGTCAGGTAGCTTCAAGGCAGCATTAATGCAGCCTTCAAAATGGGACAGCAAGGCTAGTTCCAGCAGGCCCCCGTTTCCATGGGCACATGCAGCAAACACCCGTGTGGTTTCTACCAAGTCTAAAGAGACACAGGTTACCCTGTGTTTCCTCCCCTGAATCAACTTCTCGAAGTAGGGTGTTCTGCATCAAGCGAACTGCCTCAACCAAGGAACGCCGCAGCTGCTCCTCTGGGCCTGTGGCTATCCAAAAGCCTGCAGTGTCACAGGAAGAGCAGGACTGTCTTAAATGGCAGTTAGAACGCACGCCCACTATCTCTGGGAGGCACGGTGACTTCAGGCAGGAGCTCCTGGATGGAATGCGAAGCCGAGGGTTACTCTGAGTTCAGGTCAGACTAGGGCAATGCGTCAGACTTCGACGCCATGAGGGACGTGCCACAACGGTGTTCGTGAACGTGTGCGAGTGCTGAGGAAATTAAGCTGCTCCCAAAGAGAGTGCAGTGCGTTTCCCTACGCTCGGCATACACAGAGGGGCTCTAAAGGGCTACGGGCCTGGATGTTGCTTAGCAGACCCAGGTGGGCCTGGGGGTACTCAGTGTTCCTGCCGGGAGCAGGGTGCCCACGCTAGCCTCCTAGGTGTCCAGAAAACTGTGCTGCCGTGGAAGTTACCCAGAGCAGAGGCCACCGCCTCATGGAAACTGCTGCACGCCTCCGCTTGTGCACGGCAAATCAGGGCCTTACTTCCAGGCATCTGTTCAGGCTGGGTGTGCCGTTAGCGACAACGCATGGTGAGATGCTGACTTTCTCCTCAGGCAGAGTGACTTCGGGTAGGAGGTCCTCGAAGTACTCAAAGCACACTCTTTTCTCACGGAAGCTCACACAAGGGCCATGACAAAGTCGGACTCGCCATAAATGTTGTCCTGAGGCTGTTCGAAGACTGTGGAAATGTACCTCTCCTCAAGGAACGTACAGGGTGTTGCCCATCACGCGGCATGCACAGAGGGCCTCCGAGGGATCAACCAACGGGTCTCAAAGTGGCTCAGCAGGCCCACGGGGGTGTGGAGGTACTCAGTGAACTTGGAGGAAAGTGATACGTACCCGAGAGGCCTACAAGTCCTCAAAAGTGTACTTCCTTTCACATAAAGCATGTAAGCGACTAAGAACTGATGGAAACAGCTGCCTGCCTCCCTTTCTGCACGGCTACTAGTGACCTAACCTGGAGGCAAGTTTTCACGTTGAGATTCCCTTTAGCTCTAGAGCTTGTCAGGCAGACCACAACCGCGGCCACGGAAGCATCTGGCTCAGACAGAACAGACTCATACTTTTCAGCGAAGCATTCTTACAGGGTTGACAGGCCTGTCAAGAGCAGGGAATGTCAGGTAGCTTCAAGGCAGCATGAATGCAGCCTTCAAAATGGGAAAGCAAGGCTAGTTCCAGCAGGCCCCCGTTTCCATGGGCACATGCAGCAAACACCCGTGTGGTTTCTACCAAGTCTAAAGAGACACAGGTTACCCTGTGTTTCCTCCCCTGAATCAACTTCTCGAAGTAGGGTGTTCTGCATCAAGCGAACTGCCTCAACCAAGGAACGCCGCAGCTGCTCCTCTGGGCCTGTGGCTATCCAAAAGCCTGCAGTGTCACAGGAAGAGCAGGACTGTCTTAAATGGCAGTTAGAACGCACGCCCACTATCTCTGGGAGGCACGGTGACTTCAGGCAGGAGCTCCTGGATGGAATGCGAAGCCGAGGGTTACTCTGAGTTCAGGTCAGACTAGGGCAATGCGTCAGACTTCGACGCCATGAGGGACGTGCCACAACGGTGTTCGTGAACGTGTGCGAGTGCTGAGGAAATTAAGCTGCTCCCAAAGAGAGTGCAGTGCGTTTCCCTACGCTCGGCATACACAGAGGGGCTGTAAAGGGCTACGGGCCTGGATGTTGCTTAGCAGACCCAGGTGGGCCTGGGGGTACTCAGTGTTCCTGCCGGGAGCAGGGTGCCCACGCTAGCCTCCTAGGTGTCCAGAAAACTGTGCTGCCGTGGAAGTTACCCAGAGCAGAGGCCACCGCCTCATGGAAACTGCTGCACGCCTCCGCTTGTGCACGGCAAATCAGGGCCTTACTTCCAGGCATCTGTTCAGGCTGGGTGTGCCGTTAGCGACAACGCATGGTGAGATGCTGACTTTCTCCTCAGGCAGAGTGACTTCGGGTACGAGGTCCTCGAAGTACTCAAAGCACACTGTTTTCTCACGGAAGCTCACACAAGGGCCATGACAAAGTCGGACTCGCCATAAATGTTGTCCTGAGGCTGTTCGAAGACTGTGGAAATGTACCTCTCCTCAAGGAACGTACAGGGTGTTGCCCATCACGCGGCATGCACAGAGGGCCTCCGAGGGATCAACCAACGGGTCTCGAAGTGGCTCAGCAGGCCCACGGGGGTGTGGAGGTACTCAGTGAACTTGGAGGAAAGTGATACGTACCCGAGAGGCCTACAAGTCCTCAAAAGTGTACTTCCTTTCACATAAAGCATGTAAGCGACTAAGAACTGATGGAAACAGCTGCCTGCCTCCCTTTCTGCACGGCTACTAGTGACCTAACCTGGAGGCAAGTTTTCACGTTGAGATTCCCTTTAGCTCTAGAGCTTGTCAGGCAGACCACAACCGCGGCCACGGAAGCATCTGGCTCAGACAGAACAGACTCATACTTTTCAGCGAAGCATTCTTACAGGGTTGACAGGCCTGTCAAGAGCAGGGAATGTCAGGTAGCTTCAAGGCAGCATGAATGCAGCCTTCAAAATGGGAAAGCAAGGCTTGTTCCAGCAGGAACCCGTTTCCATGGGCACATGCAGCAAACACCCGTGTGGTTTCTACCAAGTCTAAAGAGACACAGGTTACCCTGTGTTTCCTCCCCTGAATCAACTTCTCGAAGTAGGGTGTTCTGCATCAAGCGAACTGCCTCAACCAAGGAACGCCGCAGCTGCTCCTCTGGGCCTGTGGCTATCCAAAAGCCTGCAGTGTCACAGGAAGAGCAGGACTGTCTTAAATGGCAGTTAGAACGCACGCCCACTATCTCTGGGAGGCACGGTGACTTCAGGCAGGAGCTCCTGGATGGAATGCGAAGCCGAGGGTTACTCTGAGTTCAGGTCAGACTAGGGCAATGCGTCAGACTTCGACGCCATGAGGGACGTGCCACAACGGTGTTCGTGAACGTGTGCGAGTGCTGAGGAAATTAAGCTGCTCCCAAAGAGAGTGCAGTGCGTTTCCCTACGCTCGGCATACACAGAGGGGCTGTAAAGGGCTACGGGCCTGGATGTTGCTTAGCAGACCCAGGTGGGCCTGGGGGTACTCAGTGTTCCTGCCGGGAGCAGGGTGCCCACGCTAGCCTCCTAGGTGTCCAGAAAACTGTGCTGCCGTGGAAGTTACCCAGAGCAGAGGCCACCGCCTCATGGAAACTGCTGCACGCCTCCGCTTGTGCACGGCAAATCAGGGCCTTACTTCCAGGCATCTGTTCAGGCTGGGTGTGCCGTTAGCGACAACGCATGGTGAGATGCTGACTTTCTCCTCAGGCAGAGTGACTTCGGGTACGAGGTCCTCGAAGTACTAAAAGCACACTGTTTTCTCACGGAAGCTCACACAAGGGCCATGACAAAGTCGGACTCGCCAGAAATGTTGTCCTGAGGCTGTTCGAAGACTGTGGAAATGTACCTCTCCTCAAGGAACGTACAGGGTGTTGCCCATCACGCGGCATGCACAGAGGGCCTCCGAGGGATCAACCAACGGGTCTCGAAGTGGCTCAGCAGGCCCACGGGGGTGTGGAGGTACTCAGTGAACTTGGAGGAAAGTGATACGTACCCGAGAGGCCTACAAGTCCTCAAAAGTGTACTTCCTTTCACATAAAGCATGTAAGCGACTAAGAACTGATGGAAACAGCTGCCTGCCTCCCTTTCTGCACGGCTACTAGTGACCTAACCTGGAGGCAAGTTTTCACGTTGAGATTCCCTTTAGCTCTAGAGCTTGTCAGGCAGACCACAACCGCGGCCACGGAAGCATCTGGCTCAGACAGAACAGACTCATACTTTTCAGCGAAGCATTCTTACAGGGTTGACAGGCCTGTCAAGAGCAGGGAATGTCAGGTAGCTTCAAGGCAGCATGAATGCAGCCTTCAAAATGGGAAAGCAAGGCTAGTTCCAGCAGGAACCCGTTTCCATGGGCACATGCAGCAAACACCCGTGTGGTTTCTACCAAGTCTAAAGAGACACAGGTTACCCTGTGTTTCCTCCCCTGAATCAACTTCTCGAAGTAGGGTGTTCTGCATCAAGCGAACTGCCTCAACCAAGGAACGCCGCAGCTGCTCCTCTGGGCCTGTGGCTATCCAAAAGCCTGCAGTGTCACAGGAAGAGCAGGACTGTCTTAAATGGCAGTTAGAACGCACGCCCACTATCTCTGGGAGGCACGGTGACTTCAGGCAGGAGCTCCTGGATGGAATGCGAAGCCGAGGGTTACTCTGAGTTCAGGTCAGACTAGGGCAATGCGTCAGACTTCGACGCCATGAGGGACGTGCCACAACGGTGTTCGTGAACGTGTGCGAGTGCTGAGGAAATTAAGCTGCTCCCAAAGAGAGTGCAGTGCGTTTCCCTACGCTCGGCATACACAGAGGGGCTGTAAAGGGCTACGGGCCTGGATGTTGCTTAGCAGACCCAGGTGGGCCTGGGGGTACTCAGTGTTCCTGCCGGGAGCAGGGTGCCCACGCTAGCCTCCTAGGTGTCCAGAAAACTGTGCTGCCGTGGAAGTTACCCAGAGCAGAGGCCACCGCCTCATGGAAACTGCTGCACGCCTCCGCTTGTGCACGGCAAATCAGGGCCTTACTTCCAGGCATCTGTTCAGGCTGGGTGTGCCGTTAGCGACAACGCATGGTGAGATGCTGACTTTCTCCTCAGGCAGAGTGACTTCGGGTATGAGGTCCTCGAAGTACTCAAAGCACACTGTTTTCTCACGGAAGCTCACACAAGGGCCATGACAAAGTCGGACTCGCCAGAAATGTTGTCCTGAGGCTGTTCGAAGACTGTGGAAATGTACCTCTCCTCAAGGAACGTACAGGGTGTTGCCCATCACGCGGCATGCACAGAGGGCCTCCGAGGGATCAACCAACGGGTCTCGAAGTGGCTCAGCAGGCCCACGGGGGTGTGGAGGTACTCAGTGAACTTGGAGGAAAGTGATACGTACCCGAGAGGCCTACAAGTCCTCAAAAGTGTACTTCCTTTCACATAAAGCATGTAAGCGACTAAGAACTGATGGAAACAGCTGCCTGCCTCCCTTTCTGCACGGCTACTAGTGACCTAACCTGGAGGCAAGTTTTCACGTTGAGATTCCCTTTAGCTCTAGAGCTTGTCAGGCAGACCACAACCGCGGCCACGGAAGCATCTGGCTCAGACAGAACAGACTCATACTTTTCAGCGAAGCATTCTTACAGGGTTGACAGGCCTGTCAAGAGCAGGGAATGTCAGGTAGCTTCAAGGCAGCATGAATGCAGCCTTCAAAATGGGAAAGCAAGGCTAGTTCCAGCAGGCCCCCGTTTCCATGGGCACATGCAGCAAACACCCGTGTGGTTTCTACCAAGTCTAAAGAGACACAGGTTACCCTGTGTTTCCTCCCCTGAATCAACTTCTCGAAGTAGGGTGTTCTGCATCAAGCGAACTGCCTCAACCAAGGAACGCCGCAGCTGCTCCTCTGGGCCTGTGGCTATCCAAAAGCCTGCAGTGTCACAGGAAGAGCAGGACTGTCTTAAATGGCAGTTAGAACGCACGCCCACTATCTCTGGGAGGCACGGTGACTTCAGGCAGGAGCTCCTGGATGGAATGCGAAGCCGAGGGTTACTCTGAGTTCAGGTCAGACTAGGGCAATGCGTCAGACTTCGACGCCATGAGGGACGTGCCACAACGGTGTTCGTGAACGTGTGCGAGTGCTGAGGAAATTAAGCTGCTCCCAAAGAGAGTGCAGTGCGTTTCCCTACGCTCGGCATACACAGAGGGGCTGTAAAGGGCTACGGGCCTGGATGTTGCTTAGCAGACCCAGGTGGGCCTGGGGGTACTCAGTGTTCCTGCCGGGAGCAGGGTGCCCACGCTAGCCTCCTAGGTGTCCAGAAAACTGTGCTGCCGTGGAAGTTACCCAGAGCAGAGGCCACCGCCTCATGGAAACTGCTGCACGCCTCCGCTTGTGCACGGCAAATCAGGGCCTTACTTCCAGGCATCTGTTCAGGCTGGGTGTGCCGTTAGCGACAACGCATGGTGAGATGCTGACTTTCTCCTCAGGCAGAGTGACTTCGGGTACGAGGTCCTCGAAGTACTCAAAGCACACTGTTTTCTCACGGAAGCTCACACAAGGGCCATGACAAAGTCGGACTCGCCAGAAATGTTGTCCTGAGGCTGTTCGAAGACTGTGGAAATGTACCTCTCCTCAAGGAACGTACAGGGTGTTGCCCATCACGCGGCATGCACAGAGGGCCTCCGAGGGATCAACCAACGGGTCTCGAAGTGGCTCAGCAGGCCCACGGGGGTGTGGAGGTACACAGTGAACTTGGAGGAAAGTGATACGTACCCGAGAGGCCTACAAGTCCTCAAAAGTGTACTTCCTTTCACATAAAGCATGTAAGCGACTAAGAACTGATGGAAACAGCTGCCTGCCTCCCTTTCTGCACGGCTACTAGTGACCTAACCTGGAGGCAAGTTTTCACGTTGAGATTCCCTTTAGCTCTAGAGCTTGTCAGGCAGACCACAACCGCGGCCACGGAAGCATCTGGCTCAGACAGAACAGACTCATACTTTTCAGCGAAGCATTCTTACAGGGTTGACAGGCCTGTCAAGAGCAGGGAATGTCAGGTAGCTTCAAGGCAGCATGAATGCAGCCTTCAAAATGGGACAGCAAGGGTAGTTCCAGCAGGAACCCGTTTCCATGGGCACATGCAGCAAACACCCGTGTGGTTTCTACCAAGTCTAAAGAGACACAGGTTACCCTGTGTTTCCTCCCCTGAATCAACTTCTCGAAGTAGGGTGTTCTGCATCAAGCGAACTGCCTCAACCAAGGAACGCCGCAGCTGCTCCTCTGGGCCTGTGGCTATCCAAAAGCCTGCAGTGTCACAGGAAGAGCAGGACTGTCTTAAATGGCAGTTAGAACGCACGCCCACTATCTCTGGGAGGCACGGTGACTTCAGGCAGGAGCTCCTGGATGGAATGCGAAGCCGAGGGTTACTCTGAGTTCAGGTCAGACTAGGGCAATGCGTCAGACTTCGACGCCATGAGGGACGTGCCACAACGGTGTTCGTGAACGTGTGCGAGTGCTGAGGAAATTAAGCTGCTCCCAAAGAGAGTGCAGTGCGTTTCCCTACGCTCGGCATACACAGAGGGGCTGTAAAGGGCTACGGGCCTGGATGTTGCTTAGCAGACCCAGGTGGGCCTGGGGGTACTCAGTGTTCCTGCCGGGAGCAGGGTGCCCACGCTAGCCTCCTAGGTGTCCAGAAAACTGTGCTGCCGTGGAAGTTACCCAGAGCAGAGGCCACCGCCTCATGGAAACTGCTGCACGCCTCCGCTTGTGCACGGCAAATCAGGGCCTTACTTCCAGGCATCTGTTCAGGCTGGGTGTGCCGTTAGCGACAACGCATGGTGAGATGCTGACTTTCTCCTCAGGCAGAGTGACTTCGGGTACGAGGTCCTCGAAGTACTCAAAGCACACTCTTTTCTCACGGAAGCTCACACAAGGGCCATGACAAAGTCGGACTCGCCAGAAATGTTGTCCTGAGGCTGTTCGAAGACTGTGGAAATGTACCTCTCCTCAAGGAACGTACAGGGTGTTGCCCATCACGCGGCATGCACAGAGGGCCTCCGAGGGATCAACCAACGGGTCTCGAAGTGGCTCAGCAGGCCCACGGGGGTGTGGAGGTACTCAGTGAACTTGGAGGAAAGTGATACGTACCCGAGAGGCCTACAAGTCCTCAAAAGTGTACTTCCTTTCACATAAAGCATGTAAGCGACTAAGAACTGATGGAAACAGCTGCCTGCCTCCCTTTCTGCACGGCTACTAGTGACCTAACCTGGAGGCAAGTTTTCACGTTGAGATTCCCTTTAGCTCTAGAGCTTGTCAGGCAGACCACAACCGCGGCCACGGAAGCATCTGGCTCAGACAGAACAGACTCATACTTTTCAGCGAAGCATTCTTACAGGGTTGACAGGCCTGTCAAGAGCAGGGAATGTCAGGTAGCTTCAAGGCAGCATGAATGCAGCCTTCAAAATGGGAAAGCAAGGCTAGTTCCAGCAGGCCCCCGTTTCCATGGGCACATGCAGCAAACACCCGTGTGGTTTCTACCAAGTCTAAAGAGACACAGGTTACCCTGTGTTTCCTCCCCTGAATCAACTTCTCGAAGTAGGGTGTTCTGCATCAAGCGAACTGCCTCAACCAAGGAACGCCGCAGCTGCTCCTCTGGGCCTGTGGCTATCCAAAAGCCTGCAGTGTCACAGGAAGAGCAGGACTGTCTTAAATGGCAGTTAGAACGCACGCCCACTATCTCTGGGAGGCACGGTGACTTCAGGCAGGAGCTCCTGGATGGAATGCGAAGCCGAGGGTTACTCTGAGTTCAGGTCAGACTAGGGCAATGCGTCAGACTTCGACGCCATGAGGGACGTGCCACAACGGTGTTCGTGAACGTGTGCGAGTGCTGAGGAAATTAAGCTGCTCCCAAAGAGAGTGCAGTGCGTTTCCCTACGCTCGGCATACACAGAGGGGCTGTAAAGGGCTACGGGCCTGGATGTTGCTTAGCAGACCCAGGTGGGCCTGGGGGTACTCAGTGTTCCTGCCGGGAGCAGGGTGCCCACGCTAGCCTCCTAGGTGTCCAGAAAACTGTGCTGCCGTGGAAGTTACCCAGAGCAGAGGCCACCGCCTCATGGAAACTGCTGCACGCCTCCGCTTGTGCACGGCAAATCAGGGCCTTACTTCCAGGCATCTGTTCAGGCTGGGTGTGCCGTTAGCGACAACGCATGGTGAGATGCTGACTTTCTCCTCAGGCAGAGTGACTTCGGGTACGAGGTCCTCGAAGTACTAAAAGCACACTGTTTTCTCACGGAAGCTCACACAAGGGCCATGACAAAGTCGGACTCGCCAGAAATGTTGTCCTGAGGCTGTTCGAAGACTGTGGAAATGTACCTCTCCTCAAGGAACGTACAGGGTGTTGCCCATCACGCGGCATGCACAGAGGGCCTCCGAGGGATCAACCAACGGGTCTCGAAGTGGCTCAGCAGGCCCACGGGGGTGTGGAGGTACTCAGTGAACTTGGAGGAAAGTGATACGTACCCGAGAGGCCTACAAGTCCTCAAAAGTGTACTTCCTTTCACATAAAGCATGTAAGCGACTAAGAACTGATGGAAACAGCTGCCTGCCTCCCTTTCTGCACGGCTACTAGTGACCTAACCTGGAGGCAAGTTTTCACGTTGAGATTCCCTTTAGCTCTAGAGCTTGTCAGGCAGACCACAACCGCGGCCACGGAAGCATCTGGCTCAGACAGAACAGACTCATACTTTTCAGCGAAGCATTCTTACAGGGTTGACAGGCCTGTCAAGAGCAGGGAATGTCAGGTAGCTTCAAGGCAGCATGAATGCAGCCTTCAAAATGGGACAGCAAGGGTAGTTCCAGCAGGAACCCGTTTCCATGGGCACATGCAGCAAACACCCGTGTGGTTTCTACCAAGTCTAAAGAGACACAGGTTACCCTGTGTTTCCTCCCCTGAATCAACTTCTCGAAGTAGGGTGTTCTGCATCAAGCGAACTGCCTCAACCAAGGAACGCCGCAGCTGCTCCTCTGGGCCTGTGGCTATCCAAAAGCCTGCAGTGTCACAGGAAGAGCAGGACTGTCTTAAATGGCAGTTAGAACGCACGCCCACTATCTCTGGGAGGCACGGTGACTTCAGGCAGGAGCTCCTGGATGGAATGCGAAGCCGAGGGTTACTCTGAGTTCAGGTCAGACTAGGGCAATGCGTCAGACTTCGACGCCATGAGGGACGTGCCACAACGGTGTTCGTGAACGTGTGCGAGTGCTGAGGAAATTAAGCTGCTCCCAAAGAGAGTGCAGTGCGTTTCCCTACGCTCGGCATACACAGAGGGGCTCTAAAGGGCTACGGGCCTGGATGTTGCTTAGCAGACCCAGGTGGGCCTGGGGGTACTCAGTGTTCCTGCCGGGAGCAGGGTGCCCACGCTAGCCTCCTAGGTGTCCAGAAAACTGTGCTGCCGTGGAAGTTACCCAGAGCAGAGGCCACCGCCTCATGGAAACTGCTGCACGCCTCCGCTTGTGCACGGCAAATCAGGGCCTTACTTCCAGGCATCTGTTCAGGCTGGGTGTGCCGTTAGCGACAACGCATGGTGAGATGCTGACTTTCTCCTCAGGCAGAGTGACTTCGGGTAGGAGGTCCTCGAAGTACTCAAAGCACACTCTTTTCTCACGGAAGCTCACACAAGGGCCATGACAAAGTCGGACTCTCCAGAAATGTTGTCCTGAGGCTGTTCGAAGACTGTGGAAATGTACCTCTCCTCAAGGAACGTACAGGGTGTTGCCCATCACGCGGCATGCACAGAGGGCCTCCGAGGGATCAACCAACGGGTCTCGAAGTGGCTCAGCAGGCCCACGGGGGTGTGGAGGTACTCAGTGAACTTGGAGGAAAGTGATACGTACCCGAGAGGCCTACAAGTCCTCAAAAGTGTACTTCCTTTCACATAAAGCATGTAAGCGACTAAGAACTGATGGAAACAGCTGCCTGCCTCCCTTTCTGCACGGCTACTAGTGACCTAACCTGGAGGCAAGTTTTCACGTTGAGATTCCCTTTAGCTCTAGAGCTTGTCAGGCAGACCACAACCGCGGCCACGGAAGCATCTGGCTCAGACAGAACAGACTCATACTTTTCAGCGAAGCATTCTTACAGGGTTGACAGGCCTGTCAAGAGCAGGGAATGTCAGGTAGCTTCAAGGCAGCATGAATGCAGCCTTCAAAATGGGAAAGCAAGGCTAGTTCCAGCAGGCCCCCGTTTCCATGGGCACATGCAGCAAACACCCGTGTGGTTTCTACCAAGTCTAAAGAGACACAGGTTACCCTGTGTTTCCTCCCCTGAATCAACTTCTCGAAGTAGGGTGTTCTGCATCAAGCGAACTGCCTCAACCAAGGAACGCCGCAGCTGCTCCTCTGGGCCTGTGGCTATCCAAAAGCCTGCAGTGTCACAGGAAGAGCAGGACTGTCTTAAATGGCAGTTAGAACGCACGCCCACTATCTCTGGGAGGCACGGTGACTTCAGGCAGGAGCTCCTGGATGGAATGCGAAGCCGAGGGTTACTCTGAGTTCAGGTCAGACTAGGGCAATGCGTCAGACTTCGACGCCATGAGGGACGTGCCACAACGGTGTTCGTGAACGTGTGCGAGTGCTGAGGAAATTAAGCTGCTCCCAAAGAGAGTGCAGTGCGTTTCCCTACGCTCGGCATACACAGAGGGGCTCTAAAGGGCTACGGGCCTGGATGTTGCTTAGCAGACCCAGGTGGGCCTGGGGGTACTCAGTGTTCCTGCCGGGAGCAGGGTGCCCACGCTAGCCTCCTAGGTGTCCAGAAAACTGTGCTGCCGTGGAAGTTACCCAGAGCAGAGGCCACCGCCTCATGGAAACTGCTGCACGCCTCCGCTTGTGCACGGCAAATCAGGGCCTTACTTCCAGGCATCTGTTCAGGCTGGGTGTGCCGTTAGCGACAACGCATGGTGAGATGCTGACTTTCTCCTCAGGCAGAGTGACTTCGGGTACGAGGTCCTCGAAGTACTAAAAGCACACTGTTTTCTCACGGAAGCTCACACAAGGGCCATGACAAAGTCGGACTCGCCAGAAATGTTGTCCTGAGGCTGTTCGAAGACTGTGGAAATGTACCTCTCCTCAAGGAACGTACAGGGTGTTGCCCATCACGCGGCATGCACAGAGGGCCTCCGAGGGATCAACCAACGGGTCTCGAAGTGGCTCAGCAGGCCCACGGGGGTGTGGAGGTACTCAGTGAACTTGGAGGAAAGTGATACGTACCCGAGAGGCCTACAAGTCCTCAAAAGTGTACTTCCTTTCACATAAAGCATGTAAGCGACTAAGAACTGATGGAAACAGCTGCCTGCCTCCCTTTCTGCACGGCTACTAGTGACCTAACCTGGAGGCAAGTTTTCACGTTGAGATTCCCTTTAGCTCTAGAGCTTGTCAGGCAGACCACAACCGCGGCCACGGAAGCATCTGGCTCAGACAGAACAGACTCATACTTTTCAGCGAAGCATTCTTACAGGGTTGACAGGCCTGTCAAGAGCAGGGAATGTCAGGTAGCTTCAAGGCAGCATGAATGCAGCCTTCAAAATGGGACAGCAAGGGTAGTTCCAGCAGGAACCCGTTTCCATGGGCACATGCAGCAAACACCCGTGTGGTTTCTACCAAGTCTAAAGAGACACAGGTTACCCTGTGTTTCCTCCCCTGAATCAACTTCTCGAAGTAGGGTGTTCTGCATCAAGCGAACTGCCTCAACCAAGGAACGCCGCAGCTGCTCCTCTGGGCCTGTGGCTATCCAAAAGCCTGCAGTGTCACAGGAAGAGCAGGACTGTCTTAAATGGCAGTTAGAACGCACGCCCACTATCTCTGGGAGGCACGGTGACTTCAGGCAGGAGCTCCTGGATGGAATGCGAAGCCGAGGGTTACTCTGAGTTCAGGTCAGACTAGGGCAATGCGTCAGACTTCGACGCCATGAGGGACGTGCCACAACGGTGTTCGTGAACGTGTGCGAGTGCTGAGGAAATTAAGCTGCTCCCAAAGAGAGTGCAGTGCGTTTCCCTACTCTCGGCATACACAGAGGGGCTCTAAAGGGCTACGGGCCTGGATGTTGCTTGGCAGACCCAGGTGGGCCTGGGGGTACTCAGTGTTCCTGCCGGGAGCAGGGTGCCCACGCTAGCCTCCTAGGTGTCCAGAAAACTGTGCTGCCGTGGAAGTTACCCAGAGCAGAGGCCACCGCCTCATGGAAACTGCTGCACGCCTCCGCTTGTGCACGGCAAATCAGGGCCTTACTTCCAGGCATCTGTTCAGGCTGGGTGTGCCGTTAGCGACAACGCATGGTGAGATGCTGACTTTCTCCTCAGGCAGAGTGACTTCGGGTACGAGGTCCTCGAAGTACTAAAAGCACACTGTTTTCTCACGGAAGCTCACACAAGGGCCATGACAAAGTCGGACTCGCCATAAATGTTGTCCTGAGGCTGTTCGAAGACTGTGGAAATGTACCTCTCCTCAAGGAACGTACAGGGTGTTGCCCATCACGCGGCATGCACAGAGGGCCTCCGAGGGATCAACCAACGGGTCTCGAAGTGGCTCAGCAGGCCCACGGGGGTGTGGAGGTACTCAGTGAACTTGGAGGAAAGTGATACGTACCCGAGAGGCCTACAAGTCCTCAAAAGTGTACTTCCTTTCACATAAAGCATGTAAGCGACTAAGAACTGATGGAAACAGCTGCCTGCCTCCCTTTCTGCACGGCTACTAGTGACCTAACCTGGAGGCAAGTTTTCACGTTGAGATTCCCTTTAGCTCTAGAGCTTGTCAGGCAGACCACAACCGCGGCCACGGAAGCATCTGGCTCAGACAGAACAGACTCATACTTTTCAGCGAAGCATTCTTACAGGGTTGACAGGCCTGTCAAGAGCAGGGAATGTCAGGTAGCTTCAAGGCAGCATGAATGCAGCCTTCAAAATGGGAAAGCAAGGCTAGTTCCAGCAGGCCCCCGTTTCCATGGGCACATGCAGCAAACACCCGTGTGGTTTCTACCAAGTCTAAAGAGACACAGGTTACCCTGTGTTTCCTCCCCTGAATCAACTTCTCGAAGTAGGGTGTTCTGCATCAAGCGAACTGCCTCAACCAAGGAACGCCGCAGCTGCTCCTCTGGGCCTGTGGCTATCCAAAAGCCTGCAGTGTCACAGGAAGAGCAGGACTGTCTTAAATGGCAGTTAGAACGCACGCCCACTATCTCTGGGAGGCACGGTGACTTCAGGCAGGAGCTCCTGGATGGAATGCGAAGCCGAGGGTTACTCTGAGTTCAGGTCAGACTAGGGCAATGCGTCAGACTTCGACGCCATGAGGGACGTGCCACAACGGTGTTCGTGAACGTGTGCGAGTGCTGAGGAAATTAAGCTGCTCCCAAAGAGAGTGCAGTGCGTTTCCCTACGCTCGGCATACACAGAGGGGCTCTAAAGGGCTACGGGCCTGGATGTTGCTTGGCAGACCCAGGTGGGCCTGGGGGTACTCAGTGTTCCTGCCGGGAGCAGGGTGCCCACGCTAGCCTCCTAGGTGTCCAGAAAACTGTGCTGCCGTGGAAGTTACCCAGAGCAGAGGCCACCGCCTCATGGAAACTGCTGCACGCCTCCGCTTGTGCACGGCAAATCAGGGCCTTACTTCCAGGCATCTGTTCAGGCTGGGTGTGCCGTTAGCGACAACGCATGGTGAGATGCTGACTTTCTCCTCAGGCAGAGTGACTTCGGGTACGAGGTCCTCGAAGTACTAAAAGCACACTGTTTTCTCACGGAAGCTCACACAAGGGCCATGACAAAGTCGGACTCGCCAGAAATGTTGTCCTGAGGCTGTTCGAAGACTGTGGAAATGTACCTCTCCTCAAGGAACGTACAGGGTGTTGCCCATCACGCGGCATGCACAGAGGGCCTCCGAGGGATCAACCAACGGGTCTCGAAGTGGCTCAGCAGGCCCACGGGGGTGTGGAGGTACTCAGTGAACTTGGAGGAAAGTGATACGTACCCGAGAGGCCTACAAGTCCTCAAAAGTGTACTTCCTTTCACATAAAGCATGTAAGCGACTAAGAACTGATGGAAACAGCTGCCTGCCTCCCTTTCTGCACGGCTACTAGTGACCTAACCTGGAGGCAAGTTTTCACGTTGAGATTCCCTTTAGCTCTAGAGCTTGTCAGGCAGACCACAACCGCGGCCACGGAAGCATCTGGCTCAGACAGAACAGACTCATACTTTTCAGCGAAGCATTCTTACAGGGTTGACAGGCCTGTCAAGAGCAGGGAATGTCAGGTAGCTTCAAGGCAGCATGAATGCAGCCTTCAAAATGGGACAGCAAGGGTAGTTCCAGCAGGAACCCGTTTCCATGGGCACATGCAGCAAACACCCGTGTGGTTTCTACCAAGTCTAAAGAGACACAGGTTACCCTGTGTTTCCTCCCCTGAATCAACTTCTCGAAGTAGGGTGTTCTGCATCAAGCGAACTGCCTCAACCAAGGAACGCCGCAGCTGCTCCTCTGGGCCTGTGGCTATCCAAAAGCCTGCAGTGTCACAGGAAGAGCAGGACTGTCTTAAATGGCAGTTAGAACGCACGCCCACTATCTCTGGGAGGCACGGTGACTTCAGGCAGGAGCTCCTGGATGGAATGCGAAGCCGAGGGTTACTCTGAGTTCAGGTCAGACTAGGGCAATGCGTCAGACTTCGACGCCATGAGGGACGTGCCACAACGGTGTTCGTGAACGTGTGCGAGTGCTGAGGAAATTAAGCTGCTCCCAAAGAGAGTGCAGTGCGTTTCCCTACTCTCGGCATACACAGAGGGGCTCTAAAGGGCTACGGGCCTGGATGTTGCTTGGCAGACCCAGGTGGGCCTGGGGGTACTCAGTGTTCCTGCCGGGAGCAGGGTGCCCACGCTAGCCTCCTAGGTGTCCAGAAAACTGTGCTGCCGTGGAAGTTACCCAGAGCAGAGGCCACCGCCTCATGGAAACTGCTGCACGCCTCCGCTTGTGCAGGGCAAATCAGGGCCTTACTTCCAGGCATCTGTTCAGGCTGGGTGTGCCGTTAGCGACAACGCATGGTGAGATGCTGACTTTCTCCTCAGGCAGAGTGACTTCGGGTACGAGGTCCTCGAAGTACTCAAAGCACACTGTTTTCTCACGGAAGCTCACACAAGGGCCATGACAAAGTCGGACTCGCCATAAATGTTGTCCTGAGGCTGTTCGAAGACTGTGGAAATGTACCTCTCCTCAAGGAACGTACAGGGTGTTGCCCATCACGCGGCATGCACAGAGGGCCTCTGAGGGATCAACCAACGGGTCTCGAAGTGGCTCAGCAGGCCCACGGGGGTGTGGAGGTACTCAGTGAACTTGGAGGAAAGTGATACGTACCCGAGAGGCCTACAAGTCCTCAAAAGTGTACTTCCTTTCACATCAAGCATGTAAGCGACTAAGAACTGATGGAAACAGCTGCCTGCCTCCCTTTCTGCACGGCTACTAGTGACCTAACCTGGAGGCAAGTTTTCACGTTGAGATTCCCTTTAGCTCTAGAGCTTGTCAGGCAGACCACAACCGCGGCCACGGAAGCATCTGGCTCAGACAGAACAGACTCATACTTTTCAGCGAAGCATTCTTACAGGGTTGACAGGCCTGTCAAGAGCAGGGAATGTCAGGTAGCTTCAAGGCAGCATGAATGCAGCCTTCAAAATGGGACAGCAAGGGTAGTTCCAGCAGGAACCCGTTTCCATGGGCACATGCAGCAAACACCCGTGTGGTTTCTACCAAGTCTAAAGAGACACAGGTTACCCTGTGTTTCCTCCCCTGAATCAACTTCTCGAAGTAGGGTGTTCTGCATCAAGCGAACTGCCTCAACCAAGGAACGCCGCAGCTGCTCCTCTGGGCCTGTGGCTATCCAAAAGCCTGCAGTGTCACAGGAAGAGCAGGACTGTCTTAAATGGCAGTTAGAACGCACGCCCACTATCTCTGGGAGGCACGGTGACTTCAGGCAGGAGCTCCTGGATGGAATGCGAAGCCGAGTGTTACTCTGAGTTCAGGTCAGACTAGGGCAATGCGTCAGACTTCGACGCCATGAGGGACGTGCCACAACGGTGTTCGTGAACGTGTGCGAGTGCTGAGGAAATTAAGCTGCTCCCAAAGAGAGTGCAGTGCGTTTCCCTACGCTCGGCATACACAGAGGGGCTCTAAAGGGCTACGGGCCTGGATGTTGCTTAGCAGACCCAGGTGGGCCTGGGGGTACTCAGTGTTCCTGCCGGGAGCAGGGTGCCCACGCTAGCCTCCTAGGTGTCCAGAAAACTGTGCTGCCGTGGAAGTTACCCAGAGCAGAGGCCACCGCCTCATGGAAACTGCTGCACGCCTCCGCTTGTGCACGGCAAATCAGGGCCTTACTTCCAGGCATCTGTTCAGGCTGGGTGTGCCGTTAGCGACAACGCATGGTGAGATGCTGACTTTCTCCTCAGGCAGAGTGACTTCGGGTACGAGGTCCTCGAAGTACTCAAAGCACACTGTTTTCTCACGGAAGCTCACACAAGGGCCATGACAAAGTCGGACTCGCCATAAATGTTGTCCTGAGGCTGTTCGAAGACTGTGGAAATGTACCTCTCCTCAAGGAACGTACAGGGTGTTGCCCATCACGCGGCATGCACAGAGGGCCTCCGAGGGATCAACCAACGGGTCTCGAAGTGGCTCAGCAGGCCCACGGGGGTGTGGAGGTACTCAGTGAACTTGGAGGAAAGTGATACGTACCCGAGAGGCCTACAAGTCCTCAAAAGTGTACTTCCTTTCACATAAAGCATGTAAGCGACTAAGAACTGATGGAAACAGCTGCCTGCCTCCCTTTCTGCACGGCTACTAGTGACCTAACCTGGAGGCAAGTTTTCACGTTGAGATTCCCTTTAGCTCTAGAGCTTGTCAGGCAGACCACAACCGCGGCCACGGAAGCATCTGGCTCAGACAGAACAGACTCATACTTTTCAGCGAAGCATTCTTACAGGGTTGACAGGCCTGTCAAGAGCAGGGAATGTCAGGTAGCTTCAAGGCAGCATGAATGCAGCCTTCAAAATGGGACAGCAAGGGTAGTTCCAGCAGGAACCCGTTTCCATGGGCACATGCAGCAAACACCCGTGTGGTTTCTACCAAGTCTAAAGAGACACAGGTTACCCTGTGTTTCCTCCCCTGAATCAACTTCTCGAAGTAGGGTGTTCTGCATCAAGCGAACTGCCTCAACCAAGGAACGCCGCAGCTGCTCCTCTGGGCCTGTGGCTATCCAAAAGCCTGCAGTGTCACAGGAAGAGCAGGACTGTCTTAAATGGCAGTTAGAACGCACGCCCACTATCTCTGGGAGGCACGGTGACTTCAGGCAGGAGCTCCTGGATGGAATGCGAAGCCGAGGGTTACTCTGAGTTCAGGTCAGACTAGGGCAATGCGTCAGACTTCGACGCCATGAGGGACGTGCCACAACGGTGTTCGTGAACGTGTGCGAGTGCTGAGGAAATTAAGCTGCTCCCAAAGAGAGTGCAGTGCGTTTCCCTACTCTCGGCATACACAGAGGGGCTCTAAAGGGCTACGGGCCTGGATGTTGCTTGGCAGACCCAGGTGGGCCTGGGGGTACTCAGTGTTCCTGCCGGGAGCAGGGTGCCCACGCTAGCCTCCTAGGTGTCCAGAAAACTGTGCTGCCGTGGAAGTTACCCAGAGCAGAGGCCACCGCCTCATGGAAACTGCTGCACGCCTCCGCTTCTGCACGGCAAATCAGGGCCTTACTTCCAGGCATCTGTTCAGGCTGGGTGTGCCGTTAGCGACAACGCATGGTGAGATGCTGACTTTCTCCTCAGGCAGAGTGACTTCGGGTACGAGGTCCTCGAAGTACTCAAAGCACACTGTTTTCTCACGGAAGCTCACACAAGGGCCATGACAAAGTCGGACTCGCCATAAATGTTGTCCTGAGGCTGTTCGAAGACTGTGGAAATGTACCTCTCCTCAAGGAACGTACAGGGTGTTGCCCATCACGCGGCATGCACAGAGGGCCTCTGAGGGATCAACCAACGGGTCTCGAAGTGGCTCAGCAGGCCCACGGGGGTGTGGAGGTACTCAGTGAACTTGGAGGAAAGTGATACGTACCCGAGAGGCCTACAAGTCCTCAAAAGTGTACTTCCTTTCACATCAAGCATGTAAGCGACTAAGAACTGATGGAAACAGCTGCCTGCCTCCCTTTCTGCACGGCTACTAGTGACCTAACCTGGAGGCAAGTTTTCACGTTGAGATTCCCTTTAGCTCTAGAGCTTGTCAGGCAGACCACAACCGCGGCCACGGAAGCATCTGGCTCAGACAGAACAGACTCATACTTTTCAGCGAAGCATTCTTACAGGGTTGACAGGCCTGTCAAGAGCAGGGAATGTCAGGTAGCTTCAAGGCAGCATGAATGCAGCCTTCAAAATGGGACAGCAAGGGTAGTTCCAGCAGGAACCCGTTTCCATGGGCACATGCAGCAAACACCCGTGTGGTTTCTACCAAGTCTAAAGAGACACAGGTTACCCTGTGTTTCCTCCCCTGAATCAACTTCTCGAAGTAGGGTGTTCTGCATCAAGCGAACTGCCTCAACCAAGGAACGCCGCAGCTGCTCCTCTGGGCCTGTGGCTATCCAAAAGCCTGCAGTGTCACAGGAAGAGCAGGACTGTCTTAAATGGCAGTTAGAATGCACGCCCACTATCTCTGGGAGGCACGGTGACTTCAGGCAGGAGCTCCTGGATGGAATGCGAAGCCGAGTGTTACTCTGAGTTCAGGTCAGACTAGGGCAATGCGTCAGACTTCGACGCCATGAGGGACGTGCCACAACGGTGTTCGTGAACGTGTGCGAGTGCTGAGGAAATTAAGCTGCTCCCAAAGAGAGTGCAGTGCGTTTCCCTACGCTCGGCATACACAGAGGGGCTCTAAAGGGCTACGGGCCTGGATGTTGCTTAGCAGACCCAGGTGGGCCTGGGGGTACTCAGTGTTCCTGCCGGGAGCAGGGTGCCCACGCTAGCCTCCTAGGTGTCCAGAAAACTGTGCTGCCGTGGAAGTTACCCAGAGCAGAGGCCACCGCCTCATGGAAACTGCTGCACGCCTCCGCTTGTGCACGGCAAATCAGGGCCTTACTTCCAGGCATCTGTTCAGGCTGGGTGTGCCGTTAGCGACAACGCATGGTGAGATGCTGACTTTCTCCTCAGGCAGAGTGACTTCGGGTACGAGGTCCTCGAAGTACTCAAAGCACACTGTTTTCTCACGGAAGCTCACACAAGGGCCATGACAAAGTCGGACTCGCCATAAATGTTGTCCTGAGGCTGTTCGAAGACTGTGGAAATGTACCTCTCCTCAAGGAACGTACAGGGTGTTGCCCATCACGCGGCATGCACAGAGGGCCTCCGAGGGATCAACCAACGGGTCTCGAAGTGGCTCAGCAGGCCCACGGGGGTGTGGAGGTACTCAGTGAACTTGGAGGAAAGTGATACGTACCCGAGAGGCCTACAAGTCCTCAAAAGTGTACTTCCTTTCACATAAAGCATGTAAGCGACTAAGAACTGATGGAAACAGCTGCCTGCCTCCCTTTCTGCACGGCTACTAGTGACCTAACCTGGAGGCAAGTTTTCACGTTGAGATTCCCTTTAGCTCTAGAGCTTGTCAGGCAGACCACAACCGCGGCCACGGAAGCATCTGGCTCAGACAGAACAGACTCATACTTTTCAGCGAAGCATTCTTACAGGGTTGACAGGCCTGTCAAGAGCAGGGAATGTCAGGTAGCTTCAAGGCAGCATGAATGCAGCCTTCAAAATGGGACAGCAAGGCTAGTTCCAGCAGGCCCCCGTTTCCATGGGCACATGCAGCAAACACCCGTGTGGTTTCTACCAAGTCTAAAGAGACACAGGTTACCCTGTGTTTCCTCCCCTGAATCAACTTCTCGAAGTAGGGTGTTCTGCATCAAGCGAACTGCCTCAACCAAGGAATGCCGCAGCTGCTCCTCTGGGCCTGTGGCTATCCAAAAGCCTGCAGTGTCACAGGAAGAGCAGGACTGTCTTAAATGGCAGTTAGAACGCACGCCCACTATCTCTGGGAGGCACGGTGACTTCAGGCAGGAGCTTCTAGATGGAATGCGAAGCCGAGGGTTACTCTGAGTTCAGCTCAGACTAGGGCAATGCGTCAGACTTCGACGCCATGAGGGAAGTGCCACAACGGTGTTCCTGAACGTGTGCGAGTGGTGAGGAAATTAAGCTGCTCCCAAAGAGAGTGCAGTGCGTTTCCCTACGCTCGGCATACACAGAGGGGCTGTAAAGGGCTACGGGCCTGAATGTTACTTAGCAGACCCAGGTGGGCCTGGGGGTACTCAGTGTTCCTGCCGGGAGCAGGGTGCCCTCGCTAGCCTCCTAGGTGTCCAGAAAACTGTGCTGCCGTGGAAGTTACCCAGAGCAGAGGCCACCGCCTCATGGAAACTGCTGCACGCCTCCGCTTCTGCACGGCAGGTCAGGGCCTTACTTCCAGGCATCTGTTCAGGCTGGGTGTGCCGTTAGCGACACCGCATGGTGAGATGCTGACTTTCTCCTCAGGCAGAGTGACTTCGGGTACGAGGTCCTCGAAGTACTAAAAGCACACTGTTTTCTCACGGAAGCTCACACAAGGGCCATGACAAAGTCGGACTCGCCATAAATGTTGTCCTGAGGCTGTTCGAAGACTGTGGAAATGTACCTCTCCTCAAGGAACATACAGGGTGTTGCCCATCAATCGGCAGGCACAGAGGGCCTCCGAGGGTTCAAGCAACGGGTCTCGAAGTGGCTCAGCCGGCCCACGGGGGTGTGGAGGTAGTCAGTGAACTTGGAGCGAAAGTGATGCATACCGGAGAGGCCTACGAGTCCTCAAAAGTGTACTTCCTTTCACATCAAGCATATAAGCGACTAAGAACTCATGGAAACAGCTGCCCGCTTCCCT
The DNA here is from genome assembly GCF_039906515.1 of Pseudorca crassidens. NCBI lineage: Eukaryota > Metazoa > Chordata > Mammalia > Artiodactyla > Delphinidae > Pseudorca > Pseudorca crassidens. The sequence goes on from NC_090312.1 coordinate 50,857,006, forward strand.
TTCTGCACGGCTACTAGGGACCTAACCTGGAGGCAAGTTTTCACGTTGAGATTCCCTATAGCGCTAGAGCTTGTCAGGCGGACCACAACCGCGGCCACGGAAGCACCTGGTTCAGACAGAACGGATGCATACTTTTCCGCAAAGCATTCTTACAGGGTTGACGGGCCTGTCAAGAGCAGGGAATGTCAGGTAGCTTCAAGGCAGCATGAATGCAGCCTTCAAAATGGGACAGCAAGGCTAGTTCCAGCAGGAACCCGTTTCCATGGGCACATGCAGCAAACACCCGTGTGGTTTCTACCAAGTCTAAAGAGACACAGGTTACCCTGTGTTTCCTCCCCTGAATCAACTTCTCGAAGTAGGGTGTTCTGCATCAAGCGAACTGCCTCAACCAAGGAACGCCGCAGCTGCTCCTCTGGGCCTGTGGCTATCCAAAAGCCTGCAGTGTCACAGGAAGAGCATGACTGTCTTAAATGGCAGTTAGAACGCACGCCCACTATCTCTGGGAGGCACGGTGACTTCAGGCAGGAGCTCCTAGATGGAATGCGAAGCCGAGGGTTACTCTGAGTTCAGGTCAGACTAGGGCAATGCGTCAGACTTCGACGCCATGAGGGACGTGCCACAACGGTGTTCGTGAACGTGTGCGAGTGCTGAGGAAATTAAGCTGCTCCCAAAGAGAGTGCAGTGCGTTTCCCTACTCTCGGCATACACAGAGGGGCTCTAAAGGGCTACGGGCCTGGATGTTGCTTAGCAGACCCAGGTGGGCCTGGGGGTACTCAGTGTTCCTGCCGGGAGCAGGGTGCCCACGCTAGCCTCCTAGGTGTCCAGAAAACTGTGCTGCCGTGGAAGTTACCCAGAGCAGAGGCCACCGCCTCATGGAAACTGCTGCACGCCTCCGCTTCTGCACGGCAGGTCAGGGCCTTACTTCCAGGCATCTGTTCAGGCTGGGTGTGCCGTTAGCGACACCGCATGGTGAGATGCTGACTTTCTCCTCAGGCAGAGTGACTTCGGGTACGAGGTCCTCGAAGTACTCAAAGCACACTCTTTTCTCACGGAAGCTCACACAAGGGCCATGACAAAGTCGGACTCTCCAGAAATGTTGTCCTGAGGCTGTTCGAAGACTGTGGAAATGTACCTCTCCTCAAGGAACGTACAGGGTGTTGCCCATCACGCGGCATGCACAGAGGGCCTCCGAGGGATCAACCAACGGGTCTCGAAGTGGCTCAGCAGGCCCACGGGGGTGTGGAGGTACTCAGTGAACTTGGAGGAAAGTGATGCGTACCCGAGAGGCCTACAAGTCCTCAAAAGTGTATTTCCTTTCACATAAAGCATGTAATCGACTAAGAACTGATGGAAACAGCTGCCTGCCTCCCTTTCTGCACGGCTACTAGTGACCTAACCTGGAGGCAAGTTTTCACGTTGAGATTCCCTTTAGCTCTAGAGCTTGTCAGGCAGACCACAACCGCGGCCACGGAAGCATCTGGCTCAGACAGAACAGACTCATACTTTTCAGCGAAGCATTCTTACAGGGTTGACAGGCCTGTCAAGAGCAGGGAATGTCAGGTAGCTTCAAGGCAGCATGAATGCAGCCTTCAAAATGGGAAAGCAAGGCTAGTTCCAGCAGGCCCCCGTTTCCATGGGCACATGCAGCAAACACCCGTGTGGTTTCTACCAAGTCTAAAGAGACACAGGTTACCCTGTGTTTCCTCCCCTGAATCAACTTCTCGAAGTAGGGTGTTCTGCATCAAGCGAACTGCCTCAACCAAGGAACGCCGCAGCTGCTCCTCTGGGCCTGTGGCTATCCAAAAGCCTGCAGTGTCACAGGAAGAGCAGGACTGTCTTAAATGGCAGTTAGAACGCACGCCCACTATCTCTGGGAGGCACGGTGACTTCAGGCAGGAGCTCCTGGATGGAATGCGAAGCCGAGGGTTACTCTGAGTTCAGGTCAGACTAGGGCAATGCGTCAGACTTCGACGCCATGAGGGACGTGCCACAACGGTGTTCGTGAACGTGTGCGAGTGCTGAGGAAATTAAGCTGCTCCCAAAGAGAATGCAGTGCGTTTCCCTACGCTCGGCATACACAGAGGGGCTGTAAAGGGCTACGGGCCTGGATGTTGCTTAGCAGACCCAGGTGGGCCTGGGGGTACTCAGTGTTCCTGCCGGGAGCAGGGTGCCCACGCTAGCCTCCTAGGTGTCCAGAAAACTGTGCTGCCGTGGAAGTTACCCAGAGCAGAGGCCACCGCCTCATGGAAACTGCTGCACGCCTCCGCTTGTGCACGGCAAATCAGGGCCTTACTTCCAGGCATCTGTTCAGGCTGGGTGTGCCGTTAGCGACAACGCATGGTGAGATGCTGACTTTCTCCTCAGGCAGAGTGACTTCGGGTACGAGGTCCTCGAAGTACTCAAAGCACACTCTTTTCTCACGGAAGCTCACACAAGGGCCATGACAAAGTCGGACTCTCCAGAAATGTTGTCCTGAGGCTGTTCGAAGACTGTGGAAATGTACCTCTCCTCAAGGAACGTACAGGGTGTTGCCCATCACGCGGCATGCACAGAGGGCCTCCGAGGGATCAACCAACGGGTCTCGAAGTGGCTCAGCAGGCCCACGGGGGTGTGGAGGTACTCAGTGAACTTGGAGGAAAGTGATGCGTACCCGAGAGGCCTACAAGTCCTCAAAAGTGTATTTCCTTTCACATAAAGCATGTAAGCGACTAAGAACTGATGGAAACAGCTGCCTGCCTCCCTTTCTGCACGGCTACTAGTGACCTAACCTGGAGGCAAGTTTTCACGTTGAGATTCCCTTTAGCTCTAGAGCTTGTCAGGCAGACCACAACCGCGGCCACGGAAGCATCTGGCTCAGACAGAACAGACTCATACTTTTCAGCGAAGCATTCTTACAGGGTTGACAGGCCTGTCAAGAGCAGGGAATGTCAGGTAGCTTCAAGGCAGCATGAATGCAGCCTTCAAAATGGGAAAGCAAGGCTAGTTCCAGCAGGCCCCCGTTTCCATGGGCACATGCAGCAAACACCCGTGTGGTTTCTACCAAGTCTAAAGAGACACAGGTTACCCTGTGTTTCCTCCCCTGAATCAACTTCTCGAAGTAGGGTGTTCTGCATCAAGCGAACTGCCTCAACCAAGGAACGCCGCAGCTGCTCCTCTGGGCCTGTGGCTATCCAAAAGCCTGCAGTGTCACAGGAAGAGCAGGACTGTCTTAAATGGCAGTTAGAACGCACGCCCACTATCTCTGGGAGGCACGGTGACTTCAGGCAGGAGCTCCTGGATGGAATGCGAAGCCGAGGGTTACTCTGAGTTCAGGTCAGACTAGGGCAATGCGTCAGACTTCGACGCCATGAGGGACGTGCCACAACGGTGTTCGTGAACGTGTGCGAGTGCTGAGGAAATTAAGCTGCTCCCAAAGAGAGTGCAGTGCGTTTCCCTACTCTCGGCATACACAGAGGGGCTGTAAAGGGCTACGGGCCTGGATGTTGCTTAGCAGACCCAGGTGGGCCTGGGGGTACTCAGTGTTCCTGCCGGGAGCAGGGTGCCCACGCTAGCCTCCTAGGTGTCCAGAAAACTGTGCTGCCGTGGAAGTTACCCAGAGCAGAGGCCACCGCCTCATGGAAACTGCTGCACGCCTCCGCTTGTGCACGGCAAATCAGGGCCTTACTTCCAGGCATCTGTTCAGGCTGGGTGTGCCGTTAGCGACAACGCATGGTGAGATGCTGACTTTCTCCTCAGGCAGAGTGACTTCGGGTACGAGGTCCTCGAAGTACTCAAAGCACACTCTTTTCTCACGGAAGCTCACACAAGGGCCATGACAAAGTCGGACTCGCCATAAATGTTGTCCTGAGGCTGTTCGAAGACTGTGGAAATGTACCTCTCCTCAAGGAACGTACAGGGTGTTGCCCATCACGCGGCATGCACAGAGGGCCTCCGAGGGATCAACCAACGGGTCTCGAAGTGGCTCAGCAGGCCCACGGGGGTGTGGAGGTACTCAGTGAACTTGGAGGAAAGTGATACGTACCCGAGAGGCCTACAAGTCCTCAAAAGTGTACTTCCTTTCACATCAAGCATGTAAGCGACTAAGAACTGATGGAAACAGCTGCCTGCCTCCCTTTCTGCACGGCTACTAGTGACCTAACCTGGAGGCAAGTTTTCACGTTGAGATTCCCTTTAGCTCTAGAGCTTGTCAGGCAGACCACAACCGCGGCCACGGAAGCATCTGGCTCAGACAGAACAGACTCATACTTTTCAGCGAAGCATTCTTACAGGGTTGACAGGCCTGTCAAGAGCAGGGAATGTCAGGTAGCTTCAAGGCAGCATGAATGCAGCCTTCAAAATGGGACAGCAAGGCTAGTTCCAGCAGGAACCCGTTTCCATGGGCACATGCAGCAAACACCCGTGTGGTTTCTACCAAGTCTAAAGAGACACAGGTTACCCTGTGTTTCCTCCCCTGAATCAACTTCTCGAAGTAGGGTGTTCTGCATCAAGCGAACTGCCTCAACCAAGGAACGCCGCAGCTGCTCCTCTGGGCCTGTGGCTATCCAAAAGCCTGCAGTGTCACAGGAAGAGCAGGACTGTCTTAAATGGCAGTTAGAACGCACGCCCACTATCTCTGGGAGGCACGGTGACTTCAGGCAGGAGCTCCTGGATGGAATGCGAAGCCGAGGGTTACTCTGAGTTCAGGTCAGACTAGGGCAATGCGTCAGACTTCGACGCCATGAGGGACGTGCCACAACGGTGTTCGTGAACGTGTGCGAGTGCTGAGGAAATTAAGCTGCTCCCAAAGAGAGTGCAGTGCGTTTCCCTACGCTCGGCATACACAGAGGGGCTGTAAAGGGCTACGGGCCTGGATGTTGCTTAGCAGACCCAGGTGGGCCTGGGGGTACTCAGTGTTCCTGCCGGGAGCAGGGTGCCCACGCTAGCCTCCTAGGTGTCCAGAAAACTGTGCTGCCGTGGAAGTTACCCAGAGCAGAGGCCACCGCCTCATGGAAACTGCTGCACGCCTCCGCTTGTGCACGGCAAATCAGGGCCTTACTTCCAGGCATCTGTTCAGGCTGGGTGTGCCGTTAGCGACAACGCATGGTGAGATGCTGACTTTCTCCTCAGGCAGAGTGACTTCGGGTAGGAGGTCCTCGAAGTACTCAAAGCACACTCTTTTCTCACGGAAGCTCACACAATGGCCATGACAAAGTCGGACTCGCCATAAATGTTGTCCTGAGGCTGTTCGAAGACTGTGGAAATGTACCTCTCCTCAAGGAACGTACAGGGTGTTGCCCATCACGCGGCATGCACAGAGGGCCTCCGAGGGATCAACCAACGGGTCTCGAAGTGGCTCAGCAGGCCCACGGGGGTGTGGAGGTACTCAGTGAACTTGGAGGAAAGTGATACGTACCCGAGAGGCCTACAAGTCCTCAAAAGTGTACTTCCTTTCACATAAAGCATGTAAGCGACTAAGAACTGATGGAAACAGCTGCCTGCCTCCCTTTCTGCACGGCTACTAGTGACCTAACCTGGAGGCAAGTTTTCACGTTGAGATTCCCTTTAGCTCTAGAGCTTGTCAGGCAGACCACAACCGCGGCCACGGAAGCATCTGGCTCAGACAGAACAGACTCATACTTTTCAGCGAAGCATTCTTACAGGGTTGACAGGCCTGTCAAGAGCAGGGAATGTCAGGTAGCTTCAAGGCAGCATGAATGCAGCCTTCAAAATGGGAAAGCAAGGCTAGTTCCAGCAGGCCCCCGTTTCCATGGGCACATGCAGCAAACACCCGTGTGGTTTCTACCAAGTCTAAAGAGACACAGGTTACCCTGTGTTTCCTCCCCTGAATCAACTTCTCGAAGTAGGGTGTTCTGCATCAAGCGAACTGCCTCAACCAAGGAACGCCGCAGCTGCTCCTCTGGGCCTGTGGCTATCCAAAAGCCTGCAGTGTCACAGGAAGAGCAGGACTGTCTTAAATGGCAGTTAGAACGCACGCCCACTATCTCTGGGAGGCACGGTGACTTCAGGCAGGAGCTCCTGGATGGAATGCGAAGCCGAGGGTTACTCTGAGTTCAGGTCAGACTAGGGCAATGCGTCAGACTTCGACGCCATGAGGGACGTGCCACAACGGTGTTCGTGAACGTGTGCGAGTGCTGAGGAAATTAAGCTGCTCCCAAAGAGAGTGCAGTGCGTTTCCCTACTCTCGGCATACACAGAGGGGCTGTAAAGGGCTACGGGCCTGGATGTTGCTTAGCAGACCCAGGTGGGCCTGGGGGTACTCAGTGTTCCTGCCGGGAGCAGGGTGCCCACGCTAGCCTCCTAGGTGTCCAGAAAACTGTGCTGCCGTGGAAGTTACCCAGAGCAGAGGCCACCGCCTCATGGAAACTGCTGCACGCCTCCGCTTGTGCACGGCAAATCAGGGCCTTACTTCCAGGCATCTGTTCAGGCTGGGTGTGCCGTTAGCGACAACGCATGGTGAGATGCTGACTTTCTCCTCAGGCAGAGTGACTTCGGGTACGAGGTCCTCGAAGTACTCAAAGCACACTCTTTTCTCACGGAAGCTCACACAAGGGCCATGACAAAGTCGGACTCGCCATAAATGTTGTCCTGAGGCTGTTCGAAGACTGTGGAAATGTACCTCTCCTCAAGGAACGTACAGGGTGTTGCCCATCACGCGGCATGCACAGAGGGCCTCCGAGGGATCAACCAACGGGTCTCGAAGTGGCTCAGCAGGCCCACGGGGGTGTGGAGGTACTCAGTGAACTTGGAGGAAAGTGATACGTACCCGAGAGGCCTACAAGTCCTCAAAAGTGTACTTCCTTTCACATCAAGCATGTAAGCGACTAAGAACTGATGGAAACAGCTGCCTGCCTCCCTTTCTGCACGGCTACTAGTGACCTAACCTGGAGGCAAGTTTTCACGTTGAGATTCCCTTTAGCTCTAGAGCTTGTCAGGCAGACCACAACCGCGGCCACGGAAGCATCTGGCTCAGACAGAACAGACTCATACTTTTCAGCGAAGCATTCTTACAGGGTTGACAGGCCTGTCAAGAGCAGGGAATGTCAGGTAGCTTCAAGGCAGCATGAATGCAGCCTTCAAAATGGGACAGCAAGGCTAGTTCCAGCAGGAACCCGTTTCCATGGGCACATGCAGCAAACACCCGTGTGGTTTCTACCAAGTCTAAAGAGACACAGGTTACCCTGTGTTTCCTCCCCTGAATCAACTTCTCGAAGTAGGGTGTTCTGCATCAAGCGAACTGCCTCAACCAAGGAACGCCGCAGCTGCTCCTCTGGGCCTGTGGCTATCCAAAAGCCTGCAGTGTCACAGGAAGAGCAGGACTGTCTTAAATGGCAGTTAGAACGCACGCCCACTATCTCTGGGAGGCACGGTGACTTCAGGCAGGAGCTCCTGGATGGAATGCGAAGCCGAGGGTTACTCTGAGTTCAGGTCAGACTAGGGCAATGCGTCAGACTTCGACGCCATGAGGGACGTGCCACAACGGTGTTCGTGAACGTGTGCGAGTGCTGAGGAAATTAAGCTGCTCCCAAAGAGAGTGCAGTGCGTTTCCCTACGCTCGGCATACACAGAGGGGCTGTAAAGGGCTACGGGCCTGGATGTTGCTTAGCCGACCCAGGTGGGCCTGGGGGTACTCAGTGTTCCTGCCGGGAGCAGGGTGCCCACGCTAGCCTCCTAGGTGTCCAGAAAACTGTGCTGCCGTGGAAGTTACCCAGAGCAGAGGCCACCGCCTCATGGAAACTGCTGCACGCCTCCGCTTGTGCACGGCAAATCAGGGCCTTACTTCCAGGCATCTGTTCAGGCTGGGTGTGCCGTTAGCGACAACGCATGGTGAGATGCTGACTTTCTCCTCAGGCAGAGTGACTTCGGGTACGAGGTCCTCGAAGTACTCAAAGCACACTCTTTTCTCACGGAAGCTCACACAAGGGCCATGACAAAGTCGGACTCGCCATAAATGTTGTCCTGAGGCTGTTCGAAGACTGTGGAAATGTACCTCTCCTCAAGGAACGTACAGGGTGTTGCCCATCACGCGGCATGCACAGAGGGCCTCCGAGGGATCAACCAACGGGTCTCGAAGTGGCTCAGCAGGCCCACGGGGGTGTGGAGGTACTCAGTGAACTTGGAGGAAAGTGATACGTACCCGAGAGGCCTACAAGTCCTCAAAAGTGTACTTCCTTTCACATAAAGCATGTAAGCGACTAAGAACTGATGGAAACAGCTGCCTGCCTCCCTTTCTGCACGGCTACTAGTGACCTAACCTGGAGGCAAGTTTTCACGTTGAGATTCCCTTTAGCTCTAGAGCTTGTCAGGCAGACCACAACCGCGGCCACGGAAGCATCTGGCTCAGACAGAACAGACTCATACTTTTCAGCGAAGCATTCTTACAGGGTTGACAGGCCTGTCAAGAGCAGGGAATGTCAGGTAGCTTCAAGGCAGCATGAATGCAGCCTTCAAAATGGGAAAGCAAGGCTAGTTCCAGCAGGCCCCCGTTTCCATGGGCACATGCAGCAAACACCCGTGTGGTTTCTACCAAGTCTAAAGAGACACAGGTTACCCTGTGTTTCCTCCCCTGAATCAACTTCTCGAAGTAGGGTGTTCTGCATCAAGCGAACTGCCTCAACCAAGGAACGCCGCAGCTGCTCCTCTGGGCCTGTGGCTATCCAAAAGCCTGCAGTGTCACAGGAAGAGCAGGACTGTCTTAAATGGCAGTTAGAACGCACGCCCACTATCTCTGGGAGGCACGGTGACTTCAGGCAGGAGCTCCTGGATGGAATGCGAAGCCGAGGGTTACTCTGAGTTCAGGTCAGACTAGGGCAATGCGTCAGACTTCGACGCCATGAGGGACGTGCCACAACGGTGTTCGTGAACGTGTGCGAGTGCTGAGGAAATTAAGCTGCTCCCAAAGAGAGTGCAGTGCGTTTCCCTACGCTCGGCATACACAGAGGGGCTGTAAAGGGCTACGGGCCTGGATGTTGCTTAGCAGACCCAGGTGGGCCTGGGGGTACTCAGTGTTCCTGCCGGGAGCAGGGTGCCCACGCTAGCCTCCTAGGTGTCCAGAAAACTGTGCTGCCGTGGAAGTTACCCAGAGCAGAGGCCACCGCCTCATGGAAACTGCTGCACGCCTCCGCTTGTGCACGGCAAATCAGGGCCTTACTTCCAGGCATCTGTTCAGGCTGGGTGTGCCGTTAGCGACAACGCATGGTGAGATGCTGACTTTCTCCTCAGGCAGAGTGACTTCGGGTACGAGGTCCTCGAAGTACTCAAAGCACACTGTTTTCTCACGGAAGCTCACACAAGGGCCATGACAAAGTCGGACTCGCCAGAAATGTTGTCCTGAGGCTGTTCGAAGACTGTGGAAATGTACCTCTCCTCAAGGAACGTACAGGGTGTTGCCCATCACGCGGCATGCACAGAGGGCCTCCGAGGGATCAACCAACGGGTCTCGAAGTGGCTCAGCAGGCCCACGGGGGTGTGGAGGTACTCAGTGAACTTGGAGGAAAGTGATACGTACCCGAGAGGCCTACAAGTCCTCAAAAGTGTACTTCCTTTCACATAAAGCATGTAAGCGACTAAGAACTGATGGAAACAGCTGCCTGCCTCCCTTTCTGCACGGCTACTAGTGACCTAACCTGGAGGCAAGTTTTCACGTTGAGATTCCCTTTAGCTCTAGAGCTTGTCAGGCAGACCACAACCGCGGCCACGGAAGCATCTGGCTCAGACAGAACAGACTCATACTTTTCAGCGAAGCATTCTTACAGGGTTGACAGGCCTGTCAAGAGCAGGGAATGTCAGGTAGCTTCAAGGCAGCATGAATGCAGCCTTCAAAATGGGAAAGCAAGGCTAGTTCCAGCAGGCCCCCGTTTCCATGGGCACATGCAGCAAACACCCGTGTGGTTTCTACCAAGTCTAAAGAGACACAGGTTACCCTGTGTTTCCTCCCCTGAATCAACTTCTCGAAGTAGGGTGTTCTGCATCAAGCGAACTGCCTCAACCAAGGAACGCCGCAGCTGCTCCTCTGGGCCTGTGGCTATCCAAAAGCCTGCAGTGTCACAGGAAGAGCAGGACTGTCTTAAATGGCAGTTAGAACGCACGCCCACTATCTCTGGGAGGCACGGTGACTTCAGGCAGGAGCTCCTGGATGGAATGCGAAGCCGAGGGTTACTCTGAGTTCAGGTCAGACTAGGGCAATGCGTCAGACTTCGACGCCATGAGGGACGTGCCACAACGGTGTTCGTGAACGTGTGCGAGTGCTGAGGAAATTAAGCTGCTCCCAAAGAGAGTGCAGTGCGTTTCCCTACTCTCGGCATACACAGAGGGGCTGTAAAGGGCTACGGGCCTGGATGTTGCTTAGCAGACCCAGGTGGGCCTGGGGGTACTCAGTGTTCCTGCCGGGAGCAGGGTGCCCACGCTAGCCTCCTAGGTGTCCAGAAAACTGTGCTGCCGTGGAAGTTACCCAGAGCAGAGGCCACCGCCTCATGGAAACTGCTGCACGCCTCCGCTTGTGCACGGCAAATCAGGGCCTTACTTCCAGGCATCTGTTCAGGCTGGGTGTGCCGTTAGCGACAACGCATGGTGAGATGCTGACTTTCTCCTCAGGCAGAGTGACTTCGGGTACGAGGTCCTCGAAGTACTCAAAGCACACTCTTTTCTCACGGAAGCTCACACAAGGGCCATGACAAAGTCGGACTCGCCATAAATGTTGTCCTGAGGCTGTTCGAAGACTGTGGAAATGTACCTCTCCTCAAGGAACGTACAGGGTGTTGCCCATCACGCGGCATGCACAGAGGGCCTCCGAGGGATCAACCAACGGGTCTCGAAGTGGCTCAGCAGGCCCACGGGGGTGTGGAGGTACTCAGTGAACTTGGAGGAAAGTGATACGTACCCGAGAGGCCTACAAGTCCTCAAAAGTGTACTTCCTTTCACATCAAGCATGTAAGCGACTAAGAACTGATGGAAACAGCTGCCTGCCTCCCTTTCTGCACGGCTACTAGTGACCTAACCTGGAGGCAAGTTTTCACGTTGAGATTCCCTTTAGCTCTAGAGCTTGTCAGGCAGACCACAACCGCGGCCACGGAAGCATCTGGCTCAGACAGAACAGACTCATACTTTTCAGCGAAGCATTCTTACAGGGTTGACAGGCCTGTCAAGAGCAGGGAATGTCAGGTAGCTTCAAGGCAGCATGAATGCAGCCTTCAAAATGGGACAGCAAGGCTAGTTCCAGCAGGAACCCGTTTCCATGGGCACATGCAGCAAACACCCGTGTGGTTTCTACCAAGTCTAAAGAGACACAGGTTACCCTGTGTTTCCTCCCCTGAATCAACTTCTCGAAGTAGGGTGTTCTGCATCAAGCGAACTGCCTCAACCAAGGAACGCCGCAGCTGCTCCTCTGGGCCTGTGGCTATCCAAAAGCCTGCAGTGTCACAGGAAGAGCAGGACTGTCTTAAATGGCAGTTAGAACGCACGCCCACTATCTCTGGGAGGCACGGTGACTTCAGGCAGGAGCTCCTGGATGGAATGCGAAGCCGAGGGTTACTCTGAGTTCAGGTCAGACTAGGGCAATGCGTCAGACTTCGACGCCATGAGGGACGTGCCACAACGGTGTTCGTGAACGTGTGCGAGTGCTGAGGAAATTAAGCTGCTCCCAAAGAGAGTGCAGTGCGTTTCCCTACGCTCGGCATACACAGAGGGGCTGTAAAGGGCTACGGGCCTGGATGTTGCTTAGCCGACCCAGGTGGGCCTGGGGGTACTCAGTGTTCCTGCCGGGAGCAGGGTGCCCACGCTAGCCTCCTAGGTGTCCAGAAAACTGTGCTGCCGTGGAAGTTACCCAGAGCAGAGGCCACCGCCTCATGGAAACTGCTGCACGCCTCCGCTTGTGCACGGCAAATCAGGGCCTTACTTCCAGGCATCTGTTCAGGCTGGGTGTGCCGTTAGCGACAACGCATGGTGAGATGCTGACTTTCTCCTCAGGCAGAGTGACTTCGGGTACGAGGTCCTCGAAGTACTCAAAGCACACTCTTTTCTCACGGAAGCTCACACAAGGGCCATGACAAAGTCGGACTCGCCATAAATGTTGTCCTGAGGCTGTTCGAAGACTGTGGAAATGTACCTCTCCTCAAGGAACGTACAGGGTGTTGCCCATCACGCGGCATGCACAGAGGGCCTCCGAGGGATCAACCAACGGGTCTCGAAGTGGCTCAGCAGGCCCACGGGGGTGTGGAGGTACTCAGTGAACTTGGAGGAAAGTGATACGTACCCGAGAGGCCTACAAGTCCTCAAAAGTGTACTTCCTTTCACATAAAGCATGTAAGCGACTAAGAACTGATGGAAACAGCTGCCTGCCTCCCTTTCTGCACGGCTACTAGTGACCTAACCTGGAGGCAAGTTTTCACGTTGAGATTCCCTTTAGCTCTAGAGCTTGTCAGGCAGACCACAACCGCGGCCACGGAAGCATCTGGCTCAGACAGAACAGACTCATACTTTTCAGCGAAGCATTCTTACAGGGTTGACAGGCCTGTCAAGAGCAGGGAATGTCAGGTAGCTTCAAGGCAGCATGAATGCAGCCTTCAAAATGGGAAAGCAAGGCTAGTTCCAGCAGGCCCCCGTTTCCATGGGCACATGCAGCAAACACCCGTGTGGTTTCTACCAAGTCTAAAGAGACACAGGTTACCCTGTGTTTCCTCCCCTGAATCAACTTCTCGAAGTAGGGTGTTCTGCATCAAGCGAACTGCCTCAACCAAGGAACGCCGCAGCTGCTCCTCTGGGCCTGTGGCTATCCAAAAGCCTGCAGTGTCACAGGAAGAGCAGGACTGTCTTAAATGGCAGTTAGAACGCACGCCCACTATCTCTGGGAGGCACGGTGACTTCAGGCAGGAGCTCCTGGATGGAATGCGAAGCCGAGGGTTACTCTGAGTTCAGGTCAGACTAGGGCAATGCGTCAGACTTCGACGCCATGAGGGACGTGCCACAACGGTGTTCGTGAACGTGTGCGAGTGCTGAGGAAATTAAGCTGCTCCCAAAGAGAGTGCAGTGCGTTTCCCTACGCTCGGCATACACAGAGGGGCTGTAAAGGGCTACGGGCCTGGATGTTGCTTAGCAGACCCAGGTGGGCCTGGGGGTACTCAGTGTTCCTGCCGGGAGCAGGGTGCCCACGCTAGCCTCCTAGGTGTCCAGAAAACTGTGCTGCCGTGGAAGTTACCCAGAGCAGAGGCCACCGCCTCATGGAAACTGCTGCACGCCTCCGCTTGTGCACGGCAAATCAGGGCCTTACTTCCAGGCATCTGTTCAGGCTGGGTGTGCCGTTAGCGACAACGCATGGTGAGATGCTGACTTTCTCCTCAGGCAGAGTGACTTCGGGTACGAGGTCCTCGAAGTACTCAAAGCACACTGTTTTCTCACGGAAGCTCACACAAGGGCCATGACAAAGTCGGACTCGCCAGAAATGTTGTCCTGAGGCTGTTCGAAGACTGTGGAAATGTACCTCTCCTCAAGGAACGTACAGGGTGTTGCCCATCACGCGGCATGCACAGAGGGCCTCCGAGGGATCAACCAACGGGTCTCGAAGTGGCTCAGCAGGCCCACGGGGGTGTGGAGGTACTCAGTGAACTTGGAGGAAAGTGATACGTACCCGAGAGGCCTACAAGTCCTCAAAAGTGTACTTCCTTTCACATAAAGCATGTAAGCGACTAAGAACTGATGGAAACAGCTGCCTGCCTCCCTTTCTGCACGGCTACTAGTGACCTAACCTGGAGGCAAGTTTTCACGTTGAGATTCCCTTTAGCTCTAGAGCTTGTCAGGCAGACCACAACCGCGGCCACGGAAGCATCTGGCTCAGACAGAACAGACTCATACTTTTCAGCGAAGCATTCTTACAGGGTTGACAGGCCTGTCAAGAGCAGGGAATGTCAGGTAGCTTCAAGGCAGCATGAATGCAGCCTTCAAAATGGGACAGCAAGGGTAGTTCCAGCAGGAACCCGTTTCCATGGGCACATGCAGCAAACACCCGTGTGGTTTCTACCAAGTCTAAAGAGACACAGGTTACCCTGTGTTTCCTCCCCTGAATCAACTTCTCGAAGTAGGGTGTTCTGCATCAAGCGAACTGCCTCAACCAAGGAACGCCGCAGCTGCTCCTCTGGGCCTGTGGCTATCCAAAAGCCTGCAGTGTCACAGGAAGAGCAGGACTGTCTTAAATGGCAATTAGAACGCACGCCCACTATCTCTGGGAGGCACGGTGACTTCAGGCAGGAGCTCCTGGATGGAATGCGAAGCCGAGGGTTACTCTGAGTTCAGGTCAGACTAGGGCAATGCGTCAGACTTCGACGCCATGAGGAACGTGCCACAACGGTGTTCGTGAACGTGTGCGAGTGCTGAGGAAATTAAGCTGCTCCCAAAGAGAGTGCAGTGCGTTTCCCTACGCTCGGCATACACAGAGGGGCTGTAAAGGGCTACGGGCCTGGATGTTGCTTAGCCGACCCAGGTGGGCCTGGGGGTACTCAGTGTTCCTGCCGGGAGCAGGGTGCCCACGCTAGCCTCCTAGGTGTCCAGAAAACTGTGCTGCCGTGGAAGTTACCCAGAGCAGAGGCCACCGCCTCATGGAAACTGCTGCACGCCTCCGCTTGTGCACGGCAAATCAGGGCCTTACTTCCAGGCATCTGTTCAGGCTGGGTGTGCCGTTAGCGACAACGCATGGTGAGATGCTGACTTTCTCCTCAGGCAGAGTGACTTCGGGTACGAGGTCCTCGAAGTACTCAAAGCACACTCTTTTCTCACGGAAGCTCACACAAGGGCCATGACAAAGTCGGACTCGCCATAAATGTTGTCCTGAGGCTGTTCGAAGACTGTGGAAATGTACCTCTCCTCAAGGAACGTACAGGGTGTTGCCCATCACGCGGCATGCACAGAGGGCCTCCGAGGGATCAACCAACGGGTCTCGAAGTGGCTCAGCAGGCCCACGGGGGTGTGGAGGTACTCAGTGAACTTGGAGGAAAGTGATACGTACCCGAGAGGCCTACAAGTCCTCAAAAGTGTACTTCCTTTCACATAAAGCATGTAAGCGACTAAGAACTGATGGAAACAGCTGCCTGCCTCCCTTTCTGCACGGCTACTAGTGACCTAACCTGGAGGCAAGTTTTCACGTTGAGATTCCCTTTAGCTCTAGAGCTTGTCAGGCAGACCACAACCGCGGCCACGGAAGCATCTGGCTCAGACAGAACAGACTCATACTTTTCAGCGAAGCATTCTTACAGGGTTGACAGGCCTGTCAAGAGCAGGGAATGTCAGGTAGCTTCAAGGCAGCATGAATGCAGCCTTCAAAATGGGACAGCAAGGCTAGTTCCAGCAGGCCCCCGTTTCCATGGGCACATGCAGCAAACACCCGTGTGGTTTCTACCAAGTCTAAAGAGACACAGGTTACCCTGTGTTTCCTCCCCTGAATCAACTTCTCGAAGTAGGGTGTTCTGCATCAAGCGAACTGCCTCAACCAAGGAACGCCGCAGCTGCTCCTCTGGGCCTGTGGCTATCCAAAAGCCTGCAGTGTCACAGGAAGAGCAGGACTGTCTTAAATGGCAGTTAGAACGCACGCCCACTATCTCTGGGAGGCACGGTGACTTCAGGCAGGAGCTCCTGGATGGAATGCGAAGCCGAGGGTTACTCTGAGTTCAGGTCAGACTAGGGCAATGCGTCAGACTTCGACGCCATGAGGGACGTGCCACAACGGTGTTCGTGAACGTGTGCGAGTGGTGAGGAAATTAAGCTGCTCCCAAAGAGAGTGCAGTGCGTTTCCCTACGCTCGGCATACACAGAGGGGCTGTAAAGGGCTACGGGCCTGGATGTTGCTTGGCAGACCCAGGTGGGCCTGGGGGTACTCAGTGTTCCTGCCGGGAGCAGGGTGCCCACGCTAGCCTCCTAGGTGTCCAGAAAACTGTGCTGCCGTGGAAGTTACCCAGAGCAGAGGCCACCGCCTCATGGAAACTGCTGCACGCCTCCGCTTGTGCACGGCAAATCAGGGCCTTACTTCCAGGCATCTGTTCAGGCTGGGTGTGCCGTTAGCGACAACGCATGGTGAGATGCTGACTTTCTCCTCAGGCAGAGTGACTTCGGGTACGAGGTCCTCGAAGTACTAAAAGCACACTGTTTTCTCACGGAAGCTCACACAAGGGCCATGACAAAGTCGGACTCGCCAGAAATGTTGTCCTGAGGCTGTTCGAAGACTGTGGAAATGTACCTCTCCTCAAGGAACGTACAGGGTGTTGCCCATCACGCGGCATGCACAGAGGGCCTCCGAGGGATCAACCAACGGGTCTCGAAGTGGCTCAGCAGGCCCACGGGGGTGTGGAGGTACTCAGTGAACTTGGAGGAAAGTGATACGTACCCGAGAGGCCTACAAGTCCTCAAAAGTGTACTTCCTTTCACATAAAGCATGTAAGCGACTAAGAACTGATGGAAACAGCTGCCTGCCTCCCTTTCTGCACGGCTACTAGTGACCTAACCTGGAGGCAAGTTTTCACGTTGAGATTCCCTTTAGCTCTAGAGCTTGTCAGGCAGACCACAACCGCGGCCACGGAAGCATCTGGCTCAGACAGAACAGACTCATACTTTTCAGCGAAGTATTCTTACAGGGTTGACAGGCCTGTCAAGAGCAGGGAATGTCAGGTAGCTTCAAGGCAGCATGAATGCAGCCTTCAAAATGGGACAGCAAGGGTAGTTCCAGCAGGAACCCGTTTCCATGGGCACATGCAGCAAACACCCGTGTGGTTTCTACCAAGTCTAAAGAGACACAGGTTACCCTGTGTTTCCTCCCCTGAATCAACTTCTCGAAGTAGGGTGTTCTGCATCAAGCGAACTGCCTCAACCAAGGAACGCCGCAGCTTCTCCTCTGGGCCTGTGGCTATCCAAAAGCCTGCAGTGTCACAGGAAGAGCAGGACTGTCTTAAATGGCAGTTAGAACGCACGCCCACTATCTCTGGGAGGCACGGTGACTTCAGGCAGGAGCTTCTAGATGGAATGCGAAGCCGAGGGTTACTCTGAGTTCAGCTCAGACTAGGGCAATGCGTCAGACTTCGACGCCATGAGGGAAGTGCCACAACGGTGTTCCTGAACGTGTGCGAGTGGTGAGGAAATTAAGCTGCTCCCAAAGAGAGTGCAGTGCGTTTCCCTACGCTCGGCATACACAGAGGGGCTGTAAAGGGCTACGGGCCTGAATGTTACTTAGCAGACCCAGGTGGGCCTGGGTGTACTCAGTGTTCCTGCCGGGAGCAGGGTGCCCACGCTAGCCTCCTAGGTGTCCAGAAAACTGTGCTGCCGTGCAAGTTACCCAGAGCAGAGGCCACCGCCTCATGGAAACTGCTGCACGCCTCCGCTTCTGCACGGCAGGTCAGGGCCTTACTTCCAGGCATCTGTTCAGGCTGGGTGTGCCGTTAGCGACACCGCATGGTGAGATGCTGACTTTCTCCTCAGGCAGAGTGACTTCGGGTAGGAGGTCCTCGAAGTACTCAAATCACACTCTTTTCTCACGGAAGCTCACACAAGGGCCATGACAAAGTCGGACTCTCCAGAAATGTTGTCCTGAGGCTGTTCGAAGACTGTGGAAATGTACCTCTCCTCAAGGAACGTACAGGGTGTTGCCCATCACGCGGCATGCACAGAGGGCCTCCGAGGGATCAACCAACGGGTCTCGAAGTGGCTCAGCAGGCCCACGGGGGTGTGGAGGTACTCAGTGAACTTGGAGGAAAGTGATGCGTACCCGAGAGGCCTACAAGTCCTCAAAAGTGTATTTCCTTTCACATAAAGCATGTAAGCGACTAAGAACTGATGGAAACAGCTGCCTGCCTCCCTTTCTGCACGGCTACTAGTGACCTAACCTGGAGGCAAGTTTTCACGTTGAGATTCCCTTTAGCTCTAGAGCTTGTCAGGCAGACCACAACCGCGGCCACGGAAGCATCTGGCTCAGACAGAACAGACTCATACTTTTCAGCGAAGCATTCTTACAGGGTTGACAGGCCTGTCAAGAGCAGGGAATGTCAGGTAGCTTCAAGGCAGCATGAATGCAGCCTTCAAAATGGGAAAGCAAGGCTAGTTCCAGCAGGCCCCCGTTTCCATGGGCACATGCAGCAAACACCCGTGTGGTTTCTACCAAGTCTAAAGAGACACAGGTTACCCTGTGTTTCCTCCCCTGAATCAACTTCTCGAAGTAGGGTGTTCTGCATCAAGCGAACTGCCTCAACCAAGGTATGCCGCAGCTGCTCCTCTGGGCCTGTGGCTATCCAAAAGCCTGCAGTGTCACAGGAAGAGCAGGACTGTCTTAAATGGCAGTTAGAACGCACGCCCACTATCTCTGGGAGGCACGGTGACTTCAGGCAGGAAATCCTGGATGGAATGCGAAGCCGAGGGTTACTCTGAGTTCAGCTCAGACTAGGGCAATGCGTCAGACTTCGACGCCATGCGGGACGTGCCACAACGGTGTTCGTGAACGTGTGCGAGTGCTGAGGAAATTAAGCTGCTCCCAAAGAGAGTGCAGTGCGTTTCCCTACTCTCGGCATACACAGAGGGGCTCTAAAGGGCTACGGGCCTGGATGTTGCTTAGCAGACCCAGGTGGGCCTGGGGGTACTCAGTGTTCCTGCCGGGAGCAGGGTGCCCACGCTAGCCTCCTAGGTGTCCAGAAAACTGTGCTGCCGTGCAAGTTACCCAGAGCAGAGGCCACCACCTCATGGAAACTGCTGCACGCCTCCGCTTGTGCACGGCAAATCAGGGCCTTACTTCCAGGCATCTGTTCAGGCTGGGTGTGCCGTTAGCGACACCGCATGGTGAGATGCTGACTTTCTCCTCAGGCAGAGTGACTTCGGGTAGGAGGTCCTCGAAGTACTCAAAGCACACTGTTTTCTCACGGAAGCTCACACAAGGGCCATGACAAAGTCGGACTCTCCAGAAATGTTATCCTGAGGCTGTTCGAAGACTGTGGAAATGTACCTCTCCTCAAGGAACGTACAGGGTGTTGCCCATCACGCGGCATGCACAGAGGGCCTCCGAGGGATCAACCAACGGGTCTCGAAGTGGCTCAGCAGGCCCACGGGGGTGTGGAGGTACTCAGTGAACTTGGAGGAAAGTGATGCGTACCCGAGAGGCCTACAAGTCCTCAAAAGTGTATTTCCTTTCACATAAAGCATGTAAGCGACTAAGAACTGATGGAAACAGCTGCCTGCCTCCCTTTCTGCACGGCTACTAGTGACCTAACCTGGAGGCAAGTTTTCACGTTGAGATTCCCTTTAGCTCTAGAGCTTGTCAGGCAGACCACAACCGCGGCCACGGAAGCATCTGGCTCAGACAGAACAGACTCATACTTTTCAGCGAAGCATTCTTACAGGGTTGACAGGCCTGTCAAGAGCAGGGAATGTCAGGTAGCTTCAAGGCAGCATGAATGCAGCCTTCAAAATGGGAAAGCAAGGCTAGTTCCAGCAGGTCCCCGTTTCCATGGGCACATGCAGCAAACACCCGTGTGGTTTCTACCAAGTCTAAAGAGACACAGGTTACCCTGTGTTTCCTCCCCTGAATCAACTTCTCGAAGTAGGGTATTCTGCATCAAGTGAACTGCCTCAACCAAGGAACGCCGCAGCTGCTCCTCTGGGCCTGTGGCTATCCAAAAGCCTGCAGTGTCACAGGAAGAGCAGGACTGTCTTAAATGGCAGTTAGAACGCACGCCCACTATCTCTGGGAGGCACGGTGACTTCAGGCAGGAGCTCCTAGATGGAATGCGAAGCCGAGGGTTACTCTGAGTTCAGCTCAGACTAGGGCAATGCGTCAGACTTCGACGCCATGCAGGACGTGCCACAACGGTGTTCGTGAACGTGTGCGAGTGCTGAGGAAATTAAGCTGCTCCCAAAGAGAGTGCAGTGCGTTTCCCTACTCTCGGCATACACAGAGGGGCTCTAAAGGGCTACGGGCCTGGATGTTGCTTAGCAGACCCAGGTGGGCCTGGGGGTACTCAGTGTTCCTGCCGGGAGCAGGGTGCCCACGCTAGCCTCCTAGGTGTCCACAAAACTGTGCTGCCGTGCAAGTTACCCAGAGCAGAGGCCACCGCCTCATGGAAACTGCTGCACGCCTCCGCTTGTGCACGGCAAATCAGGGCCTTACTTCCAGGCATCTGTTCAGGCTGGGTGTGCCGTTAGCGACACCGCATGGTGAGATGCTGACTTTCTCCTCAGGCAGAGTGACTTCGGGTAGGAGGTCCTCGAAGTACTCAAAGCACACTGTTTTCTCACGGAAGCTCACACAAGGGCCATGACAAAGTCGGACTCTCCAGAAATGTTATCCTGAGGCTGTTCGAAGACTGTGGAAATGTACCTCTCCTCAAGGAACGTACAGGGTGTTGCCCATCACGCGGCATGCACAGAGGGCCTCCGAGGGATCAACCAACGGGTCTCGAAGTGGCTCAGCAGGCCCACGGGGGTGTGGAGGTACTCAGTGAACTTGGAGGAAAGTGATGCGTACCCGAGAGGCCTACAAGTCCTCAAAAGTGTATTTCCTTTCACATAAAGCATGTAAGCGACTAAGAACTGATGGAAACAGCTGCCTGCCTCCCTTTCTGCACGGCTACTAGTGACCTAACCTGGAGGCAAGTTTTCACGTTGAGATTCCCTTTAGCTCTAGAGCTTGTCAGGCAGACCACAACCGCGGCCACGGAAGCATCTGGCTCAGACAGAACAGACTCATACTTTTCAGCGAAGCATTCTTACAGGGTTGACAGGCCTGTCAAGAGCAGGGAATGTCAGGTAGCTTCAAGGCAGCATGAATGCAGCCTTCAAAATGGGAAAGCAAGGCTAGTTCCAGCAGGTCCCCGTTTCCATGGGCACATGCAGCAAACACCCGTGTGGTTTCTACCAAGTCTAAAGAGACACAGGTTACCCTGTGTTTCCTCCCCTGAATCAACTTCTCGAAGTAGGGTATTCTGCATCAAGTGAACTGCCTCAACCAAGGAACGCCGCAGCTGCTCCTCTGGGCCTGTGGCTATCCAAAAGCCTGCAGTGTCACAGGAAGAGCAGGACTGTCTTAAATGGCAGTTAGAACGCACGCCCACTATCTCTGGGAGGCACGGTGACTTCAGGCAGGAGCTCCTAGATGGAATGCGAAGCCGAGGGTTACTCTGAGTTCAGCTCAGACTAGGGCAATGCGTCAGACTTCGACGCCATGCGGGACGTGCCACAACGGTGTTCGTGAACGTGTGCGAGTGCTGAGGAAATTAAGCTGCTCCCAAAGAGAGTGCAGTGCGTTTCCCTACTCTCGGCATACACAGAGGGGCTCTAAAGGGCTACGGGCCTGGATGTTGCTTAGCAGACCCAGGTGGGCCTGGGGGTACTCAGTGTTCCTGCCGGGAGCAGGGTGCCCACGCTAGCCTCCTAGGTGTCCAGAAAACTGTGCTGCCGTGGAAGTTACCCAGAGCAGAGGCCACCGCCTCATGGAAACTGCTGCACGCCTCCGCTTCTGCACGGCAGGTCAGGGCCTTACTTCCAGGCATCTGTTCAGGCTGGGTGTGCCGTTAGCGACACCGCATGGTGAGATGCTGACTTTCTCCTCAGGCAGAGTGACTTCGGGTACGAGGTCCTCGAAGTACTCAAAGCACACTCTTTTCTCACGGAAGCTCACACAAGGACCATGACAAAGTCGGACTCGCCATAAATGTTGTCCTGAGGCTGTTCGAGGACTCCGGAAATGTAGCTCTCCTCAAGGAACATACAGGGTGTTGCCATCAATCGGCAGGCACAGAGGGCCTCCGAGGGATCAAGCAACGGGTCTCGAAGTGGCTCAGCAGGCCCACGGGGATGTGGAGGTAGTCAGTGAACTTGGAGCGAAAGTGATGCATACCGGAGAGGCCTACAAGTCCTCAAAAGTGTACTTCCTTTCACATCAAGCATATAAGCGACTAAGAACTCATGGAAACAGCTGCCCGCTTCCCTTTCTGCACGGCTACTAGGGACCTAACCTGGAGGCAAGTTTTCACGTTGAGATTCCCTATAGCGCTAGAGCTTGTCAGGCAGACCACAACCGCGGCCACGGAAGCACCTGGTTCAGACAGAACGGACGCATACTTTTCCGCGAAGCATTCTTACAGGGTTGACAGGCCTGTCAAGAGCAGGGAATGTCAGGTAGCTTCAAGGCAGCATGAATGCAGCCTTCAAAATGGGACAGCAAGGCTAGTTCCAGCAGGAACCCGTTTCCATGGGCACACTCAGCATACACTCCTGTGGTTTCTAACAAGTCTAAAGAGACACAGGTTACCCTGTGTTTCCTCCCCTGAATCAACTTCTCGAAGTAGGGTGTTCTGCATCAAGCGAACTGCCTCAACCAAGGAACGCCGCAGCTGCTCCTCTGGGCCTGTGGCTATCCAAAAGCCTGCAGTGTCACAGGAAGAGCATGACTGTCTTAAATGGCAGTTAGAACGCACGCCCACTATCTCTGGGAGGCACGGTGACTTCAGGCAGGAGCTCCTAGATGGAATGCGAAGCCGAGGGTTACTCTGAGTTCAGCTCAGACTAGGGCAATGCGTCAGACTTCGACGCCATGAGGGACGTGCCACAACGGTGTTCGTGAACGTGTGCGAGTGCTGAGGAAATTAAGCTGCTCCCAAAGAGAGTGCAGTGCGTTTCCCTACTCTCGGCATACACAGAGGGGCTCTAAAGGGCTACGGGCCTGGATGTTGCTTAGCAGACCCAGGTGGGCCTGGGGGTACTCAGTGTTCCTGCCGGGAGCAGGGTGCCCACGCTAGCCTCCTAGGTGTCCAGAAAACTGTGCTGCCGTGGAAGTTACCCAGAGCAGAGGCCACCGCCTCATGGAAACTGCTGCACGCCTCCGCTTGTGCACGGCAAATCAGGGCCTTACTTCCAGGCATCTGTTCAGGCTGGGTGTGCCGTTAGCGACACCGCATGGTGAGATGCTGACTTTCTCCTCAGGCAGAGTGACTTCGGGTAGGAGGTCCTCGAAGTACTCAAAGCACACTCTTTTCTCACGGAAGCTCACACAAGGGCCATGACAAAGTCGGACTCTCCAGAAATGTTGTCCTGAGGCTGTTCGAAGACTGTGGAAATGTACCTCTCCTCAAGGAACGTACAGGGTGTTGCCCATCACGCGGCATGCACAGAGGGCCTCCGAGGGATCAACCAACGGGTCTCGAAGTGGCTCAGCAGGCCCACGGGGGTGTGGAGGTACTCAGTGAACTTGGAGGAAAGTGATGCGTACCCGAGAGGCCTACAAGTCCTCAAAAGTGTATTTCCTTTCACATAAAGCATGTAAGCGACTAAGAACTGATGGAAACAGCTGCCTGCCTCCCTTTCTGCACGGCTACTAGTGACCTAACCTGGAGGCAAGTTTTCACGTTGAGATTCCCTTTAGCTCTAGAGCTTGTCAAGCAGACCACAACCGCGGCCACGGAAGCATCTGGCTCAGACAGAACAGACTCATACTTTTCAGCGAAGCATTCTTACAGGGTTGACAGGCCTGTCAAGAGCAGGGAATGTCAGGTAGCTTCAAGGCAGCATGAATGCAGCCTTCAAAATGGGACAGCAAGGCTAGTTCCAGCAGGTCCCCGTTTCCATGGGCACATGCAGCAAACACCCGTGTGGTTTCTACCAAGTCTAAAGAGACACAGGTTACCCTGTGTTTCCTCCCCTGAATCAACTTCTCGAAGTAGGGTGTTCTGCATCAAGTGAACTGCCTCAACCAAGGAACGCCGCAGCTGCTCCTCTGGGCCTGTGGCTATCCAAAAGCCTGCAGTGTCACAGGAAGAGCAGGACTGTCTTAAATGGCAGTTAGAACGCACGCCCACTATCTCTGGGAGGCACGGTGACTTCAGGCAGGAGCTCCTGGATGGAATGCGAAGCCGAGGGTTACTCTGAGTTCAGCTCAGACTAGGGCAATGCGTCAGACTTCGACGCCATGCGGGACGTGCCACAACGGTGTTCGTGAACGTGTGCGAGTGCTGAGGAAATTAAGCTGCTCCCAAAGAGAGTGCAGTGCGTTTCCCTACGCTCGGCATACACAGAGGGGCTGTAAAGGGCTACGGGCCTGGATGTTGCTTAGCAGACCCAGGTGGGCCTGAGGGTACTCAGTGTTCCTGCCGGGAGCAGGGTGCCCACGCTAGCCTCCTAGGTGTCCAGAAAACTGTGCTGCCGTGGAAGTTACCCAGAGCAGAGGCCACCGCCTCATGGAAACTGCTGCACGCCTCCGCTTGTGCACGGCAAATCAGGGCCTTACTTCCAGGCATCTGTTCAGGCTGGGTGTGCCGTTAGCGACACCGCATGGTGAGATGCTGACTTTCTCCTCAGGCAGAGTGACTTCGGGTAGGAGGTCCTCGAAGTACTCAAAGCACACTCTTTTCTCACGGAAGTTCACACAAGGGCCATGACAAAGTCGGACTCTCCAGAAATGTTGTCCTGAGGCTGTTCGAAGACTGTGGAAATGTACCTCTCCTCAAGGAACGTACAGGGTGTTGCCCATCACGCGGCATGCACAGAGGGCCTCCGAGGGATCAACCAACGGGTCTCGAAGTGGCTCAGCAGGCCCACGGGGGTGTGGAGGTACTCAGTGAACTTGGAGGAAAGTGATGCGTACCCGAGAGGCCTACAAGTCCTCAAAAGTGTATTTCCTTTCACATAAAGCATGTAAGCGACTAAGAACTGATGGAAACAGCTGCCTGCCTCCCTTTCTGCACGGCTACTAGTGACCTAACCTGGAGGCAAGTTTTCACGTTGAGATTCCCTTTAGCTCTAGAGCTTGTCAGGCAGACCACAACCGCGGCCACGGAAGCATCTGGCTCAGACAGAACAGACTCATACTTTTCAGTGAAGCATTCTTACAGGGTTGACAGGCCTGTCAAGAGCAGGGAATGTCAGGTAGCTTCAAGGCAGCATGAATGCAGCCTTCAAAATGGGAAAGCAAGGGTAGTTCCAGCAGGCCCCCGTTTCCATGGGCACATGCAGCAAACACCCGTGTGGTTTCTACCAAGTCTAAAGAGACACAGGTTACCCTGTGTTTCCTCCCCTGAATCAACTTCTCGAAGTAGGGTGTTCTGCATCAAGCGAACTGCCTCAACCAAGGAACGCCGCAGCTGCTCCTCTGGGCCTGTGGCTATCCAAAAGCCTGCAGTGTCACAGGAAGAGCAGGACTGTCTTAAATGGCAGTTAGAACGCACGCCCACTATCTCTGGGAGGCACGGTGACTTCAGGCAGGAGCTCCTAGATGGAATGCGAAGCCGAGGGTTACTCTGAGTTCAGCTCAGACTAGGGCAATGCGTCAGACTTCGACGGCATGCGGGACGTGCCACAACGGTGTTCGTGAACGTGTGCGAGTGCTGAGGAAATTAAGCTGCTCCCAAAGAGAGTGCAGTGCGTTTCCCTACTCTCGGCATACACAGAGGGGCTCTAAAGGGCTACGGGCCTGGATGTTGCTTAGCAGACCCAGGTGGGCCTGGGGGTACTCAGTGTTCCTGCCGGGAGCAGGGTGCCCACGCTAGCCTCCTAGGTGTCCAGAAAACTGTGCTGCCGTGGAAGTTACCCAGAGCAGAGGCCACCGCCTCATGGAAACTGCTGCACGCCTCCGCTTCTGCACGGCAGGTCAGGGCCTTACTTCCAGGCATCTGTTCAGGCTGGGTGTGCCGTTAGCGACACCGCATGGTGAGATGCTGACTTTCTCCTCAGGCAGAGTGACTTCGGGTAGGAGGTCCTCGAAGTACTCAAAGCACACTCTTTTCTCACGGAAGCTCACACAAGGACCATGACAAAGTCGGACTCGCCAGAAATGTTGTCCTGAGGCTGTTCGAGGACTCCGGAAATGTAGCTCTCCTCAAGGAACATACAGGGTGTTGCCATCAATCGGCAGGCACAGAGGGCCTCCGAGGGATCAAGCAACGGGTCTCGAAGTGGCTCAGCCGGCCCACGGGGGTGTGGAGGTAGTCAGTGAACTTGGAGCGAAAGTGATGCATACCGGAGAGGCCTACAAGTCCTCAAAAGTGTACTTCCTTTCACATCAAGCATATACGCGACTAAGAACTCATGGAAACAGCTGCCCGCTTCCCTTTCTGCACGGCTACTAGGGACCTAACCTGGAGGCAAGTTTTCACGTTGAGATTCCCTTTAGCTCTAGAGCTTGTCAGGCAGACCACAACCGCGGCCACGGAAGCATCTGGCTCAGACAGAACAGACTCATACTTTTCAGCGAAGCATTCTTACAGGGTTGACAGGCCTGTCAAGAGCAGGGAATGTCAGGTAGCTTCAAGGCAGCATGAATGCAGCCTTCAAAATGGGACAGCAAGGCTAGTTCCAGCAGGAACCCGTTTCCATGGGCACACGCAGCAAACACCCGTGTGGTTTCTACCAAGTCTAAAGAGACACAGGTTACCCTGTGTTTCCTCCCCTGAATCAACTTCTCGAAGTAGGGTGTTCTGCATCAAGCGAACTGCCTCAACCAAGGAACGCCGCAGCTGCTCCTCTGGGCCTGTGGCTATCCAAAAGCCTGCAGTGTCACAGGAAGAGCATGACTGTCTTAAATGGCAGTTAGAACGCACGCCCACTATCTCTGGGAGGCACGGTGACTTCAGGCAGGAGCTCCTAGATGGAATGCGAAGCCGAGGGTTACTCTGAGTTCAGCTCAGACTAGGGCAATGTGTCAGACTTCGACGCCATGCGGGACGTGCCACAACGGTGTTCGTGAACGTGTGCGAGTGCTGAGGAAATTAAGCTGCTCCCAAAGAGAGTGCAGTGCGTTTCCCTACTCTCGGCATACACAGAGGGGCTCTAAAGGGCTACGGGCCTGGATGTTGCTTAGCAGACCCAGGTGGGCCTGGGGGTACTCAGTGTTCCTGCCGGGAGCAGGGTGCCCACGCTAGCCTCCTAGGTGTCCAGAAAACTGTGCTGCCGTGGAAGTTACCCAGAGCAGAGGCCACCGCCTCATGGAAACTGCTGCACGCCTCCGCTTCTGCACGGCAGGTCAGGGCCTTACTTCCAGGCATCTGTTCAGGCTGGGTGTGCCGTTAGCGACACCGCATGGTGAGATGCTGACTTTCTCCTCAGGCAGAGTGACTTCGGGTACGAGGTCCTCGAAGTACTCAAAGCACACTCTTTTCTCACGGAAGCTCACACAAGGACCATGACAAAGTCGGACTCGCCATAAATGTTGTCCTGAGGCTGTTCGAGGACTCCGGAAATGTAGCTCTCCTCAAGGAACATACAGGGTGTTGCCATCAATCGGCAGGCACAGAGGGCCTCCGAGGGATCAAGCAACGGGTCTCGAAGTGGCTCAGCCGGCCCACGGGGGTGTGGAGGTAGTCAGTGAACTTGGAGCGAAAGTGATGCATACCGGAGAGGCCTACAAGTCCTCAAAAGTGTACTTCCTTTCACATCAAGCATATAAGCGACTAAGAACTCATGGAAACAGCTGCCCGCTTCCCTTTCTGCACGGCTACTAGGGACCTAAACTGGAGGCAAGTTTTCACGTTGAGATTCCCTATAGCGCTAGAGCTTGTCAGGCGGACCACAACCGCGGCCACGGAAGCACCTGGTTCAGACAGAACGGACGCATACTTTTCCGCAAAGCATTCTTACAGGGTTGACAGGCCTGTCAAGAGCAGGGAATGTCAGGTAGCTTCAAGGCAGCATGAATGCAGCCTTCAAAATGGGACAGCAAGGCTAGTTCCAGCAGGAACCCGTTTCCATGGGCACACTCAGCATACACTCCTGTGGTTTCTAACAAGTCTAAAGAGACACAGGTTACCCTGTGTTTCCTCCCCTGAATCAACTTCTCGAAGTAGGGTGTTCTGCATCAAGCGAACTGCCTCAACCAAGGAACGCCGCAGCTGCTCCTCTGGGCCTGTGGCTATCCAAAAGCCTGCAGTGTCACAGGAAGAGCATGACTGTCTTAAATGGCAGTTAGAACGCACGCCCACTATCTCTGGGAGGCACGGTGACTTCAGGCAGGAGCTCCTGGATGGAATGCGAAGCCGAGGGTTACTCTGAGTTCAGCTCAGACTAGGGCAATGCGTCAGACTTCGACGCCATGAGGGACGTGCCACAACGGTGTTCGTAAACGTGTGCGAGTGCTGAGGAAATTAAGCTGCTCCCAAAGAGAGTGCAGTGCGTTTCCCTACGCTCGGCATACACAGAGGGGCTCTAAAGGGCTACGGGCCTGGATGTTGCTTAGCAGACCCAGGTGGGCCTGGGGGTACTCAGTGTTCCTGCCGGGAGCAGGGTGCCCACGCTAGCCTCCTAGGTGTCCAGAAAACTGTGCTGCCGTGGAAGTTACCCAGAGCAGAGGCCACCGCCTCATGGAAACTGCTGCACGCCTCCGCTTGTGCACGGCAAATCAGGGCCTTACTTCCAGGCATCTGTTCAGGCTGGGTGTGCCGTTAGCGACAACGCATGGTGAGATGCTGACTTTCTCCTCAGGCAGAGTGACTTCGGGTAGGAGGTCCTCGAAGTACTCAAAGCACACTCTTTTCTCACGGAAGCTCACACAAGGGCCATGACAAAGTCGGACTCTCCAGAAATGTTGTCCTGAGGCTGTTCGAAGACTGTGGAAATGTACCTCTCCTCAAGGAACGTACAGGGTGTTGCCCATCACGCGGCATGCACAGAGGGCCTCCGAGGGATCAACCAACGGGTCTCGAAGTGGCTCAGCAGGCCCACGGGGGTGTGGAGGTACTCAGTGAACTTGGAGGAAAGTGATGCGTACCCGAGAGGCCTACAAGTCCTCAAAAGTGTATTTCCTTTCACATAAAGCATGTAAGCGACTAAGAACTGATGGAAACAGCTGCCTGCCTCCCTTTCTGCACGGCTACTAGTGACCTAACCTGGAGGCAAGTTTTCACGTTGAGATTCCCTTTAGCTCTAGAGCTTGTCAGGCAGACCACAACCGCGGCCACGGAAGCATCTGGCTCAGACAGAACAGACTCATACTTTTCAGCGAAGCATTCTTACAGGGTTGACAGGCCTGTCAAGAGCAGGGAATGTCAGGTAGCTTCAAGGCAGCATGAATGCAGCCTTCAAAATGGGAAAGCAAGGGTAGTTCCAGCAGGCCCCCGTTTCCATGGGCACATGCAGCAAACACCCGTGTGGTTTCTACCAAGTCTAAAGAGACACAGGTTACCCTGTGTTTCCTCCCCTGAATCAACTTCTCGAAGTAGGGTGTTCTGCATCAAGCGAACTGCCTCAACCAAGGAACGCCGCAGCTGCTCCTCTGGGCCTGTGGCTATCCAAAAGCCTGCAGTGTCACAGGAAGAGCAGGACTGTCTTAAATGGCAGTTAGAACGCACGCCCACTATCTCTGGGAGGCACGGTGACTTCAGGCAGGAGCTCCTAGATGGAATGCGAAGCCGAGGGTTACTCTGAGTTCAGCTCAGACTAGGGCAATGCGTCAGACTTCGACGGCATGCGGGACGTGCCACAACGGTGTTCGTGAACGTGTGCGAGTGCTGAGGAAATTAAGCTGCTCCCAAAGAGAGTGCAGTGCGTTTCCCTACTCTCGGCATACACAGAGGGGCTCTAAAGGGCTACGGGCCTGGATGTTGCTTAGCAGACCCAGGTGGGCCTGGGGGTACTCAGTGTTCCTGCCGGGAGCAGGGTGCCCACGCTAGCCTCCTAGGTGTCCAGAAAACTGTGCTGCCGTGGAAGTTACCCAGAGCAGAGGCCACCGCCTCATGGAAACTGCTGCACGCCTCCGCTTCTGCACGGCAGGTCAGGGCCTTACTTCCAGGCATCTGTTCAGGCTGGGTGTGCCGTTAGCGACACCGCATGGTGAGATGCTGACTTTCTCCTCAGGCAGAGTGACTTCGGGTACGAGGTCCTCGAAGTACTCAAAGCACACTCTTTTCTCACGGAAGCTCACACAAGGACCATGACAAAGTCGGACTCGCCATAAATGTTGTCCTGAGGCTGTTCGAGGACTCCGGAAATGTAGCTCTCCTCAAGGAACATACAGGGTGTTGCCATCAATCGGCAGGCACAGAGGGCCTCCGAGGGATCAAGCAACGGGTCTCGAAGTGGCTCAGCAGGCCCACGGGGATGTGGAGGTAGTCAGTGAACTTGGAGCGAAAGTGATGCATACCGGAGAGGCCTACAAGTCCTCAAAAGTGTACTTCCTTTCACATCAAGCATATAAGCGACTAAGAACTCATGGAAACAGCTGCCCGCTTCCCTTTCTGCACGGCTACTAGGGACCTAACCTGGAGGCAAGTTTTCACGTTGAGATTCCCTATAGCGCTAGAGCTTGTCAGGCAGACCACAACCGCGGCCACGGAAGCACCTGGTTCAGACAGAACGGACGCATACTTTTCCGCGAAGCATTCTTACAGGGTTGACAGGCCTGTCAAGAGCAGGGAATGTCAGGTAGCTTCAAGGCAGCATGAATGCAGCCTTCAAAATGGGACAGCAAGGCTAGTTCCAGCAGGAACCCGTTTCCATGGGCACACTCAGCATACACTCCTGTGGTTTCTAACAAGTCTAAAGAGACACAGGTTACCCTGTGTTTCCTCCCCTGAATCAACTTCTCGAAGTAGGGTGTTCTGCATCAAGCGAACTGCCTCAACCAAGGAACGCCGCAGCTGCTCCTCTGGGCCTGTGGCTATCCAAAAGCCTGCAGTGTCACAGGAAGAGCATGACTGTCTTAAATGGCAGTTAGAACGCACGCCCACTATCTCTGGGAGGCACGGTGACTTCAGGCAGGAGCTCCTAGATGGAATGCGAAGCCGAGGGTTACTCTGAGTTCAGCTCAGACTAGGGCAATGCGTCAGACTTCGACGCCATGAGGGACGTGCCACAACGGTGTTCGTGAACGTGTGCGAGTGCTGAGGAAATTAAGCTGCTCCCAAAGAGAGTGCAGTGCGTTTCCCTACTCTCGGCATACACAGAGGGGCTCTAAAGGGCTACGGGCCTGGATGTTGCTTAGCAGACCCAGGTGGGCCTGGGGGTACTCAGTGTTCCTGCCGGGAGCAGGGTGCCCACGCTAGCCTCCTAGGTGTCCAGAAAACTGTGCTGCCGTGGAAGTTACCCAGAGCAGAGGCCACCGCCTCATGGAAACTGCTGCACGCCTCCGCTTGTGCACGGCAAATCAGGGCCTTACTTCCAGGCATCTGTTCAGGCTGGGTGTGCCGTTAGCGACACCGCATGGTGAGATGCTGACTTTCTCCTCAGGCAGAGTGACTTCGGGTAGGAGGTCCTCGAAGTACTCAAAGCACACTCTTTTCTCACGGAAGCTCACACAAGGGCCATGACAAAGTCGGACTCTCCAGAAATGTTGTCCTGAGGCTGTTCGAAGACTGTGGAAATGTACCTCTCCTCAAGGAACGTACAGGGTGTTGCCCATCACGCGGCATGCACAGAGGGCCTCCGAGGGATCAACCAACGGGTCTCGAAGTGGCTCAGCAGGCCCACGGGGGTGTGGAGGTACTCAGTGAACTTGGAGGAAAGTGATGCGTACCCGAGAGGCCTACAAGTCCTCAAAAGTGTATTTCCTTTCACATAAAGCATGTAAGCGACTAAGAACTGATGGAAACAGCTGCCTGCCTCCCTTTCTGCACGGCTACTAGTGACCTAACCTGGAGGCAAGTTTTCACGTTGAGATTCCCTTTAGCTCTAGAGCTTGTCAAGCAGACCACAACCGCGGCCACGGAAGCATCTGGCTCAGACAGAACAGACTCATACTTTTCAGCGAAGCATTCTTACAGGGTTGACAGGCCTGTCAAGAGCAGGGAATGTCAGGTAGCTTCAAGGCAGCATGAATGCAGCCTTCAAAATGGGACAGCAAGGCTAGTTCCAGCAGGTCCCCGTTTCCATGGGCACATGCAGCAAACACCCGTGTGGTTTCTACCAAGTCTAAAGAGACACAGGTTACCCTGTGTTTCCTCCCCTGAATCAACTTCTCGAAGTAGGGTGTTCTGCATCAAGTGAACTGCCTCAACCAAGGAACGCCGCAGCTGCTCCTCTGGGCCTGTGGCTATCCAAAAGCCTGCAGTGTCACAGGAAGAGCAGGACTGTCTTAAATGGCAGTTAGAACGCACGCCCACTATCTCTGGGAGGCACGGTGACTTCAGGCAGGAGCTCCTGGATGGAATGCGAAGCCGAGGGTTACTCTGAGTTCAGCTCAGACTAGGGCAATGCGTCAGACTTCGACGCCATGCGGGACGTGCCACAACGGTGTTCGTGAACGTGTGCGAGTGCTGAGGAAATTAAGCTGCTCCCAAAGAGAGTGCAGTGCGTTTCCCTACGCTCGGCATACACAGAGGGGCTGTAAAGGGCTACGGGCCTGGATGTTGCTTAGCAGACCCAGGTGGGCCTGAGGGTACTCAGTGTTCCTGCCGGGAGCAGGGTGCCCACGCTAGCCTCCTAGGTGTCCAGAAAACTGTGCTGCCGTGGAAGTTACCCAGAGCAGAGGCCACCGCCTCATGGAAACTGCTGCACGCCTCCGCTTGTGCACGGCAAATCAGGGCCTTACTTCCAGGCATCTGTTCAGGCTGGGTGTGCCGTTAGCGACACCGCATGGTGAGATGCTGACTTTCTCCTCAGGCAGAGTGACTTCGGGTAGGAGGTCCTCGAAGTACTCAAAGCACACTCTTTTCTCACGGAAGCTCACACAAGGGCCATGACAAAGTCGGACTCTCCAGAAATGTTGTCCTGAGGCTGTTCGAAGACTGTGGAAATGTACCTCTCCTCAAGGAACGTACAGGGTGTTGCCCATCACGCGGCATGCACAGAGGGCCTCCGAGGGATCAACCAACGGGTCTCGAAGTGGCTCAGCAGGCCCACGGGGGTGTGGAGGTACTCAGTGAACTTGGAGGAAAGTGATGCGTACCCGAGAGGCCTACAAGTCCTCAAAAGTGTATTTCCTTTCACATAAAGCATGTAAGCGACTAAGAACTGATGGAAACAGCTGCCTGCCTCCCTTTCTGCACGGCTACTAGTGACCTAACCTGGAGGCAAGTTTTCACGTTGAGATTCCCTTTAGCTCTAGAGCTTGTCAGGCAGACCACAACCGCGGCCACGGAAGCATCTGGCTCAGACAGAACAGACTCATACTTTTCAGTGAAGCATTCTTACAGGGTTGACAGGCCTGTCAAGAGCAGGGAATGTCAGGTAGCTTCAAGGCAGCATGAATGCAGCCTTCAAAATGGGAAAGCAAGGGTAGTTCCAGCAGGCCCCCGTTTCCATGGGCACATGCAGCAAACACCCGTGTGGTTTCTACCAAGTCTAAAGAGACACAGGTTACCCTGTGTTTCCTCCCCTGAATCAACTTCTCGAAGTAGGGTGTTCTGCATCAAGCGAACTGCCTCAACCAAGGAACGCCGCAGCTGCTCCTCTGGGCCTGTGGCTATCCAAAAGCCTGCAGTGTCACAGGAAGAGCAGGACTGTCTTAAATGGCAGTTAGAACGCACGCCCACTATCTCTGGGAGGCACGGTGACTTCAGGCAGGAGCTCCTAGATGGAATGCGAAGCCGAGGGTTACTCTGAGTTCAGCTCAGACTAGGGCAATGCGTCAGACTTCGACGGCATGCGGGACGTGCCACAACGGTGTTCGTGAACGTGTGCGAGTGCTGAGGAAATTAAGCTGCTCCCAAAGAGAGTGCAGTGCGTTTCCCTACTCTCGGCATACACAGAGGGGCTCTAAAGGGCTACGGGCCTGGATGTTGCTTAGCAGACCCAGGTGGGCCTGGGGGTACTCAGTGTTCCTGCCGGGAGCAGGGTGCCCACGCTAGCCTCCTAGGTGTCCAGAAAACTGTGCTGCCGTGGAAGTTACCCAGAGCAGAGGCCACCGCCTCATGGAAACTGCTGCACGCCTCCGCTTCTGCACGGCAGGTCAGGGCCTTACTTCCAGGCATCTGTTCAGGCTGGGTGTGCCGTTAGCGACACCGCATGGTGAGATGCTGACTTTCTCCTCAGGCAGAGTGACTTCGGGTAGGAGGTCCTCGAAGTACTCAAAGCACACTCTTTTCTCACGGAAGCTCACACAAGGACCATGACAAAGTCGGACTCGCCAGAAATGTTGTCCTGAGGCTGTTCGAGGACTCCGGAAATGTAGCTCTCCTCAAGGAACATACAGGGTGTTGCCATCAATCGGCAGGCACAGAGGGCCTCCGAGGGATCAAGCAACGGGTCTCGAAGTGGCTCAGCCGGCCCACGGGGGTGTGGAGGTAGTCAGTGAACTTGGAGCGAAAGTGATGCATACCGGAGAGGCCTACAAGTCCTCAAAAGTGTACTTCCTTTCACATCAAGCATATACGCGACTAAGAACTCATGGAAACAGCTGCCCGCTTCCCTTTCTGCACGGCTACTAGGGACCTAACCTGGAGGCAAGTTTTCACGTTGAGATTCCCTTTAGCTCTAGAGCTTGTCAGGCAGACCACAACCGCGGCCACGGAAGCATCTGGCTCAGACAGAACAGACTCATACTTTTCAGCGAAGCATTCTTACAGGGTTGACAGGCCTGTCAAGAGCAGGGAATGTCAGGTAGCTTCAAGGCAGCATGAATGCAGCCTTCAAAATGGGACAGCAAGGCTAGTTCCAGCAGGAACCCGTTTCCATGGGCACACGCAGCAAACACCCGTGTGGTTTCTACCAAGTCTAAAGAGACACAGGTTACCCTGTGTTTCCTCCCCTGAATCAACTTCTCGAAGTAGGGTGTTCTGCATCAAGCGAACTGCCTCAACCAAGGAACGCCGCAGCTGCTCCTCTGGGCCTGTGGCTATCCAAAAGCCTGCAGTGTCACAGGAAGAGCATGACTGTCTTAAATGGCAGTTAGAACGCACGCCCACTATCTCTGGGAGGCACGGTGACTTCAGGCAGGAGCTCCTAGATGGAATGCGAAGCCGAGGGTTACTCTGAGTTCAGCTCAGACTAGGGCAATGTGTCAGACTTCGACGCCATGCGGGACGTGCCACAACGGTGTTCGTGAACGTGTGCGAGTGCTGAGGAAATTAAGCTGCTCCCAAAGAGAGTGCAGTGCGTTTCCCTACTCTCGGCATACACAGAGGGGCTCTAAAGGGCTACGGGCCTGGATGTTGCTTAGCAGACCCAGGTGGGCCTGGGGGTACTCAGTGTTCCTGCCGGGAGCAGGGTGCCCACGCTAGCCTCCTAGGTGTCCAGAAAACTGTGCTGCCGTGGAAGTTACCCAGAGCAGAGGCCACCGCCTCATGGAAACTGCTGCACGCCTCCGCTTCTGCACGGCAGGTCAGGGCCTTACTTCCAGGCATCTGTTCAGGCTGGGTGTGCCGTTAGCGACACCGCATGGTGAGATGCTGACTTTCTCCTCAGGCAGAGTGACTTCGGGTACGAGGTCCTCGAAGTACTCAAAGCACACTCTTTTCTCACGGAAGCTCACACAAGGACCATGACAAAGTCGGACTCGCCATAAATGTTGTCCTGAGGCTGTTCGAGGACTCCGGAAATGTAGCTCTCCTCAAGGAACATACAGGGTGTTGCCATCAATCGGCAGGCACAGAGGGCCTCCGAGGGATCAAGCAACGGGTCTCGAAGTGGCTCAGCCGGCCCACGGGGGTGTGGAGGTAGTCAGTGAACTTGGAGCGAAAGTGATGCATACCGGAGAGGCCTACAAGTCCTCAAAAGTGTACTTCCTTTCACATCAAGCATATAAGCGACTAAGAACTCATGGAAACAGCTGCCCGCTTCCCTTTCTGCACGGCTACTAGGGACCTAAACTGGAGGCAAGTTTTCACGTTGAGATTCCCTATAGCGCTAGAGCTTGTCAGGCGGACCACAACCGCGGCCACGGAAGCACCTGGTTCAGACAGAACGGACGCATACTTTTCCGCAAAGCATTCTTACAGGGTTGACAGGCCTGTCAAGAGCAGGGAATGTCAGGTAGCTTCAAGGCAGCATGAATGCAGCCTTCAAAATGGGACAGCAAGGCTAGTTCCAGCAGGAACCCGTTTCCATGGGCACACTCAGCATACACTCCTGTGGTTTCTAACAAGTCTAAAGAGACACAGGTTACCCTGTGTTTCCTCCCCTGAATCAACTTCTCGAAGTAGGGTGTTCTGCATCAAGCGAACTGCCTCAACCAAGGAACGCCGCAGCTGCTCCTCTGGGCCTGTGGCTATCCAAAAGCCTGCAGTGTCACAGGAAGAGCATGACTGTCTTAAATGGCAGTTAGAACGCACGCCCACTATCTCTGGGAGGCACGGTGACTTCAGGCAGGAGCTCCTGGATGGAATGCGAAGCCGAGGGTTACTCTGAGTTCAGCTCAGACTAGGGCAATGCGTCAGACTTCGACGCCATGAGGGACGTGCCACAACGGTGTTCGTAAACGTGTGCGAGTGCTGAGGAAATTAAGCTGCTCCCAAAGAGAGTGCAGTGCGTTTCCCTACGCTCGGCATACACAGAGGGGCTCTAAAGGGCTACGGGCCTGGATGTTGCTTAGCAGACCCAGGTGGGCCTGGGGGTACTCAGTGTTCCTGCCGGGAGCAGGGTGCCCACGCTAGCCTCCTAGGTGTCCAGAAAACTGTGCTGCCGTGGAAGTTACCCAGAGCAGAGGCCACCGCCTCATGGAAACTGCTGCACGCCTCCGCTTGTGCACGGCAAATCAGGGCCTTACTTCCAGGCATCTGTTCAGGCTGGGTGTGCCGTTAGCGACAACGCATGGTGAGATGCTGACTTTCTCCTCAGGCAGAGTGACTTCGGGTAGGAGGTCCTCGAAGTACTCAAAGCACACTCTTTTCTCACGGAAGCTCACACAAGGGCCATGACAAAGTCGGACTCTCCAGAAATGTTGTCCTGAGGCTGTTCGAAGACTGTGGAAATGTACCTCTCCTCAAGGAACGTACAGGGTGTTGCCCATCACGCGGCATGCACAGAGGGCCTCCGAGGGATCAACCAACGGGTCTCGAAGTGGCTCAGCAGGCCCACGGGGGTGTGGAGGTACTCAGTGAACTTGGAGGAAAGTGATGCGTACCCGAGAGGCCTACAAGTCCTCAAAAGTGTATTTCCTTTCACATAAAGCATGTAAGCGACTAAGAACTGATGGAAACAGCTGCCTGCCTCCCTTTCTGCACGGCTACTAGTGACCTAACCTGGAGGCAAGTTTTCACGTTGAGATTCCCTTTAGCTCTAGAGCTTGTCAGGCAGACCACAACCGCGGCCACGGAAGCATCTGGCTCAGACAGAACAGACTCATACTTTTCAGCGAAGCATTCTTACAGGGTTGACAGGCCTGTCAAGAGCAGGGAATGTCAGGTAGCTTCAAGGCAGCATGAATGCAGCCTTCAAAATGGGAAAGCAAGGGTAGTTCCAGCAGGCCCCCGTTTCCATGGGCACATGCAGCAAACACCCGTGTGGTTTCTACCAAGTCTAAAGAGACACAGGTTACCCTGTGTTTCCTCCCCTGAATCAACTTCTCGAAGTAGGGTGTTCTGCATCAAGCGAACTGCCTCAACCAAGGAACGCCGCAGCTGCTCCTCTGGGCCTGTGGCTATCCAAAAGCCTGCAGTGTCACAGGAAGAGCAGGACTGTCTTAAATGGCAGTTAGAACGCACGCCCACTATCTCTGGGAGGCACGGTGACTTCAGGCAGGAGCTCCTAGATGGAATGCGAAGCCGAGGGTTACTCTGAGTTCAGCTCAGACTAGGGCAATGCGTCAGACTTCGACGGCATGCGGGACGTGCCACAACGGTGTTCGTGAACGTGTGCGAGTGCTGAGGAAATTAAGCTGCTCCCAAAGAGAGTGCAGTGCGTTTCCCTACTCTCGGCATACACAGAGGGGCTCTAAAGGGCTACGGGCCTGGATGTTGCTTAGCAGACCCAGGTGGGCCTGGGGGTACTCAGTGTTCCTGCCGGGAGCAGGGTGCCCACGCTAGCCTCCTAGGTGTCCAGAAAACTGTGCTGCCGTGGAAGTTACCCAGAGCAGAGGCCACCGCCTCATGGAAACTGCTGCACGCCTCCGCTTCTGCACGGCAGGTCAGGGCCTTACTTCCAGGCATCTGTTCAGGCTGGGTGTGCCGTTAGCGACACCGCATGGTGAGATGCTGACTTTCTCCTCAGGCAGAGTGACTTCGGGTAGGAGGTCCTCGAAGTACTCAAAGCACACTCTTTTCTCACGGAAGCTCACACAAGGACCATGACAAAGTCGGACTCGCCAGAAATGTTGTCCTGAGGCTGTTCGAGGACTCCGGAAATGTAGCTCTCCTCAAGGAACATACAGGGTGTTGCCATCAATCGGCAGGCACAGAGGGCCTCCGAGGGATCAAGCAACGGGTCTCGAAGTGGCTCAGCCGGCCCACGGGGGTGTGGAGGTAGTCAGTGAACTTGGAGCGAAAGTGATGCATACCGGAGAGGCCTACAAGTCCTCAAAAGTGTACTTCCTTTCACATCAAGCATATACGCGACTAAGAACTCATGGAAACAGCTGCCCGCTTCCCTTTCTGCACGGCTACTAGGGACCTAACCTGGAGGCAAGTTTTCACGTTGAGATTCCCTTTAGCTCTAGAGCTTGTCAGGCAGACCACAACCGCGGCCACGGAAGCATCTGGCTCAGACAGAACAGACTCATACTTTTCAGCGAAGCATTCTTACAGGGTTGACAGGCCTGTCAAGAGCAGGGAATGTCAGGTAGCTTCAAGGCAGCATGAATGCAGCCTTCAAAATGGGACAGCAAGGCTAGTTCCAGCAGGAACCCGTTTCCATGGGCACATGCAGCAAACACCCGTGTGGTTTCTACCAAGTCTAAAGAGACACAGGTTACCCTGTGTTTCCTCCCCTGAATCAACTTCTCGAAGTAGGGTGTTCTGCATCAAGCGAACTGCCTCAACCAAGGAACGCCGCAGCTGCTCCTCTGGGCCTGTGGCTATCCAAAAGCCTGCAGTGTCACAGGAAGAGCATGACTGTCTTAAATGGCAGTTAGAACGCACGCCCACTATCTCTGGGAGGCACGGTGACTTCAGGCAGGAGCTCCTAGATGGAATGCGAAGCCGAGGGTTACTCTGAGTTCAGCTCAGACTAGGGCAATGTGTCAGACTTCGACGCCATGCGGGACGTGCCACAACGGTGTTCGTGAACGTGTGCGAGTGCTGAGGAAATTAAGCTGCTCCCAAAGAGAGTGCAGTGCGTTTCCCTACTCTCGGCATACACAGAGGGGCTCTAAAGGGCTACGGGCCTGGATGTTGCTTAGCAGACCCAGGTGGGCCTGGGGGTACTCAGTGTTCCTGCCGGGAGCAGGGTGCCCACGCTAGCCTCCTAGGTGTCCAGAAAACTGTGCTGCCGTGGAAGTTACCCAGAGCAGAGGCCACCGCCTCATGGAAACTGCTGCACGCCTCCGCTTCTGCACGGCAGGTCAGGGCCTTACTTCCAGGCATCTGTTCAGGCTGGGTGTGCCGTTAGCGACACCGCATGGTGAGATGCTGACTTTCTCCTCAGGCAGAGTGACTTCGGGTACGAGGTCCTCGAAGTACTCAAAGCACACTCTTTTCTCACGGAAGCTCACACAAGGACCATGACAAAGTCGGACTCGCCATAAATGTTGTCCTGAGGCTGTTCGAGGACTCCGGAAATGTAGCTCTCCTCAAGGAACATACAGGGTGTTGCCATCAATCGGCAGGCACAGAGGGCCTCCGAGGGATCAAGCAACGGGTCTCGAAGTGGCTCAGCCGGCCCACGGGGGTGTGGAGGTAGTC
This sequence comes from Pseudorca crassidens, assembly GCF_039906515.1. Lineage (NCBI taxonomy): Eukaryota > Metazoa > Chordata > Mammalia > Artiodactyla > Delphinidae > Pseudorca > Pseudorca crassidens. Next base: position 50,896,644 of record NC_090312.1, read on the forward strand.
AGTGAACTTGGAGCGAAAGTGATGCATACCGGAGAGGCCTACAAGTCCTCAAAAGTGTACTTCCTTTCACATCAAGCATATAAGCGACTAAGAACTCATGGAAACAGCTGCCCGCTTCCCTTTCTGCACGGCTACTAGGGACCTAAACTGGAGGCAAGTTTTCACGTTGAGATTCCCTATAGCGCTAGAGCTTGTCAGGCGGACCACAACCGCGGCCACGGAAGCACCTGGTTCAGACAGAACGGACGCATACTTTTCCGCAAAGCATTCTTACAGGGTTGACAGGCCTGTCAAGAGCAGGGAATGTCAGGTAGCTTCAAGGCAGCATGAATGCAGCCTTCAAAATGGGACAGCAAGGCTAGTTCCAGCAGGAACCCGTTTCCATGGGCACACTCAGCATACACTCCTGTGGTTTCTAACAAGTCTAAAGAGACACAGGTTACCCTGTGTTTCCTCCCCTGAATCAACTTCTCGAAGTAGGGTGTTCTGCATCAAGCGAACTGCCTCAACCAAGGAACGCCGCAGCTGCTCCTCTGGGCCTGTGGCTATCCAAAAGCCTGCAGTGTCACAGGAAGAGCATGACTGTCTTAAATGGCAGTTAGAACGCACGCCCACTATCTCTGGGAGGCACGGTGACTTCAGGCAGGAGCTCCTGGATGGAATGCGAAGCCGAGGGTTACTCTGAGTTCAGCTCAGACTAGGGCAATGCGTCAGACTTCGACGCCATGAGGGACGTGCCACAACGGTGTTCGTAAACGTGTGCGAGTGCTGAGGAAATTAAGCTGCTCCCAAAGAGAGTGCAGTGCGTTTCCCTACGCTCGGCATACACAGAGGGGCTCTAAAGGGCTACGGGCCTGGATGTTGCTTAGCAGACCCAGGTGGGCCTGGGGGTACTCAGTGTTCCTGCCGGGAGCAGGGTGCCCACGCTAGCCTCCTAGGTGTCCAGAAAACTGTGCTGCCGTGGAAGTTACCCAGAGCAGAGGCCACCGCCTCATGGAAACTGCTGCACGCCTCCGCTTGTGCACGGCAAATCAGGGCCTTACTTCCAGGCATCTGTTCAGGCTGGGTGTGCCGTTAGCGACAACGCATGGTGAGATGCTGACTTTCTCCTCAGGCAGAGTGACTTCGGGTAGGAGGTCCTCGAAGTACTCAAAGCACACTCTTTTCTCACGGAAGCTCACACAAGGGCCATGACAAAGTCGGACTCTCCAGAAATGTTGTCCTGAGGCTGTTCGAAGACTGTGGAAATGTACCTCTCCTCAAGGAACGTACAGGGTGTTGCCCATCACGCGGCATGCACAGAGGGCCTCCGAGGGATCAACCAACGGGTCTCGAAGTGGCTCAGCAGGCCCACGGGGGTGTGGAGGTACTCAGTGAACTTGGAGGAAAGTGATGCGTACCCGAGAGGCCTACAAGTCCTCAAAAGTGTATTTCCTTTCACATAAAGCATGTAAGCGACTAAGAACTGATGGAAACAGCTGCCTGCCTCCCTTTCTGCACGGCTACTAGTGACCTAACCTGGAGGCAAGTTTTCACGTTGAGATTCCCTTTAGCTCTAGAGCTTGTCAGGCAGACCACAACCGCGGCCACGGAAGCATCTGGCTCAGACAGAACAGACTCATACTTTTCAGCGAAGCATTCTTACAGGGTTGACAGGCCTGTCAAGAGCAGGGAATGTCAGGTAGCTTCAAGGCAGCATGAATACAGCCTTCAAAATGGGACAGCAAGGCTAGTTCCAGCAGGTCCCCGTTTCCATGGGCACATGCAGCAAACACCCGTGTGGTTTCTACCAAGTCTAAAGAGACACAGGTTACCCTGTGTTTCCTCCCCTGAATCAACTTCTCGAAGTAGGGTGTTCTGCATCAAGTGAACTGCCTCAACCAAGGAACGCCGCAGCTGCTCCTCTGGGCCTGTGGCTATCCAAAAGCCTGCAGTGTCACAGGAAGAGCAGGACTGTCTTAAATGGCAGTTAGAACGCACGCCCACTATCTCTGGGAGGCACGGTGACTTCAGGCAGGAGCTCCTAGATGGAATGCGAAGCCGAGGGTTACTCTGAGTTCAGCTCAGACTAGGGCAATGCGTCAGACTTCGACGCCATGCGGGACGTGCCACAACGGTGTTCGTGAACGTGTGCGAGTGCTGAGGAAATTAAGCTGCTCCCAAAGAGAGTGCAGTGCGTTTCCCTACTCTCGGCATACACAGAGGGGCTCTAAAGGGCTACGGGCCTGGATGTTGCTTAGCAGACCCAGGTGGGCCTGGGGGTACTCAGTGTTCCTGCCGGGAGCAGGGTGCCCACGCTAGCCTCCTAGGTGTCCAGAAAACTGTGCTGCCGTGGAAGTTACCCAGAGCAGAGGCCACCGCCTCATGGAAACTGCTGCACGCCTCCGCTTCTGCACGGCAGGTCAGGGCCTTACTTCCAGGCATCTGTTCAGGCTGGGTGTGCCGTTAGCGACAACGCATGGTGAGATGCTGACTTTCTCCTCAGGCAGAGTGACTTCGGGTAGGAGGTCCTCGAAGTACTCAAAGCACACTCTTTTCTCACGGAAGCTCACACAAGGGCCATGACAAAGTCGGACTCTCCAGAAATGTTGTCCTGAGGCTGTTCGAAGACTGTGGAAATGTACCTCTCCTCAAGGAACGTACAGGGTGTTGCCCATCACGCGGCATGCACAGAGGGCCTCCGAGGGATCAACCAACGGGTCTCGAAGTGGCTCAGCAGGCCCACGGGGGTGTGGAGGTACTCAGTGAACTTGGAGGAAAGTGATGCGTACCCGAGAGGCCTACAAGTCCTCAAAAGTGTATTTCCTTTCACATAAAGATTGTAAGCGACTAAGAACTGATGGAAACAGCTGCCTGCCTCCCTTTCTGCACGGCTACTAGTCACCTAACCTGGAGGCAAGTTTTCACGTTGAGATTCCCTTTAGCTCTAGAGCTTGTCAGGCAGACCACAACCGCGGCCACGGAAGCATCTGGCTCAGACAGAACAGACTCATACTTTTCAGCGAAGCATTCTTACAGGGTTGACAGGCCTGTCAAGAGCAGGGAATGTCAGGTAGCTTCAAGGCAGCATGAATGCAGCCTTCAAAATGGGAAAGCAAGGCTAGTTCCAGCAGGAACCCGTTTCCATGGGCACATGCAGCAAACATCTGTGTGGTTTCTACCAAGTCTAAAGAGACACAGGTTACCCTGTGTTTCCTCCCCTGAATCAACTTCTCGAAGTAGGGTGTTCTGCATCAAGCGAACTGCCTCAACCAAGGAACGCCGCAGCTGCTCCTCTGGGCCTGTGGCTATCCAAAAGCCTGCAGTGTCACAGGAAGAGCAGGACTGTCTTAAATGGCAGTTAGAACGCACGCCCACTATCTCTGGGAGGCACGGTGACTTCAGGCAGGAGCTCCTAGATGGAATGCGAAGCCGAGGGTTACTCTGAGTTCAGCTCAGACTAGGGCAATGCGTCAGACTTCGACGGCATGCGGGACGTGCCACAACGGTGTTCGTGAACGTGTGCGAGTGCTGAGGAAATTAAGCTGCTCCCAAAGAGAGTGCAGTGCGTTTCCCTACTCTCGGCATACACAGAGGGGCTCTAAAGGGCTACGGGCCTGGATGTTGCTTAGCAGACCCAGGTGGGCCTGGGGGTACTCAGTGTTCCTGCCGGGAGCAGGGTGCCCACGCTAGCCTCCTAGGTGTCCAGAAAACTGTGCTGCCGTGGAAGTTACCCAGAGCAGAGGCCACCGCCTCATGGAAACTGCTGCACGCCTCCGCTTCTGCACGGCAGGTCAGGGCCTTACTTCCAGGCATCTGTTCAGGCTGGGTGTGCCGTTAGCGACACCGCATGGTGAGATGCTGACTTTCTCCTCAGGCAGAGTGACTTCGGGTACGAGGTCCTCGAAGTACTCAAAGCACACTCTTTTCTCACGGAAGCTCACACAAGGACCATGACAAAGTCGGACTCGCCAGAAATGTTGTCCTGAGGCTGTTCGAGGACTCCGGAAATGTAGCTCTCCTCAAGGAACATACAGGGTGTTGCCATCAATCGGCAGGCACAGAGGGCCTCCGAGGGATCAAGCAACGGGTCTCGAAGTGGCTCAGCCGGCCCACGGGGGTGTGGAGGTAGTCAGTGAACTTGGAGCGAAAGTGATGCATACCGGAGAGGCCTACAAGTCCTCAAAAGTGTACTTCCTTTCACATCAAGCATATAAGCGACTAAGAACTCATGGAAACAGCTGCCCGCTTCCCTTTCTGCACGGCTACTAGCGACCTAACCTGGAGGCAAGTTTTCACGTTGAGATTCCCTATAGCGCTAGAGCTTGTCAGGCGGACCACAACCGCGGCCACGGAAGCACCTGGTTCAGACAGAACGGACGCATACTTTTCCGCAAAGCATTCTTACAGGGTTGACAGGCCTGTCAAGAGCAGGGAATGTCAGGTAGCTTCAAGGCAGCATGAATGCAGCCTTCAAAATGGGACAGCAAAGCTAGTTCCAGCAGGAACCCGTTTCCATGGGCACACTCAGCATACACTCCTGTGGTTTCTAACAAGTCTAAAGAGACACAGGTTACCCTGTGTTTCCTCCCCTGAATCAACTTCTCGAAGTAGGGTGTTCTGCATCAAGCGAACTGCCTCAACCAAGGAACGCCGCAGCTGCTCCTCTGGGCCTGTGGCTATCCAAAAGCCTGCAGTGTCACAGGAAGAGCATGACTGTCTTAAATGGCAGTTAGAACGCACGCCCACTATCTCTGGGAGGCACGGTGACTTCAGGCAGGAGCTCCTGGATGGAATGCGAAGCCGAGGGTTACTCTGAGTTCAGCTCAGACTAGGGCAATGCGTCAGACTTCGACGCCATGAGGGACGTGCCACAACGGTGTTCGTGAACGTGTGCGAGTGCTGAGGAAATTAAGCTGCTCCCAAAGAGAGTGCAGTGCGTTTCCCTACTCTCGGCATACACAGAGGGGCTCTAAAGGGCTACGGGCCTGGATGTTGCTTAGCAGACCCAGGTGGGCCTGGGGGTACTCAGTGTTCCTGCCGGGAGCAGGGTGCCCACGCTAGCCTCCTAGGTGTCCAGAAAACTGTGCTGCCGTGGAAGTTACCCAGAGCAGAGGCCACCGCCTCATGGAAACTGCTGCACGCCTCCGCTTGTGCACGGCAAATCAGGGCCTTACTTCCAGGCATCTGTTCAGGCTGGGTGTGCCGTTAGCGACACCGCATGGTGAGATGCTGACTTTCTCCTCAGGCAGAGTGACTTCGGGTAGGAGGTCCTCGAAGTACTCAAAGCACACTGTTTTCTCACGGAAGCTCACACAAGGGCCATGACAAAGTCGGACTCTCCAGAAATGTTGTCCTGAGGCTGTTCGAAGACTGTGGAAATGTACCTCTCATCAAGGAACGTACAGGGTGTTGCCCATCACGCGGCATGCACAGAGGGCCTCCGAGGGATCAACCAACGGGTCTCGAAGTGGCTCAGCAGGCCCACGGGGGTGTGGAGGTACTCAGTGAACTTGGAGGAAAGTGATGCGTACCCGAGAGGCCTACAAGTCCTCAAAAGTGTATTTCCTTTCACATAAAGCATGTAAGCGACTAAGAACTGATGGAAACAGCTGCCTGCCTCCCTTTCTGCACGGCTACTAGTGACCTAACCTGGAGGCAAGTTTTCACGTTGAGATTCCCTTTAGCTCTAGAGCTTGTCAGGCAGACCACAACCGCGGCCACGGAAGCATCTGGCTCAGACAGAACAGACTCATACTTTTCAGCGAAGCATTCTTACAGGGTTGACAGGCCTGTCAAGAGCAGGGAATGTCAGGTAGCTTCAAGGCAGCATGAATGCAGCCTTCAAAATGGGACAGCAAGGCTAGTTCCAGCAGGCCCCCGTTTCCATGGACACATGCAGCAAACACCCGTGTGGTTTCTACCAAGTCTAAAGAGACACAGGTTACCCTGTGTTTCCTCCCCTGAATCAACTTCTCGAAGTAGGGTGTTCTGCATCAAGCGAACTGCCTCAACCAAGGAACGCCGCAGCTGCTCCTCTGGGCCTGTGGCTATCCAAAAGCCTGCAGTGTCACAGGAAGAGCAGGACTGTCTTAAATGGCAGTTAGAACGCACGCCCACTATCTCTGGGAGGCACGGTGACTTCAGGCAGGAGCTCCTAGATGGAATGCGAAGCCGAGGGTTACTCTGAGTTCAGCTCAGACTAGGGCAATGCGTCAGACTTCGACGCCATGCGGGACGTGCCACAACGGTGTTCGTGAACGTGTGCGAGTGCTGAGGAAATTAAGCTGCTCCCAAAGAGAGTGCAGTGCGTTTCCCTACTCTCGGCATACACAGAGGGGCTCTAAAGGGCTACGGGCCTGGATGTTGCTTAGCAGACCCAGGTGGGCCTGGGGGTACTCAGTGTTCCTGCCGGGAGCAGGGTGCCCACGCTAGCCTCCTAGGTGTCCAGAAAACTGTGCTGCCGTGGAAGTTACCCAGAGCAGAGGCCACCGCCTCATGGAAACTGCTGCACGCCTCCGCTTCTGCACGGCAGGTCAGGGCCTTACTTCCAGGCATCTGTTCAGGCTGGGTGTGCCGTTAGCGACACCGCATGGTGAGATGCTGACTTTCTCCTCAGGCAGAGTGACTTCGGGTACGAGGTCCTCGAAGTACTCAAAGCACACTCTTTTCTCACGGAAGCTCACACAAGGACCATGACAAAGTCGGACTCGCCATAAATGTTTTCCTGAGGCTGTTCGAGGACTCCGGAAATGTAGCTCTCCTCAAGGAACATACAGGGTGTTGCCATCAATCGGCAGGCACAGAGGGCCTCCGAGGGATCAAGCAACGGGTCTCGAAGTGGCTCAGCCGGCCCACGGGGGTGTGGAGGTAGTCAGTGAACTTGGAGCGAAAGTGATGCATACCCGAGAGGCCTAAGAGTCCTCAAAAGTGTACTTCCTTTCACATCAAACATATAAGCGACTAAGAACTCATGGAAACAGCTGCCCGCTTCCCTTTCTGCACGGCTACTAGGGACCTAACCTGGAGGCAAGTTTTCACGTTGAGATTCCCTATAGCGCTAGAGCTTGTCAGGCGGACCACAACCGCGGCCACGGAAGCACCTGGTTCAGACAGAACGGATGCATACTTTTCCGCAAAGCATTCTTACAGGGTTGACAGGCCTGTCAAGAGCAGGGAATGTCAGGTAGCTTCAAGGCAGCATGAATGCAGCCTTCAAAATGGGACAGCAAGGCTAGTTCCAGCAGGAACCCGTTTCCATGGGCACATGCAGCAAACACCCGTGTGGTTTCTACCAAGTCTAAAGAGACACAGGTTACCCTGTGTTTCCTCCCCTGAATCAACTTCTCGAAGTAGGGTGTTCTGCATCAAGCGAACTGCCTCAACCAAGGAACGCCGCAGCTGCTCCTCTGGGCCTGTGGCTATCCAAAAGCCTGCAGTGTCACAGGAAGAGCAGGACTGTCTTAAATGGCAGTTAGAACGCACGCCCACTATCTCTGGGAGGCATGGTGACTTCAGGCAGGAGCTCCTGGATGGAATGCGAAGCCGAGGGTTACTCTGAGTTCAGGTCAGACTAGGGCAATGCGTCAGACTTCGATGCCATGAGGGACGTGCCACAACGGTGTTCGTGAACGTGTGCGAGTGCTGAGGAAATTAAGCTGCTCCCAAAGAGAGTGCAGTGCGTTTCCCTACTCTCGGCATACACAGAGGGGCTCTAAAGGGCTACGGGCCTGGATGTTGCTTAGCAGACCCAGGTGGGCCTGGGGGTACTCAGTGTTCCTGCCGGGAGCAGGGTGCCCACGCTAGCCTCCTAGGTGTCCAGAAAACTGTGCTGCCGTGGAAGTTACCCAGAGCAGAGGCCACCGCCTCATGGAAACTGCTGCACGCCTCCGCTTGTGCACGGCAAATCAGGGCCTTACTTCCAGGCATCTGTTCAGGCTGGGTGTGCCGTTAGCGACACCGCATGGTGAGATGCTGACTTTCTCCTCAGGCAGAGTGACTTCGGGTAGGAGGTCCTCGAAGTACTCAAAGCACACTCTTTTCTCACGGAAGCTCACACAAGGGCCATGACAAAGTCGGACTCTCCAGAAATGTTGTCCTGAGGCTGTTCGAAGACTGTGGAAATGTACCTCTCCTCAAGGAACGTACAGGGTGTTGCCCATCACGCGGCATGCACAGAGGGCCTCCGAGGGATCAACCAACGGGTCTCGAAGTGGCTCAGCAGGCCCACGGGGGTGTGGAGGTACTCAGTGAACTTGGAGGAAAGTGATGCGTACCCGAGAGGCCTACAAGTCCTCAAAAGTGTATTTCCTTTCACATAAAGCATGTAAGCGACTAAGAACTGATGGAAACAGCTGCCTGCCTCCCTTTCTGCACGGCTACTAGTGACCTAACCTGGAGGCAAGTTTTCACGTTGAGATTCCCTTTAGCTCTAGAGCTTGTCAGGCAGACCACAACCGCGGCCACGGAAGCATCTGGCTCAGACAGAACAGACTCATACTTTTCAGCGAAGCATTCTTACAGGGTTGACAGGCCTGTCAAGAGCAGGGAATGTCAGGTAGCTTCAAGGCAGCATGAATGCAGCCTTCAAAATGGGAAAGCAAGGCTAGTTCCAGCAGGACCCCATTTCCATGGGCACATGCAGCAAACACCCGTGTGGTTTCTACCAAGTCTAAAGAGACACAGGTTACCCTGTGTTTCCTCCCCTGAATCAACTTCTCGAAGTAGGGTGTTCTGCATCAAGCGAACTGCCTCAACCAAGGAACGCCGCAGCTGCTCCTCTGGGCCTGTGGCTATCCAAAAGCCTGCAGTGTCACAGGAAGAGCATGACTGTCTTAAATGGCAGTTAGAACGCACGCCCACTATCTCTGGGAGGCACGGTGACTTCAGGCAGGAGCTCCTAGATGGAATGCGAAGCCGAGGGTTACTCTGAGTTCAGCTCAGACTAGGGCAATGCGTCAGACTTCGACGCCATGCGGGACGTGCCACAACGGTGTTCGTGAACGTGTGCGAGTGCTGAGGAAATTAAGCTGCTCCCAAAGAGAGTGCAGTGCGTTTCCCTACTCTCGGCATACACAGAGGGGCTCTAAAGGGCTACGGGCCTGGATGTTGCTTAGCAGACCCAGGTGGGCCTGGGGGTACTCAGTGTTCCTGCCGGGAGCAGGGTGCCCACGCTAGCCTCCTAGGTGTCCAGAAAACTGTGCTGCCGTGGAAGTTACCCAGAGCAGAGGCCACCGCCTCATGGAAACTGCTGCACGCCTCCGCTTCTGCACGGCAGGTCAGGGCCTTACTTCCAGGCATCTGTTCAGGCTGGGTGTGCCGTTAGCGACACCGCATGGTGAGATGCTGACTTTCTCCTCAGGCAGAGTGACTTCGGGTACGAGGTCCTCGAAGTACTCAAAGCACACTCTTTTCTCACGGAAGCTCACACAAGGACCATGACAAAGTCGGACTCGCCATAAATGTTGTCCTGAGGCTGTTCGAGGACTCCGGAAATGTAGCTCTCCTCAAGGAACATACAGGGTGTTGCCATCAATCGGCAGGCACAGAGGGCCTCCGAGGGATCAAGCAACGGGTCTCGAAGTGGCTCAGCCGGCCCACGGGGGTGTGGAGGTAGTCAGTGAACTTGGAGCGAAAGTGATGCATACCGGAGAGGCCTACAAGTCCTCAAAAGTGTACTTCCTTTCACATCAAGCATATAAGCGACTAAGAACTCATGGAAACAGCTGCCCGCTTCCCTTTCTGCACGGCTACTAGGGACCTAACCTGGAGGCAAGTTTTCACGTTGAGATTCCCTATAGCGCTAGAGCTTGTCAGGCGGACCACAACCGCGGCCACGGAAGCACCTGGTTCAGACAGAACGGACGCATACTTTTCCGCAAAGCATTCTTACAGGGTTGACAGGCCTGTCAAGAGCAGGGAATGTCAGGTAGCTTCAAGGCAGCATGAATGCAGCCTTCAAAATGGGACAGCAAGGCTAGTTCCAGCAGGAACCCGTTTCCATGGGCACACTCAGCATACACTCCTGTGGTTTCTAACAAGTCTAAAGAGACACAGGTTACCCTGTGTTTCCTCCCCTGAATCAACTTCTCGAAGTAGGGTGTTCTGCATCAAGCGAACTGCCTCAACCAAGGAACGCCGCAGCTGCTCCTCTGGGCCTGTGGCTATCCAAAAGCCTGCAGTGTCACAGGAAGAGCATGACTGTCTTAAATGGCAGTTAGAACGCACGCCCACTATCTCTGGGAGGCACGGTGACTTCAGGCAGGAGCTCCTGGATGGAATGCGAAGCCGAGGGTTACTCTGAGTTCAGCTCAGACTAGGGCAATGCGTCAGACTTCGACGCCATGAGGGACGTGCCACAACGGTGTTCGTGAACGTGTGCGAGTGCTGAGGAAATTAAGCTGCTCCCAAAGAGAGTGCAGTGCGTTTCCCTACTCTCGGCATACACAGAGGGGCTCTAAAGGGCTACGGGCCTGGATGTTGCTTAGCAGACCCAGGTGGGCCTGGGGGTACTCAGTGTTCCTGCCGGGAGCAGGGTGCCCACGCTAGCCTCCTAGGTGTCCAGAAAACTGTGCTGCCGTGGAAGTTACCCAGAGCAGAGGCCACCGCCTCATGGAAACTGCTGCACGCCTCCGCTTGTGCACGGCAAATCAGGGCCTTACTTCCAGGCATCTGTTCAGGCTGGGTGTGCCGTTAGCGACACCGCATGGTGAGATGCTGACTTTCTCCTCAGGCAGAGTGACTTCGGGTAGGAGGTCCTCGAAGTACTCAAAGCACACTCTTTTCTCACGGAAGCTCACACAAGGGCCATGACAAAGTCGGACTCTCCAGAAATGTTGTCCTGAGGCTGTTCGAAGACTGTGGAAATGTACCTCTCCTCAAGGAATGTACAGGGTGTTGCCCATCACGCGGCATGCACAGAGGGCCTCCGAGGGATCAACCAACGGGTCTCGAAGTGGCTCAGCAGGCCCACGGGGGTGTGGAGGTACTCAGTGAACTTGGAGGAAAGTGATGCGTACCCGAGAGGCCTACAAGTCCTCAAAAGTGTATTTCCTTTCACATAAAGCATGTAAGCGACTAAGAACTGATGGAAACAGCTGCCTGCCTCCCTTTCTGCACGGCTACTAGTGACCTAACCTGGAGGCAAGTTTTCACGTTGAGATTCCCTTTAGCTCTAGAGCTTGTCAGGCAGACCACAACCGCGGCCACGGAAGCATCTGGCTCAGACAGAACAGACTCATACTTTTCAGCGAAGCATTCTTACAGGGTTGACAGGCCTGTCAAGAGCAGGGAATGTCAGGTAGCTTCAAGGCAGCATGAATGCAGCCTTCAAAATGGGAAAGCAAGGCTAGTTCCAGCAGGACCCCATTTCCATGGGCACATGCAGCAAACACCCGTGTGGTTTCTACCAAGTCTAAAGAGACACAGGTTACCCTGTGTTTCCTCCCCTGAATCAACTTCTCGAAGTAGGGTGTTCTGCATCAAGCGAACTGCCTCAACCAAGGAACGCCGCAGCTGCTCCTCTGGGCCTGTGGCTATCCAAAAGCCTGCAGTGTCACAGGAAGAGCATGACTGTCTTAAATGGCAGTTAGAACGCACGCCCACTATCTCTGGGAGGCACGGTGACTTCAGGCAGGAGCTCCTAGATGGAATGCGAAGCCGAGGGTTACTCTGAGTTCAGCTCAGACTAGGGCAATGCGTCAGACTTCGACGCCATGCGGGACGTGCCACAACGGTGTTCGTGAACGTGTGCGAGTGCTGAGGAAATTAAGCTGCTCCCAAAGAGAGTGCAGTGCGTTTCCCTACTCTCGGCATACACAGAGGGGCTCTAAAGGGCTACGGGCCTGGATGTTGCTTAGCAGACCCAGGTGGGCCTGGGGGTACTCAGTGTTCCTGCCGGGAGCAGGGTGCCCACGCTAGCCTCCTAGGTGTCCAGAAAACTGTGCTGCCGTGGAAGTTACCCAGAGCAGAGGCCACCGCCTCATGGAAACTGCTGCACGCCTCCGCTTCTGCACGGCAGGTCAGGGCCTTACTTCCAGGCATCTGTTCAGGCTGGGTGTGCCGTTAGCGACACCGCATGGTGAGATGCTGACTTTCTCCTCAGGCAGAGTGACTTCGGGTACGAGGTCCTCGAAGTACTCAAAGCACACTCTTTTCTCACGGAAGCTCACACAAGGACCATGACAAAGTCGGACTCGCCATAAATGTTGTCCTGAGGCTGTTCGAGGACTCCGGAAATGTAGCTCTCCTCAAGGAACATACAGGGTGTTGCCATCAATCGGCAGGCACAGAGGGCCTCCGAGGGATCAAGCAACGGGTCTCGAAGTGGCTCAGCCGGCCCACGGGGGTGTGGAGGTAGTCAGTGAACTTGGAGCGAAAGTGATGCATACCGGAGAGGCCTACAAGTCCTCAAAAGTGTACTTCCTTTCACATCAAGCATATAAGCGACTAAGAACTCATGGAAACAGCTGCCCGCTTCCCTTTCTGCACGGCTACTAGGGACCTAACCTGGAGGCAAGTTTTCACGTTGAGATTCCCTATAGCGCTAGAGCTTGTCAGGCGGACCACAACCGCGGCCACGGAAGCACCTGGTTCAGACAGAACGGACGCATACTTTTCCGCAAAGCATTCTTACAGGGTTGACAGGCCTGTCAAGAGCAGGGAATGTCAGGTAGCTTCAAGGCAGCATGAATGCAGCCTTCAAAATGGGACAGCAAGGCTAGTTCCAGCAGGAACCCGTTTCCATGGGCACACTCAGCATACACTCCTGTGGTTTCTAACAAGTCTAAAGAGACACAGGTTACCCTGTGTTTCCTCCCCTGAATCAACTTCTCGAAGTAGGGTGTTCTGCATCAAGCGAACTGCCTCAACCAAGGAACGCCGCAGCTGCTCCTCTGGGCCTGTGGCTATCCAAAAGCCTGCAGTGTCACAGGAAGAGCATGACTGTCTTAAATGGCAGTTAGAACGCACGCCCACTATCTCTGGGAGGCACGGTGACTTCAGGCAGGAGCTCCTGGATGGAATGCGAAGCCGAGGGTTACTCTGAGTTCAGCTCAGACTAGGGCAATGCGTCAGACTTCGACGCCATGAGGGACGTGCCACAACGGTGTTCGTGAACGTGTGCGAGTGCTGAGGAAATTAAGCTGCTCCCAAAGAGAGTGCAGTGCGTTTCCCTACTCTCGGCATACACAGAGGGGCTCTAAAGGGCTACGGGCCTGGATGTTGCTTAGCAGACCCAGGTGGGCCTGGGGGTACTCAGTGTTCCTGCCGGGAGCAGGGTGCCCACGCTAGCCTCCTAGGTGTCCAGAAAACTGTGCTGCCGTGGAAGTTACCCAGAGCAGAGGCCACCGCCTCATGGAAACTGCTGCACGCCTCCGCTTGTGCACGGCAAATCAGGGCCTTACTTCCAGGCATCTGTTCAGGCTGGGTGTGCCGTTAGCGACAACGCATGGTGAGATGCTGACTTTCTCCTCAGGCAGAGTGACTTCGGGTAGGAGGTCCTCGAAGTACTCAAAGCACACTCTTTTCTCACGGAAGCTCACACAAGGGCCATGACAAAGTCGGACTCTCCAGAAATGTTGTCCTGAGGCTGTTCGAAGACTGTGGAAATGTACCTCTCCTCAAGGAACGTACAGGGTGTTGCCCATCACGCGGCATGCACAGAGGGCCTCTGAGGGATCAACCAACGGGTCTCGAAGTGGCTCAGCAGGCCCACGGGGGTGTGGAGGTACTCAGTGAACTTGGAGGAAAGTGATGCGTACCCGAGAGGCCTACAAGTCCTCAAAAGTGTATTTCCTTTCACATAAAGCATGTAAGCGACTAAGAACTGATGGAAACAGCTGCCTGCCTCCCTTTCTGCACGGCTACTAGTGACCTAACCTGGAGGCAAGTTTTCACGTTGAGATTCCCTTTAGCTCTAGAGCTTGTCAGGCAGACCACAACCGCGGCCACGGAAGCATCTGGCTCAGACAGAACAGACTCATACTTTTCAGCGAAGCATTCTTACAGGGTTGACAGGCCTGTCAAGAGCAGGGAATGTCAGGTAGCTTCAAGGCAGCATGAATGCAGCCTTCAAAATGGGAAAGCAAGGCTAGTTCCAGCAGGCCCCCGTTTCCATGGGCACATGCAGCAAACACCCGTGTGGTTTCTACCAAGTCTAAAGAGACACAGGTTACCCTGTGTTTCCTCCCCTGAATCAACTTCTCGAAGTAGGGTGTTCTGCATCAAGCGAACTGCCTCAACCAAGGAACGCCGCAGCTGCTCCTCTGGGCCTGTGGCTATCCAAAAGCCTGCAGTGTCACAGGAAGAGCAGGACTGTCTTAAATGGCAGTTAGAACGCACGCCCACTATCTCTGGGAGGCACGGTGACTTCAGGCAGGAGCTCCTAGATGGAATGCGAAGCCGAGGGTTACTCTGAGTTCAGCTCAGACTAGGGCAATGCGTCAGACTTCGACGCCATGCGGGACGTGCCACATCGGTGTTCGTGAACGTGTGCCAGTGCTGAGGAAATTAAGCTGCTCCCAAAGAGAGTGCAGTGCGTTTCCCTACTCTCGGCATACACAGAGGGGCTCTAAAGGGCTACGGGCCTGGATGTTGCTTAGCAGACCCAGGTGGGCCTGGGGGTACTCAGTGTTCCTGCCGGGAGCAGGGTGCCCACGCTAGCCTCCTAGGTGTCCAGAAAACTGTGCTGCCGTGGAAGTTACCCAGAGCAGAGGCCACCGCCTCATGGAAACTGCTGCACGCCTCCGCTTCTGCACGGCAGGTCAGGGCCTTACTTCCAGGCATCTGTTCAGGCTGGGTGTGCCGTTAGCGACACCGCATGGTGAGATGCTGACTTTCTCCTCAGGCAGAGTGACTTCGGGTAGGAGGTCCTCGAAGTACTCAAAGCACACTCTTTTCTCACGGAAGCTCACACAAGGACCATGACAAAGTCGGACTCGCCATAAATGTTGTCCTGAGGCTGTTCGAGGACTCCGGAAATGTAGCTCTCCTCAAGGAACATACAGGGTGTTGCCATCAATCGGCAGGCACAGAGGGCCTCCGAGGGATCAAGCAACGGGTCTCGAAGTGGCTCAGCCGGCCCACGGGGGTGTGGAAGTAGTCAGTGAACTTGGAGCGAAAGTGATGCATACCGGAGAGGCCTACAAGTCCTCAAAAGTGTACTTCCTTTCACATCAAGCATATAAGCGACTAAGAACTCATGGAAACAGCTGCCCGCTTCCCTTTCTGCACGGCTACTAGGGACCTAACCTGAAGGCAAGTTTTCACGTTGAGATTCCCTATAGCGCTAGAGCTTGTCAGGCGGACCACAACCGCGGCCACGGAAGCACCTGGTTCAGACAGAACGGACGCATACTTTTCCGCAAAGCATTCTTACAGGGTTGACAGGCCTGTCAAGAGCAGGGAATGTCAGGTAGCTTCAAGGCAGCATGAATGCAGCCTTCAAAATGGGACAGCAAGGCTAGTTCCAGCAGGAACCCGTTTCCATGGGCACACTCAGCATACACTCCTGTGGTTTCTAACAAGTCTAAAGAGACACAGGTTACCCTGTGTTTCCTCCCCTGAATCAACTTCTCGAAGTAGGGTGTTCTGCATCAAGCGAACTGCCTCAACCAAGGAACGCCGCAGCTGCTCCTCTGGGCCTGTGGCTATCCAAAAGCCTGCAGTGTCACAGGAAGAGCATGACTGTCTTAAATGGCAGTTAGAACGCACGCCCACTATCTCTGGGAGGCACGGTGACTTCAGGCAGGAGCTCCTGGATGGAATGCGAAGCCGAGGGTTACTCTGAGTTCAGGTCAGACTAGGGCAATGCGTCAGACTTCGACGCCATGAGGGACGTGCCACAACGGTGTTCGTGAACGTGTGCGAGTGCTGAGGAAATTAAGCTGCTCCCAAAGAGAGTGCAGTGCGTTTCCCTACTCTCGGCATACACAGAGGGGCTCTAAAGGGCTACGGGCCTGGATGTTGCTTAGCAGACCCAGGTGGGCCTGGGGGTACTCAGTGTTCCTGCCGGGAGCAGGGTGCCCACGCTAGCCTCCTAGGTGTCCAGAAAACTGTGCTGCCGTGGAAGTTACCCAGAGCAGAGGCCACCGCCTCATGGAAACTGCTGCACGCCTCTGCTTCTGCACGGCAGGTCAGGGCCTTACTTCCAGGCATCTGTTCAGGCTGGGTGTGCCGTTAGCGACACCGCATGGTGAGATGCTGACTTTCTCCTCAGGCAGAGTGACTTCGGGTAGGAGGTCCTCGAAGTACTCAAAGCACACTCTTTTCTCACGGAAGCTCACACAAGGGCCATGACAAAGTCGGACTCTCCAGAAATGTTGTCCTGAGGCTGTTCGAAGACTGTGGAAATGTACCTCTCCTCAAGGAATGTACAGGGTGTTGCCCATCAATCGGCAGGCACAGAGGGCCTCCGAGGGATCAACCAACGGGTCTCGAAGTGGCTCAGCAGGCCCACGGCGGTGTGGAGGTACTCAGTGAACTTGGAGGAAAGTGATGCGTACCCGAGAGGCCTACAAGTCCTCAAAAGTGTATTTCCTTTCACATAAAGCATGTAAGCGACTAAGAACTGATGGAAACAGCTGCCTGCCTCCCTTTCTGCACGGCTACTAGTGACCTAACCTGAAGGCAAGTTTTCACGTTGAGATTCCCTTTAGCTCTAGAGCTTGTCAGGCAGACCACAACCGCGGCCACGGAAGCATCTGGCTCAGACAGAACAGACTCATACTTTTCAGCGAAGCATTCTTACAGGGTTGACAGGCCTGTCAAGAGCAGGGAATGTCAGGTAGCTTCAAGGCAGCATGAATGCAGCCTTCAAAATGGGAAAGCAAGGCTAGTTCCAGCAGGCCCCCGTTTCCATGGGCACATGCAGCAAACACCCGTGTGGTTTCTACCAAGTCTAAAGAGACACAGGTTACCCTGTGTTTCCTCCCCTGAATCAACTTCTCGAAGTAGGGTGTTCTGCATCAAGCGAACTGCCTCAACCAAGGAACGCCGCAGCTGCTCCTCTGGGCCTGTGGCTATCCAAAACCCTGCAGTGTCACAGGAAGAGCAGGACTGTCTTAAATGGCAGTTAGAACGCACGCCCACTATCTCTGGGAGGCACGGTGACTTCAGGCAGGAGCTCCTAGATGGAATGCGAAGCCGAGGGTTACTCTGAGTTCAGCTCAGACTAGGGCAATGCGTCAGACTTCGACGCCATGCGGGACGTGCCACAACGGTGTTCGTGAACGTGTGCGAGTGCTGAGGAAATTAAGCTGCTCCCAAAGAGAGTGCAGTGCGTTTCCCTACTCTCGGCATACACAGAGGGGCTCTAAAGGGCTACGGGCCTGGATGTTGCTTAGCAGACCCAGGTGGGCCTGGGGGTACTCAGTGTTCCTGCCGGGAGCAGGGTGCCCACGCTAGCCTCCTAGGTGTCCAGAAAACTGTGCTGCCGTGGAAGTTACCCAGAGCAGAGGCCACCGCCTCATGGAAACTGCTGCACGCCTCCGCTTCTGCACGGCAGGTCAGGGCCTTACTTCCAGGCATCTGTTCAGGCTGGGTGTGCCGTTAGCGACACCGCATGGTGAGATGCTGACTTTCTCCTCAGGCAGAGTGACTTCGGGTAGGAGGTCCTCGAAGTACTCAAAGCACACTGTTTTCTCACGGAAGCTCACACAAGGACCATGACCAAGTCGGACTCGCCATAAATGTTGTCCTGAGGCTGTTCGAGGACTCCGGAAATGTAGCTCTCCTCAAGGAACATACAGGGTGTTGCCATCAATCGGCAGGCACAGAGGGCCTCCGAGGGATCAAGCAACGGGTCTCGAAGTGGCTCAGCCGGCCCACGGGGATGTGGAGGTAGTCAGTGAACTTGGAGCGAAAGTGATGCATACCGGAGAGGCCTACAAGTCCTCAAAAGTGTACTTCCTTTCACATCAAGCATATAAGCGACTAAGAACTCATGGAAACAGCTGCCCGCTTCCCTTTCTGCACGGCTACTAGGGACCTAACCTGGAGGCAAGTTTTCACGTTGAGATTCCCTATAGCGCTAGAGCTTGTCAGGCGGACCACAACCGCGGCCACGGAAGCACCTGGTTCAGACAGAACGGACGCATACTTTTCCGCAAAGCATTCTTACAGGGTTGACAGGCCTGTCAAGAGCAGGGAATGTCAGGTAGCTTCAAGGCAGCATGAATGCAGCCTTCAAAATGGGACAGCAAGGCTAGTTCCAGCAGGAACCCGTTTCCATGGGCACACTCAGCATACACTCCTGTGGTTTCTAACAAGTCTAAAGAGACACAGGTTACCCTGTGTTTCCTCCCCTGAATCAACTTCTCGAAGTAGGGTGTTCTGCATCAAGCGAACTGCCTCAACCAAGGAACGCCGCAGCTGCTCCTCTGGGCCTGTGGCTATCCAAAAGCCTGCAGTGTCACAGGAAGAGCATGACTGTCTTAAATGGCAGTTAGAACGCACGCCCACTATCTCTGGGAGGCACGGTGACTTCAGGCAGGAGCTCCTGGATGGAATGCGAAGCCGAGGGTTACTCTGAGTTCAGGTCAGACTAGGGCAATGCGTCAGACTTCGACGCCATGAGGGACGTGCCACAACGGTGTTCGTGAACGTGTGCGAGTGCTGAGGAAATTAAGCTGCTCCCAAAGAGAGTGCAGTGCGTTTCCCTACTCTCGGCATACACAGAGGGGCTCTAAAGGGCTACGGGCCTGGATGTTGCTTAGCAGACCCAGGTGGGCCTGGGGGTACTCAGTGTTCCTGCCGGGAGCAGGGTGCCCACGCTAGCCTCCTAGGTGTCCAGAAAACTGTGCTGCCGTGGAAGTTACCCAGAGCAGAGGCCACCGCCTCATGGAAACTGCTGCACGCCTCCGCTTGTGCACGGCAAATCAGGGCCTTACTTCCAGGCATCTGTTCAGGCTGGGTGTGCCGTTAGCGACACCGCATGGTGAGATGCTGACTTTCTCCTCAGGCAGAGTGACTTCGGGTAGGAGGTCCTCGAAGTACTCAAAGCACACTGTTTTCTCACGGAAGCTCACACAAGGGCCATGACAAAGTCGGACTCTCCAGAAATGTTGTCCTGAGGCTGTTCGAAGACTGTGGAAATGTACCTCTCCTCAAGGAACGTACAGGGTGTTGCCCATCACGCGGCATGCACAGAGGGCCTCCGAGGGATCAACCAACGGGTCTCGAAGTGGCTCAGCAGGCCCACGGGGGTGTGGAGGTACTCAGTGAACTTGGAGGAAAGTGATGCGTACCCGAGAGGCCTACAAATCCTCAAAAGTGTATTTCCTTTCACATAAAGCATGTAAGCGACTAAGAACTGATGGAAACAGCTGCCTGCCTCCCTTTCTGCACGGCTACTAGTGACCTAACCTGGAGGCAAGTTTTCACGTTGAGATTCCCTTTAGCTCTAGAGCTTGTCAGGCAGACCACAACCGCGGCCACGGAAGCATCTGGCTCAGACAGAACAGACTCATACTTTTCAGTGAAGTATTCTTACAGGGTTGACAGGCCTGTCAAGAGCAGGGAATGTCAGGTAGCTTCAAGGCAGCATGAATGCAGCCTTCAAAATGGGAAAGCAAGGGTAGTTCCAGCAGGAACCCGTTTCCATGGGCACATGCAGCAAACACCCGTGTGGTTTCTACCAAGTCTAAAGAGACACAGGTTACCCTGTGTTTCCTCCCCTGAATCAACTTCTCGAAGTAGGGTGTTCTGCATCAAGCGAACTGCCTCAACCAAGGAACGCCGCAGCTGCTCCTCTGGGCCTGTGGCTATCCAAAAGCCTGCAGTGTCACAGGAAGAGCAGGACTGTCTTAAATGGCAGTTAGAACGCACGCCCACTATCTCTGGGAGGCACGGTGACTTCAGGCAGGAGCTCCTAGATGGAATGCGAAGCCGAGGGTTACTCTGAGTTCAGCTCAGACTAGGGCAATGCGTCAGACTTCGACGCCATGCGGGACGTGCCACAACGGTGTTCGTGAATGTGTGCGAGTGCTGAGGAAATTAAGCTGCTCCCAAAGAGAGTGCAGTGCGTTTCCCTACTCTCGGCATACACAGAGGGGCTCTAAAGGGCTACGGGCCTGGATGTTGCTTAGCAGACCCAGGTGGGCCTGGGGGTACTCAGTGTTCCTGCCGGGAGCAGGGTGCCCACGCTAGCCTCCTAGGTGTCCAGAAAACTGTGCTGCCGTGGAAGTTACCCAGAGCAGAGGCCACCGCCTCATGGAAACTGCTGCACGCCTCCGCTTCTGCACGGCAGGTCAGGGCCTTACTTCCAGGCATCTGTTCAGGCTGGGTGTGCCGTTAGCGACACCGCATGGTGAGATGCTGACTTTCTCCTCAGGCAGAGTGACTTCGGGTAGGAGGTCCTCGAAGTACTCAAAGCACACTCTTTTCTCACGGAAGCTCACACAAGGGCCATGACAAAGTCGGACTCTCCAGAAATGTTGTCCTGAGGCTGTTCGAAGACTGTGGAAATGTACCTCTCCTCAAGGAATGTACAGGGTGTTGCCCATCACGCGGCATGCACAGAGGGCCTCCGAGGGATCAACCAACGGGTCTCGAAGTGGCTCAGCAGGCCCACGGGGGTGTGGAGGTACTCAGTGAACTTGGAGGAAAGTGATGCGTACCCGAGAGGCCTACAAGTCCTCAAAAGTGTATTTCCTTTCACATAAAGCATGTAAGCGACTAAGAACTGATGGAAACAGCTGCCTGCCTCCCTTTCTGCACGGCTACTAGTGACCTAACCTGGAGGCAAGTTTTCACGTTGAGATTCCCTTTAGCTCTAGAGCTTGTCAGGCAGACCACAACCGCGGCCACGGAAGCATCTGGCTCAGACAGAACAGACTCATACTATTCAGCGAAGCATTCTTACAGGGTTGACAGGCCTGTCAAGAGCAGGGAATGTCAGGTAGCTTCAAGGCAGCATGAATGCAGCCTTCAAAATGGGAAAGCAAGGCTAGTTCCAACAGGCCCCCATTTCCATGGGCACATGCAGCAAACACCCGTGTGGTTTCTACCAAGTCTAAAGAGACACAGGTTACCCTGTGTTTCCTCCCCTGAATCAACTTCTCGAAGTAGGGTGTTCTGCATCAAGCGAACTGCCTCAACCAAGGAACGCCGCAGCTGCTCCTCTGGGCCTGTGGCTATCCAAAAGCCTGCAGTGTCACAGGAAGAGCATGACTGTCTTAAATGGCAGTTAGAACGCACGCCCACTATCTCTGGGAGGCACGGTGACTTCAGGCAGGAGCTCCTAGATGGAATGCGAAGCCGAGGGTTACTCTGAGTTCAGCTCAGACTAGGGCAATGCGTCAGACTTCGACGCCATGCGGGACGTGCCACAACGGTGTTCGTGAACGTGTGCGAGTGCTGAGGAAATTAAGCTGCTCCCAAAGAGAGTGCAGTGCGTTTCCCTACTCTCGGCATACACAGAGGGGCTCTAAAGGGCTACGGGCCTGGATGTTGCTTAGCAGACCCAGGTGGGCCTGGGGGTACTCAGTGTTCCTGCCGGGAGCAGGGTGCCCACGCTAACCTCCTAGGTGTCCAGAAAACTGTGCTGCCGTGGAAGTTACCCAGAGCAGAGGCCACCGCCTCATGGAAACTGCTGCACGCCTCCGCTTCTGCACGGCAGGTCAGGGCCTTACTTCCAGGCATCTGTTCAGGCTGGGTGTGCCGTTAGCGACACCGCATGGTGAGATGCTGACTTTCTCCTCAGGCAGAGTGACTTCGGGTACGAGGTCCTCGAAGTACTCAAAGCACACTCTTTTCTCACGGAAGCTCACACAAGGACCATGACAAAGTCGGACTCGCCATAAATGTTGTCCTGAGGCTGTTCGAGGACTCCGGAAATGTAGCTCTCCTCAAGGAACATACAGGGTGTTGCCATCAATCGGCAGGCACAGAGGGCCTCCGAGGGATCAAGCAACGGGTCTCGAAGTGGCTCAGCCGGCCCACGGGGGTGTGGAGGTAGTCAGTGAACTTGGAGCGAAAGTGATGCATACCGGAGAGGCCTACAAGTCCTCAAAAGTGTACTTCCTTTCACTTCAAGCATATAAGCGACTAAGAACTCATGGAAACAGCTGCCCGCTTCCCTTTCTGCACGGCTACTAGGGACCTAACCTGGAGGCAAGTTTTCACGTTGAGATTCCCTATAGCGCTAGAGCTTGTCAGGCGGACCACAACCGCGGCCACGGAAGCACCTGGTTCAGACAGAACGGACGCATACTTTTCCGCAAAGCATTCTTACAGGGTTGACAGGCCTGTCAAGAGCAGGGAATGTCAGGTAGCTTCAAGGCAGCATGAATGCAGCCTTCAAAATGGGACAGCAAGGCTAGTTCCAGCAGGAACCCGTTTCCATGGGCACACTCAGCATACACTCCTGTGGTTTCTAACAAGTCTAAAGAGACACAGGTTACCCTGTGTTTCCTCCCCTGAATCAACTTCTCGAAGTAGGGTGTTCTGCATCAAGCGAACTGCCTCAACCAAGGAACGCCGCAGCTGCTCCTCTGGGCCTGTGGCTATCCAAAAGCCTGCAGTGTCACAGGAAGAGCATGACTGTCTTAAATGGCAGTTAGAACGCACGCCCACTATCTCTGGGAGGCACGGTGACTTCAGGCAGGAGCTCCTGGATGGAATGCGAAGCCGAGGGTTACTCTGAGTTCAGCTCAGACTAGGGCAATGCGTCAGACTTCGACGCCATGAGGGACGTGCCACAACGGTGTTCGTGAACGTGTGCGAGTGCTGAGGAAATTAAGCTGCTCCCAAAGAGAGTGCAGTGCGTTTCCCTACTCTCGGCATACACAGAGGGGCTCTAAAGGGCTACGGGCCTGGATGTTGCTTAGCAGACCCAGGTGGGCCTGGGGGTACTCAGTGTTCCTGCCGGGCAGGGTGCCCACGCTAGCCTCCTAGGTGTCCAGAAAACTGTGCTGCCGTGGAAGTTACCCAGAGCAGAGGCCACCGCCTCATGGAAACTGCTGCACGCCTCCGCTTCTGCACGGCAGGTCAGGGCCTTACTTCCAGGCATCTGTTCAGGCTGGGTGTGCCGTTAGCGACACCGCATGGTGAGATGCTGACTTTCTCCTCAGGCAGAGTGACTTCGGGTAGGAGGTCCTCGAAGTACTCAAAGAACACTCTTTTCTCACGGAAGCTCACACAAGGGCCATGACAAAGTCGGACTCGCCAGAAATGTTGTCCTGAGGCTGTTCGAAGACTGTGGAAATGTACCTCTCCTCAAGGAACGTACAGGGTGTTGCCCATCACGCGGCATGCACAGAGGGCCTCCGAGGGATCAACCAACGGGTCTCGAAGTGGCTCAGCAGGCCCACGGGGGTGTGGAGGTACTCAGTGAACTTGGAGGAAAGTGATGCGTACCCGAGAGGCCTACAAGTCCTCAAAAGTGTATTTCCTTTCACATAAAGCATGTAAGCGACTAAGAACTGATGGAAACAGCTGCCTGCCTCCCTTTCTGCACGGCTACTAGTGACCTAACCTGGAGGCAAGTTTTCACGTTGAGATTCCCTTTAGCTCTAGAGCTTGTCAGGCAGACCACAACCGCGGCCACGGAAGCATCTGGCTCAGACAGAACAGACTCATACTTTTCAGCGAAGCATTCTTACAGGGTTGACAGGCCTGTCAAGAGCAGGGAATGTCAGGTAGCTTCAAGGCAGCATGAATGCAGCCTTCAAAATGGGAAAGCAAGGCTAGTTCCAGCAGGCCCCCGTTTCCATGGGCACATGCAGCAAACACCCGTGTGGTTTCTACCAAGTCTAAAGAGACACAGGTTACCCTGTGTTTCCTCCCCTGAATCAACTTCTCGAAGTAGGGTGTTCTGCATCAAGCGAACTGCCTCAACCAAGGAACGCCGCAGCTGCTCCTCTGGGCCTGTGGCTATCCAAAAGCCTGCAGTGTCACAGGAAGAGCAGGACTGTCTTAAATGGCAGTTAGAACGCACGCCCACTATCTCTGGGAGGCACGGTGACTTCAGGCAGGAGCTCCTAGATGGAATGCGAAGCCGAGGGTTACTCTGAGTTCAGCTCAGACTAGGGCAATGCGTCAGACTTCGACGCCATGCGGGACGTGCCACAACGGTGTTCGTGAACGTGTGCGAGTGCTGAGGAAATTAAGCTGCTCCCAAAGAGAGTGCAGTGCGTTTCCCTACTCTCGGCATACACAGAGGGGCTCTAAAGGGCTACGGGCCTGGATGTTGCTTAGCAGACCCAGGTGGGCCTGGGGGTACTCAGTGTTCCTGCCGGGAGCAGGGTGCCCACGCTAGCCTCCTAGGTGTCCAGAAAACTGTGCTGCCGTGGAAGTTACCCAGAGCAGAGGCCACCGCCTCATGGAAACTGCTGCACGCCTCCGCTTCTGCACGGCAGGTCAGGGCCTTACTTCCAGGCATCTGTTCAGGCTGGGTGTGCCGTTAGCGACACCGCATGGTGAGATGCTGACTTTCTCCTCAGGCAGAGTGACTTCGGGTAGGAGGTCCTCGAAGTACTCAAAGCACACTCTTTTCTCACGGAAGCTCACACAAGGACCATGACAAAGTCGGACTCGCCATAAATGTTGTCCTGAGGCTGTTCGAGGACTCCGGAAATGTAGCTCTCCTCAAGGAACATACAGGGTGTTGCCATCAATCGGCAGGCACAGAGGGCCTCCGAGGGATCAAGCAACGGGTCTCGAAGTGGCTCAGCCGGCCCACGGGGGTGTGGAGGTAGTCAGTGAACTTGGAGCGAAAGTGATGCATACCGGAGAGGCCTACAAGTCCTCAAAAGTGTACTTCCTTTCACATCAAGCATATAAGCGACTAAGAACTCATGGAAACAGCTGCCCGCTTCCCTTTCTGCACGGCTACTAGGGACCTAACCTGGAGGCAAGTTTTCACGTTGAGATTCCCTATAGCGCTAGAGCTTGTCAGGCGGACCACAACCGCGGCCACGGAAGCACCTGGTTCAGACAGAACGGATGCATACTTTTCCGCAAAGCATTCTTACAGGGTTGACAGGCCTGTCAAGAGCAGGGAATGTCAGGTAGCTTCAAGGCAGCATGAATGCAGCCTTCAAAATGGGACAGCAAGGCTAGTTCCAGCAGGAACCCGTTTCCATGGGCACACTCAGGATACACTCCTGTGGTTTCTAACAAGTCTAAAGAGACACAGGTTACCCTGTGTTTCCTCCCCTGAATCAACTTCTCGAAGTAGGGTGTTCTGCATCAAGCGAACTGCCTCAACCAAGGAACGCCGCAGCTGCTCCTCTGGGCCTGTGGCTATCCAAAAGCCTGCAGTGTCACAGGAAGAGCAGGACTGTCTTAAATGGCAGTTAGAACGCACGCCCACTATCTCTGGGAGGCACGGTGACTTCAGGCAGGAGCTCCTGGATGGAATGCGAAGCCGAGGGTTACTCTGAGTTCAGGTCAGACTAGGGCAATGCGTCAGACTTCGACGCCATGAGGGACGTGCCACAACGGTGTTCGTGAACGTGTGCGAGTGCTGAGGAAATTAAGCTGCTCCCAAAGAGAGTGCAGTGCGTTTCCCTACTCTCGGCATACACAGAGGGGCTCTAAAGGGCTACGGGCCTGGATGTTGCTTAGCAGACCCAGGTGGGCCTGGGGGTACTCAGTGTTCCTGCCGGGAGCAGGGTGTCCACGCTAGCCTCCTAGGTGTCCAGAAAACTGTGCTGCCGTGGAAGTTACCCAGAGCAGAGGCCACCGCCTCATGGAAACTGCTGCACGCCTCCGCTTGTGCACGGCAAATCAGGGCCTTACTTCCAGGCATCTGTTCAGGCTGGGTGTGCCGTTAGCGACACCGCATGGTGAGATGCTGACTTTCTCCTCAGGCAGAGTGACTTCGGGTAGGAGGTCCTCGAAGTACTCAAAGCACACTCTTTTCTCACGGAAGCTCACACAAGGGCCATGACAAAGTCGGACTCTCCAGAAATGTTGTCCTGAGGCTGTTCGAAGACTGTGGAAATGTACCTCTCCTCAAGGAATGTACAGGGTGTTGCCCATCACGCGGCATGCACAGAGGGCCTCCGAGGGATCAACCAACGGGTCTCGAAGTGGCTCAGCAGGCCCACGGGGGTGTGGAGGTACTCAGTGAACTTGGAGGAAAGTGATGCGTACCCGAGAGGCCTACAAGTCCTCAAAAGTGTATTTCCTTTCACATAAAGCATGTAAGCGACTAAGAACTGATGGAAACAGCTGCCTGCCTCCCTTTCTGCACGGCTACTAGTGACCTAACCTGGAGGCAAGTTTTCACGTTGAGATTCCCTTTAGCTCTAGAGCTTGTCAGGCAGACCACAACCGCGGCCACGGAAGCATCTGGCTCAGACAGAACAGACTCATACTTTTCAGCGAAGCATTCTTACAGGGTTGACAGGCCTGTCAAGAGCAGGGAATGTCAGGTAGCTTCAAGGCAGCATGAATGCAGCCTTCAAAATGGGAAAGCAAGGCTAGTTCCAGCAGGCCCCCGTTTCCATGGGCACATGCAGCAAACACCCGTGTGGTTTCTACCAAGTCTAAAGAGACACAGGTTACCCTGTGTTTCCTCCCCTGAATCAACTTCTCGAAGTAGGGTGTTCTGCATCAAGCGAACTGCCTCAACCAAGGAACGCCGCAGCTGCTCCTCTGGGCCTGTGGCTATCCAAAAGCCTGCAGTGTCACAGGAAGAGCATGACTGTCTTAAATGGCAGTTAGAACGCACGCCCACTATCTCTGGGAGGCACGGTGACTTCAGGCAGGAGCTCCTGGATGGAATGCGAAGCCGAGGGTTACTCTGAGTTCAGCTCAGACTAGGGCAATGCGTCAGACTTCGACGCCATGCGGGACGTGCCACAACGGTGTTCGTGAACGTGTGCGAGTGCTGAGGAAATTAAGCTGCTCCCAAAGAGAGTGCAGTGCGTTTCCCTACTCTCGGCATACACAGAGGGGCTCTAAAGGGCTACGGGCCTGGATGTTGCTTAGCAGACCCAGGTGGGCCTGGGGGTACTCAGTGTTCCTGCCGGGAGCAGGGTGCCCACGCTAGCCTCCTAGGTGTCCAGAAAACTGTGCTGCCGTGGAAGTTACCCAGAGCAGAGGCCACCGCCTCATGGAAACTGCTGCACGCCTCCGCTTGTGCACGGCAAATCAGGGCCTTACTTCCAGGCATCTGTTCAGGCTGGGTGTGCCGTTAGCGACACCGCATGGTGAGATGCTGACTTTCTCCTCAGGCAGAGTGACTTCGGGTAGGAGGTCCTCGAAGTACTCAAAGCACACTCTTTTCTCACGGAAGCTCACACAAGGGCCATGACAATGTCGGACTCTCCAGAAATGTTGTCCTGAGGCTGTTCGAAGACTGTGGAAATGTACCTCTCCTCAAGGAATGTACAGGGTGTTGCCCATCACGCGGCATGCACAGAGGGCCTCCGAGGGATCAACCAACGGGTCTCGAAGTGGCTCAGCAGGCCCACGGGGGTGTGGAGGTACTCAGTGAACTTGGAGGAAAGTGATGCGTACCCGAGAGGCCTACAAGTCCTCAAAAGTGTATTTCCTTTCACATAAAGCATGTAAGCGACTAAGAACTGATGGAAACAGCTGCCTGCCTCCCTTTCTGCACGGCTACTAGTGACCTAACCTGGAGGCAAGTTTTCACGTTGAGATTCCCTTTAGCTCTAGAGCTTGTCAGGCAGACCACAACCGCGGCCACGGAAGCATCTGGCTCAGACAGAACAGACTCATACTATTCAGCGAAGCATTCTTACAGGGTTGACAGGCCTGTCAAGAGCAGGGAATGTCAGGTAGCTTCAAGGCAGCATGAATGCAGCCTTCAAAATGGGAAAGCAAGGCTAGTTCCAACAGGCCCCCATTTCCATGGGCACATGCAGCAAACACCCGTGTGGTTTCTACCAAGTCTAAAGAGACACAGGTTACCCTGTGTTTCCTCCCCTGAATCAACTTCTCGAAGTAGGGTGTTCTGCATCAAGCGAACTGCCTCAACCAAGGAACGCCGCAGCTGCTCCTCTGGGCCTGTGGCTATCCAAAAGCCTGCAGTGTCACAGGAAGAGCATGACTGTCTTAAATGGCAGTTAGAACGCACGCCCACTATCTCTGGGAGGCACAGTGACTTCAGGCAGGAGCTCCTAGATGGAATGCGAAGCCGAGGGTTACTCTGAGTTCAGCTCAGACTAGGGCAATGCGTCAGACTTCGACGCCATGCGGGACGTGCCACAACGGTGTTCGTGAACGTGTGCGAGTGCTGAGGAAATTAAGCTGCTCCCAAAGAGAGTGCAGTGCGTTTCCCTACTCTCGGCATACACAGAGGGGCTCTAAAGGGCTACGGGCCTGGATGTTGCTTAGCAGACCCAGGTGGGCCTGGGGGTACTCAGTGTTCCTGCTGGGAGCAGGGTGCCCACGCTAGCCTCCTAGGTGTCCAGAAAACTGTGCTGCCGTGGAAGTTACCCAGAGCAGAGGCCACCGCCTCATGGAAACTGCTGCACGCCTCCGCTTCTGCACGGCAGGTCAGGGCCTTACTTCCAGGCATCTGTTCAGGCTGGGTGTGCCGTTAGCGACACCGCATGGTGAGATGCTGACTTTCTCCTCAGGCAGAGTGACTTCGGGTACGAGGTCCTCGAAGTACTCAAAGCACACTCTTTTCTCACGGAAGCTCACACAAGGACCATGACAAAGTCGGACTCGCCATAAATGTTGTCCTGAGGCTGTTCGAGGACTCCGGAAATGTAGCTCTCCTCAAGGAACATACAGGGTGTTGCCATCAATCGGCAGGCACAGAGGGCCTCCGAGGGATCAAGCAACGGGTCTCGAAGTGGCTCAGCCGGCCCACGGGGGTGTGGAGGTAGTCAGTGAACTTGGAGCGAAAGTGATGCATACCGGAGAGGCCTACAAGTCCTCAAAAGTGTACTTCCTTTCACTTCAAGCATATAAGCGACTAAGAACTCATGGAAACAGCTGCCCGCTTCCCTTTCTGCACGGCTACTAGGGACCTAACCTGGAGGCAAGTTTTCACGTTGAGATTCCCTATAGCGCTAGAGCTTGTCAGGCGGACCACAACCGCGGCCACGGAAGCACCTGGTTCAGACAGAACGGACGCATACTTTTCCGCAAAGCATTCTTACAGGGTTGACAGGCCTGTCAAGAGCAGGGAATGTCAGGTAGCTTCAAGGCAGCATGAATGCAGCCTTCAAAATGGGACAGCAAGGCTAGTTCCAGCAGGAACCCGTTTCCATGGGCACACTCAGCATACACTCCTGTGGTTTCTAACAAGTCTAAAGAGACACAGGTTACCCTGTGTTTCCTCCCCTGAATCAACTTCTCGAAGTAGGGTGTTCTGCATCAAGCGAACTGCCTCAACCAAGGAACGCCGCAGCTGCTCCTCTGGGCCTGTGGCTATCCAAAAGCCTGCAGTGTCACAGGAAGAGCATGACTGTCTTAAATGGCAGTTAGAACGCACGCCCACTATCTCTGGGAGGCACGGTGACTTCAGGCAGGAGCTCCTGGATGGAATGCGAAGCCGAGGGTTACTCTGAGTTCAGGTCAGACTAGGGCAATGCGTCAGACTTCGACGCCATGAGGGACGTGCCACAACGGTGTTCGTGAACGTGTGCGAGTGCTGAGGAAATTAAGCTGCTCCCAAAGAGAGTGCAGTGCGTTTCCCTACTCTCGGCATACACAGAGGGGCTCTAAAGGGCTACGGGCCTGGATGTTGCTTAGCAGACCCAGGTGGGCCTGGGGGTACTCAGTGTTCCTGCCGGGCAGGGTGCCCACGCTAGCCTCCTAGGTGTCCAGAAAACTGTGCTGCCGTGGAAGTTACCCAGAGCAGAGGCCACCGCCTCATGGAAACTGCTGCACGCCTCCGCTTCTGCACGGCAGGTCAGGGCCTTACTTCCAGGCATCTGTTCAGGCTGGGTGTGCCGTTAGCGACACCGCATGGTGAGATGCTGACTTTCTCCTCAGGCAGAGTGACTTCGGGTAGGAGGTCCTCGAAGTACTCAAAGCACACTGTTTTCTCACGGAAGCTCACACAAGGGCCATGACAAAGTCGGACTCTCCAGAAATGTTGTCCTGAGGCTGTTCGAAGACTGTGGAAATGTACCTCTCCTCAAGGAACGTACAGGGTGTTGCCCATCACGCGGCATGCACAGAGGGCCTCCGAGGGATCAACCAACGGGTCTCGAAGTGGCTCAGCAGGCCCACGGGGGTGTGGAGGTACTCAGTGAACTTGGAGGAAAGTGATGCGTACCCGAGAGGCCTACAAGTCCTCAAAAGTGTATTTCCTTTCACATAAAGCATGTAAGCGACTAAGAACTGATGGAAACAGCTGCCTGCCTCCCTTTCTGCACGGCTACTAGTGACCTAACCTGGAGGCAAGTTTTCACGTTGAGATTCCCTTTAGCTCTAGAGCTTGTCAGGCAGACCACAACCGCGGCCACGGAAGCATCTGGCTCAGACAGAACAGACTCATACTTTTCAGCGAAGCATTCTTACAGGGTTGACAGGCCTGTCAAGAGCAGGGAATGTCAGGTAGCTTCAAGGCAGCATGAATGCAGCCTTCAAAATGGGAAAGCAAGGCTAGTTCCAGCAGGCCCCCGTTTCCATGGGCACATGCAGCAAACACCCGTGTGGTTTCTACCAAGTCTAAAGAGACACAGGTTACCCTGTGTTTCCTCCCCTGAATCAACTTCTCGAAGTAGGGTGTTCTGCATCAAGCGAACTGCCTCAACCAAGGAACGCCGCAGCTGCTCCTCTGGGCCTGTGGCTATCCAAAAGCCTGCAGTGTCACAGGAAGAGCAGGACTGTCTTAAATGGCAGTTAGAACGCACGCCCACTATCTCTGGGAGGCACGGTGACTTCAGGCAGGAGCTCCTGGATGGAATGCGAAGCCGAGGGTTACTCTGAGTTCAGCTCAGACTAGGGCAATGCGTCAGACTTCGACGCCATGAGGGACGTGCCACAACGGTGTTCGTGAACGTGTGCGAGTGCTGAGGAAATTAAGCTGCTCCCAAAGAGAGTGCAGTGCGTTTCCCTACGCTCGGCATACACAGAGGGGCTCTAAAGGGCTACGGGCCTGGATGTTGCTTAGCAGACCCAGGTGGGCCTGGGGGTACTCAGTGTTCCTGCCGGGAGCAGGGTGCCCACGCTAGCCTCCTAGGTGTCCAGAAAACTGTGCTGCCGTGGAAGTTACCCAGAGCAGAGGCCACCGCCTCATGGAAACTGCTGCACGCCTCCGCTTCTGCACGGCAGGTCAGGGCCTTACTTCCAGGCATCTGTTCAGGCTGGGTGTACCGTTAGCGACACCGCATGGTGAGATGCTGACTTTCTCCTCAGGCAGAGTGACTTCGGGTACGAGGTCCTCGAAGTACTCAAAGCACACTCTTTTCTCACGGAAGCTCACACAAGGACCATGACAAAGTCGGACTCGCCATAAATGTTGTCCTGAGGCTGTTCGAGGACTCCGGAAATGTAGCTCTCCTCAAGGAACATACAGGGTGTTGCCATCAATCGGCAGGCACAGAGGGCCTCCGAGGGATCAAGCAACGGGTCTCGAAGTGGCTCAGCCGGCCCACGGGGATGTGGAGGTAGTCAGTGAACTTGGAGCGAAAGTGATGCATACCGGAGAGGCCTACAAGTCCTCAAAAGTGTACTTCCTTTCACATCAAGCATATAAGCGACTAAGAACTGATGGAAACAGCTGCCCGCTTCCCTTTCTGCACGGCTACTAGTGACCTAACCTGGAGGCAAGTTTTCACGTTGAGATTCCCTATAGCGCTAGAGCTTGTCAGGCGGACCACAACCGCGGCCACGGAAGCACCTGGTTCAGACAGAACGGACGCATACTTTTCAGCGAAGCATTCTTACAGGGTTGACAGGCCTGTCAAGAGCAGGGAATGTCAGGTAGCTTCAAGGCAGCATGAATGCAGCCTTCAAAATGGGACAGCAAGGCTAGTTCCAGCAGGCCCCCGTTTCCATGGACACATGCAGCAAACACCCGTGTGGTTTCTACCAAGTCTAAAGAGACACAGGTTACCCTGTGTTTCCTCCCCTGAATCAACTTCTCGAAGTAGGGTGTTCTGCATCAAGCGAACTGCCTCAACCAAGGAACGCCGCAGCTGCTCCTCTGGGCCTGTGGCTATCCAAAAGCCTGCAGTGTCACAGGAAGAGCATGACTGTCTTAAATGGCAGTTAGAACGCACGCCCACTATCTCTGGGAGGCACGGTGACTTCAGGCAGGAGCTCCTAGATGGAATGCGAAGCCGAGGGTTACTCTGAGTTCAGCTCAGACTAGGGCAATGCGTCAGACTTCGACGCCATGCGGGACGTGCCACAACGGTGTTCGTGAACGTGTGCGAGTGCTGAGGAAATTAAGCTGCTCCCAAAGAGAGTGCAGTGCGTTTCCCTACTCTCGGCATACACAGAGGGGCTCTAAAGGGCTACGGGCCTGGATGTTGCTTAGCAGACCCAGGTGGGCCTGGGGGTACTCAGTGTTCCTGCCGGGAGCAGGGTGCCCACGCTAGCCTCCTAGGTGTCCAGAAAACTGTGCTGCCGTGGAAGTTACCCAGAGCAGAGGCCACCGCCTCATGGAAACTGCTGCACGCCTCCGCTTCTGCACGGCAGGTCAGGGCCTTACTTCCAGGCATCTGTTCAGGCTGGGTGTGCCGTTAGCGACACCGCATGGTGAGATGCTGACTTTCTCCTCAGGCAGAGTGACTTCGGGTAGGAGGTCCTCGAAGTACTCAAAGCACACTCTTTTCTCACGGAAGCTCACACAAGGACCATGACAAAGTCGGACTCGCCATAAATGTTGTCCTGAGGCTGTTCGAGGACTCCGGAAATGTAGCTCTCCTCAAGGAACATACAGGGTGTTGCCATCAATCGGCAGGCACAGAGGGCCTCCGAGGGATCAAGCAACGGGTCTCGAAGTGGCTCAGCCGGCCCACGGGGGTGTGGAGGTAGTCAGTGAACTTGGAGCGAAAGTGATGCATACCCGAGAGGCCTAAGAGTCCTCAAAAGTGTACTTCCTTTCACATCAAGCATATAAGCGACTAAGAACTCATGGAAACAGCTGCCCGCTTCCCTTTCTGCACGGCTACTAGGGACCTAACCTGGAGGCAAGTTTTCACGTTGAGATTCCCTATAGCGCTAGAGCTTGTCAGGCGGACCACAACCGCGGCCACGGAAGCACCTGGTTCAGACAGAACGGATGCATACTTTTCCGCAAAGCATTCTTACAGGGTTGACAGGCCTGTCAAGAGCAGGGAATGTCAGGTAGCTTCAAGGCAGCATGAATGCAGCCTTCAAAATGGGACAGCAAGGCTAGTTCCAGCAGGAACCCGTTTCCATGGGCACACTCAGCATACACTCCTGTGGTTTCTACCAAGTCTAAAGAGACACAGGTTACCCTGTGTTTCCTCCCCTGAATCAACTTCTCGAAGTAGGGTGTTCTGCATCAAGCGAACTGCCTCAACCAAGGAACGCCGCAGCTGCTCCTCTGGGCCTGTGGCTATCCAAAAGCCTGCAGTGTCACAGGAAGAGCATGACTGTCTTAAATGGCAGTTAGAACGCACGCCCACTATCTCTGGGAGGCACGGTGACTTCAGGCAGGAGCTCCTGGATGGAATGCGAAGCCGAGGGTTACTCTGAGTTCAGCTCAGACTAGGGCAATGCGTCAGACTTCGACGCCATGCGGGACGTGCCACAACGGTGTTCGTGAACGTGTGCGAGTGCTGAGGAAATTAAGCTGCTCCCAAAGAGAGTGCAGTGCGTTTCCCTACTCTCGGCATACACAGAGGGGCTCTAAAGGGCTACGGGCCTGGATGTTGCTTAGCAGACCCAGGTGGGCCTGGGGGTACTCAGTGTTCCTGCCGGGAGCAGGGTGCCCACGCTAGCCTCCTAGGTGTCCAGAAAACTGTGCTGCCGTGGAAGTTACCCAGAGCAGAGGCCACCGCCTCATGGAAACTGCTGCACGCCTCCGCTTGTGCACGGCAAATCAGGGCCTTACTTCCAGGCATCTGTTCAGGCTGGGTGTGCCGTTAGCGACACCGCATGGTGAGATGCTGACTTTCTCCTCAGGCAGAGTGACTTCGGGTAGGAGGTCCTCGAAGTACTCAAAGCACACTCTTTTCTCACGGAAGCTCACACAAGGGCCATGACAAAGTCGGACTCTCCAGAAATGTTGTCCTGAGGCTGTTCGAAGACTGTGGAAATGTACCTCTCCTCAAGGAATGTACAGGGTGTTGCCCATCACGCGGCATGCACAGAGGGCCTCCGAGGGATCAACCAACGGGTCTCGAAGTGGCTCAGCAGGCCCACGGGGGTGTGGAGGTACTCAGTGAACTTGGAGGAAAGTGATGCGTACCCGAGAGGCCTACAAGTCCTCAAAAGTGTATTTCCTTTCACATAAAGCATGTAAGCGACTAAGAACTGATGGAAACAGCTGCCTGCCTCCCTTTCTGCACGGCTACTAGTGACCTAACCTGGAGGCAAGTTTTCACGTTGAGATTCCCTTTAGCTCTAGAGCTTGTCAGGCAGACCACAACCGCGGCCACGGAAGCATCTGGCTCAGACAGAACAGACTCATACTATTCAGCGAAGCATTCTTACAGGGTTGACAGGCCTGTCAAGAGCAGGGAATGTCAGGTAGCTTCAAGGCAGCATGAATGCAGCCTTCAAAATGGGAAAGCAAGGCTAGTTCCAACAGGCCCCCATTTCCATGGGCACATGCAGCAAACACCCGTGTGGTTTCTACCAAGTCTAAAGAGACACAGGTTACCCTGTGTTTCCTCCCCTGAATCAACTTCTCGAAGTAGGGTGTTCTGCATCAAGCGAACTGCCTCAACCAAGGAACGCCGCAGCTGCTCCTCTGGGCCTGTGGCTATCCAAAAGCCTGCAGTGTCACAGGAAGAGCATGACTGTCTTAAATGGCAGTTAGAACGCACGCCCACTATCTCTGGGAGGCACGGTGACTTCAGGCAGGAGCTCCTAGATGGAATGCGAAGCCGAGGGTTACTCTGAGTTCAGCTCAGACTAGGGCAATGCGTCAGACTTCGACGCCATGCGGGACGTGCCACAACGGTGTTCGTGAACGTGTGCGAGTGCTGAGGAAATTAAGCTGCTCCCAAAGAGAGTGCAGTGCGTTTCCCTACTCTCGGCATACACAGAGGGGCTCTAAAGGGCTACGGGCCTGGATGTTGCTTAGCAGACCCAGGTGGGCCTGGGGGTACTCAGTGTTCCTGCCGGGAGCAGGGTGCCCACGCTAACCTCCTAGGTGTCCAGAAAACTGTGCTGCCGTGGAAGTTACCCAGAGCAGAGGCCACCGCCTCATGGAAACTGCTGCACGCCTCCGCTTCTGCACGGCAGGTCAGGGCCTTACTTCCAGGCATCTGTTCAGGCTGGGTGTGCCGTTAGCGACACCGCATGGTGAGATGCTGACTTTCTCCTCAGGCAGAGTGACTTCGGGTACGAGGTCCTCGAAGTACTCAAAGCACACTCTTTTCTCACGGAAGCTCACACAAGGACCATGACAAAGTCGGACTCGCCATAAATGTTGTCCTGAGGCTGTTCGAGGACTCCGGAAATGTAGCTCTCCTCAAGGAACATACAGGGTGTTGCCATCAATCGGCAGGCACAGAGGGCCTCCGAGGGATCAAGCAACGGGTCTCGAAGTGGCTCAGCCGGCCCACGGGGGTGTGGAGGTAGTCAGTGAACTTGGAGCGAAAGTGATGCATACCGGAGAGGCCTACAAGTCCTCAAAAGTGTACTTCCTTTCACTTCAAGCATATAAGCGACTAAGAACTCATGGAAACAGCTGCCCGCTTCCCTTTCTGCACGGCTACTAGGGACCTAACCTGGAGGCAAGTTTTCACGTTGAGATTCCCTATAGCGCTAGAGCTTGTCAGGCGGACCACAACCGCGGCCACGGAAGCACCTGGTTCAGACAGAACGGACGCATACTTTTCCGCAAAGCATTCTTACAGGGTTGACAGGCCTGTCAAGAGCAGGGAATGTCAGGTAGCTTCAAGGCAGCATGAATGCAGCCTTCAAAATGGGACAGCAAGGCTAGTTCCAGCAGGAACCCGTTTCCATGGGCACACTCAGCATACACTCCTGTGGTTTCTAACAAGTCTAAAGAGACACAGGTTACCCTGTGTTTCCTCCCCTGAATCAACTTCTCGAAGTAGGGTGTTCTGCATCAAGCGAACTGCCTCAACCAAGGAACGCCGCAGCTGCTCCTCTGGGCCTGTGGCTATCCAAAAGCCTGCAGTGTCACAGGAAGAGCATGACTGTCTTAAATGGCAGTTAGAACGCACGCCCACTATCTCTGGGAGGCACGGTGACTTCAGGCAGGAGCTCCTGGATGGAATGCGAAGCCGAGGGTTACTCTGAGTTCAGCTCAGACTAGGGCAATGCGTCAGACTTCGACGCCATGAGGGACGTGCCACAACGGTGTTCGTGAACGTGTGCGAGTGCTGAGGAAATTAAGCTGCTCCCAAAGAGAGTGCAGTGCGTTTCCCTACTCTCGGCATACACAGAGGGGCTCTAAAGGGCTACGGGCCTGGATGTTGCTTAGCAGACCCAGGTGGGCCTGGGGGTACTCAGTGTTCCTGCCGGGCAGGGTGCCCACGCTAGCCTCCTAGGTGTCCAGAAAACTGTGCTGCCGTGGAAGTTACCCAGAGCAGAGGCCACCGCCTCATGGAAACTGCTGCACGCCTCCGCTTCTGCACGGCAGGTCAGGGCCTTACTTCCAGGCATCTGTTCAGGCTGGGTGTGCCGTTAGCGACACCGCATGGTGAGATGCTGACTTTCTCCTCAGGCAGAGTGACTTCGGGTAGGAGGTCCTCGAAGTACTCAAAGAACACTCTTTTCTCACGGAAGCTCACACAAGGGCCATGACAAAGTCGGACTCTCCAGAAATGTTGTCCTGAGGCTGTTCGAAGACTGTGGAAATGTACCTCTCCTCAAGGAACGTACAGGGTGTTGCCCATCACGCGGCATGCACAGAGGGCCTCCGAGGGATCAACCAACGGGTCTCGAAGTGGCTCAGCAGGCCCACGGCGGTGTGGAGGTACTCAGTGAACTTGGAGGAAAGTGATGCGTACCCGAGAGGCCTACAAGTCCTCAAAAGTGTATTTCCTTTCACATAAAGCATGTAAGCGACTAAGAACTGATGGAAACAGCTGCCTGCCTCCCTTTCTGCACGGCTACTAGTGACCTAACCTGAAGGCAAGTTTTCACGTTGAGATTCCCTTTAGCTCTAGAGCTTGTCAGGCAGACCACAACCGCGGCCACGGAAGCATCTGGCTCAGACAGAACAGACTCATACTTTTCAGCGAAGCATTCTTACAGGGTTGACAGGCCTGTCAAGAGCAGGGAATGTCAGGTAGCTTCAAGGCAGCATGAATGCAGCCTTCAAAATGGGAAAGCAAGGCTAGTTCCAGCAGGCCCCCGTTTCCATGGGCACATGCAGCAAACACCCGTGTGGTTTCTACCAAGTCTAAAGAGACACAGGTTACCCTGTGTTTCCTCCCCTGAATCAACTTCTCGAAGTAGGGTGTTCTGCATCAAGCGAACTGCCTCAACCAAGGAACGCCGCAGCTGCTCCTCTGGGCCTGTGGCTATCCAAAAGCCTGCAGTGTCACAGGAAGAGCAGGACTGTCTTAAATGGCAGTTAGAACGCACGCCCACTATCTCTGGGAGGCACGGTGACTTCAGGCAGGAGCTCCTAGATGGAATGCGAAGCCGAGGGTTACTCTGAGTTCAGCTCAGACTAGGGCAATGCGTCAGACTTCGACGCCATGCGGGACGTGCCACAACGGTGTTCGTGAACGTGTGCGAGTGCTGAGGAAATTAAGCTGCTCCCAAAGAGAGTGCAGTGCGTTTCCCTACTCTCGGCATACACAGAGGGGCTCTAAAGGGCTACGGGCCTGGATGTTGCTTAGCAGACCCAGGTGGGCCTGGGGGTACTCAGTGTTCCTGCCGGGAGCAGGGTGCCCACGCTAGCCTCCTAGGTGTCCAGAAAACTGTGCTGCCGTGGAAGTTACCCAGAGCAGAGGCCACCGCCTCATGGAAACTGCTGCACGCCTCCGCTTCTGCACGGCAGGTCAGGGCCTTACTTCCAGGCATCTGTTCAGGCTGGGTGTGCCGTTAGCGACACCGCATGGTGAGATGCTGACTTTCTCCTCAGGCAGAGTGACTTCGGGTAGGAGGTCCTCGAAGTACTCAAAGCACACTCTTTTCTCACGGAAGCTCACACAAGGACCATGACAAAGTCGGACTCGCCATAAATGTTGTCCTGAGGCTGTTCGAGGACTCCGGAAATGTAGCTCTCCTCAAGGAACATACAGGGTGTTGCCATCAATCGGCAGGCACAGAGGGCCTCCGAGGGATCAAGCAACGGGTCTCGAAGTGGCTCAGCCGGCCCACGGGGGTGTGGAGGTAGTCAGTGAACTTGGAGCGAAAGTGATGCATACCGGAGAGGCCTACAAGTCCTCAAAAGTGTACTTCCTTTCACATCAAGCATATAAGCGACTAAGAACTCATGGAAACAGCTGCCCGCTTCCCTTTCTGCACGGCTACTAGGGACCTAACCTGGAGGCAAGTTTTCACGTTGAGATTCCCTATAGCGCTAGAGCTTGTCAGGCGGACCACAACCGCGGCCACGGAAGCACCTGGTTCAGACAGAACGGATGCATACTTTTCCGCAAAGCATTCTTACAGGGTTGACAGGCCTGTCAAGAGCAGGGAATGTCAGGTAGCTTCAAGGCAGCATGAATGCAGCCTTCAAAATGGGACAGCAAGGCTAGTTCCAGCAGGAACCCGTTTCCATGGGCACACTCAGGATACACTCCTGTGGTTTCTAACAAGTCTAAAGAGACACAGGTTACCCTGTGTTTCCTCCCCTGAATCAACTTCTCGAAGTAGGGTGTTCTGCATCAAGCGAACTGCCTCAACCAAGGAACGCCGCAGCTGCTCCTCTGGGCCTGTGGCTATCCAAAAGCCTGCAGTGTCACAGGAAGAGCAGGACTGTCTTAAATGGCAGTTAGAACGCACGCCCACTATCTCTGGGAGGCACGGTGACTTCAGGCAGGAGCTCTTGATGGAATGCGAAGCCGAGGGTTACTCTGATTTCAGGTCAGACTAGGGCAATGCGTCAGACTTCGACGCCATGCGGGACGTGCCACAACGGTGTTCGTAAACGTGTGCGAGTGCTGAGGAAATTAAGCTGCTCCCAAAGAGAGTGCAGTGCGTTTCCCTACTCTCGGCATACACAGAGGGGCTCTAAAGGGCTACGGGCCTGGATATTGCTTAGCAGACCCAGGTGGGCCTGGGGGTACTCAGTGTTCCTGCCGGGAGCAGGGTGCCCACGCTAGCCTCCTAGGTGTCCAGAAAACTGTGCTGCCGTGGAAGTTACCCAGAGCAGAGGCCACCGCCTCATGGAAACTGCTGCACGCCTCCGCTTCTGCACGGCAGGTCAGGGCCTTACTTCCAGGCATCTGTTCAGGCTGGGTGTGCCGTTAGCGACACCGCATGGTGAGATGCTGACTTTCTCCTCAGGCAGAGTGACTTCGGGTACGAGGTCCTCGAAGTACTCAAAGCACACTCTTTTCTCACGGAAGCTCACACAAGGGCCATGACAAAGTCGGACTCGCCAGAAATGTTGTCCTGAGGCTGTTCGAGGACTCCGGAAATGTAGCTCTCCTCAAGGAACATACAGGGTGTTGCCATCAATCGGCAGGCACAGAGGGCCTCCGAGGGATCAAGCAACGGGTCTCGAAGTGGCTCAGCCGGCCCACGGGGGTGTGGAGGTAGTCAGTGAACTTGGAGCGAAAGTGATGCATACCGGAGAGGCCTAAGAGTCCTCAAAAGTGTACTTCCTTTCACATCAAGCATATAAGCGACTAAGAACTCATGGAAACAGCTGCCCGCTTCCCTTTCTGCACGGCTACTAGGGACCTAACCTGGAGGCAAGTTTTCACGTTGAGATTCCCTATAGCGCTAGAGCTTGTCAGGCGGACCACAACCGCGGCCACGGAAGCACCTGGTTCAGACAGAACGGATGCATACTTTTCCGCAAAGCATTCTTACAGGGTTGACAGGCCTGTCAAGAGCAGGGAATGTCAGGTAGCTTCAAGGCAGCATGAATGCAGCCTTCAAAATGGGACAGCAAGGCTAGTTCCAGCAGGAACCCGTTTCCATGGGCACATGCAGCAAACACCCGTGTGGTTTCTACCAAGTCTAAAGAGACACAGGTTACCCTGTGTTTCCTCCCCTGAATCAACTTCTCGAAGTAGGGTGTTCTGCATCAAGCGAACTGCCTCAACCAAGGAACGCCGCAGCTGCTCCTCTGGGCCTGTGGCTATCCAAAAGCCTGCAGTGTCACAGGAAGAGCATGACTGTCTTAAATGGCAGTTAGAACGCACGCCCACTATCTCTGGGAGGCACGGTGACTTCAGGCAGGAGCTCCTGGATGGAATGCGAAGCCGAGGGTTACTCTGAGTTCAGCTCAGACTAGGGCAATGCGTCAGACTTCGACGCCATGAGGGACGTGCCACAACGGTGTTCGTGAACGTGTGCGAGTGCTGAGGAAATTAAGCTGCTCCCAAAGAGAGTGCAGTGCGTTTCCCTACTCTCGGCATACACAGAGGGGCTCTAAAGGGCTACGGGCCTGGATGTTGCTTAGCAGACCCAGGTGGGCCTGGGGGTACTCAGTGTTCCTGCCGGGAGCAGGGTGCCCACGCTAGCCTCCTAGGTGTCCAGAAAACTGTGCTGCCGTGGAAGTTACCCAGAGCAGAGGCCACCGCCTCATGGAAACTGCTGCACGCCTCCGCTTGTGCACGGCAAATCAGGGCCTTACTTCCAGGCATCTGTTCAGGCTGGGTGTGCCGTTAGCGACACCGCATGGTGAGATGCTGACTTTCTCCTCAGGCAGAGTGACTTCGGGTAGGAGGTCCTCGAAGTACTCAAAGCACACTCTTTTCTCACGGAAGCTCACACAAGGGCCATGACAAAGTCGGACTCTCCAGAAATGTTGTCCTGAGGCTGTTCGAAGACTGTGGAAATGTACCTCTCCTCAAGGAATGTACAGGGTGTTGCCCATCACGCGGCATGCACAGAGGGCCTCCGAGGGATCAACCAACGGGTCTCGAAGTGGCTCAGCAGGCCCACGGGGGTGTGGAGGTACTCAGTGAACTTGGAGGAAAGTGATGCGTACCCGAGAGGCCTACAAGTCCTCAAAAGTGTATTTCCTTTCACATAAAGCATGTAAGCGACTAAGAACTGATGGAAACAGCTGCCTGCCTCCCTTTCTGCACGGCTACTAGTGACCTAACCTGGAGGCAAGTTTTCACGTTGAGATTCCCTTTAGCTCTAGAGCTTGTCAGGCAGACCACAACCGCGGCCACGGAAGCATCTGGCTCAGACAGAACAGACTCATACTTTTCAGCGAAGCATTCTTACAGGGTTGACAGGCCTGTCAAGAGCAGGGAATGTCAGGTAGCTTCAAGGCAGCATGAATGCAGCCTTCAAAATGGGAAAGCAAGGCTAGTTCCAGCAGGCCCCCGTTTCCATGGGCACATGCAGCAAACACCCGTGTGGTTTCTACCAAGTCTAAAGAGACACAGGTTACCCTGTGTTTCCTCCCCTGAATCAACTTCTCGAAGTAGGGTGTTCTGCATCAAGCGAACTGCCTCAACCAAGGAACGCCGCAGCTGCTCCTCTGGGCCTGTGGCTATCCAAAAGCCTGCAGTGTCACAGGAAGAGCATGACTGTCTTAAATGGCAGTTAGAACGCACGCCCACTATCTCTGGGAGGCACGGTGACTTCAGGCAGGAGCTCCTGGATGGAATGCGAAGCCGAGGGTTACTCTGAGTTCAGCTCAGACTAGGGCAATGCGTCAGACTTCGACGCCATGCGGGACGTGCCACAACGGTGTTCGTGAACGTGTGCGAGTGCTGAGGAAATTAAGCTGCTCCCAAAGAGAGTGCAGTGCGTTTCCCTACTCTCGGCATACACAGAGGGGCTCTAAAGGGCTACGGGCCTGGATGTTGCTTAGCAGACCCAGGTGGGCCTGGGGGTACTCAGTGTTCCTGCCGGGAGCAGGGTGCCCACGCTAGCCTCCTAGGTGTCCAGAAAACTGTGCTGCCGTGGAAGTTACCCAGAGCAGAGGCCACCGCCTCATGGAAACTGCTGCACGCCTCCGCTTGTGCACGGCAAATCAGGGCCTTACTTCCAGGCATCTGTTCAGGCTGGGTGTGCCGTTAGCGACACCGCATGGTGAGATGCTGACTTTCTCCTCAGGCAGAGTGACTTCGGGTAGGAGGTCCTCGAAGTACTCAAAGCACACTCTTTTCTCACGGAAGCTCACACAAGGGCCATGACAAAGTCGGACTCTCCAGAAATGTTGTCCTGAGGCTGTTCGAAGACTGTGGAAATGTACCTCTCCTCAAGGAATGTACAGGGTGTTGCCCATCACGCGGCATGCACAGAGGGCCTCCGAGGGATCAACCAACGGGTCTCGAAGTGGCTCAGCAGGCCCACGGGGGTGTGGAGGTACTCAGTGAACTTGGAGGAAAGTGATGCGTACCCGAGAGGCCTACAAGTCCTCAAAAGTGTATTTCCTTTCACATAAAGCATGTAAGCGACTAAGAACTGATGGAAACAGCTGCCTGCCTCCCTTTCTGCACGGCTACTAGTGACCTAACCTGGAGGCAAGTTTTCACGTTGAGATTCCCTTTAGCTCTAGAGCTTGTCAGGCAGACCACAACCGCGGCCACGGAAGCATCTGGCTCAGACAGAACAGACTCATACTATTCAGCGAAGCATTCTTACAGGGTTGACAGGCCTGTCAAGAGCAGGGAATGTCAGGTAGCTTCAAGGCAGCATGAATGCAGCCTTCAAAATGGGAAAGCAAGGCTAGTTCCAACAGGCCCCCATTTCCATGGGCACATGCAGCAAACACCCGTGTGGTTTCTACCAAGTCTAAAGACACACAGGTTACCCTGTGTTTCCTCCCCTGAATCAACTTCTCGAAGTAGGGTGTTCTGCATCAAGCGAACTGCCTCAACCAAGGAACGCCGCAGCTGCTCCTCTGGGCCTGTGGCTATCCAAAAGCCTGCAGTGTCACAGGAAGAGCATGACTGTCTTAAATGGCAGTTAGAACGCACGCCCACTATCTCTGGGAGGCACAGTGACTTCAGGCAGGAGCTCCTAGATGGAATGCGAAGCCGAGGGTTACTCTGAGTTCAGCTCAGACTAGGGCAATGCGTCAGACTTCGACGCCATGCGGGACGTGCCACAACGGTGTTCGTGAACGTGTGCGAGTGCTGAGGAAATTAAGCTGCTCCCAAAGAGAGTGCAGTGCGTTTCCCTACTCTCGGCATACACAGAGGGGCTCTAAAGGGCTACGGGCCTGGATGTTGCTTAGCAGACCCAGGTGGGCCTGGGGGTACTCAGTGTTCCTGCTGGGAGCAGGGTGCCCACGCTAGCCTCCTAGGTGTCCAGAAAACTGTGCTGCCGTGGAAGTTACCCAGAGCAGAGGCCACCGCCTCATGGAAACTGCTGCACGCCTCCGCTTCTGCACGGCAGGTCAGGGCCTTACTTCCAGGCATCTGTTCAGGCTGGGTGTGCCGTTAGCGACACCGCATGGTGAGATGCTGACTTTCTCCTCAGGCAGAGTGACTTCGGGTACGAGGTCCTCGAAGTACTCAAAGCACACTCTTTTCTCACGGAAGCTCACACAAGGACCATGACAAAGTCGGACTCGCCATAAATGTTGTCCTGAGGCTGTTCGAGGACTCCGGAAATGTAGCTCTCCTCAAGGAACATACAGGGTGTTGCCATCAATCGGCAGGCACAGAGGGCCTCCGAGGGATCAAGCAACGGGTCTCGAAGTGGCTCAGCCGGCCCACGGGGGTGTGGAGGTAGTCAGTGAACTTGGAGCGAAAGTGATGCATACCGGAGAGGCCTA
This sequence comes from Pseudorca crassidens, assembly GCF_039906515.1. Classification (NCBI taxonomy): domain Eukaryota; kingdom Metazoa; phylum Chordata; class Mammalia; order Artiodactyla; family Delphinidae; genus Pseudorca; species Pseudorca crassidens. The sequence continues at coordinate 50,940,550 of NC_090312.1, forward strand.
CAAGTCCTCAAAAGTGTACTTCCTTTCACTTCAAGCATATAAGCGACTAAGAACTCATGGAAACAGCTGCCCGCTTCCCTTTCTGCACGGCTACTAGGGACCTAACCTGGAGGCAAGTTTTCACGTTGAGATTCCCTATAGCGCTAGAGCTTGTCAGGCGGACCACAACCGCGGCCACGGAAGCACCTGGTTCAGACAGAACGGACGCATACTTTTCCGCAAAGCATTCTTACAGGGTTGACAGGCCTGTCAAGAGCAGGGAATGTCAGGTAGCTTCAAGGCAGCATGAATGCAGCCTTCAAAATGGGACAGCAAGGCTAGTTCCAGCAGGAACCCGTTTCCATGGGCACACTCAGCATACACTCCTGTGGTTTCTAACAAGTCTAAAGAGACACAGGTTACCCTGTGTTTCCTCCCCTGAATCAACTTCTCGAAGTAGGGTGTTCTGCATCAAGCGAACTGCCTCAACCAAGGAACGCCGCAGCTGCTCCTCTGGGCCTGTGGCTATCCAAAAGCCTGCAGTGTCACAGGAAGAGCATGACTGTCTTAAATGGCAGTTAGAACGCACGCCCACTATCTCTGGGAGGCACGGTGACTTCAGGCAGGAGCTCCTGGATGGAATGCGAAGCCGAGGGTTACTCTGAGTTCAGCTCAGACTAGGGCAATGCGTCAGACTTCGACGCCATGAGGGACGTGCCACAACGGTGTTCGTGAACGTGTGCGAGTGCTGAGGAAATTAAGCTGCTCCCAAAGAGAGTGCAGTGCGTTTCCCTACTCTCGGCATACACAGAGGGGCTCTAAAGGGCTACGGGCCTGGATGTTGCTTAGCAGACCCAGGTGGGCCTGGGGGTACTCAGTGTTCCTGCCGGGCAGGGTGCCCACGCTAGCCTCCTAGGTGTCCAGAAAACTGTGCTGCCGTGGAAGTTACCCAGAGCAGAGGCCACCGCCTCATGGAAACTGCTGCACGCCTCCGCTTCTGCACGGCAGGTCAGGGCCTTACTTCCAGGCATCTGTTCAGGCTGGGTGTGCCGTTAGCGACACCGCATGGTGAGATGCTGACTTTCTCCTCAGGCAGAGTGACTTCGGGTAGGAGGTCCTCGAAGTACTCAAAGAACACTCTTTTCTCACGGAAGCTCACACAAGGGCCATGACAAAGTCGGACTCTCCAGAAATGTTGTCCTGAGGCTGTTCGAAGACTGTGGAAATGTACCTCTCCTCAAGGAACGTACAGGGTGTTGCCCATCACGCGGCATGCACAGAGGGCCTCCGAGGGATCAACCAACGGGTCTCGAAGTGGCTCAGCAGGCCCACGGGGGTGTGGAGGTACTCAGTGAACTTGGAGGAAAGTGATGCGTACCCGAGAGGCCTACAAGTCCTCAAAAGTGTATTTCCTTTCACATAAAGCATGTAAGCGACTAAGAACTGATGGAAACAGCTGCCTGCCTCCCTTTCTGCACGGCTACTAGTGACCTAACCTGGAGGCAAGTTTTCACGTTGAGATTCCCTTTAGCTCTAGAGCTTGTCAGGCAGACCACAACCGCGGCCACGGAAGCATCTGGCTCAGACAGAACAGACTCATACTTTTCAGCGAAGCATTCTTACAGGGTTGACAGGCCTGTCAAGAGCAGGGAATGTCAGGTAGCTTCAAGGCAGCATGAATGCAGCCTTCAAAATGGGAAAGCAAGGCTAGTTCCAGCAGGCCCCCGTTTCCATGGGCACATGCAGCAAACACCCGTGTGGTTTCTACCAAGTCTAAAGAGACACAGGTTACCCTGTGTTTCCTCCCCTGAATCAACTTCTCGAAGTAGGGTGTTCTGCATCAAGCGAACTGCCTCAACCAAGGAACGCCGCAGCTGCTCCTCTGGGCCTGTGGCTATCCAAAAGCCTGCAGTGTCACAGGAAGAGCATGACTGTCTTAAATGGCAGTTAGAACGCACGCCCACTATCTCTGGGAGGCACGGTGACTTCAGGCAGGAGCTCCTAGATGGAATGCGAAGCCGAGGGTTACTCTGAGTTCAGCTCAGACTAGGGCAATGCGTCAGACTTCGACGCCATGCGGGACGTGCCACAACGGTGTTCGTGAACGTGTGCGAGTGCTGAGGAAATTAAGCTGCTCCCAAAGAGAGTGCAGTGCGTTTCCCTACTCTCGGCATACACAGAGGGGCTCTAAAGGGCTACGGGCCTGGATGTTGCTTAGCAGACCCAGGTGGGCCTGGGGGTACTCAGTGTTCCTGCCGGGAGCAGGGTGCCCACGCTAGCCTCCTAGGTGTCCAGAAAACTGTGCTGCCGTGGAAGTTACCCAGAGCAGAGGCCACCGCCTCATGGAAACTGCTGCACGCCTCCGCTTCTGCACGGCAGGTCAGGGCCTTACTTCCAGGCATCTGTTCAGGCTGGGTGTGCCGTTAGCGACACCGCATGGTGAGATGCTGACTTTCTCCTCAGGCAGAGTGACTTCGGGTAGGAGGTCCTCGAAGTACTCAAAGCACACTCTTTTCTCACGGAAGCTCACACAAGGACCATGACAAAGTCGGACTCGCCATAAATGTTGTCCTGAGGCTGTTCGAGGACTCCGGAAATGTAGCTCTCCTCAAGGAACATACAGGGTGTTGCCATCAATCGGCAGGCACAGAGGGCCTCCGAGGGATCAAGCAACGGGTCTCGAAGTGGCTCAGCCGGCCCACGGGGGTGTGGAGGTAGTCAGTGAACTTGGAGCGAAAGTGATGCATACCGGAGAGGCCTACAAGTCCTCAAAAGTGTACTTCCTTTCACATCAAGCATATAAGCGACTAAGAACTCATGGAAACAGCTGCCCGCTTCCCTTTCTGCACGGCTACTAGGGACCTAACCTGGAGGCAAGTTTTCACGTTGAGATTCCCTATAGCGCTAGAGCTTGTCAGGCGGACCACAACCGCGGCCACGGAAGCACCTGGTTCAGACAGAACGGACGCATACTTTTCCGCAAAGCATTCTTACAGGGTTGACAGGCCTGTCAAGAGCAGGGAATGTCAGGTAGCTTCAAGGCAGCATGAATGCAGCCTTCAAAATGGGACAGCAAGGCTAGTTCCAGCAGGAACCCGTTTCCATGGGCACACTCAGCATACACTCCTGTGGTTTCTAACAAGTCTAAAGAGACACAGGTTACCCTGTGTTTCCTCCCCTGAATCAACTTCTCGAAGTAGGGTGTTCTGCATCAAGCGAACTGCCTCAACCAAGGAACGCCGCAGCTGCTCCTCTGGGCCTGTGGCTATCCAAAAGCCTGCAGTGTCACAGGAAGAGCATGACTGTCTTAAATGGCAGTTAGAACGCACGCCCACTATCTCTGGGAGGCACGGTGACTTCAGGCAGGAGCTCCTGGATGGAATGCGAAGCCGAGGGTTACTCTGAGTTCAGCTCAGACTAGGGCAATGCGTCAGACTTCGACGCCATGAGGGACGTGCCACAACGGTGTTCGTGAACGTGTGCGAGTGCTGAGGAAATTAAGCTGCTCCCAAAGAGAGTGCAGTGCGTTTCCCTACTCTCGGCATACACAGAGGGGCTCTAAAGGGCTACGGGCCTGGATGTTGCTTAGCAGACCCAGGTGGGCCTGGGGGTACTCAGTGTTCCTGCCGGGCAGGGTGCCCACGCTAGCCTCCTAGGTGTCCAGAAAACTGTGCTGCCGTGGAAGTTACCCAGAGCAGAGGCCACCGCCTCATGGAAACTGCTGCACGCCTCCGCTTCTGCACGGCAGGTCAGGGCCTTACTTCCAGGCATCTGTTCAGGCTGGGTGTGCCGTTAGCGACACCGCATGGTGAGATGCTGACTTTCTCCTCAGGCAGAGTGACTTCGGGTAGGAGGTCCTCGAAGTACTCAAAGAACACTCTTTTCTCACGGAAGCTCACACAAGGGCCATGACAAAGTCGGACTCTCCAGAAATGTTGTCCTGAGGCTGTTCGAAGACTGTGGAAATGTACCTCTCCTCAAGGAACGTACAGGGTGTTGCCCATCACGCGGCATGCACAGAGGGCCTCCGAGGGATCAACCAACGGGTCTCGAAGTGGCTCAGCAGGCCCACGGGGGTGTGGAGGTACTCAGTGAACTTGGAGGAAAGTGATGCGTACCCGAGAGGCCTACAAGTCCTCAAAAGTGTATTTCCTTTCACATAAAGCATGTAAGCGACTAAGAACTGATGGAAACAGCTGCCTGCCTCCCTTTCTGCACGGCTACTAGTGACCTAACCTGGAGGCAAGTTTTCACGTTGAGATTCCCTTTAGCTCTAGAGCTTGTCAGGCAGACCACAACCGCGGCCACGGAAGCATCTGGCTCAGACAGAACAGACTCATACTTTTCAGCGAAGCATTCTTACAGGGTTGACAGGCCTGTCAAGAGCAGGGAATGTCAGGTAGCTTCAAGGAAACATGAATGCAGCCTTCAAAATGGGAAAGCAAGGCTAGTTCCAGCAGGTCCCCGTTTCCATGGGAACATGCAGCAAACACCCGTGTGGTTTCTACCAAGTCTAAAGAGACACAGGTTACCCTGTGTTTCCTCCCCTGAATCAACTTCTCGAAGTAGGGTGTTCTGCATCAAGCGAACTGCCTCAACCAAGGAACGCCGCAGCTGCTCCTCTGGGCCTGTGGCTATCCAAAAGCCTGCAGTGTCACAGGAAGAGCAGGACTGTCTTAAATGGCAGTTAGAACGCACGCCCACTATCTCTGAGAGGCACGGTGACTTCAGGCAGGAGCTCCTAGATGGAATGCGAAGCCGAGGGTTACTCTGAGTTCAGCTCAGACTAGGGCAATGCGTCAGACTTCGACGCCATGCGGGACGTGCCACAACGGTGTTCGTGAACGTGTGCGAGTGCTGAGGAAATTAAACTGCTCCCAAAGAGAGTGCAGTGCGTTTCCCTACTCTCGGCATACACAGAGGGGCTCTAAAGGGCTACGGGCCTGGATGTTGCTTAGCAGACCCAGGTGGGCCTGGGGGTACTCAGTGTTCCTGCCGGGAGCAGGGTGCCCACGTTAGCCTCCTAGGTGTCCAGAAAACTGTGCTGCCGTGGAAGTTACCCAGAGCAGAGGCCACCGCCTCATGGAAACTGCTGCACGCCTCCGCTTCTGCACGGCAGGTCAGGGCCTTACTTCCAGGCATCTGTTCAGGCTGGGTGTGCCGTTAGCGACACCGCATGGTGAGATGCTGACTTTCTCCTCAGGCAGAGTGACTTCGGGTACGAGGTTCTCGAAGTACTCAAAGCACACTCTTTTCTCACGGAAGCTCACACAAGGGCCATGACAAAGTCGGACTCGCCATAAATGTTGTCCTGAGGCTGTTCGAGGACTCCGGAAATGTAGCTCTCCTCAAGGAACATACAGGGTGTTGCCATCAATCGGCAGGCACAGAGGGCCTCCGAGGGATCAAGCAACGGGTCTCGAAGTGGCTCAGCCGGCCCACGGGGGTGTGGAGGTAGTCAGTGAACTTGGAGCGAAAGTGATGCATACCCGAGAGGCCTAAGAGTCCTCAAAAGTGTACTTCCTTTCACATCAAGCATATAAGCGACTACGAACTCATGGAAACAGCTGCCCGCTTCCCTTTCTGCACGGCTACTAGGGGCCAAACCTGGAGGCAAGTTTTCACGTTGAGATTCCCTATAGCGCTAGAGCTTGTCAGGCGGACCACAACCGCGGCCACGGAAGCACCTGGTTCAGACAGAACGGATGCATACTTTTCCGCAAAGCATTCTTACAGGGTTGACAGGCCTGTCAAGAGCAGGGAATGTCAGGTAGCTTCAAGGCAGCATGAATGCAGCCTTCAAAATGGGACAGCAAGGCTAGTTCCAGCAGGAACCCGTTTCCATGGGCACACTCAGGATACACTCCTGTGGTTTCTAACAAGTCTAAAGAGACACAGGTTACCCTGTGTTTCCTCCCCTGAATCAACTTCTCGAAGTAGGGTGTTCTGCATCAAGCGAACTGCCTCAACCAAGGAACGCCGCAGCTGCTCCTCTGGGCCTGTGGCTATCCAAAAGCCTGCAGTGTCACAGGAAAAGCAGGACTGTCTTAAATGGCAGTTAGAACGCACGCCCACTATCTCTGGGAGGCACGGTGACTTCAGGCAGGAGCTCCTAGATGGAATGCGAAGCCGAGGGTTACTCTGATTTCAGGTCAGACTAGGGCAATGCGTCAGACTTCGACGCCATGCGGGACGTGCCACAACGGTGTTCGTAAACGTGTGCGAGTGCTGAGGAAATTAAGCTGCTCCCAAAGAGAGTGCAGTGCGTTTCCCTACTCTCGGCATACACAGAGGGGCTCTAAAGGGCTACGGGCCTGGATATTGCTTAGCAGACCCAGGTGGGCCTGGGGGTACTCAGTGTTCCTGCCGGGAGCAGGGTGCCCACGCTAGCCTCCTAGGTGTCCAGAAAACTGTGCTGCCGTGGAAGTTACCCAGAGCAGAGGCCACCGCCTCATGGAAACTGCTGCACGCCTCCGCTTCTGCACGGCAGGTCAGGGCCTTACTTCCAGGCATCTGTTCAGGCTGGGTGTGCCGTTAGCGACACCGCATGGTGAGATGCTGACTTTCTCCTCAGGCAGAGTGACTTCGGGTACGAGGTCCTCGAAGTACTCAAAGCACACTCTTTTCTCACGGAAGCTCACACAAGGGCCATGACAAAGTCGGACTCGCCAGAAATGTTGTCCTGAGGCTGTTCGAGGACTCCGGAAATGTAGCTCTCCTCAAGGAACATACAGGGTGTTGCCATCAATCGGCAGGCACAGAGGGCCTCCGAGGGATCAAGCAACGGGTCTCGAAGTGGCTCAGCCGGCCCACGGGGGTGTGGAGGTAGTCAGTGAACTTGGAGCGAAAGTGATGCATACCGGAGAGGCCTAAGAGTCCTCAAAAGTGTACTTCCTTTCACATCAAGCATATAAGCGACTAAGAACTCATGGAAACAGCTGCCCGCTTCCCTTTCTGCACGGCTACTAGGGACCTAACCTGGAGGCAAGTTTTCACGTTGAGATTCCCTATAGCGCTAGAGCTTGTCAGGCGGACCACAACCGCGGCCACGGAAGCACCTGGTTCAGACAGAACGGATGCATACTTTTCCGCAAAGCATTCTTACAGGGTTGACAGGCCTGTCAAGAGCAGGGAATGTCAGGTAGCTTCAAGGCAGCATGAATGCAGCCTTCAAAATGGGACAGCAAGGCTAGTTCCAGCAGGAACCCGTTTCCATGGGCACATGCAGCAAACACCCGTGTGTTTTCTACCAAGTCTAAAGAGACACAGATTACCCTGTGTTTCCTCCCCTGAATCAACTTCTCGAAGTAGGGTGTTCTGCATCAAGCGAACTGCCTCAACCAAGGAACGCCGCAGCTGCTCCTCTGGGCCTGTGGCTATCCAAAAGCCTGCAGTGTCACAGGAAGAGCATGACTGTCTTAAATGGCAGTTAGAACGCACGCCCACTATCTCTGGGAGGCACGGTGACTTCAGGCAGGAGCTCCTGGATGGAATGCGAAGCCGAGGGTTACTCTGAGTTCAGGTCAGACTAGGGCAATGCGTCAGACTTCGACGCCATGAGGGACGTGCCACAACGGTGTTCGTGAACGTGTGCGAGTGCTGAGGAAATTAAGCTGCTCCCAAAGAGAGTGCAGTGCGTTTCCCTACTCTCGGCATACACAGAGGGGCTCTAAAGGGCTACGGGCCTGGATGTTGCTTAGCAGACCCAGGTGGGCCTGGGGGTACTCAGTGTTCCTGCCGGGAGCAGGGTGCCCACGCTAGCCTCCTAGGTGTCCAGAAAACTGTGCTGCCGTGGAAGTTACCCAGAGCAGAGGCCACCGCCTCATGGAAACTGCTGCACGCCTCCGCTTGTGCACGGCAAATCAGGGCCTTACTTCCAGGCATCTGTTCAGGCTGGGTGTGCCGTTAGCGACACCGCATGGTGAGATGCTGACTTTCTCCTCAGGCAGAGTGACTTCGGGTAGGAGGTCCTCGAAGTACTCAAAGCACACTCTTTTCTCACGGAAGCTCACACAAGGGCCATGACAAAGTCGGACTCTCCAGAAATGTTGTCCTGAGGCTGTTCGAAGACTGTGGAAATGTACCTCTCCTCAAGGAATGTACAGGGTGTTGCCCATCACGCGGCATGCACAGAGGGCCTCCGAGGGATCAACCAACGGGTCTCGAAGTGGCTCAGCAGGCCCACGGGGGTGTGGAGGTACTCAGTGAACTTGGAGGAAAGTGATGCGTACCCGAGAGGCCTACAAGTCCTCAAAAGTGTATTTCCTTTCACATAAAGCATGTAAGCGACTAAGAACTGATGGAAACAGCTGCCTGCCTCCCTTTCTGCACGGCTACTAGTGACCTAACCTGGAGGCAAGTTTTCACGTTGAGATTCCCTTTAGCTCTAGAGCTTGTCAGGCAGACCACAACCGCGGCCACGGAAGCATCTGGCTCAGACAGAACAGACTCATACTTTTCAGCGAAGCATTCTTACAGGGTTGACAGGCCTGTCAAGAGCAGGGAATGTCAGGTAGCTTCAAGGCAGCATGAATGCAGCCTTCAAAATGGGAAAGCAAGGCTAGTTCCAGCAGGCCCCCGTTTCCATGGGCACATGCAGCAAACACCCGTGTGGTTTCTACCAAGTCTAAAGAGACACAGGTTACCCTGTGTTTCCTCCCCTGAATCAACTTCTCGAAGTAGGGTGTTCTGCATCAAGCGAACTGCCTCAACCAAGGAACGCCGCAGCTGCTCCTCTGGGCCTGTGGCTATCCAAAAGCCTGCAGTGTCACAGGAAGAGCATGACTGTCTTAAATGGCAGTTAGAACGCACGCCCACTATCTCTGGGAGGCACGGTGACTTCAGGCAGGAGCTCCTAGATGGAATGCGAAGCCGAGGGTTACTCTGAGTTCAGCTCAGACTAGGGCAATGCGTCAGACTTCGACGCCATGCGGGACGTGCCACAACGGTGTTCTTGAACGTGTGCGAGTGCTGAGGAAATTAAGCTGCTCCCAAAGAGAGTGCAGTGCGTTTCCCTACTCTCGGCATACACAGAGGGGCTCTAAAGGGCTACGGGCCTGGATGTTGCTTAGCAGACCCAGGTGGGCCTGGGGGTACTCAGTGTTCCTGCCGGGAGCAGGGTGCCCACGCTAGCCTCCTAGGTGTCCAGAAAACTGTGCTGCCGTGGAAGTTACCCAGAGCAGAGGCCACCGCCTCATGGAAACTGCTGCACGCCTCCGCTTCTGCACGGCAGGTCAGGGCCTTACTTCCAGGCATCTGTTCAGGCTGGGTGTGCCGTTAGCGACACCGCATGGTGAGATGCTGACTTTCTCCTCAGGCAGAGTGACTTCGGGTACGAGGTCCTCGAAGTACTCAAAGCACACTCTTTTCTCACGGAAGCTCACACAAGGACCATGACAAAGTCGGACTCGCCATAAATGTTGTCCTGAGGCTGTTCGAGGACTCCGGAAATGTAGCTCTCCTCAAGGAACATACAGGGTGTTGCCATCAATCGGCAGGCACAGAGGGCCTCCGAGGGATCAAGCAACGGGTCTCAAAGTGGCTCAGCCGGCCCACGGGGGTGTGGAGGTAGTCAGTGAACTTGGAGCGAAAGTGATGCATACCGGAGAGGCCTACAAGTCCTCAAAAGTGTACTTCCTTTCACATCAAGCATATAAGCGACTAAGAACTCATGGAAACAGCTGCCCGCTTCCCTTTCTGCACGGCTACTAGGGACCTAACCTGGAGGCAAGTTTTCACGTTGAGATTCCCTATAGCGCTAGAGCTTGTCAGGCGGACCACAACCGCGGCCACGGAAGCACCTGGTTCAGACAGAACGGACGCATACTTTTCCGCAAAGCATTCTTACAGGGTTGACAGGCCTGTCAAGAGCAGGGAATGTCAGGTAGCTTCAAGGCAGCATGAATGCAGCCTTCAAAATGGGACAGCAAGGCTAGTTCCAGCAGGAACCCGTTTCCATGGGCACACTCAGCATACACTCCTGTGGTTTCTAACAAGTCTAAAGAGACACAGGTTACCCTGTGTTTCCTCCCCTGAATCAACTTCTCGAAGTAGGGTGTTCTGCATCAAGCGAACTGCCTCAACCAAGGAACGCCGCAGCTGCTCCTCTGGGCCTGTGGCTATCCAAAAGCCTGCAGTGTCACAGGAAGAGCATGACTGTCTTAAATGGCAGTTAGAACGCACGCCCACTATCTCTGGGAGGCACGGTGACTTCAGGCAGGAGCTCCTGGATGGAATGCGAAGCCGAGGGTTACTCTGAGTTCAGGTCAGACTAGGGCAATGCGTCAGACTTCGACGCCATGAGGGACGTGCCACAACGGTGTTCGTGAACGTGTGCGAGTGCTGAGGAAATTAAGCTGCTCCCAAAGAGAGTGCAGTGCGTTTCCCTACTCTCGGCATACACAGAGGGGCTCTAAAGGGCTACGGGCCTGGATGTTGCTTAGCAGACCCAGGTGGGCCTGGGGGTACTCAGTGTTCCTGCCGGGAGCAGGGTGCCCACGCTAGCCTCCTAGGTGTCCAGAAAACTGTGCTGCCGTGGAAGTTACCCAGAGCAGAGGCCACCGCCTCATGGAAACTGCTGCACGCCTCCGCTTGTGCACGGCAAATCAGGGCCTTACTTCCAGGCATCTGTTCAGGCTGGGTGTGCCGTTAGCGACACCGCATGGTGAGATGCTGACTTTCTCCTCAGGCAGAGTGACTTCGGGTAGGAGGTCCTCGAAGTACTCAAAGCACACTCTTTTCTCACGGAAGCTCACACAAGGGCCATGACAAAGTCGGACTCTCCAGAAATGTTGTCCTGAGGCTGTTCGAAGACTGTGGAAATGTACCTCTCCTCAAGGAATGTACAGGGTGTTGCCCATCACGCGGCATGCACAGAGGGCCTCCGAGGGATCAACCAACGGGTCTCGAAGTGGCTCAGCAGGCCCACGGGGGTGTGGAGGTACTCAGTGAACTTGGAGGAAAGTGATGCGTACCCGAGAGGCCTACAAGTCCTCAAAAGTGTATTTCCTTTCACATAAAGCATGTAAGCGACTAAGAACTGATGGAAACAGCTGCCTGCCTCCCTTTCTGCACGGCTACTAGTGACCTAACCTGGAGGCAAGTTTTCACGTTGAGATTCCCTTTAGCTCTAGAGCTTGTCAGGCAGACCACAACCGCGGCCACGGAAGCATCTGGCTCAGACAGAACAGACTCATACTTTTCAGCGAAGCATTCTTACAGGGTTGACAGGCCTGTCAAGAGCAGGGAATGTCAGGTAGCTTCAAGGCAGCATGAATGCAGCCTTCAAAATGGGAAAGCAAGGCTAGTTCCAGCAGGCCCCCGTTTCCATGGGCACATGCAGCAAACACCCGTGTGGTTTCTACCAAGTCTAAAGAGACACAGGTTACCCTGTGTTTCCTCCCCTGAATCAACTTCTCGAAGTAGGGTGTTCTGCATCAAGCGAACTGCCTCAACCAAGGAACGCCGCAGCTGCTCCTCTGGGCCTGTGGCTATCCAAAAGCCTGCAGTGTCACAGGAAGAGCATGACTGTCTTAAATGGCAGTTAGAACGCACGCCCACTATCTCTGGGAGGCACGGTGACTTCAGGCAGGAGCTCCTAGATGGAATGCGAAGCCGAGGGTTACTCTGAGTTCAGCTCAGACTAGGGCAATGCGTCAGACTTCGACGCCATGCGGGACGTGCCACAACGGTGTTCTTGAACGTGTGCGAGTGCTGAGGAAATTAAGCTGCTCCCAAAGAGAGTGCAGTGCGTTTCCCTACTCTCGGCATACACAGAGGGGCTCTAAAGGGCTACGGGCCTGGATGTTGCTTAGCAGACCCAGGTGGGCCTGGGGGTACTCAGTGTTCCTGCCGGGAGCAGGGTGCCCACGCTAGCCTCCTAGGTGTCCAGAAAACTGTGCTGCCGTGGAAGTTACCCAGAGCAGAGGCCACCGCCTCATGGAAACTGCTGCACGCCTCCGCTTCTGCACGGCAGGTCAGGGCCTTACTTCCAGGCATCTGTTCAGGCTGGGTGTGCCGTTAGCGACACCGCATGGTGAGATGCTGACTTTCTCCTCAGGCAGAGTGACTTCGGGTACGAGGTCCTCGAAGTACTCAAAGCACACTCTTTTCTCACGGAAGCTCACACAAGGACCATGACAAAGTCGGACTCGCCATAAATGTTGTCCTGAGGCTGTTCGAGGACTCCGGAAATGTAGCTCTCCTCAAGGAACATACAGGGTGTTGCCATCAATCGGCAGGCACAGAGGGCCTCCGAGGGATCAAGCAACGGGTCTCAAAGTGGCTCAGCCGGCCCACGGGGGTGTGGAGGTAGTCAGTGAACTTGGAGCGAAAGTGATGCATACCGGAGAGGCCTACAAGTCCTCAAAAGTGTACTTCCTTTCACATCAAGCATATAAGCGACTAAGAACTCATGGAAACAGCTGCCCGCTTCCCTTTCTGCACGGCTACTAGGGACCTAACCTGGAGGCAAGTTTTCACGTTGAGATTCCCTATAGCGCTAGAGCTTGTCAGGCGGACCACAACCGCGGCCACGGAAGCACCTGGTTCAGACAGAACGGACGCATACTTTTCCGCAAAGCATTCTTACAGGGTTGACAGGCCTGTCAAGAGCAGGGAATGTCAGGTAGCTTCAAGGCAGCATGAATGCAGCCTTCAAAATGGGACAGCAAGGCTAGTTCCAGCAGGAACCCGTTTCCATGGGCACACTCAGCATACACTCCTGTGGTTTCTAACAAGTCTAAAGAGACACAGGTTACCCTGTGTTTCCTCCCCTGAATCAACTTCTCGAAGTAGGGTGTTCTGCATCAAGCGAACTGCCTCAACCAAGGAACGCCGCAGCTGCTCCTCTGGGCCTGTGGCTATCCAAAAGCCTGCAGTGTCACAGGAAGAGCATGACTGTCTTAAATGGCAGTTAGAACGCACGCCCACTATCTCTGGGAGGCACGGTGACTTCAGGCAGGAGCTCCTAGATGGAATGCGAAGCCGAGGGTTACTCTGAGTTCAGCTCAGACTAGGGCAATGCGTCAGACTTCGACGCCATGCGGGACGTGCCACAACGGTGTTCGTGAACGTGTGCGAGTGCTGAGGAAATTAAGCTGCTCCCAAAGAGAGTGCAGTGCGTTTCCCTACTCTCGGCATACACAGAGGGGCTCTAAAGGGCTACGGGCCTGGATGTTGCTTAGCAGACCCAGGTGGGCCTGGGGGTACTCAGTGTTCCTGCCGGGAGCAGGGTGCCCACGCTAGCCTCCTAGGTGTCCAGAAAACTGTGCTGCCGTGGAAGTTACCCAGAGCAGAGGCCACCGCCTCATGGAAACTGCTGCACGCCTCCGCTTGTGCACGGCAAATCAGGGCCTTACTTCCAGGCATCTGTTCAGGCTGGGTGTGCCGTTAGCGACACCGCATGGTGAGATGCTGACTTTCTCCTCAGGCAGAGTGACTTCGGGTAGGAGGTCCTCGAAGTACTCAAAGCACACTCTTTTCTCACGGAAGCTCACACAAGGGCCATGACAAAGTCGGACTCTCCAGAAATGTTGTCCTGAGGCTGTTCGAAGACTGTGGAAATGTACCTCTCCTCAAGGAACGTACAGGGTGTTGCCCATCACGCGGCATGCACAGAGGGCCTCCGAGGGATCAACCAACGGGTCTCGAAGTGGCTCAGCAGGCCCACGGGGGTGTGGAGGTACTCAGTGAACTTGGAGGAAAGTGATGCGTACCCGAGAGGCCTACAAGTCCTCAAAAGTGTATTTCCTTTCACATAAAGCATGTAAGCGACTAAGAACTGATGGAAACAGCTGCCTGCCTCCCTTTCTGCACGGCTACTAGTGACCTAACCTGGAGGCAAGTTTTCACGTTGAGATTCCCTTTAGCTCTAGAGCTTGTCAGGCAGACCACAACCGCGGCCACGGAAGCATCTGGCTCAGACAGAACAGACTCATACTTTTCAGCGAAGCATTCTTACAGGGTTGACAGGCCTGTCAAGAGCAGGGAATGTCAGGTAGCTTCAAGGCAGCATGAATGCAGCCTTCAAAATGGGAAAGCAAGGCTAGTTCCAGCAGGTCCCCGTTTCCATGGGCACATGCAGCAAACACCCGTGTGGTTTCTACCAAGTCTAAAGAGACACAGGTTACCCTGTGTTTCCTCCCCTGAATCAACTTCTCGAAGTAGGGTGTTCTGCATCAAGTGAACTGCCTCAACCAAGGAACGCCGCAGCTGCTCCTCTGGGCCTGTGGCTATCCAAAAGCCTGCAGTGTCACAGGAAGAGCAGGACTGTCTTAAATGGCAGTTAGAACGCACGCCCACTATCTCTGGGAGGCACGGTGACTTCAGGCAGGAGCTCCTAGATGGAATGCGAAGCCGAGGGTTACTCTGAGTTCAGCTCAGACTAGGGCAATGCGTCAGACTTCGACGCCATGCGGGACGTGCCACAACGGTGTTCCTGAACGTGTGCGAGTGCTGAGGAAATTAAGCTGCTCCCAAAGAGAGTGCAGTGCGTTTCCCTACTCTCGGCATACACAGAGGGGCTCTAAAGGGCTACGGGCCTGGATGTTGCTTAGCAGACCCAGGTGGGCCTGGGGGTACTCAGTGTTCCTGCCGGGAGCAGGGTGCCCACGCTAGCCTCCTAGGTGTCCAGAAAACTGTGCTGCCGTGGAAGTTACCCAGAGCAGAGGCCACCGCCTCATGGAAACTGCTGCACGCCTCCGCTTCTGCACGGCAGGTCAGGGCCTTACTTCCAGGCATCTGTTCAGGCTGGGTGTGCCGTTAGCGACAACGCATGGTGAGATGCTGACTTTCTCCTCAGGCAGAGTGACTTCGGGTACGAGGTCCTCGAAGTACTCAAAGCACACTCTTTTCTCACGGAAGCTCACACAAGGGCCATGACAAAGTCGGACTCGCCATAAATGTTGTCCTGAGGCTGTTCGAGGACTCCGGAAATGTAGCTCTCCTCAAGGAACATACAGGGTGTTGCCCATCAATCGGCAGGCACAGAGGGCCTCCGAGGGTTCAAGCAACGGGTCTCGAAGTGGCTCAGCCGGCCCACGGGGGTGTGGAGGTAGTCAGTGAACTTGGAGCGAAAGTGATGCATACCGGAGAGGCCTAAGAGTCCTCAAAAGTGTACTTCCTTTCACATCAAGCATATAAGCGACTAAGAACTCATGGAAACAGCTGCCCGCTTCCCTTTCTGCACGGCTACTAGGGGCCAAACCTGGAGGCAAGTTTTCACGTTGAGATTCCCTATAGCGCTAGAGCTTGTCAGGCGGACCACAACCGCGGCCACGGAAGCACCTGGTTCAGACAGAACGGACGCATACTTTTCCGCAAAGCATTCTTACAGGGTTGACAGGCCTGTCAAGAGCAGGGAATGTCAGGTAGCTTCAAGGCAGCATGAATGCAGCCTTCAAAATGGGACAGCAAGGCTAGTTCCAGCAGGAACCCGTTTCCATGGGCACACTCAGCATACACTCCTGTGGTTTCTACCAAGTCTAAAGAGACACAGGTTACCCTGTGTTTCCTCCCCTGAATCAACTTCTCGAAGTAGGGTGTTCTGCATCAAGCGAACTGCCTCAACCAAGGAACGCCGCAGCTGCTCCTCTGGGCCTGTGGCTATCCAAAAGCCTGCAGTGTCACAGGAAGAGCAGGACTGTCTTAAATGGCAGTTAGAACGCACGCCCACTATCTCTGGGAGGCACGGTGACTTCAGGCAGGAGCTCCTGGATGGAATGCGAAGCCGAGGGTTACTCTGAGTTCAGGTCAGACTAGGGCAATGCGTCAGACTTCGACGCCATGAGGGACGTGCCACAACGGTGTTCGTGAACGTGTGCGAGTGCTGAGGAAATTAAGCTGCTCCCAAACAGAGTGCAGTGCGTTTCCCTACTCTCGGCATACACAGAGGGGCTCTAAAGGGCTACGGGCCTGGATGTTGCTTAGCAGACCCAGGTGGGCCTGGGGGTACTCAGTGTTCCTGCCGGGAGCAGGGTGCCCACGCTAGCCTCCTAGGTGTCCAGAAAACTGTGCTGCCGTGGAAGTTACCCAGAGCAGAGGCCACCGCCTCATGGAAACTGCTGCACGCCTCCGCTTGTGCACGGCAAATCAGGGCCTTACTTCCAGGCATCTGTTCAGGCTGGGTGTGCCGTTAGCGACAACGCATGGTGAGATGCTGACTTTCTCCTCAGGCAGAGTGACTTCGGGTACGAGGTCCTCGAAGTACTCAAAGCACACTGTTTTCTCACGGAAGCTCACACAAGGGCCATGACAAAGTCGGACTCGCCATAAATGTTGTCCTGAGGCTGTTCGAAGACTGTGGAAATGTACCTCTCCTCAAGGAACGTACAGGGTGTTGCCCATCACGCGGCATGCACAGAGGGCCTCCGAGGGATCAACCAACGGGTCTCGAAGTGGCTCAGCAGGCCCACGGGTGTGTGGAGGTACTCAGTGAACTTGGAGGGAAGTGATACGTACCCGAGAGGCCTACAAGTCCTCAAAAGTGTACTTCCTTTCACATAAAGCATGTAAGCGACTAAGAACTGATGGAAACAGTTGCCTGCCTCCCTTTCTGCACGGCTACTAGTGACCTAACCTGGAGGCAAGTTTTCACGTTGAGATTCCCTTTAGCTCTAGAGCTTGTCAGGCAGACCACAACCGCGGCCACGGAAGCATCTGGCTCAGACAGAACAGACTCATACTTTTCAGCGAAGCATTCTTACAGGGTTGACAGGCCTGTCAAGAGCAGGGAATGTCAGGTAGCTTCAAGGCAGCATGAATGCAGCCTTCAAAATGGGACAGCAAGGCTAGTTCCAGCAGGCCCCCGTTTCCATGGGCACATGCAGCAAACACCCGTGTGGTTTCTACCAAGTCTAAAGAGACACAGGTTACCCTGTGTTTCCTCCCCTGAATCAACTTCTCGAAGTAGGGTGTTCTGCATCAAGCGAACTGCCTCAACCAAGGAACGCCGCAGCTGCTCCTCTGGGCCTGTGGCTATCCAAAAGCCTGCAGTGTCACAGGAAGAGCAGGACTGTCTTAAATGGCAGTTAGAACGCACGCCCACTATCTCTGGGAGGCACGGTGACTTCAGGCAGGAGCTTCTAGATGGAATGCGAAGCCGAGGGTTACTCTGAGTTCAGCTCAGACTAGGGCAATGCGTCAGACTTCAACGCCATGAGGGAAGTGCCACAACGGTGTTCCTGAACGTGTGCGAGTGGTGAGGAAATTAAGCTGCTCCCAAAGAGAGTGCAGTGCGTTTCCCTACGCTCGGCATACACAGAGGGGCTGTAAAGGGCTACGGGCCTGAATGTTACTTAGCAGACCCAGGTGGGCCTGGGGGTACTCAGTGTTCCTGCCGGGAGCAGGGTGCCCACGCTAGCCTCCTAGGTGTCCAGAAAACTGTGCTGCCGTGGAAGTTACCCAGAGCAGAGGCCACCGCCTCATGGAAACTGCTGCACGCCTCCGCTTGTGCACGGCAGGTCAGGGCCTTACTTCCAGGCATCTGTTCAGGCTGGGTGTGCCGTTAGCGACAACGCATGGTGAGATGCTGACTTTCTCCTCAGGCAGAGTGACTTCGGGTACGAGGTCCTCGAAGTACTCAAAGCACACTCTTTTCTCACGGAAGCTCACACAAGGGCCATGACAAAGTCGGACTCGCCATAAATGTTGTCCTGAGGCTGTTCGAGGACTCCGGAAATGTAGCTCTCCTCAAGGAACATACAGGGTGTTGCCCATCAATCGGCAGGCACAGAGGGCCTCCGAGGGTTCAAGCAACGGGTCTCGAAGTGGCTCAGCCGGCCCACGGGGGTGTGGAGGTAGTCAGTGAACTTGGAGCGAAAGTGATGCATACCGGAGAGGCCTAAGAGTCCTCAAAAGTGTACTTCCTTTCACATCAAGCATATAAGCGACTAAGAACTCATGGAAACAGCTGCCCGCTTCCCTTTCTGCACGGCTACTAGGGGCCAAACCTGGAGGCAAGTTTTCACGTTGAGATTCCCTATAGCGCTAGAGCTTGTCAGGCGGACCACAACCGCGGCCACGGAAGCACCTGGTTCAGACAGAACGGACGCCTACTTTTCCGCAAAGCATTCTTACAGGGTTGACAGGCCTGTCAAGAGCAGGGAATGTCAGGTAGCTTCAAGGCAGCATGAATGCAGCCTTCAAAATGGGACAGCAAGGGTAGTTCCAGCAGGAACCCGTTTCCATGGGCACATGCAGCAAACACCCGTGTGGTTTCTACCAAGTCTAAAGAGACACAGGTTACCCTGTGTTTCCTCCCCTGAATCAACTTCTCGAAGTAGGGTGTTCTGCATCAAGCGAACTGCCTCAACCAAGGAACGCCGCAGCTGCTCCTCTGGGCCTGTGGCTATCCAAAAGCCTGCAGTGTCACAGGAAGAGCAGGACTGTCTTAAATGGCAGTTAGAACGCACGCCCACTATCTCTGGGAGGCACGGTGACTTCAGGCAGGAGCTCCTGGATGGAATGCGAAGCCGAGGGTTACTCTGAGTTCAGGTCAGACTAGGGCAATGCGTCAGACTTCGACGCCATGAGGGACGTGCCACAACGGTGTTCGTGAACGTGTGCGAGTGCTGAGGAAATTAAGCTGCTCCCAAAGAGAGTGCAGTGCGTTTCCCTACTCTCGGCATACACAGAGGGGCTCTAAAGGGCTACGGGCCTGGATGTTGCTTAGCAGACCCAGGTGGGCCTGGGGGTACTCAGTGTTCCTGCCGGGAGCAGGGTGCCCACGCTAGCCTCCTAGGTGTCCAGAAAACTGTGCTGCCGTGGAAGTTACCCAGAGCAGAGGCCACCGCCTCATGGAAACTGCTGCACGCCTCCGCTTGTGCACGGCAAATCAGGGCCTTACTTCCAGGCATCTGTTCAGGCTGGGTGTGCCGTTAGCGACAACGCATGGTGAGATGCTGACTTTCTCCTCAGGCAGAGTGACTTCGGGTACGAGGTCCTCGAAGTACTCAAAGCACACTGTTTTCTCACGGAAGCTCACACAAGGGCCATGACAAAGTCGGACTCGCCATAAATGTTGTCCTGAGGCTGTTCGAAGACTGTGGAAATGTACCTCTCCTCAAGGAACGTACAGGGTGTTGCCCATCACGCGGCATGCACAGAGGGCCTCCGAGGGATCAACCAACGGGTCTCGAAGTGGCTCAGCAGGCCCACGGGGGTGTGGAGGTACTCAGTGAACTTGGAGGAAAGTGATACGTACCCGAGAGGCCTACAAGTCCTCAAAAGTGTACTTCCTTTCACATAAAGCATGTAAGCGACTAAGAACTGATGGAAACAGCTGCCTGCCTCCCTTTCTGCACGGCTACTAGTGACCTAACCTGGAGGCAAGTTTTCACGTTGAGATTCCCTTTAGCTCTAGAGCTTGTCAGGCAGACCACAACCGCGGCCACGGAAGCATCTGGCTCAGACAGAACAGACTCATACTTTTCAGCGAAGCATTCTTACAGGGTTGACAGGCCTGTCAAGAGCAGGGAATGTCAGGTAGCTTCAAGGCAGCATGAATGCAGCCTTCAAAATGGGAAAGCAAGGCTAGTTCCAGCAGGCCCCCGTTTCCATGGGCACATGCAGCAAACACCCGTGTGGTTTCTACCAAGTCTAAAGAGACACAGGTTACCCTGTGTTTCCTCCCCTGAATCAACTTCTCGAAGTAGGGTGTTCTGCATCAAGCGAACTGCCTCAACCAAGGAACGCCGCAGCTGCTCCTCTGGGCCTGTGGCTATCCAAAAGCCTGCAGTGTCACAGGAAGAGCAGGACTGTCTTAAATGGCAGTTAGAACGCACGCCCACTATCTCTGGGAGGCACGGTGACTTCAGGCAGGAGCTCCTGGATGGAATGCGAAGCCGAGGGTTACTCTGAGTTCAGGTCAGACTAGGGCAATGCGTCAGACTTCGACGCCATGAGGGACGTGCCACAACGGTGTTCGTGAACGTGTGCGAGTGCTGAGGAAATTAAGCTGCTCCCAAAGAGAGTGCAGTGCGTTTCCCTACGCTCGGCATACACAGAGGGGCTGTAAAGGGCTACGGGCCTGGATGTTGCTTAGCAGACCCAGGTGGGCCTGGGGGTACTCAGTGTTCCTGCCGGGAGCAGGGTGCCCACGCTAGCCTCCTAGGTGTCCAGAAAACTGTGCTGCCGTGGAAGTTACCCAGAGCAGAGGCCACCGCCTCATGGAAACTGCTGCACGCCTCCGCTTGTGCACGGCAAATCAGGGCCTTACTTCCAGGCATCTGTTCAGGCTGGGTGTGCCGTTAGCGACAACGCATGGTGAGATGCTGACTTTCTCCTCAGGCAGAGTGACTTCGGGTACGAGGTCCTCGAAGTACTCAAAGCACACTGTTTTCTCACGGAAGCTCACACAAGGGCCATGACAAAGTCGGACTCGCCATAAATGTTGTCCTGAGGCTGTTCGAAGACTGTGGAAATGTACCTCTCCTCAAGGAACGTACAGGGTGTTGCCCATCACGCGGCATGCACAGAGGGCCTCCGAGGGATCAACCAACGGGTCTCGAAGTGGCTCAGCAGGCCCACGGGGGTGTGGAGGTACTCAGTGAACTTGGAGGAAAGTGATACGTACCCGAGAGGCCTACAAGTCCTCAAAAGTGTACTTCCTTTCACATCAAGCATGTAAGCGACTAAGAACTGATGGAAACAGCTGCCTGCCTCCCTTTCTGCACGGCTACTAGTGACCTAACCTGGAGGCAAGTTTTCACGTTGAGATTCCCTTTAGCTCTAGAGCTTGTCAGGCAGACCACAACCGCGGCCACGGAAGCATCTGGCTCAGACAGAACAGACTCATACTTTTCAGCGAAGCATTCTTACAGGGTTGACAGGCCTGTCAAGAGCAGGGAATGTCAGGTAGCTTCAAGGCAGCATGAATGCAGCCTTCAAAATGGGACAGCAAGGCTAGTTCCAGCAGGCCCCCGTTTCCATGGGCACATGCAGCAAACACCCGTGTGGTTTCTACCAAGTCTAAAGAGACACAGGTTACCCTGTGTTTCCTCCCCTGAATCAACTTCTCGAAGTAGGGTGTTCTGCATCAAGCGAACTGCCTCAACCAAGGAACGCCGCAGCTGCTCCTCTGGGCCTGTGGCTATCCAAAAGCCTGCAGTGTCACAGGAAGAGCAGGACTGTCTTAAATGGCAGTTAGAACGCACGCCCACTATCTCTGGGAGGCACGGTGACTTCAGGCAGGAGCTTCTAGATGGAATGCGAAGCCGAGGGTTACTCTGAGTTCAGCTCAGACTAGGGCAATGCGTCAGACTTCGACGCCATGAGGGAAGTGCCACAACGGTGTTCCTGAACGTGTGCGAGTGGTGAGGAAATTAAGCTGCTCCCAAAGAGAGTGCAGTGCGTTTCCCTACGCTCGGCATACACAGAGGGGCTGTAAAGGGCTACGGGCCTGAATGTTACTTAGCAGACCCAGGTGGGCCTGGGGGTACTCAGTGTTCCTGCCGGGAGCAGGGTGCCCACGCTAGCCTCCTAGGTGTCCAGAAAACTGTGCTGCCGTGGAAGTTACCCAGAGCAGAGGCCACCGCCTCATGGAAACTGCTGCACGCCTCCGCTTCTGCACGGCAAATCAGGGCCTTACTTCCAGGCATCTGTTCAGGCTGGGTGTGCCGTTAGCGACAACGCATGGTGAGATGCTGACTTTCTCCTCAGGCAGAGTGACTTCGGGTACGAGGTCCTCGAAGTACTCAAAGCACACTGTTTTCTCACGGAAGCTCACACAAGGGCCATGACAAAGTCGGACTCGCCATAAATGTTGTCCTGAGGCTGTTCGAAGACTGTGGAAATGTACCTCTCCTCAAGGAACGTACAGGGTGTTGCCCATCACGCGGCATGCACAGAGGGCCTCCGAGGGATCAACCAACGGGTCTCGAAGTGGCTCAGCAGGCCCACGGGGGTGTGGAGGTACTCAGTGAACTTGGAGGAAAGTGATACGTACCCGAGAGGCCTACAAGTCCTCAAAAGTGTACTTCCTTTCACATCAAGCATGTAAGCGACTAAGAACTGATGGAAACAGCTGCCTGCCTCCCTTTCTGCACGGCTACTAGTGACCTAACCTGGAGGCAAGTTTTCACGTTGAGATTCCCTTTAGCTCTAGAGCTTGTCAGGCAGACCACAACCGCGGCCACGGAAGCATCTGGCTCAGACAGAACAGACTCATACTTTTCAGCGAAGCATTCTTACAGGGTTGACAGGCCTGTCAAGAGCAGGGAATGTCAGGTAGCTTCAAGGCAGCATGAATGCAGCCTTCAAAATGGGACAGCAAGGCTAGTTCCAGCAGGCCCCCGTTTCCATGGGCACATGCAGCAAACACCCGTGTGGTTTCTACCAAGTCTAAAGAGACACAGGTTACCCTGTGTTTCCTCCCCTGAATCAACTTCTCGAAGTAGGGTGTTCTGCATCAAGCGAACTGCCTCAACCAAGGAACGCCGCAGCTGCTCCTCTGGGCCTGTGGCTATCCAAAAGCCTGCAGTGTCACAGGAAGAGCAGGACTGTCTTAAATGGCAGTTAGAACGCACGCCCACTATCTCTGGGAGGCACGGTGACTTCAGGCAGGAGCTTCTAGATGGAATGCGAAGCCGAGGGTTACTCTGAGTTCAGCTCAGACTAGGGCAATGCGTCAGACTTCGACGCCATGAGGGAAGTGCCACAACGGTGTTCCTGAACGTGTGCGAGTGGTGAGGAAATTAAGCTGCTCCCAAAGAGAGTGCAGTGCGTTTCCCTACGCTCGGCATACACAGAGGGGCTGTAAAGGGCTACGGGCCTGAATGTTACTTAGCAGACCCAGGTGGGCCTGGGGGTACTCAGTGTTCCTGCCGGGAGCAGGGTGCCCACGCTAGCCTCCTAGGTGTCCAGAAAACTGTGCTGCCGTGGAAGTTACCCAGAGCAGAGGCCACCGCCTCATGGAAACTGCTGCACGCCTCCGCTTGTGCACGGCAAATCAGGGCCTTACTTCCAGGCATCTGTTCAGGCTGGGTGTGCCGTTAGCGACAACGCATGGTGAGATGCTGACTTTCTCCTCAGGCAGAGTGACTTCGGGTACGAGGTCCTCGAAGTACTCAAAGCACACTGTTTTCTCACGGAAGCTCACACAAGGGCCATGACAAAGTCGGACTCGCCATAAATGTTGTCCTGAGGCTGTTCGAAGACTGTGGAAATGTACCTCTCCTCAAGGAACGTACAGGGTGTTGCCCATCACGCGGCATGCACAGAGGGCCTCCGAGGGATCAACCAACGGGTCTCGAAGTGGCTCAGCAGGCCCACGGGGGTGTGGAGGTACTCAGTGAACTTGGAGGAAAGTGATACGTACCCGAGAGGCCTACAAGTCCTCAAAAGTGTACTTCCTTTCACATCAAGCATGTAAGCGACTAAGAACTGATGGAAACAGCTGCCTGCCTCCCTTTCTGCACGGCTACTAGTGACCTAACCTGGAGGCAAGTTTTCACGTTGAGATTCCCTTTAGCTCTAGAGCTTGTCAGGCAGACCACAACCGCGGCCACGGAAGCATCTGGCTCAGACAGAACAGACTCATACTTTTCAGCGAAGCATTCTTACAGGGTTGACAGGCCTGTCAAGAGCAGGGAATGTCAGGTAGCTTCAAGGCAGCATGAATGCAGCCTTCAAAATGGGACAGCAAGGGTAGTTCCAGCAGGAACCCGTTTCCATGGGCACATGCAGCAAACACCCGTGTGGTTTCTACCAAGTCTAAAGAGACACAGGTTACCCTGTGTTTCCTCCCCTGAATCAACTTCTCGAAGTAGGGTGTTCTGCATCAAGCGAACTGCCTCAACCAAGGAACGCCACAGCTGCTCCTCTGGGCCTGTGGCTATCCAAAAGCCTGCAGTGTCACAGGAAGAGCAGGACTGTCTTAAATGGCAGTTAGAACGCACGCCCACTATCTCTGGGAGGCACGGTGACTTCAGGCAGGAGCTCCTGGATGGAATGCGAAGCCGAGGGTTACTCTGAGTTCAGGTCAGACTAGGGCAATGCGTCAGACTTCGACGCCATGAGGGACGTGCCACAACGGTGTTCGTGAACGTGTGCGAGTGCTGAGGAAATTAAGCTGCTCCCAAAGAGAGTGCAGTGCGTTTCCCTACGCTCGGCATACACAGAGGGGCTGTAAAGGGCTACGGGCCTGGATGTTGCTTAGCAGACCCAGGTGGGCCTGGGGGTACTCAGTGTTCCTGCCGGGAGCAGGGTGCCCACGCTAGCCTCCTAGGTGTCCAGAAAACTGTGCTGCCGTGGAAGTTACCCAGAGCAGAGGCCACCGCCTCATGGAAACTGCTGCACGCCTCCGCTTGTGCACGGCAAATCAGGGCCTTACTTCCAGGCATCTGTTCAGGCTGGGTGTGCCGTTAGCGACAACGCATGGTGAGATGCTGACTTTCTCCTCAGGCAGAGTGACTTCGGGTACGAGGTCCTCGAAGTACTCAAAGCACACTGTTTTCTCACGGAAGCTCACACAAGGGCCATGACAAAGTCGGACTCGCCATAAATGTTGTCCTGAGGCTGTTCGAAGACTGTGGAAATGTACCTCTCCTCAAGGAACGTACAGGGTGTTGCCCATCACGCGGCATGCACAGAGGGCCTCCGAGGGATCAACCAACGGGTCTCGAAGTGGCTCAGCAGGCCCACGGGGGTGTGGAGGTACTCAGTGAACTTGGAGGAAAGTGATACGTACCCGAGAGGCCTACAAGTCCTCAAAAGTGTACTTCCTTTCACATAAAGCATGTAAGCGACTAAGAACTGATGGAAACAGCTGCCTGCCTCCCTTTCTGCACGGCTACTAGTGACCTAACCTGGAGGCAAGTTTTCACGTTGAGATTCCCTTTAGCTCTAGAGCTTGTCAGGCAGACCACAACCGCGGCCACGGAAGCATCTGGCTCAGACAGAACAGACTCATACTTTTCAGCGAAGCATTCTTACAGGGTTGACAGGCCTGTCAAGAGCAGGGAATGTCAGGTAGCTTCAAGGCAGCATGAATGCAGCCTTCAAAATGGGACAGCAAGGGTAGTTCCAGCAGGAACCCGTTTCCATGGGCACATGCAGCAAACACCCGTGTGGTTTCTACCAAGTCTAAAGAGACACAGGTTACCCTGTGTTTCCTCCCCTGAATCAACTTCTCGAAGTAGGGTGTTCTGCATCAAGCGAACTGCCTCAACCAAGGAACGCCGCAGCTGCTCCTCTGGGCCTGTGGCTATCCAAAAGCCTGCAGTGTCACAGGAAGAGCAGGACTGTCTTAAATGGCAGTTAGAACGCACGCCCACTATCTCTGGGAGGCACGGTGACTTCAGGCAGGAGCTCCTGGATGGAATGCGAAGCCGAGGGTTACTCTGAGTTCAGGTCAGACTAGGGCAATGCGTCAGACTTCGACGCCATGAGGGACGTGCCACAACGGTGTTCGTGAACGTGTGCGAGTGCTGAGGAAATTAAGCTGCTCCCAAAGAGAGTGCAGTGCGTTTCCCTACGCTCGGCATACACAGAGGGGCTGTAAAAGGCTACGGGCCTGGATGTTGCTTAGCAGACCCAGGTGGGCCTGGGGGTACTCAGTGTTCCTGCCGGGAGCAGGGTGCCCACGCTAGCCTCCTAGGTGTCCAGAAAACTGTGCTGCCGTGGAAGTTACCCAGAGCAGAGGCCACCGCCTCATGGAAACTGCTGCACGCCTCCGCTTGTGCACGGCAAATCAGGGCCTTACTTCCAGGCATCTGTTCAGGCTGGGTGTGCCGTTAGCGACAACGCATGGTGAGATGCTGACTTTCTCCTCAGGCAGAGTGACTTCGGGTACGAGGTCCTCGAAGTACTCAAAGCACACTCTTTTCTCACGGAAGCTCACACAAGGGCCATGACAAAGTCGGACTCGCCATAAATGTTGTCCTGAGGCTGTTCGAAGACTGTGGAAATGTACCTCTCCTCAAGGAACGTACAGGGTGTTGCCCATCACGCGGCATGCACAGAGGGCCTCCGAGGGATCAACCAACGGGTCTCGAAGTGGCTCAGCAGGCCCACGGGGGTGTGGAGGTACTCAGTGAACTTGGAGGAAAGTGATACGTACCCGAGAGGCCTACAAGTCCTCAAAAGTGTACTTCCTTTCACATAAAGCATGTAAGCGACTAAGAACTGATGGAAACAGCTGCCTGCCTCCCTTTCTGCACGGCTACTAGTGACCTAACCTGGAGGCAAGTTTTCACGTTGAGATTCCCTTTAGCTCTAGAGCTTGTCAGGCAGACCACAACCGCGGCCACGGAAGCATCTGGCTCAGACAGAACAGACTCATACTTTTCAGCGAAGCATTCTTACAGGGTTGACAGGCCTGTCAAGAGCAGGGAATGTCAGGTAGCTTCAAGGCAGCATGAATGCAGCCTTCAAAATGGGACAGCAAGGCTAGTTCCAGCAGGCCCCCGTTTCCATGGGCACATGCAGCAAACACCCGTGTGGTTTCTACCAAGTCTAAAGAGACACAGGTTACCCTGTGTTTCCTCCCCTGAATCAACTTCTCGAAGTAGGGTGTTCTGCATCAAGCGAACTGCCTCAACCAAGGAACGCCGCAGCTGCTCCTCTGGGCCTGTGGCTATCCAAAAGCCTGCAGTGTCACAGGAAGAGCAGGACTGTCTTAAATGGCAGTTAGAACGCACGCCCACTATCTCTGGGAGGCACGGTGACTTCAGGCAGGAGCTTCTAGATGGAATGCGAAGCCGAGGGTTACTCTGAGTTCAGCTCAGACTAGGGCAATGCGTCAGACTTCGACGCCATGAGGGAAGTGCTACAACGTTGTTCCTGAACGTGTGCGAGTGGTGAGGAAATTAAGCTGCTCCCAAAGAGAGTGCAGTGCGTTCCCCTACGCTCGGCATACACAGAGGGGCTGTAAAGGGCTACGGGCCTGAATGTTACTTAGCAGACCCAGGTGGGCCTGGGGGTACTCAGTGTTCCTGCCGGGAGCAGGGTGCCCACGCTAGCCTCCTAGGTGTCCAGAAAACTGTGCTGCCGTGGAAGTTACCCAGAGCAGAGGCCACCGCCTCATGGAAACTGCTGCACGCCTCCGCTTCTGCACGGCAGGTCAGGGCCTTACTTCCAGGCATCTGTTCAGGCTGGGTGTGCCGTTAGCGACACCGCATGGTGAGATGCTGACTTTCTCCTCAGGCAGAGTGACTTCGGGTACGAGGTCCTCGAAGTACTCAAAGCACACTGTTTTCTCACGGAAGCTCACACAAGGGCCATGACAAAGTCGGACTCGCCATAAATGTTGTCCTGAGGCTGTTCGAGGACTCCGGAAATGTAGCTCTCCTCAAGGAACATACAGGGTGTTGCCCATCAATCGGCAGGCACAGAGGGCCTCCGAGGGTTCAAGCAACGGGTCTCGAAGTGGCTCAGCCGACCCACGGGGGTGTGGAGGTAGTCAGTGAACTTGGAGCGAAAGTGATGCATACCGGAGAGGCCTACGAGTCCTCAAAAGTGTACTTCCTTTCACATCAAGCATATAAGCGACTAAGAACTCATGGAAACAGCTGCCCGCTTCCCTTTCTGCACGGCTACTAGGGACCTAACCTGGAGGCAAGTTTTCACGTTGAGATTCCCTATAGCGCTAGAGCTTGTCAGGCGGACCACAACCGCGGCCACGGAAGCACCTGGTTCAGACAGAACGGATGCATACTTTTCCGCAAAGCATTCTTACAGGGTTGACGGGCCTGTCAAGAGCAGGGAATGTCAGGTAGCTTCAAGGCAGCATGAATGCAGCCTTCAAAATGGGACAGCAAGGCTAGTTCCAGCAGGAACCCGTTTCCATGGGCACATGCAGCAAACACCCGTGTGGTTTCTACCAAGTCTAAAGAGACACAGGTTACCCTGTGTTTCCTCCCCTGAATCAACTTCTCGAAGTAGGGTGTTCTGCATCAAGCGAACTGCCTCAACCAAGGAACGCCGCAGCTGCTCCTCTGGGCCTGTGGCTATCCAAAAGCCTGCAGTGTCACAGGAAGAGCAGGACTGTCTTAAATGGCAGTTAGAATGCACGCCCACTATCTCTGGGAGGCACGGTGACTTCAGGCAGGAGCTCCTGGATGGAATGCGAAGCCGAGGGTTACTCTGAGTTCAGGTCAGACTAGGGCAATGCGTCAGACTTCGACGCCATGAGGGACGTGCCACAACGGTGTTCGTGAACGTGTGCGAGTGCTGAGGAAATTAAGCTGCTCCCAAAGAGAGTGCAGTGCGTTTCCCTACGCTCGGCATACACAGAGGGGCTGTAAAGGGCTACGGGCCTGGATGTTGCTTAGCAGACCCAGGTGGGCCTGGGGGTACTCAGTGTTCCTGCCGGGAGCAGGGTGCCCACGCTAGCCTCCTAGGTGTCCAGAAAACTGTGCTGCCGTGGAAGTTACCCAGAGCAGAGGCCACCGCCTCATGGAAACTGCTGCACGCCTCCGCTTGTGCACGGCAAATCAGGGCCTTACTTCCAGGCATCTGTTCAGGCTGGGTGTGCCGTTAGCGACAACGCATGGTGAGATGCTGACTTTCTCCTCAGGCAGAGTGACTTCGGGTAGGAGGTCCTCGAAGTACTCAAAGCACACTCTTTTCTCACGGAAGCTCACACAAGGGCCATGACAAAGTCGGACTCGCCATAAATGTTGTCCTGAGGCTGTTCGAAGACTGTGGAAATGTACCTCTCCTCAAGGAACGTACAGGGTGTTGCCCATCACGCGGCATGCACAGAGGGCCTCCGAGGGATCAACCAACGGGTCTCGAAGTGGCTCAGCAGGCCCACGGGGGTGTGGAGGTACTCAGTGAACTTGGAGGAAAGTGATACGTACCCGAGAGGCCTACAAGTCCTCAAAAGTGTACTTCCTTTCACATAAAGCATGTAAGCGACTAAGAACTGATGGAAACAGCTGCCTGCCTCCCTTTCTGCACGGCTACTAGTGACCTAACCTGGAGGCAAGTTTTCACGTTGAGATTCCCTTTAGCTCTAGAGCTTGTCAGGCAGACCACAACCGCGGCCACGGAAGCATCTGGCTCAGACAGAACAGACTCATACTTTTCAGCGAAGCATTCTTACAGGGTTGACAGGCCTGTCAAGAGCAGGGAATGTCAGGTAGCTTCAAGGCAGCATGAATGCAGCCTTCAAAATGGGACAGCAAGGCTAGTTCCAGCAGGAACCCGTTTCCATGGGCACATGCAGCAAACACCCGTGTGGTTTCTACCAAGTCTAAAGAGACACAGGTTACCCTGTGTTTCCTCCCCTGAATCAACTTCTCGAAGTAGGGTGTTCTGCATCAAGCGAACTGCCTCAACCAAGGAACGCCGCAGCTGCTCCTCTGGGCCTGTGGCTATCCAAAAGCCTGCAGTGTCACAGGAAGAGCAGGACTGTCTTAAATGGCAGTTAGAACGCACGCCCACTATCTCTGGGAGGCACGGTGACTTCAGGCAGGAGCTCCTGGATGGAATGCGAAGCCGAGGGTTACTCTGAGTTCAGGTCAGACTAGGGCAATGCGTCAGACTTCGACGCCATGAGGGACGTGCCACAACGGTGTTCGTGAACGTGTGCGAGTGCTGAGGAAATTAAGCTGCTCCCAAAGAGAGTGCAGTGCGTTTCCCTACGCTCGGCATACACAGAGGGGCTGTAAAGGGCTACGGGCCTGGATGTTGCTTAGCAGACCCAGGTGGGCCTGGGGGTACTCAGTGTTCCTGCCGGGAGCAGGGTGCCCACGCTAGCCTCCTAGGTGTCCAGAAAACTGTGCTGCCGTGGAAGTTACCCAGAGCAGAGGCCACCGCCTCATGGAAACTGCTGCACGCCTCCGCTTGTGCACGGCAAATCAGGGCCTTACTTCCAGGCATCTGTTCAGGCTGGGTGTGCCGTTAGCGACAACGCATGGTGAGATGCTGACTTTCTCCTCAGGCAGAGTGACTTCGGGTACGAGGTCCTCGAAGTACTCAAAGCACACTCTTTTCTCACGGAAGCTCACACAAGGGCCATGACAAAGTCGGACTCGCCATAAATGTTGTCCTGAGGCTGTTCGAAGACTGTGGAAATGTACCTCTCCTCAAGGAACGTACAGGGTGTTGCCCATCACGCGGCATGCACAGAGGGCCTCCGAGGGATCAACCAACGGGTCTCGAAGTGGCTCAGCAGGCCCACGGGGGTGTGGAGGTACTCAGTGAACTTGGAGGAAAGTGATACGTACCCGAGAGGCCTACAAGTCCTCAAAAGTGTACTTCCTTTCACATAAAGCATGTAAGCGACTAAGAACTGATGGAAACAGCTGCCTGCCTCCCTTTCTGCACGGCTACTAGTGACCTAACCTGGAGGCAAGTTTTCACGTTGAGATTCCCTTTAGCTCTAGAGCTTGTCAGGCAGACCACAACCGCGGCCACGGAAGCATCTGGCTCAGACAGAACAGACTCATACTTTTCAGCGAAGCATTCTTACAGGGTTGACAGGCCTGTCAAGAGCAGGGAATGTCAGGTAGCTTCAAGGCAGCATGAATGCAGCCTTCAAAATGGGACAGCAAGGCTAGTTCCAGCAGGCCCCCGTTTCCATGGGCACATGCAGCAAACACCCGTGTGGTTTCTACCAAGTCTAAAGAGACACAGGTTACCCTGTGTTTCCTCCCCTGAATCAACTTCTCGAAGTAGGGTGTTCTGCATCAAGCGAACTGCCTCAACCAAGGAACGCCGCAGCTGCTCCTCTGGGCCTGTGGCTATCCAAAAGCCTGCAGTGTCACAGGAAGAGCAGGACTGTCTTAAATGGCAGTTAGAACGCACGCCCACTATCTCTGGGAGGCACGGTGACTTCAGGCAGGAGCTTCTAGAAGGAATGCGAAGCCGAGGGTTACTCTGAGTTCAGCTCAGACTAGGGCAATGCGTCAGACTTCGACGCCATGAGGGAAGTGCTACAACGTTGTTCCTGAACGTGTGCGAGTGGTGAGGAAATTAAGCTGCTCCCAAAGAGAGTGCAGTGCGTTCCCCTACGCTCGGCATACACAGAGGGGCTGTAAAGGGCTACGGGCCTGAATGTTACTTAGCAGACCCAGGTGGGCCTGGGGGTACTCAGTGTTCCTGCCGGGAGCAGGGTGCCCACGCTAGCCTCCTAGGTGTCCAGAAAACTGTGCTGCCGTGGAAGTTACCCAGAGCAGAGGCCACCGCCTCATGGAAACTGCTGCACGCCTCCGCTTCTGCACGGCAGGTCAGGGCCTTACTTCCAGGCATCTGTTCAGGCTGGGTGTGTCGTTAGCGACACCGCATGGTGAGATGCTGACTTTCTCCTCAGGCAGAGTGACTTCGGGTACGAGGTCCTCGAAGTACTCAAAGCACACTGTTTTCTCACGGAAGCTCACACAAGGGCCATGACAAAGTCGGACTCGCCATAAATGTTGTCCTGAGGCTGTTCGAGGACTCCGGAAATGTAGCTCTCCTCAAGGAACATACAGGGTGTTGCCCATCAATCGGCAGGCACAGAGGGCCTCCGAGGGTTCAAGCAACGGGTCTCGAAGTGGCTCAGCCGGCCCACGGGGGTGTGGAGGTAGTCAGTGAACTTGGAGCGAAAGTGATGCATACCGGAGAGGCCTACGAGTCCTCAAAAGTGTACTTCCTTTCACATCAAGCATATAAGCGACTAAGAACTCATGGAAACAGCTGCCCGCTTCCCTTTCTGCACGGCTACTAGGGACCTAACCTGGAGGCAAGTTTTCACGTTGAGATTCCCTATAGCGCTAGAGCTTGTCAGGCGGACCACAATCGCGGCCACGGAAGCACCTGGTTCAGACAGAACGGATGCATACTTTTCCGCAAAGCATTCTTACAGGGTTGACGGGCCTGTCAAGAGCAGGGAATGTCAGGTAGCTTCAAGGCAGCATGAATGCAGCCTTCAAAATGGGACAGCAAGGCTAGTTCCAGCAGGAACCCGTTTCCATGGGCACATGCAGCAAACACCCGTGTGGTTTCTACCAAGTCTAAAGAGACACAGGTTACCCTGTGTTTCCTCCCCTGAATCAACTTCTCGAAGTAGGGTGTTCTGCATCAAGCGAACTGCCTCAACCAAGGAACGCCGCAGCTGCTCCTCTGGGCCTGTGGCTATCCAAAAGCCTGCAGTGTCACAGGAAGAGCAGGACTGTCTTAAATGGCAGTTAGAACGCACGCCCACTATCTCTGGGAGGCACGGTGACTTCAGGCAGGAGCTCCTGGATGGAATGCGAAGCCGAGGGTTACTCTGAGTTCAGGTCAGACTAGGGCAATGCGTCAGACTTCGACGCCATGAGGGACGTGCCACAACGGTGTTCGTGAACGTGTGCGAGTGCTGAGGAAATTAAGCTGCTCCCAAAGAGAGTGCAGTGCGTTTCCCTACGCTCGGCATACACAGAGGGGCTGTAAAGGGCTACGGGCCTGGATGTTGCTTAGCAGACCCAGGTGGGCCTGGGGGTACTCAGTGTTCCTGCCGGGAGCAGGGTGCCCACGCTAGCCTCCTAGGTGTCCAGAAAACTGTGCTGCCGTGGAAGTTACCCAGAGCAGAGGCCACCGCCTCATGGAAACTGCTGCACGCCTCCGCTTGTGCACGGCAAATCAGGGCCTTACTTCCAGGCATCTGTTCAGGCTGGGTGTGCCGTTAGCGACAACGCATGGTGAGATGCTGACTTTCTCCTCAGGCAGAGTGACTTCGGGTAGGAGGTCCTCGAAGTACTCAAAGCACACTCTTTTCTCACGGAAGCTCACACAAGGGCCATGACAAAGTCGGACTCGCCATAAATGTTGTCCTGAGGCTGTTCGAAGACTGTGGAAATGTACCTCTCCTCAAGGAACGTACAGGGTGTTGCCCATCACGCGGCATGCACAGAGGGCCTCCGAGGGATCAACCAACGGGTCTCGAAGTGGCTCAGCAGGCCCACGGGGGTGTGGAGGTACTCAGTGAACTTGGAGGAAAGTGATACGTACCCGAGAGGCCTACAAGTCCTCAAAAGTGTACTTCCTTTCACATAAAGCATGTAAGCGACTAAGAACTGATGGAAACAGCTGCCTGCCTCCCTTTCTGCACGGCTACTAGTGACCTAACCTGGAGGCAAGTTTTCACGTTGAGATTCCCTTTAGCTCTAGAGCTTGTCAGGCAGACCACAACCGCGGCCACGGAAGCATCTGGCTCAGACAGAACAGACTCATACTTTTCAGCGAAGCATTCTTACAGGGTTGACAGGCCTGTCAAGAGCAGGGAATGTCAGGTAGCTTCAAGGCAGCATGAATGCAGCCTTCAAAATGGGACAGCAAGGCTAGTTCCAGCAGGAACCCGTTTCCATGGGCACATGCAGCAAACACCCGTGTGGTTTCTACCAAGTCTAAAGAGACACAGGTTACCCTGTGTTTCCTCCCCTGAATCAACTTCTCGAAGTAGGGTGTTCTGCATCAAGCGAACTGCCTCAACCAAGGAACGCCGCAGCTGCTCCTCTGGGCCTGTGGCTATCCAAAAGCCTGCAGTGTCACAGGAAGAGCAGGACTGTCTTAAATGGCAGTTAGAACGCACGCCCACTATCTCTGGGAGGCACGGTGACTTCAGGCAGGAGCTCCTGGATGGAATGCGAAGCCGAGGGTTACTCTGAGTTCAGGTCAGACTAGGGCAATGCGTCAGACTTCGACGCCATGAGGGACGTGCCACAACGGTGTTCGTGAACGTGTGCGAGTGCTGAGGAAATTAAGCTGCTCCCAAAGAGAGTGCAGTGCGTTTCCCTACGCTCGGCATACACAGAGGGGCTGTAAAGGGCTACGGGCCTGGATGTTGCTTAGCAGACCCAGGTGGGCCTGGGGGTACTCAGTGTTCCTGCCGGGAGCAGGGTGCCCACGCTAGCCTCCTAGGTGTCCAGAAAACTGTGCTGCCGTGGAAGTTACCCAGAGCAGAGGCCACCGCCTCATGGAAACTGCTGCACGCCTCCGCTTGTGCACGGCAAATCAGGGCCTTACTTCCAGGCATCTGTTCAGGCTGGGTGTGCCGTTAGCGACAACGCATGGTGAGATGCTGACTTTCTCCTCAGGCAGAGTGACTTCGGGTACGAGGTCCTCGAAGTACTAAAAGCACACTGTTTTCTCACGGAAGCTCACACAAGGGCCATGACAAAGTCGGACTCGCCATAAATGTTGTCCTGAGGCTGTTCGAAGACTGTGGAAATGTACCTCTCCTCAAGGAACGTACAGGGTGTTGCCCATCACGCGGCATGCACAGAGGGCCTCCGAGGGATCAACCAACGGGTCTCGAAGTGGCTCAGCAGGCCCACGGGGGTGTGGAGGTACTCAGTGAACTTGGAGGAAAGTGATACGTACCCGAGAGGCCTACAAGTCCTCAAAAGTGTATTTCCTTTCACATAAAGCATGTAAGCGACTAAGAACTGATGGAAACAGCTGCCTGCCTCCCTTTCTGCACGGCTACTAGTGACCTAACCTGGAGGCAAGTTTTCACGTTGAGATTCCCTTTAGCTCTAGAGCTTGTCAGGCAGACCACAACCGCGGCCACGGAAGCATCTGGCTCAGACAGAACAGACTCATACTTTTCAGCGAAGCATTCTTACAGGGTTGACAGGCCTGTCAAGAGCAGGGAATGTCAGGTAGCTTCAAGGCAGCATGAATGCAGCCTTCAAAATGGGACAGCAAGGGTAGTTCCAGCAGGAACCCGTTTCCATGGGCACATGCAGCAAACACCCGTGTGGTTTCTACCAAGTCTAAAGAGACACAGGTTACCCTGTGTTTCCTCCCCTGAATCAACTTCTCGAAGTAGGGTGTTCTGCATCAAGCGAACTGCCTCAACCAAGGAACGCCGCAGCTGCTCCTCTGGGCCTGTGGCTATCCAAAAGCCTGCAGTGTCACAGGAAGAGCAGGACTGTCTTAAATGGCAGTTAGAACGCACGCCCACTATCTCTGGGAGGCACGGTGACTTCAGGCAGGAGCTCCTAGATGGAATGCGAAGCCGAGGGTTACTCTGAGTTCAGGTCAGACTAGGGCAATGCGTCAGACTTCGACGCCATGAGGGACGTGCCACAACGGTGTTCGTGAACGTGTGCGAGTGCTGAGGAAATTAAGCTGCTCCCAAAGAGAGTGCAGTGCGTTTCCCTACTCTCGGCATACACAGAGGGGCTCTAAAGGGCTACGGGCCTGGATGTTGCTTGGCAGACCCAGGTGGGCCTGGGGGTACTCAGTGTTCCTGCCGGGAGAAGGGTGCCCACGCTAGCCTCCTAGGTGTCCAGAAAACTGTGCTGCCGTGGAAGTTACCCAGAGCAGAGGCCACCGCCTCATGGAAACTGCTGCACGCCTCCGCTTGTGCACGGCAAATCAGGGCCTTACTTCCAGGCATCTGTTCAGGCTGGGTGTGCCGTTAGCGACAACGCATGGTGAGATGCTGACTTTCTCCTCAGGCAGAGTGACTTCGGGTACGAGGTCCTCGAAGTACTAAAAGCACACTGTTTTCTCACGGAAGCTCACACAAGGGCCATGACAAAGTCGGACTCGCCATAAATGTTGTCCTGAGGCTGTTCGAAGACTGTGGAAATGTACCTCTCCTCAAGGAACGTACAGGGTGTTGCCCATCACGCGGCATGCACAGAGGGCCTCCGAGGGATCAACCAACGGGTCTCGAAGTGGCTCAGCAGGCCCACGGGGGTGTGGAGGTACTCAGTGAACTTGGAGGAAAGTGATACGTACCCGAGAGGCCTACAAGTCCTCAAAAGTGTACTTCCTTTCACATAAAGCATGTAAGCGACTAAGAACTGATGGAAACAGCTGCCTGCCTCCCTTTCTGCACGGCTACTAGTGACCTAACCTGGAGGCAAGTTTTCACGTTGAGATTCCCTTTAGCTCTAGAGCTTGTCAGGCAGACCACAACCGCGGCCACGGAAGCATCTGGCTCAGACAGAACAGACTCATACTTTTCAGCGAAGTATTCTTACAGGGTTGACAGGCCTGTCAAGAGCAGGGAATGTCAGGTAGCTTCAAGGCAGCATGAATGCAGCCTTCAAAATGGGACAGCAAGGCTAGTTCCAGCAGGCCCCCGTTTCCATGGGCACATGCAGCAAACACCCGTGTGGTTTCTACCAAGTCTAAAGAGACACAGGTTACCCTGTGTTTCCTCCCCTGAATCAACTTCTCGAAGTAGGGTGTTCTGCATCAAGCGAACTGCCTCAACCAAGGAATGCCGCAGCTGCTCCTCTGGGCCTGTGGCTATCCAAAAGCCTGCAGTGTCACAGGAAGAGCAGGACTGTCTTAAATGGCAGTTAGAACGCACGCCCACTATCTCTGGGAGGCACGGTGACTTCAGGCAGGAGCTCCTGGATGGAATGCGAAGCCGAGGGTTACTCTGAGTTCAGGTCAGACTAGGGCAATGCGTCAGACTTCGACGCCATGAGGGACGTGCCACAACGGTGTTCGTGAACGTGTGCGAGTGCTGAGGAAATTAAGCTGCTCCCAAAGAGAGTGCAGTGCGTTTCCCTACGCTCGGCATACACAGAGGGGCTGTAAAGGGCTACGGGCCTGGATGTTGCTTAGCAGACCCAGGTGGGCCTGGGGGTACTCAGTGTTCCTGCCGGGAGCAGGGTGCCCACGCTAGCCTCCTAGGTGTCCAGAAAACTGTGCTGCCGTGGAAGTTACCCAGAGCAGAGGCCACCGCCTCATGGAAACTGCTGCACGCCTCCGCTTGTGCACGGCAAATCAGGGCCTTACTTCCAGGCATCTGTTCAGGCTGGGTGTGCCGTTAGCGACAACGCATGGTGAGATGCTGACTTTCTCCTCAGGCAGAGTGACTTCGGGTACGAGGTCCTCGAAGTACTAAAAGCACACTGTTTTCTCACGGAAGCTCACACAAGGGCCATGACAAAGTCGGACTCGCCAGAAATGTTGTCCTGAGGCTGTTCGAAGACTGTGGAAATGTACCTCTCCTCAAGGAACGTACAGGGTGTTGCCCATCACGCGGCATGCACAGAGGGCCTCCGAGGGATCAACCAACGGGTCTCGAAGTGGCTCAGCAGGCCCACGGGGGTGTGGAGGTACTCAGTGAACTTGGAGGAAAGTGATACGTACCCGAGAGGCCTACAAGTCCTCAAAAGTGTACTTCCTTTCACATAAAGCATGTAAGCGACTAAGAACTGATGGAAACAGCTGCCTGCCTCCCTTTCTGCACGGCTACTAGTGACCTAACCTGGAGGCAAGTTTTCACGTTGAGATTCCCTTTAGCTCTAGAGCTTGTCAGGCAGACCACAACCGTGGCCACGGAAGCATCTGGCTCAGACAGAACAGACTCATACTTTTCAGCGAAGTATTCTTACAGGGTTGACAGGCCTGTCAAGAGCAGGGAATGTCAGGTAGCTTCAAGGCAGCATGAATGCAGCCTTCAAAATGGGACAGCAAGGCTAGTTCCAGCAGGCCCCCGTTTCCATGGGCACATGCAGCAAACACCCGTGTGGTTTCTACCAAGTCTAAAGAGACACAGGTTACCCTGTGTTTCCTCCCCTGAATCAACTTCTCGAAGTAGGGTGTTCTGCATCAAGCGAACTGCCTCAACCAAGGAACGCCGCAGCTGCTCCTCTGGGCCTGTGGCTATCCAAAAGCCTGCAGTGTCACAGGAAGAGCAGGACTGTCTTAAATGGCAGTTAGAACGCACGCCCACTATCTCTGGGAGGCACGGTGACTTCAGGCAGGAGCTCCTGGATGGAATGCGAAGCCGAGGGTTACTCTGAGTTCAGGTCAGACTAGGGCAATGCGTCAGACTTCGACGCCATGAGGGACGTGCCACAACGGTGTTCGTGAACGTGTGCGAGTGCTGAGGAAATTAAGCTGCTCCCAAAGAGAGTGCAGTGCGTTTCCCTACGCTCGGCATACACAGAGGGGCTCTAAAGGGCTACGGGCCTGGATGTTGCTTAGCAGACCCAGGTGGGCCTGGGGGTACTCAGTGTTCCTGCCGGGAGCAGGGTGCCCACGCTAGCCTCCTAGGTGTCCAGAAAACTGTGCTGCCGTGGAAGTTACCCAGAGCAGAGGCCACCGCCTCATGGAAACTGCTGCACGCCTCCGCTTGTGCACGGCAAATCAGGGCCTTACTTCCAGGCATCTGTTCAGGCTGGGTGTGCCGTTAGCGACAACGCATGGTGAGATGCTGACTTTCTCCTCAGGCAGAGTGACTTCGGGTAGGAGGTCCTCGAAGTACTCAAAGCACACTCTTTTCTCACGGAAGCTCACACAAGGGCCATGACAAAGTCGGACTCGCCATAAATGTTGTCCTGAGGCTGTTCGAAGACTGTGGAAATGTACCTCTCCTCAAGGAACGTACAGGGTGTTGCCCATCACGCGGCATGCACAGAGGGCCTCCGAGGGATCAACCAACGGGTCTCGAAGTGGCTCAGCAGGCCCACGGGGGTGTGGAGGTACTCAGTGAACTTGGAGGAAAGTGATACGTACCCGAGAGGCCTACAAGTCCTCAAAAGTGTACTTCCTTTCACATAAAGCATGTAAGCGACTAAGAACTGATGGAAACAGCTGCCTGCCTCCCTTTCTGCACGGCTACTAGTGACCTAACCTGGAGGCAAGTTTTCACGTTGAGATTCCCTTTAGCTCTAGAGCTTGTCAGGCAGACCACAACCGCGGCCACGGAAGCATCTGGCTCAGACAGAACAGACTCATACTTTTCAGCGAAGCATTCTTACAGGGTTGACAGGCCTGTCAAGAGCAGGGAATGTCAGGTAGCTTCAAGGCAGCATGAATGCAGCCTTCAAAATGGGAAAGCAAGGCTAGTTCCAGCAGGCCCCCGTTTCCATGGGCACATGCAGCAAACACCCGTGTGGTTTCTACCAAGTCTAAAGAGACACAGGTTACCCTGTGTTTCCTCCCCTGAATCAACTTCTCGAAGTAGGGTGTTCTGCATCAAGCGAACTGCCTCAACCAAGGAACGCCGCAGCTGCTCCTCTGGGCCTGTGGCTATCCAAAAGCCTGCAGTGTCACAGGAAGAGCAGGACTGTCTTAAATGGCAGTTAGAACGCACGCCCACTATCTCTGGGAGGCACGGTGACTTCAGGCAGGAGCTCCTGGATGGAATGCGAAGCCGAGGGTTACTCTGAGTTCAGGTCAGACTAGGGCAATGCGTCAGACTTCGACGCCATGAGGGACGTGCCACAACGGTGTTCGTGAACGTGTGCGAGTGCTGAGGAAATTAAGCTGCTCCCAAAGAGAGTGCAGTGCGTTTCCCTACGCTCGGCATACACAGAGGGGCTGTAAAGGGCTACGGGCCTGGATGTTGCTTAGCAGACCCAGGTGGGCCTGGGGGTACTCAGTGTTCCTGCCGGGAGCAGGGTGCCCACGCTAGCCTCCTAGGTGTCCAGAAAACTGTGCTGCCGTGGAAGTTACCCAGAGCAGAGGCCACCGCCTCATGGAAACTGCTGCACGCCTCCGCTTGTGCACGGCAAATCAGGGCCTTACTTCCAGGCATCTGTTCAGGCTGGGTGTGCCATTAGCGACAACGCATGGTGAGATGCTGACTTTCTCCTCAGGCAGAGTGACTTCGGGTACGAGGTCCTCGAAGTACTCAAAGCACACTGTTTTCTCACGGAAGCTCACACAAGGGCCATGACAAAGTCGGACTCGCCAGAAATGTTGTCCTGAGGCTGTTCGAAGACTGTGGAAATGTACCTCTCCTCAAGGAACGTACAGGGTGTTGCCCATCACGCGGCATGCACAGAGGGCCTCCGAGGGATCAACCAACGGGTCTCGAAGTGGCTCAGCAGGCCCACGGGGGTGTGGAGGTACTCAGTGAACTTGGAGGAAAGTGATACGTACCCGAGAGGCCTACAAGTCCTCAAAAGTGTACTTCCTTTCACATAAAGCATGTAAGCGACTAAGAACTGATGGAAACAGCTGCCTGCCTCCCTTTCTGCACGGCTACTAGTGACCTAACCTGGAGGCAAGTTTTCACGTTGAGATTCCCTTTAGCTCTAGAGCTTGTCAGGCAGACCACAACCGCGGCCACGGAAGCATCTGGCTCAGACAGAACAGACTCATACTTTTCAGCGAAGCATTCTTACAGGGTTGACAGGCCTGTCAAGAGCAGGGAATGTCAGGTAGCTTCAAGGCAGCATGAATGCAGCCTTCAAAATGGGACAGCAAGGGTAGTTCCAGCAGGAACCCGTTTCCATGGGCACATGCAGCAAACACCCGTGTGGTTTCTACCAAGTCTAAAGAGACACAGGTTACCCTGTGTTTCCTCCCCTGAATCAACTTCTCGAAGTAGGGTGTTCTGCATCAAGCGAACTGCCTCAACCAAGGAACGCCGCAGCTGCTCCTCTGGGCCTGTGGCTATCCAAAAGCCTGCAGTGTCACAGGAAGAGCAGGACTGTCTTAAATGGCAGTTAGAACGCACGCCCACTATCTCTGGGAGGCACGGTGACTTCAGGCAGGAGCTCCTGGATGGAATGCGAAGCCGAGGGTTACTCTGAGTTCAGGTCAGACTAGGGCAATGCGTCAGACTTCGACGCCATGAGGGACGTGCCACAACGGTGTTCGTGAACGTGTGCGAGTGCTGAGGAAATTAAGCTGCTCCCAAAGAGAGTGCAGTGCGTTTCCCTACGCTCGGCATACACAGAGGGGCTCTAAAGGGCTACGGGCCTGGATGTTGCTTAGCAGACCCAGGTGGGCCTGGGGGTACTCAGTGTTCCTGCCGGGAGCAGGGTGCCCACGCTAGCCTCCTAGGTGTCCAGAAAACTGTGCTGCCGTGGAAGTTACCCAGAGCAGAGGCCACCGCCTCATGGAAACTGCTGCACGCCTCCGCTTGTGCACGGCAAATCAGGGCCTTACTTCCAGGCATCTGTTCAGGCTGGGTGTGCCGTTAGCGACAACGCATGGTGAGATGCTGACTTTCTCCTCAGGCAGAGTGACTTCGGGTAGGAGGTCCTCGAAGTACTCAAAGCACACTCTTTTCTCACGGAAGCTCACACAAGGGCCATGACAAAGTCGGACTCGCCATAAATGTTGTCCTGAGGCTGTTCGAAGACTGTGGAAATGTACCTCTCCTCAAGGAACGTACAGGGTGTTGCCCATCACGCGGCATGCACAGAGGGCCTCCGAGGGATCAACCAACGGGTCTCGAAGTGGCTCAGCAGGCCCACGGGGGTGTGGAGGTACTCAGTGAACTTGGAGGAAAGTGATACGTACCCGAGAGGCCTACAAGTCCTCAAAAGTGTACTTCCTTTCACATAAAGCATGTAAGCGACTAAGAACTGATGGAAACAGCTGCCTGCCTCCCTTTCTGCACGGCTACTAGTGACCTAACCTGGAGGCAAGTTTTCACGTTGAGATTCCCTTTAGCTCTAGAGCTTGTCAGGCAGACCACAACCGCGGCCACGGAAGCATCTGGCTCAGACAGAACAGACTCATACTTTTCAGCGAAGCATTCTTACAGGGTTGACAGGCCTGTCAAGAGCAGGGAATGTCAGGTAGCTTCAAGGCAGCATGAATGCAGCCTTCAAAATGGGAAAGCAAGGCTAGTTCCAGCAGGCCCCCGTTTCCATGGGCACATGCAGCAAACACCCGTGTGGTTTCTACCAAGTCTAAAGAGACACAGGTTACCCTGTGTTTCCTCCCCTGAATCAACTTCTCGAAGTAGGGTGTTCTGCATCAAGCGAACTGCCTCAACCAAGGAACGCCGCAGCTGCTCCTCTGGGCCTGTGGCTATCCAAAAGCCTGCAGTGTCACAGGAAGAGCAGGACTGTCTTAAATGGCAGTTAGAACGCACGCCCACTATCTCTGGGAGGCACGGTGACTTCAGGCAGGAGCTCCTGGATGGAATGCGAAGCCGAGGGTTACTCTGAGTTCAGGTCAGACTAGGGCAATGCGTCAGACTTCGACGCCATGAGGGACGTGCCACAACGGTGTTCGTGAACGTGTGCGAGTGCTGAGGAAATTAAGCTGCTCCCAAAGAGAGTGCAGTGCGTTTCCCTACGCTCGGCATACACAGAGGGGCTGTAAAGGGCTACGGGCCTGGATGTTGCTTAGCAGACCCAGGTGGGCCTGGGGGTACTCAGTGTTCCTGCCGGGAGCAGGGTGCCCACGCTAGCCTCCTAGGTGTCCAGAAAACTGTGCTGCCGTGGAAGTTACCCAGAGCAGAGGCCACCGCCTCATGGAAACTGCTGCACGCCTCCGCTTGTGCACGGCAAATCAGGGCCTTACTTCCAGGCATCTGTTCAGGCTGGGTGTGCCGTTAGCGACAACGCATGGTGAGATGCTGACTTTCTCCTCAGGCAGAGTGACTTCGGGTACGAGGTCCTCGAAGTACTCAAAGCACACTGTTTTCTCACGGAAGCTCACACAAGGGCCATGACAAAGTCGGACTCGCCATAAATGTTGTCCTGAGGCTGTTCGAAGACTGTGGAAATGTACCTCTCCTCAAGGAACGTACAGGGTGTTGCCCATCACGCGGCATGCACAGAGGGCCTCCGAGGGATCAACCAACGGGTCTCGAAGTGGCTCAGCAGGCCCACGGGGGTGTGGAGGTACTCAGTGAACTTGGAGGAAAGTGATACGTACCCGAGAGGCCTACAAGTCCTCAAAAGTGTACTTCCTTTCACATAAAGCATGTAAGCGACTAAGAACTGATGGAAACAGCTGCCTGCCTCCCTTTCTGCACGGCTACTAGTGACCTAACCTGGAGGCAAGTTTTCACGTTGAGATTCCCTTTAGCTCTAGAGCTTGTCAGGCAGACCACAACCGCGGCCACGGAAGCATCTGGCTCAGACAGAACAGACTCATACTTTTCAGCGAAGCATTCTTACAGGGTTGACAGGCCTGTCAAGAGCAGGGAATGTCAGGTAGCTTCAAGGCAGCATGAATGCAGCCTTCAAAATGGGACAGCAAGGGTAGTTCCAGCAGGAACCCGTTTCCATGGGCACATGCAGCAAACACCCGTGTGGTTTCTACCAAGTCTAAAGAGACACAGGTTACCCTGTGTTTCCTCCCCTGAATCAACTTCTCGAAGTAGGGTGTTCTGCATCAAGCGAACTGCCTCAACCAAGGAACGCCGCAGCTGCTCCTCTGGGCCTGTGGCTATCCAAAAGCCTGCAGTGTCACAGGAAGAGCAGGACTGTCTTAAATGGCAGTTAGAACGCACGCCCACTATCTCTGGGAGGCACGGTGACTTCAGGCAGGAGCTCCTGGATGGAATGCGAAGCCGAGGGTTACTCTGAGTTCAGGTCAGACTAGGGCAATGCGTCAGACTTCGACGCCATGAGGGACGTGCCACAACGGTGTTCGTGAACGTGTGCGAGTGCTGAGGAAATTAAGCTGCTCCCAAAGAGAGTGCAGTGCGTTTCCCTACGCTCGGCATACACAGAGGGGCTCTAAAGGGCTACGGGCCTGGATGTTGCTTAGCAGACCCAGGTGGGCCTGGGGGTACTCAGTGTTCCTGCCGGGAGCAG
Organism: Pseudorca crassidens; assembly: GCF_039906515.1. Taxonomy (NCBI): domain Eukaryota; kingdom Metazoa; phylum Chordata; class Mammalia; order Artiodactyla; family Delphinidae; genus Pseudorca; species Pseudorca crassidens. The sequence goes on from NC_090312.1 coordinate 50,983,926, forward strand.
GGTGCCCACGCTAGCCTCCTAGGTGTCCAGAAAACTGTGCTGCCGTGGAAGTTACCCAGAGCAGAGGCCACCGCCTCATGGAAACTGCTGCACGCCTCCGCTTGTGCACGGCAAATCAGGGCCTTACTTCCAGGCATCTGTTCAGGCTGGGTGTGCCGTTAGCGACAACGCATGGTGAGATGCTGACTTTCTCCTCAGGCAGAGTGACTTCGGGTACGAGGTCCTCGAAGTACTCAAAGCACACTCTTTTCTCACGGAAGCTCACACAAGGGCCATGACAAAGTCGGACTCGCCATAAATGTTGTCCTGAGGCTGTTCGAAGACTGTGGAAATGTACCTCTCCTCAAGGAACGTACAGGGTGTTGCCCATCACGCGGCATGCACAGAGGGCCTCCGAGGGATCAACCAACGGGTCTCAAAGTGGCTCAGCAGGCCCACGGGGGTGTGGAGGTACTCAGTGAACTTGGAGGAAAGTGATACGTACCCGAGAGGCCTACAAGTCCTCAAAAGTGTACTTCCTTTCACATAAAGCATGTAAGCGACTAAGAACTGATGGAAACAGCTGCCTGCCTCCCTTTCTGCACGGCTACTAGTGACCTAACCTGGAGGCAAGTTTTCACGTTGAGATTCCCTTTAGCTCTAGAGCTTGTCAGGCAGACCACAACCGCGGCCACGGAAGCATCTGGCTCAGACAGAACAGACTCATACTTTTCAGCGAAGCATTCTTACAGGGTTGACAGGCCTGTCAAGAGCAGGGAATGTCAGGTAGCTTCAAGGCAGCATGAATGCAGCCTTCAAAATGGGAAAGCAAGGCTAGTTCCAGCAGGCCCCCGTTTCCATGGGCACATGCAGCAAACACCCGTGTGGTTTCTACCAAGTCTAAAGAGACACAGGTTACCCTGTGTTTCCTCCCCTGAATCAACTTCTCGAAGTAGGGTGTTCTGCATCAAGCGAACTGCCTCAACCAAGGAACGCCGCAGCTGCTCCTCTGGGCCTGTGGCTATCCAAAAGCCTGCAGTGTCACAGGAAGAGCAGGACTGTCTTAAATGGCAGTTAGAACGCACGCCCACTATCTCTGGGAGGCACGGTGACTTCAGGCAGGAGCTCCTGGATGGAATGCGAAGCCGAGGGTTACTCTGAGTTCAGGTCAGACTAGGGCAATGCGTCAGACTTCGACGCCATGAGGGACGTGCCACAACGGTGTTCGTGAACGTGTGCGAGTGCTGAGGAAATTAAGCTGCTCCCAAAGAGAGTGCAGTGCGTTTCCCTACGCTCGGCATACACAGAGGGGCTGTAAAGGGCTACGGGCCTGGATGTTGCTTAGCAGACCCAGGTGGGCCTGGGGGTACTCAGTGTTCCTGCCGGGAGCAGGGTGCCCACGCTAGCCTCCTAGGTGTCCAGAAAACTGTGCTGCCGTGGAAGTTACCCAGAGCAGAGGCCACCGCCTCATGGAAACTGCTGCACGCCTCCGCTTGTGCACGGCAAATCAGGGCCTTACTTCCAGGCATCTGTTCAGGCTGGGTGTGCCGTTAGCGACAACGCATGGTGAGATGCTGACTTTCTCCTCAGGCAGAGTGACTTCGGGTACGAGGTCCTCGAAGTACTAAAAGCACACTGTTTTCTCACGGAAGCTCACACAAGGGCCATGACAAAGTCGGACTCGCCATAAATGTTGTCCTGAGGCTGTTCGAAGACTGTGGAAATGTACCTCTCCTCAAGGAACGTACAGGGTGTTGCCCATCACGCGGCATGCACAGAGGGCCTCCGAGGGATCAACCAACGGGTCTCGAAGTGGCTCAGCAGGCCCACGGGGGTGTGGAGGTACTCAGTGAACTTGGAGGAAAGTGATACGTACCCGAGAGGCCTACAAGTCCTCAAAAGTGTACTTCCTTTCACATAAAGCATGTAAGCGACTAAGAACTGATGGAAACAGCTGCCTGCCTCCCTTTCTGCACGGCTACTAGTGACCTAACCTGGAGGCAAGTTTTCACGTTGAGATTCCCTTTAGCTCTAGAGCTTGTCAGGCAGACCACAACCGCGGCCACGGAAGCATCTGGCTCAGACAGAACAGACTCATACTTTTCAGCGAAGCATTCTTACAGGGTTGACAGGCCTGTCAAGAGCAGGGAATGTCAGGTAGCTTCAAGGCAGCATGAATGCAGCCTTCAAAATGGGACAGCAAGGGTAGTTCCAGCAGGAACCCGTTTCCATGGGCACATGCAGCAAACACCCGTGTGGTTTCTACCAAGTCTAAAGAGACACAGGTTACCCTGTGTTTCCTCCCCTGAATCAACTTCTCGAAGTAGGGTGTTCTGCATCAAGCGAACTGCCTCAACCAAGGAACGCCGCAGCTGCTCCTCTGGGCCTGTGGCTATCCAAAAGCCTGCAGTGTCACAGGAAGAGCAGGACTGTCTTAAATGGCAGTTAGAACGCACGCCCACTATCTCTGGGAGGCACGGTGACTTCAGGCAGGAGCTCCTGGATGGAATGCGAAGCCGAGGGTTACTCTGAGTTCAGGTCAGACTAGGGCAATGCGTCAGACTTCGACGCCATGAGGGACGTGCCACAACGGTGTTCGTGAACGTGTGCGAGTGCTGAGGAAATTAAGCTGCTCCCAAAGAGAGTGCAGTGCGTTTCCCTACGCTCGGCATACACAGAGGGGCTGTAAAGGGCTACGGGCCTGGATGTTGCTTAGCAGACCCAGGTGGGCCTGGGGGTACTCAGTGTTCCTGCCGGGAGCAGGGTGCCCACGCTAGCCTCCTAGGTGTCCAGAAAACTGTGCTGCCGTGGAAGTTACCCAGAGCAGAGGCCACCGCCTCATGGAAACTGCTGCACGCCTCCGCTTGTGCACGGCAAATCAGGGCCTTACTTCCAGGCATCTGTTCAGGCTGGGTGTGCCGTTAGCGACAACGCATGGTGAGATGCTGACTTTCTCCTCAGGCAGAGTGACTTCGGGTAGGAGGTCCTCGAAGTACTCAAAGCACACTCTTTTCTCACGGAAGCTCACACAAGGGCCATGACAAAGTCGGACTCTCCAGAAATGTTGTCCTGAGGCTGTTCGAAGACTGTGGAAATGTACCTCTCCTCAAGGAACGTACAGGGTGTTGCCCATCACGCGGCATGCACAGAGGGCCTCCGAGGGATCAACCAACGGGTCTCGAAGTGGCTCAGCAGGCCCACGGGGGTGTGGAGGTACTCAGTGAACTTGGAGGAAAGTGATACGTACCCGAGAGGCCTACAAGTCCTCAAAAGTGTACTTCCTTTCACATAAAGCATGTAAGCGACTAAGAACTGATGGAAACAGCTGCCTGCCTCCCTTTCTGCATGGCTACTAGTGACCTAACCTGGAGGCAAGTTTTCACGTTGAGATTCCCTTTAGCTCTAGAGCTTGTCAGGCAGACCACAACCGCGGCCACGGAAGCATCTGGCTCAGACAGAACAGACTCATACTTTTCAGCGAAGCATTCTTACAGGGTTGACAGGCCTGTCAAGAGCAGGGAATGTCAGGTAGCTTCAAGGCAGCATGAATGCAGCCTTCAAAATGGGAAAGCAAGGCTAGTTCCAGCAGGCCCCCGTTTCCATGGGCACATGCAGCAAACACCCGTGTGGTTTCTACCAAGTCTAAAGAGACACAGGTTACCCTGTGTTTCCTCCCCTGAATCAACTTCTCGAAGTAGGGTGTTCTGCATCAAGCGAACTGCCTCAACCAAGGAATGCCGCAGCTGCTCCTCTGGGCCTGTGGCTATCCAAAAGCCTGCAGTGTCACAGGAAGAGCAGGACTGTCTTAAATGGCAGTTAGAACGCACGCCCACTATCTCTGGGAGGCACGGTGACTTCAGGCAGGAGCTCCTGGATGGAATGCGAAGCCGAGGGTTACTCTGAGTTCAGGTCAGACTAGGGCAATGCGTCAGACTTCGACGCCATGAGGGACGTGCCACAACGGTGTTCGTGAACGTGTGCGAGTGCTGAGGAAATTAAGCTGCTCCCAAAGAGAGTGCAGTGCGTTTCCCTACGCTCGGCATACACAGAGGGGCTCTAAAGGGCTACGGGCCTGGATGTTGCTTAGCAGACCCAGGTGGGCCTGGGGGTACTCAGTGTTCCTGCCGGGAGCAGGGTGCCCACGCTATCCTCCTAGGTGTCCAGAAAACTGTGCTGCCGTGGAAGTTACCCAGAGCAGAGGCCACCGCCTCATGGAAACTGCTGCACGCCTCCGCTTGTGCACGGCAAATCAGGGCCTTACTTCCAGGCATCTGTTCAGGCTGGGTGTGCCGTTAGCGACAACGCATGGTGAGATGCTGACTTTCTCCTCAGGCAGAGTGACTTCGGGTACGAGGTCCTCGAAGTACTCAAAGCACACTGTTTTCTCACGGAAGCTCACACAAGGGCCATGACAAAGTCGGACTCGCCATAAATGTTGTCCTGAGGCTGTTCGAAGACTGTGGAAATGTACCTCTCCTCAAGGAACGTACAGGGTGTTGCCCATCACGCGGCATGCACAGAGGGCCTCCGAGGGATCAACCAACGGGTCTCGAAGTGGCTCAGCAGGCCCACGGGGGTGTGGAGGTACTCAGTGAACTTGGAGGAAAGTGATACGTACCCGAGAGGCCTACAAGTCCTCAAAAGTGTACTTCCTTTCACATAAAGCATGTAAGCGACTAAGAACTGATGGAAACAGCTGCCTGCCTCCCTTTCTGCACGGCTACTAGTGACCTAACCTGGAGGCAAGTTTTCACGTTGAGATTCCCTTTAGCTCTAGAGCTTGTCAGGCAGACCACAACCGCGGCCACGGAAGCATCTGGCTCAGACAGAACAGACTCATACTTTTCAGCGAAGCATTCTTACAGGGTTGACAGGCCTGTCAAGAGCAGGGAATGTCAGGTAGCTTCAAGGCAGCATGAATGCAGCCTTCAAAATGGGACAGCAAGGGTAGTTCCAGCAGGAACCCGTTTCCATGGGCACATGCAGCAAACACCCGTGTGGTTTCTACCAAGTCTAAAGAGACACAGGTTACCCTGTGTTTCCTCCCCTGAATCAACTTCTCGAAGTAGGGTGTTCTGCATCAAGGGAACTGCCTCAACCAAGGAACGCCGCAGCTGCTCCTCTGGGCCTGTGGCTATCCAAAAGCCTGCAGTGTCACAGGAAGAGCAGGACTGTCTTAAATGGCAGTTAGAACGCACGCCCACTATCTCTGGGAGGCACGGTGACTTCAGGCAGGAGCTCCTGGATGGAATGCGAAGCCGAGGGTTACTCTGAGTTCAGGTCAGACTAGGGCAATGCGTCAGACTTCGACGCCATGAGGGACGTGCCACAACGGTGTTCGTGAACGTGTGCGAGTGCTGAGGAAATTAAGCTGCTCCCAAAGAGAGTGCAGTGCGTTTCCCTACTCTCGGCATACACAGAGGGGCTCTAAAGGGCTACGGGCCTGGATGTTGCTTGGCAGACCCAGGTGGGCCTGGGGGTACTCAGTGTTCCTGCCGGGAGCAGGGTGCCCACGCTAGCCTCCTAGGTGTCCAGAAAACTGTGCTGCCGTGGAAGTTACCCAGAGCAGAGGCCACCGCCTCATGGAAACTGCTGCACGCCTCCGCTTGTGCACGGCAAATCAGGGCCTTACTTCCAGGCATCTGTTCAGGCTGGGTGTGCCGTTAGCGACAACGCATGGTGAGATGCTGACTTTCTCCTCAGGCAGAGTGACTTCGGGTACGAGGTCCTCGAAGTACTAAAAGCACACTGTTTTCTCACGGAAGCTCACACAAGGGCCATGACAAAGTCGGACTCGCCATAAATGTTGTCCTGAGGCTGTTCGAAGACTGTGGAAATGTACCTCTCCTCAAGGAACGTACAGGGTGTTGCCCATCACGCGGCATGCACAGAGGGCCTCCGAGGGATCAACCAACGGGTCTCGAAGTGGCTCAGCAGGCCCACGGGGGTGTGGAGGTACTCAGTGAACTTGGAGGAAAGTGATACGTACCCGAGAGGCCTACAAGTCCTCAAAAGTGTACTTCCTTTCACATAAAGCATGTAAGCGACTAAGAACTGATGGAAACAGCTGCCTGCCTCCCTTTCTGCACGGCTACTAGTGACCTAACCTGGAGGCAAGTTTTCACGTTGAGATTCCCTTTAGCTCTAGAGCTTGTCAGGCAGACCACAACCGCGGCCACGGAAGCATCTGGCTCAGACAGAACAGACTCATACTTTTCAGCGAAGCATTCTTACAGGGTTGACAGGCCTGTCAAGAGCAGGGAATGTCAGGTAGCTTCAAGGCAGCATGAATGCAGCCTTCAAAATGGGAAAGCAAGGCTAGTTCCAGCAGGCCCCCGTTTCCATGGGCACATGCAGCAAACACCCGTGTGGTTTCTACCAAGTCTAAAGAGACACAGGTTACCCTGTGTTTCCTCCCCTGAATCAACTTCTCGAAGTAGGGTGTTCTGCATCAAGCGAACTGCCTCAACCAAGGAACGCCGCAGCTGCTCCTCTGGGCCTGTGGCTATCCAAAAGCCTGCAGTGTCACAGGAAGAGCAGGACTGTCTTAAATGGCAGTTAGAACGCACGCCCACTATCTCTGGGAGGCACGGTGACTTCAGGCAGGAGCTCCTGGATGGAATGCGAAGCCGAGGGTTACTCTGAGTTCAGGTCAGACTAGGGCAATGCGTCAGACTTCGACGCCATGAGGGACGTGCCACAACGGTGTTCGTGAACGTGTGCGAGTGCTGAGGAAATTAAGCTGCTCCCAAAGAGAGTGCAGTGCGTTTCCCTACGCTCGGCATACACAGAGGGGCTCTAAAGGGCTACGGGCCTGGATGTTGCTTGGCAGACCCAGGTGGGCCTGGGGGTACTCAGCGTTCCTGCCGGGAGCAGGGTGCCCACGCTAGCCTCCTAGGTGTCCAGAAAACTGTGCTGCCGTGGAAGTTACCCAGAGCAGAGGCCACCGCCTCATGGAAACTGCTGCACGCCTCCGCTTGTGCACGGCAAATCAGGGCCTTACTTCCAGGCATCTGTTCAGGCTGGGTGTGCCGTTAGCGACAACGCATGGTGAGATGCTGACTTTCTCCTCAGGCAGAGTGACTTCGGGTACGAGGTCCTCGAAGTACTCAAAGCACACTGTTTTCTCACGGAAGCTCACACAAGGGCCATGACAAAGTCGGACTCGCCAGAAATGTTGTCCTGAGGCTGTTCGAAGACTGTGGAAATGTACCTCTCCTCAAGGAACGTACAGGGTGTTGCCCATCACGCGGCATGCACAGAGGGCCTCCGAGGGATCAACCAACGGGTCTCGAAGTGGCTCAGCAGGCCCACGGGGGTGTGGAGGTACTCAGTGAACTTGGAGGAAAGTGATACGTACCCGAGAGGCCTACAAGTCCTCAAAAGTGTACTTCCTTTCACATAAAGCATGTAAGCGACTAAGAACTGATGGAAACAGCTGCCTGCCTCCCTTTCTGCACGGCTACTAGTGACCTAACCTGGAGGCAAGTTTTCACGTTGAGATTCCCTTTAGCTCTAGAGCTTGTCAGGCAGACCACAACCGCGGCCACGGAAGCATCTGGCTCAGACAGAACAGACTCATACTTTTCAGCGAAGCATTCTTACAGGGTTGACAGGCCTGTCAAGAGCAGGGAATGTCAGGTAGCTTCAAGGCAGCATGAATGCAGCCTTCAAAATGGGACAGCAAGTCTAGTTCCAGCAGGAACCCGTTTCCATGGGCACATGCAGCAAACACCCGTGTGGTTTCTACCAAGTCTAAAGAGACACAGGTTACCCTGTGTTTCCTCCCCTGAATCAACTTCTCGAAGTAGGGTGTTCTGCATCAAGCGAACTGCCTCAACCAAGGAACGCCGCAGCTGCTCCTCTGGGCCTGTGGCTATCCAAAAGCCTGCAGTGTCACAGGAAGAGCAGGACTGTCTTAAATGGCAGTTAGAACGCACGCCCACTATCTCTGGGAGGCACGGTGACTTCAGGCAGGAGCTCCTGGATGGAATGCGAAGCCGAGGGTTACTCTGAGTTCAGGTCAGACTAGGGCAATGCGTCAGACTTCGACGCCATGAGGGACGTGCCACAACGGTGTTCGTGAACGTGTGCGAGTGCTGAGGAAATTAAGCTGCTCCCAAAGAGAGTGCAGTGCGTTTCCCTACTCTCGGCATACACAGAGGGGCTCTAAAGGGCTACGGGCCTGGATGTTGCTTGGCAGACCCAGGTGGGCCTGGGGGTACTCAGTGTTCCTGCCGGGAGCAGGGTGCCCACGCTAGCCTCCTAGGTGTCCAGAAAACTGTGCTGCCGTGGAAGTTACCCAGAGCAGAGGCCACCGCCTCATGGAAACTGCTGCACGCCTCCGCTTGTGCACGGCAAATCAGGGCCTTACTTCCAGGCATCTGTTCAGGCTGGGTGTGCCGTTAGCGACAACGCATGGTGAGATGCTGACTTTCTCCTCAGGCAGAGTGACTTCGGGTACGAGGTCCTCGAAGTACTAAAAGCACACTGTTTTCTCACGGAAGCTCACACAAGGGCCATGACAAAGTCGGACTCGCCATAAATGTTGTCCTGAGGCTGTTCGAAGACTGTGGAAATGTACCTCTCCTCAAGGAACGTACAGGGTGTTGCCCATCACGCGGCATGCACAGAGGGCCTCCGAGGGATCAACCAACGGGTCTCGAAGTGGCTCAGCAGGCCCACGGGGGTGTGGAGGTACTCAGTGAACTTGGAGGAAAGTGATACGTACCCGAGAGGCCTACAAGTCCTCAAAAGTGTACTTCCTTTCACATAAAGCATGTAAGCGACTAAGAACTGATGGAAACAGCTGCCTGCCTCCCTTTCTGCACGGCTACTAGTGACCTAACCTGGAGGCAAGTTTTCACGTTGAGATTCCCTTTAGCTCTAGAGCTTGTCAGGCAGACCACAACCGCGGCCACGGAAGCATCTGGCTCAGACAGAACAGACTCATACTTTTCAGCGAAGCATTCTTACAGGGTTGACAGGCCTGTCAAGAGCAGGGAATGTCAGGTAGCTTCAAGGCAGCATGAATGCAGCCTTCAAAATGGGAAAGCAAGGCTAGTTCCAGCAGGCCCCCGTTTCCATGGGCACATGCAGCAAACACCCGTGTGGTTTCTACCAAGTCTAAAGAGACACAGGTTACCCTGTGTTTCCTCCCCTGAATCAACTTCTCGAAGTAGGGTGTTCTGCATCAAGCGAACTGCCTCAACCAAGGAACGCCGCAGCTGCTCCTCTGGGCCTGTGGCTATCCAAAAGCCTGCAGTGTCACAGGAAGAGCAGGACTGTCTTAAATGGCAGTTAGAACGCACGCCCACTATCTCTGGGAGGCACGGTGACTTCAGGCAGGAGCTCCTGGATGGAATGCGAAGCCGAGGGTTACTCTGAGTTCAGGTCAGACTAGGGCAATGCGTCAGACTTCGACGCCATGAGGGACGTGCCACAACGGTGTTCGTGAACGTGTGCGAGTGCTGAGGAAATTAAGCTGCTCCCAAAGAGAGTGCAGTGCGTTTCCCTACGCTCGGCATACACAGAGGGGCTCTAAAGGGCTACGGGCCTGGATGTTGCTTGGCAGACCCAGGTGGGCCTGGGGGTACTCAGCGTTCCTGCCGGGAGCAGGGTGCCCACGCTAGCCTCCTAGGTGTCCAGAAAACTGTGCTGCCGTGGAAGTTACCCAGAGCAGAGGCCACCGCCTCATGGAAACTGCTGCACGCCTCCGCTTGTGCACGGCAAATCAGGGCCTTACTTCCAGGCATCTGTTCAGGCTGGGTGTGCCGTTAGCGACAACGCATGGTGAGATGCTGACTTTCTCCTCAGGCAGAGTGACTTCGGGTACGAGGTCCTCGAAGTACTAAAAGCACACTGTTTTCTCACGGAAGCTCACACAAGGGCCATGACAAAGTCGGACTCGCCAGAAATGTTGTCCTGAGGCTGTTCGAAGACTGTGGAAATGTACCTCTCCTCAAGGAACGTACAGGGTGTTGCCCATCACGCGGCATGCACAGAGGGCCTCCGAGGGATCAACCAACGGGTCTCGAAGTGGCTCAGCAGGCCCACGGGGGTGTGGAGGTACTCAGTGAACTTGGAGGAAAGTGATACGTACCCGAGAGGCCTACAAGTCCTCAAAAGTGTACTTCCTTTCACATAAAGCATGTAAGCGACTAAGAACTGATGGAAACAGCTGCCTGCCTCCCTTTCTGCACGGCTACTAGTGACCTAACCTGGAGGCAAGTTTTCACGTTGAGATTCCCTTTAGCTCTAGAGCTTGTCAGGCAGACCACAACCGCGGCCACGGAAGCATCTGGCTCAGACAGAACAGACTCATACTTTTCAGCGAAGCATTCTTACAGGGTTGACAGGCCTGTCAAGAGCAGGGAATGTCAGGTAGCTTCAAGGCAGCATGAATGCAGCCTTCAAAATGGGACAGCAAGTCTAGTTCCAGCAGGAACCCGTTTCCATGGGCACATGCAGCAAACACCCGTGTGGTTTCTACCAAGTCTAAAGAGACACAGGTTACCCTGTGTTTCCTCCCCTGAATCAACTTCTCGAAGTAGGGTGTTCTGCATCAAGCGAACTGCCTCAACCAAGGAACGCCGCAGCTGCTCCTCTGGGCCTGTGGCTATCCAAAAGCCTGCAGTGTCACAGGAAGAGCAGGACTGTCTTAAATGGCAGTTAGAACGCACGCCCACTATCTCTGGGAGGCACGGTGACTTCAGGCAGGAGCTCCTGGATGGAATGCGAAGCCGAGGGTTACTCTGAGTTCAGGTCAGACTAGGGCAATGCGTCAGACTTCGACGCCATGAGGGAAGTGCCACAACGGTGTTCGTGAACGTGTGCGAGTGCTGAGGAAATTAAGCTGCTCCCAAAGAGAGTGCAGTGCGTTTCCCTACTCTCGGCATACACAGAGGGGCTCTAAAGGGCTACGGGCCTGGATGTTGCTTGGCAGACCCAGGTGGGCCTGGGGGTACTCAGTGTTCCTGCCGGGAGCAGGGTGCCCACGCTAGCCTCCTAGGTGTCCAGAAAACTGTGCTGCCGTGGAAGTTACCCAGAGCAGAGGCCACCGCCTCATGGAAACTGCTGCACGCCTCCGCTTGTGCACGGCAAATCAGGGCCTTACTTCCAGGCATCTGTTCAGGCTGGGTGTGCCGTTAGCGACAACGCATGGTGAGATGCTGACTTTCTCCTCAGGCAGAGTGACTTCGGGTACGAGGTCCTCGAAGTACTCAAAGCACACTGTTTTCTCACGGAAGCTCACACAAGGGCCATGACAAAGTCGGACTCGCCAGAAATGTTGTCCTGAGGCTGTTCGAAGACTGTGGAAATGTACCTCTCCTCAAGGAACGTACAGGGTGTTGCCCATCACGCGGCATGCACAGAGGGCCTCCGAGGGATCAACCAACGGGTCTCGAAGTGGCTCAGCAGGCCCACGGGGGTGTGGAGGTACTCAGTGAACTTGGAGGAAAGTGATACGTACCCGAGAGGCCTACAAGTCCTCAAAAGTGTACTTCCTTTCACATAAAGCATGTAAGCGACTAAGAACTGATGGAAACAGCTGCCTGCCTCCCTTTCTGCACGGCTACTAGTGACCTAACCTGGAGGCAAGTTTTCACGTTGAGATTCCCTTTAGCTCTAGAGCTTGTCAGGCAGACCACAACCGCGGCCACGGAAGCATCTGGCTCAGACAGAACAGACTCATACTTTTCAGCGAAGTATTCTTACAGGGTTGACAGGCCTGTCAAGAGCAGGGAATGTCAGGTAGCTTCAAGGCAGCATGAATGCAGCCTTCAAAATGGGACAGCAAGGGTAGTTCCAGCAGGAACCCGTTTCCATGGGCACATGCAGCAAACACCCGTGTGGTTTCTACCAAGTCTAAAGAGACACAGGTTACCCTGTGTTTCCTCCCCTGAATCAACTTCTCGAAGTAGGGTGTTCTGCATCAAGCGAACTGCCTCAACCAAGGAACGCCGCAGCTGCTCCTCTGGGCCTGTGGCTATCCAAAAGCCTGCAGTGTCACAGGAAGAGCAGGACTGTCTTAAATGGCAGTTAGAACGCACGCCCACTATCTCTGGGAGGCACGGTGACTTCAGGCAGGAGCTCCTGGATGGAATGCGAAGCCGAGGGTTACTCTGAGTTCAGGTCAGACTAGGGCAATGCGTCAGACTTCGACGCCATGAGGGACGTGCCACAACGGTGTTCGTGAACGTGTGCGAGTGCTGAGGAAATTAAGCTGCTCCCAAAGAGAGTGCAGTGCGTTTCCCTACGCTCGGCATACACAGAGGGGCTCTAAAGGGCTACGGGCCTGGATGTTGCTTGGCAGACCCAGGTGGGCCTGGGGGTACTCAGTGTTCCTGCCGGGAGCAGGGTGCCCACGCTAGCCTCCTAGGTGTCCAGAAAACTGTGCTGCCGTGGAAGTTACCCAGAGCAGAGGCCACCGCCTCATGGAAACTGCTGCACGCCTCCGCTTGTGCACGGCAAATCAGGGCCTTACTTCCAGGCATCTGTTCAGGCTGGGTGTGCCGTTAGCGACAACGCATGGTGAGATGCTGACTTTCTCCTCAGGCAGAGTGACTTCGGGTACGAGGTCCTCGAAGTACTAAAAGCACACTGTTTTCTCACGGAAGCTCACACAAGGGCCATGACAAAGTCGGACTCGCCAGAAATGTTGTCCTGAGGCTGTTCGAAGACTGTGGAAATGTACCTCTCCTCAAGGAACGTACAGGGTGTTGCCCATCACGCGGCATGCACAGAGGGCCTCCGAGGGATCAACCAACGGGTCTCGAAGTGGCTCAGCAGGCCCACGGGGGTGTGGAGGTACTCAGTGAACTTGGAGGAAAGTGATACGTACCCGAGAGGCCTACAAGTCCTCAAAAGTGTACTTCCTTTCACATAAAGCATGTAAGCGACTAAGAACTGATGGAAACAGCTGCCTGCCTCCCTTTCTGCACGGCTACTAGTGACCTAACCTGGAGGCAAGTTTTCACGTTGAGATTCCCTTTAGCTCTAGAGCTTGTCAGGCAGACCACAACCGCGGCCACGGAAGCATCTGGCTCAGACAGAACAGACTCATACTTTTCAGCGAAGCATTCTTACAGGGTTGACAGGCCTGTCAAGAGCAGGGAATGTCAGGTAGCTTCAAGGCAGCATGAATGCAGCCTTCAAAATGGGACAGCAAGGGTAGTTCCAGCAGGAACCCGTTTCCATGGGCACATGCAGCAAACACCCGTGTGGTTTCTACCAAGTCTAAAGAGACACAGGTTACCCTGTGTTTCCTCCCCTGAATCAACTTCTCGAAGTAGGGTGTTCTGCATCAAGCGAACTGCCTCAACCAAGGAACGCCGCAGCTGCTCCTCTGGGCCTGTGGCTATCCAAAAGCCTGCAGTGTCACAGGAAGAGCAGGACTGTCTTAAATGGCAGTTAGAACGCACGCCCACTATCTCTGGGAGGCACGGTGACTTCAGGCAGGAGCTCCTGGATGGAATGCGAAGCCGAGGGTTACTCTGAGTTCAGGTCAGACTAGGGCAATGCGTCAGACTTCGACGCCATGAGGGACGTGCCACAACGGTGTTCGTGAACGTGTGCGAGTGCTGAGGAAATTAAGCTGCTCCCAAAGAGAGTGCAGTGCGTTTCCCTACGCTCGGCATACACAGAGGGGCTCTAAAGGGCTACGGGCCTGGATGTTGCTTGGCAGACCCAGGTGGGCCTGGGGGTACTCAGTGTTCCTGCCGGGAGCAGGGTGCCCACGCTAGCCTCCTAGGTGTCCAGAAAACTGTGCTGCCGTGGAAATTACCCAGAGCAGAGGCCACCGCCTCATGGAAACTGCTGCACGCCTCCGCTTGTGCACGGCAAATCAGGGCCTTACTTCCAGGCATCTGTTCAGGCTGGGTGTGCCGTTAGCGACAACGCATGGTGAGATGCTGACTTTCTCCTCAGGCAGAGTGACTTCGGGTACGAGGTCCTCGAAGTACTAAAAGCACACTGTTTTCTCACGGAAGCTCACACAAGGGCCATGACAAAGTCGGACTCGCCAGAAATGTTGTCCTGAGGCTGTTCGAAGACTGTGGAAATGTACCTCTCCTCAAGGAACGTACAGGGTGTTGCCCATCACGCGGCATGCACAGAGGGCCTCCGAGGGATCAACCAACGGGTCTCGAAGTGGCTCAGCAGGCCCACGGGGGTGTGGAGGTACTCAGTGAACTTGGAGGAAAGTGATACGTACCCGAGAGGCCTACAAGTCCTCAAAAGTGTACTTCCTTTCACATAAAGCATGTAAGCGACTAAGAACTGATGGAAACAGCTGCCTGCCTCCCTTTCTGCACGGCTACTAGTGACCTAACCTGGAGGCAAGTTTTCACGTTGAGATTCCCTTTAGCTCTAGAGCTTGTCAGGCAGACCACAACCGCGGCCACGGAAGCATCTGGCTCAGACAGAACAGACTCATACTTTTCAGCGAAGCATTCTTACAGGGTTGACAGGCCTGTCAAGAGCAGGGAATGTCAGGTAGCTTCAAGGCAGCATGAATGCAGCCTTCAAAATGGGACAGCAAGGGTAGTTCCAGCAGGAACCCGTTTCCATGGGCACATGCAGCAAACACCCGTGTGGTTTCTACCAAGTCTAAAGAGACACAGGTTACCCTGTGTTTCCTCCCCTGAATCAACTTCTCGAAGTAGGGTGTTCTGCATCAAGCGAACTGCCTCAACCAAGGAACGCCGCAGCTGCTCCTCTGGGCCTGTGGCTATCCAAAAGCCTGCAGTGTCACAGGAAGAGCAGGACTGTCTTAAATGGCAGTTAGAACGCACGCCCACTATCTCTGGGAGGCACGGTGACTTCAGGCAGGAGCTCCTGGATGGAATGCGAAGCCGAGGGTTACTCTGAGTTCAGGTCAGACTAGGGCAATGCGTCAGACTTCGACGCCATGAGGGACGTGCCACAACGGTGTTCGTGAACGTGTGCGAGTGCTGAGGAAATTAAGCTGCTCCCAAAGAGAGTGCAGTGCGTTTCCCTACGCTCGGCATACACAGAGGGGCTCTAAAGGGCTACGGGCCTGGATGTTGCTTGGCAGACCCAGGTGGGCCTGGGGGTACTCAGTGTTCCTGCCGGGAGCAGGGTGCCCACGCTAGCCTCCTAGGTGTCCAGAAAACTGTGCTGCCGTGGAAGTTACCCAGAGCAGAGGCCACCGCCTCATGGAAACTGCTGCACGCCTCCGCTTGTGCACGGCAAATCAGGGCCTTACTTCCAGGCATCTGTTCAGGCTGGGTGTGCCGTTAGCGACAACGCATGGTGAGATGCTGACTTTCTCCTCAGGCAGAGTGACTTCGGGTACGAGGTCCTCGAAGTACTAAAAGCACACTGTTTTCTCACGGAAGCTCACACAAGGGCCATGACAAAGTCGGACTCGCCAGAAATGTTGTCCTGAGGCTGTTCGAAGACTGTGGAAATGTACCTCTCCTCAAGGAACGTACAGGGTGTTGCCCATCACGCGGCATGCACAGAGGGCCTCCGAGGGATCAACCAACGGGTCTCGAAGTGGCTCAGCAGGCCCACGGGGGTGTGGAGGTACTCAGTGAACTTGGAGGAAAGTGATACGTACCCGAGAGGCCTACAAGTCCTCAAAAGTGTACTTCCTTTCACATAAAGCATGTAAGCGACTAAGAACTGATGGAAACAGCTGCCTGCCTCCCTTTCTGCACGGCTACTAGTGACCTAACCTGGAGGCAAGTTTTCACGTTGAGATTCCCTTTAGCTCTAGAGCTTGTCAGGCAGACCACAACCGCGGCCACGGAAGCATCTGGCTCAGACAGAACAGACTCATACTTTTCAGCGAAGCATTCTTACAGGGTTGACAGGCCTGTCAAGAGCAGGGAATGTCAGGTAGCTTCAAGGCAGCATGAATGCAGCCTTCAAAATGGGACAGCAAGGGTAGTTCCAGCAGGAACCCGTTTCCATGGGCACATGCAGCAAACACCCGTGTGGTTTCTACCAAGTCTAAAGAGACACAGGTTACCCTGTGTTTCCTCCCCTGAATCAACTTCTCGAAGTAGGGTGTTCTGCATCAAGCGAACTGCCTCAACCAAGGAACGCCGCAGCTGCTCCTCTGGGCCTGTGGCTATCCAAAAGCCTGCAGTGTCACAGGAAGAGCAGGACTGTCTTAAATGGCAGTTAGAACGCACGCCCACTATCTCTGGGAGGCACGGTGACTTCAGGCAGGAGCTCCTGGATGGAATGCGAAGCCGAGGGTTACTCTGAGTTCAGGTCAGACTAGGGCAATGCGTCAGACTTCGACGCCATGAGGGACGTGCCACAACGGTGTTCGTGAACGTGTGCGAGTGCTGAGGAAATTAAGCTGCTCCCAAAGAGAGTGCAGTGCGTTTCCCTACGCTCGGCATACACAGAGGGGCTCTAAAGGGCTACGGGCCTGGATGTTGCTTGGCAGACCCAGGTGGGCCTGGGGGTACTCAGTGTTCCTGCCGGGAGCAGGGTGCCCACGCTAGCCTCCTAGGTGTCCAGAAAACTGTGCTGCCGTGGAAATTACCCAGAGCAGAGGCCACCGCCTCATGGAAACTGCTGCACGCCTCCGCTTGTGCACGGCAAATCAGGGCCTTACTTCCAGGCATCTGTTCAGGCTGGGTGTGCCGTTAGCGACAACGCATGGTGAGATGCTGACTTTCTCCTCAGGCAGAGTGACTTCGGGTACGAGGTCCTCGAAGTACTAAAAGCACACTGTTTTCTCACGGAAGCTCACACAAGGGCCATGACAAAGTCGGACTCGCCAGAAATGTTGTCCTGAGGCTGTTCGAAGACTGTGGAAATGTACCTCTCCTCAAGGAACGTACAGGGTGTTGCCCATCACGCGGCATGCACAGAGGGCCTCCGAGGGATCAACCAACGGGTCTCGAAGTGGCTCAGCAGGCCCACGGGGGTGTGGAGGTACTCAGTGAACTTGGAGGAAAGTGATACGTACCCGAGAGGCCTACAAGTCCTCAAAAGTGTACTTCCTTTCACATAAAGCATGTAAGCGACTAAGAACTGATGGAAACAGCTGCCTGCCTCCCTTTCTGCACGGCTACTAGTGACCTAACCTGGAGGCAAGTTTTCACGTTGAGATTCCCTTTAGCTCTAGAGCTTGTCAGGCAGACCACAACCGCGGCCACGGAAGCATCTGGCTCAGACAGAACAGACTCATACTTTTCAGCGAAGCATTCTTACAGGGTTGACAGGCCTGTCAAGAGCAGGGAATGTCAGGTAGCTTCAAGGCAGCATGAATGCAGCCTTCAAAATGGGACAGCAAGGGTAGTTCCAGCAGGAACCCGTTTCCATGGGCACATGCAGCAAACACCCGTGTGGTTTCTACCAAGTCTAAAGAGACACAGGTTACCCTGTGTTTCCTCCCCTGAATCAACTTCTCGAAGTAGGGTGTTCTGCATCAAGCGAACTGCCTCAACCAAGGAACGCCGCAGCTGCTCCTCTGGGCCTGTGGCTATCCAAAAGCCTGCAGTGTCACAGGAAGAGCAGGACTGTCTTAAATGGCAGTTAGAACGCACGCCCACTATCTCTGGGAGGCACGGTGACTTCAGGCAGGAGCTCCTGGATGGAATGCGAAGCCGAGGGTTACTCTGAGTTCAGGTCAGACTAGGGCAATGCGTCAGACTTCGACGCCATGAGGGACGTGCCACAACGGTGTTCGTGAACGTGTGCGAGTGCTGAGGAAATTAAGCTGCTCCCAAAGAGAGTGCAGTGCGTTTCCCTACGCTCGGCATACACAGAGGGGCTCTAAAGGGCTACGGGCCTGGATGTTGCTTGGCAGACCCAGGTGGGCCTGGGGGTACTCAGTGTTCCTGCCGGGAGCAGGGTGCCCACGCTAGCCTCCTAGGTGTCCAGAAAACTGTGCTGCCGTGGAAGTTACCCAGAGCAGAGGCCACCGCCTCATGGAAACTGCTGCACGCCTCCGCTTGTGCACGGCAAATCAGGGCCTTACTTCCAGGCATCTGTTCAGGCTGGGTGTGCCGTTAGCGACAACGCATGGTGAGATGCTGACTTTCTCCTCAGGCAGAGTGACTTCGGGTACGAGGTCCTCGAAGTACTAAAAGCACACTGTTTTCTCACGGAAGCTCACACAAGGGCCATGACAAAGTCGGACTCGCCAGAAATGTTGTCCTGAGGCTGTTCGAAGACTGTGGAAATGTACCTCTCCTCAAGGAACGTACAGGGTGTTGCCCATCACGCGGCATGCACAGAGGGCCTCCGAGGGATCAACCAACGGGTCTCGAAGTGGCTCAGCAGGCCCACGGGGGTGTGGAGGTACTCAGTGAACTTGGAGGAAAGTGATACGTACCCGAGAGGCCTACAAGTCCTCAAAAGTGTACTTCCTTTCACATAAAGCATGTAAGCGACTAAGAACTGATGGAAACAGCTGCCTGCCTCCCTTTCTGCACGGCTACTAGTGACCTAACCTGGAGGCAAGTTTTCACGTTGAGATTCCCTTTAGCTCTAGAGCTTGTCAGGCAGACCACAACCGCGGCCACGGAAGCATCTGGCTCAGACAGAACAGACTCATACTTTTCAGCGAAGCATTCTTACAGGGTTGACAGGCCTGTCAAGAGCAGGGAATGTCAGGTAGCTTCAAGGCAGCATGAATGCAGCCTTCAAAATGGGACAGCAAGGGTAGTTCCAGCAGGAACCCGTTTCCATGGGCACATGCAGCAAACACCCGTGTGGTTTCTACCAAGTCTAAAGAGACACAGGTTACCCTGTGTTTCCTCCCCTGAATCAACTTCTCGAAGTAGGGTGTTCTGCATCAAGCGAACTGCCTCAACCAAGGAACGCCGCAGCTGCTCCTCTGGGCCTGTGGCTATCCAAAAGCCTGCAGTGTCACAGGAAGAGCAGGACTGTCTTAAATGGCAGTTAGAACGCACGCCCACTATCTCTGGGAGGCACGGTGACTTCAGGCAGGAGCTCCTGGATGGAATGCGAAGCCGAGGGTTACTCTGAGTTCAGGTCAGACTAGGGCAATGCGTCAGACTTCGACGCCATGAGGGACGTGCCACAACGGTGTTCGTGAACGTGTGCGAGTGCTGAGGAAATTAAGCTGCTCCCAAAGAGAGTGCAGTGCGTTTCCCTACGCTCGGCATACACAGAGGGGCTCTAAAGGGCTACGGGCCTGGATGTTGCTTGGCAGACCCAGGTGGGCCTGGGGGTACTCAGTGTTCCTGCCGGGAGCAGGGTGCCCACGCTAGCCTCCTAGGTGTCCAGAAAACTGTGCTGCCGTGGAAGTTACCCAGAGCAGAGGCCACCGCCTCATGGAAACTGCTGCACGCCTCCGCTTGTGCACGGCAAATCAGGGCCTTACTTCCAGGCATCTGTTCAGGCTGGGTGTGCCGTTAGCGACAACGCATGGTGAGATGCTGACTTTCTCCTCAGGCAGAGTGACTTCGGGTACGAGGTCCTCGAAGTACTCAAAGCACACTGTTTTCTCACGGAAGCTCACACAAGGGCCATGACAAAGTCGGACTCGCCAGAAATGTTGTCCTGAGGCTGTTCGAAGACTGTGGAAATGTACCTCTCCTCAAGGAACGTACAGGGTGTTGCCCATCACGCGGCATGCACAGAGGGCCTCCGAGGGATCAACCAACGGGTCTCGAAGTGGCTCAGCAGGCCCACGGGGGTGTGGAGGTACTCAGTGAACTTGGAGGAAAGTGATACGTACCCGAGAGGCCTACAAGTCCTCAAAAGTGTACTTCCTTTCACATAAAGCATGTAAGCGACTAAGAACTGATGGAAACAGCTGCCTGCCTCCCTTTCTGCACGGCTACTAGTGACCTAACCTGGAGGCAAGTTTTCACGTTGAGATTCCCTTTAGCTCTAGAGCTTGTCAGGCAGACCACAACCGCGGCCACGGAAGCATCTGGCTCAGACAGAACAGACTCATACTTTTCAGCGAAGCATTCTTACAGGGTTGACAGGCCTGTCAAGAGCAGGGAATGTCAGGTAGCTTCAAGGCAGCATGAATGCAGCCTTCAAAATGGGACAGCAAGGGTAGTTCCAGCAGGAACCCGTTTCCATGGGCACATGCAGCAAACACCCGTGTGGTTTCTACCAAGTCTAAAGAGACACAGGTTACCCTGTGTTTCCTCCCCTGAATCAACTTCTCGAAGTAGGGTGTTCTGCATCAAGGGAACTGCCTCAACCAAGGAACGCCGCAGCTGCTCCTCTGGGCCTGTGGCTATCCAAAAGCCTGCAGTGTCACAGGAAGAGCAGGACTGTCTTAAATGGCAGTTAGAACGCACGCCCACTATCTCTGGGAGGCACGGTGACTTCAGGCAGGAGCTCCTGGATGGAATGCGAAGCCGAGGGTTACTCTGAGTTCAGGTCAGACTAGGGCAATGCGTCAGACTTCGACGCCATGAGGGACGTGCCACAACGGTGTTCGTGAACGTGTGCGAGTGCTGAGGAAATTAAGCTGCTCCCAAAGAGAGTGCAGTGCGTTTCCCTACTCTCGGCATACACAGAGGGGCTCTAAAGGGCTACGGGCCTGGATGTTGCTTGGCAGACCCAGGTGGGCCTGGGGGTACTCAGTGTTCCTGCCGGGAGCAGGGTGCCCACGCTAGCCTCCTAGGTGTCCAGAAAACTGTGCTGCCGTGGAAGTTACCCAGAGCAGAGGCCACCGCCTCATGGAAACTGCTGCACGCCTCCGCTTGTGCACGGCAAATCAGGGCCTTACTTCCAGGCATCTGTTCAGGCTGGGTGTGCCGTTAGCGACAACGCATGGTGAGATGCTGACTTTCTCCTCAGGCAGAGTGACTTCGGGTACGAGGTCCTCGAAGTACTAAAAGCACACTGTTTTCTCACGGAAGCTCACACAAGGGCCATGACAAAGTCGGACTCGCCAGAAATGTTGTCCTGAGGCTGTTCGAAGACTGTGGAAATGTACCTCTCCTCAAGGAACGTACAGGGTGTTGCCCATCACGCGGCATGCACAGAGGGCCTCCGAGGGATCAACCAACGGGTCTCGAAGTGGCTCAGCAGGCCCACGGGGGTGTGGAGGTACTCAGTGAACTTGGAGGAAAGTGATACGTACCCGAGAGGCCTACAAGTCCTCAAAAGTGTACTTCCTTTCACATAAAGCATGTAAGCGACTAAGAACTGATGGAAACAGCTGCCTGCCTCCCTTTCTGCACGGCTACTAGTGACCTAACCTGGAGGCAAGTTTTCACGTTGAGATTCCCTTTAGCTCTAGAGCTTGTCAGGCAGACCACAACCGCGGCCACGGAAGCATCTGGCTCAGACAGAACAGACTCATACTTTTCAGCGAAGCATTCTTACAGGGTTGACAGGCCTGTCAAGAGCAGGGAATGTCAGGTAGCTTCAAGGCAGCATGAATGCAGCCTTCAAAATGGGAAAGCAAGGCTAGTTCCAGCAGGCCCCCGTTTCCATGGGCACATGCAGCAAACACCCGTGTGGTTTCTACCAAGTCTAAAGAGACACAGGTTACCCTGTGTTTCCTCCCCTGAATCAACTTCTCGAAGTAGGGTGTTCTGCATCAAGCGAACTGCCTCAACCAAGGAACGCCGCAGCTGCTCCTCTGGGCCTGTGGCTATCCAAAAGCCTGCAGTGTCACAGGAAGAGCAGGACTGTCTTAAATGGCAGTTAGAACGCACGCCCACTATCTCTGGGAGGCACGGTGACTTCAGGCAGGAGCTCCTGGATGGAATGCGAAGCCGAGGGTTACTCTGAGTTCAGGTCAGACTAGGGCAATGCGTCAGACTTCGACGCCATGAGGGACGTGCCACAACGGTGTTCGTGAACGTGTGCGAGTGCTGAGGAAATTAAGCTGCTCCCAAAGAGAGTGCAGTGCGTTTCCCTACGCTCGGCATACACAGAGGGGCTCTAAAGGGCTACGGGCCTGGATGTTGCTTGGCAGACCCAGGTGGGCCTGGGGGTACTCAGTGTTCCTGCCGGGAGCAGGGTGCCCACGCTAGCCTCCTAGGTGTCCAGAAAACTGTGCTGCCGTGGAAGTTACCCAGAGCAGAGGCCACCGCCTCATGGAAACTGCTGCACGCCTCCGCTTGTGCACGGCAAATCAGGGCCTTACTTCCAGGCATCTGTTCAGGCTGGGTGTGCCGTTAGCGACAACGCATGGTGAGATGCTGACTTTCTCCTCAGGCAGAGTGACTTCGGGTACGAGGTCCTCGAAGTACTAAAAGCACACTGTTTTCTCACGGAAGCTCACACAAGGGCCATGACAAAGTCGGACTCGCCAGAAATGTTGTCCTGAGGCTGTTCGAAGACTGTGGAAATGTACCTCTCCTCAAGGAACGTACAGGGTGTTGCCCATCACGCGGCATGCACAGAGGGCCTCCGAGGGATCAACCAACGGGTCTCGAAGTGGCTCAGCAGGCCCACGGGGGTGTGGAGGTACTCAGTGAACTTGGAGGAAAGTGATACGTACCCGAGAGGCCTACAAGTCCTCAAAAGTGTACTTCCTTTCACATAAAGCATGTAAGCGACTAAGAACTGATGGAAACAGCTGCCTGCCTCCCTTTCTGCACGGCTACTAGTGACCTAACCTGGAGGCAAGTTTTCACGTTGAGATTCCCTTTAGCTCTAGAGCTTGTCAGGCAGACCACAACCGCGGCCACGGAAGCATCTGGCTCAGACAGAACAGACTCATACTTTTCAGCGAAGCATTCTTACAGGGTTGACAGGCCTGTCAAGAGCAGGGAATGTCAGGTAGCTTCAAGGCAGCATGAATGCAGCCTTCAAAATGGGACAGCAAGTCTAGTTCCAGCAGGAACCCGTTTCCATGGGCACATGCAGCAAACACCCGTGTGGTTTCTACCAAGTCTAAAGAGACACAGGTTACCCTGTGTTTCCTCCCCTGAATCAACTTCTCGAAGTAGGGTGTTCTGCATCAAGCGAACTGCCTCAACCAAGGAACGCCGCAGCTGCTCCTCTGGGCCTGTGGCTATCCAAAAGCCTGCAGTGTCACAGGAAGAGCAGGACTGTCTTAAATGGCAGTTAGAACGCACGCCCACTATCTCTGGGAGGCACGGTGACTTCAGGCAGGAGCTCCTGGATGGAATGCGAAGCCGAGGGTTACTCTGAGTTCAGGTCAGACTAGGGCAATGCGTCAGACTTCGACGCCATGAGGGACGTGCCACAACGGTGTTCGTGAACGTGTGCGAGTGCTGAGGAAATTAAGCTGCTCCCAAAGAGAGTGCAGTGCGTTTCCCTACGCTCGGCATACACAGAGGGGCTCTAAAGGGCTACGGGCCTGGATGTTGCTTGGCAGACCCAGGTGGGCCTGGGGGTACTCAGTGTTCCTGCCGGGAGCAGGGTGCCCACGCTAGCCTCCTAGGTGTCCAGAAAACTGTGCTGCCGTGGAAGTTACCCAGAGCAGAGGCCACCGCCTCATGGAAACTGCTGCACGCCTCCGCTTGTGCACGGCAAATCAGGGCCTTACTTCCAGGCATCTGTTCAGGCTGGGTGTGCCGTTAGCGACAACGCATGGTGAGATGCTGACTTTCTCCTCAGGCAGAGTGACTTCGGGTACGAGGTCCTCGAAGTACTAAAAGCACACTGTTTTCTCACGGAAGCTCACACAAGGGCCATGACAAAGTCGGACTCGCCAGAAATGTTGTCCTGAGGCTGTTCGAAGACTGTGGAAATGTACCTCTCCTCAAGGAACGTACAGGGTGTTGCCCATCACGCGGCATGCACAGAGGGCCTCCGAGGGATCAACCAACGGGTCTCGAAGTGGCTCAGCAGGCCCACGGGGGTGTGGAGGTACTCAGTGAACTTGGAGGAAAGTGATACGTACCCGAGAGGCCTACAAGTCCTCAAAAGTGTACTTCCTTTCACATAAAGCATGTAAGCGACTAAGAACTGATGGAAACAGCTGCCTGCCTCCCTTTCTGCACGGCTACTAGTGACCTAACCTGGAGGCAAGTTTTCACGTTGAGATTCCCTTTAGCTCTAGAGCTTGTCAGGCAGACCACAACCGCGGCCACGGAAGCATCTGGCTCAGACAGAACAGACTCATACTTTTCAGCGAAGCATTCTTACAGGGTTGACAGGCCTGTCAAGAGCAGGGAATGTCAGGTAGCTTCAAGGCAGCATGAATGCAGCCTTCAAAATGGGACAGCAAGGGTAGTTCCAGCAGGAACCCGTTTCCATGGGCACATGCAGCAAACACCCGTGTGGTTTCTACCAAGTCTAAAGAGACACAGGTTACCCTGTGTTTCCTCCCCTGAATCAACTTCTCGAAGTAGGGTGTTCTGCATCAAGCGAACTGCCTCAACCAAGGAACGCCGCAGCTGCTCCTCTGGGCCTGTGGCTATCCAAAAGCCTGCAGTGTCACAGGAAGAGCAGGACTGTCTTAAATGGCAGTTAGAACGCACGCCCACTATCTCTGGGAGGCACGGTGACTTCAGGCAGGAGCTCCTGGATGGAATGCGAAGCCGAGGGTTACTCTGAGTTCAGGTCAGACTAGGGCAATGCGTCAGACTTCGACGCCATGAGGGACGTGCCACAACGGTGTTCGTGAACGTGTGCGAGTGCTGAGGAAATTAAGCTGCTCCCAAAGAGAGTGCAGTGCGTTTCCCTACTCTCGGCATACACAGAGGGGCTCTAAAGGGCTACGGGCCTGGATGTTGCTTGGCAGACCCAGGTGGGCCTGGGGGTACTCAGTGTTCCTGCCGGGAGCAGGGTGCCCACGCTAGCCTCCTAGGTGTCCAGAAAACTGTGCTGCCGTGGAAGTTACCCAGAGCAGAGGCCACCGCCTCATGGAAACTGCTGCACGCCTCCGCTTGTGCACGGCAAATCAGGGCCTTACTTCCAGGCATCTGTTCAGGCTGGGTGTGCCGTTAGCGACAACGCATGGTGAGATGCTGACTTTCTCCTCAGGCAGAGTGACTTCGGGTACGAGGTCCTCGAAGTACTCAAAGCACACTGTTTTCTCACGGAAGCTCACACAAGGGCCATGACAAAGTCGGACTCGCCATAAATGTTGTCCTGAGGCTGTTCGAAGACTGTGGAAATGTACCTCTCCTCAAGGAACGTACAGGGTGTTGCCCATCACGCGGCATGCACAGAGGGCCTCCGAGGGATCAACCAACGGGTCTCGAAGTGGCTCAGCAGGCCCACGGGGGTGTGGAGGTACTCAGTGAACTTGGAGGAAAGTGATACGTACCCGAGAGGCCTACAAGTCCTCAAAAGTGTACTTCCTTTCACATAAAGCATGTAAGCGACTAAGAACTGATGGAAACAGCTGCCTGCCTCCCTTTCTGCACGGCTACTAGTGACCTAACCTGGAGGCAAGTTTTCACGTTGAGATTCCCTTTAGCTCTAGAGCTTGTCAGGCAGACCACAACCGCGGCCACGGAAGCATCTGGCTCAGACAGAACAGACTCATACTTTTCAGCGAAGCATTCTTACAGGGTTGACAGGCCTGTCAAGAGCAGGGAATGTCAGGTAGCTTCAAGGCAGCATGAATGCAGCCTTCAAAATGGGAAAGCAAGGCTAGTTCCAGCAGGCCCCCGTTTCCATGGGCACATGCAGCAAACACCCGTGTGGTTTCTACCAAGTCTAAAGAGACACAGGTTACCCTGTGTTTCCTCCCCTGAATCAACTTCTCGAAGTAGGGTGTTCTGCATCAAGCGAACTGCCTCAACCAAGGAACGCCGCAGCTGCTCCTCTGGGCCTGTGGCTATCCAAAAGCCTGCAGTGTCACAGGAAGAGCAGGACTGTCTTAAATGGCAGTTAGAACGCACGCCCACTATCTCTGGGAGGCACGGTGACTTCAGGCAGGAGCTCCTGGATGGAATGCGAAGCCGAGGGTTACTCTGAGTTCAGGTCAGACTAGGGCAATGCGTCAGACTTCGACGCCATGAGGGACGTGCCACAACGGTGTTCGTGAACGTGTGCGAGTGCTGAGGAAATTAAGCTGCTCCCAAAGAGAGTGCAGTGCGTTTCCCTACGCTCGGCATACACAGAGGGGCTCTAAAGGGCTACGGGCCTGGATGTTGCTTAGCAGACCCAGGTGGGCCTGGGGGTACTCAGTGTTCCTGCCGGGAGCAGGGTGCCCACGCTAGCCTCCTAGGTGTCCAGAAAACTGTGCTGCCGTGGAAGTTACCCAGAGCAGAGGCCACCGCCTCATGGAAACTGCTGCACGCCTCCGCTTGTGCACGGCAAATCAGGGCCTTACTTCCAGGCATCTGTTCAGGCTGGGTGTGCCGTTAGCGACAACGCATGGTGAGATGCTGACTTTCTCCTCAGGCAGAGTGACTTCGGGTACGAGGTCCTCGAAGTACTAAAAGCACACTGTTTTCTCACGGAAGCTCACACAAGGGCCATGACAAAGTCGGACTCGCCAGAAATGTTGTCCTGAGGCTGTTCGAAGACTGTGGAAATGTACCTCTCCTCAAGGAACGTACAGGGTGTTGCCCATCACGCGGCATGCACAGAGGGCCTCCGAGGGATCAACCAACGGGTCTCGAAGTGGCTCAGCAGGCCCACGGGGGTGTGGAGGTACTCAGTGAACTTGGAGGAAAGTGATACGTACCCGAGAGGCCTACAAGTCCTCAAAAGTGTACTTCCTTTCACATAAAGCATGTAAGCGACTAAGAACTGATGGAAACAGCTGCCTGCCTCCCTTTCTGCACGGCTACTAGTGACCTAACCTGGAGGCAAGTTTTCACGTTGAGATTCCCTTTAGCTCTAGAGCTTGTCAGGCAGACCACAACCGCGGCCACGGAAGCATCTGGCTCAGACAGAACAGACTCATACTTTTCAGCGAAGCATTCTTACAGGGTTGACAGGCCTGTCAAGAGCAGGGAATGTCAGGTAGCTTCAAGGCAGCATGAATGCAGCCTTCAAAATGGGACAGCAAGGGTAGTTCCAGCAGGAACCCGTTTCCATGGGCACATGCAGCAAACACCCGTGTGGTTTCTACCAAGTCTAAAGAGACACAGGTTACCCTGTGTTTCCTCCCCTGAATCAACTTCTCGAAGTAGGGTGTTCTGCATCAAGCGAACTGCCTCAACCAAGGAACGCCGCAGCTGCTCCTCTGGGCCTGTGGCTATCCAAAAGCCTGCAGTGTCACAGGAAGAGCAGGACTGTCTTAAATGGCAGTTAGAACGCACGCCCACTATCTCTGGGAGGCACGGTGACTTCAGGCAGGAGCTCCTGGATGGAATGCGAAGCCGAGGGTTACTCTGAGTTCAGGTCAGACTAGGGCAATGCGTCAGACTTCGACGCCATGAGGGACGTGCCACAACGGTGTTCGTGAACGTGTGCGAGTGCTGAGGAAATTAAGCTGCTCCCAAAGAGAGTGCAGTGCGTTTCCCTACTCTCGGCATACACAGAGGGGCTCTAAAGGGCTACGGGCCTGGATGTTGCTTGGCAGACCCAGGTGGGCCTGGGGGTACTCAGTGTTCCTGCCGGGAGCAGGGTGCCCACGCTAGCCTCCTAGGTGTCCAGAAAACTGTGCTGCCGTGGAAGTTACCCAGAGCAGAGGCCACCGCCTCATGGAAACTGCTGCACGCCTCCGCTTGTGCACGGCAAATCAGGGCCTTACTTCCAGGCATCTGTTCAGGCTGGGTGTGCCGTTAGCGACAACGCATGGTGAGATGCTGACTTTCTCCTCAGGCAGAGTGACTTCGGGTACGAGGTCCTCGAAGTACTAAAAGCACACTGTTTTCTCACGGAAGCTCACACAAGGGCCATGACAAAGTCGGACTCGCCAGAAATGTTGTCCTGAGGCTGTTCGAAGACTGTGGAAATGTACCTCTCCTCAAGGAACGTACAGGGTGTTGCCCATCACGCGGCATGCACAGAGGGCCTCCGAGGGATCAACCAACGGGTCTCGAAGTGGCTCAGCAGGCCCACGGGGGTGTGGAGGTACTCAGTGAACTTGGAGGAAAGTGATACGTACCCGAGAGGCCTACAAGTCCTCAAAAGTGTACTTCCTTTCACATAAAGCATGTAAGCGACTAAGAACTGATGGAAACAGCTGCCTGCCTCCCTTTCTGCACGGCTACTAGTGACCTAACCTGGAGGCAAGTTTTCACGTTGAGATTCCCTTTAGCTCTAGAGCTTGTCAGGCAGACCACAACCGCGGCCACGGAAGCATCTGGCTCAGACAGAACAGACTCATACTTTTCAGCGAAGCATTCTTACAGGGTTGACAGGCCTGTCAAGAGCAGGGAATGTCAGGTAGCTTCAAGGCAGCATGAATGCAGCCTTCAAAATGGGACAGCAAGGGTAGTTCCAGCAGGAACCCGTTTCCATGGGCACATGCAGCAAACACCCGTGTGGTTTCTACCAAGTCTAAAGAGACACAGGTTACCCTGTGTTTCCTCCCCTGAATCAACTTCTCGAAGTAGGGTGTTCTGCATCAAGCGAACTGCCTCAACCAAGGAACGCCGCAGCTGCTCCTCTGGGCCTGTGGCTATCCAAAAGCCTGCAGTGTCACAGGAAGAGCAGGACTGTCTTAAATGGCAGTTAGAACGCACGCCCACTATCTCTGGGAGGCACGGTGACTTCAGGCAGGAGCTCCTGGATGGAATGCGAAGCCGAGGGTTACTCTGAGTTCAGGTCAGACTAGGGCAATGCGTCAGACTTCGACGCCATGAGGGACGTGCCACAACGGTGTTCGTGAACGTGTGCGAGTGCTGAGGAAATTAAGCTGCTCCCAAAGAGAGTGCAGTGCGTTTCCCTACTCTCGGCATACACAGAGGGGCTCTAAAGGGCTACGGGCCTGGATGTTGCTTGGCAGACCCAGGTGGGCCTGGGGGTACTCAGTGTTCCTGCCGGGAGCAGGGTGCCCACGCTAGCCTCCTAGGTGTCCAGAAAACTGTGCTGCCGTGGAAGTTACCCAGAGCAGAGGCCACCGCCTCATGGAAACTGCTGCACGCCTCCGCTTGTGCACGGCAAATCAGGGCCTTACTTCCAGGCATCTGTTCAGGCTGGGTGTGCCGTTAGCGACAACGCATGGTGAGATGCTGACTTTCTCCTCAGGCAGAGTGACTTCGGGTACGAGGTCCTCGAAGTACTCAAAGCACACTGTTTTCTCACGGAAGCTCACACAAGGGCCATGACAAAGTCGGACTCGCCATAAATGTTGTCCTGAGGCTGTTCGAAGACTGTGGAAATGTACCTCTCCTCAAGGAACGTACAGGGTGTTGCCCATCACGCGGCATGCACAGAGGGCCTCCGAGGGATCAACCAACGGGTCTCGAAGTGGCTCAGCAGGCCCACGGGGGTGTGGAGGTACTCAGTGAACTTGGAGGAAAGTGATACGTACCCGAGAGGCCTACAAGTCCTCAAAAGTGTACTTCCTTTCACATAAAGCATGTAAGCGACTAAGAACTGATGGAAACAGCTGCCTGCCTCCCTTTCTGCACGGCTACTAGTGACCTAACCTGGAGGCAAGTTTTCACGTTGAGATTCCCTTTAGCTCTAGAGCTTGTCAGGCAGACCACAACCGCGGCCACGGAAGCATCTGGCTCAGACAGAACAGACTCATACTTTTCAGCGAAGCATTCTTACAGGGTTGACAGGCCTGTCAAGAGCAGGGAATGTCAGGTAGCTTCAAGGCAGCATGAATGCAGCCTTCAAAATGGGACAGCAAGGCTAGTTCCAGCAGGAACCCGTTTCCATGGGCACATGCAGCAAACACCCGTGTGGTTTCTACCAAGTCTAAAGAGACACAGGTTACCCTGTGTTTCCTCCCCTGAATCAACTTCTCGAAGTAGGGTGTTCTGCATCAAGCGAACTGCCTCAACCAAGGAACGCCGCAGCTGCTCCTCTGGGCCTGTGGCTATCCAAAAGCCTGCAGTGTCACAGGAAGAGCAGGACTGTCTTAAATGGCAGTTAGAACGCACGCCCACTATCTCTGGGAGGCACGGTGACTTCAGGCAGGAGCTCCTGGATGGAATGCGAAGCCGAGGGTTACTCTGAGTTCAGGTCAGACTAGGGCAATGCGTCAGACTTCGACGCCATGAGGGACGTGCCACAACGGTGTTCGTGAACGTGTGCGAGTGCTGAGGAAATTAAGCTGCTCCCAAAGAGAGTGCAGTGCGTTTCCCTACGCTCGGCATACACAGAGGGGCTGTAAAGGGCTACGGGCCTGGATGTTGCTTAGCAGACCCAGGTGGGCCTGGGGGTACTCAGTGTTCCTGCCGGGAGCAGGGTGCCCACGCTAGCCTCCTAGGTGTCCAGAAAACTGTGCTGCCGTGGAAGTTACCCAGAGCAGAGGCCACCGCCTCATGGAAACTGCTGCACGCCTCCGCTTGTGCACGGCAAATCAGGGCCTTACTTCCAGGCATCTGTTCAGGCTGGGTGTGCCGTTAGCGACAACGCATGGTGAGATGCTGACTTTCTCCTCAGGCAGAGTGACTTCGGGTACGAGGTCCTCGAAGTACTAAAAGCACACTGTTTTCTCACGGAAGCTCACACAAGGGCCATGACAAAGTCGGACTCGCCAGAAATGTTGTCCTGAGGCTGTTCGAAGACTGTGGAAATGTACCTCTCCTCAAGGAACGTACAGGGTGTTGCCCATCACGCGGCATGCACAGAGGGCCTCCGAGGGATCAACCAACGGGTCTCGAAGTGGCTCAGCAGGCCCACGGGGGTGTGGAGGTACTCAGTGAACTTGGAGGAAAGTGATACGTACCCGAGAGGCCTACAAGTCCTCAAAAGTGTACTTCCTTTCACATAAAGCATGTAAGCGACTAAGAACTGATGGAAACAGCTGCCTGCCTCCCTTTCTGCACGGCTACTAGTGACCTAACCTGGAGGCAAGTTTTCACGTTGAGATTCCCTTTAGCTCTAGAGCTTGTCAGGCAGACCACAACCGCGGCCACGGAAGCATCTGGCTCAGACAGAACAGACTCATACTTTTCAGCGAAGCATTCTTACAGGGTTGACAGGCCTGTCAAGAGCAGGGAATGTCAGGTAGCTTCAAGGCAGCATGAATGCAGCCTTCAAAATGGGACAGCAAGGGTAGTTCCAGCAGGAACCCGTTTCCATGGGCACATGCAGCAAACACCCGTGTGGTTTCTACCAAGTCTAAAGAGACACAGGTTACCCTGTGTTTCCTCCCCTGAATCAACTTCTCGAAGTAGGGTGTTCTGCATCAAGCGAACTGCCTCAACCAAGGAACGCCGCAGCTGCTCCTCTGGGCCTGTGGCTATCCAAAAGCCTGCAGTGTCACAGGAAGAGCAGGACTGTCTTAAATGGCAGTTAGAACGCACGCCCACTATCTCTGGGAGGCACGGTGACTTCAGGCAGGAGCTCCTGGATGGAATGCGAAGCCGAGGGTTACTCTGAGTTCAGGTCAGACTAGGGCAATGCGTCAGACTTCGACGCCATGAGGGACGTGCCACAACGGTGTTCGTGAACGTGTGCGAGTGCTGAGGAAATTAAGCTGCTCCCAAAGAGAGTGCAGTGCGTTTCCCTACTCTCGGCATACACAGAGGGGCTCTAAAGGGCTACGGGCCTGGATGTTGCTTGGCAGACCCAGGTGGGCCTGGGGGTACTCAGTGTTCCTGCCGGGAGCAGGGTGCCCACGCTAGCCTCCTAGGTGTCCAGAAAACTGTGCTGCCGTGGAAGTTACCCAGAGCAGAGGCCACCGCCTCATGGAAACTGCTGCACGCCTCCGCTTGTGCACGGCAAATCAGGGCCTTACTTCCAGGCATCTGTTCAGGCTGGGTGTGCCGTTAGCGACAACGCATGGTGAGATGCTGACTTTCTCCTCAGGCAGAGTGACTTCGGGTACGAGGTCCTCGAAGTACTAAAAGCACACTGTTTTCTCACGGAAGCTCACACAAGGGCCATGACAAAGTCGGACTCGCCAGAAATGTTGTCCTGAGGCTGTTCGAAGACTGTGGAAATGTACCTCTCCTCAAGGAACGTACAGGGTGTTGCCCATCACGCGGCATGCACAGAGGGCCTCCGAGGGATCAACCAACGGGTCTCGAAGTGGCTCAGCAGGCCCACGGGGGTGTGGAGGTACTCAGTGAACTTGGAGGAAAGTGATACGTACCCGAGAGGCCTACAAGTCCTCAAAAGTGTACTTCCTTTCACATAAAGCATGTAAGCGACTAAGAACTGACGGAAACAGCTGCCTGCCTCCCTTTCTGCACGGCTACTAGTGACCTAACCTGGAGGCAAGTTTTCACGTTGAGATTCCCTTTAGCTCTAGAGCTTGTCAGGCAGACCACAACCGCGGCCTCGGAAGCATCTGGCTCAGACAGAACAGACTCATACTTTTCAGCGAAGTATTCTTACAGGGTTGACAGGCCTGTCAAGAGCAGGGAATGTCAGGTAGCTTCAAGGCAGCATGAATGCAGCCTTCAAAATGGGACAGCAAGGCTAGTTCCAGCAGGCCCCCGTTTCCATGGGCACATGCAGCAAACACCCGTGTGGTTTCTACCAAGTCTAAAGAGACACAGGTTACCCTGTGTTTCCTCCCCTGAATCAACTTCTCGAAGTAGGGTGTTCTGCATCAAGCGAACTGCCTCAACCAAGGAACGCCGCAGCTGCTCCTCTGGGCCTGTGGCTATCCAAAAGCCTGCAGTGTCACAGGAAGAGCAGGACTGTCTTAAATGGCAGTTAGAACGCACGCCCACTATCTCTGGGAGGCACGGTGACTTCAGGCAGGAGCTCCTGGATGGAATGCGAAGCCGAGGGTTACTCTGAGTTCAGGTCAGACTAGGGCAATGCGTCAGACTTCGACGCCATGAGGGACGTGCCACAACGGTGTTCGTGAACGTGTGCGAGTGCTGAGGAAATTAAGCTGCTCCCAAAGAGAGTGCAGTGCGTTTCCCTACGCTCGGCATACACAGAGGGGCTGTAAAGGGCTACGGGCCTGGATGTTGCTTAGCAGACCCAGGTGGGCCTGGGGGTACTCAGTGTTCCTGCCGGGAGCAGGGTGCCCACGCTAGCCTCCTAGGTGTCCAGAAAACTGTGCTGCCGTGGAAGTTACCCAGAGCAGAGGCCACCGCCTCATGGAAACTGCTGCACGCCTCCGCTTGTGCACGGCAAATCAGGGCCTTACTTCCAGGCATCTGTTCAGGCTGGGTGTGCCGTTAGCGACAACGCATGGTGAGATGCTGACTTTCTCCTCAGGCAGAGTGACTTCGGGTAGGAGGTCCTCGAAGTACTCAAAGCACACTCTTTTCTCACGGAAGCTCACACAAGGGCCATGACAAAGTCGGACTCGCCATAAATGTTGTCCTGAGGCTGTTCGAAGACTGTGGAAATGTACCTCTCCTCAAGGAACGTACAGGGTGTTGCCCATCACGCGGCATGCACAGAGGGCCTCCGAGGGATCAACCAACGGGTCTCGAAGTGGCTCAGCAGGCCCACGGGGGTGTGGAGGTACTCAGTGAACTTGGAGGAAAGTGATACGTACCCGAGAGGCCTACAAGTCCTCAAAAGTGTACTTCCTTTCACATAAAGCATGTAAGCGACTAAGAACTGATGGAAACAGCTGCCTGCCTCCCTTTCTGCACGGCTACTAGTGACCTAACCTGGAGGCAAGTTTTCACGTTGAGATTCCCTTTAGCTCTAGAGCTTGTCAGGCAGACCACAACCGCGGCCACGGAAGCATCTGGCTCAGACAGAACAGACTCATACTTTTCAGCGAAGCATTCTTACAGGGTTGACAGGCCTGTCAAGAGCAGGGAATGTCAGGTAGCTTCAAGGCAGCATGAATGCAGCCTTCAAAATGGGAAAGCAAGGCTAGTTCCAGCAGGCCCCCGTTTCCATGGGCACATGCAGCAAACACCCGTGTGGTTTCTACCAAGTCTAAAGAGACACAGGTTACCCTGTGTTTCCTCCCCTGAATCAACTTCTCGAAGTAGGGTGTTCTGCATCAAGCGAACTGCCTCAACCAAGGAACGCCGCAGCTGCTCCTCTGGGCCTGTGGCTATCCAAAAGCCTGCAGTGTCACAGGAAGAGCAGGACTGTCTTAAATGGCAGTTAGAACGCACGCCCACTATCTCTGGGAGGCACGGTGACTTCAGGCAGGAGCTCCTGGATGGAATGCGAAGCCGAGGGTTACTCTGAGTTCAGGTCAGACTAGGGCAATGCGTCAGACTTCGACGCCATGAGGGACGTGCCACAACGGTGTTCGTGAACGTGTGCGAGTGCTGAGGAAATTAAGCTGCTCCCAAAGAGAGTGCAGTGCGTTTCCCTACGCTCGGCATACACAGAGGGGCTGTAAAGGGCTACGGGCCTGGATGTTGCTTAGCAGACCCAGGTGGGCCTGGGGGTACTCAGTGTTCCTGCCGGGAGCAGGGTGCCCACGCTAGCCTCCTAGGTGTCCAGAAAACTGTGCTGCCGTGGAAGTTACCCAGAGCAGAGGCCACCGCCTCATGGAAACTGCTGCACGCCTCCGCTTGTGCACGGCAAATCAGGGCCTTACTTCCAGGCATCTGTTCAGGCTGGGTGTGCCGTTAGCGACAACGCATGGTGAGATGCTGACTTTCTCCTCAGGCAGAGTGACTTCGGGTACGAGGTCCTCGAAGTACTAAAAGCACACTGTTTTCTCACGGAAGCTCACACAAGGGCCATGACAAAGTCGGACTCGCCAGAAATGTTGTCCTGAGGCTGTTCGAAGACTGTGGAAATGTACCTCTCCTCAAGGAACGTACAGGGTGTTGCCCATCACGCGGCATGCACAGAGGGCCTCCGAGGGATCAACCAACGGGTCTCGAAGTGGCTCAGCAGGCCCACGGGGGTGTGGAGGTACTCAGTGAACTTGGAGGAAAGTGATACGTACCCGAGAGGCCTACAAGTCCTCAAAAGTGTACTTCCTTTCACATAAAGCATGTAAGCGACTAAGAACTGATGGAAACAGCTGCCTGCCTCCCTTTCTGCACGGCTACTAGTGACCTAACCTGGAGGCAAGTTTTCACGTTGAGATTCCCTTTAGCTCTAGAGCTTGTCAGGCAGACCACAACCGCGGCCACGGAAGCATCTGGCTCAGACAGAACAGACTCATACTTTTCAGCGAAGCATTCTTACAGGGTTGACAGGCCTGTCAAGAGCAGGGAATGTCAGGTAGCTTCAAGGCAGCATGAATGCAGCCTTCAAAATGGGACAGCAAGGGTAGTTCCAGCAGGAACCCGTTTCCATGGGCACATGCAGCAAACACCCGTGTGGTTTCTACCAAGTCTAAAGAGACACAGGTTACCCTGTGTTTCCTCCCCTGAATCAACTTCTCGAAGTAGGGTGTTCTGCATCAAGCGAACTGCCTCAACCAAGGAACGCCGCAGCTGCTCCTCTGGGCCTGTGGCTATCCAAAAGCCTGCAGTGTCACAGGAAGAGCAGGACTGTCTTAAATGGCAGTTAGAACGCACGCCCACTATCTCTGGGAGGCACGGTGACTTCAGGCAGGAGCTCCTGGATGGAATGCGAAGCCGAGGGTTACTCTGAGTTCAGCTCAGACTAGGGCAATGCGTCAGACTTCGACGCCATGAGGGACGTGCCACAACGGTGTTCGTGAACGTGTGCGAGTGCTGAGGAAATTAAGCTGCTCCCAAAGAGAGTGCAGTGCGTTTCCCTACGCTCGGCATACACAGAGGGGCTGTAAAGGGCTACGGGCCTGGATGTTGCTTAGCAGACCCAGGTGGGCCTGGGGGTACTCAGTGTTCCTGCCGGGAGCAGGGTGCCCACGCTAGCCTCCTAGGTGTCCAGAAAACTGTGCTGCCGTGGAAGTTACCCAGAGCAGAGGCCACCGCCTCATGGAAACTGCTGCACGCCTCCGCTTGTGCACGGCAAATCAGGGCCTTACTTCCAGGCATCTGTTCAGGCTGGGTGTGCCGTTAGCGACAACGCATGGTGAGATGCTGACTTTCTCCTCAGGCAGAGTGACTTCGGGTACGAGGTCCTCGAAGTACTAAAAGCACACTGTTTTCTCACGGAAGCTCACACAAGGGCCATGACAAAGTCGGACTCGCCAGAAATGTTGTCCTGAGGCTGTTCGAAGACTGTGGAAATGTACCTCTCCTCAAGGAACGTACAGGGTGTTGCCCATCACGCGGCATGCACAGAGGGCCTCCGAGGGATCAACCAACGGGTCTCGAAGTGGCTCAGCAGGCCCACGGGGGTGTGGAGGTACTCAGTGAACTTGGAGGAAAGTGATACGTACCCGAGAGGCCTACAAGTCCTCAAAAGTGTACTTCCTTTCACATAAAGCATGTAAGCGACTAAGAACTGATGGAAACAGCTGCCTGCCTCCCTTTCTGCACGGCTACTAGTGACCTAACCTGGAGGCAAGTTTTCACGTTGAGATTCCCTTTAGCTCTAGAGCTTGTCAGGCAGACCACAACCGCGGCCACGGAAGCATCTGGCTCAGACAGAACAGACTCATACTTTTCAGCGAAGCATTCTTACAGGGTTGACAGGCCTGTCAAGAGCAGGGAATGTCAGGTAGCTTCAAGGCAGCATGAATGCAGCCTTCAAAATGGGACAGCAAGGCTAGTTCCAGCAGGAACCCGTTTCCATGGGCACATGCAGCAAACACCCGTGTGGTTTCTACCAAGTCTAAAGAGACACAGGTTACCCTGTGTTTCCTCCCCTGAATCAACTTCTCGAAGTAGGGTGTTCTGCATCAAGCGAACTGCCTCAACCAAGGAACGCCGCAGCTGCTCCTCTGGGCCTGTGGCTATCCAAAAGCCTGCAGTGTCACAGGAAGAGCAGGACTGTCTTAAATGGCAGTTAGAACGCACGCCCACTATCTCTGGGAGGCACGGTGACTTCAGGCAGGAGCTCCTGGATGGAATGCGAAGCCGAGGGTTACTCTGAGTTCAGGTCAGACTAGGGCAATGCGTCAGACTTCGACGCCATGAGGAACGTGCCACAACGGTGTTCGTGAACGTGTGCGAGTGCTGAGGAAATTAAGCTGCTCCCAAAGAGAGTGCAGTGCGTTTCCCTACGCTCGGCATACACAGAGGGGCTGTAAAGGGCTACGGGCCTGGATGTTGCTTAGCCGACCCAGGTGGGCCTGGGGGTACTCAGTGTTCCTGCCGGGAGCAGGGTGCCCACGCTAGCCTCCTAGGTGTCCAGAAAACTGTGCTGCCGTGGAAGTTACCCAGAGCAGAGGCCACCGCCTCATGGAAACTGCTGCACGCCTCCGCTTGTGCACGGCAAATCAGGGCCTTACTTCCAGGCATCTGTTCAGGCTGGGTGTGCCGTTAGCGACAACGCATGGTGAGATGCTGACTTTCTCCTCAGGCAGAGTGACTTCGGGTACGAGGTCCTCGAAGTACTCAAAGCACACTGTTTTCTCACGGAAGCTCACACAAGGGCCATGACAAAGTCGGACTCGCCATAAATGTTGTCCTGAGGCTGTTCGAAGACTGTGGAAATGTACCTCTCCTCAAGGAACGTACAGGGTGTTGCCCATCACGCGGCATGCACAGAGGGCCTCCGAGGGATCAACCAACGGGTCTCGAAGTGGCTCAGCAGGCCCACGGGGGTGTGGAGGTACTCAGTGAACTTGGAGGAAAGTGATACGTACCCGAGAGGCCTACAAGTCCTCAAAAGTGTACTTCCTTTCACATAAAGCATGTAAGCGACTAAGAACTGATGGAAACAGCTGCCTGCCTCCCTTTCTGCACGGCTACTAGTGACCTAACCTGGAGGCAAGTTTTCACGTTGAGATTCCCTTTAGCTCTAGAGCTTGTCAGGCAGACCACAACCGCGGCCACGGAAGCATCTGGCTCAGACAGAACAGACTCATACTTTTCAGCGAAGCATTCTTACAGGGTTGACAGGCCTGTCAAGAGCAGGGAATGTCAGGTAGCTTCAAGGCAGCATGAATGCAGCCTTCAAAATGGGAAAGCAAGGCTAGTTCCAGCAGGCCCCCGTTTCCATGGGCACATGCAGCAAACACCCGTGTGGTTTCTACCAAGTCTAAAGAGACACAGGTTACCCTGTGTTTCCTCCCCTGAATCAACTTCTCGAAGTAGGGTGTTCTGCATCAAGCGAACTGCCTCAACCAAGGAACGCCGCAGCTGCTCCTCTGGGCCTGTGGCTATCCAAAAGCCTGCAGTGTCACAGGAAGAGCAGGACTGTCTTAAATGGCAGTTAGAACGCACGCCCACTATCTCTGGGAGGCACGGTGACTTCAGGCAGGAGCTCCTGGATGGAATGCGAAGCCGAGGGTTACTCTGAGTTCAGGTCAGACTAGGGCAATGCGTCAGACTTCGACGCCATGAGGGACGTGCCACAACGGTGTTCGTGAACGTGTGCGAGTGCTGAGGAAATTAAGCTGCTCCCAAAGAGAGTGCAGTGCGTTTCCCTACGCTCGGCATACACAGAGGGGCTGTAAAGGGCTACGGGCCTGGATGTTGCTTAGCAGACCCAGGTGGGCCTGGGGGTACTCAGTGTTCCTGCCGGGAGCAGGGTGCCCACGCTAGCCTCCTAGGTGTCCAGAAAACTGTGCTGCCGTGGAAGTTACCCAGAGCAGAGGCCACCGCCTCATGGAAACTGCTGCACGCCTCCGCTTGTGCACGGCAAATCAGGGCCTTACTTCCAGGCATCTGTTCAGGCTGGGTGTGCCGTTAGCGACAACGCATGGTGAGATGCTGACTTTCTCCTCAGGCAGAGTGACTTCGGGTACGAGGTCCTCGAAGTACTAAAAGCACACTGTTTTCTCACGGAAGCTCACACAAGGGCCATGACAAAGTCGGACTCGCCAGAAATGTTGTCCTGAGGCTGTTCGAAGACTGTGGAAATGTACCTCTCCTCAAGGAACGTACAGGGTGTTGCCCATCACGCGGCATGCACAGAGGGCCTCCGAGGGATCAACCAACGGGTCTCGAAGTGGCTCAGCAGGCCCACGGGGGTGTGGAGGTACTCAGTGAACTTGGAGGAAAGTGATACGTACCCGAGAGGCCTACAAGTCCTCAAAAGTGTACTTCCTTTCACATAAAGCATGTAAGCGACTAAGAACTGATGGAAACAGCTGCCTGCCTCCCTTTCTGCACGGCTACTAGTGACCTAACCTGGAGGCAAGTTTTCACGTTGAGATTCCCTTTAGCTCTAGAGCTTGTCAGGCAGACCACAACCGCGGCCACGGAAGCATCTGGCTCAGACAGAACAGACTCATACTTTTCAGCGAAGCATTCTTACAGGGTTGACAGGCCTGTCAAGAGCAGGGAATGTCAGGTAGCTTCAAGGCAGCATGAATGCAGCCTTCAAAATGGGAAAGCAAGGCTAGTTCCAGCAGGAACCCGTTTCCATGGGCACATGCAGCAAACACCCGTGTGGTTTCTACCAAGTCTAAAGAGACACAGGTTACCCTGTGTTTCCTCCCCTGAATCAACTTCTCGAAGTAGGGTGTTCTGCATCAAGCGAACTGCCTCAACCAAGGAACGCCGCAGCTGCTCCTCTGGGCCTGTGGCTATCCAAAAGCCTGCAGTGTCACAGGAAGAGCAGGACTGTCTTAAATGGCAGTTAGAACGCACGCCCACTATCTCTGGGAGGCACGGTGACTTCAGGCAGGAGCTCCTGGATGGAATGCGAAGCCGAGGGTTACTCTGAGTTCAGCTCAGACTAGGGCAATGCGTCAGACTTCGACGCCATGAGGGACGTGCCACAACGGTGTTCGTGAACGTGTGCGAGTGCTGAGGAAATTAAGCTGCTCCCAAAGAGAGTGCAGTGCGTTTCCCTACGCTCGGCATACACAGAGGGGCTGTAAAGGGCTACGGGCCTGGATGTTGCTTAGCAGACCCAGGTGGGCCTGGGGGTACTCAGTGTTCCTGCCGGGAGCAGGGTGCCCACGCTAGCCTCCTAGGTGTCCAGAAAACTGTGCTGCCGTGGAAGTTACCCAGAGCAGAGGCCACCGCCTCATGGAAACTGCTGCACGCCTCCGCTTGTGCACGGCAAATCAGGGCCTTACTTCCAGGCATCTGTTCAGGCTGGGTGTGCCGTTAGCGACAACGCATGGTGAGATGCTGACTTTCTCCTCAGGCAGAGTGACTTCGGGTACGAGGTCCTCGAAGTACTCAAAGCACACTGTTTTCTCACGGAAGCTCACACAAGGGCCATGACAAAGTCGGACTCGCCATAAATGTTGTCCTGAGGCTGTTCGAAGACTGTGGAAATGTACCTCTCCTCAAGGAACGTACAGGGTGTTGCCCATCACGCGGCATGCACAGAGGGCCTCCGAGGGATCAACCAACGGGTCTCGAAGTGGCTCAGCAGGCCCACGGGGGTGTGGAGGTACTCAGTGAACTTGGAGGAAAGTGATACGTACCCGAGAGGCCTACAAGTCCTCAAAAGTGTACTTCCTTTCACATAAAGCATGTAAGCGACTAAGAACTGATGGAAACAGCTGCCTGCCTCCCTTTCTGCACGGCTACTAGTGACCTAACCTGGAGGCAAGTTTTCACGTTGAGATTCCCTTTAGCTCTAGAGCTTGTCAAGCAGACCACAACCGCGGCCACGGAAGCATCTGGCTCAGACAGAACAGACTCATACTTTTCAGCGAAGCATTCTTACAGGGTTGACAGGCCTGTCAAGAGCAGGGAATGTCAGGTAGCTTCAAGGCAGCATGAATGCAGCCTTCAAAATGGGAAAGCAAGGCTAGTTCCAGCAGGAACCCGTTTCCATGGGCACATGCAGCAAACACCCGTGTGGTTTCTACCAAGTCTAAAGAGACACAGGTTACCCTGTGTTTCCTCCCCTGAATCAACTTCTCGAAGTAGGGTGTTCTGCATCAAGCGAACTGCCTCAACCAAGGAACGCCGCAGCTGCTCCTCTGGGCCTGTGGCTATCCAAAAGCCTGCAGTGTCACAGGAAGAGCAGGACTGTCTTAAATGGCAGTTAGAACGCACGCCCACTATCTCTGGGAGGCACGGTGACTTCAGGCAGGAGCTCCTGGATGGAATGCGAAGCCGAGGGTTACTCTGAGTTCAGCTCAGACTAGGGCAATGCGTCAGACTTCGACGCCATGAGGGACGTGCCACAACGGTGTTCGTGAACGTGTGCGAGTGCTGAGGAAATTAAGCTGCTCCCAAAGAGAGTGCAGTGCGTTTCCCTACGCTCGGCATACACAGAGGGGCTCTAAAGGGCTACGGGCCTGGATGTTGCTTAGCAGACCCAGGTGGGCCTGGGGGTACTCAGTGTTCCTGCCGGGAGCAGGGTGCCCACGCTAGCCTCCTAGGTGTCCAGA
Organism: Pseudorca crassidens; assembly: GCF_039906515.1. NCBI lineage: Eukaryota > Metazoa > Chordata > Mammalia > Artiodactyla > Delphinidae > Pseudorca > Pseudorca crassidens. Next base: position 51,025,087 of record NC_090312.1, read on the forward strand.
AAACTGTGCTGCCGTGGAAGTTACCCAGAGCAGAGGCCACCGCCTCATGGAAACTGCTGCACGCCTCCGCTTGTGCACGGCAAATCAGGGCCCTACTTCCAGGCATCTGTTCAGGCTGGGTGTGCCGTTAGCGACAACGCATGGTGAGATGCTGACTTTCTCCTCAGGCAGAGTGACTTCGGGTACGAGGTCCTCGAAGTACTCAAAGCACACTGTTTTCTCACGGAAGCTCACACAAGGGCCATGACAAAGTCGGACTCGCCATAAATGTTGTCCTGAGGCTGTTCGAAGACTGTGGAAATGTACCTCTCCTCAAGGAACGTACAGGGTGTTGCCCATCACGCGGCATGCACAGAGGGCCTCCGAGGGATCAACCAACGGGTCTCGAAGTGGCTCAGCAGGCCCACGGGGGTGTGGAGGTACTCAGTGAACTTGGAGGAAAGTGATACGTACCCGAGAGGCCTACAAGTCCTCAAAAGTGTACTTCCTTTCACATCAAGCATGTAAGCGACTAAGAACTGATGGAAACAGCTGCCTGCCTCCCTTTCTGCACGGCTACTAGTGACCTAACCTGGAGGCAAGTTTTCACGTTGAGATTCCCTTTAGCTCTAGAGCTTGTCAGGCAGACCACAACCGCGGCCACGGAAGCATCTGGCTCAGACAGAACAGACTCATACTTTTCAGCGAAGCATTCTTACAGGGTTGACAGGCCTGTCAAGAGCAGGGAATGTCAGGTAGCTTCAAGGCAGCATGAATGCAGCCTTCAAAATGGGACAGCAAGGCTAGTTCCAGCAGGCCCCCGTTTCCATGGGCACATGCAGCAAACACCCGTGTGGTTTCTACCAAGTCTAAAGAGACACAGGTTACCCTGTGTTTCCTCCCCTGAATCAACTTCTCGAAGTAGGGTGTTCTGCATCAAGCGAACTGCCTCAACCAAGGAACGCCGCAGCTGCTCCTCTGGGCCTGTGGCTATCCAAAAGCCTGCAGTGTCACAGGAAGAGCAGGACTGTCTTAAATGGCAGTTAGAACGCACGCCCACTATCTCTGGGAGGCACGGTGACTTCAGGCAGGAGCTCCTGGATGGAATGCGAAGCCGAGGGTTACTCTGAGTTCAGGTCAGACTAGGGCAATGCGTCAGACTTCGACGCCATGAGGGACGTGCCACAACGGTGTTCGTGAACGTGTGCGAGTGCTGAGGAAATTAAGCTGCTCCCAAAGAGAGTGCAGTGCGTTTCCCTACGCTCGGCATACACAGAGGGGCTGTAAAGGGCTACGGGCCTGGATGTTGCTTAGCAGACCCAGGTGGGCCTGGGGGTACTCAGTGTTCCTGCCGGGAGCAGGGTGCCCACGCTAGCCTCCTAGGTGTCCAGAAAACTGTGCTGCCGTGGAAGTTACCCAGAGCAGAGGCCACCGCCTCATGGAAACTGCTGCACGCCTCCGCTTGTGCACGGCAAATCAGGGCCTTACTTCCAGGCATCTGTTCAGGCTGGGTGTGCCGTTAGCGACAACGCATGGTGAGATGCTGACTTTCTCCTCAGGCAGAGTGACTTCGGGTACGAGGTCCTCGAAGTACTAAAAGCACACTGTTTTCTCACGGAAGCTCACACAAGGGCCATGACAAAGTCGGACTCGCCAGAAATGTTGTCCTGAGGCTGTTCGAAGACTGTGGAAATGTACCTCTCCTCAAGGAACGTACAGGGTGTTGCCCATCACGCGGCATGCACAGAGGGCCTCCGAGGGATCAACCAACGGGTCTCGAAGTGGCTCAGCAGGCCCACGGGGGTGTGGAGGTACTCAGTGAACTTGGAGGAAAGTGATACGTACCCGAGAGGCCTACAAGTCCTCAAAAGTGTACTTCCTTTCACATAAAGCATGTAAGCGACTAAGAACTGATGGAAACAGCTGCCTGCCTCCCTTTCTGCACGGCTACTAGTGACCTAACCTGGAGGCAAGTTTTCACGTTGAGATTCCCTTTAGCTCTAGAGCTTGTCAGGCAGACCACAACCGCGGCCACGGAAGCATCTGGCTCAGACAGAACAGACTCATACTTTTCAGCGAAGCATTCTTACAGGGTTGACAGGCCTGTCAAGAGCAGGGAATGTCAGGTAGCTTCAAGGCAGCATGAATGCAGCCTTCAAAATGGGACAGCAAGGGTAGTTCCAGCAGGAACCCGTTTCCATGGGCACATGCAGCAAACACCCGTGTGGTTTCTACCAAGTCTAAAGAGACACAGGTTACCCTGTGTTTCCTCCCCTGAATCAACTTCTCGAAGTAGGGTGTTCTGCATCAAGCGAACTGCCTCAACCAAGGAACGCCGCAGCTGCTCCTCTGGGCCTGTGGCTATCCAAAAGCCTGCAGTGTCACAGGAAGAGCAGGACTGTCTTAAATGGCAGTTAGAACGCACGCCCACTATCTCTGGGAGGCACGGTGACTTCAGGCAGGAGCTCCTGGATGGAATGCGAAGCCGAGGGTTACTCTGAGTTCAGGTCAGACTAGGGCAATGCGTCAGACTTCGACGCCATGAGGGACGTGCCACAACGGTGTTCGTGAACGTGTGCGAGTGCTGAGGAAATTAAGCTGCTCCCAAAGAGAGTGCAGTGCGTTTCCCTACTCTCGGCATACACAGAGGGGCTCTAAAGGGCTACGGGCCTGGATGTTGCTTGGCAGACCCAGGTGGGCCTGGGGGTACTCAGTGTTCCTGCCGGGAGCAGGGTGCCCACGCTAGCCTCCTAGGTGTCCAGAAAACTGTGCTGCCGTGGAAGTTACCCAGAGCAGAGGCCACCGCCTCATGGAAACTGCTGCACGCCTCCGCTTGTGCACGGCAAATCAGGGCCTTACTTCCAGGCATCTGTTCAGGCTGGGTGTGCCGTTAGCGACAACGCATGGTGAGATGCTGACTTTCTCCTCAGGCAGAGTGACTTCGGGTACGAGGTCCTCGAAGTACTAAAAGCACACTGTTTTCTCACGGAAGCTCACACAAGGGCCATGACAAAGTCGGACTCTCCAGAAATGTTGTCCTGAGGCTGTTCGAAGACTGTGGAAATGTACCTCTCCTCAAGGAACGTACAGGGTGTTGCCCATCACGCGGCATGCACAGAGGGCCTCCGAGGGATCAACCAACGGGTCTCGAAGTGGCTCAGCAGGCCCACGGGGGTGTGGAGGTACTCAGTGAACTTGGAGGAAAGTGATACGTACCCGAGAGGCCTACAAGTCCTCAAAAGTGTACTTCCTTTCACATAAAGCATGTAAGCGACTAAGAACTGATGGAAACAGCTGCCTGCCTCCCTTTCTGCACGGCTACTAGTGACCTAACCTGGAGGCAAGTTTTCACGTTGAGATTCCCTTTAGCTCTAGAGCTTGTCAGGCAGACCACAACCGCGGCCACGGAAGCATCTGGCTCAGACAGAACAGACTCATACTTTTCAGCGAAGTATTCTTACAGGGTTGACAGGCCTGTCAAGAGCAGGGAATGTCAGGTAGCTTCAAGGCAGCATGAATGCAGCCTTCAAAATGGGACAGCAAGGCTAGTTCCAGCAGGCCCCCGTTTCCATGGGCACATGCAGCAAACACCCGTGTGGTTTCTACCAAGTCTAAAGAGACACAGGTTACCCTGTGTTTCCTCCCCTGAATCAACTTCTCGAAGTAGGGTGTTCTGCATCAAGCGAACTGCCTCAACCAAGGAACGCCGCAGCTGCTCCTCTGGGCCTGTGGCTATCCAAAAGCCTGCAGTGTCACAGGAAGAGCAGGACTGTCTTAAATGGCAGTTAGAACGCACGCCCACTATCTCTGGGAGGCACGGTGACTTCAGGCAGGAGCTTCTAGATGGAATGCGAAGCCGAGGGTTACTCTGAGTTCAGCTCAGACTAGGGCAATGCGTCAGACTTCGACGCCATGAGGGAAGTGCCACAACGGTGTTCCTGAACGTGTGCGAGTGGTGAGGAAATTAAGCTGCTCCCAAAGAGAGTGCAGTGCGTTTCCCTACGCTCGGCATACACAGAGGGGCTGTAAAGGGCTACGGGCCTGAATGTTACTTAGCAGACCCAGGTGGGCCTGGGTGTACTCAGTGTTCCTGCCGGGAGCAGGGTGCCCACGCTAGCCTCCTAGGTGTCCAGAAAACTGTGCTGCCGTGCAAGTTACCCAGAGCAGAGGCCACCGCCTCATGGAAACTGCTGCACGCCTCCGCTTCTGCACGGCAGGTCAGGGCCTTACTTCCAGGCATCTGTTCAGGCTGGGTGTGCCGTTAGCGACACCGCATGGTGAGATGCTGACTTTCTCCTCAGGCAGAGTGACTTCGGGTAGGAGGTCCTCGAAGTACTCAAATCACACTCTTTTCTCACGGAAGCTCACACAAGGGCCATGACAAAGTCGGACTCTCCAGAAATGTTGTCCTGAGGCTGTTCGAAGACTGTGGAAATGTACCTCTCCTCAAGGAACGTACAGGGTGTTGCCCATCACGCGGCATGCACAGAGGGCCTCCGAGGGATCAACCAACGGGTCTCGAAGTGGCTCAGCAGGCCCACGGGGGTGTGGAGGTACTCAGTGAACTTGGAGGAAAGTGATGCGTACCCTAGAGGCCTACAAGTCCTCAAAAGTGTATTTCCTTTCACATAAAGCATGTAAGCGACTAAGAACTGATGGAAACAGCTGCCTGCCTCCCTTTCTGCACGGCTACTAGTGACCTAACCTGGAGGCAAGTTTTCACGTTGAGATTCCCTTTAGCTCTAGAGCTTGTCAGGCAGACCACAACCGCGGCCACGGAAGCATCTGGCTCAGACAGAACAGACTCATACTTTTCAGTGAAGCATTCTTACAGGGTTGACAGGCCTGTCAAGAGCAGGGAATGTCAGGTAGCTTCAAGGCAGCATGAATGCAGCCTTCAAAATGGGAAAGCAAGGCTAGTTCCAGCAGGCCCCCGTTTCCATGGGCACATGCAGCAAACACCCGTGTGGTTTCTACCAAGTCTAAAGAGACACAGGTTACCCTGTGTTTCCTCCCCTGAATCAACTTCTCGAAGTAGGGTGTTCTGCATCAAGCGAACTGCCTCAACCAAGGTATGCCGCAGCTTCTCCTCTGGGCCTGTGGCTATCCAAAAGCCTGCAGTGTCACAGGAAGAGCAGGACTGTCTTAAATGGCAGTTAGAACGCACGCCCACTATCTCTGGGAGGCACGGTGACTTCAGGCAGGAACTCCTGGATGGAATGCGAAGCCGAGGGTTACTCTGAGTTCAGCTCAGACTAGGGCAATGCGTCAGACTTCGACGCCATGCGGGACGTGCCACAACGGTGTTCGTGAACGTGTGCGAGTGCTGAGGAAATTAAGCTGCTCCCAAAGAGAGTGCAGTGCGTTTCCCTACTCTCGGCATACACAGAGGGGCTCTAAAGGGCTACGGGCCTGGATGTTGCTTAGCAGACCCAGGTGGGCCTGGGGGTACTCAGTGTTCCTGCCGGGAGCAGGGTGCCCACGCTAGCCTCCTAGGTGTCCAGAAAACTGTGCTGCCGTGCAAGTTACCCAGAGCAGAGGCCACCGCCTCATGGAAACTGCTGCACGCCTCCGCTTGTGCACGGCAAATCAGGGCCTTACTTCCAGGCATCTGTTCAGGCTGGGTGTGCCGTTAGCGACACCGCATGGTGAGATGCTGACTTTCTCCTCAGGCAGAGTGACTTCGGGTAGGAGGTCCTCGAAGTACTCAAAGCACACTGTTTTCTCACGGAAGCTCACACAAGGGCCATGACAAAGTCGGACTCTCCAGAAATGTTATCCTGAGGCTGTTCGAAGACTGTGGAAATGTACCTCTCCTCAAGGAACGTACAGGGTGTTGCCCATCACGCGGCATGCACAGAGGGCCTCCGAGGGATCAACCAACGGGTCTCGAAGTGGCTCAGCAGGCCCACGGGGGTGTGGAGGTACTCAGTGAACTTGGAGGAAAGTGATGCGTACCCGAGAGGCCTACAAGTCCTCAAAAGTGTATTTCCTTTCACATAAAGCATGTAAGCGACTAAGAACTGATGGAAACAGCTGCCTGCCTCCCTTTCTGCACGGCTACTAGTGACCTAACCTGGAGGCAAGTTTTCACGTTGAGATTCCCTTTAGCTCTAGAGCTTGTCAGGCAGACCACAACCGCGGCCACGGAAGCATCTGGCTCAGACAGAACAGACTCATACTTTTCAGCGAAGCATTCTTACAGGGTTGACAGGCCTGTCAAGAGCAGGGAATGTCAGGTAGCTTCAAGGCAGCATGAATGCAGCCTTCAAAATGGGAAAGCAAGGCTAGTTCCAGCAGGTCCCCGTTTCCATGGGCACATGCAGCAAACACCCGTGTGGTTTCTACCAAGTCTAAAGAGACACAGGTTACCCTGTGTTTCCTCCCCTGAATCAACTTCTCGAAGTAGGGTATTCTGCATCAAGTGAACTGCTAAACCAAGGAACGCCGCAGCTGCTCCTCTGGGCCTGTGGCTATCCAAAAGCCTGCAGTGTCACAGGAAGAGCAGGACTGTCTTAAATGGCAGTTAGAACGCACGCCCACTATCTCTGGGAGGCACGGTGACTTCAGGCAGGAGCTCCTAGATGGAATGCGAAGCCGAGGGTTACTCTGAGTTCAGCTCAGACTAGGGCAATGCGTCAGACTTCGACGCCATGAGGGACGTGCCACAACGGTGTTCGTGAACGTGTGCGAGTGCTGAGGAAATTAAGCTGCTCCCAAAGAGAGTGCAGTGCGTTTCCCTACTCTCGGCATACACAGAGGGGCTCTAAAGGGCTACGGGCCTGGATGTTGCTTAGCAGACCCAGGTGGGCCTGGGGGTACTCAGTGTTCCTGCCGGGAGCAGGGTGCCCACGCTAGCCTCCTAGGTGTCCACAAAACTGTGCTGCCGTGCAAGTTACCCAGAGCAGAGGCCACCGCCTCATGGAAACTGCTGCACGCCTCCGCTTGTGCACGGCAAATCAGGGCCTTACTTCCAGGCATCTGTTCAGGCTGGGTGTGCCGTTAGCGACACCGCATGGTGAGATGCTGACTTTCTCCTCAGGCAGAGTGACTTCGGGTAGGAGGTCCTCGAAGTACTCAAAGCACACTGTTTTCTCACGGAAGCTCACACAAGGGCCATTACAAAGTCGGACTCTCCAGAAATGTTATCCTGAGGCTGTTCGAAGACTGTGGAAATGTACCTCTCCTCAAGGAACGTACAGGCTGTTGCCCATCACGCGGCATGCACAGAGGGCCTCCGAGGGATCAACCAACGGGTCTCGAAGTGGCTCAGCAGGCCCACGGGGGTGTGGAGGTACTCAGTGAACTTGGAGGAAAGTGATGCGTACCCGAGAGGCCTACAAGTCCTCAAAAGTGTATTTCCTTTCACATAAAGCATGTAAGCGACTAAGAACTGATGGAAACAGCTGCCTGCCTCCCTTTCTGCACGGCTACTAGTGACCTAACCTGGAGGCAAGTTTTCACGTTGAGATTCCCTTTAGCTCTAGAGCTTGTCAGGCAGACCACAACCGCGGCCACGGAAGCATCTGGCTCAGACAGAACAGACTCATACTTTTCAGCGAAGCATTCTTACAGGGTTGACAGGCCTGTCAAGAGCAGGGAATGTCAGGTAGCTTCAAGGCAGCATGAATGCAGCCTTCAAAATGGGAAAGCAAGGCTAGTTCCAGCAGGTCCCCGTTTCCATGGGCACATGCAGCAAACACCCGTGTGGTTTCTACCAAGTCTAAAGAGACACAGGTTACCCTGTGTTTCCTCCCCTGAATCAACTTCTCGAAGTAGGGTATTCTGCATCAAGTGAACTGCCTCAACCAAGGAACGCCGCAGCTGCTCCTCTGGGCCTGTGGCTATCCAAAAGCCTGCAGTGTCACAGGAAGAGCAGGACTGTCTTAAATGGCAGTTAGAACGCACGCCCACTATCTCTGGGAGGCACGGTGACTTCAGGCAGGAGCTCCTAGATGGAATGCGAAGCCGAGGGTTACTCTGAGTTCAGCTCAGACTAGGGCAATGCGTCAGACTTCGACGCCATGCAGGACGTGCTACAACGGTGTTCGTGAACGTGTGCGAGTGCTGAGGAAATTAAGCTGCTCCCAAAGAGAGTGCAGTGCGTTTCCCTACTCTCGGCATACACAGAGGGGCTCTAAAGGGCTACGGGCCTGGATGTTGCTTAGCAGACCCAGGTGGGCCTGGGGGTACTCAGTGTTCCTGCCGGGAGCAGGGTGCCCACGCTAGCCTCCTAGGTGTCCAGAAAACTGTGCTGCCGTGCAAGTTACCCAGAGCAGAGGCCACCGCCTCATGGAAACTGCTGCACGCCTCCGCTTCTGCACGGCAGGTCAGGGCCTTACTTCCAGGCATCTGTTCAGGCTGGGTGTGCCGTTAGCGACACCGCATGGTGAGATGCTGACTTTCTCCTCAGGCAGAGTGACTTCGGGTAGGAGGTCCTCGAAGTACTCAAAGCACACTCTTTTCTCACGGAAGCTCACACAAGGGCCATGACAAAGTCGGACTCTCCAGAAATGTTGTCCTGAGGCTGTTCGAAGACTGTGGAAATGTACCTCTCCTCAAGGAATGTACAGGGTGTTGCCCACCACGCGGCATGCACAGAGGGCCTCCGAGGGATCAAGCAACGGGTCTCGAAGTGGCTCAGCCGGCCCACGGGGGTGTGGAGGTAGTCAGTGAACTTGGAGCGAAAGTGATGCATACCCGAGAGGCCTAAGAGTCCTCAAAAGTGTACTTCCTTTCACATCAAGCATATAAGCGACTAAGAACTCATGGAAACAGCTGCCCGCTTCCCTTTCTGCACGGCTACTAGGGACCTAACCTGGAGGCAAGTTTTCACGTTGAGATTCCCTATAGCGCTAGAGCTTGTCAGGCGGACCACAACCGCGGCCACGGAAGCACCTGGTTCAGACAGAACGGATGCATACTTTTCCGCAAAGCATTCTTACAGGGTTGACAGGCCTGTCAAGAGCAGGGAATGTCAGGTAGCTTCAAGGCAGCATGAATGCAGCCTTCAAAATGGGAAAGCAAGGCTAGTTCCAGCAGTAACCCGTTTCCATGGGCACATGCAGCAAACACCCGTGTGGTTTCTACCAAGTCTAAAGAGACACAGGTTACCCTGTGTTTCCTCCCCTGAATCAACTTCTCGAAGTAGGGTGTTCTGCATCAAGCGAACTGCCTCAACCAAGGAACGCCGCAGCTGCTCCTCTGGGCCTGTGGCTATCCAAAAGCCTGCAGTGTCACAGGAAGAGCATGACTGTCTTAAATGGCAGTTAGAACGCACGCCCACTATCTCTGGGAGGCACGGTGACTTCAGGCAGGAGCTCCTAGATGGAATGCGAAGCCGAGGGTTACTCTGAGTTCAGGTCAGACTAGGGCAATGCGTCAGACTTCGACGCCATGAGGGACGTGCCACAACGGTGTTCGTGAACGTGTGCGAGTGCTGAGGAAATTAAGCTGCTCCCAAAGAGAGTGCAGTGCGTTTCCCTACTCTCGGCATACACAGAGGGGCTCTAAAGGGCTACGGGCCTGGATGTTGCTTAGCAGACCCAGGTGGGCCTGGGGGTACTCAGTGTTCCTGCCGGGAGCAGGGTGCCCACGCTAGCCTCCTAGGTGTCCAGAAAACTGTGCTGCCGTGGAAGTTACCCAGAGCAGAGGCCACCGCCTCATGGAAACTGCTGCACGCCTCCGCTTCTGCACGGCAGGTCAGGGCCTTACTTCCAGGCATCTGTTCAGGCTGGGTGTGCCGTTAGCGACACCGCATGGTGAGATGCTGACTTTCTCCTCAGGCAGAGTGACTTCGGGTAGGAGGTCCTCGAAGTACTCAAAGCACACTCTTTTCTCACGGAAGCTCACACAAGGGCCATGACAAAGTCGGACTCTCCAGAAATGTTGTCCTGAGGCTGTTCGAAGACTGTGGAAATGTACCTCTCCTCAAGGAATGTACAGGGTGTTGCCCATCACGCGGCATGCACAGAGGGCCTCCGAGGGATCAACCAACGGGTCTCGAAGTGGCTCAGCAGGCCCACGGGGGTGTGGAGGTACTCAGTGAACTTGGAGGAAAGTGATGCGTACCCGAGAGGCCTACAAGTCCTCAAAAGTGTATTTCCTTTCACATAAAGCATGTAAGCGACTAAGAACTGATGGAAACAGCTGCCTGCCTCCCTTTCTGCACGGCTACTAGTGACCTAACCTGGAGGCAAGTTTTCACGTTGAGATTCCCTTTAGCTCTAGAGCTTGTCAGGCTGACCACAACCGCGGCCACGGAAGCATCTGGCTCAGACAGAACAGACTCATACTTTTCAGCGAAGCATTCTTACAGGGTTGACAGGCCTGTCAAGAGCAGGGAATGTCAGGTAGCTTCAAGGCAGCATGAATGCAGCCTTCAAAATGGGAAAGCAAGGGTAGTTCCAGCAGGCCCCCGTTTCCATGGGCACATGCAGCAAATACCCGTGTGGTTTCTACCAAGTCTAAAGAGACACAGGTTACCCTGTGTTTCCTCCCCTGAATCAACTTCTCGAAGTAGGGTGTTCTGCATCAAGCGAACTGCCTCAACCAAGGAACGCCGCAGCTGCTCCTCTGGGCCTGTGGCTATCCAAAATCCTGCAGTGTCACAGGAAGAGCATGACTGTCTTAAATGGCAGTTAGAACGCACGCCCACTATCTCTGGGAGGCACGGTGACTTCAGGCAGGAGCTCCTAGATGGAATGCGAAGCCGAGGGTTACTCTGAGTTCAGCTCAGACTAGGGCAATGCGTCAGACTTCGACGCCATGCGGGACGTGCCACAACGGTGTTCGTGAACGTGTGCGAGTGCTGAGGAAATTAAGCTGCTCCCAAAGAGAGTGCAGTGCGTTTCCCTACTCTCGGCATACACAGAGGGGCTCTAAAGGGCTACGGGCCTGGATGTTGCTTAGCAGACCCAGGTGGGCCTGGGGGTACTCAGTGTTCCTGCCGGGAGCAGGGTGCCCACGCTAGCCTCCTAGGTGTCCAGAAAACTGTGCTGCCGTGGAAGTTACCCAGAGCAGAGGCCACCGCCTCATGGAAACTGCTGCACGCCTCCGCTTCTGCACGACAGGTCAGGGCCTTACTTCCAGGCATCTGTTCAGGCTGGGTGTGCCGTTAGCGACACCGCATGGTGAGATGCTGACTTTCTCCTCAGGCAGAGTGACTTCGGGTACGAGGTCCTCGAAGTACTCAAAGCACACTCTTTTCTCACGGAAGCTCACACAAGGGCCATGACAAAGTCGGACTCGCCAGAAATGTTGTCCTGAGGCTGTTCGAGGACTCCGGAAATGTAGCTCTCCTCAAGGAACATACAGGGTGTTGCCATCAATCGGCAGGCACAGAGGGCCTCCGAGGGATCAAGCAACGGGTCTCGAAGTGGCTCAGCCGGCCCACGGGGGTGTGGAGGTAGTCAGTGAACTTGGAGCGAAAGTGATGCATACCCGAGAGGCCTAAGAGTCCTCAAAAGTGTACTTCCTTTCACATCAAGCATATAAGCGACTACGAACTCATGGAAACAGCTGCCTGCCTCCCTTTCTGCACGGCTACTAGGGACCTAACCTGGAGGCAAGTTTTCACGTTGAGATTCCCTTTAGCTCTAGAGCTTGTCAGGCAGACCACAACCGCGGCCACGGAAGCATCTGGCTCAGACAGAACAGACTCATACTTTTCAGCGAAGCATTCTTACAGGGTTGACAGGCCTGTCAAGAGCAGGGAATGTCAGGTAGCTTCAAGGCAGCGTGAATGCAGCCTTCAAAATGGGACAGCAAGGCTAGTTCCAGCAGGAACCCGTTTCCATGGGCACATGCAGCAAACACCCGTGTGGTTTCTACCAAGTCTAAAGAGACACAGGTTACCCTGTGTTTCCTCCCCTGAATCAACTTCTCGAAGTAGGGTGTTCTGCATCAAGCGAACTGCCTCAACCAAGGAACGCCGCAGCTGCTCCTCTGGGCCTGTGGCTATCCAAAAGCCTGCAGTGTCACAGGAAGAGCAGGACTGTCTTAAATGGCAGTTAGAACGCACGCCCACTATCTCTGGGAGGCACGGTGACTTCAGGCAGGAGCTCCTAGATGGAATGCGAAGCCGAGGGTTACTCTGAGTTCAGCTCAGACTAGGGCAATGCGTCAGACTTCGACGCCATGCGGGACGTGCCACAACGGTGTTCGTGAACGTGTGCGAGTGCTGAGGAAATTAAGCTGCTCCCAAAGAGAGTGCAGTGCGTTTCCCTACTCTCGGCATACACAGAGGGGCTCTAAAGGGCTACGGGCCTGGATGTTGCTTAGCAGACCCAGGTGGGCCTGGGGGTACTCAGTGTTCCTGCCGGGAGCAGGGTGCCCACGCTAGCCTCCTAGGTGTCCAGAAAACTGTGCTGCCGTGGAAGTTACCCAGAGCAGAGGCCACCGCCTCATGGAAACTGCTGCACGCCTCCGCTTCTGCACGGCAGGTCAGGGCCTTACTTCCAGGCATCTGTTCAGGCTGGGTGTGCCGTTAGCGACACCGCATGGTGAGATGCTGACTTTCTCCTCAGGCAGAGTGACTTCGGGTACGAGGTCCTCGAAGTACTCAAAGCACACTCTTTTCTCACGGAAGCTCACACAAGGACCATGACAAAGTCGGACTCGCCATAAATGTTGTCCTGAGGCTGTTCGAGGACTCCGGAAATGTAGCTCTCCTCAAGGAACATACAGGGTGTTGCCATCAATCGGCAGGCACAGAGGGCCTCCGAGGGATCAAGCAACGGGTCTCGAAGTGGCTCAGCAGGCCCACGGGGATGTGGAGGTAGTCAGTGAACTTGGAGCGAAAGTGATGCATACCGGAGAGGCCTACAAGTCCTCAAAAGTGTACTTCCTTTCACATCAAGCATATAAGCGACTAAGAACTCATGGAAACAGCTGCCCGCTTCCCTTTCTGCACGGCTACTAGGGACCTAACCTGGAGGCAAGTTTTCACGTTGAGATTCCCTATAGCGCTAGAGCTTGTCAGGCAGACCACAACCGCGGCCACGGAAGCACCTGGTTCAGACAGAACGGACGCATACTTTTCCGCAAAGCATTCTTACAGGGTTGACAGGCCTGTCAAGAGCAGGGAATGTCAGGTAGCTTCAAGGCAGCATGAATGCAGCCTTCAAAATGGGACAGCAAGGCTAGTTCCAGCAGGAACCCGTTTCCATGGGCACACTCAGCATACACTCCTGTGGTTTCTAACAAGTCTAAAGAGACACAGGTTACCCTGTGTTTCCTCCCCTGAATCAACTTCTCGAAGTAGGGTGTTCTGCATCAAGCGAACTGCCTCAACCAAGGAACGCCGCAGCTGCTCCTCTGGGCCTGTGGCTATCCAAAAGCCTGCAGTGTCACAGGAAGAGCATGACTGTCTTAAATGGCAGTTAGAACGCACGCCCACTATCTCTGGGAGGCACGGTGACTTCAGGCAGGAGCTCCTAGATGGAATGCGAAGCCGAGGGTTACTCTGAGTTCAGCTCAGACTAGGGCAATGCGTCAGACTTCGACGCCATGAGGGACGTGCCACAACGGTGTTCGTGAACGTGTGCGAGTGCTGAGGAAATTAAGCTGCTCCCAAAGAGAGTGCAGTGCGTTTCCCTACTCTCGGCATACACAGAGGGGCTCTAAAGGGCTACGGGCCTGGATGTTGCTTAGCAGACCCAGGTGGGCCTGGGGGTACTCAGTGTTCCTGCCGGGAGCAGGGTGCCCACGCTAGCCTCCTAGGTGTCCAGAAAAGTGTGCTGCCGTGGAAGTTACCCAGAGCAGAGGCCACCGCCTCATGGAAACTGCTGCACGCCTCCGCTTGTGCACGGCAAATCAGGGCCTTACTTCCAGGCATCTGTTCAGGCTGGGTGTGCCGTTAGCGACACCGCATGGTGAGATGCTGACTTTCTCCTCAGGCAGAGTGACTTCGGGTAGGAGGTCCTCGAAGTACTCAAAGCACACTCTTTTCTCACGGAAGCTCACACAAGGGCCATGACAAAGTCGGACTCTCCAGAAATGTTGTCCTGAGGCTGTTCGAAGACTGTGGAAATGTACCTCTCCTCAAGGAACGTACAGGGTGTTGCCCATCACGCGGCATGCACAGAGGGCCTCCGAGGGATCAACCAACGGGTCTCGAAGTGGCTCAGCAGGCCCACGGGGGTGTGGAGGTACTCAGTGAACTTGGAGGAAAGTGATGCGTACCCGAGAGGCCTACAAGTCCTCAAAAGTGTATTTCCTTTCACATAAAGCATGTAAGCGACTAAGAACTGATGGAAACAGCTGCCTGCCTCCCTTTCTGCACGGCTACTAGTGACCTAACCTGGAGGCAAGTTTTCACGTTGAGATTCCCTTTAGCTCTAGAGCTTGTCAGGCAGACCACAACCGCGGCCACGGAAGCATCTGGCTCAGACAGAACAGACTCATACTTTTCAGCGAAGCATTCTTACAGGGTTGACAGGCCTGTCAAGAGCAGGGAATGTCAGGTAGCTTCAAGGCAGCATGAATGCAGCCTTCAAAATGGGACAGCAAGGCTAGTTCCAGCAGGTCCCCGTTTCCATGGGCACATGCAGCAAACACCCGTGTGGTTTCTACCAAGTCTAAAGAGACACAGGTTACCCTGTGTTTCCTCCCCTGAATCAACTTCTCGAAGTAGGGTGTTCTGCATCAAGTGAACTGCCTCAACCAAGGAACGCCGCAGCTGCTCCTCTGGGCCTGTGGCTATCCAAAAGCCTGCAGTGTCACAGGAAGAGCAGGACTGTCTTAAATGGCAGTTAGAACGCACGCCCACTATCTCTGGGAGGCACGGTGACTTCAGGCAGGAGCTCCTAGATGGAATGCGAAGCCGAGGGTTACTCTGAGTTCAGCTCAGACTAGGGCAATGCGTCAGACTTCGACGCCATGCGGGACGTGCCACAACGGTGTTCGTGAACGTGTGCGAGTGCTGAGGAAATTAAGCTGCTCCCAAAGAGAGTGCAGTGCGTTTCCCTACTCTCGGCATACACAGAGGGGCTCTAAAGGGCTACGGGCCTGGATGTTGCTTAGCAGACCCAGGTGGGCCTGGGGGTACTCAGTGTTCCTGCCGGGAGCAGGGTGCCCACGCTAGCCTCCTAGGTGTCCAGAAAACTGTGCTGCCGTGGAAGTTACCCAGAGCAGAGGCCACCGCCTCATGGAAACTGCTGCACGCCTCCGCTTGTGCACGGCAAATCAGGGCCTTACTTCCAGGCATCTGTTCAGGCTGGGTGTGCCGTTAGCGACACCGCATGGTGAGATGCTGACTTTCTCCTCAGGCAGAGTGACTTCGGGTAGGAGGTCCTCGAAGTACTCAAAGCACACTCTTTTCTCACGGAAGCTCACACAAGGGCCATGACAAAGTCGGACTCTCCAGAAATGTTGTCCTGAGGCTGTTCGAAGACTGTGGAAATGTACCTCTCCTCAAGGAACGTACAGGGTGTTGCCCATCACGCGGCATGCACAGAGGGCCTCCGAGGGATCAACCAACGGGTCTCGAAGTGGCTCAGCAGGCCCACGGGGGTGTGGAGGTACTCAGTGAACTTGGAGGAAAGTGATGCGTACCCGAGAGGCCTACAAGTCCTCAAAAGTGTATTTCCTTTCACATAAAGCATGTAAGCGACTAAGAACTGATGGAAACAGCTGCCTGCCTCCCTTTCTGCACGGCTACTAGTGACCTAACCTGGAGGCAAGTTTTCACGTTGAGATTCCCTTTAGCTCTAGAGCTTGTCAGGCAGACCACAACCGCGGCCACGGAAGCATCTGGCTCAGACAGAACAGACTCATACTTTTCAGTGAAGCATTCTTACAGGGTTGACAGGCCTGTCAAGAGCAGGGAATGTCAGGTAGCTTCAAGGCAGCATGAATGCAGCCTTCAAAATGGGACAGCAAGGCTAGTTCCAGCAGGAACCCGTTTCCATGGGCACACTCAGCATACACTCCTGTGGTTTCTACCAAGTCTAAAGAGACACAGGTTACCCTGTGTTTCCTCCCCTGAATCAACTTCTCGAAGTAGGGTGTTCTGCATCAAGCGAACTGCCTCAACCAAGGAACGCCGCAGCTGCTCCTCTGGGCCTGTGGCTATCCAAAAGCCTGCAGTGTCACAGGAAGAGCAGGACTGTCTTAAATGGCAGTTAGAACGCACGCCCACTATCTCTGGGAGGCACGGTGACTTCAGGCAGGAGCTCCTGGATGGAATGCGAAGCCGAGGGTTACTCTGAGTTCAGGTCAGACTAGGGCAATGCGTCAGACTTCGACGCCATGAGGGACGTGCCACAACGGTGTTCGTGAACGTGTGCGAGTGCTGAGGAAATTAAGCTGCTCCCAAAGAGAGTGCAGTGCGTTTCCCTACTCTCGGCATACACAGAGGGGCTCTAAAGGGCTACGGGCCTGGATGTTGCTTAGCAGACCCAGGTGGGCCTGGGGGTACTCAGTGTTCCTGCCGGGAGCAGGGTGCCCACGCTAGCCTCCTAGGTGTCCAGAAAACTGTGCTGCCGTGGAAGTTACCCAGAGCAGAGGTCACCGCCTCATGGAAACTGCTGCACGCCTCCGCTTGTGCACGGCAAATCAGGGCCTTACTTCCAGGCATCTGTTCAGGCTGGGTGTGCCGTTAGCGACAACGCATGGTGAGATGCTGACTTTCTCCTCAGGCAGAGTGACTTCGGGTACGAGGTCCTCGAAGTACTCAAAGCACACTGTTTTCTCACGGAAGCTCACACAAGGGCCATGACAAAGTCGGACTCGCCATAAATGTTGTCCTGAGGCTGTTCGAAGACTGTGGAAATGTACCTCTCCTCAAGGAACGTACAGGGTGTTGCCCATCACGCGGCATGCACAGAGGGCCTCCGAGGGATCAACCAACGGGTCTCGAAGTGGCTCAGCAGGCCCACGGGGGTGTGGAGGTACTCAGTGAACTTGGAGGAAAGTGATACGTACCCGAGAGGCCTACAAGTCCTCAAAAGTGTACTTCCTTTCACATCAAGCATGTAAGCGACTAAGAACTGATGGAAACAGCTGCCTGCCTCCCTTTCTGCACGGCTACTAGTGACCTAACCTGGAGGCAAGTTTTCACGTTGAGATTCCCTTTAGCTCTAGAGCTTGTCAGGCAGACCACAACCGCGGCCACGGAAGCATCTGGCTCAGACAGAACAGACTCATACTTTTCAGCGAAGCATTCTTACAGGGTTGACAGGCCTGTCAAGAGCAGGGAATGTCAGGTAGCTTCAAGGCAGCATGAATGCAGCCTTCAAAATGGGAAAGCAAGGCTAGTTCCAGCAGGCCCCCATTTCCATGGGCACATGCAGCAAACACCCGTGTGGTTTCTACCAAGTCTAAAGAGACACAGGTTACCCTGTGTTTCCTCCCCTGAATCAACTTCTCGAAGTAGGGTGTTCTGCATCAAGCGAACTGCCTCAACCAAGGAACGCCGCAGCTGCTCCTCTGGGCCTGTGGCTATCCAAAAGCCTGCAGTGTCACAGGAAGAGCAGGACTGTCTTAAATGGCAGTTAGAATGCACGCCCACTATCTCTGGGAGGCACGGTGACTTCAGGCAGGAGCTCCTGGATGGAATGCGAAGCCGAGGGTTACTCTGAGTTCAGGTCAGACTAGGGCAATGCGTCAGACTTCGACGCCATGAGGGACGTGCCACAACGGTGTTCGTGAACGTGTGCGAGTGCTGAGGAAATTAAGCTGCTCCCAAAGAGAGTGCAGTGCGTTTCCCTACTCTCGGCATACACAGAGGGGCTCTAAAGGGCTACGGGCCTGGATGTTGCTTAGCAGACCCAGGTGGGCCTGGGGGTACTCAGTGTTCCTGCCGGGAGCAGGGTGCCCACGCTAGCCTCCTAGGTGTCCAGAAAACTGTGCTGCCGTGGAAGTTACCCAGAGCAGAGGCCACCGCCTCATGGAAACTGCTGCACGCCTCCGCTTGTGCACGGCAAATCAGGGCCTTACTTCCAGGCATCTGTTCAGGCTGGGTGTGCCGTTAGCGACAACGCATGGTGAGATGCTGACTTTCTCCTCAGGCAGAGTGACTTCGGGTACGAGGTCCTCGAAGTACTCAAAGCACACTGTTTTCTCACGGAAGCTCACACAAGAGCCATGACAAAGTCGGACTCGCCATAAATGTTGTCCTGAGGCTGTTCGAAGACTGTGGAAATGTACCTCTCCTCAAGGAACGTACAGGGTGTTGCCCATCACGCGGCATGCACAGAGGGCCTCCGAGGGATCAACCAACGGGTCTCGAAGTGGCTCAGCAGGCCCACGGGGGTGTGGAGGTACTGAACTTGGAGGAAAGTGATACGTACCCGAGAGGCCTACAAGTCCTCAAAAGTGTACTTCCTTTCACATAAAGCATGTAAGCGACTAAGAACTGATGGAAACAGCTGCCTGCCTCCCTTTCTGCACGGCTACTAGGGGCCAAACCTGGAGGCAAGTTTTCACGTTGAGATTCCCTATAGCGCTAGAGCTTGTCAGGCGGACCACAACCGCGGCCACGGAAGCACCTGGTTCAGACAGAACGGACGCATACTTTTCCGCAAAGCATTCTTACAGGGTTGACAGGCCTGTCAAGAGCAGGGAATGTCAGGTAGCTTCAAGGCAGCATGAATGCAGCCTTCAAAATGGGACAGCAAGGCTAGTTCCAGCAGGAACCCGTTTCCATGGGCACACTCAGCATACACTCCTGTGGTTTCTACCAAGTCTAAAGAGACACAGGTTACCCTGTGTTTCCTCCCCTGAATCAACTTCTCGAAGTAGGGTGTTCTGCATCAAGCGAACTGCCTCAACCAAGGAACGCCGCAGCTGCTCCTCTGGGCCTGTGGCTATCCAAAAGCCTGCAGTGTCACAGGAAGAGCAGGACTGTCTTAAATGGCAGTTAGAATGCACGCCCACTATCTCTGGGAGGCACGGTGACTTCAGGCAGGAGCTCCTGGATGGAATGCGAAGCCGAGGGTTACTCTGAGTTCAGGTCAGACTAGGGCAATGCGTCAGACTTCGACGCCATGAGGGACGTGCCACAACGGTGTTCGTGAACGTGTGCGAGTGCTGAGGAAATTAAGCTGCTCCCAAAGAGAGTGCAGTGCGTTTCCCTACTCTCGGCATACACAGAGGGGCTCTAAAGGGCTACGGGCCTGGATGTTGCTTAGCAGACCCAGGTGGGCCTGGGGGTACTCAGTGTTCCTGCCGGGAGCAGGGTGCCCACGCTAGCCTCCTAGGTGTCCAGAAAACTGTGCTGCCGTGGAAGTTACCCAGAGCAGAGGCCACCGCCTCATGGAAACTGCTGCACGCCTCCGCTTGTGCACGGCAAATCAGGGCCTTACTTCCAGGCATCTGTTCAGGCTGGGTGTGCCGTTAGCGACAACGCATGGTGAGATGCTGACTTTCTCCTCAGGCAGAGTGACTTCGGGTACGAGGTCCTCGAAGTACTCAAAGCACACTGTTTTCTCACGGAAGCTCACACAAGGGCCATGACAAAGTCGGACTCGCCATAAATGTTGTCCTGAGGCTGTTCGAAGACTGTGGAAATGTACCTCTCCTCAAGGAACGTACAGGGTGTTGCCCATCACGCGGCATGCACAGAGGGCCTCCGAGGGATCAACCAACGGGTCTCGAAGTGGCTCAGCAGGCCCACGGGGGTGTGGAGGTACTGAACTTGGAGGAAAGTGATACGTACCCGAGAGGCCTACAAGTCCTCAAAAGTGTACTTCCTTTCACATAAAGCATGTAAGCGACTAAGAACTGATGGAAACAGCTGCCTGCCTCCCTTTCTGCACGGCTACTAGGGGCCAAACCTGGAGGCAAGTTTTCACGTTGAGATTCCCTATAGCGCTAGAGCTTGTCAGGCGGACCACAACCGCGGCCACGGAAGCACCTGGTTCAGACAGAACGGACGCATACTTTTCCGCAAAGCATTCTTACAGGGTTGACAGGCCTGTCAAGAGCAGGGAATGTCAGGTAGCTTCAAGGCAGCATGAATGCAGCCTTCAAAATGGGACAGCAAGGCTAGTTCCAGCAGGAACCCGTTTCCATGGGCACACTCAGCATACACTCCTGTGGTTTCTACCAAGTCTAAAGAGACACAGGTTACCCTGTGTTTCCTCCCCTGAATCAACTTCTCGAAGTAGGGTGTTCTGCATCAAGCGAACTGCCTCAACCAAGGAACGCCGCAGCTGCTCCTCTGGGCCTGTGGCTATCCAAAAGCCTGCAGTGTCACAGGAAGAGCAGGACTGTCTTAAATGGCAGTTAGAACGCACGCCCACTATCTCTGGGAGGCACGGTGACTTCAGGCAGGAGCTCCTGGATGGAATGCGAAGCCGAGGGTTACTCTGAGTTCAGGTCAGACTAGGGCAATGCGTCAGACTTCGACGCCATGAGGGACGTGCCACAACGGTGTTCGTGAACGTGTGCGAGTGCTGAGGAAATTAAGCTGCTCCCAAAGAGAGTGCAGTGCGTTTCCCTACTCTCGGCATACACAGAGGGGCTCTAAAGGGCTACGGGCCTGGATGTTGCTTAGCAGACCCAGGTGGGCCTGGGGGTACTCAGTGTTCCTGCCGGGAGCAGGGTGCCCACGCTAGCCTCCTAGGTGTCCAGAAAACTGTGCTGCCGTGGAAGTTACCCAGAGCAGAGGCCACCGCCTCATGGAAACTGCTGCACGCCTCCGCTTGTGCACGGCAAATCAGGGCCTTACTTCCAGGCATCTGTTCAGGCTGGGTGTGCCGTTAGCGACACCGCATGGTGAGATGCTGACTTTCTCCTCAGGCAGAGTGACTTCGGGTAGGAGGTCCTCGAAGTACTCAAAGCACACTGTTTTCTCACGGAAGCTCACACAAGGGCCATGACAAAGTCGGACTCTCCAGAAATGTTGTCCTGAGGCTGTTCGAAGACTGTGGAAATGTACCTCTCCTCAAGGAACGTACAGGGTGTTGCCCATCACGCGGCATGCACAGAGGGCCTCCGAGGGATCAACCAACGGGTCTCGAAGTGGCTCAGCAGGCCCACGGGGGTGTGGAGGTACTCAGTGAACTTGGAGGAAAGTGATACGTACCCGAGAGGCCTACAAGTCCTCAAAAGTGTACTTCCTTTCACATCAAGCATGTAAGCGACTAAGAACTGATGGAAACAGCTGCCTGCCTCCCTTTCTGCACGGCTACTAGTGACCTAACCTGGAGGCAAGTTTTCACGTTGAGATTCCCTTTAGCTCTAGAGCTTGTCAGGCAGACCACAACCGCGGCCACGGAAGCATCTGGCTCAGACAGAACAGACTCATACTTTTCAGCGAAGCATTCTTACAGGGTTGACAGGCCTGTCAAGAGCAGGGAATGTCAGGTAGCTTCAAGGCAGCATGAATGCAGCCTTCAAAATGGGAAAGCAAGGCTAGTTCCAGCAGGCCCCCGTTTCCATGGGCACATGCAGCAAACACCCGTGTGGTTTCTACCAAGTCTAAAGAGACACAGGTTACCCTGTGTTTCCTCCCCTGAATCAACTTCTCGAAGTAGGGTGTTCTGCATCAAGCGAACTGCCTCAACCAAGGAACGCCGCAGCTGCTCCTCTGGGCCTGTGGCTATCCAAAAGCCTGCAGTGTCACAGGAAGAGC
The DNA here is from genome assembly GCF_039906515.1 of Pseudorca crassidens. Classification (NCBI taxonomy): domain Eukaryota; kingdom Metazoa; phylum Chordata; class Mammalia; order Artiodactyla; family Delphinidae; genus Pseudorca; species Pseudorca crassidens. The sequence continues at coordinate 51,046,646 of NC_090312.1, forward strand.
AGGACTGTCTTAAATGGCAGTTAGAACGCACGCCCACTATCTCTGGGAGGCACGGTGACTTCAGGCAGGAGCTCCTGGATGGAATGCGAAGCCGAGGGTTACTCTGAGTTCAGGTCAGACTAGGGCAATGCGTCAGACTTCGATGCCATGAGGGACGTGCCACAACGGTGTTCGTGAACGTGTGCGAGTGCTGAGGAAATTAAGCTGCTCCCAAAGAGAGTGCAGTGCGTTTCCCTACTCTCGGCATACACAGAGGGGCTGTAAAGGGCTACGGGCCTGGATGTTGCTTAGCAGACCCAGGTGGGCCTGGGGGTACTCAGTGTTCCTGCCGGGAGCAGGGTGCCCACGCTAGCCTCCTAGGTGTCCAGAAAACTGTGCTGCCGTGGAAGTTACCCAGAGCAGAGGCCACCGCCTCATGGAAACTGCTGCACGCCTCCGCTTGTGCACGGCAAATCAGGGCCTTACTTCCAGGCATCTGTTCAGGCTGGGTGTGCCGTTAGCGACAACGCATGGTGAGATGCTGACTTTCTCCTCAGGCAGAGTGACTTCGGGTACGAGGTCCTCGAAGTACTCAAAGCACACTGTTTTCTCACGGAAGCTCACACAAGGGCCATGACAAAGTCGGACTCGCCATAAATGTTGTCCTGAGGCTGTTCGAAGACTGTGGAAATGTACCTCTCCTCAAGGAACGTACAGGGTGTTGCCCATCACGCGGCATGCACAGAGGGCCTCCGAGGGATCAACCAACGGGTCTCGAAGTGGCTCAGCATGCCCACGGGGGTGTGGAGGTACTCAGTGAACTTGGAGGAAAGTGATACGTACCCGAGAGGCCTACAAGTCCTCAAAAGTGTACTTCCTTTCACATCAAGCATGTAAGCGACTAAGAACTGATGGAAACAGCTGCCTGCCTCCCTTTCTGCACGGCTACTAGTGACCTAACCTGGAGGCAAGTTTTCACGTTGAGATTCCCTTTAGCTCTAGAGCTTGTCAGGCAGACCACAACCGCGGCCACGGAAGCATCTGGCTCAGACAGAACAGACTCATACTTTTCAGTGAAGCATTCTTACAGGGTTGACAGGCCTGTCAAGAGCAGGGAATGTCAGGTAGCTTCAAGGCAGCATGAATGCAGCCTTCAAAATGGGAAAGCAAGGCTAGTTCCAGCAGGCCCCCGTTTCCATGGGCACATGCAGCAAACACCCGTGTGGTTTCTACCAAGTCTAAAGAGACACAGGTTACCCTGTGTTTCCTCCCCTGAATCAACTTCTCGAAGTAGGGTGTTCTGCATCAAGCGAACTGCCTCAACCAAGGAACGCCGCAGCTGCTCCTCTGGGCCTGTGGCTATCCAAAAGCCTGCAGTGTCACAGGAAGAGCAGGACTGTCTTAAATGGCAGTTAGAACGCACGCCCACTATCTCTGGGAGGCACGGTGACTTCAGGCAGGAGCTCCTGGATGGAATGCGAAGCCGAGGGTTACTCTGAGTTCAGGTCAGACTAGGGCAATGCGTCAGACTTCGACGCCATGAGGGACGTGCCACAACGGTGTTCGTGAACGTGTGCGAGTGCTGAGGAAATTAAGCTGCTCCCAAAGAGAGTGCAGTGCGTTTCCCTACTCTCGGCATACACAGAGGGGCTGTAAAGGGCTACGGGCCTGGATGTTGCTTAGCAGACCCAGGTGGGCCTGGGGGTACTCAGTGTTCCTGCCGGGAGCAGGGTGCCCACGCTAGCCTCCTAGGTGTCCAGAAAACTGTGCTGCCGTGGAAGTTACCCAGAGCAGAGGCCACCGCCTCATGGAAACTGCTGCACGCCTCCGCTTGTGCACGGCAAATCAGGGCCTTACTTCCAGGCATCTGTTCAGGCTGGGTGTGCCGTTAGCGACAACGCATGGTGAGATGCTGACTTTCTCCTCAGGCAGAGTGACTTCGGGTACGAGGTCCTCGAAGTACTCAAAGCACACTGTTTTCTCACGGAAGCTCACACAAGGGCCATGACAAAGTCGGACTCGCCATAAATGTTGTCCTGAGGCTGTTCGAAGACTGTGGAAATGTACCTCTCCTCAAGGAACGTACAGGGTGTTGCCCATCACGCGGCATGCACAGAGGGCCTCCGAGGGATCAACCAACGGGTCTCGAAGTGGCTCAGCAGGCCCACGGGGGTGTGGAGGTACTGAACTTGGAGGAAAGTGATACGTACCCGAGAGGCCTACAAGTCCTCAAAAGTGTACTTCCTTTCACATAAAGCATGTAAGCGACTAAGAACTGATGGAAACAGCTGCCTGCCTCCCTTTCTGCACGGCTACTAGGGGCCAAACCTGGAGGCAAGTTTTCACGTTGAGATTCCCTATAGCGCTAGAGCTTGTCAGGCGGACCACAACCGCGGCCACGGAAGCACCTGGTTCAGACAGAACGGACGCATACTTTTCCGCAAAGCATTCTTACAGGGTTGACAGGCCTGTCAAGAGCAGGGAATGTCAGGTAGCTTCAAGGCAGCATGAATGCAGCCTTCAAAATGGGACAGCAAGGCTAGTTCCAGCAGGAACCCGTTTCCATGGGCACACTCAGCATACACTCCTGTGGTTTCTACCAAGTCTAAAGAGACACAGGTTACCCTGTGTTTCCTCCCCTGAATCAACTTCTCGAAGTAGGGTGTTCTGCATCAAGCGAACTGCCTCAACCAAGGAACGCCGCAGCTGCTCCTCTGGGCCTGTGGCTATCCAAAAGCCTGCAGTGTCACAGGAAGAGCAGGACTGTCTTAAATGGCAGTTAGAACGCACGCCCACTATCTCTGGGAGGCACGGTGACTTCAGGCAGGAGCTCCTGGATGGAATGCGAAGCCGAGGGTTACTCTGAGTTCAGGTCAGACTAGGGCAATGCGTCAGACTTCGACGCCATGAGGGACGTGCCACAACGGTGTTCGTGAACGTGTGCGAGTGCTGAGGAAATTAAGCTGCTCCCAAAGAGAGTGCAGTGCGTTTCCCTACTCTCGGCATACACAGAGGGGCTCTAAAGGGCTACGGGCCTGGATGTTGCTTAGCAGACCCAGGTGGGCCTGGGGGTACTCAGTGTTCCTGCCGGGAGCAGGGTGCCCACGCTAGCCTCCTAGGTGTCCAGAAAACTGTGCTGCCGTGGAAGTTACCCAGAGCAGAGGCCACCGCCTCATGGAAACTGCTGCACGCCTCCGCTTGTGCACGGCAAATCAGGGCCTTACTTCCAGGCATCTGTTCAGGCTGGGTGTGCCGTTAGCGACAACGCATGGTGAGATGCTGACTTTCTCCTCAGGCAGAGTGACTTCGGGTACGAGGTCCTCGAAGTACTCAAAGCACACTGTTTTCTCACGGAAGCTCACACAAGGGCCATGACAAAGTCGGACTCTCCAGAAATGTTGTCCTGAGGCTGTTCGAAGACTGTGGAAATGTACCTCTCCTCAAGGAACGTACAGGGTGTTGCCCATCACGCGGCATGCACAGAGGGCCTCCGAGGGATCAACCAACGGGTCTCGAAGTGGCTCAGCAGGCCCACGGGGGTGTGGAGGTACTCAGTGAACTTGGAGGAAAGTGATACGTACCCGAGAGGCCTACAAGTCCTCAAAAGTGTACTTCCTTTCACATCAAGCATGTAAGCGACTAAGAACTGATGGAAACAGCTGCCTGCCTCCCTTTCTGCACGGCTACTAGTGACCTAACCTGGAGGCAAGTTTTCACGTTGAGATTCCCTTTAGCTCTAGAGCTTGTCAGGCAGACCACAACCGCGGCCACGGAAGCATCTGGCTCAGACAGAACAGACTCATACTTTTCAGCGAAGCATTCTTACAGGGTTGACAGGCCTGTCAAGAGCAGGGAATGTCAGGTAGCTTCAAGGCAGCATGAATGCAGCCTTCAAAATGGGAAAGCAAGGCTAGTTCCAGCAGGCCCCCGTTTCCATGGGCACATGCAGCAAACACCCGTGTGGTTTCTACCAAGTCTAAAGAGACACAGGTTACCCTGTGTTTCCTCCCCTGAATCAACTTCTCGAAGTAGGGTGTTCTGCATCAAGCGAACTGCCTCAACCAAGGAACGCCGCAGCTGCTCCTCTGGGCCTGTGGCTATCCAAAAGCCTGCAGTGTCACAGGAAGAGCAGGACTGTCTTAAATGGCAGTTAGAACGCACGCCCACTATCTCTGGGAGGCACGGTGACTTCAGGCAGGAGCTCCTGGATGGAATGCGAAGCCGAGGGTTACTCTGAGTTCAGGTCAGACTAGGGCAATGCGTCAGACTTCGATGCCATGAGGGACGTGCCACAACGGTGTTCGTGAACGTGTGCGAGTGCTGAGGAAATTAAGCTGCTCCCAAAGAGAGTGCAGTGCGTTTCCCTACTCTCGGCATACACAGAGGGGCTCTAAAGGGCTACGGGCCTGGATGTTGCTTAGCAGACCCAGGTGGGCCTGGGGGTACTCAGTGTTCCTGCCGGGAGCAGGGTGCCCACGCTAGCCTCCTAGGTGTCCAGAAAACTGTGCTGCCGTGGAAGTTACCCAGAGCAGAGGCCACCGCCTCATGGAAACTGCTGCACGCCTCCGCTTGTGCACGGCAAATCAGGGCCTTACTTCCAGGCATCTGTTCAGGCTGGGTGTGCCGTTAGCGACAACGCATGGTGAGATGCTGACTTTCTCCTCAGGCAGAGTGACTTCGGGTACGAGGTCCTCGAAGTACTCAAAGCACACTGTTTTCTCACGGAAGCTCACACAAGGGCCATGACAAAGTCGGACTCGCCATAAATGTTGTCCTGAGGCTGTTCGAAGACTGTGGAAATGTACCTCTCCTCAAGGAACGTACAGGGTGTTGCCCATCACGCGGCATGCACAGAGGGCCTCCGAGGGATCAACCAACGGGTCTCGAAGTGGCTCAGCATGCCCACGGGGGTGTGGAGGTACTCAGTGAACTTGGAGGAAAGTGATACGTACCCGAGAGGCCTACAAGTCCTCAAAAGTGTACTTCCTTTCACATCAAGCATGTAAGCGACTAAGAACTGATGGAAACAGCTGCCTGCCTCCCTTTCTGCACGGCTACTAGTGACCTAACCTGGAGGCAAGTTTTCACGTTGAGATTCCCTTTAGCTCTAGAGCTTGTCAGGCAGACCACAACCGCGGCCACGGAAGCATCTGGCTCAGACAGAACAGACTCATACTTTTCAGCGAAGCATTCTTACAGGGTTGACAGGCCTGTCAAGAGCAGGGAATGTCAGGTAGCTTCAAGGCAGCATGAATGCAGCCTTCAAAATGGGAAAGCAAGGCTAGTTCCAGCAGGCCCCCGTTTCCATGGGCACATGCAGCAAACACCCGTGTGGTTTCTACCAAGTCTAAAGAGACACAGGTTACCCTGTGTTTCCTCCCCTGAATCAACTTCTCGAAGTAGGGTGTTCTGCATCAAGCGAACTGCCTCAACCAAGGAACGCCGCAGCTGCTCCTCTGGGCCTGTGGCTATCCAAAAGCCTGCAGTGTCACAGGAAGAGCAGGACTGTCTTAAATGGCAGTTAGAACGCACGCCCACTATCTCTGGGAGGCACGGTGACTTCAGGCAGGAGCTCCTGGATGGAATGCGAAGCCGAGGGTTACTCTGAGTTCAGGTCAGACTAGGGCAATGCGTCAGACTTCGACGCCATGAGGGACGTGCCACAACGGTGTTCGTGAACGTGTGCGAGTGCTGAGGAAATTAAGCTGCTCCCAAAGAGAGTGCAGTGCATTTCCCTACTCTCGGCATACACAGAGGGGCTGTAAAGTGCTACGGGCCTGGATGTTGCTTAGCAGACCCAGGTGGGCCTGGGGGTACTCAGTGTTCCTGCCGGGAGCAGGGTGCCCACGCTAGCCTCCTAGGTGTCCAGAAAACTGTGCTGCCGTGGAAGTTACCCAGAGCAGAGGCCACCGCCTCATGGAAACTGCTGCACGCCTCCGCTTCTGCACGGCAAGTCAGGGCCTTACTTCCAGGCATCTGTTCAGGCTGGGTGTGCCGTTAGCGACAACGCATGGTGAGATGCTGACTTTCTCCTCAGGCAGAGTGACTTCGGGTACGAGGTCCTCGAAGTACTCAAAGCACACTGTTTTCTCACGGAAGCTCACACAAGGGCCATGACAAAGTCGGACTCGCCATAAATGTTGTCCTGAGGCTGTTCGAAGACTGTGGAAATGTACCTCTCCTCAAGGAACGTACAGGGTGTTGCCCATCACGCGGCATGCACAGAGGGCCTCCGAGGGATCAACCAACGGGTCTCGAAGTGGCTCAGCAGGCCCACGGGGGTGTGGAGGTACTGAACTTGGAGGAAAGTGATACGTACCCGAGAGGCCTACAAGTCCTCAAAAGTGTACTTCCTTTCACATAAAGCATGTAAGCGACTAAGAACTGATGGAAACAGCTGCCTGCCTCCCTTTCTGCACGGCTACTAGGGGCCAAACCTGGAGGCAAGTTTTCACGTTGAGATTCCCTATAGCGCTAGAGCTTGTCAGGCGGACCACAACCGCGGCCACGGAAGCACCTGGTTCAGACAGAACGGACGCATACTTTTCCGCAAAGCATTCTTACAGGGTTGACAGGCCTGTCAAGAGCAGGGAATGTCAGGTAGCTTCAAGGCAGCATGAATGCAGCCTTCAAAATGGGACAGCAAGGCTAGTTCCAGCAGGAACCCGTTTCCATGGGCACACTCAGCATACACTCCTGTGGTTTCTACCAAGTCTAAAGAGACACAGGTTACCCTGTGTTTCCTCCCCTGAATCAACTTCTCGAAGTAGGGTGTTCTGCATCAAGCGAACTGCCTCAACCAAGGAACGCCGCAGCTGCTCCTCTGGGCCTGTGGCTATCCAAAAGCCTGCAGTGTCACAGGAAGAGCAGGACTGTCTTAAATGGCAGTTAGAACGCACGCCCACTATCTCTGGGAGGCACGGTGACTTCAGGCAGGAGCTCCTGGATGGAATGCGAAGCCGAGGGTTACTCTGAGTTCAGGTCAGACTAGGGCAATGCGTCAGACTTCGACGCCATGAGGGACGTGCCACAACGGTGTTCGTGAACGTGTGCGAGTGCTGAGGAAATTAAGCTGCTCCCAAAGAGAGTGCAGTGCGTTTCCCTACTCTCGGCATACACAGAGGGGCTCTAAAGGGCTACGGGCCTGGATGTTGCTTAGCAGACCCAGGTGGGCCTGGGGGTACTCAGTGTTCCTGCCGGGAGCAGGGTGCCCACGCTAGCCTCCTAGGTGTCCAGAAAACTGTGCTGCCGTGGAAGTTACCCAGAGCAGAGGCCACCGCCTCATGGAAACTGCTGCACGCCTCCGCTTGTGCACGGCAAATCAGGGCCTTACTTCCAGGCATCTGTTCAGGCTGGGTGTGCCGTTAGCGACAACGCATGGTGAGATGCTGACTTTCTCCTCAGGCAGAGTGACTTCGGGTACGAGGTCCTCGAAGTACTCAAAGCACACTGTTTTCTCACGGAAGCTCACACAAGGGCCATGACAAAGTCGGACTCGCCATAAATGTTGTCTTGAGGCTGTTCGAAGACTGTGGAAATGTACCTCTCCTCAAGGAACGTACAGGGTGTTGCCCATCACGCGGCATGCACAGAGGGCCTCCGAGGGATCAACCAACGGGTCTCGAAGTGGCTCAGCAGGCCCACGGGGGTGTGGAGGTACTCAGTGAACTTGGAGGAAAGTGATACGTACCCGAGAGGCCTACAAGTCCTCAAAAGTGTACTTCCTTTCACATCAAGCATGTAAGCGACTAAGAACTGATGGAAACAGCTGCCTGCCTCCCTTTCTGCACGGCTACTAGTGACCTAACCTGGAGGCAAGTTTTCACGTTGAGATTCCCTTTAGCTCTAGAGCTTGTCAGGCAGACCACAACCGCGGCCACGGAAGCATCTGGCTCAGACAGAACAGACTCATACTTTTCAGCGAAGCATTCTTACAGGGTTGACAGGCCTGTCAAGAGCAGGGAATGTCAGGTAGCTTCAAGGCAGCATGAATGCAGCCTTCAAAATGGGACAGCAAGGCTAGTTCCAGCAGGCCCCCGTTTCCATGGGCACATGCAGCAAACACCCGTGTGGTTTCTACCAAGTCTAAAGAGACACAGGTTACCCTGTGTTTCCTCCCCTGAATCAACTTCTCGAAGTAGGGTGTTCTGCATCAAGCGAACTGCCTCAACCAAGGAACGCCGCAGCTGCTCCTCTGGGCCTGTGGCTATCCAAAAGCCTGCAGTGTCACAGGAAGAGCAGGACTGTCTTAAATGGCAGTTAGAACGCACGCCCACTATCTCTGGGAGGCACGGTGACTTCAGGCAGGAGCTTCTAGATGGAATGCGAAGCCGAGGGTTACTCTGAGTTCAGCTCAGACTAGGGCAATGCGTCAGACTTCGACGCCATGAGGGAAGTGCCACAACGGTGTTCCTGAACGTGTGCGAGTGGTGAGGAAATTAAGCTGCTCCCAAAGAGAGTGCAGTGCGTTTCCCTACGCTCGGCATACACAGAGGGGCTGTAAAGGGCTACGGGCCTGAATGTTACTTAGCAGACCCAGGTGGGCCTGGGGGTACTCAGTGTTCCTGCCGGGAGCAGGGTGCCCACGCTAGCCTCCTAGGTGTCCAGAAAACTGTGCTGCCGTGGAAGTTACCCAGAGCAGAGGCCACCGCCTCATGGAAACTGCTGCACGCCTCCGCTTCTGCACGGCAGGTCAGGGCCTTACTTCCAGGCATCTGTTCAGGCTGGGTGTGCCGTTAGCGACAACGCATGGTGAGATGCTGACTTTCTCCTCAGGCAGAGTGACTTCGGGTACGAGGTCCTCGAAGTACTAAAAGCACACTGTTTTCTCACGGAAGCTCACACAAGGGCCATGACAAAGTCGGACTCGCCATAAATGTTGTCCTGAGGCTGTTCGAAGACTGTGGAAATGTACCTCTCCTCAAGGAACGTACAGGGTGTTGCCCATCACGCGGCATGCACAGAGGGCCTCCGAGGGATCAACCAACGGGTCTCGAAGTGGCTCAGCAGGCCCACGGGGGTGTGGAGGTACTCAGTGAACTTGGAGGAAAGTGATACGTACCCGAGAGGCCTACAAGTCCTCAAAAGTGTACTTCCTTTCACATAAAGCATGTAAGCGACTAAGAACTGATGGAAACAGCTGCCTGCCTCCCTTTCTGCACGGCTACTAGTGACCTAACCTGGAGGCAAGTTTTCACGTTGAGATTCCCTTTAGCTCTAGAGCTTGTCAGGCAGACCACAACCGCGGCCACGGAAGCATCTGGCTCAGACAGAACAGACTCATACTTTTCAGCGAAGCATTCTTACAGGGTTGACAGGCCTGTCAAGAGCAGGGAATGTCAGGTAGCTTCAAGGCAGCATGAATGCAGCCTTCAAAATGGGACAGCAAGGCTAGTTCCAGCAGGCCCCCGTTTCCATGGGCACATGCAGCAAACACCCGTGTGGTTTCTACCAAGTCTAAAGAGACACAGGTTACCCTGTGTTTCCTCCCCTGAATCAACTTCTCGAAGTAGGGTGTTCTGCATCAAGCGAACTGCCTCAACCAAGGAACGCCGCAGCTGCTCCTCTGGGCCTGTGGCTATCCAAAAGCCTGCAGTGTCACAGGAAGAGCAGGACTGTCTTAAATGGCAGTTAGAACGCACGCCCACTATCTCTGGGAGGCACGGTGACTTCAGGCAGGAGCTTCTAGATGGAATGCGAAGCCGAGGGTTACTCTGAGTTCAGCTCAGACTAGGGCAATGCGTCAGACTTCGACGCCATGAGGGAAGTGCCACAACGGTGTTCCTGAACGTGTGCGAGTGGTGAGGAAATTAAGCTGCTCCCAAAGAGAGTGCAGTGCGTTTCCCTACGCTCGGCATACACAGAGGGGCTGTAAAGGGCTACGGGCCTGAATGTTACTTAGCAGACCCAGGTGGGCCTGGGGGTACTCAGTGTTCCTGCCGGGAGCAGGGTGCCCTCGCTAGCCTCCTAGGTGTCCAGAAATCTGTGCTGCCGTGGAAGTTACCCAGAGCAGAGGCCACCGCCTCATGGAAACTGCTGCACGCCTCCGCTTCTGCACGGCAGGTCAGGGCCTTACTTCCAGACATCTGTTCAGGCTGGGTGTGCCGTTAGCGACACCGCATGGTGAGATGCTGACTTTCTCCTCAGGCAGAGTGACTTCGGGTACGAGGTCCTCGAAGTACTAAAAGCACACTGTTTTCTCACGGAAGCTCACACAAGGGCCATGACAAAGTCGGACTCGCCATAAATGTTGTCCTGAGGCTGTTCGAAGACTGTGGAAATGTACCTCTCCTCAAGGAACATACAGGGTGTTGCCCATCAATCGGCAGGCACAGAGGGCCTCCGAGGGTTCAAGCAACGGGTCTCGAAGTGGCTCAGCCGGCCCACGGGGGTGTGGAGGTAGTCAGTGAACTTGGAGCGAAAGTGATGCATACCGGAGAGGCCTACGAGTCCTCAAAAGTGTACTTCCTTTCACATCAAGCATATAAGCGACTAAGAACTCATGGAAACAGCTGCCCGCTTCCCTTTCTGCACGGCTACTAGGGACCTAACCTGGAGGCAAGTTTTCACGTTGAGATTCCCTATAGCGCTAGAGCTTGTCAGGCGGACCACAACCGCGGCCACGGAAGCACCTGGTTCAGACAGAACGGATGCATACTTTTCCGCAAAGCATTCTTACAGGGTTGACGGGCCTGTCAAGAGCAGGGAATGTCAGGTAGCTTCAAGGCAGCATGAATGCAGCCTTCAAAATGGGACAGCAAGGCTAGTTCCAGCAGGAACCCGTTTCCATGGGCACATGCAGCAAACACCCGTGTGGTTTCTACCAAGTCTAAAGAGACACAGGTTACCCTGTGTTTCCTCCCCTGAATCAACTTCTCGAAGTAGGGTGTTCTGCATCAAGCGAACTGCCTCAACCAAGGAACGCCGCAGCTGCTCCTCTGGGCCTGTGGCTATCCAAAAGCCTGCAGTGTCACAGGAAGAGCATGACTGTCTTAAATGGCAGTTAGAACGCACGCCCACTATCTCTGGGAGGCACGGTGACTTCAGGCAGGAGCTCCTAGATGGAATGCGAAGCCGAGGGTTACTCTGAGTTCAGGTCAGACTAGGGCAATGCGTCAGACTTCGACGCCATGAGGGACGTGCCACAACGGTGTTCGTGAACGTGTGCGAGTGCTGAGGAAATTAAGCTGCTCCCAAAGAGAGTGCAGTGCGTTTCCCTACTCTCGGCATACACAGAGGGGCTCTAAAGGGCTACGGGCCTGGATGTTGCTTAGCAGACCCAGGTGGGCCTGGGGGTACTCAGTGTTCCTGCCGGGAGCAGGGTGCCCACGCTAGCCTCCTAGGTGTCCAGAAAACTGTGCTGCCGTGGAAGTTACCCAGAGCAGAGGCCACCGCCTCATGGAAACTGCTGCACGCCTCCGCTTCTGCACGGCAGGTCAGGGCCTTACTTCCAGGCATCTGTTCAGGCTGGGTGTGCCGTTAGCGACACCGCATGGTGAGATGCTGACTTTCTCCTCAGGCAGAGTGACTTCGGGTACGAGGTCCTCGAAGTACTCAAAGCACACTCTTTTCTCACGGAAGCTCACACAAGGGCCATGACAAAGTCGGACTCTCCAGAAATGTTGTCCTGAGGCTGTTCGAAGACTGTGGAAATGTACCTCTCCTCAAGGAACGTACAGGGTGTTGCCCATCACGCGGCATGCACAGAGGGCCTCCGAGGGATCAACCAACGGGTCTCGAAGTGGCTCAGCAGGCCCACGGGGGTGTGGAGGTACTCAGTGAACTTGGAGGAAAGTGATGCGTACCCGAGAGGCCTACAAGTCCTCAAAAGTGTATTTCCTTTCACATAAAGCATGTAAGCGACTAAGAACTGATGGAAACAGCTGCCTGCCTCCCTTTCTGCACGGCTACTAGTGACCTAACCTGGAGGCAAGTTTTCACGTTGAGATTCCCTTTAGCTCTAGAGCTTGTCAGGCAGACCACAACCGCGGCCACGGAAGCATCTGGCTCAGACAGAACAGACTCATACTTTTCAGCGAAGCATTCTTACAGGGTTGACAGGCCTGTCAAGAGCAGGGAATGTCAGGTAGCTTCAAGGCAGCATGAATGCAGCCTTCAAAATGGGAAAGCAAGGCTAGTTCCAGCAGGCCCCCGTTTCCATGGGCACATGCAGCAAACACCCGTGTGGTTTCTACCAAGTCTAAAGAGACACAGGTTACCCTGTGTTTCCTCCCCTGAATCAACTTCTCGAAGTAGGGTGTTCTGCATCAAGCGAACTGCCTCAACCAAGGAACGCCGCAGCTGCTCCTCTGGGCCTGTGGCTATCCAAAAGCCTGCAGTGTCACAGGAAGAGCAGGACTGTCTTAAATGGCAGTTAGAACGCACGCGCACTATCTCTGGGAGGCACGGTGACTTCAGGCAGGAGCTCCTGGATGGAATGCGAAGCCGAGGGTTACTCTGAGTTCAGGTCAGACTAGGGCAATGCGTCAGACTTCGACGCCATGAGGGACGTGCCACAACGGTGTTCGTGAACGTGTGCGAGTGCTGAGGAAATTAAGCTGCTCCCAAAGAGAGTGCAGTGCGTTTCCCTACTCTCGGCATACACAGAGGGGCTGTAAAGGGCTACGGGCCTGGATGTTGCTTAGCAGACCCAGGTGGGCCTGGGGGTACTCAGTGTTCCTGCCGGGAGCAGGGTGCCCACGCTAGCCTCCTAGGTGTCCAGAAAACTGTGCTGCCGTGGAAGTTACCCAGAGCAGAGGCCACCGCCTCATGGAAACTGCTGCACGCCTCCGCTTGTGCACGGCAAATCAGGGCCTTACTTCCAGGCATCTGTTCAGGCTGGGTGTGCCGTTAGCGACAACGCATGGTGAGATGCTGACTTTCTCCTCAGGCAGAGTGACTTCGGGTACGAGGTCCTCGAAGTACTCAAAGCACACTCTTTTCTCACGGAAGCTCACACAAGGGCCATGACAAAGTCGGACTCTCCAGAAATGTTGTCCTGAGGCTGTTCGAAGACTGTGGAAATGTACCTCTCCTCAAGGAACGTACAGGGTGTTGCCCATCACGCGGCATGCACAGAGGGCCTCCGAGGGATCAACCAACGGGTCTCGAAGTGGCTCAGCAGGCCCACGGGGGTGTGGAGGTACTCAGTGAACTTGGAGGAAAGTGATGCGTACCCGAGAGGCCTACAAGTCCTCAAAAGTGTATTTCCTTTCACATAAAGCATGTAAGCGACTAAGAACTGATGGAAACAGCTGCCTGCCTCCCTTTCTGCACGGCTACTAGTGACCTAACCTGGAGGCAAGTTTTCACGTTGAGATTCCCTTTAGCTCTAGAGCTTGTCAGGCAGACCACAACCGCGGCCACGGAAGCATCTGGCTCAGACAGAACAGACTCATACTTTTCAGCGAAGCATTCTTACAGGGTTGACAGGCCTGTCAAGAGCAGGGAATGTCAGGTAGCTTCAAGGCAGCATGAATGCAGCCTTCAAAATGGGAAAGCAAGGCTAGTTCCAGCAGGCCCCCGTTTCCATGGGCACATGCAGCAAACACCCGTGTGGTTTCTACCAAGTCTAAAGAGACACAGGTTACCCTGTGTTTCCTCCCCTGAATCAACTTCTCGAAGTAGGGTGTTCTGCATCAAGCGAACTGCCTCAACCAAGGAACGCCGCAGCTGCTCCTCTGGGCCTGTGGCTATCCAAAAGCCTGCAGTGTCACAGGAAGAGCAGGACTGTCTTAAATGGCAGTTAGAACGCACGCCCACTATCTCTGGGAGGCACGGTGACTTCAGGCAGGAGCTCCTGGATGGAATGCGAAGCCGAGGGTTACTCTGAGTTCAGGTCAGACTAGGGCAATGCGTCAGACTTCGACGCCATGAGGGACGTGCCACAACGGTGTTCGTGAACGTGTGCGAGTGCTGAGGAAATTAAGCTGCTCCCAAAGAGAGTGCAGTGCGTTTCCCTACTCTCGGCATACACAGAGGGGCTGTAAAGGGCTACGGGCCTGGATGTTGCTTAGCAGACCCAGGTGGGCCTGGGGGTACTCAGTGTTCCTGCCGGGAGCAGGGTGCCCACGCTAGCCTCCTAGGTGTCCAGAAAACTGTGCTGCCGTGGAAGTTACCCAGAGCAGAGGCCACCGCCTCATGGAAACTGCTGCACGCCTCCGCTTGTGCACGGCAAATCAGGGCCTTACTTCCAGGCATCTGTTCAGGCTGGGTGTGCCGTTAGCGACAACGCATGGTGAGATGCTGACTTTCTCCTCAGGCAGAGTGACTTCGGGTACGAGGTCCTCGAAGTACTAAAAGCACACTGTTTTCTCACGGAAGCTCACACAAGGGCCATGACAAAGTCGGACTCGCCATAAATGTTGTCCTGAGGCTGTTCGAAGACTGTGGAAATGTACCTCTCCTCAAGGAACATACAGGGTGTTGCCCATCAATCGGCAGGCACAGAGGGCCTCCGAGGGTTCAAGCAACGGGTCTCGAAGTGGCTCAGCCGGCCCACGGGGGTGTGGAGGTAGTCAGTGAACTTGGAGCGAAAGTGATGCATACCGGAGAGGCCTACGAGTCCTCAAAAGTGTACTTCCTTTCACATCAAGCATATAAGCGACTAAGAACTCATGGAAACAGCTGCCCGCTTCCCTTTCTGCACGGCTACTAGGGACCTAACCTGGAGGCAAGTTTTCACGTTGAGATTCCCTATAGCGCTAGAGCTTGTCAGGCGGACCACAACCGCGGCCACGGAAGCACCTGGTTCAGACAGAACGGATGCATACTTTTCCGCAAAGCATTCTTACAGGGTTGACGGGCCTGTCAAGAGCAGGGAATGTCAGGTAGCTTCAAGGCAGCATGAATGCAGCCTTCAAAATGGGACAGCAAGGCTAGTTCCAGCAGGAACCCGTTTCCATGGGCACATGCAGCAAACACCCGTGTGGTTTCTACCAAGTCTAAAGAGACACAGGTTACCCTGTGTTTCCTCCCCTGAATCAACTTCTCGAAGTAGGGTGTTCTGCATCAAGCGAACTGCCTCAACCAAGGAACGCCGCAGCTGCTCCTCTGGGCCTGTGGCTATCCAAAAGCCTGCAGTGTCACAGGAAGAGCATGACTGTCTTAAATGGCAGTTAGAACGCACGCCCACTATCTCTGGGAGGCACGGTGACTTCAGGCAGGAGCTCCTAGATGGAATGCGAAGCCGAGGGTTACTCTGAGTTCAGGTCAGACTAGGGCAATGCGTCAGACTTCGACGCCATGAGGGACGTGCCACAACGGTGTTCGTGAACGTGTGCGAGTGCTGAGGAAATTAAGCTGCTCCCAAAGAGAGTGCAGTGCGTTTCCCTACTCTCGGCATACACAGAGGGGCTCTAAAGGGCTACGGGCCTGGATGTTGCTTAGCAGACCCAGGTGGGCCTGGGGGTACTCAGTGTTCCTGCCGGGAGCAGGGTGCCCACGCTAGCCTCCTAGGTGTCCAGAAAACTGTGCTGCCGTGGAAGTTACCCAGAGCAGAGGCCACCGCCTCATGGAAACTGCTGCACGCCTCCGCTTCTGCACGGCAGGTCAGGGCCTTACTTCCAGGCATCTGTTCAGGCTGGGTGTGCCGTTAGCGACACCGCATGGTGAGATGCTGACTTTCTCCTCAGGCAGAGTGACTTCGGGTACGAGGTCCTCGAAGTACTCAAAGCACACTGTTTTCTCACGGAAGCTCACACAAGGGCCATGACAAAGTCGGACTCTCCAGAAATGTTGTCCTGAGGCTGTTCGAAGACTGTGGAAATGTACCTCTCCTCAAGGAACGTACAGGGTGTTGCCCATCACGCGGCATGCACAGAGGGCCTCCGAGGGATCAACCAACGGGTCTCGAAGTGGCTCAGCAGGCCCACGGGGGTGTGGAGGTACTCAGTGAACTTGGAGGAAAGTGATGCGTACCCGAGAGGCCTACAAGTCCTCAAAAGTGTATTTCCTTTCACATAAAGCATGTAAGCGACTAAGAACTGATGGAAACAGCTGCCTGCCTCCCTTTCTGCACGGCTACTAGTGACCTAACCTGGAGGCAAGTTTTCACGTTGAGATTCCCTTTAGCTCTAGAGCTTGTCAGGCAGACCACAACCGCGGCCACGGAAGCATCTGGCTCAGACAGAACAGACTCATACTTTTCAGCGAAGCATTCTTACAGGGTTGACAGGCCTGTCAAGAGCAGGGAATGTCAGGTAGCTTCAAGGCAGCATGAATGCAGCCTTCAAAATGGGAAAGCAAGGCTAGTTCCAGCAGGCCCCCGTTTCCATGGGCACATGCAGCAAACACCCGTGTGGTTTCTACCAAGTCTAAAGAGACACAGGTTACCCTGTGTTTCCTCCCCTGAATCAACTTCTCGAAGTAGGGTGTTCTGCATCAAGCGAACTGCCTCAACCAAGGAACGCCGCAGCTGCTCCTCTGGGCCTGTGGCTATCCAAAAGCCTGCAGTGTCACAGGAAGAGCAGGACTGTCTTAAATGGCAGTTAGAACGCACGCCCACTATCTCTGGGAGGCACGGTGACTTCAGGCAGGAGCTCCTGGATGGAATGCGAAGCCGAGGGTTACTCTGAGTTCAGGTCAGACTAGGGCAATGCGTCAGACTTCGACGCCATGAGGGACGTGCCACAACGGTGTTCGTGAACGTGTGCGAGTGCTGAGGAAATTAAGCTGCTCCCAAAGAGAGTGCAGTGCGTTTCCCTACGCTCGGCATACACAGAGGGGCTGTAAAGGGCTACGGGCCTGGATGTTGCTTAGCAGACCCAGGTGGGCCTGGGGGTACTCAGTGTTCCTGCCGGGAGCAGGGTGCCCACGCTAGCCTCCTAGGTGTCCAGAAAACTGTGCTGCCGTGGAAGTTACCCAGAGCAGAGGCCACCGCCTCATGGAAACTGCTGCACGCCTCCGCTTGTGCACGGCAAATCAGGGCCTTACTTCCAGGCATCTGTTCAGGCTGGGTGTGCCGTTAGCGACAACGCATGGTGAGATGCTGACTTTCTCCTCAGGCAGAGTGACTTCGGGTACGAGGTCCTCGAAGTACTCAAAGCACACTGTTTTCTCACGGAAGCTCACACAAGGGCCATGACAAAGTCGGACTCTCCAGAAATGTTGTCCTGAGGCTGTTCGAAGACTGTGGAAATGTACCTCTCCTCAAGGAACGTACAGGGTGTTGCCCATCACGCGGCATGCACAGAGGGCCTCCGAGGGATCAACCAACGGGTCTCGAAGTGGCTCAGCAGGCCCACGGGGGTGTGGAGGTACTCAGTGAACTTGGAGGAAAGTGATGCGTACCCGAGAGGCCTACAAGTCCTCAAAAGTGTATTTCCTTTCACATAAAGCATGTAAGCGACTAAGAACTGATGGAAACAGCTGCCTGCCTCCCTTTCTGCACGGCTACTAGTGACCTAACCTGGAGGCAAGTTTTCACGTTGAGATTCCCTTTAGCTCTAGAGCTTGTCAGGCAGACCACAACCGCGGCCACGGAAGCATCTGGCTCAGACAGAACAGACTCATACTTTTCAGCGAAGCATTCTTACAGGGTTGACAGGCCTGTCAAGAGCAGGGAATGTCAGGTAGCTTCAAGGCAGCATGAATGCAGCCTTCAAAATGGGAAAGCAAGGCTAGTTCCAGCAGGCCCCCGTTTCCATGGGCACATGCAGCAAACACCCGTGTGGTTTCTACCAAGTCTAAAGAGACACAGGTTACCCTGTGTTTCCTCCCCTGAATCAACTTCTCGAAGTAGGGTGTTCTGCATCAAGCGAACTGCCTCAACCAAGGAACGCCGCAGCTGCTCCTCTGGGCCTGTGGCTATCCAAAAGCCTGCAGTGTCACAGGAAGAGCAGGACTGTCTTAAATGGCAGTTAGAACGCACGCCCACTATCTCTGGGAGGCACGGTGACTTCAGGCAGGAGCTCCTGGATGGAATGCGAAGCCGAGGGTTACTCTGAGTTCAGGTCAGACTAGGGCAATGCGTCAGACTTCGACGCCATGAGGGACGTGCCACAACGGTGTTCGTGAACGTGTGCGAGTGCTGAGGAAATTAAGCTGCTCCCAAAGAGAGTGCAGTGCGTTTCCCTACTCTCGGCATACACAGAGGGGCTGTAAAGGGCTACGGGCCTGGATGTTGCTTAGCAGACCCAGGTGGGCCTGGGGGTACTCAGTGTTCCTGCCGGGAGCAGGGTGCCCACGCTAGCCTCCTAGGTGTCCAGAAAACTGTGCTGCCGTGGAAGTTACCCAGAGCAGAGGCCACCGCCTCATGGAAACTGCTGCACGCCTCCGCTTGTGCACGGCAAATCAGGGCCTTACTTCCAGGCATCTGTTCAGGCTGGGTGTGCCGTTAGCGACAACGCATGGTGAGATGCTGACTTTCTCCTCAGGCAGAGTGACTTCGGGTACGAGGTCCTCGAAGTACTCAAAGCACACTGTTTTCTCACGGAAGCTCACACAAGGGCCATGACAAAGTCGGACTCGCCATAAATGTTGTCCTGAGGCTGTTCGAAGACTGTGGAAATGTACCTCTCCTCAAGGAACGTACAGGGTGTTGCCCATCACGCGGCATGCACAGAGGGCCTCCGAGGGATCAACCAACGGGTCTCGAAGTGGCTCAGCAGGCCCACGGGGGTGTGGAGGTACTGAACTTGGAGGAAAGTGATACGTACCCGAGAGGCCTACAAGTCCTCAAAAGTGTACTTCCTTTCACATAAAGCATGTAAGCGACTAAGAACTGATGGAAACAGCTGCCTGCCTCCCTTTCTGCACGGCTACTAGGGGCCAAACCTGGAGGCAAGTTTTCACGTTGAGATTCCCTATAGCGCTAGAGCTTGTCAGGCGGACCACAACCGCGGCCACGGAAGCACCTGGTTCAGACAGAACGGACGCATACTTTTCCGCAAAGCATTCTTACAGGGTTGACAGGCCTGTCAAGAGCAGGGAATGTCAGGTAGCTTCAAGGCAGCATGAATGCAGCCTTCAAAATGGGACAGCAAGGCTAGTTCCAGCAGGAACCCGTTTCCATGGGCACACTCAGCATACACTCCTGTGGTTTCTACCAAGTCTAAAGAGACACAGGTTACCCTGTGTTTCCTCCCCTGAATCAACTTCTCGAAGTAGGGTGTTCTGCATCAAGCGAACTGCCTCAACCAAGGAACGCCGCAGCTGCTCCTCTGGGCCTGTGGCTATCCAAAAGCCTGCAGTGTCACAGGAAGAGCAGGACTGTCTTAAATGGCAGTTAGAACGCACGCCCACTATCTCTGGGAGGCACGGTGACTTCAGGCAGGAGCTCCTGGATGGAATGCGAAGCCGAGGGTTACTCTGAGTTCAGGTCAGACTAGGGCAATGCGTCAGACTTCGACGCCATGAGGGACGTGCCACAACGGTGTTCGTGAACGTGTGCGAGTGCTGAGGAAATTAAGCTGCTCCCAAAGAGAGTGCAGTGCGTTTCCCTACTCTCGGCATACACAGAGGGGCTCTAAAGGGCTACGGGCCTGGATGTTGCTTAGCAGACCCAGGTGGGCCTGGGGGTACTCAGTGTTCCTGCCGGGAGCAGGGTGCCCACGCTAGCCTCCTAGGTGTCCAGAAAACTGTGCTGCCGTGGAAGTTACCCAGAGCAGAGGCCACCGCCTCATGGAAACTGCTGCACGCCTCCGCTTGTGCACGGCAAATCAGGGCCTTACTTCCAGGCATCTGTTCAGGCTGGGTGTGCCGTTAGCGACAACGCATGGTGAGATGCTGACTTTCTCCTCAGGCAGAGTGACTTCGGGTACGAGGTCCTCGAAGTACTCAAAGCACACTGTTTTCTCACGGAAGCTCACACAAGGGCCATGACAAAGTCGGACTCGCCATAAATGTTGTCTTGAGGCTGTTCGAAGACTGTGGAAATGTACCTCTCCTCAAGGAACGTACAGGGTGTTGCCCATCACGCGGCATGCACAGAGGGCCTCCGAGGGATCAACCAACGGGTCTCGAAGTGGCTCAGCAGGCCCACGGGGGTGTGGAGGTACTCAGTGAACTTGGAGGAAAGTGATACGTACCCGAGAGGCCTACAAGTCCTCAAAAGTGTACTTCCTTTCACATCAAGCATGTAAGCGACTAAGAACTGATGGAAACAGCTGCCTGCCTCCCTTTCTGCACGGCTACTAGTGACCTAACCTGGAGGCAAGTTTTCACGTTGAGATTCCCTTTAGCTCTAGAGCTTGTCAGGCAGACCACAACCGCGGCCACGGAAGCATCTGGCTCAGACAGAACAGACTCATACTTTTCAGCGAAGCATTCTTACAGGGTTGACAGGCCTGTCAAGAGCAGGGAATGTCAGGTAGCTTCAAGGCAGCATGAATGCAGCCTTCAAAATGGGACAGCAAGGCTAGTTCCAGCAGGCCCCCGTTTCCATGGGCACATGCAGCAAACACCCGTGTGGTTTCTACCAAGTCTAAAGAGACACAGGTTACCCTGTGTTTCCTCCCCTGAATCAACTTCTCGAAGTAGGGTGTTCTGCATCAAGCGAACTGCCTCAACCAAGGAACGCCGCAGCTGCTCCTCTGGGCCTGTGGCTATCCAAAAGCCTGCAGTGTCACAGGAAGAGCAGGACTGTCTTAAATGGCAGTTAGAACGCACGCCCACTATCTCTGGGAGGCACGGTGACTTCAGGCAGGAGCTTCTAGATGGAATGCGAAGCCGAGGGTTACTCTGAGTTCAGCTCAGACTAGGGCAATGCGTCAGACTTCGACGCCATGAGGGAAGTGCCACAACGGTGTTCCTGAACGTGTGCGAGTGGTGAGGAAATTAAGCTGCTCCCAAAGAGAGTGCAGTGCGTTTCCCTACGCTCGGCATACACAGAGGGGCTGTAAAGGGCTACGGGCCTGAATGTTACTTAGCAGACCCAGGTGGGCCTGGGGGTACTCAGTGTTCCTGCCGGGAGCAGGGTGCCCACGCTAGCCTCCTAGGTGTCCAGAAAACTGTGCTGCCGTGGAAGTTACCCAGAGCAGAGGCCACCGCCTCATGGAAACTGCTGCACGCCTCCGCTTCTGCACGGCAGGTCAGGGCCTTACTTCCAGGCATCTGTTCAGGCTGGGTGTGCCGTTAGCGACAACGCATGGTGAGATGCTGACTTTCTCCTCAGGCAGAGTGACTTCGGGTACGAGGTCCTCGAAGTACTAAAAGCACACTGTTTTCTCACGGAAGCTCACACAAGGGCCATGACAAAGTCGGACTCGCCATAAATGTTGTCCTGAGGCTGTTCGAAGACTGTGGAAATGTACCTCTCCTCAAGGAACGTACAGGGTGTTGCCCATCACGCGGCATGCACAGAGGGCCTCCGAGGGATCAACCAACGGGTCTCGAAGTGGCTCAGCAGGCCCACGGGGGTGTGGAGGTACTCAGTGAACTTGGAGGAAAGTGATACGTACCCGAGAGGCCTACAAGTCCTCAAAAGTGTACTTCCTTTCACATAAAGCATGTAAGCGACTAAGAACTGATGGAAACAGCTGCCTGCCTCCCTTTCTGCACGGCTACTAGTGACCTAACCTGGAGGCAAGTTTTCACGTTGAGATTCCCTTTAGCTCTAGAGCTTGTCAGGCAGACCACAACCGCGGCCACGGAAGCATCTGGCTCAGACAGAACAGACTCATACTTTTCAGCGAAGCATTCTTACAGGGTTGACAGGCCTGTCAAGAGCAGGGAATGTCAGGTAGCTTCAAGGCAGCATGAATGCAGCCTTCAAAATGGGACAGCAAGGCTAGTTCCAGCAGGCCCCCGTTTCCATGGGCACATGCAGCAAACACCCGTGTGGTTTCTACCAAGTCTAAAGAGACACAGGTTACCCTGTGTTTCCTCCCCTGAATCAACTTCTCGAAGTAGGGTGTTCTGCATCAAGCGAACTGCCTCAACCAAGGAACGCCGCAGCTGCTCCTCTGGGCCTGTGGCTATCCAAAAGCCTGCAGTGTCACAGGAAGAGCAGGACTGTCTTAAATGGCAGTTAGAACGCACGCCCACTATCTCTGGGAGGCACGGTGACTTCAGGCAGGAGCTTCTAGATGGAATGCGAAGCCGAGGGTTACTCTGAGTTCAGCTCAGACTAGGGCAATGCGTCAGACTTCGACGCCATGAGGGAAGTGCCACAACGGTGTTCCTGAACGTGTGCGAGTGGTGAGGAAATTAAGCTGCTCCCAAAGAGAGTGCAGTGCGTTTCCCTACGCTCGGCATACACAGAGGGGCTGTAAAGGGCTACGGGCCTGAATGTTACTTAGCAGACCCAGGTGGGCCTGGGGGTACTCAGTGTTCCTGCCGGGAGCAGGGTGCCCTCGCTAGCCTCCTAGGTGTCCAGAAATCTGTGCTGCCGTGGAAGTTACCCAGAGCAGAGGCCACCGCCTCATGGAAACTGCTGCACGCCTCCGCTTCTGCACGGCAGGTCAGGGCCTTACTTCCAGACATCTGTTCAGGCTGGGTGTGCCGTTAGCGACACCGCATGGTGAGATGCTGACTTTCTCCTCAGGCAGAGTGACTTCGGGTACGAGGTCCTCGAAGTACTAAAAGCACACTGTTTTCTCACGGAAGCTCACACAAGGGCCATGACAAAGTCGGACTCGCCATAAATGTTGTCCTGAGGCTGTTCGAAGACTGTGGAAATGTACCTCTCCTCAAGGAACATACAGGGTGTTGCCCATCAATCGGCAGGCACAGAGGGCCTCCGAGGGTTCAAGCAACGGGTCTCGAAGTGGCTCAGCCGGCCCACGGGGGTGTGGAGGTAGTCAGTGAACTTGGAGCGAAAGTGATGCATACCGGAGAGGCCTACGAGTCCTCAAAAGTGTACTTCCTTTCACATCAAGCATATAAGCGACTAAGAACTCATGGAAACAGCTGCCCGCTTCCCTTTCTGCACGGCTACTAGGGACCTAACCTGGAGGCAAGTTTTCACGTTGAGATTCCCTATAGCGCTAGAGCTTGTCAGGCGGACCACAACCGCGGCCACGGAAGCACCTGGTTCAGACAGAACGGATGCATACTTTTCCGCAAAGCATTCTTACAGGGTTGACGGGCCTGTCAAGAGCAGGGAATGTCAGGTAGCTTCAAGGCAGCATGAATGCAGCCTTCAAAATGGGACAGCAAGGCTAGTTCCAGCAGGAACCCGTTTCCATGGGCACATGCAGCAAACACCCGTGTGGTTTCTACCAAGTCTAAAGAGACACAGGTTACCCTGTGTTTCCTCCCCTGAATCAACTTCTCGAAGTAGGGTGTTCTGCATCAAGCGAACTGCCTCAACCAAGGAACGCCGCAGCTGCTCCTCTGGGCCTGTGGCTATCCAAAAGCCTGCAGTGTCACAGGAAGAGCATGACTGTCTTAAATGGCAGTTAGAACGCACGCCCACTATCTCTGGGAGGCACGGTGACTTCAGGCAGGAGCTCCTAGATGGAATGCGAAGCCGAGGGTTACTCTGAGTTCAGGTCAGACTAGGGCAATGCGTCAGACTTCGACGCCATGAGGGACGTGCCACAACGGTGTTCGTGAACGTGTGCGAGTGCTGAGGAAATTAAGCTGCTCCCAAAGAGAGTGCAGTGCGTTTCCCTACTCTCGGCATACACAGAGGGGCTCTAAAGGGCTACGGGCCTGGATGTTGCTTAGCAGACCCAGGTGGGCCTGGGGGTACTCAGTGTTCCTGCCGGGAGCAGGGTGCCCACGCTAGCCTCCTAGGTGTCCAGAAAACTGTGCTGCCGTGGAAGTTACCCAGAGCAGAGGCCACCGCCTCATGGAAACTGCTGCACGCCTCCGCTTCTGCACGGCAGGTCAGGGCCTTACTTCCAGGCATCTGTTCAGGCTGGGTGTGCCGTTAGCGACACCGCATGGTGAGATGCTGACTTTCTCCTCAGGCAGAGTGACTTCGGGTACGAGGTCCTCGAAGTACTCAAAGCACACTCTTTTCTCACGGAAGCTCACACAAGGGCCATGACAAAGTCGGACTCTCCAGAAATGTTGTCCTGAGGCTGTTCGAAGACTGTGGAAATGTACCTCTCCTCAAGGAACGTACAGGGTGTTGCCCATCACGCGGCATGCACAGAGGGCCTCCGAGGGATCAACCAACGGGTCTCGAAGTGGCTCAGCAGGCCCACGGGGGTGTGGAGGTACTCAGTGAACTTGGAGGAAAGTGATGCGTACCCGAGAGGCCTACAAGTCCTCAAAAGTGTATTTCCTTTCACATAAAGCATGTAAGCGACTAAGAACTGATGGAAACAGCTGCCTGCCTCCCTTTCTGCACGGCTACTAGTGACCTAACCTGGAGGCAAGTTTTCACGTTGAGATTCCCTTTAGCTCTAGAGCTTGTCAGGCAGACCACAACCGCGGCCACGGAAGCATCTGGCTCAGACAGAACAGACTCATACTTTTCAGCGAAGCATTCTTACAGGGTTGACAGGCCTGTCAAGAGCAGGGAATGTCAGGTAGCTTCAAGGCAGCATGAATGCAGCCTTCAAAATGGGAAAGCAAGGCTAGTTCCAGCAGGCCCCCGTTTCCATGGGCACATGCAGCAAACACCCGTGTGGTTTCTACCAAGTCTAAAGAGACACAGGTTACCCTGTGTTTCCTCCCCTGAATCAACTTCTCGAAGTAGGGTGTTCTGCATCAAGCGAACTGCCTCAACCAAGGAACGCCGCAGCTGCTCCTCTGGGCCTGTGGCTATCCAAAAGCCTGCAGTGTCACAGGAAGAGCAGGACTGTCTTAAATGGCAGTTAGAACGCACGCCCACTATCTCTGGGAGGCACGGTGACTTCAGGCAGGAGCTCCTGGATGGAATGCGAAGCCGAGGGTTACTCTGAGTTCAGGTCAGACTAGGGCAATGCGTCAGACTTCGACGCCATGAGGGACGTGCCACAACGGTGTTCGTGAACGTGTGCGAGTGCTGAGGAAATTAAGCTGCTCCCAAAGAGAGTGCAGTGCGTTTCCCTACGCTCGGCATACACAGAGGGGCTGTAAAGGGCTACGGGCCTGGATGTTGCTTAGCAGACCCAGGTGGGCCTGGGGGTACTCAGTGTTCCTGCCGGGAGCAGGGTGCCCACGCTAGCCTCCTAGGTGTCCAGAAAACTGTGCTGCCGTGGAAGTTACCCAGAGCAGAGGCCACCGCCTCATGGAAACTGCTGCACGCCTCCGCTTGTGCACGGCAAATCAGGGCCTTACTTCCAGGCATCTGTTCAGGCTGGGTGTGCCGTTAGCGACAACGCATGGTGAGATGCTGACTTTCTCCTCAGGCAGAGTGACTTCGGGTACGAGGTCCTCGAAGTACTCAAAGCACACTCTTTTCTCACGGAAGCTCACACAAGGGCCATGACAAAGTCGGACTCTCCAGAAATGTTGTCCTGAGGCTGTTCGAAGACTGTGGAAATGTACCTCTCCTCAAGGAACGTACAGGGTGTTGCCCATCACGCGGCATGCACAGAGGGCCTCCGAGGGATCAACCAACGGGTCTCGAAGTGGCTCAGCAGGCCCACGGGGGTGTGGAGGTACTCAGTGAACTTGGAGGAAAGTGATGCGTACCCGAGAGGCCTACAAGTCCTCAAAAGTGTATTTCCTTTCACATAAAGCATGTAAGCGACTAAGAACTGATGGAAACAGCTGCCTGCCTCCCTTTCTGCACGGCTACTAGTGACCTAACCTGGAGGCAAGTTTTCACGTTGAGATTCCCTTTAGCTCTAGAGCTTGTCAGGCAGACCACAACCGCGGCCACGGAAGCATCTGGCTCAGACAGAACAGACTCATACTTTTCAGCGAAGCATTCTTACAGGGTTGACAGGCCTGTCAAGAGCAGGGAATGTCAGGTAGCTTCAAGGCAGCATGAATGCAGCCTTCAAAATGGGAAAGCAAGGCTAGTTCCAGCAGGCCCCCGTTTCCATGGGCACATGCAGCAAACACCCGTGTGGTTTCTACCAAGTCTAAAGAGACACAGGTTACCCTGTGTTTCCTCCCCTGAATCAACTTCTCGAAGTAGGGTGTTCTGCATCAAGCGAACTGCCTCAACCAAGGAACGCCGCAGCTGCTCCTCTGGGCCTGTGGCTATCCAAAAGCCTGCAGTGTCACAGGAAGAGCAGGACTGTCTTAAATGGCAGTTAGAACGCACGCCCACTATCTCTGGGAGGCACGGTGACTTCAGGCAGGAGCTCCTGGATGGAATGCGAAGCCGAGGGTTACTCTGAGTTCAGGTCAGACTAGGGCAATGCGTCAGACTTCGACGCCATGAGGGACGTGCCACAACGGTGTTCGTGAACGTGTGCGAGTGCTGAGGAAATTAAGCTGCTCCCAAAGAGAGTGCAGTGCGTTTCCCTACTCTCGGCATACACAGAGGGGCTGTAAAGGGCTACGGGCCTGGATGTTGCTTAGCAGACCCAGGTGGGCCTGGGGGTACTCAGTGTTCCTGCCGGGAGCAGGGTGCCCACGCTAGCCTCCTAGGTGTCCAGAAAACTGTGCTGCCGTGGAAGTTACCCAGAGCAGAGGCCACCGCCTCATGGAAACTGCTGCACGCCTCCGCTTGTGCACGGCAAATCAGGGCCTTACTTCCAGGCATCTGTTCAGGCTGGGTGTGCCGTTAGCGACAACGCATGGTGAGATGCTGACTTTCTCCTCAGGCAGAGTGACTTCGGGTACGAGGTCCTCGAAGTACTAAAAGCACACTGTTTTCTCACGGAAGCTCACACAAGGGCCATGACAAAGTCGGACTCGCCATAAATGTTGTCCTGAGGCTGTTCGAAGACTGTGGAAATGTACCTCTCCTCAAGGAACATACAGGGTGTTGCCCATCAATCGGCAGGCACAGAGGGCCTCCGAGGGTTCAAGCAACGGGTCTCGAAGTGGCTCAGCCGGCCCACGGGGGTGTGGAGGTAGTCAGTGAACTTGGAGCGAAAGTGATGCATACCGGAGAGGCCTACGAGTCCTCAAAAGTGTACTTCCTTTCACATCAAGCATATAAGCGACTAAGAACTCATGGAAACAGCTGCCCGCTTCCCTTTCTGCACGGCTACTAGGGACCTAACCTGGAGGCAAGTTTTCACGTTGAGATTCCCTATAGCGCTAGAGCTTGTCAGGCGGACCACAACCGCGGCCACGGAAGCACCTGGTTCAGACAGAACGGATGCATACTTTTCCGCAAAGCATTCTTACAGGGTTGACGGGCCTGTCAAGAGCAGGGAATGTCAGGTAGCTTCAAGGCAGCATGAATGCAGCCTTCAAAATGGGACAGCAAGGCTAGTTCCAGCAGGAACCCGTTTCCATGGGCACATGCAGCAAACACCCGTGTGGTTTCTACCAAGTCTAAAGAGACACAGGTTACCCTGTGTTTCCTCCCCTGAATCAACTTCTCGAAGTAGGGTGTTCTGCATCAAGCGAACTGCCTCAACCAAGGAACGCCGCAGCTGCTCCTCTGGGCCTGTGGCTATCCAAAAGCCTGCAGTGTCACAGGAAGAGCATGACTGTCTTAAATGGCAGTTAGAACGCACGCCCACTATCTCTGGGAGGCACGGTGACTTCAGGCAGGAGCTCCTAGATGGAATGCGAAGCCGAGGGTTACTCTGAGTTCAGGTCAGACTAGGGCAATGCGTCAGACTTCGACGCCATGAGGGACGTGCCACAACGGTGTTCGTGAACGTGTGCGAGTGCTGAGGAAATTAAGCTGCTCCCAAAGAGAGTGCAGTGCGTTTCCCTACTCTCGGCATACACAGAGGGGCTCTAAAGGGCTACGGGCCTGGATGTTGCTTAGCAGACCCAGGTGGGCCTGGGGGTACTCAGTGTTCCTGCCGGGAGCAGGGTGCCCACGCTAGCCTCCTAGGTGTCCAGAAAACTGTGCTGCCGTGGAAGTTACCCAGAGCAGAGGCCACCGCCTCATGGAAACTGCTGCACGCCTCCGCTTCTGCACGGCAGGTCAGGGCCTTACTTCCAGGCATCTGTTCAGGCTGGGTGTGCCGTTAGCGACACCGCATGGTGAGATGCTGACTTTCTCCTCAGGCAGAGTGACTTCGGGTACGAGGTCCTCGAAGTACTCAAAGCACACTCTTTTCTCACGGAAGCTCACACAAGGGCCATGACAAAGTCGGACTCTCCAGAAATGTTGTCCTGAGGCTGTTCGAAGACTGTGGAAATGTACCTCTCCTCAAGGAACGTACAGGGTGTTGCCCATCACGCGGCATGCACAGAGGGCCTCCGAGGGATCAACCAACGGGTCTCGAAGTGGCTCAGCAGGCCCACGGGGGTGTGGAGGTACTCAGTGAACTTGGAGGAAAGTGATGCGTACCCGAGAGGCCTACAAGTCCTCAAAAGTGTATTTCCTTTCACATAAAGCATGTAAGCGACTAAGAACTGATGGAAACAGCTGCCTGCCTCCCTTTCTGCACGGCTACTAGTGACCTAACCTGGAGGCAAGTTTTCACGTTGAGATTCCCTTTAGCTCTAGAGCTTGTCAGGCAGACCACAACCGCGGCCACGGAAGCATCTGGCTCAGACAGAACAGACTCATACTTTTCAGCGAAGCATTCTTACAGGGTTGACAGGCCTGTCAAGAGCAGGGAATGTCAGGTAGCTTCAAGGCAGCATGAATGCAGCCTTCAAAATGGGAAAGCAAGGCTAGTTCCAGCAGGCCCCCGTTTCCATGGGCACATGCAGCAAACACCCGTGTGGTTTCTACCAAGTCTAAAGAGACACAGGTTACCCTGTGTTTCCTCCCCTGAATCAACTTCTCGAAGTAGGGTGTTCTGCATCAAGCGAACTGCCTCAACCAAGGAACGCCGCAGCTGCTCCTCTGGGCCTGTGGCTATCCAAAAGCCTGCAGTGTCACAGGAAGAGCAGGACTGTCTTAAATGGCAGTTAGAACGCACGCCCACTATCTCTGGGAGGCACGGTGACTTCAGGCAGGAGCTCCTGGATGGAATGCGAAGCCGAGGGTTACTCTGAGTTCAGGTCAGACTAGGGCAATGCGTCAGACTTCGACGCCATGAGGGACGTGCCACAACGGTGTTCGTGAACGTGTGCGAGTGCTGAGGAAATTAAGCTGCTCCCAAAGAGAGTGCAGTGCGTTTCCCTACGCTCGGCATACACAGAGGGGCTGTAAAGGGCTACGGGCCTGGATGTTGCTTAGCAGACCCAGGTGGGCCTGGGGGTACTCAGTGTTCCTGCCGGGAGCAGGGTGCCCACGCTAGCCTCCTAGGTGTCCAGAAAACTGTGCTGCCGTGGAAGTTACCCAGAGCAGAGGCCACCGCCTCATGGAAACTGCTGCACGCCTCCGCTTGTGCACGGCAAATCAGGGCCTTACTTCCAGGCATCTGTTCAGGCTGGGTGTGCCGTTAGCGACAACGCATGGTGAGATGCTGACTTTCTCCTCAGGCAGAGTGACTTCGGGTACGAGGTCCTCGAAGTACTCAAAGCACACTCTTTTCTCACGGAAGCTCACACAAGGGCCATGACAAAGTCGGACTCTCCAGAAATGTTGTCCTGAGGCTGTTCGAAGACTGTGGAAATGTACCTCTCCTCAAGGAACGTACAGGGTGTTGCCCATCACGCGGCATGCACAGAGGGCCTCCGAGGGATCAACCAACGGGTCTCGAAGTGGCTCAGCAGGCCCACGGGGGTGTGGAGGTACTCAGTGAACTTGGAGGAAAGTGATGCGTACCCGAGAGGCCTACAAGTCCTCAAAAGTGTATTTCCTTTCACATAAAGCATGTAAGCGACTAAGAACTGATGGAAACAGCTGCCTGCCTCCCTTTCTGCACGGCTACTAGTGACCTAACCTGGAGGCAAGTTTTCACGTTGAGATTCCCTTTAGCTCTAGAGCTTGTCAGGCAGACCACAACCGCGGCCACGGAAGCATCTGGCTCAGACAGAACAGACTCATACTTTTCAGCGAAGCATTCTTACAGGGTTGACAGGCCTGTCAAGAGCAGGGAATGTCAGGTAGCTTCAAGGCAGCATGAATGCAGCCTTCAAAATGGGAAAGCAAGGCTAGTTCCAGCAGGCCCCCGTTTCCATGGGCACATGCAGCAAACACCCGTGTGGTTTCTACCAAGTCTAAAGAGACACAGGTTACCCTGTGTTTCCTCCCCTGAATCAACTTCTCGAAGTAGGGTGTTCTGCATCAAGCGAACTGCCTCAACCAAGGAACGCCGCAGCTGCTCCTCTGGGCCTGTGGCTATCCAAAAGCCTGCAGTGTCACAGGAAGAGCAGGACTGTCTTAAATGGCAGTTAGAACGCACGCCCACTATCTCTGGGAGGCACGGTGACTTCAGGCAGGAGCTCCTGGATGGAATGCGAAGCCGAGGGTTACTCTGAGTTCAGGTCAGACTAGGGCAATGCGTCAGACTTCGACGCCATGAGGGACGTGCCACAACGGTGTTCGTGAACGTGTGCGAGTGCTGAGGAAATTAAGCTGCTCCCAAAGAGAGTGCAGTGCGTTTCCCTACGCTCGGCATACACAGAGGGGCTGTAAAGGGCTACGGGCCTGGATGTTGCTTAGCAGACCCAGGTGGGCCTGGGGGTACTCAGTGTTCCTGCCGGGAGCAGGGTGCCCACGCTAGCCTCCTAGGTGTCCAGAAAACTGTGCTGCCGTGGAAGTTACCCAGAGCAGAGGCCACCGCCTCATGGAAACTGCTGCACGCCTCCGCTTGTGCACGGCAAATCAGGGCCTTACTTCCAGGCATCTGTTCAGGCTGGGTGTGCCGTTAGCGACAACGCATGGTGAGATGCTGACTTTCTCCTCAGGCAGAGTGACTTCGGGTAGGAGGTCCTCGAAGTACTCAAAGCACACTCTTTTCTCACGGAAGCTCACACAATGGCCATGACAAAGTCGGACTCGCCATAAATGTTGTCCTGAGGCTGTTCGAAGACTGTGGAAATGTACCTCTCCTCAAGGAACGTACAGGGTGTTGCCCATCACGCGGCATGCACAGAGGGCCTCCGAGGGATCAACCAACGGGTCTCGAAGTGGCTCAGCAGGCCCACGGGGGTGTGGAGGTACTCAGTGAACTTGGAGGAAAGTGATACGTACCCGAGAGGCCTACAAGTCCTCAAAAGTGTACTTCCTTTCACATAAAGCATGTAAGCGACTAAGAACTGATGGAAACAGCTGCCTGCCTCCCTTTCTGCACGGCTACTAGTGACCTAACCTGGAGGCAAGTTTTCACGTTGAGATTCCCTTTAGCTCTAGAGCTTGTCAGGCAGACCACAACCGCGGCCACGGAAGCATCTGGCTCAGACAGAACAGACTCATACTTTTCAGCGAAGCATTCTTACAGGGTTGACAGGCCTGTCAAGAGCAGGGAATGTCAGGTAGCTTCAAGGCAGCATGAATGCAGCCTTCAAAATGGGAAAGCAAGGCTAGTTCCAGCAGGCCCCCGTTTCCATGGGCACATGCAGCAAACACCCGTGTGGTTTCTACCAAGTCTAAAGAGACACAGGTTACCCTGTGTTTCCTCCCCTGAATCAACTTCTCGAAGTAGGGTGTTCTGCATCAAGCGAACTGCCTCAACCAAGGAACGCCGCAGCTGCTCCTCTGGGCCTGTGGCTATCCAAAAGCCTGCAGTGTCACAGGAAGAGCAGGACTGTCTTAAATGGCAGTTAGAACGCACGCCCACTATCTCTGGGAGGCACGGTGACTTCAGGCAGGAGCTCCTGGATGGAATGCGAAGCCGAGGGTTACTCTGAGTTCAGGTCAGACTAGGGCAATGCGTCAGACTTCGACGCCATGAGGGACGTGCCACAACGGTGTTCGTGAACGTGTGCGAGTGCTGAGGAAATTAAGCTGCTCCCAAAGAGAGTGCAGTGCGTTTCCCTACGCTCGGCATACACAGAGGGGCTGTAAAGGGCTACGGGCCTGGATGTTGCTTAGCAGACCCAGGTGGGCCTGGGGGTACTCAGTGTTCCTGCCGGGAGCAGGGTGCCCACGCTAGCCTCCTAGGTGTCCAGAAAACTGTGCTGCCGTGGAAGTTACCCAGAGCAGAGGCCACCGCCTCATGGAAACTGCTGCACGCCTCCGCTTGTGCACGGCAAATCAGGGCCTTACTTCCAGGCATCTGTTCAGGCTGGGTGTGCCGTTAGCGACAACGCATGGTGAGATGCTGACTTTCTCCTCAGGCAGAGTGACTTCGGGTACGAGGTCCTCGAAGTACTAAAAGCACACTGTTTTCTCACGGAAGCTCACACAAGGGCCATGACAAAGTCGGACTCGCCAGAAATGTTGTCCTGAGGCTGTTCGAAGACTGTGGAAATGTACCTCTCCTCAAGGAACGTACAGGGTGTTGCCCATCACGCGGCATGCACAGAGGGCCTCCGAGGGATCAACCAACGGGTCTCGAAGTGGCTCAGCAGGCCCACGGGGGTGTGGAGGTACTCAGTGAACTTGGAGGAAAGTGATACGTACCCGAGAGGCCTACAAGTCCTCAAAAGTGTACTTCCTTTCACATAAAGCATGTAAGCGACTAAGAACTGATGGAAACAGCTGCCTGCCTCCCTTTCTGCACGGCTACTAGTGACCTAACCTGGAGGCAAGTTTTCACGTTGAGATTCCCTTTAGCTCTAGAGCTTGTCAGGCAGACCACAACCGCGGCCACGGAAGCATCTGGCTCAGACAGAACAGACTCATACTTTTCAGCGAAGCATTCTTACAGGGTTGACAGGCCTGTCAAGAGCAGGGAATGTCAGGTAGCTTCAAGGCAGCATGAATGCAGCCTTCAAAATGGGAAAGCAAGGCTAGTTCCAGCAGGCCCCCGTTTCCATGGGCACATGCAGCAAACACCCGTGTGGTTTCTACCAAGTCTAAAGAGACACAGGTTACCCTGTGTTTCCTCCCCTGAATCAACTTCTCGAAGTAGGGTGTTCTGCATCAAGCGAACTGCCTCAACCAAGGAACGCCGCAGCTGCTCCTCTGGGCCTGTGGCTATCCAAAAGCCTGCAGTGTCACAGGAAGAGCAGGACTGTCTTAAATGGCAGTTAGAACGCACGCCCACTATCTCTGGGAGGCACGGTGACTTCAGGCAGGAGCTCCTGGATGGAATGCGAAGCCGAGGGTTACTCTGAGTTCAGGTCAGACTAGGGCAATGCGTCAGACTTCGACGCCATGAGGGACGTGCCACAACGGTGTTCGTGAACGTGTGCGAGTGCTGAGGAAATTAAGCTGCTCCCAAAGAGAGTGCAGTGCGTTTCCCTACTCTCGGCATACACAGAGGGGCTCTAAAGGGCTACGGGCCTGGATGTTGCTTAGCAGACCCAGGTGGGCCTGGGGGTACTCAGTGTTCCTGCCGGGAGCAGGGTGCCCACGCTAGCCTCCTAGGTGTCCAGAAAACTGTGCTGCCGTGGAAGTTACCCAGAGCAGAGGTCACCGCCTCATGGAAACTGCTGCACGCCTCCGCTTGTGCACGGCAAATCAGGGCCTTACTTCCAGGCATCTGTTCAGGCTGGGTGTGCCGTTAGCGACAACGCATGGTGAGATGCTGACTTTCTCCTCAGGCAGAGTGACTTCGGGTACGAGGTCCTCGAAGTACTCAAAGCACACTGTTTTCTCACGGAAGCTCACACAAGGGCCATGACAAAGTCGGACTCGCCATAAATGTTGTCCTGAGGCTGTTCGAAGACTGTGGAAATGTACCTCTCCTCAAGGAACGTACAGGGTGTTGCCCATCACGCGGCATGCACAGAGGGCCTCCGAGGGATCAACCAACGGGTCTCGAAGTGGCTCAGCAGGCCCACGGGGGTGTGGAGGTACTCAGTGAACTTGGAGGAAAGTGATACGTACCCGAGAGGCCTACAAGTCCTCAAAAGTGTACTTCCTTTCACATCAAGCATGTAAGCGACTAAGAACTGATGGAAACAGCTGCCTGCCTCCCTTTCTGCACGGCTACTAGTGACCTAACCTGGAGGCAAGTTTTCACGTTGAGATTCCCTTTAGCTCTAGAGCTTGTCAGGCAGACCACAACCGCGGCCACGGAAGCATCTGGCTCAGACAGAACAGACTCATACTTTTCAGCGAAGCATTCTTACAGGGTTGACAGGCCTGTCAAGAGCAGGGAATGTCAGGTAGCTTCAAGGCAGCATGAATGCAGCCTTCAAAATGGGAAAGCAAGGCTAGTTCCAGCAGGCCCCCATTTCCATGGGCACATGCAGCAAACACCCGTGTGGTTTCTACCAAGTCTAAAGAGACACAGGTTACCCTGTGTTTCCTCCCCTGAATCAACTTCTCGAAGTAGGGTGTTCTGCATCAAGCGAACTGCCTCAACCAAGGAACGCCGCAGCTGCTCCTCTGGGCCTGTGGCTATCCAAAAGCCTGCAGTGTCACAGGAAGAGCAGGACTGTCTTAAATGGCAGTTAGAATGCACGCCCACTATCTCTGGGAGGCACGGTGACTTCAGGCAGGAGCTCCTGGATGGAATGCGAAGCCGAGGGTTACTCTGAGTTCAGGTCAGACTAGGGCAATGCGTCAGACTTCGACGCCATGAGGGACGTGCCACAACGGTGTTCGTGAACGTGTGCGAGTGCTGAGGAAATTAAGCTGCTCCCAAAGAGAGTGCAGTGCGTTTCCCTACTCTCGGCATACACAGAGGGTCTGTAAAGGGCTACGGGCCTGGATGTTGCTTAGCAGACCCAGGTGGGCCTGGGGGTACTCAGTGTTCCTGCCGGGAGCAGGGTGCCCACGCTAGCCTCCTAGGTGTCCAGAAAACTGTGCTGCCGTGGAAGTTACCCAGAGCAGAGGCCACCGCC
Organism: Pseudorca crassidens; assembly: GCF_039906515.1. Classification (NCBI taxonomy): domain Eukaryota; kingdom Metazoa; phylum Chordata; class Mammalia; order Artiodactyla; family Delphinidae; genus Pseudorca; species Pseudorca crassidens. The sequence goes on from NC_090312.1 coordinate 51,081,326, forward strand.
TCATGGAAACTGCTGCACGCCTCCGCTTGTGCACGGCAAATCAGGGCCTTACTTCCAGGCATCTGTTCAGGCTGGGTGTGCCGTTAGCGACAACGCATGGTGAGATGCTGACTTTCTCCTCAGGCAGAGTGACTTCGGGTACGAGGTCCTCGAAGTACTCAAAGCACACTGTTTTCTCACGGAAGCTCACACAAGGGCCATGACAAAGTCGGACTCGCCATAAATGTTGTCCTGAGGCTGTTCGAAGACTGTGGAAATGTACCTCTCCTCAAGGAACGTACAGGGTGTTGCCCATCACGCGGCATGCACAGAGGGCCTCCGAGGGATCAACCAACGGGTCTCGAAGTGGCTCAGCAGGCCCACGGGGGTGTGGAGGTACTGAACTTGGAGGAAAGTGATACGTACCCGAGAGGCCTACAAGTCCTCAAAAGTGTACTTCCTTTCACATCAAGCATGTAAGCGACTAAGAACTGATGGAAACAGCTGCCTGCCTCCCTTTCTGCACGGCTACTAGGGGCCAAACCTGGAGGCAAGTTTTCACGTTGAGATTCCCTATAGCGCTAGAGCTTGTCAGGCGGACCACAACCGCGGCCACGGAAGCACCTGGTTCAGACAGAACGGACGCATACTTTTCCGCAAAGCATTCTTACAGGGTTGACAGGCCTGTCAAGAGCAGGGAATGTCAGGTAGCTTCAAGGCAGCATGAATGCAGCCTTCAAAATGGGACAGCAAGGCTAGTTCCAGCAGGAACCCGTTTCCATGGGCACACTCAGCATACACTCCTGTGGTTTCTACCAAGTCTAAAGAGACACAGGTTACCCTGTGTTTCCTCCCCTGAATCAACTTCTCGAAGTAGGGTGTTCTGCATCAAGCGAACTGCCTCAACCAAGGAACGCCGCAGCTGCTCCTCTGGGCCTGTGGCTATCCAAAAGCCTGCAGTGTCACAGGAAGAGCAGGACTGTCTTAAATGGCAGTTAGAACGCACGCCCACTATCTCTGGGAGGCACGGTGACTTCAGGCAGGAGCTCCTGGATGGAATGCGAAGCCGAGGGTTACTCTGAGTTCAGGTCAGACTAGGGCAATGCGTCAGACTTCGACGCCATGAGGGACGTGCCACAACGGTGTTCGTGAACGTGTGCGAGTGCTGAGGAAATTAAGCTGCTCCCAAAGAGAGTGCAGTGCGTTTCCCTACTCTCGGCATACACAGAGGGGCTCTAAAGGGCTACGGGCCTGGATGTTGCTTAGCAGACCCAGGTGGGCCTGGGGGTACTCAGTGTTCCTGCCGGGAGCAGGGTGCCCACGCTAGCCTCCTAGGTGTCCAGAAAACTGTGCTGCCGTGGAAGTTACCCAGAGCAGAGGCCACCGCCTCATGGAAACTGCTGCACGCCTCCGCTTGTGCACGGCAAATCAGGGCCTTACTTCCAGGCATCTGTTCAGGCTGGGTGTGCCGTTAGCGACAACGCATGGTGAGATGCTGACTTTCTCCTCAGGCAGAGTGACTTCGGGTACGAGGTCCTCGAAGTACTCAAAGCACACTGTTTTCTCACGGAAGCTCACACAAGGGCCATGACAAAGTCGGACTCTCCAGAAATGTTGTCCTGAGGCTGTTCGAAGACTGTGGAAATGTACCTCTCCTCAAGGAACGTACAGGGTGTTGCCCATCACGCGGCATGCACAGAGGGCCTCCGAGGGATCAACCAACGGGTCTCGAAGTGGCTCAGCAGGCCCACGGGGGTGTGGAGGTACTCAGTGAACTTGGAGGAAAGTGATACGTACCCGAGAGGCCTACAAGTCCTCAAAAGTGTACTTCCTTTCACATCAAGCATGTAAGCGACTAAGAACTGATGGAAACAGCTGCCTGCCTCCCTTTCTGCACGGCTACTAGTGACCTAACCTGGAGGCAAGTTTTCACGTTGAGATTCCCTTTAGCTCTAGAGCTTGTCAGGCAGACCACAACCGCGGCCACGGAAGCATCTGGCTCAGACAGAACAGACTCATACTTTTCAGCGAAGCATTCTTACAGGGTTGACAGGCCTGTCAAGAGCAGGGAATGTCAGGTAGCTTCAAGGCAGCATGAATGCAGCCTTCAAAATGGGAAAGCAAGGCTAGTTCCAGCAGGCCCCCGTTTCCATGGGCACATGCAGCAAACACCCGTGTGGTTTCTACCAAGTCTAAAGAGACACAGGTTACCCTGTGTTTCCTCCCCTGAATCAACTTCTCGAAGTAGGGTGTTCTGCATCAAGCGAACTGCCTCAACCAAGGAACGCCGCAGCTGCTCCTCTGGGCCTGTGGCTATCCAAAAGCCTGCAGTGTCACAGGAAGAGCAGGACTGTCTTAAATGGCAGTTAGAACGCACGCCCACTATCTCTGGGAGGCACGGTGACTTCAGGCAGGAGCTCCTGGATGGAATGCGAAGCCGAGGGTTACTCTGAGTTCAGGTCAGACTAGGGCAATGCGTCAGACTTCGATGCCATGAGGGACGTGCCACAACGGTGTTCGTGAACGTGTGCGAGTGCTGAGGAAATTAAGCTGCTCCCAAAGAGAGTGCAGTGCGTTTCCCTACTCTCGGCATACACAGAGGGGCTCTAAAGGGCTACGGGCCTGGATGTTGCTTAGCAGACCCAGGTGGGCCTGGGGGTACTCAGTGTTCCTGCCGGGAGCAGGGTGCCCACGCTAGCCTCCTAGGTGTCCAGAAAACTGTGCTGCCGTGGAAGTTACCCAGAGCAGAGGCCACCGCCTCATGGAAACTGCTGCACGCCTCCGCTTGTGCACGGCAAATCAGGGCCTTACTTCCAGGCATCTGTTCAGGCTGGGTGTGCCGTTAGCGACAACGCATGGTGAGATGCTGACTTTCTCCTCAGGCAGAGTGACTTCGGGTACGAGGTCCTCGAAGTACTCAAAGCACACTGTTTTCTCACGGAAGCTCACACAAGGGCCATGACAAAGTCGGACTCGCCATAAATGTTGTCCTGAGGCTGTTCGAAGACTGTGGAAATGTACCTCTCCTCAAGGAACGTACAGGGTGTTGCCCATCACGCGGCATGCACAGAGGGCCTCCGAGGGATCAACCAACGGGTCTCGAAGTGGCTCAGCATGCCCACGGGGGTGTGGAGGTACTCAGTGAACTTGGAGGAAAGTGATACGTACCCGAGAGGCCTACAAGTCCTCAAAAGTGTACTTCCTTTCACATCAAGCAGGTAAGCGACTAAGAACTGATGGAAACAGCTGCCTGCCTCCCTTTCTGCACGGCTACTAGTGACCTAACCTGGAGGCAAGTTTTCACGTTGAGATTCCCTTTAGCTCTAGAGCTTGTCAGGCAGACCACAACCGCGGCCACGGAAGCATCTGGCTCAGACAGAACAGACTCATACTTTTCAGCGAAGCATTCTTACAGGGTTGACAGGCCTGTCAAGAGCAGGGAATGTCAGGTAGCTTCAAGGCAGCATGAATGCAGCCTTCAAAATGGGAAAGCAAGGCTAGTTCCAGCAGGCCCCCGTTTCCATGGGCACATGCAGCAAACACCCGTGTGGTTTCTACCAAGTCTAAAGAGACACAGGTTACCCTGTGTTTCCTCCCCTGAATCAACTTCTCGAAGTAGGGTGTTCTGCATCAAGCGAACTGCCTCAACCAAGGAACGCCGCAGCTGCTCCTCTGGGCCTGTGGCTATCCAAAAGCCTGCAGTGTCACAGGAAGAGCAGGACTGTCTTAAATGGCAGTTAGAACGCACGCCCACTATCTCTGGGAGGCACGGTGACTTCAGGCAGGAGCTCCTGGATGGAATGCGAAGCCGAGGGTTACTCTGAGTTCAGGTCAGACTAGGGCAATGCGTCAGACTTCGACGCCATGAGGGACGTGCCACAACGGTGTTCGTGAACGTGTGCGAGTGCTGAGGAAATTAAGCTGCTCCCAAAGAGAGTGCAGTGCGTTTCCCTACTCTCGGCATACACAGAGGGGCTCTAAAGGGCTACGGGCCTGGATGTTGCTTAGCAGACCCAGGTGGGCCTGGGGGTACTCAGTGTTCCTGCCGGGAGCAGGGTGCCCACGCTAGCCTCCTAGGTGTCCAGAAAACTGTGCTGCCGTGGAAGTTACCCAGAGCAGAGGTCACCGCCTCATGGAAACTGCTGCACGCCTCCGCTTGTGCACGGCAAATCAGGGCCTTACTTCCAGGCATCTGTTCAGGCTGGGTGTGCCGTTAGCGACAACGCATGGTGAGATGCTGACTTTCTCCTCAGGCAGAGTGACTTCGGGTACGAGGTCCTCGAAGTACTCAAAGCACACTGTTTTCTCACGGAAGCTCACACAAGGGCCATGACAAAGTCGGACTCGCCATAAATGTTGTCCTGAGGCTGTTCGAAGACTGTGGAAATGTACCTCTCCTCAAGGAACGTACAGGGTGTTGCCCATCACGCGGCATGCACAGAGGGCCTCCGAGGGATCAACCAACGGGTCTCGAAGTGGCTCAGCATGCCCACGGGGGTGTGGAGGTACTCAGTGAACTTGGAGGAAAGTGATACGTACCCGAGAGGCCTACAAGTCCTCAAAAGTGTACTTCCTTTCACATCAAGCATGTAAGCGACTAAGAACTGATGGAAACAGCTGCCTGCCTCCCTTTCTGCACGGCTACTAGTGACCTAACCTGGAGGCAAGTTTTCACGTTGAGATTCCCTTTAGCTCTAGAGCTTGTCAGGCAGACCACAACCGCGGCCACGGAAGCATCTGGCTCAGACAGAACAGACTCATACTTTTCAGCGAAGCATTCTTACAGGGTTGACAGGCCTGTCAAGAGCAGGGAATGTCAGGTAGCTTCAAGGCAGCATGAATGCAGCCTTCAAAATGGGAAAGCAAGGCTAGTTCCAGCAGGCCCCCGTTTCCATGGGCACATGCAGCAAACACCCGTGTGGTTTCTACCAAGTCTAAAGAGACACAGGTTACCCTGTGTTTCCTCCCCTGAATCAACTTCTCGAAGTAGGGTGTTCTGCATCAAGCGAACTGCCTCAACCAAGGAACGCCGCAGCTGCTCCTCTGGGCCTGTGGCTATCCAAAAGCCTGCAGTGTCACAGGAAGAGCAGGACTGTCTTAAATGGCAGTTAGAACGCACGCCCACTATCTCTGGGAGGCACGGTGACTTCAGGCAGGAGCTCCTGGATGGAATGCGAAGCCGAGGGTTACTCTGAGTTCAGGTCAGACTAGGGCAATGCGTCAGACTTCGACGCCATGAGGGACGTGCCACAACGGTGTTCGTGAACGTGTGCGAGTGCTGAGGAAATTAAGCTGCTCCCAAAGAGAGTGCAGTGCGTTTCCCTACTCTCGGCATACACAGAGGGGCTGTAAAGGGCTACGGGCCTGGATGTTGCTTAGCAGACCCAGGTGGGCCTGGGGGTACTCAGTGTTCCTGCCGGGAGCAGGGTGCCCACGCTAGCCTCCTAGGTGTCCAGAAAACTGTGCTGCCGTGGAAGTTACCCAGAGCAGAGGCCACCGCCTCATGGAAACTGCTGCACGCCTCCGCTTGTGCACGGCAAATCAGGGCCTTACTTCCAGGCATCTGTTCAGGCTGGGTGTGCCGTTAGCGACAACGCATGGTGAGATGCTGACTTTCTCCTCAGGCAGAGTGACTTCGGGTACGAGGTCCTCGAAGTACTCAAAGCACACTGTTTTCTCACGGAAGCTCACACAAGGGCCATGACAAAGTCGGACTCGCCATAAATGTTGTCCTGAGGCTGTTCGAAGACTGTGGAAATGTACCTCTCCTCAAGGAACGTACAGGGTGTTGCCCATCACGCGGCATGCACAGAGGGCCTCCGAGGGATCAACCAACGGGTCTCGAAGTGGCTCAGCAGGCCCACGGGGGTGTGGAGGTACTGAACTTGGAGGAAAGTGATACGTACCCGAGAGGCCTACAAGTCCTCAAAAGTGTACTTCCTTTCACATCAAGCATGTAAGCGACTAAGAACTGATGGAAACAGCTGCCTGCCTCCCTTTCTGCACGGCTACTAGGGGCCAAACCTGGAGGCAAGTTTTCACGTTGAGATTCCCTATAGCGCTAGAGCTTGTCAGGCGGACCACAACCGCGGCCACGGAAGCACCTGGTTCAGACAGAACGGACGCATACTTTTCCGCAAAGCATTCTTACAGGGTTGACAGGCCTGTCAAGAGCAGGGAATGTCAGGTAGCTTCAAGGCAGCATGAATGCAGCCTTCAAAATGGGACAGCAAGGCTAGTTCCAGCAGGAACCCGTTTCCATGGGCACACTCAGCATACACTCCTGTGGTTTCTACCAAGTCTAAAGAGACACAGGTTACCCTGTGTTTCCTCCCCTGAATCAACTTCTCGAAGTAGGGTGTTCTGCATCAAGCGAACTGCCTCAACCAAGGAACGCCGCAGCTGCTCCTCTGGGCCTGTGGCTATCCAAAAGCCTGCAGTGTCACAGGAAGAGCAGGACTGTCTTAAATGGCAGTTAGAACGCACGCCCACTATCTCTGGGAGGCACGGTGACTTCAGGCAGGAGCTCCTGGATGGAATGCGAAGCCGAGGGTTACTCTGAGTTCAGGTCAGACTAGGGCAATGCGTCAGACTTCGACGCCATGAGGGACGTGCCACAACGGTGTTCGTGAACGTGTGCGAGTGCTGAGGAAATTAAGCTGCTCCCAAAGAGAGTGCAGTGCGTTTCCCTACTCTCGGCATACACAGAGGGGCTGTAAAGGGCTACGGGCCTGGATGTTGCTTAGCAGACCCAGGTGGGCCTGGGGGTACTCAGTGTTCCTGCCGGGAGCAGGGTGCCCACGCTAGCCTCCTAGGTGTCCAGAAAACTGTGCTGCCGTGGAAGTTACCCAGAGCAGAGGCCACCGCCTCATGGAAACTGCTGCACGCCTCCGCTTGTGCACGGCAAATCAGGGCCTTACTTCCAGGCATCTGTTCAGGCTGGGTGTGCCGTTAGCGACAACGCATGGTGAGATGCTGACTTTCTCCTCAGGCAGAGTGACTTCGGGTACGAGGTCCTCGAAGTACTCAAAGCACACTGTTTTCTCACGGAAGCTCACACAAGGGCCATGACAAAGTCGGACTCTCCAGAAATGTTGTCCTGAGGCTGTTCAAAGACTGTGGAAATGTACCTCTCCTCAAGGAACGTACAGGGTGTTGCCCATCACGCGGCATGCACAGAGGGCCTCCGAGGGATCAACCAACGGGTCTCGAAGTGGCTCAGCAGGCCCACGGGGGTGTGGAGGTACTCAGTGAACTTGGAGGAAAGTGATACGTACCCGAGAGGCCTACAAGTCCTCAAAAGTGTACTTCCTTTCACATCAAGCATGTAAGCGACTAAGAACTGATGGAAACAGCTGCCTGCCTCCCTTTCTGCACGGCTACTAGTGACCTAACCTGGAGGCAAGTTTTCACGTTGAGATTCCCTTTAGCTCTAGAGCTTGTCAGGCAGACCACAACCGCGGCCACGGAAGCATCTGGCTCAGACAGAACAGACTCATACTTTTCAGCGAAGCATTCTTACAGGGTTGACAGGCCTGTCAAGAGCAGGGAATGTCAGGTAGCTTCAAGGCAGCATGAATGCAGCCTTCAAAATGGGAAAGCAAGGCTAGTTCCAGCAGGCCCCCGTTTCCATGGGCACATGCAGCAAACACCCGTGTGGTTTCTACCAAGTCTAAAGAGACACAGGTTACCCTGTGTTTCCTCCCCTGAATCAACTTCTCGAAGTAGGGTGTTCTGCATCAAGCGAACTGCCTCAACCAAGGAACGCCGCAGCTGCTCCTCTGGGCCTGTGGCTATCCAAAAGCCTGCAGTGTCACAGGAAGAGCAGGACTGTCTTAAATGGCAGTTAGAACGCACGCCCACTATCTCTGGGAGGCACGGTGACTTCAGGCAGGAGCTCCTGGATGGAATGCGAAGCCGAGGGTTACTCTGAGTTCAGGTCAGACTAGGGCAATGCGTCAGACTTCGATGCCATGAGGGACGTGCCACAACGGTGTTCGTGAACGTGTGCGAGTGCTGAGGAAATTAAGCTGCTCCCAAAGAGAGTGCAGTGCGTTTCCCTACTCTCGGCATACACAGAGGGGCTCTAAAGGGCTACGGGCCTGGATGTTGCTTAGCAGACCCAGGTGGGCCTGGGGGTACTCAGTGTTCCTGCCGGGAGCAGGGTGCCCACGCTAGCCTCCTAGGTGTCCAGAAAACTGTGCTGCCGTGGAAGTTACCCAGAGCAGAGGCCACCGCCTCATGGAAACTGCTGCACGCCTCCGCTTGTGCACGGCAAATCAGGGCCTTACTTCCAGGCATCTGTTCAGGCTGGGTGTGCCGTTAGCGACAACGCATGGTGAGATGCTGACTTTCTCCTCAGGCAGAGTGACTTCGGGTACGAGGTCCTCGAAGTACTCAAAGCACACTGTTTTCTCACGGAAGCTCACACAAGGGCCATGACAAAGTCGGACTCGCCATAAATGTTGTCCTGAGGCTGTTCGAAGACTGTGGAAATGTACCTCTCCTCAAGGAACGTACAGGGTGTTGCCCATCACGCGGCATGCACAGAGGGCCTCCGAGGGATCAACCAACGGGTCTCGAAGTGGCTCAGCATGCCCACGGGGGTGTGGAGGTACTCAGTGAACTTGGAGGAAAGTGATACGTACCCGAGAGGCCTACAAGTCCTCAAAAGTGTACTTCCTTTCACATCAAGCATGTAAGCGACTAAGAACTGATGGAAACAGCTGCCTGCCTCCCTTTCTGCACGGCTACTAGTGACCTAACCTGGAGGCAAGTTTTCACGTTGAGATTCCCTTTAGCTCTAGAGCTTGTCAGGCAGACCACAACCGCGGCCACGGAAGCATCTGGCTCAGACAGAACAGACTCATACTTTTCAGCGAAGCATTCTTACAGGGTTGACAGGCCTGTCAAGAGCAGGGAATGTCAGGTAGCTTCAAGGCAGCATGAATGCAGCCTTCAAAATGGGAAAGCAAGGCTAGTTCCAGCAGGCCCCCGTTTCCATGGGCACATGCAGCAAACACCCGTGTGGTTTCTACCAAGTCTAAAGAGACACAGGTTACCCTGTGTTTCCTCCCCTGAATCAACTTCTCGAAGTAGGGTGTTCTGCATCAAGCGAACTGCCTCAACCAAGGAACGCCGCAGCTGCTCCTCTGGGCCTGTGGCTATCCAAAAGCCTGCAGTGTCACAGGAAGAGCAGGACTGTCTTAAATGGCAGTTAGAACGCACGCCCACTATCTCTGGGAGGCACGGTGACTTCAGGCAGGAGCTCCTGGATGGAATGCGAAGCCGAGGGTTACTCTGAGTTCAGGTCAGACTAGGGCAATGCGTCAGACTTCGACGCCATGAGGGACGTGCCACAACGGTGTTCGTGAACGTGTGCGAGTGCTGAGGAAATTAAGCTGCTCCCAAAGAGAGTGCAGTGCATTTCCCTACTCTCGGCATACACAGAGGGGCTGTAAAGGGCTACGGGCCTGGATGTTGCTTAGCAGACCCAGGTGGGCCTGGGGGTACTCAGTGTTCCTGCCGGGAGCAGGGTGCCCACGCTAGCCTCCTAGGTGTCCAGAAAACTGTGCTGCCGTGGAAGTTACCCAGAGCAGAGGCCACCGCCTCATGGAAACTGCTGCACGCCTCCGCTTCTGCACGGCAAGTCAGGGCCTTACTTCCAGGCATCTGTTCAGGCTGGGTGTGCCGTTAGCGACAACGCATGGTGAGATGCTGACTTTCTCCTCAGGCAGAGTGACTTCGGGTACGAGGTCCTCGAAGTACTCAAAGCACACTGTTTTCTCACGGAAGCTCACACAAGGGCCATGACAAAGTCGGACTCGCCATAAATGTTGTCCTGAGGCTGTTCGAAGACTGTGGAAATGTACCTCTCCTCAAGGAACGTACAGGGTGTTGCCCATCACGCGGCATGCACAGAGGGCCTCCGAGGGATCAACCAACGGGTCTCGAAGTGGCTCAGCAGGCCCACGGGGGTGTGGAGGTACTGAACTTGGAGGAAAGTGATACGTACCCGAGAGGCCTACAAGTCCTCAAAAGTGTACTTCCTTTCACATAAAGCATGTAAGCGACTAAGAACTGATGGAAACAGCTGCCTGCCTCCCTTTCTGCACGGCTACTAGGGGCCAAACCTGGAGGCAAGTTTTCACGTTGAGATTCCCTATAGCGCTAGAGCTTGTCAGGCGGACCACAACCGCGGCCACGGAAGCACCTGGTTCAGACAGAACGGACGCATACTTTTCCGCAAAGCATTCTTACAGGGTTGACAGGCCTGTCAAGAGCAGGGAATGTCAGGTAGCTTCAAGGCAGCATGAATGCAGCCTTCAAAATGGGACAGCAAGGCTAGTTCCAGCAGGAACCCGTTTCCATGGGCACACTCAGCATACACTCCTGTGGTTTCTACCAAGTCTAAAGAGACACAGGTTACCCTGTGTTTCCTCCCCTGAATCAACTTCTCGAAGTAGGGTGTTCTGCATCAAGCGAACTGCCTCAACCAAGGAACGCCGCAGCTGCTCCTCTGGGCCTGTGGCTATCCAAAAGCCTGCAGTGTCACAGGAAGAGCAGGACTGTCTTAAATGGCAGTTAGAACGCACGCCCACTATCTCTGGGAGGCACGGTGACTTCAGGCAGGAGCTCCTGGATGGAATGCGAAGCCGAGGGTTACTCTGAGTTCAGGTCAGACTAGGGCAATGCGTCAGACTTCGACGCCATGAGGGACGTGCCACAACGGTGTTCGTGAACGTGTGCGAGTGCTGAGGAAATTAAGCTGCTCCCAAAGAGAGTGCAGTGCGTTTCCCTACTCTCGGCATACACAGAGGGGCTCTAAAGGGCTACGGGCCTGGATGTTGCTTAGCAGACCCAGGTGGGCCTGGGGGTACTCAGTGTTCCTGCCGGGAGCAGGGTGCCCACGCTAGCCTCCTAGGTGTCCAGAAAACTGTGCTGCCGTGGAAGTTACCCAGAGCAGAGGCCACCGCCTCATGGAAACTGCTGCACGCCTCCGCTTGTGCACGGCAAATCAGGGCCTTACTTCCAGGCATCTGTTCAGGCTGGGTGTGCCGTTAGCGACAACGCATGGTGAGATGCTGACTTTCTCCTCAGGCAGAGTGACTTCGGGTACGAGGTCCTCGAAGTACTCAAAGCACACTGTTTTCTCACGGAAGCTCACACAAGGGCCATGACAAAGTCGGACTCGCCATAAATGTTGTCTTGAGGCTGTTCGAAGACTGTGGAAATGTACCTCTCCTCAAGGAACGTACAGGGTGTTGCCCATCACGCGGCATGCACAGAGGGCCTCCGAGGGATCAACCAACGGGTCTCGAAGTGGCTCAGCAGGCCCACGGGGGTGTGGAGGTACTCAGTGAACTTGGAGGAAAGTGATACGTACCCGAGAGGCCTACAAGTCCTCAAAAGTGTACTTCCTTTCACATCAAGCATGTAAGCGACTAAGAACTGATGGAAACAGCTGCCTGCCTCCCTTTCTGCACGGCTACTAGTGACCTAACCTGGAGGCAAGTTTTCACGTTGAGATTCCCTTTAGCTCTAGAGCTTGTCAGGCAGACCACAACCGCGGCCACGGAAGCATCTGGCTCAGACAGAACAGACTCATACTTTTCAGCGAAGCATTCTTACAGGGTTGACAGGCCTGTCAAGAGCAGGGAATGTCAGGTAGCTTCAAGGCAGCATGAATGCAGCCTTCAAAATGGGACAGCAAGGCTAGTTCCAGCAGGCCCCCGTTTCCATGGGCACATGCAGCAAACACCCGTGTGGTTTCTACCAAGTCTAAAGAGACACAGGTTACCCTGTGTTTCCTCCCCTGAATCAACTTCTCGAAGTAGGGTGTTCTGCATCAAGCGAACTGCCTCAACCAAGGAACGCCGCAGCTGCTCCTCTGGGCCTGTGGCTATCCAAAAGCCTGCAGTGTCACAGGAAGAGCAGGACTGTCTTAAATGGCAGTTAGAACGCACGCCCACTATCTCTGGGAGGCACGGTGACTTCAGGCAGGAGCTTCTAGATGGAATGCGAAGCCGAGGGTTACTCTGAGTTCAGCTCAGACTAGGGCAATGCGTCAGACTTCGACGCCATGAGGGAAGTGCCACAACGGTGTTCCTGAACGTGTGCGAGTGGTGAGGAAATTAAGCTGCTCCCAAAGAGAGTGCAGTGCGTTTCCCTACGCTCGGCATACACAGAGGGGCTGTAAAGGGCTACGGGCCTGAATGTTACTTAGCAGACCCAGGTGGGCCTGGGGGTACTCAGTGTTCCTGCCGGGAGCAGGGTGCCCACGCTAGCCTCCTAGGTGTCCAGAAAACTGTGCTGCCGTGGAAGTTACCCAGAGCAGAGGCCACCGCCTCATGGAAACTGCTGCACGCCTCCGCTTCTGCACGGCAGGTCAGGGCCTTACTTCCAGGCATCTGTTCAGGCTGGGTGTGCCGTTAGCGACAACGCATGGTGAGATGCTGACTTTCTCCTCAGGCAGAGTGACTTCGGGTACGAGGTCCTCGAAGTACTAAAAGCACACTGTTTTCTCACGGAAGCTCACACAAGGGCCATGACAAAGTCGGACTCGCCAGAAATGTTGTCCTGAGGCTGTTCGAAGACTGTGGAAATGTACCTCTCCTCAAGGAACGTACAGGGTGTTGCCCATCACGCGGCATGCACAGAGGGCCTCCGAGGGATCAACCAACGGGTCTCGAAGTGGCTCAGCAGGCCCACGGGGGTGTGGAGGTACTCAGTGAACTTGGAGGAAAGTGATACGTACCCGAGAGGCCTACAAGTCCTCAAAAGTGTACTTCCTTTCACATAAAGCATGTAAGCGACTAAGAACTGATGGAAACAGCTGCCTGCCTCCCTTTCTGCACGGCTACTAGTGACCTAACCTGGAGGCAAGTTTTCACGTTGAGATTCCCTTTAGCTCTAGAGCTTGTCAGGCAGACCACAACCGCGGCCACGGAAGCATCTGGCTCAGACAGAACAGACTCATACTTTTCAGCGAAGCATTCTTACAGGGTTGACAGGCCTGTCAAGAGCAGGGAATGTCAGGTAGCTTCAAGGCAGCATGAATGCAGCCTTCAAAATGGGACAGCAAGGCTAGTTCCAGCAGGCCCCCGTTTCCATGGGCACATGCAGCAAACACCCGTGTGGTTTCTACCAAGTCTAAAGAGACACAGGTTACCCTGTGTTTCCTCCCCTGAATCAACTTCTCGAAGTAGGGTGTTCTGCATCAAGCGAACTGCCTCAACCAAGGAACGCCGCAGCTGCTCCTCTGGGCCTGTGGCTATCCAAAAGCCTGCAGTGTCACAGGAAGAGCAGGACTGTCTTAAATGGCAGTTAGAACGCACGCCCACTATCTCTGGGAGGCACGGTGACTTCAGGCAGGAGCTTCTAGATGGAATGCGAAGCCGAGGGTTACTCTGAGTTCAGCTCAGACTAGGGCAATGCGTCAGACTTCGACGCCATGAGGGAAGTGCCACAACGGTGTTCCTGAACGTGTGCGAGTGGTGAGTTAATTAAGCTGCTCCCAAAGAGAGTGCAGTGCGTTTCCCTACGCTCGGCATACACAGAGGGGCTGTAAAGGGCTACGGGCCTGAATGTTACTTAGCAGACCCAGGTGGGCCTGGGGGTACTCAGTGTTCCTGCCGGGAGCAGGGTGCCCTCGCTAGCCTCCTAGGTGTCCAGAAATCTGTGCTGCCGTGGAAGTTACCCAGAGCAGAGGCCACCGCCTCATGGAAACTGCTGCACGCCTCCGCTTCTGCACGGCAGGTCAGGGCCTTACTTCCAGACATCTGTTCAGGCTGGGTGTGCCGTTAGCGACACCGCATGGTGAGATGCTGACTTTCTCCTCAGGCAGAGTGACTTCGGGTACGAGGTCCTCGAAGTACTAAAAGCACACTGTTTTCTCACGGAAGCTCACACAAGGGCCATGACAAAGTCGGACTCGCCATAAATGTTGTCCTGAGGCTGTTCGAAGACTGTGGAAATGTACCTCTCCTCAAGGAACATACAGGGTGTTGCCCATCAATCGGCAGGCACAGAGGGCCTCCGAGGGTTCAAGCAACGGGTCTCGAAGTGGCTCAGCCGGCCCACGGGGGTGTGGAGGTAGTCAGTGAACTTGGAGCGAAAGTGATGCATACCGGAGAGGCCTACGAGTCCTCAAAAGTGTACTTCCTTTCACATCAAGCATATAAGCGACTAAGAACTCATGGAAACAGCTGCCCGCTTCCCTTTCTGCACGGCTACTAGGGACCTAACCTGGAGGCAAGTTTTCACGTTGAGATTCCCTATAGCGCTAGAGCTTGTCAGGCGGACCACAACCGCGGCCACGGAAGCACCTGGTTCAGACAGAACGGATGCATACTTTTCCGCAAAGCATTCTTACAGGGTTGACGGGCCTGTCAAGAGCAGGGAATGTCAGGTAGCTTCAAGGCAGCATGAATGCAGCCTTCAAAATGGGACAGCAAGGCTAGTTCCAGCAGGAACCCGTTTCCATGGGCACATGCAGCAAACACCCGTGTGGTTTCTACCAAGTCTAAAGAGACACAGGTTACCCTGTGTTTCCTCCCCTGAATCAACTTCTCGAAGTAGGGTGTTCTGCATCAAGCGAACTGCCTCAACCAAGGAACGCCGCAGCTGCTCCTCTGGGCCTGTGGCTATCCAAAAGCCTGCAGTGTCACAGGAAGAGCAGGACTGTCTTAAATGGCAGTTAGAACGCACGCCCACTATCTCTGGGAGGCACGGTGACTTCAGGCAGGAGCTCCTGGATGGAATGCGAAGCCGAGGGTTACTCTGAGTTCAGGTCAGACTAGGGCAATGCGTCAGACTTCGACGCCATGAGGGACGTGCCACAACGGTGTTCGTGAACGTGTGCGAGTGCTGAGGAAATTAAGCTGCTCCCAAAGAGAGTGCAGTGCGTTTCCCTACGCTCGGCATACACAGAGGGGCTGTAAAGGGCTACGGGCCTGGATGTTGCTTAGCAGACCCAGGTGGGCCTGGGGGTACTCAGTGTTCCTGCCGGGAGCAGGGTGCCCACGCTAGCCTCCTAGGTGTCCAGAAAACTGTGCTGCCGTGGAAGTTACCCAGAGCAGAGGCCACCGCCTCATGGAAACTGCTGCACGCCTCCGCTTGTGCACGGCAAATCAGGGCCTTACTTCCAGGCATCTGTTCAGGCTGGGTGTGCCGTTAGCGACAACGCATGGTGAGATGCTGACTTTCTCCTCAGGCAGAGTGACTTCGGGTACGAGGTCCTCGAAGTACTCAAAGCACACTCTTTTCTCACGGAAGCTCACACAAGGGCCATGACAAAGTCGGACTCTCCAGAAATGTTGTCCTGAGGCTGTTCGAAGACTGTGGAAATGTACCTCTCCTCAAGGAACGTACAGGGTGTTGCCCATCACGCGGCATGCACAGAGGGCCTCCGAGGGATCAACCAACGGGTCTCGAAGTGGCTCAGCAGGCCCACGGGGGTGTGGAGGTACTCAGTGAACTTGGAGGAAAGTGATGCGTACCCGAGAGGCCTACAAGTCCTCAAAAGTGTATTTCCTTTCACATAAAGCATGTAAGCGACTAAGAACTGATGGAAACAGCTGCCTGCCTCCCTTTCTGCACGGCTACTAGTGACCTAACCTGGAGGCAAGTTTTCACGTTGAGATTCCCTTTAGCTCTAGAGCTTGTCAGGCAGACCACAACCGCGGCCACGGAAGCATCTGGCTCAGACAGAACAGACTCATACTTTTCAGCGAAGCATTCTTACAGGGTTGACAGGCCTGTCAAGAGCAGGGAATGTCAGGTAGCTTCAAGGCAGCATGAATGCAGCCTTCAAAATGGGAAAGCAAGGCTAGTTCCAGCAGGCCCCCGTTTCCATGGGCACATGCAGCAAACACCCGTGTGGTTTCTACCAAGTCTAAAGAGACACAGGTTACCCTGTGTTTCCTCCCCTGAATCAACTTCTCGAAGTAGGGTGTTCTGCATCAAGCGAACTGCCTCAACCAAGGAACGCCGCAGCTGCTCCTCTGGGCCTGTGGCTATCCAAAAGCCTGCAGTGTCACAGGAAGAGCAGGACTGTCTTAAATGGCAGTTAGAACGCACGCCCACTATCTCTGGGAGGCACGGTGACTTCAGGCAGGAGCTCCTGGATGGAATGCGAAGCCGAGGGTTACTCTGAGTTCAGGTCAGACTAGGGCAATGCGTCAGACTTCGACGCCATGAGGGACGTGCCACAACGGTGTTCGTGAACGTGTGCGAGTGCTGAGGAAATTAAGCTGCTCCCAAAGAGAGTGCAGTGCGTTTCCCTACTCTCGGCATACACAGAGGGGCTGTAAAGGGCTACGGGCCTGGATGTTGCTTAGCAGACCCAGGTGGGCCTGGGGGTACTCAGTGTTCCTGCCGGGAGCAGGGTGCCCACGCTAGCCTCCTAGGTGTCCAGAAAACTGTGCTGCCGTGGAAGTTACCCAGAGCAGAGGCCACCGCCTCATGGAAACTGCTGCACGCCTCCGCTTGTGCACGGCAAATCAGGGCCTTACTTCCAGGCATCTGTTCAGGCTGGGTGTGCCGTTAGCGACAACGCATGGTGAGATGCTGACTTTCTCCTCAGGCAGAGTGACTTCGGGTACGAGGTCCTCGAAGTACTCAAAGCACACTCTTTTCTCACGGAAGCTCACACAAGGGCCATGACAAAGTCGGACTCGCCATAAATGTTGTCCTGAGGCTGTTCGAAGACTGTGGAAATGTACCTCTCCTCAAGGAACGTACAAGGTGTTGCCCATCACGCGGCATGCACAGAGGGCCTCCGAGGGATCAACCAACGGGTCTCGAAGTGGCTCAGCAGGCCCACGGGGGTGTGGAGGTACTCAGTGAACTTGGAGGAAAGTGATACGTACCCGAGAGGCCTACAAGTCCTCAAAAGTGTACTTCCTTTCACATCAAGCATGTAAGCGACTAAGAACTGATGGAAACAGCTGCCTGCCTCCCTTTCTGCACGGCTACTAGTGACCTAACCTGGAGGCAAGTTTTCACGTTGAGATTCCCTTTAGCTCTAGAGCTTGTCAGGCAGACCACAACCGCGGCCACGGAAGCATCTGGCTCAGACAGAACAGACTCATACTTTTCAGCGAAGCATTCTTACAGGGTTGACAGGCCTGTCAAGAGCAGGGAATGTCAGGTAGCTTCAAGGCAGCATGAATGCAGCCTTCAAAATGGGACAGCAAGGCTAGTTCCAGCAGGAACCCGTTTCCATGGGCACATGCAGCAAACACCCGTGTGGTTTCTACCAAGTCTAAAGAGACACAGGTTACCCTGTGTTTCCTCCCCTGAATCAACTTCTCGAAGTAGGGTGTTCTGCATCAAGCGAACTGCCTCAACCAAGGAACGCCGCAGCTGCTCCTCTGGGCCTGTGGCTATCCAAAAGCCTGCAGTGTCACAGGAAGAGCAGGACTGTCTTAAATGGCAGTTAGAACGCACGCCCACTATCTCTGGGAGGCACGGTGACTTCAGGCAGGAGCTCCTGGATGGAATGCGAAGCCGAGGGTTACTCTGAGTTCAGGTCAGACTAGGGCAATGCGTCAGACTTCGACGCCATGAGGGACGTGCCACAACGGTGTTCGTGAACGTGTGCGAGTGCTGAGGAAATTAAGCTGCTCCCAAAGAGAGTGCAGTGCGTTTCCCTACGCTCGGCATACACAGAGGGGCTGTAAAGGGCTACGGGCCTGGATGTTGCTTAGCAGACCCAGGTGGGCCTGGGGGTACTCAGTGTTCCTGCCGGGAGCAGGGTGCCCACGCTAGCCTCCTAGGTGTCCAGAAAACTGTGCTGCCGTGGAAGTTACCCAGAGCAGAGGCCACCGCCTCATGGAAACTGCTGCACGCCTCCGCTTCTGCACGGCAAGTCAGGGCCTTACTTCCAGGCATCTGTTCAGGCTGGGTGTGCCGTTAGCGACAACGCATGGTGAGATGCTGACTTTCTCCTCAGGCAGAGTGACTTCGGGTAGGAGGTCCTCGAAGTACTCAAAGCACACTCTTTTCTCACGGAAGCTCACACAATGGCCATGACAAAGTCGGACTCGCCATAAATGTTGTCCTGAGGCTGTTCGAAGACTGTGGAAATGTACCTCTCCTCAAGGAACGTACAGGGTGTTGCCCATCACGCGGCATGCACAGAGGGCCTCCGAGGGATCAACCAACGGGTCTCGAAGTGGCTCAGCAGGCCCACGGGGGTGTGGAGGTACTCAGTGAACTTGGAGGAAAGTGATACGTACCCGAGAGGCCTACAAGTCCTCAAAAGTGTACTTCCTTTCACATAAAGCATGTAAGCGACTAAGAACTGATGGAAACAGCTGCCTGCCTCCCTTTCTGCACGGCTACTAGTGACCTAACCTGGAGGCAAGTTTTCACGTTGAGATTCCCTTTAGCTCTAGAGCTTGTCAGGCAGACCACAACCGCGGCCACGGAAGCATCTGGCTCAGACAGAACAGACTCATACTTTTCAGCGAAGCATTCTTACAGGGTTGACAGGCCTGTCAAGAGCAGGGAATGTCAGGTAGCTTCAAGGCAGCATGAATGCAGCCTTCAAAATGGGAAAGCAAGGCTAGTTCCAGCAGGCCCCCGTTTCCATGGGCACATGCAGCAAACACCCGTGTGGTTTCTACCAAGTCTAAAGAGACACAGGTTACCCTGTGTTTCCTCCCCTGAATCAACTTCTCGAAGTAGGGTGTTCTGCATCAAGCGAACTGCCTCAACCAAGGAACGCCGCAGCTGCTCCTCTGGGCCTGTGGCTATCCAAAAGCCTGCAGTGTCACAGGAAGAGCAGGACTGTCTTAAATGGCAGTTAGAACGCACGCCCACTATCTCTGGGAGGCACGGTGACTTCAGGCAGGAGCTCCTGGATGGAATGCGAAGCCGAGGGTTACTCTGAGTTCAGGTCAGACTAGGGCAATGCGTCAGACTTCGACGCCATGAGGGACGTGCCACAACGGTGTTCGTGAACGTGTGCGAGTGCTGAGGAAATTAAGCTGCTCCCAAAGAGAGTGCAGTGCGTTTCCCTACGTTCGGCATACACAGAGGGCCTGTAAAGGGCTACGGGCCTGGATGTTGCTTAGCAGACCCAGGTGGGCCTGGGGGTACTCAGTGTTCCTGCCGGGAGCAGGGTGCCCACGCTAGCCTCCTAGGTGTCCAGAAAACTGTGCTGCCGTGGAAGTTACCCAGAGCAGAGGCCACCGCCTCATGGAAACTGCTGCACGCCTCCGCTTCTGCACGGCAAATCAGGGCCTTACTTCCAGGCATCTGTTCAGGCTGGGTGTGCCGTTAGCGACAACGCATGGTGAGATGCTGACTTTCTCCTCAGGCAGAGTGACTTCGGGTACGAGGTCCTCGAAGTACTAAAAGCACACTGTTTTCTCACGGAAGCTCACACAAGGGCCATGACAAAGTCGGACTCGCCAGAAATGTTGTCCTGAGGCTGTTCGAAGACTGTGGAAATGTACCTCTCCTCAAGGAACGTACAGGGTGTTGCCCATCACGCGGCATGCACAGAGGGCCTCCGAGGGATCAACCAACGGGTCTCGAAGTGGCTCAGCAGGCCCACGGGGGTGTGGAGGTACTCAGTGAACTTGGAGGAAAGTGATACGTACCCGAGAGGCCTACAAGTCCTCAAAAGTGTACTTCCTTTCACATAAAGCATGTAAGCGACTAAGAACTGATGGAAACAGCTGCCTGCCTCCCTTTCTGCACGGCTACTAGTGACCTAACCTGGAGGCAAGTTTTCACGTTGAGATTCCCTTTAGCTCTAGAGCTTGTCAGGCAGACCACAACCGCGGCCACGGAAGCATCTGGCTCAGACAGAACAGACTCATACTTTTCAGCGAAGCATTCTTACAGGGTTGACAGGCCTGTCAAGAGCAGGGAATGTCAGGTAGCTTCAAGGCAGCATGAATGCAGCCTTCAAAATGGGACAGCAAGGGTAGTTCCAGCAGGAACCCGTTTCCATGGGCACATGCAGCAAACACCCGTGTGGTTTCTACCAAGTCTAAAGAGACACAGGTTACCCTGTGTTTCCTCCCCTGAATCAACTTCTCGAAGTAGGGTGTTCTGCATCAAGCGAACTGCCTCAACCAAGGAACGCCGCAGCTGCTCCTCTGGGCCTGTGGCTATCCAAAAGCCTGCAGTGTCACAGGAAGAGCAGGACTGTCTTAAATGGCAGTTAGAACGCACGCCCACTATCTCTGGGAGGCACGGTGACTTCAGGCAGGAGCTCCTGGATGGAATGCGAAGCCGAGGGTTACTCTGAGTTCAGGTCAGACTAGGGCAATGCGTCAGACTTCGACGCCATGAGGGACGTGCCACAACGGTGTTCGTGAACGTGTGCGAGTGCTGAGGAAATTAAGCTGCTCCCAAAGAGAGTGCAGTGCGTTTCCCTACTCTCGGCATACACAGAGGGGCTCTAAAGGGCTACGGGCCTGGATGTTGCTTGGCAGACCCAGGTGGGCCTGGGGGTACTCAGTGTTCCTGCCGGGAGCAGGGTGCCCACGCTAGCCTCCTAGGTGTCCAGAAAACTGTGCTGCCGTGGAAGTTACCCAGAGCAGAGGCCACCGCCTCATGGAAACTGCTGCACGCCTCCGCTTGTGCACGGCAAATCAGGGCCTTACTTCCAGGCATCTGTTCAGGCTGGGTGTGCCGTTAGCGACAACGCATGGTGAGATGCTGACTTTCTCCTCAGGCAGAGTGACTTCGGGTACGAGGTCCTCGAAGTACTAAAAGCACACTGTTTTCTCACGGAAGCTCACACAAGGGCCATGACAAAGTCGGACTCGCCATAAATGTTGTCCTGAGGCTGTTCGAAGACTGTGGAAATGTACCTCTCCTCAAGGAACGTACAGGGTGTTGCCCATCACGCGGCATGCACAGAGGGCCTCCGAGGGATCAACCAACGGGTCTCGAAGTGGCTCAGCAGGCCCACGGGGGTGTGGAGGTACTCAGTGAACTTGGAGGAAAGTGATACGTACCCGAGAGGCCTACAAGTCCTCAAAAGTGTACTTCCTTTCACATAAAGCATGTAAGCGACTAAGAACTGATGGAAACAGCTGCCTGCCTCCCTTTCTGCACGGCTACTAGTGACCTAACCTGGAGGCAAGTTTTCACGTTGAGATTCCCTTTAGCTCTAGAGCTTGTCAGGCAGACCACAACCGCGGCCACGGAAGCATCTGGCTCAGACAGAACAGACTCATACTTTTCAGCGAAGCATTCTTACAGGGTTGACAGGCCTGTCAAGAGCAGGGAATGTCAGGTAGCTTCAAGGCAGCATGAATGCAGCCTTCAAAATGGGACAGCAAGGGTAGTTCCAGCAGGAACCCGTTTCCATGGGCACATGCAGCAAACACCCGTGTGGTTTCTACCAAGTCTAAAGAGACACAGGTTACCCTGTGTTTCCTCCCCTGAATCAACTTCTCGAAGTAGGGTGTTCTGCATCAAGCGAACTGCCTCAACCAAGGAACGCCGCAGCTGCTCCTCTGGGCCTGTGGCTATCCAAAAGCCTGCAGTGTCACAGGAAGAGCAGGACTGTCTTAAATGGCAGTTAGAACGCACGCCCACTATCTCTGGGAGGCACGGTGACTTCAGGCAGGAGCTCCTGGATGGAATGCGAAGCCGAGGGTTACTCTGAGTTCAGGTCAGACTAGGGCAATGCGTCAGACTTCGACGCCATGAGGGACGTGCCACAACGGTGTTCGTGAACGTGTGCGAGTGCTGAGGAAATTAAGCTGCTCCCAAAGAGAGTGCAGTGCGTTTCCCTACTCTCGGCATACACAGAGGGGCTCTAAAGGGCTACGGGCCTGGATGTTGCTTGGCAGACCCAGGTGGGCCTGGGGGTACTCAGTGTTCCTGCCGGGAGCAGGGTGCCCACGCTAGCCTCCTAGGTGTCCAGAAAACTGTGCTGCCGTGGAAGTTACCCAGAGCAGAGGCCACCGCCTCATGGAAACTGCTGCACGCCTCCGCTTGTGCACGGCAAATCAGGGCCTTACTTCCAGGCATCTGTTCAGGCTGGGTGTGCCGTTAGCGACAACGCATGGTGAGATGCTGACTTTCTCCTCAGGCAGAGTGACTTCGGGTACGAGGTCCTCGAAGTACTAAAAGCACACTGTTTTCTCACGGAAGCTCACACAAGGGCCATGACAAAGTCGGACTCGCCATAAATGTTGTCCTGAGGCTGTTCGAAGACTGTGGAAATGTACCTCTCCTCAAGGAACGTACAGGGTGTTGCCCATCACGCGGCATGCACAGAGGGCCTCCGAGGGATCAACCAACGGGTCTCGAAGTGGCTCAGCAGGCCCACGGGGGTGTGGAGGTACTCAGTGAACTTGGAGGAAAGTGATACGTACCCGAGAGGCCTACAAGTCCTCAAAAGTGTACTTCCTTTCACATAAAGCATGTAAGCGACTAAGAACTGATGGAAACAGCTGCCTGCCTCCCTTTCTGCACGGCTACTAGTGACCTAACCTGGAGGCAAGTTTTCACGTTGAGATTCCCTTTAGCTCTAGAGCTTGTCAGGCAGACCACAACCGCGGCCACGGAAGCATCTGGCTCAGACAGAACAGACTCATACTTTTCAGCGAAGTATTCTTACAGGGTTGACAGGCCTGTCAAGAGCAGGGAATGTCAGGTAGCTTCAAGGCAGCATGAATGCAGCCTTCAAAATGGGACAGCAAGGCTAGTTCCAGCAGGCCCCCGTTTCCATGGGCACATGCAGCAAACACCCGTGTGGTTTCTACCAAGTCTAAAGAGACACAGGTTACCCTGTGTTTCCTCCCCTGAATCAACTTCTCGAAGTAGGGTGTTCTGCATCAAGCGAACTGCCTCAACCAAGGAACGCCGCAGCTGCTCCTCTGGGCCTGTGGCTATCCAAAAGCCTGCAGTGTCACAGGAAGAGCAGGACTGTCTTAAATGGCAGTTAGAACGCACGCCCACTATCTCTGGGAGGCACGGTGACTTCAGGCAGGAGCTCCTGGATGGAATGCGAAGCCGAGGGTTACTCTGAGTTCAGGTCAGACTAGGGCAATGCGTCAGACTTCGACGCCATGAGGGACGTGCCACAACGGTGTTCGTGAACGTGTGCGAGTGCTGAGGAAATTAAGCTGCTCCCAAAGAGAGTGCAGTGCGTTTCCCTACGCTCGGCATACACAGAGGGGCTGTAAAGGGCTACGGGCCTGGATGTTGCTTAGCAGACCCAGGTGGGCCTGGGGGTACTCAGTGTTCCTGCCGGGAGCAGGGTGCCCACGCTAGCCTCCTAGGTGTCCAGAAAACTGTGCTGCCGTGGAAGTTACCCAGAGCAGAGGCCACCGCCTCATGGAAACTGCTGCACGCCTCCGCTTGTGCACGGCAAATCAGGGCCTTACTTCCAGGCATCTGTTCAGGCTGGGTGTGCCGTTAGCGACAACGCATGGTGAGATGCTGACTTTCTCCTCAGGCAGAGTGACTTCGGGTACGAGGTCCTCGAAGTACTAAAAGCACACTGTTTTCTCACGGAAGCTCACACAAGGGCCATGACAAAGTCGGACTCGCCAGAAATGTTGTCCTGAGGCTGTTCGAAGACTGTGGAAATGTACCTCTCCTCAAGGAACGTACAGGGTGTTGCCCATCACGCGGCATGCACAGAGGGCCTCCGAGGGATCAACCAACGGGTCTCGAAGTGGCTCAGCAGGCCCACGGGGGTGTGGAGGTACTCAGTGAACTTGGAGGAAAGTGATACGTACCCGAGAGGCCTACAAGTCCTCAAAAGTGTACTTCCTTTCACATAAAGCATGTAAGCGACTAAGAACTGATGGAAACAGCTGCCTGCCTCCCTTTCTGCACGGCTACTAGTGACCTAACCTGGAGGCAAGTTTTCACGTTGAGATTCCCTTTAGCTCTAGAGCTTGTCAGGCAGACCACAACCGCGGCCACGGAAGCATCTGGCTCAGACAGAACAGACTCATACTTTTCAGCGAAGCATTCTTACAGGGTTGACAGGCCTGTCAAGAGCAGGGAATGTCAGGTAGCTTCAAGGCAGCATGAATGCAGCCTTCAAAATGGGACAGCAAGGGTAGTTCCAGCAGGAACCCGTTTCCATGGGCACATGCAGCAAACACCCGTGTGGTTTCTACCAAGTCTAAAGAGACACAGGTTACCCTGTGTTTCCTCCCCTGAATCAACTTCTCGAAGTAGGGTGTTCTGCATCAAGCGAACTGCCTCAACCAAGGAACGCCGCAGCTGCTCCTCTGGGCCTGTGGCTATCCAAAAGCCTGCAGTGTCACAGGAAGAGCAGGACTGTCTTAAATGGCAGTTAGAACGCACGCCCACTATCTCTGGGAGGCACGGTGACTTCAGGCAGGAGCTCCTGGATGGAATGCGAAGCCGAGGGTTACTCTGAGTTCAGGTCAGACTAGGGCAATGCGTCAGACTTCGACGCCATGAGGGACGTGCCACAACGGTGTTCGTGAACGTGTGCGAGTGCTGAGGAAATTAAGCTGCTCCCAAAGAGAGTGCAGTGCGTTTCCCTACTCTCGGCATACACAGAGGGGCTGTAAAGGGCTACGGGCCTGGATGTTGCTTGGCAGACCCAGGTGGGCCTGGGGGTACTCAGTGTTCCTGCCGGGAGCAGGGTGCCCACGCTAGCCTCCTAGGTGTCCAGAAAACTGTGCTGCCGTGGAAGTTACCCAGAGCAGAGGCCACCGCCTCATGGAAACTGCTGCACGCCTCCGCTTGTGCACGGCAAATCAGGGCCTTACTTCCAGGCATCTGTTCAGGCTGGGTGTGCCGTTAGCGACAACGCATGGTGAGATGCTGACTTTCTCCTCAGGCAGAGTGACTTCGGGTACGAGGTCCTCGAAGTACTAAAAGCACACTGTTTTCTCACGGAAGCTCACACAAGGGCCATGACAAAGTCGGACTCGCCAGAAATGTTGTCCTGAGGCTGTTCGAAGACTGTGGAAATGTACCTCTCCTCAAGGAACGTACAGGGTGTTGCCCATCACGCGGCATGCACAGAGGGCCTCCGAGGGATCAACCAACGGGTCTCGAAGTGGCTCAGCAGGCCCACGGGGGTGTGGAGGTACTCAGTGAACTTGGAGGAAAGTGATACGTACCCGAGAGGCCTACAAGTCCTCAAAAGTGTACTTCCTTTCACATAAAGCATGTAAGCGACTAAGAACTGATGGAAACAGCTGCCTGCCTCCCTTTCTGCACGGCTACTAGTGACCTAACCTGGAGGCAAGTTTTCACGTTGAGATTCCCTTTAGCTCTAGAGCTTGTCAGGCAGACCACAACCGCGGCCTCGGAAGCATCTGGCTCAGACAGAACAGACTCATACTTTTCAGCGAAGTATTCTTACAGGGTTGACAGGCCTGTCAAGAGCAGGGAATGTCAGGTAGCTTCAAGGCAGCATGAATGCAGCCTTCAAAATGGGACAGCAAGGCTAGTTCCAGCAGGCCCCCGTTTCCATGGGCACATGCAGCAAACACCCGTGTGGTTTCTACCAAGTCTAAAGAGACACAGGTTACCCTGTGTTTCCTCCCCTGAATCAACTTCTCGAAGTAGGGTGTTCTGCATCAAGCGAACTGCCTCAACCAAGGAACGCCGCAGCTGCTCCTCTGGGCCTGTGGCTATCCAAAAGCCTGCAGTGTCACAGGAAGAGCAGGACTGTCTTAAATGGCAGTTAGAACGCACGCCCACTATCTCTGGGAGGCACGGTGACTTCAGGCAGGAGCTCCTGGATGGAATGCGAAGCCGAGGGTTACTCTGAGTTCAGGTCAGACTAGGGCAATGCGTCAGACTTCGACGCCATGAGGGACGTGCCACAACGGTGTTCGTGAACGTGTGCGAGTGCTGAGGAAATTAAGCTGCTCCCAAAGAGAGTGCAGTGCGTTTCCCTACGCTCGGCATACACAGAGGGGCTCTAAAGGGCTACGGGCCTGGATGTTGCGTAGCAGACCCAGGTGGGCCTGGGGGTACTCAGTGTTCCTGCCGGGAGCAGGGTGCCCACGCTAGCCTCCTAGGTGTCCAGAAAACTGTGCTGCCGTGGAAGTTACCCAGAGCAGAGGCCACCGCCTCATGGAAACTGCTGCACGCCTCCGCTTGTGCACGGCAAATCAGGGCCTTACTTCCAGGCATCTGTTCAGGCTGGGTGTGCCGTTAGCGACAACGCATGGTGAGATGCTGACTTTCTCCTCAGGCAGAGTGACTTCGGGTAGGAGGTCCTCGAAGTACTCAAAGCACACTCTTTTCTCACGGAAGCTCACACAAGGGCCATGACAAAGTCGGACTCGCCATAAATGTTGTCCTGAGGCTGTTCGAAGACTGTGGAAATGTACCTCTCCTCAAGGAACGTACAGGGTGTTGCCCATCACGCGGCATGCACAGAGGGCCTCCGAGGGATCAACCAACGGGTCTCGAAGTGGCTCAGCAGGCCCACGGGGGTGTGGAGGTACTCAGTGAACTTGGAGGAAAGTGATACGTACCCGAGAGGCCTACAAGTCCTCAAAAGTGTACTTCCTTTCACATAAAGCATGTAAGCGACTAAGAACTGATGGAAACAGCTGCCTGCCTCCCTTTCTGCACGGCTACTAGTGACCTAACCTGGAGGCAAGTTTTCACGTTGAGATTCCCTTTAGCTCTAGAGCTTGTCAGGCAGACCACAACCGCGGCCACGGAAGCATCTGGCTCAGACAGAACAGACTCATACTTTTCAGCGAAGCATTCTTACAGGGTTGACAGGCCTGTCAAGAGCAGGGAATGTCAGGTAGCTTCAAGGCAGCATGAATGCAGCCTTCAAAATGGGAAAGCAAGGCTAGTTCCAGCAGGCCCCCGTTTCCATGGGCACATGCAGCAAACACCCGTGTGGTTTCTACCAAGTCTAAAGAGACACAGGTTACCCTGTGTTTCCTCCCCTGAATCAACTTCTCGAAGTAGGGTGTTCTGCATCAAGCGAACTGCCTCAACCAAGGAACGCCGCAGCTGCTCCTCTGGGCCTGTGGCTATCCAAAAGCCTGCAGTGTCACAGGAAGAGCAGGACTGTCTTAAATGGCAGTTAGAACGCACGCCCACTATCTCTGGGAGGCACGGTGACTTCAGGCAGGAGCTCCTGGATGGAATGCGAAGCCGAGGGTTACTCTGAGTTCAGGTCAGACTAGGGCAATGCGTCAGACTTCGACGCCATGAGGGACGTGCCACAACGGTGTTCGTGAACGTGTGCGAGTGCTGAGGAAATTAAGCTGCTCCCAAAGAGAGTGCAGTGCGTTTCCCTACGCTCGGCATACACAGAGGGGCTGTAAAGGGCTACGGGCCTGGATGTTGCTTAGCAGACCCAGGTGGGCCTGGGGGTACTCAGTGTTCCTGCCGGGAGCAGGGTGCCCACGCTAGCCTCCTAGGTGTCCAGAAAACTGTGCTGCCGTGGAAGTTACCCAGAGCAGAGGCCACCGCCTCATGGAAACTGCTGCACGCCTCCGCTTGTGCACGGCAAATCAGGGCCTTACTTCCAGGCATCTGTTCAGGCTGGGTGTGCCGTTAGCGACAACGCATGGTGAGATGCTGACTTTCTCCTCAGGCAGAGTGACTTCGGGTAGGAGGTCCTCGAAGTACTAAAAGCACACTGTTTTCTCACGGAAGCTCACACAAGGGCCATGACAAAGTCGGACTCGCCAGAAATGTTGTCCTGAGGCTGTTCGAAGACTGTGGAAATGTACCTCTCCTCAAGGAACGTACAGGGTGTTGCCCATCACGCGGCATGCACAGAGGGCCTCCGAGGGATCAACCAACGGGTCTCGAAGTGGCTCAGCAGGCCCACGGGGGTGTGGAGGTACTCAGTGAACTTGGAGGAAAGTGATACGTACCCGAGAGGCCTACAAGTCCTCAAAAGTGTACTTCCTTTCACATAAAGCATGTAAGCGACTAAGAACTGATGGAAACAGCTGCCTGCCTCCCTTTCTGCACGGCTACTAGTGACCTAACCTGGAGGCAAGTTTTCACGTTGAGATTCCCTTTAGCTCTAGAGCTTGTCAGGCAGACCACAACCGCGGCCACGGAAGCATCTGGCTCAGACAGAACAGACTCATACTTTTCAGCGAAGCATTCTTACAGGGTTGACAGGCCTGTCAAGAGCAGGGAATGTCAGGTAGCTTCAAGGCAGCATGAATGCAGCCTTCAAAATGGGACAGCAAGGGTAGTTCCAGCAGGAACCCGTTTCCATGGGCACATGCAGCAAACACCCGTGTGGTTTCTACCAAGTCTAAAGAGACACAGGTTACCCTGTGTTTCCTCCCCTGAATCAACTTCTCGAAGTAGGGTGTTCTGCATCAAGCGAACTGCCTCAACCAAGGAACGCCGCAGCTGCTCCTCTGGGCCTGTGGCTATCCAAAAGCCTGCAGTGTCACAGGAAGAGCAGGACTGTCTTAAATGGCAGTTAGAACGCACGCCCACTATCTCTGGGAGGCACGGTGACTTCAGGCAGGAGCTCCTGGATGGAATGCGAAGCCGAGGGTTACTCTGAGTTCAGGTCAGACTAGGGCAATGCGTCAGACTTCGACGCCATGAGGGACGTGCCACAACGGTGTTCGTGAACGTGTGCGAGTGCTGAGGAAATTAAGCTGCTCCCAAAGAGAGTGCAGTGCGTTTCCCTACGCTCGGCATACACAGAGGGGCTGTAAAGGGCTACGGGCCTGGATGTTGCTTAGCAGACCCAGGTGGGCCTGGGGGTACTCAGTGTTCCTGCCGGGAGCAGGGTGCCCACGCTAGCCTCCTAGGTGTCCAGAAAACTGTGCTGCCGTGGAAGTTACCCAGAGCAGAGGCCACCGCCTCATGGAAACTGCTGCACGCCTCCGCTTGTGCACGGCAAATCAGGGCCTTACTTCCAGGCATCTGTTCAGGCTGGGTGTGCCGTTAGCGACAACGCATGGTGAGATGCTGACTTTCTCCTCAGGCAGAGTGACTTCGGGTACGAGGTCCTCGAAGTACTAAAAGCACACTGTTTTCTCACGGAAGCTCACACAAGGGCCATGACAAAGTCGGACTCGCCAGAAATGTTGTCCTGAGGCTGTTCGAAGACTGTGGAAATGTACCTCTCCTCAAGGAACGTACAGGGTGTTGCCCATCACGCGGCATGCACAGAGGGCCTCCGAGGGATCAACCAACGGGTCTCGAAGTGGCTCAGCAGGCCCACGGGGGTGTGGAGGTACTCAGTGAACTTGGAGGAAAGTGATACGTACCCGAGAGGCCTACAAGTCCTCAAAAGTGTACTTCCTTTCACATAAAGCATGTAAGCGACTAAGAACTGATGGAAACAGCTGCCTGCCTCCCTTTCTGCACGGCTACTAGTGACCTAACCTGGAGGCAAGTTTTCACGTTGAGATTCCCTTTAGCTCTAGAGCTTGTCAGGCAGACCACAACCGCGGCCACGGAAGCATCTGGCTCAGACAGAACAGACTCATACTTTTCAGCGAAGCATTCTTACAGGGTTGACAGGCCTGTCAAGAGCAGGGAATGTCAGGTAGCTTCAAGGCAGCATGAATGCAGCCTTCAAAATGGGACAGCAAGGCTAGTTCCAGCAGGAACCCGTTTCCATGGGCACATGCAGCAAACACCCGTGTGGTTTCTACCAAGTCTAAAGAGACACAGGTTACCCTGTGTTTCCTCCCCTGAATCAACTTCTCGAAGTAGGGTGTTCTGCATCAAGCGAACTGCCTCAACCAAGGAACGCCGCAGCTGCTCCTCTGGGCCTGTGGCTATCCAAAAGCCTGCAGTGTCACAGGAAGAGCAGGACTGTCTTAAATGGCAGTTAGAACGCACGCCCACTATCTCTGGGAGGCACGGTGACTTCAGGCAGGAGCTCCTGGATGGAATGCGAAGCCGAGGGTTACTCTGAGTTCAGGTCAGACTAGGGCAATGCGTCAGACTTCGACGCCATGAGGAACGTGCCACAACGGTGTTCGTGAACGTGTGCGAGTGCTGAGGAAATTAAGCTGCTCCCAAAGAGAGTGCAGTGCGTTTCCCTACGCTCGGCATACACAGAGGGGCTGTAAAGGGCTACGGGCCTGGATGTTGCTTAGCCGACCCAGGTGGGCCTGGGGGTACTCAGTGTTCCTGCCGGGAGCAGGGTGCCCACGCTAGCCTCCTAGGTGTCCAGAAAACTGTGCTGCCGTGGAAGTTACCCAGAGCAGAGGCCACCGCCTCATGGAAACTGCTGCACGCCTCCGCTTGTGCACGGCAAATCAGGGCCTTACTTCCAGGCATCTGTTCAGGCTGGGTGTGCCGTTAGCGACAACGCATGGTGAGATGCTGACTTTCTCCTCAGGCAGAGTGACTTCGGGTACGAGGTCCTCGAAGTACTCAAAGCACACTGTTTTCTCACGGAAGCTCACACAAGGGCCATGACAAAGTCGGACTCGCCAGAAATGTTGTCCTGAGGCTGTTCGAAGAC
The DNA here is from genome assembly GCF_039906515.1 of Pseudorca crassidens. Lineage (NCBI taxonomy): Eukaryota > Metazoa > Chordata > Mammalia > Artiodactyla > Delphinidae > Pseudorca > Pseudorca crassidens. Next base: position 51,111,726 of record NC_090312.1, read on the forward strand.
TGTGGAAATGTACCTCTCCTCAAGGAACGTACAGGGTGTTGCCCATCACGCGGCATGCACAGAGGGCCTCCGAGGGATCAACCAACGGGTCTCGAAGTGGCTCAGCAGGCCCACGGGGGTGTGGAGGTACTCAGTGAACTTGGAGGAAAGTGATACGTACCCGAGAGGCCTACAAGTCCTCAAAAGTGTACTTCCTTTCACATAAAGCATGTAAGCGACTAAGAACTGATGGAAACAGCTGCCTGCCTCCCTTTCTGCACGGCTACTAGTGACCTAACCTGGAGGCAAGTTTTCACGTTGAGATTCCCTTTAGCTCTAGAGCTTGTCAGGCAGACCACAACCGCGGCCACGGAAGCATCTGGCTCAGACAGAACAGACTCATACTTTTCAGCGAAGCATTCTTACAGGGTTGACAGGCCTGTCAAGAGCAGGGAATGTCAGGTAGCTTCAAGGCAGCATGAATGCAGCCTTCAAAATGGGAAAGCAAGGCTAGTTCCAGCAGGCCCCCGTTTCCATGGGCACATGCAGCAAACACCCGTGTGGTTTCTACCAAGTCTAAAGAGACACAGGTTACCCTGTGTTTCCTCCCCTGAATCAACTTCTCGAAGTAGGGTGTTCTGCATCAAGCGAACTGCCTCAACCAAGGAACGCCGCAGCTGCTCCTCTGGGCCTGTGGCTATCCAAAAGCCTGCAGTGTCACAGGAAGAGCAGGACTGTCTTAAATGGCAGTTAGAACGCACGCCCACTATCTCTGGGAGGCACGGTGACTTCAGGCAGGAGCTCCTGGATGGAATGCGAAGCCGAGGGTTACTCTGAGTTCAGGTCAGACTAGGGCAATGCGTCAGACTTCGACGCCATGAGGGACGTGCCACAACGGTGTTCGTGAACGTGTGCGAGTGCTGAGGAAATTAAGCTGCTCCCAAAGAGAGTGCAGTGCGTTTCCCTACGCTCGGCATACACAGAGGGGCTGTAAAGGGCTACGGGCCTGGATGTTGCTTAGCAGACCCAGGTGGGCCTGGGGGTACTCAGTGTTCCTGCCGGGAGCAGGGTGCCCACGCTAGCCTCCTAGGTGTCCAGAAAACTGTGCTGCCGTGGAAGTTACCCAGAGCAGAGGCCACCGCCTCATGGAAACTGCTGCACGCCTCCGCTTGTGCACGGCAAATCAGGGCCTTACTTCCAGGCATCTGTTCAGGCTGGGTGTGCCGTTAGCGACAACGCATGGTGAGATGCTGACTTTCTCCTCAGGCAGAGTGACTTCGGGTACGAGGTCCTCGAAGTACTCAAAGCACACTGTTTTCTCACGGAAGCTCACACAAGGGCCATGACAAAGTCGGACTCGCCATAAATGTTGTCCTGAGGCTGTTCGAAGACTGTGGAAATGTACCTCTCCTCAAGGAACGTACAGGGTGTTGCCCATCACGCGGCATGCACAGAGGGCCTCCGAGGGATCAACCAACGGGTCTTGAAGTGGCTCAGCAGGCCCACGGGGGTGTGGAGGTACTCAGTGAACTTGGAGGAAAGTGATACGTACCCGAGAGGCCTACAAGTCCTCAAAAGTGTACTTCCTTTCACATAAAGCATGTAAGCGACTAAGAACTGATGGAAACAGCTGCCTGCCTCCCTTTCTGCACGGCTACTAGTGACCTAACCTGGAGGCAAGTTTTCACGTTGAGATTCCCTTTAGCTCTAGAGCTTGTCAGGCAGACCACAACCGCGGCCACGGAAGCATCTGGCTCAGACAGAACAGACTCATACTTTTCAGCGAAGCATTCTTACAGGGTTGACAGGCCTGTCAAGAGCAGGGAATGTCAGGTAGCTTCAAGGCAGCATGAATGCAGCCTTCAAAATGGGAAAGCAAGGCTAGTTCCAGCAGGAACCCGTTTCCATGGGCACATGCAGCAAACACCCGTGTGGTTTCTACCAAGTCTAAAGAGACACAGGTTACCCTGTGTTTCCTCCCCTGAATCAACTTCTCGAAGTAGGGTGTTCTGCATCAAGCGAACTGCCTCAACCAAGGAACGCCGCAGCTGCTCCTCTGGGCCTGTGGCTATCCAAAAGCCTGCAGTGTCACAGGAAGAGCAGGACTGTCTTAAATGGCAGTTAGAACGCACGCCCACTATCTCTGGGAGGCACGGTGACTTCAGGCAGGAGCTCCTGGATGGAATGCGAAGCCGAGGGTTACTCTGAGTTCAGGTCAGACTAGGGCAATGCGTCAGACTTCGACGCCATGAGGGACGTGCCACAACGGTGTTCGTGAACGTGTGCGAGTGCTGAGGAAATTAAGCTGCTCCCAAAGAGAGTGCAGTGCGTTTCCCTACGCTCGGCATACACAGAGGGGCTGTAAAGGGCTACGGGCCTGGATGTTGCTTAGCAGACCCAGGTGGGCCTGGGGGTACTCAGTGTTCCTGCCGGGAGCAGGGTGCCCACGCTAGCCTCCTAGGTGTCCAGAAAACTGTGCTGCCGTGGAAGTTACCCAGAGCAGAGGCCACCGCCTCATGGAAACTGCTGCACGCCTCCGCTTGTGCACGGCAAATCAGGGCCTTACTTCCAGGCATCTGTTCAGGCTGGGTGTGCCGTTAGCGACAACGCATGGTGAGATGCTGACTTTCTCCTCAGGCAGAGTGACTTCGGGTACGAGGTCCTCGAAGTACTCAAAGCACACTGTTTTCTCACGGAAGCTCACACAAGGGCCATGACAAAGTCGGACTCGCCATAAATGTTGTCCTGAGGCTGTTCGAAGACTGTGGAAATGTACCTCTCCTCAAGGAACGTACAGGGTGTTGCCCATCACGCGGCATGCACAGAGGGCCTCCGAGGGATCAACCAACGGGTCTCGAAGTGGCTCAGCAGGCCCACGGGGGTGTGGAGGTACTCAGTGAACTTGGAGGAAAGTGATACGTACCCGAGAGGCCTACAAGTCCTCAAAAGTGTACTTCCTTTCACATAAAGCATGTAAGCGACTAAGAACTGATGGAAACAGCTGCCTGCCTCCCTTTCTGCACGGCTACTAGTGACCTAACCTGGAGGCAAGTTTTCACGTTGAGATTCCCTTTAGCTCTAGAGCTTGTCAGGCAGACCACAACCGCGGCCACGGAAGCATCTGGCTCAGACAGAACAGACTCATACTTTTCAGCGAAGCATTCTTACAGGGTTGACAGGCCTGTCAAGAGCAGGGAATGTCAGGTAGCTTCAAGGCAGCATGAATGCAGCCTTCAAAATGGGAAAGCAAGGCTAGTTCCAGCAGGAACCCGTTTCCATGGGCACATGCAGCAAACACCCGTGTGGTTTCTACCAAGTCTAAAGAGACACAGGTTACCCTGTGTTTCCTCCCCTGAATCAACTTCTCGAAGTAGGGTGTTCTGCATCAAGCGAACTGCCTCAACCAAGGAACGCCGCAGCTGCTCCTCTGGGCCTGTGGCTATCCAAAAGCCTGCAGTGTCACAGGAAGAGCAGGACTGTCTTAAATGGCAGTTAGAACGCACGCCCACTATCTCTGGGAGGCACGGTGACTTCAGGCAGGAGCTCCTGGATGGAATGCGAAGCCGAGGGTTACTCTGAGTTCAGGTCAGACTAGGGCAATGCGTCAGACTTCGACGCCATGAGGGACGTGCCACAACGGTGTTCGTGAACGTGTGCGAGTGCTGAGGAAATTAAGCTGCTCCCAAAGAGAGTGCAGTGCGTTTCCCTACGCTCGGCATACACAGAGGGGCTGTAAAGGGCTACGGGCCTGGATGTTGCTTAGCAGACCCAGGTGGGCCTGGGGGTACTCAGTGTTCCTGCCGGGAGCAGGGTGCCCACGCTAGCCTCCTAGGTGTCCAGAAAACTGTGCTGCCGTGGAAGTTACCCAGAGCAGAGGCCACCGCCTCATGGAAACTGCTGCACGCCTCCGCTTGTGCACGGCAAATCAGGGCCTTACTTCCAGGCATCTGTTCAGGCTGGGTGTGCCGTTAGCGACAACGCATGGTGAGATGCTGACTTTCTCCTCAGGCAGAGTGACTTCGGGTACGAGGTCCTCGAAGTACTCAAAGCACACTGTTTTCTCACGGAAGCTCACACAAGGGCCATGACAAAGTCGGACTCGCCATAAATGTTGTCCTGAGGCTGTTCGAAGACTGTGGAAATGTACCTCTCCTCAAGGAACGTACAGGGTGTTGCCCATCACGCGGCATGCACAGAGGGCCTCCGAGGGATCAACCAACGGGTCTCGAAGTGGCTCAGCAGGCCCACGGGGGTGTGGAGGTACTCAGTGAACTTGGAGGAAAGTGATACGTACCCGAGAGGCCTACAAGTCCTCAAAAGTGTACTTCCTTTCACATAAAGCATGTAAGCGACTAAGAACTGATGGAAACAGCTGCCTGCCTCCCTTTCTGCACGGCTACTAGTGACCTAACCTGGAGGCAAGTTTTCACGTTGAGATTCCCTTTAGCTCTAGAGCTTGTCAGGCAGACCACAACCGCGGCCACGGAAGCATCTGGCTCAGACAGAACAGACTCATACTTTTCAGCGAAGCATTCTTACAGGGTTGACAGGCCTGTCAAGAGCAGGGAATGTCAGGTAGCTTCAAGGCAGCATGAATGCAGCCTTCAAAATGGGAAAGCAAGGCTAGTTCCAGCAGGAACCCGTTTCCATGGGCACATGCAGCAAACACCCGTGTGGTTTCTACCAAGTCTAAAGAGACACAGGTTACCCTGTGTTTCCTCCCCTGAATCAACTTCTCGAAGTAGGGTGTTCTGCATCAAGCGAACTGCCTCAACCAAGGAACGCCGCAGCTGCTCCTCTGGGCCTGTGGCTATCCAAAAGCCTGCAGTGTCACAGGAAGAGCAGGACTGTCTTAAATGGCAGTTAGAACGCACGCCCACTATCTCTGGGAGGCACGGTGACTTCAGGCAGGAGCTCCTGGATGGAATGCGAAGCCGAGGGTTACTCTGAGTTCAGGTCAGACTAGGGCAATGCGTCAGACTTCGACGCCATGAGGGACGTGCCACAACGGTGTTCGTGAACGTGTGCGAGTGCTGAGGAAATTAAGCTGCTCCCAAAGAGAGTGCAGTGCGTTTCCCTACGCTCGGCATACACAGAGGGGCTCTAAAGGGCTACGGGCCTGGATGTTGCTTAGCAGACCCAGGTGGGCCTGGGGGTACTCAGTGTTCCTGCCGGGAGCAGGGTGCCCACGCTAGCCTCCTAGGTGTCCAGAAAACTGTGCTGCCGTGGAAGTTACCCAGAGCAGAGGCCACCGCCTCATGGAAACTGCTGCACGCCTCCGCTTGTGCACGGCAAATCAGGGCCTTACTTCCAGGCATCTGTTCAGGCTGGGTGTGCCGTTAGCGACAACGCATGGTGAGATGCTGACTTTCTCCTCAGGCAGAGTGACTTCGGGTACGAGGTCCTCGAAGTACTAAAAGCACACTGTTTTCTCACGGAAGCTCACACAAGGGCCATGACAAAGTCGGACTCGCCAGAAATGTTGTCCTGAGGCTGTTCGAAGACTGTGGAAATGTACCTCTCCTCAAGGAACGTACAGGGTGTTGCCCATCACGCGGCATGCACAGAGGGCCTCCGAGGGATCAACCAACGGGTCTCGAAGTGGCTCAGCAGGCCCACGGGGGTGTGGAGGTACTCAGTGAACTTGGAGGAAAGTGATACGTACCCGAGAGGCCTACAAGTCCTCAAAAGTGTACTTCCTTTCACATAAAGCATGTAAGCGACTAAGAACTGATGGAAACAGCTGCCTGCCTCCCTTTCTGCACGGCTACTAGTGACCTAACCTGGAGGCAAGTTTTCACGTTGAGATTCCCTTTAGCTCTAGAGCTTGTCAGGCAGACCACAACCGCGGCCACGGAAGCATCTGGCTCAGACAGAACAGACTCATACTTTTCAGCGAAGCATTCTTACAGGGTTGACAGGCCTGTCAAGAGCAGGGAATGTCAGGTAGCTTCAAGGCAGCATGAATGCAGCCTTCAAAATGGGACAGCAAGGGTAGTTCCAGCAGGAACCCGTTTCCATGGGCACATGCAGCAAACACCCGTGTGGTTTCTACCAAGTCTAAAGAGACACAGGTTACCCTGTGTTTCCTCCCCTGAATCAACTTCTCGAAGTAGGGTGTTCTGCATCAAGCGAACTGCCTCAACCAAGGAACGCCGCAGCTGCTCCTCTGGGCCTGTGGCTATCCAAAAGCCTGCAGTGTCACAGGAAGAGCAGGACTGTCTTAAATGGCAGTTAGAACGCACGCCCACTATCTCTGGGAGGCACGGTGACTTCAGGCAGGAGCTCCTGGATGGAATGCGAAGCCGAGGGTTACTCTGAGTTCAGCTCAGACTAGGGCAATGCGTCAGACTTCGACGCCATGAGGGACGTGCCACAACGGTGTTCGTGAACGTGTGCGAGTGCTGAGGAAATTAAGCTGCTCCCAAAGAGAGTGCAGTGCGTTTCCCTACGCTCGGCATACACAGAGGGGCTCTAAAGGGCTACGGGCCTGGATGTTGCTTAGCAGACCCAGGTGGGCCTGGGGGTACTCAGTGTTCCTGCCGGGAGCAGGGTGCCCACGCTAGCCTCCTAGGTGTCCAGAAAACTGTGCTGCCGTGGAAGTTACCCAGAGCAGAGGCCACCGCCTCATGGAAACTGCTGCACGCCTCCGCTTGTGCACGGCAAATCAGGGCCCTACTTCCAGGCATCTGTTCAGGCTGGGTGTGCCGTTAGCGACAACGCATGGTGAGATGCTGACTTTCTCCTCAGGCAGAGTGACTTCGGGTACGAGGTCCTCGAAGTACTCAAAGCACACTGTTTTCTCACGGAAGCTCACACAAGGGCCATGACAAAGTCGGACTCGCCATAAATGTTGTCCTGAGGCTGTTCGAAGACTGTGGAAATGTACCTCTCCTCAAGGAACGTACAGGGTGTTGCCCATCACGCGGCATGCACAGAGGGCCTCCGAGGGATCAACCAACGGGTCTCGAAGTGGCTCAGCAGGCCCACGGGGGTGTGGAGGTACTCAGTGAACTTGGAGGAAAGTGATACGTACCCGAGAGGCCTACAAGTCCTCAAAAGTGTACTTCCTTTCACATCAAGCATGTAAGCGACTAAGAACTGATGGAAACAGCTGCCTGCCTCCCTTTCTGCACGGCTACTAGTGACCTAACCTGGAGGCAAGTTTTCACGTTGAGATTCCCTTTAGCTCTAGAGCTTGTCAGGCAGACCACAACCGCGGCCACGGAAGCATCTGGCTCAGACAGAACAGACTCATACTTTTCAGCGAAGCATTCTTACAGGGTTGACAGGCCTGTCAAGAGCAGGGAATGTCAGGTAGCTTCAAGGCAGCATGAATGCAGCCTTCAAAATGGGACAGCAAGGCTAGTTCCAGCAGGCCCCCGTTTCCATGGGCACATGCAGCAAACACCCGTGTGGTTTCTACCAAGTCTAAAGAGACACAGGTTACCCTGTGTTTCCTCCCCTGAATCAACTTCTCGAAGTAGGGTGTTCTGCATCAAGCGAACTGCCTCAACCAAGGAACGCCGCAGCTGCTCCTCTGGGCCTGTGGCTATCCAAAAGCCTGCAGTGTCACAGGAAGAGCAGGACTGTCTTAAATGGCAGTTAGAACGCACGCCCACTATCTCTGGGAGGCACGGTGACTTCAGGCAGGAGCTCCTGGATGGAATGCGAAGCCGAGGGTTACTCTGAGTTCAGGTCAGACTAGGGCAATGCGTCAGACTTCGACGCCATGAGGGACGTGCCACAACGGTGTTCGTGAACGTGTGCGAGTGCTGAGGAAATTAAGCTGCTCCCAAAGAGAGTGCAGTGCGTTTCCCTACGCTCGGCATACACAGAGGGGCTGTAAAGGGCTACGGGCCTGGATGTTGCTTAGCAGACCCAGGTGGGCCTGGGGGTACTCAGTGTTCCTGCCGGGAGCAGGGTGCCCACGCTAGCCTCCTAGGTGTCCAGAAAACTGTGCTGCCGTGGAAGTTACCCAGAGCAGAGGCCACCGCCTCATGGAAACTGCTGCACGCCTCCGCTTGTGCACGGCAAATCAGGGCCTTACTTCCAGGCATCTGTTCAGGCTGGGTGTGCCGTTAGCGACAACGCATGGTGAGATGCTGACTTTCTCCTCAGGCAGAGTGACTTCGGGTACGAGGTCCTCGAAGTACTAAAAGCACACTGTTTTCTCACGGAAGCTCACACAAGGGCCATGACAAAGTCGGACTCGCCAGAAATGTTGTCCTGAGGCTGTTCGAAGACTGTGGAAATGTACCTCTCCTCAAGGAACGTACAGGGTGTTGCCCATCACGCGGCATGCACAGAGGGCCTCCGAGGGATCAACCAACGGGTCTCGAAGTGGCTCAGCAGGCCCACGGGGGTGTGGAGGTACTCAGTGAACTTGGAGGAAAGTGATACGTACCCGAGAGGCCTACAAGTCCTCAAAAGTGTACTTCCTTTCACATAAAGCATGTAAGCGACTAAGAACTGATGGAAACAGCTGCCTGCCTCCCTTTCTGCACGGCTACTAGTGACCTAACCTGGAGGCAAGTTTTCACGTTGAGATTCCCTTTAGCTCTAGAGCTTGTCAGGCAGACCACAACCGCGGCCACGGAAGCATCTGGCTCAGACAGAACAGACTCATACTTTTCAGCGAAGCATTCTTACAGGGTTGACAGGCCTGTCAAGAGCAGGGAATGTCAGGTAGCTTCAAGGCAGCATGAATGCAGCCTTCAAAATGGGACAGCAAGGGTAGTTCCAGCAGGAACCCGTTTCCATGGGCACATGCAGCAAACACCCGTGTGGTTTCTACCAAGTCTAAAGAGACACAGGTTACCCTGTGTTTCCTCCCCTGAATCAACTTCTCGAAGTAGGGTGTTCTGCATCAAGCGAACTGCCTCAACCAAGGAACGCCGCAGCTGCTCCTCTGGGCCTGTGGCTATCCAAAAGCCTGCAGTGTCACAGGAAGAGCAGGACTGTCTTAAATGGCAGTTAGAACGCACGCCCACTATCTCTGGGAGGCACGGTGACTTCAGGCAGGAGCTCCTGGATGGAATGCGAAGCCGAGGGTTACTCTGAGTTCAGGTCAGACTAGGGCAATGCGTCAGACTTCGACGCCATGAGGGACGTGCCACAACGGTGTTCGTGAACGTGTGCGAGTGCTGAGGAAATTAAGCTGCTCCCAAAGAGAGTGCAGTGCGTTTCCCTACTCTCGGCATACACAGAGGGGCTCTAAAGGGCTACGGGCCTGGATGTTGCTTGGCAGACCCAGGTGGGCCTGGGGGTACTCAGTGTTCCTGCCGGGAGCAGGGTGCCCACGCTAGCCTCCTAGGTGTCCAGAAAACTGTGCTGCCGTGGAAGTTACCCAGAGCAGAGGCCACCGCCTCATGGAAACTGCTGCACGCCTCCGCTTGTGCACGGCAAATCAGGGCCTTACTTCCAGGCATCTGTTCAGGCTGGGTGTGCCGTTAGCGACAACGCATGGTGAGATGCTGACTTTCTCCTCAGGCAGAGTGACTTCGGGTACGAGGTCCTCGAAGTACTAAAAGCACACTGTTTTCTCACGGAAGCTCACACAAGGGCCATGACAAAGTCGGACTCTCCAGAAATGTTGTCCTGAGGCTGTTCGAAGACTGTGGAAATGTACCTCTCCTCAAGGAACGTACAGGGTGTTGCCCATCACGCGGCATGCACAGAGGGCCTCCGAGGGATCAACCAACGGGTCTCGAAGTGGCTCAGCAGGCCCACGGGGGTGTGGAGGTACTCAGTGAACTTGGAGGAAAGTGATACGTACCCGAGAGGCCTACAAGTCCTCAAAAGTGTACTTCCTTTCACATAAAGCATGTAAGCGACTAAGAACTGATGGAAACAGCTGCCTGCCTCCTTTTCTGCACGGCTACTAGTGACCTAACCTGGAGGCAAGTTTTCACGTTGAGATTCCCTTTAGCTCTAGAGCTTGTCAGGCAGACCACAACCGCGGCCACGGAAGCATCTGGCTCAGACAGAACAGACTCATACTTTTCAGCGAAGTATTCTTACAGGGTTGACAGGCCTGTCAAGAGCAGGGAATGTCAGGTAGCTTCAAGGCAGCATGAATGCAGCCTTCAAAATGGGACAGCAAGGCTAGTTCCAGCAGGCCCCCGTTTCCATGGGCACATGCAGCAAACACCCGTGTGGTTTCTACCAAGTCTAAAGAGACACAGGTTACCCTGTGTTTCCTCCCCTGAATCAACTTCTCGAAGTAGGGTGTTCTGCATCAAGCGAACTGCCTCAACCAAGGAACGCCGCAGCTGCTCCTCTGGGCCTGTGGCTATCCAAAAGCCTGCAGTGTCACAGGAAGAGCAGGACTGTCTTAAATGGCAGTTAGAACGCACGCCCACTATCTCTGGGAGGCACGGTGACTTCAGGCAGGAACTCCTGGATGGAATGCGAAGCCGAGGGTTACTCTGAGTTCAGCTCAGACTAGGGCAATGCGTCAGACTTCGACGCCATGCGGGACGTGCCACAACGGTGTTCGTGAACGTGTGCGAGTGCTGAGGAAATTAAGCTGCTCCCAAAGAGAGTGCAGTGCGTTTCCCTACTCTCGGCATACACAGAGGGGCTCTAAAGGGCTACGGGCCTGGATGTTGCTTAGCAGACCCAGGTGGGCCTGGGGGTACTCAGTGTTCCTGCCGGGAGCAGGGTGCCCACGCTAGCCTCCTAGGTGTCCAGAAAACTGTGCTGCCGTGCAAGTTACCCAGAGCAGAGGCCACCGCCTCATGGAAACTGCTGCACGCCTCCGCTTGTGCACGGCAAATCAGGGCCTTACTTCCAGGCATCTGTTCAGGCTGGGTGTGCCGTTAGCGACACCGCATGGTGAGATGCTGACTTTCTCCTCAGGCAGAGTGACTTCGGGTAGGAGGTCCTCGAAGTACTCAAAGCACACTGTTTTCTCACGGAAGCTCACACAAGGGCCATGACAAAGTCGGACTCTCCAGAAATGTTATCCTGAGGCTGTTCGAAGACTGTGGAAATGTACCTCTCCTCAAGGAACGTACAGGGTGTTGCCCATCACGCGGCATGCACAGAGGGCCTCCGAGGGATCAACCAACGGGTCTCGAAGTGGCTCAGCAGGCCCACGGGGGTGTGGAGGTACTCAGTGAACTTGGAGGAAAGTGATGCGTACCCGAGAGGCCTACAAGTCCTCAAAAGTGTATTTCCTTTCACATAAAGCATGTAAGCGACTAAGAACTGATGGAAACAGCTGCCTGCCTCCCTTTCTGCACGGCTACTAGTGACCTAACCTGGAGGCAAGTTTTCACGTTGAGATTCCCTTTAGCTCTAGAGCTTGTCAGGCAGACCACAACCGCGGCCACGGAAGCATCTGGCTCAGACAGAACAGACTCATACTTTTCAGCGAAGCATTCTTACAGGGTTGACAGGCCTGTCAAGAGCAGGGAATGTCAGGTAGCTTCAAGGCAGCATGAATGCAGCCTTCAAAATGGGAAAGCAAGGCTAGTTCCAGCAGGTCCCCGTTTCCATGGGCACATGCAGCAAACACCCGTGTGGTTTCTACCAAGTCTAAAGAGACACAGGTTACCCTGTGTTTCCTCCCCTGAATCAACTTCTCGAAGTAGGGTATTCTGCATCAAGTGAACTGCTAAACCAAGGAACGCCGCAGCTGCTCCTCTGGGCCTGTGGCTATCCAAAAGCCTGCAGTGTCACAGGAAGAGCAGGACTGTCTTAAATGGCAGTTAGAACGCACGCCCACTATCTCTGGGAGGCACGGTGACTTCAGGCAGGAGCTCCTAGATGGAATGCGAAGCCGAGGGTTACTCTGAGTTCAGCTCAGACTAGGGCAATGCGTCAGACTTCGACGCCATGCAGGACGTGCAACAACGGTGTTCGTGAACGTGTGCGAGTGCTGAGGAAATTAAGCTGCTCCCAAAGAGAGTGCAGTGCGTTTCCCTACTCTCGGCATACACAGAGGGGCTGTAAAGGGCTACGGGCCTGGATGTTGCTTAGCAGACCCAGGTGGGCCTGGGGGTACTCAGTGTTCCTGCCGGGAGCAGGGTGCCCACGCTAACCTCCTAGGTGTCCACAAAAGTGTGCTGCCGTGCAAGTTACCCAGAGCAGAGGCCACCGCCTCATGGAAACTGCTGCACGCCTCCGCTTGTGCACGGCAAATCAGGGCCTTACTTCCAGGCATCTGTTCAGGCTGGGTGTGCCGTTAGCGACACCGCATGGTGAGATGCTGACTTTCTCCTCAGGCAGAGTGACTTCGGGTAGGAGGTCCTCGAAGTACTCAAAGCACACTGTTTTCTCACGGAAGCTCACACAAGGGCCATTACAAAGTCGGACTCTCCAGAAATGTTATCCTGAGGCTGTTCGAAGACTGTGGAAATGTACCTCTCCTCAAGGAACGTACAGGGTGTTGCCCATCACGCGGCATGCACAGAGGGCCTCCGAGGGATCAACCAACGGGTCTCGAAGTGGCTCAGCAGGCCCACGGGGGTGTGGAGGTACTCAGTGAACTTGGAGGAAAGTGATGCGTACCCGAGAGGCCTACAAGTCCTCAAAAGTGTATTTCCTTTCACATAAAGCATGTAAGCGACTAAGAACTGATGGAAACAGCTGCCTGCCTCCCTTTCTGCACGGCTACTAGTGACCTAACCTGGAGGCAAGTTTTCACGTTGAGATTCCCTTTAGCTCTAGAGCTTGTCAGGCAGACCACAACCGCGGCCACGGAAGCATCTGGCTCAGACAGAACAGACTCATACTTTTCAGCGAAGCATTCTTACAGGGTTGACAGGCCTGTCAAGAGCAGGGAATGTCAGGTAGCTTCAAGGCAGCATGAATGCAGCCTTCAAAATGGGAAAGCAAGGCTAGTTCCAGCAGGTCCCCGTTTCCATGGGCACATGCAGCAAACACCCGTGTGGTTTCTACCAAGTCTAAAGAGACACAGGTTACCCTGTGTTTCCTCCCCTGAATCAACTTCTCGAAGTAGGGTATTCTGCATCAAGTGAACTGCCTCAACCAAGGAACGCCGCAGCTGCTCCTCTGGGCCTGTGGCTATCCAAAAGCCTGCAGTGTCACAGGAAGAGCAGGACTGTCTTAAATGGCAGTTAGAACGCACGCCCACTATCTCTGGGAGGCACGGTGACTTCAGGCAGGAGCTCCTAGATGGAATGCGAAGCCGAGGGTTACTCTGAGTTCAGCTCAGACTAGGGCAATGCGTCAGACTTCGACGCCATGCAGGACGTGCTACAACGGTGTTCGTGAACGTGTGCGAGTGCTGAGGAAATTAAGCTGCTCCCAAAGAGAGTGCAGTGCGTTTCCCTACTCTCGGCATACACAGAGGGGCTCTAAAGGGCTACGGGCCTGGATGTTGCTTAGCAGACCCAGGTGGGCCTGGGGGTACTCAGTGTTCCTGCCGGGAGCAGGGTGCCCACGCTAGCCTCCTAGGTGTCCAGAAAACTGTGCTGCCGTGCAAGTTACCCAGAGCAGAGGCCACCGCCTCATGGAAACTGCTGCACGCCTCCGCTTCTGCACGGCAGGTCAGGGCCTTACTTCCAGGCATCTGTTCAGGCTGGGTGTGCCGTTAGCGACACCGCATGGTGAGATGCTGACTTTCTCCTCAGGCAGAGTGACTTCGGGTAGGAGGTCCTCGAAGTACTCAAAGCACACTCTTTTCTCACGGAAGCTCACACAAGGGCCATGACAAAGTCGGACTCTCCAGAAATGTTGTCCTGAGGCTGTTCGAAGACTGTGGAAATGTACCTCTCCTCAAGGAATGTACAGGGTGTTGCCCATCACGCGGCATGCACAGAGGGCCTCCGAGGGATCAAGCAACGGGTCTCGAAGTGGCTCAGCCGGCCCACGGGGGTGTGGAGGTAGTCAGTGAACTTGGAGCGAAAGTGATGCATACCCGAGAGGCCTAAGAGTCCTCAAAAGTGTACTTCCTTTCACATCAAGCATATAAGCGACTAAGAACTCATGGAAACAGCTGCCCGCTTCCCTTTCTGCACGGCTACTAGGGACCTAACCTGGAGGCAAGTTTTCACGTTGAGATTCCCTATAGCGCTAGAGCTTGTCAGGCGGACCACAACCGCGGCCACGGAAGCACCTGGTTCAGACAGAACGGATGCATACTTTTCCGCAAAGCATTCTTACAGGGTTGACAGGCCTGTCAAGAGCAGGGAATGTCAGGTAGCTTCAAGGCAGCATGAATGCAGCCTTCAAAATGGGAAAGCAAGGCTAGTTCCAGCAGTAACCCGTTTCCATGGGCACATGCAGCAAACACCCGTGTGGTTTCTACCAAGTCTAAAGAGACACAGGTTACCCTGTGTTTCCTCCCCTGAATCAACTTCTCGAAGTAGGGTGTTCTGCATCAAGCGAACTGCCTCAACCAAGGAACGCCGCAGCTGCTCCTCTGGGCCTGTGGGTATCCAAAAGCCTGCAGTGTCACAGGAAGAGCATGACTGTCTTAAATGGCAGTTAGAACGCACGCCCACTATCTCTGGGAGGCACGGTGACTTCAGGCAGGAGCTCCTAGATGGAATGCGAAGCCGAGGGTTACTCTGAGTTCAGGTCAGACTAGGGCAATGCGTCAGACTTCGACGCCATGAGGGACGTGCCACAACGGTGTTCGTGAACGTGTGCGAGTGCTGAGGAAATTAAGCTGCTCCCAAAGAGAGTGCAGTGCGTTTCCCTACTCTCGGCATACACAGAGGGGCTCTAAAGGGCTACGGGCCTGGATGTTGCTTAGCAGACCCAGGTGGGCCTGGGGGTACTCAGTGTTCCTGCCGGGAGCAGGGTGCCCACGCTAGCCTCCTAGGTGTCCAGAAAACTGTGCTGCCGTGGAAGTTACCCAGAGCAGAGGCCACCGCCTCATGGAAACTGCTGCACGCCTCCGCTTCTGCACGGCAGGTCAGGGCCTTACTTCCAGGCATCTGTTCAGGCTGGGTGTGCCGTTAGCGACACCGCATGGTGAGATGCTGACTTTCTCCTCAGGCAGAGTGACTTCGGGTAGGAGGTCCTCGAAGTACTCAAAGCACACTCTTTTCTCACGGAAGCTCACACAAGGGCCATGACAAAGTCGGACTCTCCAGAAATGTTGTCCTGAGGCTGTTCGAAGACTGTGGAAATGTACCTCTCCTCAAGGAATGTACAGGGTGTTGCCCATCACGCGGCATGCACAGAGGGCCTCCGAGGGATCAACCAACGGGTCTCGAAGTGGCTCAGCAGGCCCACGGGGGTGTGGAGGTACTCAGTGAACTTGGAGGAAAGTGATGCGTACCCGAGAGGCCTACAAGTCCTCAAAAGTGTATTTCCTTTCACATAAAGCATGTAAGCGACTAAGAACTGATGGAAACAGCTGCCTGCCTCCCTTTCTGCACGGCTACTAGTGACCTAACCTGGAGGCAAGTTTTCACGTTGAGATTCCCTTTAGCTCTAGAGCTTGTCAGGCTGACCACAACCGCGGCCACGGAAGCATCTGGCTCAGACAGAACAGACTCATACTTTTCAGCGAAGCATTCTTACAGGGTTGACAGGCCTGTCAAGAGCAGGGAATGTCAGGTAGCTTCAAGGCAGCATGAATGCAGCCTTCAAAATGGGAAAGCAAGGGTAGTTCCAGCAGGCCCCCGTTTCCATGGGCACATGCAGCAAATACCCGTGTGGTTTCTACCAAGTCTAAAGAGACACAGGTTACCCTGTGTTTCCTCCCCTGAATCAACTTCTCGAAGTAGGGTGTTCTGCATCAAGCGAACTGCCTCAACCAAGGAACGCCGCAGCTGCTCCTCTGGGCCTGTGGCTATCCAAAAGCCTGCAGTGTCACAGGAAGAGCATGACTGTCTTAAATGGCAGTTAGAACGCACGCCCACTATCTCTGGGAGGCACGGTGACTTCAGGCAGGAGCTCCTAGATGGAATGCGAAGCCGAGGGTTACTCTGAGTTCAGCTCAGACTAGGGCAATGCGTCAGACTTCGACGCCATGCGGGACGTGCCACAACGGTGTTCGTGAACGTGTGCGAGTGCTGAGGAAATTAAGCTGCTCCCAAAGAGAGTGCAGTGCGTTTCCCTACTCTCGGTATACACAGAGGGGCTCTAAAGGGCTACGGGCCTGGATGTTGCTTAGCAGACCCAGGTGGGCCTGGGGGTACTCAGTGTTCCTGCCGGGAGCAGGGTGCCCACGCTAGCCTCCTAGGTGTCCAGAAAACTGTGCTGCCGTGGAAGTTACCCAGAGCAGAGGCCACCGCCTCATGGAAACTGCTGCACGCCTCCGCTTCTGCACGACAGGTCAGGGCCTTACTTCCAGGCATCTGTTCAGGCTGGGTGTGCCGTTAGCGACACCGCATGGTGAGATGCTGACTTTCTCCTCAGGCAGAGTGACTTCGGGTACGAGGTCCTCGAAGTACTCAAAGCACACTCTTTTCTCACGGAAGCTCACACAAGGGCCATGACAAAGTCGGACTCGCCAGAAATGTTGTCCTGAGGCTGTTCGAGGACTCCGGAAATGTAGCTCTCCTCAAGGAACATACAGGGTGTTGCCATCAATCGGCAGGCACAGAGGGCCTCCGAGGGATCAAGCAACGGGTCTCGAAGTGGCTCAGCCGGCCCACGGGGGTGTGGAGGTAGTCAGTGAACTTGGAGCGAAAGTGATGCATACCCGAGAGGCCTAAGAGTCCTCAAAAGTGTACTTCCTTTCACATCAAGCATATAAGCGACTACGAACTCATGGAAACAGCTGCCCGCTTCCCTTTCTGCACGGCTACTAGGGACCTAACCTGGAGGCAAGTTTTCACGTTGAGATTCCCTTTAGCTCTAGAGCTTGTCAGGCAGACCACAACCGCGGCCACGGAAGCATCTGGCTCAGACAGAACAGACTCATACTTTTCAGCGAAGCATTCTTACAGGGTTGACAGGCCTGTCAAGAGCAGGGAATGTCAGGTAGCTTCAAGGCAGCATGAATGCAGCCTTCAAAATGGGACAGCAAGGCTAGTTCCAGCAGGAACCCGTTTCCATGGGCACATGCAGCAAACACCCGTGTGGTTTCTACCAAGTCTAAAGAGACACAGGTTACCCTGTGTTTCCTCCCCTGAATCAACTTCTCGAAGTAGGGTGTTCTGCATCAAGCGAACTGCCTCAACCAAGGAACGCCGCAGCTGCTCCTCTGGGCCTGTGGCTATCCAAAAGCCTGCAGTGTCACAGGAAGAGCATGACTGTCTTAAATGGCAGTTAGAACGCACGCCCACTATCTCTGGGAGGCACGGTGACTTCAGGCAGGAGCTCCTAGATGGAATGCGAAGCCGAGGGTTACTCTGAGTTCAGCTCAGACTAGGGCAATGCGTCAGACTTCGACGCCATGCGGGACGTGCCACAACGGTGTTCCTGAACGTGTGCGAGTGCTGAGGAAATTAAGCTGCTCCCAAAGAGAGTGCAGTGCGTTTCCCTACTCTCGGCATACACAGAGGGGCTCTAAAGGGCTACGGGCCTGGATGTTGCTTAGCAGACCCAGGTGGGCCTGGGGGTACTCAGTGTTCCTGCCGGGAGCAGGGTGCCCACGCTAGCCTCCTAGGTGTCCAGAAAACTGTGCTGCCGTGGAAGTTACCCAGAGCAGAGGCCACCGCCTCATGGAAACTGCTGCACGCCTCCGCTTCTGCACGGCAGGTCAGGGCCTTACTTCCAGGCATCTGTTCAGGCTGGGTGTGCCGTTAGCGACACCGCATGGTGAGATGCTGACTTTCTCCTCAGGCAGAGTGACTTCGGGTACGAGGTCCTCGAAGTACTCAAAGCACACTCTTTTCTCACGGAAGCTCACACAAGGACCATGACAAAGTCGGACTCGCCATAAATGTTGTCCTGAGGCTGTTCGAGGACTCCGGAAATGTAGCTCTCCTCAAGGAACATACAGGGTGTTGCCATCAATCGGCAGGCACAGAGGGCCTCCGAGGGATCAAGCAACGGGTCTCGAAGTGGCTCAGCAGGCCCACGGGGATGTGGAGGTAGTCAGTGAACTTGGAGCGAAAGTGATGCATACCGGAGAGGCCTACAAGTCCTCAAAAGTGTACTTCCTTTCACATCAAGCATATAAGCGACTAAGAACTCATGGAAACAGCTGCCCGCTTCCCTTTCTGCACGGCTACTAGGGACCTAACCTGGAGGCAAGTTTTCACGTTGAGATTCCCTATAGCGCTAGAGCTTGTCAGGCAGACCACAACCGCGGCCACGGAAGCACCTGGTTCAGACAGAACGGACGCATACTTTTCCGCAAAGCATTCTTACAGGGTTGACAGGCCTGTCAAGAGCAGGGAATGTCAGGTAGCTTCAAGGCAGCATGAATGCAGCCTTCAAAATGGGACAGCAAGGCTAGTTCCAGCAGGAACCCGTTTCCATGGGCACACTCAGCATACACTCCTGTGGTTTCTAACAAGTCTAAAGAGACACAGGTTACCCTGTGTTTCCTCCCCTGAATCAACTTCTCGAAGTAGGGTGTTCTGCATCAAGCGAACTGCCTCAACCAAGGAACGCCGCAGCTGCTCCTCTGGGCCTGTGGCTATCCAAAAGCCTGCAGTGTCACAGGAAGAGCATGACTGTCTTAAATGGCAGTTAGAACGCACGCCCACTATCTCTGGGAGGCACGGTGACTTCAGGCAGGAGCTCCTAGATGGAATGCGAAGCCGAGGGTTACTCTGAGTTCAGCTCAGACTAGGGCAATGCGTCAGACTTCGACGCCATGAGGGACGTGCCACAACGGTGTTCGTGAACGTGTGCGAGTGCTGAGGAAATTAAGCTGCTCCCAAAGAGAGTGCAGTGCGTTTCCCTACTCTCGGCATACACAGAGGGGCTCTAAAGGGCTACGGGCCTGGATGTTGCTTAGCAGACCCAGGTGGGCCTGGGGGTACTCAGTGTTCCTGCCGGGAGCAGGGTGCCCACGCTAGCCTCCTAGGTGTCCAGAAAACTGTGCTGCCGTGGAAGTTACCCAGAGCAGAGGCCACCGCCTCATGGAAACTGCTGCACGCCTCCGCTTGTGCACGGCAAATCAGGGCCTTACTTCCAGGCATCTGTTCAGGCTGGGTGTGCCGTTAGCGACACCGCATGGTGAGATGCTGACTTTCTCCTCAGGCAGAGTGACTTCGGGTAGGAGGTCCTCGAAGTACTCAAAGCACACTCTTTTCTCACGGAAGCTCACACAAGGGCCATGACAAAGTCGGACTCTCCAGAAATGTTGTCCTGAGGCTGTTCGAAGACTGTGGAAATGTACCTCTCCTCAAGGAACGTACAGGGTGTTGCCCATCACGCGGCATGCACAGAGGGCCTCCGAGGGATCAACCAACGGGTCTCGAAGTGGCTCAGCAGGCCCACGGGGGTGTGGAGGTACTCAGTGAACTTGGAGGAAAGTGATGCGTACCCGAGAGGCCTACAAGTCCTCAAAAGTGTATTTCCTTTCACATCAAGCATATAAGCGACTAAGAACTCATGGAAACAGCTGCCCGCTTCCCTTTCTGCACGGCTACTAGGGACCTAACCTGGAGGCAAGTTTTCACGTTGAGATTCCCTATAGCGCTAGAGCTTGTCAGGCAGACCACAACCGCGGCCACGGAAGCACCTGGTTCAGACAGAACGGACGCATACTTTTCCGCAAAGCATTCTTACAGGGTTGACAGGCCTGTCAAGAGCAGGGAATGTCAGGTAGCTTCAAGGCAGCATGAATGCAGCCTTCAAAATGGGACAGCAAGGCTAGTTCCAGCAGGAACCCGTTTCCATGGGCACACTCAGCATACACTCCTGTGGTTTCTAACAAGTCTAAAGAGACACAGGTTACCCTGTGTTTCCTCCCCTGAATCAACTTCTCGAAGTAGGGTGTTCTGCATCAAGCGAACTGCCTCAACCAAGGAACGCCGCAGCTGCTCCTCTGGGCCTGTGGCTATCCAAAAGCCTGCAGTGTCACAGGAAGAGCATGACTGTCTTAAATGGCAGTTAGAACGCACGCCCACTATCTCTGGGAGGCACGGTGACTTCAGGCAGGAGCTCCTAGATGGAATGCGAAGCCGAGGGTTACTCTGAGTTCAGCTCAGACTAGGGCAATGCGTCAGACTTCGACGCCATGAGGGACGTGCCACAACGGTGTTCGTGAACGTGTGCGAGTGCTGAGGAAATTAAGCTGCTCCCAAAGAGAGTGCAGTGCGTTTCCCTACTCTCGGCATACACAGAGGGGCTCTAAAGGGCTACGGGCCTGGATGTTGCTTAGCAGACCCAGGTGGGCCTGGGGGTACTCAGTGTTCCTGCCGGGAGCAGGGTGCCCACGCTAGCCTCCTAGGTGTCCAGAAAACTGTGCTGCCGTGGAAGTTACCCAGAGCAGAGGCCACCGCCTCATGGAAACTGCTGCACGCCTCCGCTTGTGCACGGCAAATCAGGGCCTTACTTCCAGGCATCTGTTCAGGCTGGGTGTGCCGTTAGCGACACCGCATGGTGAGATGCTGACTTTCTCCTCAGGCAGAGTGACTTCGGGTAGGAGGTCCTCGAAGTACTCAAAGCACACTCTTTTCTCACGGAAGCTCACACAAGGGCCATGACAAAGTCGGACTCTCCAGAAATGTTGTCCTGAGGCTGTTCGAAGACTGTGGAAATGTACCTCTCCTCAAGGAACGTACAGGGTGTTGCCCATCACGCGGCATGCACAGAGGGCCTCCGAGGGATCAACCAACGGGTCTCGAAGTGGCTCAGCAGGCCCACGGGGGTGTGGAGGTACTCAGTGAACTTGGAGGAAAGTGATGCGTACCCGAGAGGCCTACAAGTCCTCAAAAGTGTATTTCCTTTCACATAAAGCATGTAAGCGACTAAGAACTGATGGAAACAGCTGCCTGCCTCCCTTTCTGCACGGCTACTAGTGACCTAACCTGGAGGCAAGTTTTCACGTTGAGATTCCCTTTAGCTCTAGAGCTTGTCAGGCAGACCACAACCGCGGCCACGGAAGCATCTGGCTCAGACAGAACAGACTCATACTTTTCAGCGAAGCATTCTTACAGGGTTGACAGGCCTGTCAAGAGCAGGGAATGTCAGGTAGCTTCAAGGCAGCATGAATGCAGCCTTCAAAATGGGACAGCAAGGCTAGTTCCAGCAGGTCCCCGTTTCCATGGGCACATGCAGCAAACACCCGTGTGGTTTCTACCAAGTCTAAAGAGACACAGGTTACCCTGTGTTTCCTCCCCTGAATCAACTTCTCGAAGTAGGGTGTTCTGCATCAAGTGAACTGCCTCAACCAAGGAACGCCGCAGCTGCTCCTCTGGGCCTGTGGCTATCCAAAAGCCTGCAGTGTCACAGGAAGAGCAGGACTGTCTTAAATGGCAGTTAGAACGCACGCCCACTATCTCTGGGAGGCACGGTGACTTCAGGCAGGAGCTCCTAGATGGAATGCGAAGCCGAGGGTTACTCTGAGTTCAGCTCAGACTAGGGCAATGCGTCAGACTTCGACGCCATGCGGGACGTGCCACAACGGTGTTCGTGAACGTGTGCGAGTGCTGAGGAAATTAAGCTGCTCCCAAAGAGAGTGCAGTGCGTTTCCCTACTCTCGGCATACACAGAGGGGCTCTAAAGGGCTACGGGCCTGGATGTTGCTTAGCAGACCCAGGTGGGCCTGGGGGTACTCAGTGTTCCTGCCGGGAGCAGGGTGCCCACGCTAGCCTCCTAGGTGTCCAGAAAACTGTGCTGCCGTGGAAGTTACCCAGAGCAGAGGCCACCGCCTCATGGAAACTGCTGCACGCCTCCGCTTGTGCACGGCAAATCAGGGCCTTACTTCCAGGCATCTGTTCAGGCTGGGTGTGCCGTTAGCGACACCGCATGGTGAGATGCTGACTTTCTCCTCAGGCAGAGTGACTTCGGGTAGGAGGTCCTCGAAGTACTCAAAGCACACTCTTTTCTCACGGAAGCTCACACAAGGGCCATGACAAAGTCGGACTCTCCAGAAATGTTGTCCTGAGGCTGTTCGAAGACTGTGGAAATGTACCTCTCCTCAAGGAACGTACAGGGTGTTGCCCATCACGCGGCATGCACAGAGGGCCTCCGAGGGATCAACCAACGGGTCTCGAAGTGGCTCAGCAGGCCCACGGGGGTGTGGAGGTACTCAGTGAACTTGGAGGAAAGTGATGCGTACCCGAGAGGCCTACAAGTCCTCAAAAGTGTATTTCCTTTCACATAAAGCCTGTAAGCGACTAAGAACTGATGGAAACAGCTGCCTGCCTCCCTTTCTGCACGGCTACTAGTGACCTAACCTGGAGGCAAGTTTTCACGTTGAGATTCCCTTTAGCTCTAGAGCTTGTCAGGCGGACCACAACCGCGGCCACGGAAGCACCTGGCTCAGACAGAACGGACTCATACTTTTCAGTGAAGCATTCTTACAGGGTTGACAGGCCTGTCAAGAGCAGGGAATGTCAGGTAGCTTCAAGGCAGCATGAATGCAGCCTTCAAAATGGGACAGCAAGGCTAGTTCCAGCAGGAACCCGTTTCCATGGGCACACTCAGCATACACTCCTGTGGTTTCTACCAAGTCTAAAGAGACACAGGTTACCCTGTGTTTCCTCCCCTGAATCAACTTCTCGAAGTAGGGTGTTCTGCATCAAGCGAACTGCCTCAACCAAGGAACGCCGCAGCTGCTCCTCTGGGCCTGTGGCTATCCAAAAGCCTGCAGTGTCACAGGAAGAGCAGGACTGTCTTAAATGGCAGTTAGAACGCACGCCCACTATCTCTGGGAGGCACGGTGACTTCAGGCAGGAGCTCCTGGATGGAATGCGAAGCCGAGGGTTACTCTGAGTTCAGGTCAGACTAGGGCAATGCGTCAGACTTCGACGCCATGAGGGACGTGCCACAACGGTGTTCGTGAACGTGTGCGAGTGCTGAGGAAATTAAGCTGCTCCCAAAGAGAGTGCAGTGCGTTTCCCTACTCTCGGCATACACAGAGGGGCTCTAAAGGGCTACGGGCCTGGATGTTGCTTAGCAGACCCAGGTGGGCCTGGGGGTACTCAGTGTTCCTGCCGGGAGCAGGGTGCCCACGCTAGCCTCCTAGGTGTCCAGAAAACTGTGCTGCCGTGGAAGTTACCCAGAGCAGAGGCCACCGCCTCATGGAAACTGCTGCACGCCTCCGCTTGTGCACGGCAAATCAGGGCCTTACTTCCAGGCATCTGTTCAGGCTGGGTGTGCCGTTAGCGACAACGCATGGTGAGATGCTGACTTTCTCCTCAGGCAGAGTGACTTCGGGTACGAGGTCCTCGAAGTACTCAAAGCACACTGTTTTCTCACGGAAGCTCACACAAGGGCCATGACAAAGTCGGACTCGCCATAAATGTTGTCCTGAGGCTGTTCGAAGACTGTGGAAATGTACCTCTCCTCAAGGAACGTACAGGGTGTTGCCCATCACGCGGCATGCACAGAGGGCCTCCGAGGGATCAACCAACGGGTCTCGAAGTGGCTCAGCAGGCCCACGGGGGTGTGGAGGTACTCAGTGAACTTGGAGGAAAGTGATACGTACCCGAGAGGCCTACAAGTCCTCAAAAGTGTACTTCCTTTCACATCAAGCATGTAAGCGACTAAGAACTGATGGAAACAGCTGCCTGCCTCCCTTTCTGCACGGCTACTAGTGACCTAACCTGGAGGCAAGTTTTCACGTTGAGATTCCCTTTAGCTCTAGAGCTTGTCAGGCAGACCACAACCGCGGCCACGGAAGCATCTGGCTCAGACAGAACAGACTCATACTTTTCAGCGAAGCATTCTTACAGGGTTGACAGGCCTGTCAAGAGCAGGGAATGTCAGGTAGCTTCAAGGCAGCATGAATGCAGCCTTCAAAATGGGAAAGCAAGGCTAGTTCCAGCAGGCCCCCATTTCCATGGGCACATGCAGCAAACACCCGTGTGGTTTCTACCAAGTCTAAAGAGACACAGGTTACCCTGTGTTTCCTCCCCTGAATCAACTTCTCGAAGTAGGGTGTTCTGCATCAAGCGAACTGCCTCAACCAAGGAACGCCGCAGCTGCTCCTCTGGGCCTGTGGCTATCCAAAAGCCTGCAGTGTCACAGGAAGAGCAGGACTGTCTTAAATGGCAGTTAGAATGCACGCCCACTATCTCTGGGAGGCACGGTGACTTCAGGCAGGAGCTCCTGGATGGAATGCGAAGCCGAGGGTTACTCTGAGTTCAGGTCAGACTAGGGCAATGCGTCAGACTTCGACGCCATGAGGGACGTGCCACAACGGTGTTCGTGAACGTGTGCGAGTGCTGAGGAAATTAAGCTGCTCCCAAAGAGAGTGCAGTGCGTTTCCCTACTCTCGGCATACACAGAGGGGCTCTAAAGGGCTACGGGCCTGGATGTTGCTTAGCAGACCCAGGTGGGCCTGGGGGTACTCAGTGTTCCTGCCGGGAGCAGGGTGCCCACGCTAGCCTCCTAGGTGTCCAGAAAACTGTGCTGCCGTGGAAGTTACCCAGAGCAGAGGCCACCGCCTCATGGAAACTGCTGCACGCCTCCGCTTGTGCACGGCAAATCAGGGCCTTACTTCCAGGCATCTGTTCAGGCTGGGTGTGCCGTTAGCGACAACGCATGGTGAGATGCTGACTTTCTCCTCAGGCAGAGTGACTTCGGGTACGAGGTCCTCGAAGTACTCAAAGCACACTGTTTTCTCACGGAAGCTCACACAAGGGCCATGACAAAGTCGGACTCGCCATAAATGTTGTCCTGAGGCTGTTCGAAGACTGTGGAAATGTACCTCTCCTCAAGGAACGTACAGGGTGTTGCCCATCACGCGGCATGCACAGAGGGCCTCCGAGGGATCAACCAACGGGTCTCGAAGTGGCTCAGCAGGCCCACGGGGGTGTGGAGGTACTGAACTTGGAGGAAAGTGATACGTACCCGAGAGGCCTACAAGTCCTCAAAAGTGTACTTCCTTTCACATAAAGCATGTAAGCGACTAAGAACTGATGGAAACAGCTGCCTGCCTCCCTTTCTGCACGGCTACTAGGGGCCAAACCTGGAGGCAAGTTTTCACGTTGAGATTCCCTATAGCGCTAGAGCTTGTCAGGCGGACCACAACCGCGGCCACGGAAGCACCTGGTTCAGACAGAACGGACGCATACTTTTCCGCAAAGCATTCTTACAGGGTTGACAGGCCTGTCAAGAGCAGGGAATGTCAGGTAGCTTCAAGGCAGCATGAATGCAGCCTTCAAAATGGGACAGCAAGGCTAGTTCCAGCAGGAACCCGTTTCCATGGGCACACTCAGCATACACTCCTGTGGTTTCTACCAAGTCTAAAGAGACACAGGTTACCCTGTGTTTCCTCCCCTGAATCAACTTCTCGAAGTAGGGTGTTCTGCATCAAGCGAACTGCCTCAACCAAGGAACGCCGCAGCTGCTCCTCTGGGCCTGTGGCTATCCAAAAGCCTGCAGTGTCACAGGAAGAGCAGGACTGTCTTAAATGGCAGTTAGAACGCACGCCCACTATCTCTGGGAGGCACGGTGACTTCAGGCAGGAGCTCCTGGATGGAATGCGAAGCCGAGGGTTACTCTGAGTTCAGGTCAGACTAGGGCAATGCGTCAGACTTCGACGCCATGAGGGACGTGCCACAACGGTGTTCGTGAACGTGTGCGAGTGCTGAGGAAATTAAGCTGCTCCCAAAGAGAGTGCAGTGCGTTTCCCTACTCTCGGCATACACAGAGGGGCTCTAAAGGGCTACGGGCCTGGATGTTGCTTAGCAGACCCAGGTGGGCCTGGGGGTACTCAGTGTTCCTGCCGGGAGCAGGGTGCCCACGCTAGCCTCCTAGGTGTCCAGAAAACTGTGCTGCCGTGGAAGTTACCCAGAGCAGAGGCCACCGCCTCATGGAAACTGCTGCACGCCTCCGCTTGTGCACGGCAAATCAGGGCCTTACTTCCAGGCATCTGTTCAGGCTGGGTGTGCCGTTAGCGACAACGCATGGTGAGATGCTGACTTTCTCCTCAGGCAGAGTGACTTCGGGTACGAGGTCCTCGAAGTACTCAAAGCACACTGTTTTCTCACGGAAGCTCACACAAGGGCCATGACAAAGTCGGACTCTCCAGAAATGTTGTCCTGAGGCTGTTCGAAGACTGTGGAAATGTACCTCTCCTCAAGGAACGTACAGGGTGTTGCCCATCACGCGGCATGCACAGAGGGCCTCCGAGGGATCAACCAACGGGTCTCGAAGTGGCTCAGCATGCCCACGGGGGTGTGGAGGTACTCAGTGAACTTGGAGGAAAGTGATACGTACCCGAGAGGCCTACAAGTCCTCAAAAGTGTACTTCCTTTCACATCAAGCATGTAAGCGACTAAGAACTGATGGAAACAGCTGCCTGCCTCCCTTTCTGCACGGCTACTAGTGACCTAACCTGGAGGCAAGTTTTCACGTTGAGATTCCCTTTAGCTCTAGAGCTTGTCAGGCAGACCACAACCGCGGCCACGGAAGCATCTGGCTCAGACAGAACAGACTCATACTTTTCAGCGAAGCATTCTTACAGGGTTGACAGGCCTGTCAAGAGCAGGGAATGTCAGGTAGCTTCAAGGCAGCATGAATGCAGCCTTCAAAATGGGAAAGCAAGGCTAGTTCCAGCAGGCCCCCGTTTCCATGGGCACATGCAGCAAACACCCGTGTGGTTTCTACCAAGTCTAAAGAGACACAGGTTACCCTGTGTTTCCTCCCCTGAATCAACTTCTCGAAGTAGGGTGTTCTGCATCAAGCGAACTGCCTCAACCAAGGAACGCCGCAGCTGCTCCTCTGGGCCTGTGGCTATCCAAAAGCCTGCAGTGTCACAGGAAGAGCAGGACTGTCTTAAATGGCAGTTAGAACGCACGCCCACTATCTCTGGGAGGCACGGTGACTTCAGGCAGGAGCTCCTGGATGGAATGCGAAGCCGAGGGTTACTCTGAGTTCAGGTCAGACTAGGGCAATGCGTCAGACTTCGATGCCATGAGGGACGTGCCACAACGGTGTTCGTGAACGTGTGCGAGTGCTGAGGAAATTAAGCTGCTCCCAAAGAGAGTGCAGTGCGTTTCCCTACTCTCGGCATACACAGAGGGGCTCTAAAGGGCTACGGGCCTGGATGTTGCTTAGCAGACCCAGGTGGGCCTGGGGGTACTCAGTGTTCCTGCCGGGAGCAGGGTGCCCACGCTAGCCTCCTAGGTGTCCAGAAAACTGTGCTGCCGTGGAAGTTACCCAGAGCAGAGGCCACCGCCTCATGGAAACTGCTGCACGCCTCCGCTTGTGCACGGCAAATCAGGGCCTTACTTCCAGGCATCTGTTCAGGCTGGGTGTGCCGTTAGCGACAACGCATGGTGAGATGCTGACTTTCTCCTCAGGCAGAGTGACTTCGGGTACGAGGTCCTCGAAGTACTCAAAGCACACTGTTTTCTCACGGAAGCTCACACAAGGGCCATGACAAAGTCGGACTCGCCATAAATGTTGTCCTGAGGCTGTTCGAAGACTGTGGAAATGTACCTCTCCTCAAGGAACGTACAGGGTGTTGCCCATCACGCGGCATGCACAGAGGGCCTCCGAGGGATCAACCAACGGGTCTCGAAGTGGCTCAGCATGCCCACGGGGGTGTGGAGGTACTCAGTGAACTTGGAGGAAAGTGATACGTACCCGAGAGGCCTACAAGTCCTCAAAAGTGTACTTCCTTTCACATCAAGCAGGTAAGCGACTAAGAACTGATGGAAACAGCTGCCTGCCTCCCTTTCTGCACGGCTACTAGTGACCTAACCTGGAGGCAAGTTTTCACGTTGAGATTCCCTTTAGCTCTAGAGCTTGTCAGGCAGACCACAACCGCGGCCACGGAAGCATCTGGCTCAGACAGAACAGACTAATACTTTTCAGCGAAGCATTCTTACAGGGTTGACAGGCCTGTCAAGAGCAGGGAATGTCAGGTAGCTTCAAGGCAGCATGAATGCAGCCTTCAAAATGGGAAAGCAAGGCTAGTTCCAGCAGGCCCCCGTTTCCATGGGCACATGCAGCAAACACCCGTGTGGTTTCTACCAAGTCTAAAGAGACACAGGTTACCCTGTGTTTCCTCCCCTGAATCAACTTCTCGAAGTAGGGTGTTCTGCATCAAGCGAACTGCCTCAACCAAGGAACGCCGCAGCTGCTCCTCTGGGCCTGTGGCTATCCAAAAGCCTGCAGTGTCACAGGAAGAGCAGGACTGTCTTAAATGGCAGTTAGAACGCACGCCCACTATCTCTGGGAGGCACGGTGACTTCAGGCAGGAGCTCCTGGATGGAATGCGAAGCCGAGGGTTACTCTGAGTTCAGGTCAGACTAGGGCAATGCGTCAGACTTCGACGCCATGAGGGACGTGCCACAACGGTGTTCGTGAACGTGTGCGAGTGCTGAGGAAATTAAGCTGCTCCCAAAGAGAGTGCAGTGCGTTTCCCTACTCTCGGCATACACAGAGGGGCTCTAAAGGGCTACGGGCCTGGATGTTGCTTAGCAGACCCAGGTGGGCCTGGGGGTACTCAGTGTTCCTGCCGGGAGCAGGGTGCCCACGCTAGCCTCCTAGGTGTCCAGAAAACTGTGCTGCCGTGGAAGTTACCCAGAGCAGAGGCCACCGCCTCATGGAAACTGCTGCACGCCTCCGCTTGTGCACGGCAAATCAGGGCCTTACTTCCAGGCATCTGTTCAGGCTGGGTGTGCCGTTAGCGACAACGCATGGTGAGATGCTGACTTTCTCCTCAGGCAGAGTGACTTCGGGTACGAGGTCCTCGAAGTACTCAAAGCACACTGTTTTCTCACGGAAGCTCACACAAGGGCCATGACAAAGTCGGACTCGCCATAAATGTTGTCCTGAGGCTGTTCGAAGACTGTGGAAATGTACCTCTCCTCAAGGAACGTACAGGGTGTTGCCCATCACGCGGCATGCACAGAGGGCCTCCGAGGGATCAACCAACGGGTCTCGAAGTGGCTCAGCATGCCCACGGGGGTGTGGAGGTACTCAGTGAACTTGGAGGAAAGTGATACGTACCCGAGAGGCCTACAAGTCCTCAAAAGTGTACTTCCTTTCACATCAAGCATGTAAGCGACTAAGAACTGATGGAAACAGCTGCCTGCCTCCCTTTCTGCACGGCTACTAGTGACCTAACCTGGAGGCAAGTTTTCACGTTGAGATTCCCTTTAGCTCTAGAGCTTGTCAGGCAGACCACAACCGCGGCCACGGAAGCATCTGGCTCAGACAGAACAGACTCATACTTTTCAGCGAAGCATTCTTACAGGGTTGACAGGCCTGTCAAGAGCAGGGAATGTCAGGTAGCTTCAAGGCAGCATGAATGCAGCCTTCAAAATGGGAAAGCAAGGCTAGTTCCAGCAGGCCCCCGTTTCCATGGGCACATGCAGCAAACACCCGTGTGGTTTCTACCAAGTCTAAAGAGACACAGGTTACCCTGTGTTTCCTCCCCTGAATCAACTTCTCGAAGTAGGGTGTTCTGCATCAAGCGAACTGCCTCAACCAAGGAACGCCGCAGCTGCTCCTCTGGGCCTGTGGCTATCCAAAAGCCTGCAGTGTCACAGGAAGAGCAGGACTGTCTTAAATGGCAGTTAGAACGCACGCCCACTATCTCTGGGAGGCACGGTGACTTCAGGCAGGAGCTCCTGGATGGAATGCGAAGCCGAGGGTTACTCTAAGTTCAGGTCAGACTAGGGCAATGCGTCAGACTTCGACGCCATGAGGGACGTGCCACAACGGTGTTCGTGAACGTGTGCGAGTGCTGAGGAAATTAAGCTGCTCCCAAAGAGAGTGCAGTGCGTTTCCCTACTCTCGGCATACACAGAGGGGCTGTAAAGGGCTACGGGCCTGGATGTTGCTTAGCAGACCCAGGTGGGCCTGGGGGTACTCAGTGTTCCTGCCGGGAGCAGGGTGCCCACGCTAGCCTCCTAGGTGTCCAGAAAACTGTGCTGCCGTGGAAGTTACCCAGAGCAGAGGCCACCGCCTCATGGAAACTGCTGCACGCCTCCGCTTGTGCACGGCAAATCAGGGCCTTACTTCCAGGCATCTGTTCAGGCTGGGTGTGCCGTTAGCGACAACGCATGGTGAGATGCTGACTTTCTCCTCAGGCAGAGTGACTTCGGGTACGAGGTCCTCGAAGTACTCAAAGCACACTGTTTTCTCACGGAAGCTCACACAAGGGCCATGACAAAGTCGGACTCGCCATAAATGTTGTCCTGAGGCTGTTCGAAGACTGTGGAAATGTACCTCTCCTCAAGGAACGTACAGGGTGTTGCCCATCACGCGGCATGCACAGAGGGCCTCCGAGGGATCAACCAACGGGTCTCGAAGTGGCTCAGCAGGCCCACGGGGGTGTGGAGGTACTGAACTTGGAGGAAAGTGATACGTACCCGAGAGGCCTACAAGTCCTCAAAAGTGTACTTCCTTTCACATAAAGCATGTAAGCGACTAAGAACTGATGGAAACAGCTGCCTGCCTCCCTTTCTGCACGGCTACTAGGGGCCAAACCTGGAGGCAAGTTTTCACGTTGAGATTCCCTATAGCGCTAGAGCTTGTCAGGCGGACCACAACCGCGGCCACGGAAGCACCTGGTTCAGACAGAACGGACGCATACTTTTCCGCAAAGCATTCTTACAGGGTTGACAGGCCTGTCAAGAGCAGGGAATGTCAGGTAGCTTCAAGGCAGCATGAATGCAGCCTTCAAAATGGGACAGCAAGGCTAGTTCCAGCAGGAACCCGTTTCCATGGGCACACTCAGCATACACTCCTGTGGTTTCTACCAAGTCTAAAGAGACACAGGTTACCCTGTGTTTCCTCCCCTGAATCAACTTCTCGAAGTAGGGTGTTCTGCATCAAGCGAACTGCCTCAACCAAGGAACGCCGCAGCTGCTCCTCTGGGCCTGTGGCTATCCAAAAGCCTGCAGTGTCACAGGAAGAGCAGGACTGTCTTAAATGGCAGTTAGAACGCACGCCCACTATCTCTGGGAGGCACGGTGACTTCAGGCAGGAGCTCCTGGATGGAATGCGAAGCCGAGGGTTACTCTGAGTTCAGGTCAGACTAGGGCAATGCGTCAGACTTCGACGCCATGAGGGACGTGCCACAACGGTGTTCGTGAACGTGTGCGAGTGCTGAGGAAATTAAGCTGCTCCCAAAGAGAGTGCA
The DNA here is from genome assembly GCF_039906515.1 of Pseudorca crassidens. NCBI lineage: Eukaryota > Metazoa > Chordata > Mammalia > Artiodactyla > Delphinidae > Pseudorca > Pseudorca crassidens. Next base: position 51,142,813 of record NC_090312.1, read on the forward strand.
GTGCGTTTCCCTACTCTCGGCATACACAGAGGGGCTCTAAAGGGCTACGGGCCTGGATGTTGCTTAGCAGACCCAGGTGGGCCTGGGGGTACTCAGTGTTCCTGCCGGGAGCAGGGTGCCCACGCTAGCCTCCTAGGTGTCCAGAAAACTGTGCTGCCGTGGAAGTTACCCAGAGCAGAGGCCACCGCCTCATGGAAACTGCTGCACGCCTCCGCTTGTGCACGGCAAATCAGGGCCTTACTTCCAGGCATCTGTTCAGGCTGGGTGTGCCGTTAGCGACAACGCATGGTGAGATGCTGACTTTCTCCTCAGGCAGAGTGACTTCGGGTACGAGGTCCTCGAAGTACTCAAAGCACACTGTTTTCTCACGGAAGCTCACACAAGGGCCATGACAAAGTCGGACTCGCCATAAATGTTGTCTTGAGGCTGTTCGAAGACTGTGGAAATGTACCTCTCCTCAAGGAACGTACAGGGTGTTGCCCATCACGCGGCATGCACAGAGGGCCTCCGAGGGATCAACCAACGGGTCTCGAAGTGGCTCAGCAGGCCCACGGGGGTGTGGAGGTACTGAACTTGGAGGAAAGTGATACGTACCCGAGAGGCCTACAAGTCCTCAAAAGTGTACTTCCTTTCACATAAAGCATGTAAGCGACTAAGAACTGATGGAAACAGCTGCCTGCCTCCCTTTCTGCACGGCTACTAGGGGCCAAACCTGGAGGCAAGTTTTCACGTTGAGATTCCCTATAGCGCTAGAGCTTGTCAGGCGGACCACAACCGCGGCCACGGAAGCACCTGGTTCAGACAGAACGGACGCATACTTTTCCGCAAAGCATTCTTACAGGGTTGACAGGCCTGTCAAGAGCAGGGAATGTCAGGTAGCTTCAAGGCAGCATGAATGCAGCCTTCAAAATGGGACAGCAAGGCTAGTTCCAGCAGGAACCCGTTTCCATGGGCACACTCAGCATACACTCCTGTGGTTTCTACCAAGTCTAAAGAGACACAGGTTACCCTGTGTTTCCTCCCCTGAATCAACTTCTCGAAGTAGGGTGTTCTGCATCAAGCGAACTGCCTCAACCAAGGAACGCCGCAGCTGCTCCTCTGGGCCTGTGGCTATCCAAAAGCCTGCAGTGTCACAGGAAGAGCAGGACTGTCTTAAATGGCAGTTAGAACGCACGCCCACTATCTCTGGGAGGCACGGTGACTTCAGGCAGGAGCTCCTGGATGGAATGCGAAGCCGAGGGTTACTCTGAGTTCAGGTCAGACTAGGGCAATGCGTCAGACTTCGACGCCATGAGGGACGTGCCACAACGGTGTTCGTGAACGTGTGCGAGTGCTGAGGAAATTAAGCTGCTCCCAAAGAGAGTGCAGTGCGTTTCCCTACTCTCGGCATACACAGAGGGGCTCTAAAGGGCTACGGGCCTGGATGTTGCTTAGCAGACCCAGGTGGGCCTGGGGGTACTCAGTGTTCCTGCCGGGAGCAGGGTGCCCACGCTAGCCTCCTAGGTGTCCAGAAAACTGTGCTGCCGTGGAAGTTACCCAGAGCAGAGGCCACCGCCTCATGGAAACTGCTGCACGCCTCCGCTTGTGCACGGCAAATCAGGGCCTTACTTCCAGGCATCTGTTCAGGCTGGGTGTGCCGTTAGCGACAACGCATGGTGAGATGCTGACTTTCTCCTCAGGCAGAGTGACTTCGGGTACGAGGTCCTCGAAGTACTCAAAGCACACTGTTTTCTCACGGAAGCTCACACAAGGGCCATGACAAAGTCGGACTCTCCAGAAATGTTGTCCTGAGGCTGTTCAAAGACTGTGGAAATGTACCTCTCCTCAAGGAACGTACAGGGTGTTGCCCATCACGCGGCATGCACAGAGGGCCTCCGAGGGATCAACCAACGGGTCTCGAAGTGGCTCAGCAGGCCCACGGGGGTGTGGAGGTACTCAGTGAACTTGGAGGAAAGTGATACGTACCCGAGAGGCCTACAAGTCCTCAAAAGTGTACTTCCTTTCACATCAAGCATGTAAGCGACTAAGAACTGATGGAAACAGCTGCCTGCCTCCCTTTCTGCACGGCTACTAGTGACCTAACCTGGAGGCAAGTTTTCACGTTGAGATTCCCTTTAGCTCTAGAGCTTGTCAGGCAGACCACAACCGCGGCCACGGAAGCATCTGGCTCAGACAGAACAGACTCATACTTTTCAGCGAAGCATTCTTACAGGGTTGACAGGCCTGTCAAGAGCAGGGAATGTCAGGTAGCTTCAAGGCAGCATGAATGCAGCCTTCAAAATGGGAAAGCAAGGCTAGTTCCAGCAGGCCCCCGTTTCCATGGGCACATGCAGCAAACACCCGTGTGGTTTCTACCAAGTCTAAAGAGACACAGGTTACCCTGTGTTTCCTCCCCTGAATCAACTTCTCGAAGTAGGGTGTTCTGCATCAAGCGAACTGCCTCAACCAAGGAACGCCGCAGCTGCTCCTCTGGGCCTGTGGCTATCCAAAAGCCTGCAGTGTCACAGGAAGAGCAGGACTGTCTTAAATGGCAGTTAGAACGCACGCCCACTATCTCTGGGAGGCACGGTGACTTCAGGCAGGAGCTCCTGGATGGAATGCGAAGCCGAGGGTTACTCTGAGTTCAGGTCAGACTAGGGCAATGCGTCAGACTTCGACGCCATGAGGGACGTGCCACAACGGTGTTCGTGAACGTGTGCGAGTGCTGAGGAAATTAAGCTGCTCCCAAAGAGAGTGCAGTGCATTTCCCTACTCTCGGCATACACAGAGGGGCTGTAAAGGGCTACGGGCCTGGATGTTGCTTAGCAGACCCAGGTGGGCCTGGGGGTACTCAGTGTTCCTGCCGGGAGCAGGGTGCCCACGCTAGCCTCCTAGGTGTCCAGAAAACTGTGCTGCCGTGGAAGTTACCCAGAGCAGAGGCCACCGCCTCATGGAAACTGCTGCACGCCTCCGCTTCTGCACGGCAAGTCAGGGCCTTACTTCCAGGCATCTGTTCAGGCTGGGTGTGCCGTTAGCGACAACGCATGGTGAGATGCTGACTTTCTCCTCAGGCAGAGTGACTTCGGGTACGAGGTCCTCGAAGTACTCAAAGCACACTGTTTTCTCACGGAAGCTCACACAAGGGCCATGACAAAGTCGGACTCGCCATAAATGTTGTCCTGAGGCTGTTCGAAGACTGTGGAAATGTACCTCTCCTCAAGGAACGTACAGGGTGTTGCCCATCACGCGGCATGCACAGAGGGCCTCCGAGGGATCAACCAACGGGTCTCGAAGTGGCTCAGCAGGCCCACGGGGGTGTGGAGGTACTGAACTTGGAGGAAAGTGATACGTACCCGAGAGGCCTACAAGTCCTCAAAAGTGTACTTCCTTTCACATAAAGCATGTAAGCGACTAAGAACTGATGGAAACAGCTGCCTGCCTCCCTTTCTGCACGGCTACTAGGGGCCAAACCTGGAGGCAAGTTTTCACGTTGAGATTCCCTATAGCGCTAGAGCTTGTCAGGCGGACCACAACCGCGGCCACGGAAGCACCTGGTTCAGACAGAACGGACGCATACTTTTCCGCAAAGCATTCTTACAGGGTTGACAGGCCTGTCAAGAGCAGGGAATGTCAGGTAGCTTCAAGGCAGCATGAATGCAGCCTTCAAAATGGGACAGCAAGGCTAGTTCCAGCAGGAACCCGTTTCCATGGGCACACTCAGCATACACTCCTGTGGTTTCTACCAAGTCTAAAGAGACACAGGTTACCCTGTGTTTCCTCCCCTGAATCAACTTCTCGAAGTAGGGTGTTCTGCATCAAGCGAACTGCCTCAACCAAGGAACGCCGCAGCTGCTCCTCTGGGCCTGTGGCTATCCAAAAGCCTGCAGTGTCACAGGAAGAGCAGGACTGTCTTAAATGGCAGTTAGAACGCACGCCCACTATCTCTGGGAGGCACGGTGACTTCAGGCAGGAGCTCCTGGATGGAATGCGAAGCCGAGGGTTACTCTGAGTTCAGGTCAGACTAGGGCAATGCGTCAGACTTCGACGCCATGAGGGACGTGCCACAACGGTGTTCGTGAACGTGTGCGAGTGCTGAGGAAATTAAGCTGCTCCCAAAGAGAGTGCAGTGCGTTTCCCTACTCTCGGCATACACAGAGGGGCTCTAAAGGGCTACGGGCCTGGATGTTGCTTAGCAGACCCAGGTGGGCCTGGGGGTACTCAGTGTTCCTGCCGGGAGCAGGGTGCCCACGCTAGCCTCCTAGGTGTCCAGAAAACTGTGCTGCCGTGGAAGTTACCCAGAGCAGAGGCCACCGCCTCATGGAAACTGCTGCACGCCTCCGCTTGTGCACGGCAAATCAGGGCCTTACTTCCAGGCATCTGTTCAGGCTGGGTGTGCCGTTAGCGACAACGCATGGTGAGATGCTGACTTTCTCCTCAGGCAGAGTGACTTCGGGTACGAGGTCCTCGAAGTACTCAAAGCACACTGTTTTCTCACGGAAGCTCACACAAGGGCCATGACAAAGTCGGACTCGCCATAAATGTTGTCTTGAGGCTGTTCGAAGACTGTGGAAATGTACCTCTCCTCAAGGAACGTACAGGGTGTTGCCCATCACGCGGCATGCACAGAGGGCCTCCGAGGGATCAACCAACGGGTCTCGAAGTGGCTCAGCAGGCCCACGGGGGTGTGGAGGTACTCAGTGAACTTGGAGGAAAGTGATACGTACCCGAGAGGCCTACAAGTCCTCAAAAGTGTACTTCCTTTCACATCAAGCATGTAAGCGACTAAGAACTGATGGAAACAGCTGCCTGCCTCCCTTTCTGCACGGCTACTAGTGACCTAACCTGGAGGCAAGTTTTCACGTTGAGATTCCCTTTAGCTCTAGAGCTTGTCAGGCAGACCACAACCGCGGCCACGGAAGCATCTGGCTCAGACAGAACAGACTCATACTTTTCAGCGAAGCATTCTTACAGGGTTGACAGGCCTGTCAAGAGCAGGGAATGTCAGGTAGCTTCAAGGCAGCATGAATGCAGCCTTCAAAATGGGAAAGCAAGGCTAGTTCCAGCAGGCCCCCGTTTCCATGGGCACATGCAGCAAACACCCGTGTGGTTTCTACCAAGTCTAAAGAGACACAGGTTACCCTGTGTTTCCTCCCCTGAATCAACTTCTCGAAGTAGGGTGTTCTGCATCAAGCGAACTGCCTCAACCAAGGAACGCCGCAGCTGCTCCTCTGGGCCTGTGGCTATCCAAAAGCCTGCAGTGTCACAGGAAGAGCAGGACTGTCTTAAATGGCAGTTAGAACGCACGCCCACTATCTCTGGGAGGCACGGTGACTTCAGGCAGGAGCTTCTAGATGGAATGCGAAGCCGAGGGTTACTCTGAGTTCAGCTCAGACTAGGGCAATGCGTCAGACTTCGACGCCATGAGGGAAGTGCCACAACGGTGTTCCTGAACGTGTGCGAGTGGTGAGGAAATTAAGCTGCTCCCAAAGAGAGTGCAGTGCGTTTCCCTACGCTCGGCATACACAGAGGGGCTGTAAAGGGCTACGGGCCTGAATGTTACTTAGCAGACCCAGGTGGGCCTGGGGGTACTCAGTGTTCCTGCCGGGAGCAGGGTGCCCACGCTAGCCTCCTAGGTGTCCAGAAAACTGTGCTGCCGTGGAAGTTACCCAGAGCAGAGGCCACCGCCTCATGGAAACTGCTGCACGCCTCCGCTTCTGCACGGCAGGTCAGGGCCTTACTTCCAGGCATCTGTTCAGGCTGGGTGTGCCGTTAGCGACAACGCATGGTGAGATGCTGACTTTCTCCTCAGGCAGAGTGACTTCGGGTACGAGGTCCTTGAAGTACTCAAAGCACACTGTTTTCTCACGGAAGCTCACACAAGGGCCATGACAAAGTCGGACTCGCCATAAATGTTGTCCTGAGGCTGTTCGAAGACTGTGGAAATGTACCTCTCCTCAAGGAACGTACAGGGTGTTGCCCATCACGCGGCATGCACAGAGGGCCTCCGAGGGATCAACCAACGGGTCTCGAAGTGGCTCAGCAGGCCCACGGGGGTGTGGAGGTACTCAGTGAACTTGGAGGAAAGTGATACGTACCCGAGAGGCCTACAAGTCCTCAAAAGTGTACTTCCTTTCACATAAAGCATGTAAGCGACTAAGAACTGATGGAAACAGCTGCCTGCCTCCCTTTCTGCACGGCTACTAGTGACCTAACCTGGAGGCAAGTTTTCACGTTGAGATTCCCTTTAGCTCTAGAGCTTGTCAGGCAGACCACAACCGCGGCCACGGAAGCATCTGGCTCAGACAGAACAGACTCATACTTTTCAGCGAAGCATTCTTACAGAGTTGACAGGCCTGTCAAGAGCAGGGAATGTCAGGTAGCTTCAAGGCAGCATGAATGCAGCCTTCAAAATGGGAAAGCAAGGCTAGTTCCAGCAGGCCCCCGTTTCCATGGGCACATGCAGCAAACACCCGTGTGGTTTCTACCAAGTCTAAAGAGACACAGGTTACCCTGTGTTTCCTCCCCTGAATCAACTTCTCGAAGTAGGGTGTTCTGCATCAAGCGAACTGCCTCAACCAAGGAACGCCGCAGCTGCTCCTCTGGGCCTGTGGCTATCCAAAAGCCTGCAGTGTCACAGGAAGAGCAGGACTGTCTTAAATGGCAGTTAGAACGCACGCCCACTATCTCTGGGAGGCACGGTGACTTCAGGCAGGAGCTTCTAGATGGAATGCGAAGCCGAGGGTTACTCTGAGTTCAGCTCAGACTAGGGCAATGCGTCAGACTTCGACGCCATGAGGGAAGTGCCACAACGGTGTTCCTGAACGTGTGCGAGTGGTGAGGAAATTAAGCTGCTCCCAAAGAGAGTGCAGTGCGTTTCCCTACTCTCGGCATACACAGAGGGGCTGTAAAGGGCTACGGGCCTGAATGTTACTTAGCAGACCCAGGTGGGCCTGGGGGTACTCAGTGTTCCTGCCGGGAGCAGGGTGCCCACGCTAGCCTCCTAGGTGTCCAGAAAACTGTGCTGCCGTGGAAGTTACCCAGAGCAGAGGCCACCGCCTCATGGAAACTGCTGCACGCCTCCGCTTCTGCACGGCAGGTCAGGGCCTTACTTCCAGGCATCTGTTCAGGCTGGGTGTGCCGTTAGCGACAACGCATGGTGAGATGCTGACTTTCTCCTCAGGCAGAGTGACTTCGGGTACGAGGTCCTCGAAGTACTCAAAGCACACTGTTTTCTCACGGAAGCTCACACAAGGGCCATGACAAAGTCGGACTCGCCATAAATGTTGTCCTGAGGCTGTTCGAAGACTGTGGAAATGTACCTCTCCTCAAGGAACGTACAGGGTGTTGCCCATCACGCGGCATGCACAGAGGGCCTCCGAGGGATCAACCAACGGGTCTCGAAGTGGCTCAGCAGGCCCACGGGGGTGTGGAGGTACTCAGTGAACTTGGAGGAAAGTGATACGTACCCGAGAGGCCTACAAGTCCTCAAAAGTGTACTTCCTTTCACATAAAGCATGTAAGCGACTAAGAACTGATGGAAACAGCTGCCTGCCTCCCTTTCTGCACGGCTACTAGTGACCTAACCTGGAGGCAAGTTTTCACGTTGAGATTCCCTTTAGCTCTAGAGCTTGTCAGGCAGACCACAACCGCGGCCACGGAAGCATCTGGCTCAGACAGAACAGACTCATACTTTTCAGCGAAGCATTCTTACAGGGTTGACAGGCCTGTCAAGAGCAGGGAATGTCAGGTAGCTTCAAGGCAGCATGAATGCAGCCTTCAAAATGGGACAGCAAGGCTAGTTCCAGCAGGCCCCCGTTTCCATGGGCACATGCAGCAAACACCCGTGTGGTTTCTACCAAGTCTAAAGAGACACAGGTTACCCTGTGTTTCCTCCCCTGAATCAACTTCTCGAAGTAGGGTGTTCTGCATCAAGCGAACTGCCTCAACCAAGGAACGCCGCAGCTGCTCCTCTGGGCCTGTGGCTATCCAAAAGCCTGCAGTGTCACAGGAAGAGCAGGACTGTCTTAAATGGCAGTTAGAACGCACGCCCACTATCTCTGGGAGGCACGGTGACTTCAGGCAGGAGCTTCTAGATGGAATGCGAAGCCGAGGGTTACTCTGAGTTCAGCTCAGACTAGGGCAATGCGTCAGACTTCGACGCCATGAGGGAAGTGCCACAACGGTGTTCCTGAACGTGTGCGAGTGGTGAGGAAATTAAGCTGCTCCCAAAGAGAGTGCAGTGCGTTTCCCTACGCTCGGCATACACAGAGGGGCTGTAAAGGGCTACGGGCCTGAATGTTACTTAGCAGACCCAGGTGGGCCTGGGGGTACTCAGTGTTCCTGCCGGGAGCAGGGTGCCCACGCTAGCCTCCTAGGTGTCCAGAAAACTGTGCTGCCGTGGAAGTTACCCAGAGCAGAGGCCACCGCCTCATGGAAACTGCTGCACGCCTCCGCTTCTGCACGGCAGGTCAGGGCCTTACTTCCAGGCATCTGTTCAGGCTGGGTGTGCCGTTAGCGACAACGCATGGTGAGATGCTGACTTTCTCCTCAGGCAGAGTGACTTCGGGTACGAGGTCCTTGAAGTACTCCAAGCACACTGTTTTCTCACGGAAGCTCACACAAGGGCCATGACAAAGTCGGACTCGCCATAAATGTTGTCCTGAGGCTGTTCGAAGACTGTGGAAATGTACCTCTCCTCAAGGAACGTACAGGGTGTTGCCCATCACGCGGCATGCACAGAGGGCCTCCGAGGGATCAACCAACGGGTCTCGAAGTGGCTCAGCAGGCCCACGGGGGTGTGGAGGTACTCAGTGAACTTGGAGGAAAGTGATACGTACCCGAGAGGCCTACAAGTCCTCAAAAGTGTACTTCCTTTCACATAAAGCATGTAAGCGACTAAGAACTGATGGAAACAGCTGCCTGCCTCCCTTTCTGCACGGCTACTAGTGACCTAACCTGGAGGCAAGTTTTCACGTTGAGATTCCCTTTAGCTCTAGAGCTTGTCAGGCAGACCACAACCGCGGCCACGGAAGCATCTGGCTCAGACAGAACAGACTCATACTTTTCAGCGAAGCATTCTTACAGAGTTGACAGGCCTGTCAAGAGCAGGGAATGTCAGGTAGCTTCAAGGCAGCATGAATGCAGCCTTCAAAATGGGAAAGCAAGGCTAGTTCCAGCAGGCCCCCGTTTCCATGGGCACATGCAGCAAACACCCGTGTGGTTTCTACCAAGTCTAAAGAGACACAGGTTACCCTGTGTTTCCTCCCCTGAATCAACTTCTCGAAGTAGGGTGTTCTGCATCAAGCGAACTGCCTCAACCAAGGAACGCCGCAGCTGCTCCTCTGGGCCTGTGGCTATCCAAAAGCCTGCAGTGTCACAGGAAGAGCAGGACTGTCTTAAATGGCAGTTAGAACGCACGCCCACTATCTCTGGGAGGCACGGTGACTTCAGGCAGGAGCTCCTGGATGGAATGCGAAGCCGAGGGTTACTCTGAGTTCAGGTCAGACTAGGGCAATGCGTCAGACTTCGACGCCATGAGGGACGTGCCACAACGGTGTTCGTGAACGTGTGCGAGTGCTGAGGAAATTAAGCTGCTCCCAAAGAGAGTGCAGTGCGTTTCCCTACTCTCGGCATACACAGAGGGGCTCTAAAGGGCTACGGGCCTGGATGTTGCTTAGCAGACCCAGGTGGGCCTGGGGGTACTCAGTGTTCCTGCCGGGAGCAGGGTGCCCACGCTAGCCTCCTAGGTGTCCAGAAAACTGTGCTGCCGTGGAAGTTACCCAGAGCAGAGGCCACCGCCTCATGGAAACTGCTGCACGCCTCCGCTTGTGCACGGCAAATCAGGGCCTTACTTCCAGGCATCTGTTCAGGCTGGGTGTGCCGTTAGCGACAACGCATGGTGAGATGCTGACTTTCTCCTCAGGCAGAGTGACTTCGGGTACGAGGTCCTCGAAGTACTCAAAGCACACTGTTTTCTCACGGAAGCTCACACAAGGGCCATGACAAAGTCGGACTCTCCAGAAATGTTGTCCTGAGGCTGTTCGAGGACTCCGGAAATGTAGCTCTCCTCAAGGAACATACAGGGTGTTGCCCATCAATCGGCAGGCACAGAGGGCCTCCGAGGGTTCAAGCAACGGGTCTCGAAGTGGCTCAGCCGGCCCACGGGGGTGTGGAGGTAGTCAGTGAACTTGGAGCGAAAGTGATGCATACCGGAGAGGCCTAAGAGTCCTCAAAAGTGTACTTCCTTTCACATCAAGCATATAAGCGACTAAGAACTCATGGAAACAGCTGCCTGCCTCCCTTTCTGCACGGCTACTAGGGGCCAAACCTGGAGGCAAGTTTTCACGTTGAGATTCCCTATAGCGCTAGAGCTTGTCAGGCGGACCACAACCGCGGCCACGGAAGCACCTGGTTCAGACAGAACGGACGCATACTTTTCCGCAAAGCATTCTTACAGGGTTGACAGGCCTGTCAAGAGCAGGGAATGTCAGGTAGCTTCAAGGCAGCATGAATGCAGCCTTCAAAATGGGACAGCAAGGCTAGTTCCAGCAGGAACCCGTTTCCATGGGCACACTCAGCATACACTCCTGTGGTTTCTACCAAGTCTAAAGAGACACAGGTTACCCTGTGTTTCCTCCCCTGAATCAACTTCTCGAAGTAGGGTGTTCTGCATCAAGCGAACTGCCTCAACCAAGGAACGCCGCAGCTGCTCCTCTGGGCCTGTGGCTATCCAAAAGCCTGCAGTGTCACAGGAAGAGCAGGACTGTCTTAAATGGCAGTTAGAACGCACGCCCACTATCTCTGGGAGGCACGGTGACTTCAGGCAGGAGCTCCTGGATGGAATGCGAAGCCGAGGGTTACTCTGAGTTCAGGTCAGACTAGGGCAATGCGTCAGACTTCGACGCCATGAGGGACGTGCCACAACGGTGTTCGTGAACGTGTGCGAGTGCTGAGGAAATTAAGCTGCTCCCAAAGAGAGTGCAGTGCGTTTCCCTACTCTCGGCATACACAGAGGGGCTCTAAAGGGCTACGGGCCTGGATGTTGCTTAGCAGACCCAGGTGGGCCTGGGGGTACTCAGTGTTCCTGCCGGGAGCAGGGTGCCCACGCTAGCCTCCTAGGTGTCCAGAAAACTGTGCTGCCGTGGAAGTTACCCAGAGCAGAGGTCACCGCCTCATGGAAACTGCTGCACGCCTCCGCTTGTGCACGGCAAATCAGGGCCTTACTTCCAGGCATCTGTTCAGGCTGGGTGTGCCGTTAGCGACACCGCATGGTGAGATGCTGACTTTCTCCTCAGGCAGAGTGACTTCGGGTACGAGGTCCTCGAAGTACTCAAAGCACACTGTTTTCTCACGGAAGCTCACACAAGGGCCATGACAAAGTCGGACTCGCCATAAATGTTGTCCTGAGGCTGTTCGAAGACTGTGGAAATGTACCTCTCCTCAAGGAACGTACAGGGTGTTGCCCATCACGCGGCATGCACAGAGGGCCTCCGAGGGATCAACCAACGGGTCTCGAAGTGGCTCAGCATGCCCACGGGGGTGTGGAGGTACTCAGTGAACTTGGAGGAAAGTGATACGTACCCGAGAGGCCTACAAGTCCTCAAAAGTGTACTTCCTTTCACATCAAGCATGTAAGCGACTAAGAACTGATGGAAACAGCTGCCTGCCTCCCTTTCTGCACGGCTACTAGTGACCTAACCTGGAGGCAAGTTTTCACGTTGAGATTCCCTTTAGCTCTAGAGCTTGTCAGGCAGACCACAACCGCGGCCACGGAAGCATCTGGCTCAGACAGAACAGACTCATACTTTTCAGCGAAGCATTCTTACAGGGTTGACAGGCCTGTCAAGAGCAGGGAATGTCAGGTAGCTTCAAGGCAGCATGAATGCAGCCTTCAAAATGGGAAAGCAAGGCTAGTTCCAGCAGGCCCCCGTTTCCATGGGCACATGCAGCAAACACCCGTGTGGTTTCTACCAAGTCTAAAGAGACACAGGTTACCCTGTGTTTCCTCCCCTGAATCAACTTCTCGATGTAGGGTGTTCTGCATCAAGCGAACTGCCTCAACCAAGGAACGCCGCAGCTGCTCCTCTGGGCCTGTGGCTATCCAAAAGCCTGCAGTGTCACAGGAAGAGCAGGACTGTCTTAAATGGCAGTTAGAACGCACGCCCACTATCTCTGGGAGGCACGGTGACTTCAGGCAGGAGCTTCTAGATGGAATGCGAAGCCGAGGGTTACTCTGAGTTCAGCTCAGACTAGGGCAATGCGTCAGACTTCGACGCCATGAGGGAAGTGCCACAACGGTGTTCCTGAACGTGTGCGAGTGGTGAGGAAATTAAGCTGCTCCCAAAGAGAGTGCAGTGCGTTTCCCTACGCTCGGCATACACAGAGGGGCTGTAAAGGGCTACGGGCCTGAATGTTACTTAGCAGACCCAGGTGGGCCTGGGGGTACTCAGTGTTCCTGCCGGGAGCAGGGTGCCCACGCTAGCCTCTTAGGTGTCCAGAAAACTGTGCTGCCGTGGAAGTTACCCAGAGCAGAGGCCACCGCCTCATGGAAACTGCTGCACGCCTCCGCTTCTGCACGGCAGGTCAGGGCCTTACTTCCAGGCATCTGTTCAGGCTGGGTGTGCCGTTAGCGACAACGCATGGTGAGATGCTGACTTTCTCCTCAGGCAGAGTGACTTCGGGTACGAGGTCCTCGAAGTACTCAAAGCACACTCTTTTCTCACGGAAGCTCACACAAGGGCCATGACAAAGTCGGACTCGCCATAAATGTTGTCCTGAGGCTGTTCGAGGACTCCGGAAATGTAGCTCTCCTCAAGGAACATACAGGGTGTTGCCCATCAATCGGCAGGCACAGAGGGCCTCCGAGGGTTCAAGCAACGGGTCTCGAAGTGGCTCAGCCGGCCCACGGGGGTGTGGAGGTAGTCAGTGAACTTGGAGCGAAAGTGATGCATACCGGAGAGGCCTAAGAGTCCTCAAAAGTGTACTTCCTTTCACATCAAGCATATAAGCGACTAAGAACTCATGGAAACAGCTGCCTGCCTCCCTTTCTGCACGGCTACTAGGGGCCAAACCTGGAGGCAAGTTTTCACGTTGAGATTCCCTATAGCGCTAGAGCTTGTCAGGCGGACCACAACCGCGGCCACGGAAGCACCTGGTTCAGACAGAACGGACGCATACTTTTCCGCAAAGCATTCTTACAGGGTTGACAGGCCTGTCAAGAGCAGGGAATGTCAGGTAGCTTCAAGGCAGCATGAATGCAGCCTTCAAAATGGGACAGCAAGGCTAGTTCCAGCAGGAACCCGTTTCCATGGGCACACTCAGCATACACTCCTGTGGTTTCTACCAAGTCTAAAGAGACACAGGTTACCCTGTGTTTCCTCCCCTGAATCAACTTCTCGAAGTAGGGTGTTCTGCATCAAGCGAACTGCCTCAACCAAGGAACGCCGCAGCTGCTCCTCTGGGCCTGTGGCTATCCAAAAGCCTGCAGTGTCACAGGAAGAGCAGGACTGTCTTAAATGGCAGTTAGAACGCACGCCCACTATCTCTGGGAGGCACGGTGACTTCAGGCAGGAGCTCCTGGATGGAATGCGAAGCCGAGGGTTACTCTGAGTTCAGGTCAGACTAGGGCAATGCGTCAGACTTCGACGCCATGAGGGACGTGCCACAACGGTGTTCGTGAACGTGTGCGAGTGCTGAGGAAATTAAGCTGCTCCCAAAGAGAGTGCAGTGCGTTTCCCTACTCTCGGCATACACAGAGGGGCTCTAAAGGGCTACGGGCCTGGATGTTGCTTAGCAGACCCAGGTGGGCCTGGGGGTACTCAGTGTTCCTGCCGGGAGCAGGGTGCCCACGCTAGCCTCCTAGGTGTCCAGAAAACTGTGCTGCCGTGGAAGTTACCCAGAGCAGAGGCCACCGCCTCATGGAAACTGCTGCACGCCTCCGCTTCTGCACGGCAAGTCAGGGCCTTACTTCCAGGCATCTGTTCAGGCTGGGTGTGCCGTTAGCGACAACGCATGGTGAGATGCTGACTTTCTCCTCAGGCAGAGTGACTTCGGGTACGAGGTCCTCGAAGTACTCAAAGCACACTGTTTTCTCACGGAAGCTCACACAAGGGCCATGACAAAGTCGGACTCGCCATAAATGTTGTCCTGAGGCTGTTCGAAGACTGTGGAAATGTACCTCTCCTCAAGGAACGTACAGGGTGTTGCCCATCACGCGGCATGCACAGAGGGCCTCCGAGGGATCAACCAACGGGTCTCGAAGTGGCTCAGCAGGCCCACGGGGGTGTGGAGGTACTGAACTTGGAGGAAAGTGATACGTACCCGAGAGGCCTACAAGTCCTCAAAAGTGTACTTCCTTTCACATAAAGCATGTAAGCGACTAAGAACTGATGGAAACAGCTGCCTGCCTCCCTTTCTGCACGGCTACTAGGGGCCAAACCTGGAGGCAAGTTTTCACGTTGAGATTCCCTATAGCGCTAGAGCTTGTCAGGCGGACCACAACCGCGGCCACGGAAGCACCTGGTTCAGACAGAACGGACGCATACTTTTCCGCAAAGCATTCTTACAGGGTTGACAGGCCTGTCAAGAGCAGGGAATGTCAGGTAGCTTCAAGGCAGCATGAATGCAGCCTTCAAAATGGGACAGCAAGGCTAGTTCCAGCAGGAACCCGTTTCCATGGGCACACTCAGCATACACTCCTGTGGTTTCTACCAAGTCTAAAGAGACACAGGTTACCCTGTGTTTCCTCCCCTGAATCAACTTCTCGAAGTAGGGTGTTCTGCATCAAGCGAACTGCCTCAACCAAGGAACGCCGCAGCTGCTCCTCTGGGCCTGTGGCTATCCAAAAGCCTGCAGTGTCACAGGAAGAGCAGGACTGTCTTAAATGGCAGTTAGAACGCACGCCCACTATCTCTGGGAGGCACGGTGACTTCAGGCAGGAGCTCCTGGATGGAATGCGAAGCCGAGGGTTACTCTGAGTTCAGGTCAGACTAGGGCAATGCGTCAGACTTCGACGCCATGAGGGACGTGCCACAACGGTGTTCGTGAACGTGTGCGAGTGCTGAGGAAATTAAGCTGCTCCCAAAGAGAGTGCAGTGCGTTTCCCTACTCTCGGCATACACAGAGGGGCTCTAAAGGGCTACGGGCCTGGATGTTGCTTAGCAGACCCAGGTGGGCCTGGGGGTACTCAGTGTTCCTGCCGGGAGCAGGGTGCCCACGCTAGCCTCCTAGGTGTCCAGAAAACTGTGCTGCCGTGGAAGTTACCCAGAGCAGAGGCCACCGCCTCATGGAAACTGCTGCACGCCTCCGCTTGTGCACGGCAAATCAGGGCCTTACTTCCAGGCATCTGTTCAGGCTGGGTGTGCCGTTAGCGACAACGCATGGTGAGATGCTGACTTTCTCCTCAGGCAGAGTGACTTCGGGTACGAGGTCCTCGAAGTACTCAAAGCACACTGTTTTCTCACGGAAGCTCACACAAGGGCCATGACAAAGTCGGACTCGCCATAAATGTTGTCTTGAGGCTGTTCGAAGACTGTGGAAATGTACCTCTCCTCAAGGAACGTACAGGGTGTTGCCCATCACGCGGCATGCACAGAGGGCCTCCGAGGGATCAACCAACGGGTCTCGAAGTGGCTCAGCAGGCCCACGGGGGTGTGGAGGTACTCAGTGAACTTGGAGGAAAGTGATACGTACCCGAGAGGCCTACAAGTCCTCAAAAGTGTACTTCCTTTCACATCAAGCATGTAAGCGACTAAGAACTGATGGAAACAGCTGCCTGCCTCCCTTTCTGCACGGCTACTAGTGACCTAACCTGGAGGCAAGTTTTCACGTTGAGATTCCCTTTAGCTCTAGAGCTTGTCAGGCAGACCACAACCGCGGCCACGGAAGCATCTGGCCCAGACAGAACAGACTCATACTTTTCAGCGAAGCATTCTTACAGGGTTGACAGGCCTGTCAAGAGCAGGGAATGTCAGGTAGCTTCAAGGCAGCATGAATGCAGCCTTCAAAATGGGACAGCAAGGCTAGTTCCAGCAGGCCCCCGTTTCCATGGGCACATGCAGCAAACACCCGTGTGGTTTCTACCAAGTCTAAAGAGACACAGGTTACCCTGTGTTTCCTCCCCTGAATCAACTTCTCGAAGTAGGATGTTCTGCATCAAGCGAACTGCCTCAACCAAGGAACGCCGCAGCTGCTCCTCTGGGCCTGTGGCTATCCAAAAGCCTGCAGTGTCACAGGAAGAGCAGGACTGTCTTAAATGGCAGTTAGAACGCACGCCCACTATCTCTGGGAGGCACGGTGACTTCAGGCAGGAGCTTCTAGATGGAATGCGAAGCCGAGGGTTACTCTGAGTTCAGCTCAGACTAGGGCAATGCGTCAGACTTCGACGCCATGAGGGAAGTGCCACAACGGTGTTCCTGAACGTGTGCGAGTGGTGAGGAAATTAAGCTGCTCCCAAAGAGAGTGCAGTGCGTTTCCCTACTCTCGGCATACACGGAGGGGCTCTAAAGGGCTACGGGCCTGAATGTTACTTAGCAGACCCAGGTGGGCCTGGGGGTACTCAGTGTTCCTGCCGGGAGCAGGGTGCCCACGCTAGCCTCCTAGGTGTCCAGAAAACTGTGCTGCCGTGGAAGTTACCCAGAGCAGAGGCCACCGCCTCATGGAAACTGCTGCACGCCTCCGCTTCTGCACGGCAGGTCAGGGCCTTACTTCCAGGCATCTGTTCAGGCTGGGTGTGCCGTTAGCGACAACGCATGGTGAGATGCTGACTTTCTCCTCAGGCAGAGTGACTTCGGGTACGAGGTCCTTGAAGTACTCAAAGCACACTGTTTTCTCACGGAAGCTCACACAAGGGCCATGACAAAGTCGGACTCGCCATAAATGTTGTCCTGAGGCTGTTCGAAGACTGTGGAAATGTACCTCTCCTCAAGGAACGTACAGGGTGTTGCCCATCACGCGGCATGCACAGAGGGCCTCCGAGGGATCAACCAACGGGTCTCGAAGTGGCTCAGCAGGCCCACGGGGGTGTGGAGGTACTCAGTGAACTTGGAGGAAAGTGATACGTACCCGAGAGGCCTACAAGTCCTCAAAAGTGTACTTCCTTTCACATAAAGCATGTAAGCGACTAAGAACTGATGGAAACAGCTGCCTGCCTCCCTTTCTGCACGGCTACTAGTGACCTAACCTGGAGGCAAGTTTTCACGTTGAGATTCCCTTTAGCTCTAGAGCTTGTCAGGCAGACCACAACCGCGGCCACGGAAGCATCTGGCTCAGACAGAACAGACTCATACTTTTCAGCGAAGCATTCTTACAGAGTTGACAGGCCTGTCAAGAGCAGGGAATGTCAGGTAGCTTCAAGGCAGCATGAATGCAGCCTTCAAAATGGGAAAGCAAGGCTAGTTCCAGCAGGCCCCCGTTTCCATGGGCACATGCAGCAAACACCCGTGTGGTTTCTACCAACTCTAAAGAGACACAGGTTACCCTGTGTTTCCTCCCCTGAATCAACTTCTCGAAGTAGGGTGTTCTGCATCAAGCGAACTGCCTCAACCAAGGAACGCCGCAGCTGCTCCTCTGGGCCTGTGGCTATCCAAAAGCCTGCAGTGTCACAGGAAGAGCAGGACTGTCTTAAATGGCAGTTAGAACGCACGCCCACTATCTCTGGGAGGCACGGTGACTTCAGGCAGGAGCTTCTAGATGGAATGCGAAGCCGAGGGTTACTCTGAGTTCAGCTCAGACTAGGGCAATGCGTCAGACTTCGACGCCATGAGGGAAGTGCCACAACGGTGTTCCTGAACGTGTGCGAGTGGTGAGGAAGTTAAGCTGCTCCCAAAGAGAGTGCAGTGCGTTTCCCTACGCTCGGCATACACAGAGGGGCTGTAAAGGGCTACGGGCCTGAATGTTACTTAGCAGACCCAGGTGGGCCTGGGGGTACTCAGTGTTCCTGCCGGGAGCAGGGTGCCCACGCTAGCCTCCTAGGTGTCCAGAAAACTGTGCTGCCGTGGAAGTTACCCAGAGCAGAGGCCACCGCCTCATGGAAACTGCTGCACGCCTCCGCTTCTGCACGGCAGGTCAGGGCCTTACTTCCAGGCATCTGTTCAGGCTGGGTGTGCCGTTAGCGACAACGCATGGTGAGATGCTGACTTTCTCCTCAGGCAGAGTGACTTCGGGTACGAGGTCCTCGAAGTACTCAAAGCACACTGTTTTCTCACGGAAGCTCACACAAGGGCCATGACAAAGTCGGACTCGCCATAAATGTTGTCCTGAGGCTGTTCGAAGACTGTGGAAATGTACCTCTCCTCAAGGAACGTACAGGGTGTTGCCCATCACGCGGCATGCACAGAGGGCCTCCGAGGGATCAACCAACGGGTCTCGAAGTGGCTCAGCAGGCCCACGGGGGTGTGGAGGTACTCAGTGAACTTGGAGGAAAGTGATACGTACCCGAGAGGCCTACAAGTCCTCAAAAGTGTACTTCCTTTCACATCAAGCATGTAAGCGACTAAGAACTGATGGAAACAGCTGCCTGCCTCCCTTTCTGCACGGCTACTAGTGACCTAACCTGGAGGCAAGTTTTCACGTTGAGATTCCCTTTAGCTCTAGAGCTTGTCAGGCAGACCACAACCGCGGCCACGGAAGCATCTGGCTCAGACAGAACAGACTCATACTTTTCAGCGAAGCATTCTTACAGGGTTGACAGGCCTGTCAAGAGCAGGGAATGTCAGGTAGCTTCAAGGCAGCATGAATGCAGCCTTCAAAATGGGACAGCAAGGCTAGTTCCAGCAGGCCCCCGTTTCCATGGGCACATGCAGCAAACACCCGTGTGGTTTCTACCAAGTCTAAAGAGACACAGGTTACCCTGTGTTTCCTCCCCTGAATCAACTTCTCGAAGTAGGGTGTTCTGCATCAAGCGAACTGCCTCAACCAAGGAACGCCGCAGCTGCTCCTCTGGGCCTGTGGCTATCCAAAAGCCTGCAGTGTCACAGGAAGAGCAGGACTGTCTTAAATGGCAGTTAGAACGCACGCCCACTATCTCTGGGAGGCACGGTGACTTCAGGCAGGAGCTTCTAGATGGAATGCGAAGCCGAGGGTTACTCTGAGTTCAGCTCAGACTAGGGCAATGCGTCAGACTTCGACGCCATGAGGGAAGTGCCACAACGGTGTTCCTGAACGTGTGCGAGTGGTGAGGAAATTAAGCTGCTCCCAAAGAGAGTGCAGTGCGTTTCCCTACGCTCGGCATACACAGAGGGGCTGTAAAGGGCTACGGGCCTGAATGTTACTTAGCAGACCCAGGTGGGCCTGGGGGTACTCAGTGTTCCTGCCGGGAGCAGGGTGCCCACGCTAGCCTCCTAGGTGTCCAGAAAACTGTGCTGCCGTGGAAGTTACCCAGAGCAGAGGCCACCGCCTCATGGAAACTGCTGCACGCCTCCGCTTCTGCACGGCAGGTCAGGGCCTTACTTCCAGGCATCTGTTCAGGCTGGGTGTGCCGTTAGCGACACCGCATGGTGAGATGCTGACTTTCTCCTCAGGCAGAGTGACTTCGGGTACGAGGTCCTCGAAGTACTCAAAGCACACTGTTTTCTCACGGAAGCTCACACAAGGGCCATGACAAAGTCGGATTCGCCATAAATGTTGTCCTGAGGCTGTTCGAGGACTCCGGAAATGTAGCTCTCCTCAAGGAACATACAGGGTGTTGCCCATCAATCGGCAGGCACAGAGGGCCTCCGAGGGTTCAAGCAACGGGTCTCGAAGTGGCTCAGCCGGCCCACGGGGGTGTGGAGGTAGTCAGTGAACTTGGAGCGAAAGTGATGCATACCGGAGAGGCCTAAGAGTCCTCAAAAGTGTACTTCCTTTCACATCAAGCATATAAGCGACTAAGAACTCATGGAAACAGCTGCCTGCCTCCCTTTCTGCACGGCTACTAGGGGCCAAACCTGGAGGCAAGTTTTCACGTTGAGATTCCCTATAGCGCTAGAGCTTGTCAGGCGGACCACAACCGCGGCCACGGAAGCACCTGGTTCAGACAGAACGGACGCATACTTTTCCGCAAAGCATTCTTACAGGGTTGACAGGCCTGTCAAGAGCAGGGAATGTCAGGTAGCTTCAAGGCAGCATGAATGCAGCCTTCAAAATGGGACAGCAAGGCTAGTTCCAGCAGGAACCCGTTTCCATGGGCACACTCAGCATACACTCCTGTGGTTTCTACCAAGTCTAAAGAGACACAGGTTACCCTGTGTTTCCTCCCCTGAATCAACTTCTCGAAGTAGGGTGTTCTGCATCAAGCGAACTGCCTCAACCAAGGAACGCCGCAGCTGCTCCTCTGGGCCTGTGGCTATCCAAAAGCCTGCAGTGTCACAGGAAGAGCAGGACTGTCTTAAATGGCAGTTAGAACGCACGCCCACTATCTCTGGGAGGCACGGTGACTTCAGGCAGGAGCTCCTGGATGGAATGCGAAGCCGAGGGTTACTCTGAGTTCAGGTCAGACTAGGGCAATGCGTCAGACTTCGACGCCATGAGGGACGTGCCACAACGGTGTTCGTGAACGTGTGCGAGTGCTGAGGAAATTAAGCTGCTCCCAAAGAGAGTGCAGTGCGTTTCCCTACTCTCGGCATACACAGAGGGGCTCTAAAGGGCTACGGGCCTGGATGTTGCTTAGCAGACCCAGGTGGGCCTGGGGGTACTCAGTGTTCCTGCCGGGAGCAGGGTGCCCACGCTAGCCTCCTAGGTGTCCAGAAAACTGTGCTGCCGTGGAAGTTACCCAGAGCAGAGGTCACCGCCTCATGGAAACTGCTGCTCGCCTCCGCTTGTGCACGGCAAATCAGGGCCTTACTTCCAGGCATCTGTTCAGGCTGGGTGTGCCGTTAGCGACAACGCATGGTGAGATGCTGACTTTCTCCTCAGGCAGAGTGACTTCGGGTACGAGGTCCTCGAAGTACTCAAAGCACACTGTTTTCTCACGGAAGCTCACACAAGGGCCATGACAAAGTCGGACTCGCCATAAATGTTGTCCTGAGGCTGTTCGAAGACTGTGGAAATGTACCTCTCCTCAAGGAACGTACAGGGTGTTGCCCATCACGCGGCATGCACAGAGGGCCTCCGAGGGATCAACCAACGGGTCTCGAAGTGGCTCAGCATGCCCACGGGGGTGTGGAGGTACTCAGTGAACTTGGAGGAAAGTGATACGTACCCGAGAGGCCTACAAGTCCTCAAAAGTGTACTTCCTTTCACATCAAGCATGTAAGCGACTAAGAACTGATGGAAACAGCTGCCTGCCTCCCTTTCTGCACGGCTACTAGTGACCTAACCTGGAGGCAAGTTTTCACGTTGAGATTCCCTTTAGCTCTAGAGCTTGTCAGGCAGACCACAACCGCGGCCACGGAAGCATCTGGCTCAGACAGAACAGACTCATACTTTTCAGCGAAGCATTCTTACAGGGTTGACAGGCCTGTCAAGAGCAGGGAATGTCAGGTAGCTTCAAGGCAGCATGAATGCAGCCTTCAAAATGGGAAAGCAAGGCTAGTTCCAGCAGGCCCCCGTTTCCATGGGCACATGCAGCAAACACCCGTGTGGTTTCTACCAAGTCTAAAGAGACACAGGTTACCCTGTGTTTCCTCCCCTGAATCAACTTCTCGAAGTAGGGTGTTCTGCATCAAGCGAACTGCCTCAACCAAGGAACGCCGCAGCTGCTCCTCTGGGCCTGTGGCTATCCAAAAGCCTGCAGTGTCACAGGAAGAGCAGGACTGTCTTAAATGGCAGTTAGAACGCACGCCCACTATCTCTGGGAGGCACGGTGACTTCAGGCAGGAGCTCCTGGATGGAATGCGAAGCCGAGGGTTACTCTGAGTTCAGGTCAGACTAGGGCAATGCGTCAGACTTCGACGCCATGAGGGACGTGCCACAACGGTGTTCGTGAACGTGTGCGAGTGCTGAGGAAATTAAGCTGCTCCCAAAGAGAGTGCAGTGCGTTTCCCTACTCTCGGCATACACAGAGGGGCTCTAAAGGGCTACGGGCCTGGATGTTGCTTAGCAGACCCAGGTGGGCCTGGGGGTACTCAGTGTTCCTGCCGGGAGCAGGGTGCCCACGCTAGCCTCCTAGGTGTCCAGAAAACTGTGCTGCCGTGGAAGTTACCCAGAGCAGAGGCCACCGCCTCATGGAAACTGCTGCACGCCTCCGCTTGTGCACGGCAAATCAGGGCCTTACTTCCAGGCATCTGTTCAGGCTGGGTGTGCCGTTAGCGACAACGCATGGTGAGATGCTGACTTTCTCCTCAGGCAGAGTGACTTCGGGTACGAGGTCCTCGAAGTACTCAAAGCACACTGTTTTCTCACGGAAGCTCACACAAGGGCCATGACAAAGTCGGACTCGCCATAAATGTTGTCCTGAGGCTGTTCGAAGACTGTGGAAATGTACCTCTCCTCAAGGAACGTACAGGGTGTTGCCCATCACGCGGCATGCACAGAGGGCCTCCGAGGGATCAACCAACGGGTCTCGAAGTGGCTCAGCAGGCCCACGGGGGTGTGGAGGTACTGAACTTGGAGGAAAGTGATACGTACCCGAGAGGCCTACAAGTCCTCAAAAGTGTACTTCCTTTCACATAAAGCATGTAAGCGACTAAGAACTGATGGAAACAGCTGCCTGCCTCCCTTTCTGCACGGCTACTAGGGGCCAAACCTGGAGGCAAGTTTTCACGTTGAGATTCCCTATAGCGCTAGAGCTTGTCAGGCGGACCACAACCGCGGCCACGGAAGCACCTGGTTCAGACAGAACGGACGCATACTTTTCCGCAAAGCATTCTTACAGGGTTGACAGGCCTGTCAAGAGCAGGGAATGTCAGGTAGCTTCAAGGCAGCATGAATGCAGCCTTCAAAATGGGACAGCAAGGCTAGTTCCAGCAGGAACCCGTTTCCATGGGCACACTCAGCATACACTCCTGTGGTTTCTAACAAGTCTAAAGAGACACAGGTTACCCTGTGTTTCCTCCCCTGAATCAACTTCTCGAAGTAGGGTGTTCTGCATCAAGCGAACTGCCTCAACCAAGGAACGCCGCAGCTGCTCCTCTGGGCCTGTGGCTATCCAAAAGCCTGCAGTGTCACAGGAAGAGCAGGACTGTCTTAAATGGCAGTTAGAACGCACGCCCACTATCTCTGGGAGGCACGGTGACTTCAGGCAGGAGCTCCTGGATGGAATGCGAAGCCGAGGGTTACTCTGAGTTCAGGTCAGACTAGGGCAATGCGTCAGACTTCGACGCCATGAGGGACGTGCCACAACGGTGTTCGTGAACGTGTGCGAGTGCTGAGGAAATTAAGCTGCTCCCAAAGAGAGTGCAGTGCGTTTCCCTACTCTCGGCATACACAGAGGGGCTCTAAAGGGCTACGGGCCTGGATGTTGCTTAGCAGACCCAGGTGGGCCTGGGGGTACTCAGTGTTCCTGCCGGGAGCAGGGTGCCCACGCTAGCCTCCTAGGTGTCCAGAAAACTGTGCTGCCGTGGAAGTTACCCAGAGCAGAGGCCACCGCCTCATGGAAACTGCTGCACGCCTCCGCTTGTGCACGGCAAATCAGGGCCTTACTTCCAGGCATCTGTTCAGGCTGGGTGTGCCGTTAGCGACAACGCATGGTGAGATGCTGACTTTCTCCTCAGGCAGAGTGACTTCGGGTACGAGGTCCTCGAAGTACTCAAAGCACACTCTTTTCTCACGGAAGCTCACACAAGGGCCATGACAAAGTCGGACTCGCCATAAATGTTGTCCTGAGGCTGTTCGAAGACTGTGGAAATGTACCTCTCCTCAAGGAACGTACAGGGTGTTGCCCATCACGCGGCATGCACAGAGGGCCTCCGAGGGATCAACAAACGGGTCTCGAAGTGGCTCAGCAGGCCCACGGGGGTGTGGAGGTACTGAACTTGGAGGAAAGTGATACGTACCCGAGAGGCCTACAAGTCCTCAAAAGTGTACTTCCTTTCACATAAAGCATGTAAGCGACTAAGAACTGATGGAAACAGCTGCCTGCCTCCCTTTCTGCACGGCTACTAGGGGCCAAACCTGGAGGCAAGTTTTCACGTTGAGATTCCCTATAGCGCTAGAGCTTGTCAGGCGGACCACAACCGCGGCCACGGAAGCACCTGGTTCAGACAGAACGGACGCATACTTTTCCGCAAAGCATTCTTACAGGGTTGACAGGCCTGTCAAGAGCAGGGAATGTCAGGTAGCTTCAAGGCAGCATGAATGCAGCCTTCAAAATGGGACAGCAAGGCTAGTTCCAGCAGGAACCCGTTTCCATGGGCACACTCAGCATACACTCCTGTGGTTTCTACCAAGTCTAAAGAGACACAGGTTACCCTGTGTTTCCTCCCCTGAATCAACTTCTCGAAGTAGGGTGTTCTGCATCAAGCGAACTGCCTCAACCAAGGAACGCCGCAGCTGCTCCTCTGGGCCTGTGGCTATCCAAAAGCCTGCAGTGTCACAGGAAGAGCAGGACTGTCTTAAATGGCAGTTAGAACGCACGCCCACTATCTCTGGGAGGCACGGTGACTTCAGGCAGGAGCTCCTGGATGGAATGCGAAGCCGAGGGTTACTCTGAGTTCAGGTCAGACTAGGGCAATGCGTCAGACTTCGACGCCATGAGGGACGTGCCACAACGGTGTTCGTGAACGTGTGCGAGTGCTGAGGAAATTAAGCTGCTCCCAAAGAGAGTGCAGTGCGTTTCCCTACTCTCGGCATACACAGAGGGGCTCTAAAGGGCTACGGGCCTGGATGTTGCTTAGCAGACCCAGGTGGGCCTGGGGGTACTCAGTGTTCCTGCCGGGAGCAGGGTGCCCACGCTAGCCTCCTAGGTGTCCAGAAAACTGTGCTGCCGTGGAAGTTACCCAGAGCAGAGGCCACCGCCTCATGGAAACTGCTGCACGCCTCCGCTTGTGCACGGCAAATCAGGGCCTTACTTCCAGGCATCTGTTCAGGCTGGGTGTGCCGTTAGCGACAACGCATGGTGAGATGCTGACTTTCTCCTCAGGCAGAGTGACTTCGGGTACGAGGTCCTCGAAGTACTCAAAGCACACTGTTTTCTCACGGAAGCTCACACAAGGGCCATGACAAAGTCGGACTCTCCAGAAATGTTGTCCTGAGGCTGTTCGAAGACTGTGGAAATGTACCTCTCCTCAAGGAACGTACAGGGTGTTGCCCATCACGCGGCATGCACAGAGGGCCTCCGAGGGATCAACCAACGGGTCTCGAAGTGGCTCAGCAGGCCCACGGGGGTGTGGAGGTACTCAGTGAACTTGGAGGAAAGTGATACGTACCCGAGAGGCCTACAAGTCCTCAAAAGTGTACTTCCTTTCACATCAAGCATGTAAGCGACTAAGAACTGATGGAAACAGCTGCCTGCCTCCCTTTCTGCACGGCTACTAGTGACCTAACCTGGAGGCAAGTTTTCACGTTGAGATTCCCTTTAGCTCTAGAGCTTGTCAGGCAGACCACAACTGCGGCCACGGAAGCATCTGGCTCAGACAGAACAGACTCATACTTTTCAGCGAAGCATTCTTACAGGGTTGACAGGCCTGTCAAGAGCAGGGAATGTCAGGTAGCTTCAAGGCAGCATGAATGCAGCCTTCAAAATGGGAAAGCAAGGCTAGTTCCAGCAGGCCCCCGTTTCCATGGGCACATGCAGCAAACACCCGTGTGGTTTCTACCAAGTCTAAAGAGACACAGGTTACCCTGTGTTTCCTCCCCTGAATCAACTTCTCGAAGTAGGGTGTTCTGCATCAAGCGAACTGCCTCAACCAAGGAACGCCGCAGCTGCTCCTCTGGGCCTGTGGCTATCCAAAAGCCTGCAGTGTCACAGGAAGAGCAGGACTGTCTTAAATGGCAGTTAGAACGCACGCCCACTATCTCTGGGAGGCACGGTGACTTCAGGCAGGAGCTCCTGGATGGAATGCGAAGCCGAGGGTTACTCTGAGTTCAGGTCAGACTAGGGCAATGCGTCAGACTTCGACGCCATGAGGGACGTGCCACAACGGTGTTCGTGAACGTGTGCGAGTGCTGAGGAAATTAAGCTGCTCCCAAAGAGAGTGCAGTGCGTTTCCCTACTCTCGGCATACACAGAGGGGCTCTAAAGGGCTACGGGCCTGGATGTTGCTTAGCAGACCCAGGTGGGCCTGGGGGTACTCAGTGTTCCTGCCGGGAGCAGGGTGCCCACGCTAGCCTCCTAGGTGTCCAGAAAACTGTGCTGCCGTGGAAGTTACCCAGAGCAGAGGCCACCGCCTCATGGAAACTGCTGCACGCCTCCGCTTGTGCACGGCAAATCAGGGCCTTACTTCCAGGCATCTGTTCAGGCTGGGTGTGCCGTTAGCGACAACGCATGGTGAGATGCTGACTTTCTCCTCAGGCAGAGTGACTTCGGGTACGAGGTCCTCGAAGTACTCAAAGCACACTGTTTTCTCACGGAAGCTCACACAAGGGCCATGACAAAGTCGGACTCGCCATAAATGTTGTCCTGAGGCTGTTCGAAGACTGTGGAAATGTACCTCTCCTCAAGGAACGTACAGGGTGTTGCCCATCACGCGGCATGCACAGAGGGCCTCCGAGGGATCAACCAACGGGTCTCGAAGTGGCTCAGCAGGCCCACGGGGGTGTGGAGGTACTGAACTTGGAGGAAAGTGATACGTACCCGAGAGGCCTACAAGTCCTCAAAAGTGTACTTCCTTTCACATAAAGCATGTAAGCGACTAAGAACTGATGGAAACAGCTGCCTGCCTCCCTTTCTGCACGGCTACTAGGGGCCAAACCTGGAGGCAAGTTTTCACGTTGAGATTCCCTATAGCGCTAGAGCTTGTCAGGCGGACCACAACCGCGGCCACGGAAGCACCTGGTTCAGACAGAACGGACGCATACTTTTCCGCAAAGCATTCTTACAGGGTTGACAGGCCTGTCAAGAGCAGGGAATGTCAGGTAGCTTCAAGGCAGCATGAATGCAGCCTTCAAAATGGGACAGCAAGGCTAGTTCCAGCAGGCCCCCGTTTCCATGGGCACACTCAGCATACACTCCTGTGGTTTCTACCAAGTCTAAAGAGACACAGGTTACCCTGTGTTTCCTCCCCTGAATCAACTTCTCGAAGTAGGGTGTTCTGCATCAAGCGAACTGCCTCAACCAAGGAACGCCGCAGCTGCTCCTCTGGGCCTGTGGCTATCCAAAAGCCTGCAGTGTCACAGGAAGAGCAGGACTGTCTTAAATGGCAGTTAGAACGCACGCCCACTATCTCTGGGAGGCACGGTGACTTCAGGCAGGAGCTCCTGGATGGAATGCGAAGCCGAGGGTTACTCTGAGTTCAGGTCAGACTAGGGCAATGCGTCAGACTTCGACGCCATGAGGGACGTGCCACAACGGTGTTCGTGAACGTGTGCGAGTGCTGAGGAAATTAAGCTGCTCCCAAAGAGAGTGCAGTGCGTTTCCCTACTCTCGGCATACACAGAGGGGCTCTAAAGGGCTACGGGCCTGGATGTTGCTTAGCAGACCCAGGTGGGCCTGGGGGTACTCAGTGTTCCTGCCGGGAGCAGGGTGCCCACGCTAGCCTCCTAGGTGTCCAGAAAACTGTGCTGCCGTGGAAGTTACCCAGAGCAGAGGCCACCGCCTCATGGAAACTGCTGCACGCCTCCGCTTGTGCACGGCAAATCAGGGCCTTACTTCCAGGCATCTGTTCAGGCTGGGTGTGCCGTTAGCGACAACGCATGGTGAGATGCTGACTTTCTCCTCAGGCAGAGTGACTTCGGGTACGAGGTCCTCGAAGTACTCAAAGCACACTGTTTTCTCTCGGAAGCTCACACAAGGGCCATGACAAAGTCGGACTCTCCAGAAATGTTGTCCTGAGGCTGTTCGAAGACTGTGGAAATGTACCTCTCCTCAAGGAACGTACAGGGTGTTGCCCATCACGCGGCATGCACAGAGGGCCTCCGAGGGATCAACCAACGGGTCTCGAAGTGGCTCAGCAGGCCCACGGGGGTGTGGAGGTACTCAGTGAACTTGGAGGAAAGTGATACGTACCCGAGAGGCCTACAAGTCCTCAAAAGTGTACTTCCTTTCACATCAAGCATGTAAGCGACTAAGAACTGATGGAAACAGCTGCCTGCCTCCCTTTCTGCACGGCTACTAGTGACCTAACCTGGAGGCAAGTTTTCACGTTGAGATTCCCTTTAGCTCTAGAGCTTGTCAGGCAGACCACAACCGCGGCCACGGAAGCATCTGGCTCAGACAGAACAGACTCATACTTTTCAGCGAAGCATTCTTACAGGGTTGACAGGCCTGTCAAGAGCAGGGAATGTCAGGTAGCTTCAAGGCAGCATGAATGCAGCCTTCAAAATGGGACAGCAAGGCTAGTTCCAGCAGGAACCCGTTTCCATGGGCACACTCAGCATACACTCCTGTGGTTTCTACCAAGTCTAAAGAGACACAGGTTACCCTGTGTTTCCTCCCCTGAATCAACTTCTCGAAGTAGGGTGTTCTGCATCAAGCGAACTGCCTCAACCAAGGAACGCCGCAGCTGCTCCTCTGGGCCTGTGGCTATCCAAAAGCCTGCAGTGTCACAGGAAGAGCAGGACTGTCTTAAATGGCAGTTAGAACGCACGCCCACTATCTCTGGGAGGCACGGTGACTTCAGGCAGGAGCTCCTGGATGGAATGCGAAGCCGAGGGTTACTCTGAGTTCAGGTCAGACTAGGGCAATGCGTCAGACTTCGACGCCATGAGGGACGTGCCACAACGGTGTTCGTGAACGTGTGCGAGTGCTGAGGAAATTAAGCTGCTCCCAAAGAGAGTGCAGTGCGTTTCCCTACTCTCGGCATACACAGAGGGGCTCTAAAGGGCTACGGGCCTGGATGTTGCTTAGCAGACCCAGGTGGGCCTGGGGGTACTCAGTGTTCCTGCCGGGAGCAGGGTGCCCACGCTAGCCTCCTAGGTGTCCAGAAAACTGTGCTGCCGTGGAAGTTACCCAGAGCAGAGGCCACCGCCTCATGGAAACTGCTGCACGCCTCCGCTTGTGCACGGCAAATCAGGGCCTTACTTCCAGGCATCTGTTCAGGCTGGGTGTGCCGTTAGCGACAACGCATGGTGAGATGCTGACTTTCTCCTCAGGCAGAGTGACTTCGGGTACGAGGTCCTCGAAGTACTCAAAGCACACTGTTTTCTCACGGAAGCTCACACAAGGGCCATGACAAAGTCGGACTCGCCATAAATGTTGTCTTGAGGCTGTTCGAAGACTGTGGAAATGTACCTCTCCTCAAGGAACGTACAGGGTGTTGCCCATCACGCGGCATGCACAGAGGGCCTCCGAGGGATCAACCAACGGGTCTCGAAGTGGCTCAGCAGGCCCACGGGGGTGTGGAGGTACTCAGTGAACTTGGAGGAAAGTGATACGTACCCGAGAGGCCTACAAGTCCTCAAAAGTGTACTTCCTTTCACATCAAGCATGTAAGCGACTAAGAACTGATGGAAACAGCTGCCTGCCTCCCTTTCTGCACGGCTACTAGTGACCTAACCTGGAGGCAAGTTTTCACGTTGAGATTCCCTTTAGCTCTAGAGCTTGTCAGGCAGACCACAACCGCGGCCACGGAAGCATCTGGCTCAGACAGAACAGACTCATACTTTTCAGCGAAGCATTCTTACAGGGTTGACAGGCCTGTCAAGAGCAGGGAATGTCAGGTAGCTTCAAGGCAGCATGAATGCAGCCTTCAAAATGGGAAAGCAAGGCTAGTTCCAGCAGGCCCCCGTTTCCATGGGCACATGCAGCAAACACCCGTGTGGTTTCTACCAAGTCTAAAGAGACACAGGTTACCCTGTGTTTCCTCCCCTGAATCAACTTCTCGAAGTAGGGTGTTCTGCATCAAGCGAACTGCCTCAACCAAGGAACGCCGCAGCTGCTCCTCTGGGCCTGTGGCTATCCAAAAGCCTGCAGTGTCACAGGAAGAGCAGGACTGTCTTAAATGGCAGTTAGAACGCACGCCCACTATCTCTGGGAGGCACGGTGACTTCAGGCAGGAGCTCCTGGATGGAATGCGAAGCCGAGGGTTACTCTGAGTTCAGGTCAGACTAGGGCAATGCGTCAGACTTCGACGCCATGAGGGACGTGCCACAACGGTGTTCGTGAACGTGTGCGAGTGCTGAGGAAATTAAGCTGCTCCCAAAGAGAGTGCAGTGCGTTTCCCTACTCTCGGCATACACAGAGGGGCTCTAAAGGGCTACGGGCCTGGATGTTGCTTAGCAGACCCAGGTGGGCCTGGGGGTACTCAGTGTTCCTGCCGGGAGCAGGGTGCCCACGCTAGCCTCCTAGGTGTCCAGAAAACTGTGCTGCCGTGGAAGTTACCCAGAGCAGAGGCCACCGCCTCATGGAAACTGCTGCACGCCTCCGCTTGTGCACGGCAAATCAGGGCCTTACTTCCAGGCATCTGTTCAGGCTGGGTGTGCCGTTAGCGACAACGCATGGTGAGATGCTGACTTTCTCCTCAGGCAGAGTGACTTCGGGTACGAGGTCCTCGAAGTACTCAAAGCACACTGTTTTCTCACGGAAGCTCACACAAGGGCCATGACAAAGTCGGACTCGCCATAAATGTTGTCCTGAGGCTGTTCGAAGACTGTGGAAATGTACCTCTCCTCAAGGAACGTACAGGGTGTTGCCCATCACGCGGCATGCACAGAGGGCCTCCGAGGGATCAACCAACGGGTCTCGAAGTGGCTCAGCAGGCCCACGGGGGTGTGGAGGTACTGAACTTGGAGGAAAGTGATACGTACCCGAGAGGCCTACAAGTCCTCAAAAGTGTACTTCCTTTCACATAAAGCATGTAAGCGACTAAGAACTGATGGAAACAGCTGCCTGCCTCCCTTTCTGCACGGCTACTAGGGGCCAAACCTGGAGGCAAGTTTTCACGTTGAGATTCCCTATAGCGCTAGAGCTTGTCAGGCGGACCACAACCGCGGCCACGGAAGCACCTGGTTCAGACAGAACGGACGCATACTTTTCCGCAAAGCATTCTTACAGGGTTGACAGGCCTGTCAAGAGCAGGGAATGTCAGGTAGCTTCAAGGCAGCATGAATGCAGCCTTCAAAATGGGACAGCAAGGTTAGTTCCAGCAGGAACCCGTTTCCATGGGCACACTCAGCATACACTCCTGTGGTTTCTACCAAGTCTAAAGAGACACAGGTTACCCTGTGTTTCCTCCCCTGAATCAACTTCTCGAAGTAGGGTGTTCTGCATCAAGCGAACTGCCTCAACCAAGGAACGCCGCAGCTGCTCCTCTGGGCCTGTGGCTATCCAAAAGCCTGCAGTGTCACAGGAAGAGCAGGACTGTCTTAAATGGCAGTTAGAACGCACGCCCACTATCTCTGGGAGGCACGGTGACTTCAGGCAGGAGCTCCTGGATGGAATGCGAAGCCGAGGGTTACTCTGAGTTCAGGTCAGACTAGGGCAATGCGTCAGACTTCGACGCCATGAGGGACGTGCCACAACGGTGTTCGTGAACGTGTGCGAGTGCTGAGGAAATTAAGCTGCTCCCAAAGAGAGTGCAGTGCGTTTCCCTACTCTCGGCATACACAGAGGGGCTCTAAAGGGCTACGGGCCTGGATGTTGCTTAGCAGACCCAGGTGGGCCTGGGGGTACTCAGTGTTCCTGCCGGGAGCAGGGTGCCCTCGCTAGCCTCCTAGGTGTCCAGAAAACTGTGCTGCCGTGGAAGTTACCCAGAGCAGAGGCCACCGCCTCATGGAAACTGCTGCACGCCTCCGCTTGTGCACGGCAAATCAGGGCCTTACTTCCAGGCATCTGTTCAGGCTGGGTGTGCCGTTAGCGACAACGCATGGTGAGATGCTGACTTTCTCCTCAGGCAGAGTGACTTCGGGTACGAGGTCCTCGAAGTACTCAAAGCACACTGTTTTCTCACGGAAGCTCACACAAGGGCCATGACAAAGTCGGACTCTCCAGAAATGTTGTCCTGAGGCTGTTCGAAGACTGTGGAAATGTACCTCTCCTCAAGGAACGTACAGGGTGTTGCCCATCACGCGGCATGCACAGAGGGCCTCCGAGGGATCAACCAATGGGTCTCGAAGTGGCTCAGCAGGCCCACGGGGGTGTGGAGGTACTCAGTGAACTTGGAGGAAAGTGATACGTACCCGAGAGGCCTACAAGTCCTCAAAAGTGTACTTCCTTTCACATAAAGCATGTAAGCGACTAAGAACTGATGGAAACAGCTGCCTGCCTCCCTTTCTGCACGGCTACTAGGGGCCAAACCTGGAGGCAAGTTTTCACGTTGAGATTCCCTATAGCGCTAGAGCTTGTCAGGCGGACCACAACCGCGGCCACGGAAGCACCTGGTTCAGACAGAACGGACGCATACTTTTCCGCAAAGCATTCTTACAGGGTTGACAGGCCTGTCAAGAGCAGGGAATGTCAGGTAGCTTCAAGGCAGCATGAATGCAGCCTTCAAAATGGGACAGCAAGGCTAGTTCCAGCAGAAACCCGTTTCCATGGGCACACTCAGCATACACTCCTGTGGTTTCTACCAAGTCTAAAGAGACACAGGTTACCCTGTGTTTCCTCCCCTGAATCAACTTCTCGAAGTAGGGTGTTCTGCATCAAGCGAACTGCCTCAACCAAGGAACGCCGCAGCTGCTCCTCTGGGCCTGTGGCTATCCAAAAGCCTGCAGTGTCACAGGAAGAGCAGGACTGTCTTAAATGGCAGTTAGAACGCACGCCCACTATCTCTGGGAGGCACGGTGACTTCAGGCAGGAGCTCCTGGATGGAATGCGAAGCCGAGGGTTACTCTGAGTTCAGGTCAGACTAGGGCAATGCGTCAGACTTCGACGCCATGAGGGACGTGCCACAACGGTGTTCGTGAACGTGTGCGAGTGCTGAGGAAATTAAGCTGCTCCCAAAGAGAGTGCAGTGCGTTTCCCTACTCTCGGCATACACAGAGGGGCTCTAAAGGGCTACGGGCCTGGATGTTGCTTAGCAGACCCAGGTGGGCCTGGGGGTACTCAGTGTTCCTGCCGGGAGCAGGGTGCCCACGCTAGCCTCCTAGGTGTCCAGAAAACTGTGCTGCCGTGGAAGTTACCCAGAGCAGAGGCCACCGCCTCATGGAAACTGCTGCACGCCTCCGCTTGTGCACGGCAAATCAGGGCCTTACTTCCAGGCATCTGTTCAGGCTGGGTGTGCCGTTAGCGACAACGCATGGTGAGATGCTGACTTTCTCCTCAGGCAGAGTGACTTCGGGTACGAGGTCCTCGAAGTACTCAAAGCACACTGTTTTCTCACGGAAGCTCACACAAGGGCCATGACAAAGTCGGACTCTCCAGAAATGTTGTCCTGAGGCTGTTCGAAGACTGTGGAAATGTACCTCTCCTCAAGGAACGTACAGGGTGTTGCCCATCACGCGGCATGCACAGAGGGCCTCCGAGGGATCAACCAACGGGTCTCGAAGTGGCTCAGCAGGCCCACGGGGGTGTGGAGGTACTCAGTGAACTTGGAGGAAAGTGATACGTACCCGAGAGGCCTACAAGTCCTCAAAAGTGTACTTCCTTTCACATCAAGCATGTAAGCGACTAAGAACTGATGGAAACAGCTGCCTGCCTCCCTTTCTGCACGGCTACTAGTGACCTAACCTGGAGGCAAGTTTTCACGTTGAGATTCCCTTTAGCTCTAGAGCTTGTCAGGCAGACCACAACCGCGGCCACGGAAGCATCTGGCTCAGACAGAACAGACTCATACTTTTCAGCGAAGCATTCTTACAGGGTTGACAGGCCTGTCAAGAGCAGGGAATGTCAGGTAGCTTCAAGGCAGCATGAATGCAGCCTTCAAAATGGGAAAGCAAGGCTAGTTCCAGCAGGCCCCCGTTTCCATGGGCACATGCAGCAAACACCCGTGTGGTTTCTACCAAGTCTAAAGAGACACAGGTTACCCTGTGTTTCCTCCCCTGAATCAACTTCTCGAAGTAGGGTGTTCTGCATCAAGCGAACTGCCTCAACCAAGGAACGCCGCAGCTGCTCCTCTGGGCCTGTGGCTATCCAAAAGCCTGCAGTGTCACAGGAAGAGCAGGACTGTCTTAAATGGCAGTTAGAACGCACGCCCACTATCTCTGGGAGGCACGGTGACTTCAGGCAGGAGCTCCTGGATGGAATGCGAAGCCGAGGGTTACTCTGAGTTCAGGTCAGACTAGGGCAATGCGTCAGACTTCGACGCCATGAGGGACGTGCCACAACGGTGTTCGTGAACGTGTGCGAGTGCTGAGGAAATTAAGCTGCTCCCAAAGAGAGTGCAGTGCGTTTCCCTACTCTCGGCATACACAGAGGGGCTCTAAAGGGCTACGGGCCTGGATGTTGCTTAGCAGACCCAGGTGGGCCTGGGGGTACTCAGTGTTCCTGCCGGGAGCAGGGTGCCCACGCTAGCCTCCTAGGTGTCCAGAAAACTGTGCTGCCGTGGAAGTTACCCAGAGCAGAGGCCACCGCCTCATGGAAACTGCTGCACGCCTCCGCTTGTGCACGGCAGGTCAGGGCCTTACTTCCAGGCATCTGTTCAGGCTGGGTGTGCCGTTAGCGACAACGCATGGTGAGATGCTGACTTTCTCCTCAGGCAGAGTGACTTCGGGTACGAGGTCCTCGAAGTACTCAAAGCACACTCTTTTCTCACGGAAGCTCACACAAGGGCCATGACAAAGTCGGACTCGCCATAAATGTTGTCCTGAGGCTGTTCGAAGACTGTGGAAATGTACCTCTCCTCAAGGAACGTACAGGGTGTTGCCCATCACGCGGCATGCACAGAGGGCCTCCGAGGGATCAACCAACGGGTCTCGAAGTGGCTCAGCAGGCCCACGGGGGTGTGGAGGTACTGAACTTGGAGGAAAGTGATACGTACCCGAGAGGCCTACAAGTCCTCAAAAGTGTACTTCCTTTCACATCAAGCATGTAAGCGACTAAGAACTGATGGAAACAGCTGCCTGCCTCCCTTTCTGCACGGCTACTAGTGACCTAACCTGGAGGCAAGTTTTCACGTTGAGATTCCCTTTAGCTCTAGAGCTTGTCAGGCAGACCACAACCGCGGCCACGGAAGCATCTGGCTCAGACAGAACAGACTCATACTTTTCAGCGAAGCATTCTTACAGGGTTGACAGGCCTGTCAAGAGCAGGGAATGTCAGGTAGCTTCAAGGCAGCATGAATGCAGCCTTCAAAATGGGACAGCAAGGCTAGTTCCAGCAGAAACCCGTTTCCATGGGCACACTCAGCATACACTCCTGTGGTTTCTACCAAGTCTAAAGAGACACAGGTTACCCTGTGTTTCCTCCCCTGAATCAACTTCTCGAAGTAGGGTGTTCTGCATCAAGCGAACTGCCTCAACCAAGGAACGCCGCAGCTGCTCCTCTGGGCCTGTGGCTATCCAAAAGCCTGCAGTGTCACAGGAAGAGCAGGACTGTCTTAAATGGCAGTTAGAACGCACGCCCACTATCTCTGGGAGGCACGGTGACTTCAGGCAGGAGCTCCTGGATGGAATGCGAAGCCGAGGGTTACTCTGAGTTCAGGTCAGACTAGGGCAATGCGTCAGACTTCGACGCCATGAGGGACGTGCCACAACGGTGTTCGTGAACGTGTGCGAGTGCTGAGGAAATTAAGCTGCTCCCAAAGAGAGTGCAGTGCGTTTCCCTACTCTCGGCATACACAGAGGGGCTCTAAAGGGCTACGGGCCTGGATGTTGCTTAGCAGACCCAGGTGGGCCTGGGGGTACTCAGTGTTCCTGCCGGGAGCAGGGTGCCCACGCTAGCCTCCTAGGTGTCCAGAAAACTGTGCTGCCGTGGAAGTTACCCAGAGCAGAGGCCACCGCCTCATGGAAACTGCTGCACGCCTCCGCTTGTGCACGGCAAATCAGGGCCTTACTTCCAGGCATCTGTTCAGGCTGGGTGTGCCGTTAGCGACAACGCATGGTGAGATGCTGACTTTCTCCTCAGGCAGAGTGACTTCGGGTACGAGGTCCTCGAAGTACTCAAAGCACACTGTTTTCTCTCGGAAGCTCACACAAGGGCCATGACAAAGTCGGACTCTCCAGAAATGTTGTCCTGAGGCTGTTCGAAGACTGTGGAAATGTACCTCTCCTCAAGGAACGTACAGGGTGTTGCCCATCACGCGGCATGCACAGAGGGCCTCCGAGGGATCAACCAACGGGTCTCGAAGTGGCTCAGCAGGCCCACGGGGGTGTGGAGGTACTCAGTGAACTTGGAGGAAAGTGATACGTACCCGAGAGGCCTACAAGTCCTCAAAAGTGTACTTCCTTTCACATCAAGCATGTAAGCGACTAAGAACTCATGGAAACAGCTGCCTGCCTCCCTTTCTGCACGGCTACTAGTGACCTAACCTGGAGGCAAGTTTTCACGTTGAGATTCCCTTTAGCTCTAGAGCTTGTCAGGCAGACCACAACCGCGGCCACGGAAGCATCTGGCTCAGACAGAACAGACTCATACTTTTCAGCGAAGCATTCTTACAGGGTTGACAGGCCTGTCAAGAGCAGGGAATGTCAGGTAGCTTCAAGGCAGCATGAATGCAGCCTTCAAAATGGGACAGCAAGGCTAGTTCCAGCAGGAACCCGTTTCCATGGGCACACTCAGCATACACTCCTGTGGTTTCTACCAAGTCTAAAGAGACACAGGTTACCCTGTGTTTCCTCCCCTGAATCAACTTCTCGAAGTAGGGTGTTCTGCATCAAGCGAACTGCCTCAACCAAGGAACGCCGCAGCTGCTCCTCTGGGCCTGTGGCTATCCAAAAGCCTGCAGTGTCACAGGAAGAGCAGGACTGTCTTAAATGGCAGTTAGAACGCACGCCCACTATCTCTGGGAGGCACGGTGACTTCAGGCAGGAGCTCCTGGATGGAATGCGAAGCCGAGGGTTACTCTGAGTTCAGGTCAGACTAGGGCAATGCGTCAGACTTCGACGCCATGAGGGACGTGCCACAACGGTGTTCGTGAACGTGTGCGAGTGCTGAGGAAATTAAGCTGCTCCCAAAGAGAGTGCAGTGCGTTTCCCTACTCTCGGCATACACAGAGGGGCTCTAAAGGGCTACGGGCCTGGATGTTGCTTAGCAGACCCAGGTGGGCCTGGGGGTACTCAGTGTTCCTGCCGGGAGCAGGGTGCCCACGCTAGCCTCCTAGGTGTCCAGAAAACTGTGCTGCCGTGGAAGTTACCCAGAGCAGAGGCCACCGCCTCATGGAAACTGCTGCACGCCTCCGCTTGTGCACGGCAAATCAGGGCCTTACTTCCAGGCATCTGTTCAGGCTGGGTGTGCCGTTAGCGACAACGCATGGTGAGATGCTGACTTTCTCCTCAGGCAGAGTGACTTCGGGTACGAGGTCCTCGAAGTACTCAAAGCACACTGTTTTCTCACGGAAGCTCACACAAGGGCCATGACAAAGTCGGACTCTCCAGAAATGTTGTCCTGAGGCTGTTCGAAGACTGTGGAAATGTACCTCTCCTCAAGGAACGTACAGGGTGTTGCCCATCACGCGGCATGCACAGAGGGCCTCCGAGGGATCAACCAACGGGTCTCGAAGTGGCTCAGCATGCCCACGGGGGTGTGGAGGTACTCAGTGAACTTGGAGGAAAGTGATACGTACCCGAGAGGCCTACAAGTCCTCAAAAGTGTACTTCCTTTCACATAAAGCATGTAAGCGACTAAGAACTGATGGAAACAGCTGCCTGCCTCCCTTTCTGCACGGCTACTAGGGGCCAAACCTGGAGGCAAGTTTTCACGTTGAGATTCCCTATAGCGCTAGAGCTTGTCAGGCGGACCACAACCGCGGCCACGGAAGCACCTGGTTCAGACAGAACGGACGCATACTTTTCCGCAAAGCATTCTTACAGGGTTGACAGGCCTGTCAAGAGCAGGGAATGTCAGGTAGCTTCAAGGCAGCATGAATGCAGCCTTCAAAATGGGACAGCAAGGCTAGTTCCAGGAGAAACCCGTTTCCATGGGCACACTCAGCATACACTTCTGTGGTTTCTACCAAGTCTAAAGAGACACAGGTTACCCTGTGTTTCCTCCCCTGAATCAACTTCTCGAAGTAGGGTGTTCTGCATCAAGCGAACTGCCTCAACCAAGGAACGCCGCAGCTGCTCCTCTGGGCCTGTGGCTATCCAAAAGCC
Organism: Pseudorca crassidens; assembly: GCF_039906515.1. Classification (NCBI taxonomy): domain Eukaryota; kingdom Metazoa; phylum Chordata; class Mammalia; order Artiodactyla; family Delphinidae; genus Pseudorca; species Pseudorca crassidens. Next base: position 51,180,928 of record NC_090312.1, read on the forward strand.
TGCAGTGTCACAGGAAGAGCAGGACTGTCTTAAATGGCAGTTAGAACGCACGCCCACTATCTCTGGGAGGCACGGTGACTTCAGGCAGGAGCTCCTGGATGGAATGCGAAGCCGAGGGTTACTCTGAGTTCAGGTCAGACTAGGGCAATGCGTCAGACTTCGACGCCATGAGGGACGTGCCACAACGGTGTTCGTGAACGTGTGCGAGTGCTGAGGAAATTAAGCTGCTCCCAAAGAGAGTGCAGTGCGTTTCCCTACTCTCGGCATACACAGAGGGGCTCTAAAGGGCTACGGGCCTGGATGTTGCTTAGCAGACCCAGGTGGGCCTGGGGGTACTCAGTGTTCCTGCCGGGAGCAGGGTGCCCACGCTAGCCTCCTAGGTGTCCAGAAAACTGTGCTGCCGTGGAAGTTACCCAGAGCAGAGGCCACCGCCTCATGGAAACTGCTGCACGCCTCCGCTTGTGCACGGCAAATCAGGGCCTTACTTCCAGGCATCTGTTCAGGCTGGGTGTGCCGTTAGCGACAACGCATGGTGAGATGCTGACTTTCTCCTCAGGCAGAGTGACTTCGGGTACGAGGTCCTCGAAGTACTCAAAGCACACTGTTTTCTCACGGAAGCTCACACAAGGGCCATGACAAAGTCGGACTCTCCAGAAATGTTGTCCTGAGGCTGTTCGAAGACTGTGGAAATGTACCTCTCCTCAAGGAACGTACAGGGTGTTGCCCATCACGCGGCATGCACAGAGGGCCTCCGAGGGATCAACCAACGGGTCTCGAAGTGGCTCAGCAGGCCCACGGGGGTGTGGAGGTACTCAGTGAACTTGGAGGAAAGTGATACGTACCCGAGAGGCCTACAAGTCCTCAAAAGTGTACTTCCTTTCACATCAAGCATGTAAGCGACTAAGAACTGATGGAAACAGCTGCCTGCCTCCCTTTCTGCACGGCTACTAGTGACCTAACCTGGAGGCAAGTTTTCACGTTGAGATTCCCTTTAGCTCTAGAGCTTGTCAGGCAGACCACAACCGCGGCCACGGAAGCATCTGGCTCAGACAGAACAGACTCATACTTTTCAGCGAAGCATTCTTACAGGGTTGACAGGCCTGTCAAGAGCAGGGAATGTCAGGTAGCTTCAAGGCAGCATGAATGCAGCCTTCAAAATGGGAAAGCAAGGCTAGTTCCAGCAGGCCCCCGTTTCCATGGGCACATGCAGCAAACACCCGTGTGGTTTCTACCAAGTCTAAAGAGACACAGGTTACCCTGTGTTTCCTCCCCTGAATCAACTTCTCGAAGTAGGGTGTTCTGCATCAAGCGAACTGCCTCAACCAAGGAACGCCGCAGCTGCTCCTCTGGGCCTGTGGCTATCCAAAAGCCTGCAGTGTCACAGGAAGAGCAGGACTGTCTTAAATGGCAGTTAGAACGCACGCCCACTATCTCTGGGAGGCACGGTGACTTCAGGCAGGAGCTCCTGGATGGAATGCGAAGCCGAGGGTTACTCTGAGTTCAGGTCAGACTAGGGCAATGCGTCAGACTTCGACGCCATGAGGGACGTGCCACAACGGTGTTCGTGAACGTGTGCGAGTGCTGAGGAAATTAAGCTGCTCCCAAAGAGAGTGCAGTGCGTTTCCCTACTCTCGGCATACACAGAGGGGCTCTAAAGGGCTACGGGCCTGGATGTTGCTTAGCAGACCCAGGTGGGCCTGGGGGTACTCAGTGTTCCTGCCGGGAGCAGGGTGCCCACGCTAGCCTCCTAGGTGTCCAGAAAACTGTGCTGCCGTGGAAGTTACCCAGAGCAGAGGCCACCGCCTCATGGAAACTGCTGCACGCCTCCGCTTGTGCACGGCAAATCAGGGCCTTACTTCCAGGCATCTGTTCAGGCTGGGTGTGCCGTTAGCGACAACGCATGGTGAGATGCTGACTTTCTCCTCAGGCAGAGTGACTTCGGGTACGAGGTCCTCGAAGTACTCAAAGCACACTGTTTTCTCACGGAAGCTCACACAAGGGCCATGACAAAGTCGGACTCGCCATAAATGTTGTCCTGAGGCTGTTCGAAGACTGTGGAAATGTACCTCTCCTCAAGGAACGTACAGGGTGTTGCCCATCACGCGGCATGCACAGAGGGCCTCCGAGGGATCAACCAACGGGTCTCGAAGTGGCTCAGCAGGCCCACGGGGGTGTGGAGGTACTGAACTTGGAGGAAAGTGATACGTACCCGAGAGGCCTACAAGTCCTCAAAAGTGTACTTCCTTTCACATCAAGCATGTAAGCGACTAAGAACTGATGGAAACAGCTGCCTGCCTCCCTTTCTGCACGGCTACTAGTGACCTAACCTGGAGGCAAGTTTTCACGTTGAGATTCCCTTTAGCTCTAGAGCTTGTCAGGCAGACCACAACCGCGGCCACGGAAGCATCTGGCTCAGACAGAACAGACTCATACTTTTCAGCGAAGCATTCTTACAGGGTTGACAGGCCTGTCAAGAGCAGGGAATGTCAGGTAGCTTCAAGGCAGCATGAATGCAGCCTTCAAAATGGGACAGCAAGGCTAGTTCCAGCAGGAACCCGTTTCCATGGGCACACTCAGCATACACTCCTGTGGTTTCTACCAAGTCTAAAGAGACACAGGTTACCCTGTGTTTCCTCCCCTGAATCAACTTCTCGAAGTAGGGTGTTCTGCATCAAGCGAACTGCCTCAACCAAGGAACGCCGCAGCTGCTCCTCTGGGCCTGTGGCTATCCAAAAGCCTGCAGTGTCACAGGAAGAGCAGGACTGTCTTAAATGGCAGTTAGAACGCACGCCCACTATCTCTGGGAGGCACGGTGACTTCAGGCAGGAGCTCCTGGATGGAATGCGAAGCCGAGGGTTACTCTGAGTTCAGGTCAGACTAGGGCAATGCGTCAGACTTCGACGCCATGAGGGACGTGCCACAACGGTGTTCGTGAACGTGTGCGAGTGCTGAGGAAATTAAGCTGCTCCCAAAGAGAGTGCAGTGCGTTTCCCTACTCTCGGCATACACAGAGGGGCTCTAAAGGGCTACGGGCCTGGATGTTGCTTAGCAGACCCAGGTGGGCCTGGGGGTACTCAGTGTTCCTGCCGGGAGCAGGGTGCCCACGCTAGCCTCCTAGGTGTCCAGAAAACTGTGCTGCCGTGGAAGTTACCCAGAGCAGAGGCCACCGCCTCATGGAAACTGCTGCACGCCTCCGCTTGTGCACGGCAAATCAGGGCCTTACTTCCAGGCATCTGTTCAGGCTGGGTGTGCCGTTAGCGACAACGCATGGTGAGATGCTGACTTTCTCCTCAGGCAGAGTGACTTCGGGTACGAGGTCCTCGAAGTACTCAAAGCACACTGTTTTCTCACGGAAGCTCACACAAGGGCCATGACAAAGTCGGACTCTCCAGAAATGTTGTCCTGAGGCTGTTCGAAGACTGTGGAAATGTACCTCTCCTCAAGGAACGTACAGGGTGTTGCCCATCACGCGGCATGCACAGAGGGCCTCCGAGGGATCAACCAACGGGTCTCGAAGTGGCTCAGCAGGCCCACGGGGGTGTGGAGGTACTCAGTGAACTTGGAGGAAAGTGATACGTACCCGAGAGGCCTACAAGTCCTCAAAAGTGTACTTCCTTTCACATAAAGCATGTAAGCGACTAAGAACTCATGGAAACAGCTGCCTGCCTCCCTTTCTGCACGGCTACTAGGGGCCAAACCTGGAGGCAAGTTTTCACGTTGAGATTCCCTATAGCGCTAGAGCTTGTCAGGCGGACCACAACCGCGGCCACGGAAGCACCTGGTTCAGACAGAACGGACGCATACTTTTCCGCAAAGCATTCTTACAGGGTTGACAGGCCTGTCAAGAGCAGGGAATGTCAGGTAGCTTCAAGGCAGCATGAATGCAGCCTTCAAAATGGGACAGCAAGGCTAGTTCCAGCAGAAACCCGTTTCCATGGGCACACTCAGCATACACTCCTGTGGTTTCTACCAAGTCTAAAGAGACACAGGTTACCCTGTGTTTCCTCCCCTGAATCAACTTCTCGAAGTAGGGTGTTCTGCATCAAGCGAACTGCCTCAACCAAGGAACGCCGCAGCTGCTCCTCTGGGCCTGTGGCTATCCAAAAGCCTGCAGTGTCACAGGAAGAGCAGGACTGTCTTAAATGGCAGTTAGAACGCACGCCCACTATCTCTGGGAGGCACGGTGACTTCAGGCAGGAGCTCCTGGATGGAATGCGAAGCCGAGGGTTACTCTGAGTTCAGGTCAGACTAGGGCAATGCGTCAGACTTCGACGCCATGAGGGACGTGCCACAACGGTGTTCGTGAACGTGTGCGAGTGCTGAGGAAATTAAGCTGCTCCCAAAGAGAGTGCAGTGCGTTTCCCTACTCTCGGCATACACAGAGGGGCTCTAAAGGGCTACGGGCCTGGATGTTGCTTAGCAGACCCAGGTGGGCCTGGGGGTACTCAGTGTTCCTGCCGGGAGCAGGGTGCCCACGCTAGCCTCCTAGGTGTCCAGAAAACTGTGCTGCCGTGGAAGTTACCCAGAGCAGAGGCCACCGCCTCATGGAAACTGCTGCACGCCTCCGCTTGTGCACGGCAAATCAGGGCCTTACTTCCAGGCATCTGTTCAGGCTGGGTGTGCCGTTAGCGACAACGCATGGTGAGATGCTGACTTTCTCCTCAGGCAGAGTGACTTCGGGTACGAGGTCCTCGAAGTACTCAAAGCACACTGTTTTCTCACGGAAGCTCACACAAGGGCCATGACAAAGTCGGACTCTCCAGAAATGTTGTCCTGAGGCTGTTCGAAGACTGTGGAAATGTACCTCTCCTCAAGGAACGTACAGGGTGTTGCCCATCACGCGGCATGCACAGAGGGCCTCCGAGGGATCAACCAACGGGTCTCGAAGTGGCTCAGCATGCCCACGGGGGTGTGGAGGTACTCAGTGAACTTGGAGGAAAGTGATACGTACCCGAGAGGCCTACAAGTCCTCAAAAGTGTACTTCCTTTCACATCAAGCATGTAAGCGACTAAGAACTGATGGAAACAGCTGCCTGCCTCCCTTTCTGCACGGCTACTAGTGACCTAACCTGGAGGCAAGTTTTCACGTTGAGATTCCCTTTAGCTCTAGAGCTTGTCAGGCAGACCACAACCGCGGCCACGGAAGCATCTGGCTCAGACAGAACAGACTCATACTTTTCAGCGAAGCATTCTTACAGGGTTGACAGGCCTGTCAAGAGCAGGGAATGTCAGGTAGCTTCAAGGCAGCATGAATGCAGCCTTCAAAATGGGAAAGCAAGGCTAGTTCCAGCAGGCCCCCGTTTCCATGGGCACATGCAGCAAACACCCGTGTGGTTTCTACCAAGTCTAAAGAGACACAGGTTACCCTGTGTTTCCTCCCCTGAATCAACTTCTCGAAGTAGGGTGTTCTGCATCAAGCGAACTGCCTCAACCAAGGAACGCCGCAGCTGCTCCTCTGGGCCTGTGGCTATCCAAAAGCCTGCAGTGTCACAGGAAGAGCAGGACTGTCTTAAATGGCAGTTAGAACGCACGCCCACTATCTCTGGGAGGCACGGTGACTTCAGGCAGGAGCTCCTGGATGGAATGCGAAGCCGAGGGTTACTCTGAGTTCAGGTCAGACTAGGGCAATGCGTCAGACTTCGACGCCATGAGGGACGTGCCACAACGGTGTTCGTGAACGTGTGCGAGTGCTGAGGAAATTAAGCTGCTCCCAAAGAGAGTGCAGTGCGTTTCCCTACTCTCGGCATACACAGAGGGGCTCTAAAGGGCTACGGGCCTGGATGTTGCTTAGCAGACCCAGGTGGGCCTGGGGGTACTCAGTGTTCCTGCCGGGAGCAGGGTGCCCACGCTAGCCTCCTAGGTGTCCAGAAAACTGTGCTGCCGTGGAAGTTACCCAGAGCAGAGGCCACCGCCTCATGGAAACTGCTGCACGCCTCCGCTTGTGCACGGCAAATCAGGGCCTTACTTCCAGGCATCTGTTCAGGCTGGGTGTGCCGTTAGCGACAACGCATGGTGAGATGCTGACTTTCTCCTCAGGCAGAGTGACTTCGGGTACGAGGTCCTCGAAGTACTCAAAGCACACTGTTTTCTCACGGAAGCTCACACAAGGGCCATGACAAAGTCGGACTCTCCAGAAATGTTGTCCTGAGGCTGTTCGAAGACTGTGGAAATGTACCTCTCCTCAAGGAACGTACAGGGTGTTGCCCATCACGCGGCATGCACAGAGGGCCTCCGAGGGATCAACCAACGGGTCTCGAAGTGGCTCAGCAGGCCCACGGGGGTGTGGAGGTACTGAACTTGGAGGAAAGTGATACGTACCCGAGAGGCCTACAAGTCCTCAAAAGTGTACTTCCTTTCACATCAAGCATGTAAGCGACTAAGAACTCATGGAAACAGCTGCCTGCCTCCCTTTCTGCACGGCTACTAGGGGCCAAACCTGGAGGCAAGTTTTCACGTTGAGATTCCCTATAGCGCTAGAGCTTGTCAGGCGGACCACAACCGCGGCCACGGAAGCACCTGGTTCAGACAGAACGGACGCCTACTTTTCCGCAAAGCATTCTTACAGGGTTGACAGGCCTGTCAAGAGCAGGGAATGTCAGGTAGCTTCAAGGCAGCATGAATGCAGCCTTCAAAATGGGACAGCAAGGCTAGTTCCAGCAGAAACCCGTTTCCATGGGCACACTCAGCATACACTCCTGTGGATTCTACCAAGTCTAAAGAGACACAGGTTACCCTGTGTTTCCTCCCCTGAATCAACTTCTCGAAGTAGGGTGTTCTGCATCAAGCGAACTGCCTCAACCAAGGAACGCCGCAGCTGCTCCTCTGGGCCTGTGGCTATCCAAAAGCCTGCAGTGTCACAGGAAGAGCAGGACTGTCTTAAATGGCAGTTAGAACGCACGCCCACTATCTCTGGGAGGCACGGTGACTTCAGGCAGGAGCTCCTGGATGGAATGCGAAGCCGAGGGTTACTCTGAGTTCAGGTCAGACTAGGGCAATGCGTCAGACTTCGACGCCATGAGGGACGTGCCACAACGGTGTTCGTGAACGTGTGCGAGTGCTGAGGAAATTAAGCTGCTCCCAAAGAGAGTGCAGTGCGTTTCCCTACTCTCGGCATACACAGAGGGGCTCTAAAGGGCTACGGGCCTGGATGTTGCTTAGCAGACCCAGGTGGGCCTGGGGGTACTCAGTGTTCCTGCCGGGAGCAGGGTGCCCACGCTAGCCTCCTAGGTGTCCAGAAAACTGTGCTGCCGTGGAAGTTACCCAGAGCAGAGGCCACCGCCTCATGGAAACTGCTGCACGCCTCCGCTTGTGCACGGCAAATCAGGGCCTTACTTCCAGGCATCTGTTCAGGCTGGGTGTGCCGTTAGCGACAACGCATGGTGAGATGCTGACTTTCTCCTCAGGCAGAGTGACTTCGGGTACGAGGTCCTCGAAGTACTCAAAGCACACTGTTTTCTCACGGAAGCTCACACAAGGGCCATGACAAAGTCGGACTCTCCAGAAATGTTGTCCTGAGGCTGTTCGAAGACTGTGGAAATGTACCTCTCCTCAAGGAACGTACAGGGTGTTGCCCATCACGCGGCATGCACAGAGGGCCTCCGAGGGATCAACCAACGGGTCTCGAAGTGGCTCAGCAGGCCCACGGGGGTGTGGAGGTACTCAGTGAACTTGGAGGAAAGTGATACGTACCCGAGAGGCCTACAAGTCCTCAAAAGTGTACTTCCTTTCACATCAAGCATGTAAGCGACTAAGAACTGATGGAAACAGCTGCCTGCCTCCCTTTCTGCACGGCTACTAGTGACCTAACCTGGAGGCAAGTTTTCACGTTGAGATTCCCTTTAGCTCTAGAGCTTGTCAGGCAGACCAGAACCGCGGCCACGGAAGCATCTGGCTCAGACAGAACAGACTCATACTTTTCAGCGAAGCATTCTTACAGGGTTGACAGGCCTGTCAAGAGCAGGGAATGTCAGGTAGCTTCAAGGCAGCATGAATGCAGCCTTCAAAATGGGAAAGCAAGGCTAGTTCCAGCAGGCCCCCGTTTCCATGGGCACATGCAGCAAACACCCGTGTGGTTTCTACCAAGTCTAAAGAGACACAGGTTACCCTGTGTTTCCTCCCCTGAATCAACTTCTCGAAGTAGGGTGTTCTGCATCAAGCGAACTGCCTCAACCAAGGAACGCCGCAGCTGCTCCTCTGGGCCTGTGGCTATCCAAAAGCCTGCAGTGTCACAGGAAGAGCAGGACTGTCTTAAATGGCAGTTAGAACGCACGCCCACTATCTCTGGGAGGCACGGTGACTTCAGGCAGGAGCTCCTGGATGGAATGCGAAGCCGAGGGTTACTCTGAGTTCAGGTCAGACTAGGGCAATGCGTCAGACTTCGACGCCATGAGGGACGTGCCACAACGGTGTTCGTGAACGTGTGCGAGTGCTGAGGAAATTAAGCTGCTCCCAAAGAGAGTGCAGTGCGTTTCCCTACTCTCGGCATACACAGAGGGGCTCTAAAGGGCTACGGGCCTGGATGTTGCTTAGCAGACCCAGGTGGGCCTGGGGGTACTCAGTGTTCCTACCGGGAGCAGGGTGCCCACGCTAGCCTCCTAGGTGTCCAGAAAACTGTGCTGCCATGGAAGTTACCCAGAGCAGAGGCCACCGCCTCATGGAAACTGCTGCACGCCTCCGCTTGTGCACGGCAAATCAGGGCCTTACTTCCAGGCATCTGTTCAGGCTGGGTGTGCCGTTAGCGACAACGCATGGTGAGATGCTGACTTTCTCCTCAGGCAGAGTGACTTCGGGTACGAGGTCCTCGAAGTACTCAAAGCACACTGTTTTCTCACGGAAGCTCACACAAGGGCCATGACAAAGTCGGACTCGCCATAAATGTTGTCCTGAGGCTGTTCGAAGACTGTGGAAATGTACCTCTCCTCAAGGAACGTACAGGGTGTTGCCCATCACGCGGCATGCACAGAGGGCCTCCGAGGGATCAACCAACGGGTCTCGAAGTGGCTCAGCAGGCCCACGGGGGTGTGGAGGTACTGAACTTGGAGGAAAGTGATACGTACCCGAGAGGCCTACAAGTCCTCAAAAGTGTACTTCCTTTCACATAAAGCATGTAAGCGACTAAGAACTGATGGAAACAGCTGCCTGCCTCCCTTTCTGCACGGCTACTAGGGGCCAAACCTGGAGGCAAGTTTTCACGTTGAGATTCCCTATAGCGCTAGAGCTTGTCAGGCGGACCACAACCGCGGCCACGGAAGCACCTGGTTCAGACAGAACGGACGCATACTTTTCCGCAAAGCATTCTTACAGGGTTGACAGGCCTGTCAAGAGCAGGGAATGTCAGGTAGCTTCAAGGCAGCATGAATGCAGCCTTCAAAATGGGACAGCATGGCTAGTTCCAGCAGGAACCCGTTTCCATGGGCACACTCAGCATACACTCCTGTGGTTTCTACCAAGTCTAAAGAGACACAGGTTACCCTGTGTTTCCTCCCCTGAATCAACTTCTCGAAGTAGGGTGTTCTGCATCAAGCGAACTGCCTCAACCAAGGAACGCCGCAGCTGCTCCTCTGGGCCTGTGGCTATCCAAAAGCCTGCAGTGTCACAGGAAGAGCAGGACTGTCTTAAATGGCAGTTAGAACGCACGCCCACTATCTCTGGGAGGCACGGTGACTTCAGGCAGGAGCTCCTGGATGGAATGCGAAGCCGAGGGTTACTCTGAGTTCAGGTCAGACTAGGGCAATGCGTCAGACTTCGACGCCATGAGGGACGTGCCACAACGGTGTTCGTGAACGTGTGCGAGTGCTGAGGAAATTAAGCTGCTCCCAAAGAGAGTGCAGTGCGTTTCCCTACTCTCGGCATACACAGAGGGGCTCTAAAGGGCTACGGGCCTGGATGTTGCTTAGCAGACCCAGGTGGGCCTGGGGGTACTCAGTGTTCCTGCCGGGAGCAGGGTGCCCACGCTAGCCTCCTAGGTGTCCAGAAAACTGTGCTGCCGTGGAAGTTACCCAGAGCAGAGGCCACCGCCTCATGGAAACTGCTGCACGCCTCCGCTTGTGCACGGCAAATCAGGGCCTTACTTCCAGGCATCTGTTCAGGCTGGGTGTGCCGTTAGCGACAACGCATGGTGAGATGCTGACTTTCTCCTCAGGCAGAGTGACTTCGGGTACGAGGTCCTCGAAGTACTCAAAGCACACTGTTTTCTCACGGAAGCTCACACAAGGGCCATGACAAAGTCGGACTCTCCAGAAATATTGTCCTGAGGCTGTTCGAAGACTGTGGAAATGTACCTCTCCTCAAGGAACGTACAGGGTGTTGCCCATCACGCGGCATGCACAGAGGGCCTCCGAGGGATCAACCAACGGGTCTCGAAGTGGCTCAGCAGGCCCACGGGGGTGTGGAGGTACTCAGTGAACTTGGAGGAAAGTGATACGTACCCGAGAGGCCTACAAGTCCTCAAAAGTGTACTTCCTTTCACATCAAGCATGTAAGCGACTAAGAACTGATGGAAACAGCTGCCTGCCTCCCTTTCTGCACGGCTACTAGTGACCTAACCTGGAGGCAAGTTTTCACGTTGAGATTCCCTTTAGCTCTAGAGCTTGTCAGGCAGACCACAACCGCGGCCACGGAAGCATCTGGCTCAGACAGAACAGACTCATACTTTTCAGCGAAGCATTCTTACAGGGTTGACAGGCCTGTCAAGAGCAGGGAATGTCAGGTAGCTTCAAGGCAGCATGAATGCAGCCTTCAAAATGGGACAGCAAGGCTAGTTCCAGCAGAAACCCGTTTCCATGGGCACACTCAGCATACACTCCTGTGGTTTCTACCAAGTCTAAAGAGACACAGGTTACCCTGTGTTTCCTCCCCTGAATCAACTTCTCGAAGTAGGGTGTTCTGCATCAAGCGAACTGCCTCAACCAAGGAACGCCGCAGCTGCTCCTCTGGGCCTGTGGCTATCCAAAAGCCTGCAGTGTCACAGGAAGAGCAGGACTGTCTTAAATGGCAGTTAGAACGCACGCCCACTATCTCTGGGAGGCACGGTGACTTCAGGCAGGAGCTCCTGGATGGAATGCGAAGCCGAGGGTTACTCTGAGTTCAGGTCAGACTAGGGCAATGCGTCAGACTTCGACGCCATGAGGGACGTGCCACAACGGTGTTCGTGAACGTGTGCGAGTGCTGAGGAAATTAAGCTGCTCCCAAAGAGAGTGCAGTGCGTTTCCCTACTCTCGGCATACACAGAGGGGCTCTAAAGGGCTACGGGCCTGGATGTTGCTTAGCAGACCCAGGTGGGCCTGGGGGTACTCAGTGTTCCTGCCGGGAACAGGGTGCCCACGCTAGCCTCCTAGGTGTCCAGAAAACTGTGCTGCCGTGGAAGTTACCCAGAGCAGAGGCCACCGCCTCATGGAAACTGCTGCACGCCTCCGCTTGTGCACGGCAAATCAGGGCCTTACTTCCAGGCATCTGTTCAGGCTGGGTGTGCCGTTAGCGACAACGCATGGTGAGATGCTGACTTTCTCCTCAGGCAGAGTGACTTCGGGTACGAGGTCCTCGAAGTACTCAAAGCACACTGTTTTCTCACGGAAGCTCACACAAGGGCCATGACAAAGTCGGACTCTCCAGAAATGTTGTCCTGAGGCTGTTCGAAGACTGTGGAAATGTACCTCTCCTCAAGGAACGTACAGGGTGTTGCCCATCACGCGGCATGCACAGAGGGCCTCCGAGGGATCAACCAACGGGTCTCGAAGTGGCTCAGCAGGCCCACGGGGGTGTGGAGGTACTCAGTGAACTTGGAGGAAAGTGATACGTACCCGAGAGGCCTACAAGTCCTCAAAAGTGTACTTCCTTTCACATCAAGCATGTAAGCGACTAAGAACTGATGGAAACAGCTGCCTGCCTCCCTTTCTGCACGGCTACTAGTGACCTAACCTGGAGGCAAGTTTTCACGTTGAGATTCCCTTTAGCTCTAGAGCTTGTCAGGCAGACCACAACCGCGGCCACGGAAGCATCTGGCTCAGACAGAACAGACTCATACTTTTCAGCGAAGCATTCTTACAGGGTTGACAGGCCTGTCAAGAGCAGGGAATGTCAGGTAGCTTCAAGGCAGCATGAATGCAGCCTTCAAAATGGGAAAGCAAGGCTAGTTCCAGCAGGCCCCCGTTTCCATGGGCACATGCAGCAAACACCCGTGTGGTTTCTACCAAGTCTAAAGAGACACAGGTTACCCTGTGTTTCCTCCCCTGAATCAACTTCTCGAAGTAGGGTGTTCTGCATCAAGCGAACTGCCTCAACCAAGGAACGCCGCAGCTGCTCCTCTGGGCCTGTGGCTATCCAAAAGCCTGCAGTGTCACAGGAAGAGCAGGACTGTCTTAAATGGCAGTTAGAACGCACGCCCACTATCTCTGGGAGGCACGGTGACTTCAGGCAGGAGCTCCTGGATGGAATGCGAAGCCGAGGGTTACTCTGAGTTCAGGTCAGACTAGGGCAATGCGTCAGACTTCGACGCCATGAGGGACGTGCCACAACGGTGTTCGTGAACGTGTGCGAGTGCTGAGGAAATTAAGCTGCTCCCAAAGAGAGTGCAGTGCGTTTCCCTACTCTCGGCATACACAGAGGGGCTCTAAAGGGCTACGGGCCTGGATGTTGCTTAGCAGACCCAGGTGGGCCTGGGGGTACTCAGTGTTCCTGCCGGGAGCAGGGTGCCCACGCTAGCCTCCTAGGTGTCCAGAAAACTGTGCTGCCGTGGAAGTTACCCAGAGCAGAGGCCACCGCCTCATGGAAACTGCTGCACGCCTCCGCTTGTGCACGGCAAATCAGGGCCTTACTTCCAGGCATCTGTTCAGGCTGGGTGTGCCGTTAGCGACAACGCATGGTGAGATGCTGACTTTCTCCTCAGGCAGAGTGACTTCGGGTACGAGGTCCTCGAAGTACTCAAAGCACACTGTTTTCTCACGGAAGCTCACACAAGGGCCATGACAAAGTCGGACTCGCCATAAATGTTGTCCTGAGGCTGTTCGAAGACTGTGGAAATGTACCTCTCCTCAAGGAACGTACAGGGTGTTGCCCATCACGCGGCATGCACAGAGGGCCTCCGAGGGATCAACCAACGGGTCTCGAAGTGGCTCAGCAGGCCCACGGGGGTGTGGAGGTACTGAACTTGGAGGAAAGTGATACGTACCCGAGAGGCCTACAAGTCCTCAAAAGTGTACTTCCTTTCACATCAAGCATGTAAGCGACTAAGAACTCATGGAAACAGCTGCCTGCCTCCCTTTCTGCACGGCTACTAGGGGCCAAACCTGGAGGCAAGTTTTCACGTTGAGATTCCCTATAGCGCTAGAGCTTGTCAGGCGGACCACAACCGCGGCCACGGAAGCACCTGGTTCAGACAGAACGGACGCATACTTTTCCGCAAAGCATTCTTACAGGGTTGACAGGCCTGTCAAGAGCAGGGAATGTCAGGTAGCTTCAAGGCAGCATGAATGCAGCCTTCAAAATGGGACAGCAAGGCTAGTTCCAGCAGAAACCCGTTTCCATGGGCACACTCAGCATACACTCCTGTGGTTTCTACCAAGTCTAAAGAGACACAGGTTACCCTGTGTTTCCTCCCCTGAATCAACTTCTCGAAGTAGGGTGTTCTGCATCAAGCGAACTGCCTCAACCAAGGAACGCCGCAGCTGCTCCTCTGGGCCTGTGGCTATCCAAAAGCCTGCAGTGTCACAGGAAGAGCAGGACTGTCTTAAATGGCAGTTAGAACGCACGCCCACTATCTCTGGGAGGCACGGTGACTTCAGGCAGGAGCTCCTGGATGGAATGCGAAGCCGAGGGTTACTCTGAGTTCAGGTCAGACTAGGGCAATGCGTCAGACTTCGACGCCATGAGGGACGTGCCACAACGGTGTTCGTGAACGTGTGCGAGTGCTGAGGAAATTAAGCTGCTCCCAAAGAGAGTGCAGTGCGTTTCCCTACTCTCGGCATACACAGAGGGGCTCTAAAGGGCTACGGGCCTGGATGTTGCTTAGCAGACCCAGGTGGGCCTGGGGGTACTCAGTGTTCCTGCCGGGAGCAGGGTGCCCACGCTAGCCTCCTAGGTGTCCAGAAAACTGTGCTGCCGTGGAAGTTACCCAGAGCAGAGGCCACCGCCTCATGGAAACTGCTGCACGCCTCCGCTTGTGCACGGCAAATCAGGGCCTTACTTCCAGGCATCTGTTCAGGCTGGGTGTGCCGTTAGCGACAACGCATGGTGAGATGCTGACTTTCTCCTCAGGCAGAGTGACTTCGGGTACGAGGTCCTCGAAGTACTCAAAGCACACTGTTTTCTCACGGAAGCTCACACAAGGGCCATGACAAAGTCGGACTCTCCAGAAATATTGTCCTGAGGCTGTTCGAAGACTGTGGAAATGTACCTCTCCTCAAGGAACGTACAGGGTGTTGCCCATCACGCGGCATGCACAGAGGGCCTCCGAGGGATCAACCAACGGGTCTCGAAGTGGCTCAGCAGGCCCACGGGGGTGTGGAGGTACTCAGTGAACTTGGAGGAAAGTGATACGTACCCGAGAGGCCTACAAGTCCTCAAAAGTGTACTTCCTTTCACATCAAGCATGTAAGCGACTAAGAACTGATGGAAACAGCTGCCTGCCTCCCTTTCTGCACGGCTACTAGTGACCTAACCTGGAGGCAAGTTTTCACGTTGAGATTCCCTTTAGCTCTAGAGCTTGTCAGGCAGACCACAACCGCGGCCACGGAAGCATCTGGCTCAGACAGAACAGACTCATACTTTTCAGCGAAGCATTCTTACAGGGTTGACAGGCCTGTCAAGAGCAGGGAATGTCAGGTAGCTTCAAGGCAGCATGAATGCAGCCTTCAAAATGGGAAAGCAAGGCTAGTTCCAGCAGGCCCCCGTTTCCATGGGCACATGCAGCAAACACCCGTGTGGTTTCTAACAAGTCTAAAGAGACACAGGTTACCCTGTGTTTCCTCCCCTGAATCAACTTCTCGAAGTAGGGTGTTCTGCATCAAGCGAACTGCCTCAACCAAGGAACGCCGCAGCTGCTCCTCTGGGCCTGTGGCTATCCAAAAGCCTGCAGTGTCACAGGAAGAGCAGGACTGTCTTAAATGGCAGTTAGAACGCACGCCCACTATCTCTGGGAGGCACGGTGACTTCAGGCAGGAGCTCCTAGATGGAATGCGAAGCCGAGGGTTACTCTGAGTTCAGCTCAGACTAGGGCAATGCGTCAGACTTCGACGCCATGAGGGACGTGCCACAACGGTGTTCGTGAACGTGTGCAAGTGCTGAGGAAATTAAGCTGCTCCCAAAGAGAGTGCAGTGCGTTTCCCTACTCTCGGCATACACAGAGGGGCTCTAAAGGGCTACGGGCCTGGATGTTGCTTAGCAGACCCAGGTGGGCCTGGGGGTACTCAGTGTTCCTGCCGGGAGCAGGGTGCCCACGCTAGCCTCCTAGGTGTCCAGAAAACTGTGCTGCCGTGGAAGTTACCCAGAGCAGAGGCCACCGCCTCATGGAAACTGCTGCACGCCTCCGCTTGTGCACGGCAAATCAGGGCCTTACTTCCAGGCATCTGTTCAGGCTGGGTGTGCCGTTAGCGACAACGCATGGTGAGATGCTGACTTTCTCCTCAGGCAGAGTGACTTCGGGTACGAGGTCCTCGAAGTACTCAAAGCACACTGTTTTCTCACGGAAGCTCACACAAGGGCCATGACAAAGTCGGACTCGCCATAAATGTTGTCCTGAGGCTGTTCGAAGACTGTGGAAATGTACCTCTCCTCAAGGAACGTACAGGGTGTTGCCCATCACGCGGCATGCACAGAGGGCCTCCGAGGGATCAACCAACGGGTCTCGAAGTGGCTCAGCAGGCCCACGGGGGTGTGGAGGTACTGAACTTGGAGGAAAGTGATACGTACCCGAGAGGCCTACAAGTCCTCAAAAGTGTACTTCCTTTCACATAAAGCATGTAAGCGACTAAGAACTGATGGAAACAGCTGCCTGCCTCCCTTTCTGCACGGCTACTAGGGGCCAAACCTGGAGGCAAGTTTTCACGTTGAGATTCCCTATAGCGCTAGAGCTTGTCAGGCGGACCACAACCGCGGCCACGGAAGCACCTGGTTCAGACAGAACGGACGCATACTTTTCCGCAAAGCATTCTTACAGGGTTGACAGGCCTGTCAAGAGCAGGGAATGTCAGGTAGCTTCAAGGCAGCATGAATGCAGCCTTCAAAATGGGACAGCAAGGCTAGTTCCAGCAGGAACCCGTTTCCATGGGCACACTCAGCATACACTCCTGTGGTTTCTACCAAGTCTAAAGAGACACAGGTTACCCTGTGTTTCCTCCCCTGAATCAACTTCTCGAAGTAGGGTGTTCTGCATCAAGCGAACTGCCTCAACCAAGGAACGCCGCAGCTGCTCCTCTGGGCCTGTGGCTATCCAAAAGCCTGCAGTGTCACAGGAAGAGCAGGACTGTCTTAAATGGCAGTTAGAACGCACGCCCACTATCTCTGGGAGGCACGGTGACTTCAGGCAGGAGCTCCTGGATGGAATGCGAAGCCGAGGGTTACTCTGAGTTCAGGTCAGACTAGGGCAATGCGTCAGACTTCGACGCCATGAGGGACGTGCCACAACGGTGTTCGTGAACGTGTGCGAGTGCTGAGGAAATTAAGCTGCTCCCAAAGAGAGTGCAGTGCGTTTCCCTACTCTCGGCATACACAGAGGGGCTCTAAAGGGCTACGGGCCTGGATGTTGCTTAGCAGACCCAGGTGGGCCTGGGGGTACTCAGTGTTCCTGCCGGGAGCAGGGTGCCCACGCTAGCCTCCTAGGTGTCCAGAAAACTGTGCTGCCGTGGAAGTTACCCAGAGCAGAGGCCACCGCCTCATGGAAACTGCTGCACGCCTCCGCTTGTGCACGGCAAATCAGGGCCTTACTTCCAGGCATCTGTTCAGGCTGGGTGTGCCGTTAGCGACAACGCATGGTGAGATGCTGACTTTCTCCTCAGGCAGAGTGACTTCGGGTACGAGGTCCTCGAAGTACTCAAAGCACACTGTTTTCTCACGGAAGCTCACACAAGGGCCATGACAAAGTCGGACTCGCCATAAATGTTGTCCTGAGGCTGTTCGAAGACTGTGGAAATGTACCTCTCCTCAAGGAACGTACAGGGTGTTGCCCATCACGCGGCATGCACAGAGGGCCTCCGAGGGATCAACCAACGGGTCTCGAAGTGGCTCAGCAGGCCCACGGGGGTGTGGAGGTACTGAACTTGGAGGAAAGTGATACGTACCCGAGAGGCCTACAAGTCCTCAAAAGTGTACTTCCTTTCACATCAAGCATGTAAGCGACTAAGAACTCATGGAAACAGCTGCCTGCCTCCCTTTCTGCACGGCTACTAGGGGCCAAACCTGGAGGCAAGTTTTCACGTTGAGATTCCCTATAGCGCTAGAGCTTGTCAGGCGGACCACAACCGCGGCCACGGAAGCACCTGGTTCAGACAGAACGGACGCATACTTTTCCGCAAAGCATTCTTACAGGGTTGACAGGCCTGTCAAGAGCAGGGAATGTCAGGTAGCTTCAAGGCAGCATGAATGCAGCCTTCAAAATGGGACAGCAAGGCTAGTTCCAGCAGAAACCCGTTTCCATGGGCACACTCAGCATACACTCCTGTGGTTTCTACCAAGTCTAAAGAGACACAGGTTACCCTGTGTTTCCTCCCCTGAATCAACTTCTCGAAGTAGGGTGTTCTGCATCAAGCGAACTGCCTCAACCAAGGAACGCCGCAGCTGCTCCTCTGGGCCTGTGGCTATCCAAAAGCCTGCAGTGTCACAGGAAGAGCAGGACTGTCTTAAATGGCAGTTAGAACGCACGCCCACTATCTCTGGGAGGCACGGTGACTTCAGGCAGGAGCTCCTGGATGGAATGCGAAGCCGAGGGTTACTCTGAGTTCAGGTCAGACTAGGGCAATGCGTCAGACTTCGACGCCATGAGGGACGTGCCACAACGGTGTTCGTGAACGTGTGCGAGTGCTGAGGAAATTAAGCTGCTCCCAAAGAGAGTGCAGTGCGTTTCCCTACTCTCGGCATACACAGAGGGGCTCTAAAGGGCTACGGGCCTGGATGTTGCTTAGCAGACCCAGGTGGGCCTGGGGGTACTCAGTGTTCCTGCCGGGAGCAGGGTGCCCACGCTAGCCTCCTAGGTGTCCAGAAAACTGTGCTGCCGTGGAAGTTACCCAGAGCAGAGGCCACCGCCTCATGGAAACTGCTGCACGCCTCCGCTTGTGCACGGCAAATCAGGGCCTTACTTCCAGGCATCTGTTCAGGCTGGGTGTGCCGTTAGCGACAACGCATGGTGAGATGCTGACTTTCTCCTCAGGCAGAGTGACTTCGGGTACGAGGTCCTCGAAGTACTCAAAGCACACTGTTTTCTCACGGAAGCTCACACAAGGGCCATGACAAAGTCGGACTCTCCAGAAATATTGTCCTGAGGCTGTTCGAAGACTGTGGAAATGTACCTCTCCTCAAGGAACGTACAGGGTGTTGCCCATCACGCGGCATGCACAGAGGGCCTCCGAGGGATCAACCAACGGGTCTCGAAGTGGCTCAGCAGGCCCACGGGGGTGTGGAGGTACTCAGTGAACTTGGAGGAAAGTGATACGTACCCGAGAGGCCTACAAGTCCTCAAAAGTGTACTTCCTTTCACATCAAGCATGTAAGCGACTAAGAACTGATGGAAACAGCTGCCTGCCTCCCTTTCTGCACGGCTACTAGTGACCTAACCTGGAGGCAAGTTTTCACGTTGAGATTCCCTTTAGCTCTAGAGCTTGTCAGGCAGACCACAACCGCGGCCACGGAAGCATCTGGCTCAGACAGAACAGACTCATACTTTTCAGCGAAGCATTCTTACAGGGTTGACAGGCCTGTCAAGAGCAGGGAATGTCAGGTAGCTTCAAGGCAGCATGAATGCAGCCTTCAAAATGGGAAAGCAAGGCTAGTTCCAGCAGGCCCCCGTTTCCATGGGCACATGCAGCAAACACCCGTGTGGTTTCTAACAAGTCTAAAGAGACACAGGTTACCCTGTGTTTCCTCCCCTGAATCAACTTCTCGAAGTAGGGTGTTCTGCATCAAGCGAACTGCCTCAACCAAGGAACGCCGCAGCTGCTCCTCTGGGCCTGTGGCTATCCAAAAGCCTGCAGTGTCACAGGAAGAGCAGGACTGTCTTAAATGGCAGTTAGAACGCACGCCCACTATCTCTGGGAGGCACGGTGACTTCAGGCAGGAGCTCCTAGATGGAATGCGAAGCCGAGGGTTACTCTGAGTTCAGCTCAGACTAGGGCAATGCGTCAGACTTCGACGCCATGAGGGACGTGCCACAACGGTGTTCGTGAACGTGTGCGAGTGCTGAGGAAATTAAGCTGCTCCCAAAGAGAGTGCAGTGCGTTTCCCTACTCTCGGCATACACAGAGGGGCTCTAAAGGGCTACGGGCCTGGATGTTGCTTAGCAGACCCAGGTGGGCCTGGGGGTACTCAGTGTTCCTGCCGGGAGCAGGGTGCCCACGCTAGCCTCCTAGGTGTCCAGAAAACTGTGCTGCCGTGGAAGTTACCCAGAGCAGAGGCCACCGCCTCATGGAAACTGCTGCACGCCTCCGCTTGTGCACGGCAAATCAGGGCCTTACTTCCAGGCATCTGTTCAGGCTGGGTGTGCCGTTAGCGACAACGCATGGTGAGATGCTGACTTTCTCCTCAGGCAGAGTGACTTCGGGTACGAGGTCCTCGAAGTACTCAAAGCACACTGTTTTCTCACGGAAGCTCACACAAGGGCCATGACAAAGTCGGACTCGCCATAAATGTTGTCCTGAGGCTGTTCGAAGACTGTGGAAATGTACCTCTCCTCAAGGAACGTACAGGGTGTTGCCCATCACGCGGCATGCACAGAGGGCCTCCGAGGGATCAACCAACGGGTCTCGAAGTGGCTCAGCAGGCCCACGGGGGTGTGGAGGTACTGAACTTGGAGGAAAGTGATACGTACCCGAGAGGCCTACAAGTCCTCAAAAGTGTACTTCCTTTCACATAAAGCATGTAAGCGACTAAGAACTGATGGAAACAGCTGCCTGCCTCCCTTTCTGCACGGCTACTAGGGGCCAAACCTGGAGGCAAGTTTTCACGTTGAGATTCCCTATAGCGCTAGAGCTTGTCAGGCGGACCACAACCGCGGCCACGGAAGCACCTGGTTCAGACAGAACGGACGCATACTTTTCCGCAAAGCATTCTTACAGGGTTGACAGGCCTGTCAAGAGCAGGGAATGTCAGGTAGCTTCAAGGCAGCATGAATGCAGCCTTCAAAATGGGACAGCAAGGCTAGTTCCAGCAGGAACCCGTTTCCATGGGCACACTCAGCATACACTCCTGTGGTTTCTACCAAGTCTAAAGAGACACAGGTTACCCTGTGTTTCCTCCCCTGAATCAACTTCTCGAAGTAGGGTGTTCTGCATCAAGCGAACTGCCTCAACCAAGGAACGCCGCAGCTGCTCCTCTGGGCCTGTGGCTATCCAAAAGCCTGCAGTGTCACAGGAAGAGCAGGACTGTCTTAAATGGCAGTTAGAACGCACGCCCACTATCTCTGGGAGGCACGGTGACTTCAGGCAGGAGCTCCTGGATGGAATGCGAAGCCGAGGGTTACTCTGAGTTCAGGTCAGACTAGGGCAATGCGTCAGACTTCGACGCCATGAGGGACGTGCCACAACGGTGTTCGTGAACGTGTGCGAGTGCTGAGGAAATTAAGCTGCTCCCAAAGAGAGTGCAGTGCGTTTCCCTACTCTCGGCATACACAGAGGGGCTCTAAAGGGCTACGGGCCTGGATGTTGCTTAGCAGACCCAGGTGGGCCTGGGGGTACTCAGTGTTCCTGCCGGGAGCAGGGTGCCCACGCTAGCCTCCTAGGTGTCCAGAAAACTGTGCTGCCGTGGAAGTTACCCAGAGCAGAGGCCACCGCCTCATGGAAACTGCTGCACGCCTCCGCTTGTGCACGGCAAATCAGGGCCTTACTTCCAGGCATCTGTTCAGGCTGGGTGTGCCGTTAGCGACAACGCATGGTGAGATGCTGACTTTCTCCTCAGGCAGAGTGACTTCGGGTACGAGGTCCTCGAAGTACTCAAAGCACACTCTTTTCTCACGGAAGCTCACACAAGGGCCATGACAAAGTCGGACTCTCCAGAAATATTGTCCTGAGGCTGTTCGAAGACTGTGGAAATGTACCTCTCCTCAAGGAACGTACAGGGTGTTGCCCATCACGCGGCATGCACAGAGGGCCTCCGAGGGATCAACCAACGGGTCTCGAAGTGGCTCAGCAGGCCCACGGGGGTGTGGAGGTACTCAGTGAACTTGGAGGAAAGTGATACGTACCCGAGAGGCCTACAAGTCCTCAAAAGTGTACTTCCTTTCACATCAAGCATGTAAGCGACTAAGAACTGATGGAAACAGCTGCCTGCCTCCCTTTCTGCACGGCTACTAGTGACCTAACCTGGAGGCAAGTTTTCACGTTGAGATTCCCTTTAGCTCTAGAGCTTGTCAGGCAGACCACAACCGCGGCCACGGAAGCATCTGGCTCAGACAGAACAGACTCATACTTTTCAGCGAAGCATTCTTACAGGGTTGACAGGCCTGTCAAGAGCAGGGAATGTCAGGTAGCTTCAAGGCAGCATGAATGCAGCCTTCAAAATGGGAAAGCAAGGCTAGTTCCAGCAGGCCCCCGTTTCCATGGGCACATGCAGCAAACACCCGTGTGGTTTCTAACAAGTCTAAAGAGACACAGGTTACCCTGTGTTTCCTCCCCTGAATCAACTTCTCGAAGTAGGGTGTTCTGCATCAAGCGAACTGCCTCAACCAAGGAACGCCGCAGCTGCTCCTCTGGGCCTGTGGCTATCCAAAAGCCTGCAGTGTCACAGGAAGAGCAGGACTGTCTTAAATGGCAGTTAGAACGCACGCCCACTATCTCTGGGAGGCACGGTGACTTCAGGCAGGAGCTCCTAGATGGAATGCGAAGCCGAGGGTTACTCTGAGTTCAGCTCAGACTAGGGCAATGCGTCAGACTTCGACGCCATGAGGGACGTGCCACAACGGTGTTCGTGAACGTGTGCGAGTGCTGAGGAAATTAAGCTGCTCCCAAAGAGAGTGCAGTGCGTTTCCCTACTCTCGGCATACACAGAGGGGCTCTAAAGGGCTACGGGCCTGGATGTTGCTTAGCAGACCCAGGTGGGCCTGGGGGTACTCAGTGTTCCTGCCGGGAGCAGGGTGCCCACGCTAGCCTCCTAGGTGTCCAGAAAACTGTGCTGCCGTGGAAGTTACCCAGAGCAGAGGCCACCGCCTCATGGAAACTGCTGCACGCCTCCGCTTGTGCACGGCAAATCAGGGCCTTACTTCCAGGCATCTGTTCAGGCTGGGTGTGCCGTTAGCGACAACGCATGGTGAGATGCTGACTTTCTCCTCAGGCAGAGTGACTTCGGGTACGAGGTCCTCGAAGTACTCAAAGCACACTGTTTTCTCACGGAAGCTCACACAAGGGCCATGACAAAGTCGGACTCGCCATAAATGTTGTCCTGAGGCTGTTCGAAGACTGTGGAAATGTACCTCTCCTCAAGGAACGTACAGGGTGTTGCCCATCACGCGGCATGCACAGAGGGCCTCCGAGGGATCAACCAACGGGTCTCGAAGTGGCTCAGCATGCCCACGGGGGTGTGGAGGTACTCAGTGAACTTGGAGGAAAGTGATACGTACCCGAGAGGCCTACAAGTCCTCAAAAGTGTACTTCCTTTCACATCAAGCATGTAAGCGACTAAGAACTGATGGAAACAGCTGCCTGCCTCCCTTTCTGCACGGCTACTAGTGACCTAACCTGGAGGCAAGTTTTCACGTTGAGATTCCCTTTAGCTCTAGAGCTTGTCAGGCAGACCACAACCGCGGCCACGGAAGCATCTGGCTCAGACAGAACAGACTCATACTTTTCAGCGAAGCATTCTTACAGGGTTGACAGGCCTGTCAAGAGCAGGGAATGTCAGGTAGCTTCAAGGCAGCATGAATGCAGCCTTCAAAATGGGAAAGCAAGGCTAGTTCCAGCAGGCCCCCGTTTCCATGGGCACATGCAGCAAACACCCGTGTGGTTTCTACCAAGTCTAAAGAGACACAGGTTACCCTGTGTTTCCTCCCCTGAATCAACTTCTCGAAGTAGGGTGTTCTGCATCAAGCGAACTGCCTCAACCAAGGAACGCCGCAGCTGCTCCTCTGGGCCTGTGGCTATCCAAAAGCCTGCAGTGTCACAGGAAGAGCAGGACTGTCTTAAATGGCAGTTAGAACGCACGCCCACTATCTCTGGGAGGCACGGTGACTTCAGGCAGGAGCTCCTGGATGGAATGCGAAGCCGAGGGTTACTCTGAGTTCAGGTCAGACTAGGGCAATGCGTCAGACTTCGACGCCATGAGGGACGTGCCACAACGGTGTTCGTGAACGTGTGCGAGTGCTGAGGAAATTAAGCTGCTCCCAAAGAGAGTGCAGTGCGTTTCCCTACTCTCGGCATACACAGAGGGGCTCTAAAGGGCTACGGGCCTGGATGTTGCTTAGCAGACCCAGGTGGGCCTGGGGGTACTCAGTGTTCCTGCCGGGAGCAGGGTGCCCACGCTAGCCTCCTAGGTGTCCAGAAAACTGTGCTGCCGTGGAAGTTACCCAGAGCAGAGGCCACCGCCTCATGGAAACTGCTGCACGCCTCCGCTTGTGCACGGCAAATCAGGGCCTTACTTCCAGGCATCTGTTCAGGCTGGGTGTGCCGTTAGCGACAACGCATGGTGAGATGCTGACTTTCTCCTCAGGCAGAGTGACTTCGGGTACGAGGTCCTCGAAGTACTCAAAGCACACTGTTTTCTCACGGAAGCTCACACAAGGGCCATGACAAAGTCGGACTCTCCAGAAATGTTGTCCTGAGGCTGTTCGAAGACTGTGGAAATGTACCTCTCCTCAAGGAACGTACAGGGTGTTGCCCATCACGCGGCATGCACAGAGGGCCTCCGAGGGATCAACCAACGGGTCTCGAAGTGGCTCAGCAGGCCCACGGGGGTGTGGAGGTACTGAACTTGGAGGAAAGTGATACGTACCCGAGAGGCCTACAAGTCCTCAAAAGTGTACTTCCTTTCACATAAAGCATGTAAGCGACTAAGAACTGATGGAAACAGCTGCCTGCCTCCCTTTCTGCACGGCTACTAGGGGCCAAACCTGGAGGCAAGTTTTCACGTTGAGATTCCCTATAGCGCTAGAGCTTGTCAGGCGGACCACAACCGCGGCCACGGAAGCACCTGGTTCAGACAGAACGGACGCATACTTTTCCGCAAAGCATTCTTACAGGGTTGACAGGCCTGTCAAGAGCAGGGAATGTCAGGTAGCTTCAAGGCAGCATGAATGCAGCCTTCAAAATGGGACAGCAAGGCTAGTTCCAGCAGGAACCCGTTTCCATGGGCACACTCAGCATACACTCCTGTGGTTTCTACCAAGTCTAAAGAGACACAGGTTACCCTGTGTTTCCTCCCCTGAATCAACTTCTCGAAGTAGGGTGTTCTGCATCAAGCGAACTGCCTCAACCAAGGAACGCCGCAGCTGCTCCTCTGGGCCTGTGGCTATCCAAAAGCCTGCAGTGTCACAGGAAGAGCAGGACTGTCTTAAATGGCAGTTAGAACGCACGCCCACTATCTCTGGGAGGCACGGTGACTTCAGGCAGGAGCTCCTGGATGGAATGCGAAGCCGAGGGTTACTCTGAGTTCAGGTCAGACTAGGGCAATGCGTCAGACTTCGACGCCATGAGGGACGTGCCACAACGGTGTTCGTGAACGTGTGCGAGTGCTGAGGAAATTAAGCTGCTCCCAAAGAGAGTGCAGTGCGTTTCCCTACTCTCGGCATACACAGAGGGGCTCTAAAGGGCTACGGGCCTGGATGTTGCTTAGCAGACCCAGGTGGGCCTGGGGGTACTCAGTGTTCCTGCCGGGAGCAGGGTGCCCACGCTAGCCTCCTAGGTGTCCAGAAAACTGTGCTGCCGTGGAAGTTACCCAGAGCAGAGGCCACCGCCTCATGGAAACTGCTGCACGCCTCCGCTTGTGCACGGCAAATCAGGGCCTTACTTCCAGGCATCTGTTCAGGCTGGGTGTGCCGTTAGCGACAACGCATGGTGAGATGCTGACTTTCTCCTCAGGCAGAGTGACTTCGGGTACGAGGTCCTCGAAGTACTCAAAGCACACTGTTTTCTCACGGAAGCTCACACAAGGGCCATGACAAAGTCGGACTCTCCAGAAATATTGTCCTGAGGCTGTTCGAAGACTGTGGAAATGTACCTCTCCTCAAGGAACGTACAGGGTGTTGCCCATCACGCGGCATGCACAGAGGGCCTCCGAGGGATCAACCAACGGGTCTCGAAGTGGCTCAGCAGGACCACGGGGGTGTGGAGGTACTCAGTGAACTTGGAGGAAAGTGATACGTACCCGAGAGGCCTACAAGTCCTCAAAAGTGTACTTCCTTTCACATCAAGCATGTAAGCGACTAAGAACTGATGGAAACAGCTGCCTGCCTCCCTTTCTGCACGGCTACTAGTGACCTAACCTGGAGGCAAGTTTTCACGTTGAGATTCCCTTTAGCTCTAGAGCTTGTCAGGCAGACCACAACCGCGGCCACGGAAGCATCTGGCTCAGACAGAACAGACTCATACTTTTCAGCGAAGCATTCTTACAGGGTTGACAGGCCTGTCAAGAGCAGGGAATGTCAGGTAGCTTCAAGGCAGCATGAATGCAGCCTTCAAAATGGGAAAGCAAGGCTAGTTCCAGCAGGCCCCCGTTTCCATGGGCACATGCAGCAAACACCCGTGTGGTTTCTACCAAGTCTAAAGAGACACAGGTTACCCTGTGTTTCCTCCCCTGAATCAACTTCTCGAAGTAGGGTGTTCTGCATCAAGCGAACTGCCTCAACCAAGGAACGCCGCAGCTGCTCCTCTGGGCCTGTGGCTATCCAAAAGCCTGCAGTGTCACAGGAAGAGCAGGACTGTCTTAAATGGCAGTTAGAACGCACGCCCACTATCTCTGGGAGGCACGGTGACTTCAGGCAGGAGCTCCTAGATGGAATGCGAAGCCGAGGGTTACTCTGAGTTCAGCTCAGACTAGGGCAATGCGTCAGACTTCGACGCCATGAGGGACGTGCCACAACGGTGTTCGTGAACGTGTGCGAGTGCTGAGGAAATTAAGCTGCTCCCAAAGAGAGTGCAGTGCGTTTCCCTACTCTCGGCATACACAGAGGGGCTCTAAAGGGCTACGGGCCTGGATGTTGCTTAGCAGACCCAGGTGGGCCTGGGGGTACTCAGTGTTCCTGCCGGGAGCAGGGTGCCCACGCTAGCCTCCTAGGTGTCCAGAAAACTGTGCTGCCGTGGAAGTTACCCAGAGCAGAGGCCACCGCCTCATGGAAACTGCTGCACGCCTCCGCTTGTGCACGGCAAATCAGGGCCTTACTTCCAGGCATCTGTTCAGGCTGGGTGTGCCGTTAGCGACAACGCATGGTGAGATGCTGACTTTCTCCTCAGGCAGAGTGACTTCGGGTACGAGGTCCTCGAAGTACTCAAAGCACACTGTTTTCTCACGGAAGCTCACACAAGGGCCATGACAAAGTCGGACTCGCCATAAATGTTGTCCTGAGGCTGTTCGAAGACTGTGGAAATGTACCTCTCCTCAAGGAACGTACAGGGTGTTGCCCATCACGCGGCATGCACAGAGGGCCTCCGAGGGATCAACCAACGGGTCTCGAAGTGGCTCAGCATGCCCACGGGGGTGTGGAGGTACTCAGTGAACTTGGAGGAAAGTGATACGTACCCGAGAGGCCTACAAGTCCTCAAAAGTGTACTTCCTTTCACATCAAGCATGTAAGCGACTAAGAACTGATGGAAACAGCTGCCTGCCTCCCTTTCTGCACGGCTACTAGTGACCTAACCTGGAGGCAAGTTTTCACGTTGAGATTCCCTTTAGCTCTAGAGCTTGTCAGGCAGACCACAACCGCGGCCACGGAAGCATCTGGCTCAGACAGAACAGACTCATACTTTTCAGCGAAGCATTCTTACAGGGTTGACAGGCCTGTCAAGAGCAGGGAATGTCAGGTAGCTTCAAGGCAGCATGAATGCAGCCTTCAAAATGGGAAAGCAAGGCTAGTTCCAGCAGGCCCCCGTTTCCATGGGCACATGCAGCAAACACCCGTGTGGTTTCTACCAAGTCTAAAGAGACACAGGTTACCCTGTGTTTCCTCCCCTGAATCAACTTCTCGAAGTAGGGTGTTCTGCATCAAGCGAACTGCCTCAACCAAGGAACGCCGCAGCTGCTCCTCTGGGCCTGTGGCTATCCAAAAGCCTGCAGTGTCACAGGAAGAGCAGGACTGTCTTAAATGGCAGTTAGAACGCACGCCCACTATCTCTGGGAGGCACGGTGACTTCAGGCAGGAGCTCCTGGATGGAATGCGAAGCCGAGGGTTACTCTGAGTTCAGGTCAGACTAGGGCAATGCGTCAGACTTCGACGCCATGAGGGACGTGCCACAACGGTGTTCGTGAACGTGTGCGAGTGCTGAGGAAATTAAGCTGCTCCCAAAGAGAGTGCAGTGCGTTTCCCTACTCTCGGCATACACAGAGGGGCTCTAAAGGGCTACGGGCCTGGATGTTGCTTAGCAGACCCAGGTGGGCCTGGGGGTACTCAGTGTTCCTGCCGGGAGCAGGGTGCCCACGCTAGCCTCCTAGGTGTCCAGAAAACTGTGCTGCCGTGGAAGTTACCCAGAGCAGAGGCCACCGCCTCATGGAAACTGCTGCACGCCTCCGCTTGTGCACGGCAAATCAGGGCCTTACTTCCAGGCATCTGTTCAGGCTGGGTGTGCCGTTAGCGACAACGCATGGTGAGATGCTGACTTTCTCCTCAGGCAGAGTGACTTCGGGTACGAGGTCCTCGAAGTACTCAAAGCACACTGTTTTCTCACGGAAGCTCACACAAGGGCCATGACAAAGTCGGACTCTCCAGAAATATTGTCCTGAGGCTGTTCGAAGACTGTGGAAATGTACCTCTCCTCAAGGAACGTACAGGGTGTTGCCCATCACGCGGCATGCACAGAGGGCCTCCGAGGGATCAACCAACGGGTCTCGAAGTGGCTCAGCAGGCCCACGGGGGTGTGGAGGTACTCAGTGAACTTGGAGGAAAGTGATACGTACCCGAGAGGCCTACAAGTCCTCAAAAGTGTACTTCCTTTCACATAAAGCATGTAAGCGACTAAGAACTGATGGAAACAGCTGCCTGCCTCCCTTTCTGCACGGCTACTAGTGACCTAACCTGGAGGCAAGTTTTCACGTTGAGATTCCCTTTAGCTCTAGAGCTTGTCAGGCAGACCACAACCGCGGCCACGGAAGCATCTGGCTCAGACAGAACAGACTCATACTTTTCAGCGAAGCATTCTTACAGGGTTGACAGGCCTGTCAAGAGCAGGGAATGTCAGGTAGCTTCAAGGCAGCATGAATGCAGCCTTCAAAATGGGAAAGCAAGGCTAGTTCCAGCAGGCCCCCGTTTCCATGGGCACATGCAGCAAACACCCGTGTGGTTTCTACCAAGTCTAAAGAGACACAGGTTACCCTGTGTTTCCTCCCCTGAATCAACTTCTCGAAGTAGGGTGTTCTGCATCAAGCGAACTGCCTCAACCAAGGAACGCCGCAGCTGCTCCTCTGGGCCTGTGGCTATCCAAAAGCCTGCAGTGTCACAGGAAGAGCAGGACTGTCTTAAATGGCAGTTAGAACGCACGCCCACTATCTCTGGGAGGCACGGTGACTTCAGGCAGGAGCTCCTAGATGGAATGCGAAGCCGAGGGTTACTCTGAGTTCAGCTCAGACTAGGGCAATGCGTCAGACTTCGACGCCATGAGGGACGTGCCACAACGGTGTTCGTGAACGTGTGCGAGTGCTGAGGAAATTAAGCTGCTCCCAAAGAGAGTGCAGTGCGTTTCCCTACTCTCGGCATACACAGAGGGGCTCTAAAGGGCTACGGGCCTGGATGTTGCTTAGCAGACCCAGGTGGGCCTGGGGGTACTCAGTGTTCCTGCCGGGAGCAGGGTGCCCACGCTAGCCTCCTAGGTGTCCAGAAAACTGTGCTGCCGTGGAAGTTACCCAGAGCAGAGGCCACCGCCTCATGGAAACTGCTGCACGCCTCCGCTTGTGCACGGCAAATCAGGGCCTTACTTCCAGGCATCTGTTCAGGCTGGGTGTGCCGTTAGCGACAACGCATGGTGAGATGCTGACTTTCTCCTCAGGCAGAGTGACTTCGGGTACGAGGTCCTCGAAGTACTCAAAGCACACTGTTTTCTCACGGAAGCTCACACAAGGGCCATGACAAAGTCGGACTCGCCATAAATGTTGTCCTGAGGCTGTTCGAAGACTGTGGAAATGTACCTCTCCTCAAGGAACGTACAGGGTGTTGCCCATCACGCGGCATGCACAGAGGGCCTCCGAGGGATCAACCAACGGGTCTCGAAGTGGCTCAGCATGCCCACGGGGGTGTGGAGGTACTCAGTGAACTTGGAGGAAAGTGATACGTACCCGAGAGGCCTACAAGTCCTCAAAAGTGTACTTCCTTTCACATCAAGCATGTAAGCGACTAAGAACTGATGGAAACAGCTGCCTGCCTCCCTTTCTGCACGGCTACTAGTGACCTAACGTGGAGGCAAGTTTTCACGTTGAGATTCCCTTTAGCTCTAGAGCTTGTCAGGCAGACCACAACCGCGGCCACGGAAGCATCTGGCTCAGACAGAACAGACTCATACTTTTCAGCGAAGCATTCTTACAGGGTTGACAGGCCTGTCAAGAGCAGGGAATGTCAGGTAGCTTCAAGGCAGCATGAATGCAGCCTTCAAAATGGGAAAGCAAGGCTAGTTCCAGCAGGCCCCCGTTTCCATGGGCACATGCAGCAAACACCCGTGTGGTTTCTACCAAGTCTAAAGAGACACAGGTTACCCTGTGTTTCCTCCCCTGAATCAACTTCTCGAAGTAGGGTGTTCTGCATCAAGCGAACTGCCTCAACCAAGGAACGCCGCAGCTGCTCCTCTGGGCCTGTGGCTATCCAAAAGCCTGCAGTGTCACAGGAAGAGCAGGACTGTCTTAAATGGCAGTTAGAACGCACGCCCACTATCTCTGGGAGGCACGGTGACTTCAGGCAGGAGCTTCTAGATGGAATGCGAAGCCGAGGGTTACTCTGAGTTCAGCTCAGACTAGGGCAATGCGTCAGACTTCGACGCCATGAGGGAAGTGCCACAACGGTGTTCCTGAACGTGTGCGAGTGCTGAGGAAATTAAGCTGCTCCCAAAGAGAGTGCAGTGCGTTTCCCTACGCTCGGCATACACAGAGGGGCTGTAAAGGGCTACGGGCCTGAATGTTACTTAGCAGACCCAGGTGGGCCTGGGGGTACTCAGTGTTCCTGCCGGGAGCAGGGTGCCCACGCTAGCCTCCTAGGTGTCCAGAAAACTGTGCTGCCGTGGAAGTTACCCAGAGCAGAGGCCACCGCCTCATGGAAACTGCTGCACGCCTCCGCTTCTGCACGGCAGGTCAGGGCCTTACTTCCAGGCATCTGTTCAGGCTGGGTGTGCCGTTAGCGACACCGCATGGTGAGATGCTGACTTTCTCCTCAGGCAGAGTGACTTCGGGTACGAGGTCCTCGAAGTACTCAAAGCACACTGTTTTCTCACGGAAGCTCACACAAGGGCCATGACAAAGTCGGACTCGCCATAAATGTTGTCCTGAGGCTGTTCGAGGACTCCGGAAATGTAGCTCTCCTCAAGGGACATACAGGGTGTTGCCCATCAATCGGCAGGCACAGAGGGCCTCCGAGGGTTCAAGCAACGGGTCTCGAAGTGGCTCAGCCGGCCCACGGGGGTGTGGAGGTAGTCAGTGAACTTGGAGCGAAAGTGATGCATACCGGAGAGGCCTAAGAGTCCTCAAAAGTGTACTTCCTTTCACATCAAGCATATAAGCGACTAAGAACTCATGGAAACAGCTGCCCGCTTCCCTTTCTGCACGGCTACTAGGGGCCAAACCTGGAGGCAAGTTTTCACGTTGAGATTCCCTATAGCGCTAGAGCTTGTCAGGCGGACCACAACCGCGGCCACGGAAGCACCTGGTTCAGACAGAACGGACGCCTACTTTTCGCAAAGCATTCTTACAGGGTTGACAGGCCTGTCAAGAGCAGGGAATGTCAGGTAGCTTCAAGGCAGCATGAATGCAGCCTTCAAAATGGGACAGCAAGGCTAGTTCCAGCAGGCCCCCGTTTCCATGGGCACACTCAGCATACACTCCTGTGGTTTCTACCAAGTCTAAAGAGACACAGGTTACCCTGTGTTTCCTCCCCTGAATCAACTTCTCGAAGTAGGGTGTTCTGCATCAAGCGAACTGCCTCAACCAAGGAACGCCGCAGCTGCTCCTCTGGGCCTGTGGCTATCCAAAAGCCTGCAGTGTCACAGGAAGAGCAGGACTGTCTTAAATGGCAGTTAGAACGCACGCCCACTATCTCTGGGAGGCACGGTGACTTCAGGCAGGAGCTCCTGGATGGAATGCGAAGCCGAGGGTTACTCTGAGTTCAGGTCAGACTAGGGCAATGCGTCAGACTTCGACGCCATGAGGGACGTGCCACAACGGTGTCCGTGAACGTGTGCGAGTGCTGAGGAAATTAAGCTGCTCCCAAAGAGAGTGCAGTGCGTTTCCCTACTCTCGGCATACACAGAGGGGCTCTAAAGGGCTACGGGCCTGGATGTTGCTTAGCAGACCCAGGTGGGCCTGGGGGTACTCAGTGTTCCTGCCGGGAGCAGGGTGCCCACGCTAGCCTCCTAGGTGTCCAGAAAACTGTGCTGCCGTGGAAGTTACCCAGAGCAGAGGCCACCGCCTCATGGAAACTGCTGCACGCCTCCGCTTGTGCACGGCAAATCAGGGCCTTACTTCCAGGCATCTGTTCAGGCTGGGTGTGCCGTTAGCGACAACGCATGGTGAGATGCTGACTTTCTCCTCAGGCAGAGTGACTTCGGGTAGGAGGTCCTCGAAGTACTCAAAGCACACTGTTTTCTCACGGAAGCTCACACAAGGGCCATGACAAAGTCGGACTCGCCATAAATGTTGTCCTGAGGCTGTTCGAAGACTGTGGAAATGTACCTCTCCTCAAGGAACGTACAGGGTGTTGCCCATCACGCGGCATGCACAGAGGGCCTCCGAGGGATCAACCAACGGGTCTCGAAGTGGCTCAGCAGGCCCACGGGGGTGTGGAGGTACTCAGTGAACTTGGAGGAAAGTGATACGTACCCGAGAGGCCTACAAGTCCTCAAAAGTGTACTTCCTTTCACATCAAGCATGTAAGCGACTAAGAACTGATGGAAACAGCTGCCTGCCTCCCTTTCTGCACGGCTACTAGTGACCTAACCTGGAGGCAAGTTTTCACGTTGAGATTCCCTTTAGCTCTAGAGCTTGTCAGGCAGACCACAACCGCGGCCACGGAAGCATCTGGCTCAGACAGAACAGACTCATACTTTTCAGCGAAGCATTCTTACAGGGTTGACAGGCCTGTCAAGAGCAGGGAATGTCAGGTAGCTTCAAGGCAGCATGAATGCAGCCTTCAAAATGGGAAAGCAAGGCTAGTTCCAGCAGGCCCCCGTTTCCATGGGCACATGCAGCAAACACCCGTGTGGTTTCTACCAAGTCTAAAGAGACACAGGTTACCCTGTGTTTCCTCCCCTGAATCAACTTCTCGAAGTAGGGTGTTCTGCATCAAGCGAACTGCCTCAACCAAGGAACGCCGCAGCTGCTCCTCTGGGCCTGTGGCTATCCAAAAGCCTGCAGTGTCACAGGAAGAGCAGGACTGTCTTAAATGGCAGTTAGAACGCACGCCCACTATCTCTGGGAGGCACGGTGACTTCAGGCAGGAGCTCCTGGATGGAATGCGAAGCCGAGGGTTACTCTGAGTTCAGGTCAGACTAGGGCAATGCGTCAGACTTCGACGCCATGAGGGACGTGCCACAACGGTGTTCGTGAACGTGTGCGAGTGCTGAGGAAATTAAGCTGCTCCCAAAGAGAGTGCAGTGCGTTTCCCTACTCTCGGCATACACAGAGGGGCTCTAAAGGGCTACGGGCCTGGATGTTGCTTAGCAGACCCAGGTGGGCCTGGGGGTACTCAGTGTTCCTGCCGGGAGCAGGGTGCCCACGCTAGCCTCCTAGGTGTCCAGAAAACTGTGCTGCCGTGGAAGTTACCCAGAGCAGAGGCCACCGCCTCATGGAAACTGCTGCACGCCTCCGCTTGTGCACGGCAAATCAGGGCCTTACTTCCAGGCATCTGTTCAGGCTGGGTGTGCCGTTAGCGACAACGCATGGTGAGATGCTGACTTTCTCCTCAGGCAGAGTGACTTCGGGTACGAGGTCCTCGAAGTACTCAAAGCACACTGTTTTCTCACGGAAGCTCACACAAGGGCCATGACAAAGTCGGACTCGCCATAAATGTTGTCCTGAGGCTGTTCGAAGACTGTGGAAATGTACCTCTCCTCAAGGAACGTACAGGGTGTTGCCCATCACGCGGCATGCACAGAGGGCCTCCGAGGGATCAACCAACGGGTCTCGAAGTGGCTCA
This sequence comes from Pseudorca crassidens, assembly GCF_039906515.1. Taxonomy (NCBI): domain Eukaryota; kingdom Metazoa; phylum Chordata; class Mammalia; order Artiodactyla; family Delphinidae; genus Pseudorca; species Pseudorca crassidens. Next base: position 51,214,586 of record NC_090312.1, read on the forward strand.
GCAGGCCCACGGGGGTGTGGAGGTACTCAGTGAACTTGGAGGAAAGTGATACGTACCCGAGAGGCCTACAAGTCCTCAAAAGTGTACTTCCTTTCACATCAAGCATGTAAGCGACTAAGAACTGATGGAAACAGCTGCCTGCCTCCCTTTCTGCACGGCTACTAGTGACCTAACCTGGAGGCAAGTTTTCACGTTGAGATTCCCTTTAGCTCTAGAGCTTGTCAGGCAGACCACAACCGCGGCCACGGAAGCATCTGGCTCAGACAGAACAGACTCATACTTTTCAGCGAAGCATTCTTACAGGGTTGACAGGCCTGTCAAGAGCAGGGAATGTCAGGTAGCTTCAAGGCAGCATGAATGCAGCCTTCAAAATGGGAAAGCAAGGCTAGTTCCAGCAGGCCCCCGTTTCCATGGGCACATGCAGCAAACACCCGTGTGGTTTCTACCAAGTCTAAAGAGACACAGGTTACCCTGTGTTTCCTCCCCTGAATCAACTTCTCGAAGTAGGGTGTTCTGCATCAAGCGAACTGCCTCAACCAAGGAACGCCGCAGCTGCTCCTCTGGGCCTGTGGCTATCCAAAAGCCTGCAGTGTCACAGGAAGAGCAGGACTGTCTTAAATGGCAGTTAGAACGCACGCCCACTATCTCTGGGAGGCACGGTGACTTCAGGCAGGAGCTCCTGGATGGAATGCGAAGCCGAGGGTTACTCTGAGTTCAGGTCAGACTAGGGCAATGCGTCAGACTTCGACGCCATGAGGGACGTGCCACAACGGTGTTCGTGAACGTGTGCGAGTGCTGAGGAAATTAAGCTGCTCCCAAAGAGAGTGCAGTGCGTTTCCCTACTCTCGGCATACACAGAGGGGCTCTAAAGGGCTACGGGCCTGGATGTTGCTTAGCAGACCCAGGTGGGCCTGGGGGTACTCAGTGTTCCTGCCGGGAGCAGGGTGCCCACGCTAGCCTCCTAGGTGTCCAGAAAACTGTGCTGCCGTGGAAGTTACCCAGAGCAGAGGCCACCGCCTCATGGAAACTGCTGCACGCCTCCGCTTGTGCACGGCAAATCAGGGCCTTACTTCCAGGCATCTGTTCAGGCTGGGTGTGCCGTTAGCGACAACGCATGGTGAGATGCTGACTTTCTCCTCAGGCAGAGTGACTTCGGGTACGAGGTCCTCGAAGTACTCAAAGCACACTGTTTTCTCACGGAAGCTCACACAAGGGCCATGACAAAGTCGGACTCGCCATAAATGTTGTCCTGAGGCTGTTCGAAGACTGTGGAAATGTACCTCTCCTCAAGGAACGTACAGGGTGTTGCCCATCACGCGGCATGCACAGAGGGCCTCCGAGGGATCAACCAACGGGTCTCGAAGTGGCTCAGCAGGCCCACGGGGGTGTGGAGGTACTGAACTTGGAGGAAAGTGATACGTACCCGAGAGGCCTACAAGTCCTCAAAAGTGTACTTCCTTTCACATAAAGCATGTAAGCGACTAAGAACTGATGGAAACAGCTGCCTGCCTCCCTTTCTGCACGGCTACTAGGGGCCAAACCTGGAGGCAAGTTTTCACGTTGAGATTCCCTATAGCGCTAGAGCTTGTCAGGCGGACCACAACCGCGGCCACGGAAGCACCTGGTTCAGACAGAACGGACGCATACTTTTCCGCAAAGCATTCTTACAGGGTTGACAGGCCTGTCAAGAGCAGGGAATGTCAGGTAGCTTCAAGGCAGCATGAATGCAGCCTTCAAAATGGGACAGCAAGGCTAGTTCCAGCAGGAACCCGTTTCCATGGGCACACTCAGCATACACTCCTGTGGTTTCTACCAAGTCTAAAGAGACACAGGTTACCCTGTGTTTCCTCCCCTGAATCAACTTCTCGAAGTAGGGTGTTCTGCATCAAGCGAACTGCCTCAACCAAGGAACGCCGCAGCTGCTCCTCTGGGCCTGTGGCTATCCAAAAGCCTGCAGTGTCACAGGAAGAGCAGGACTGTCTTAAATGGCAGTTAGAACGCACGCCCACTATCTCTGGGAGGCACGGTGACTTCAGGCAGGAGCTCCTGGATGGAATGCGAAGCCGAGGGTTACTCTGAGTTCAGGTCAGACTAGGGCAATGCGTCAGACTTCGACGCCATGAGGGACGTGCCACAACGGTGTTCGTGAACGTGTGCGAGTGCTGAGGAAATTAAGCTGCTCCCAAAGAGAGTGCAGTGCGTTTCCCTACTCTCGGCATACACAGAGGGGCTCTAAAGGGCTACGGGCCTGGATGTTGCTTAGCAGACCCAGGTGGGCCTGGGGGTACTCAGTGTTCCTGCCGGGAGCAGGGTGCCCACGCTAGCCTCCTAGGTGTCCAGAAAACTGTGCTGCCGTGGAAGTTACCCAGAGCAGAGGCCACCGCCTCATGGAAACTGCTGCACGCCTCCGCTTGTGCACGGCAAATCAGGGCCTTACTTCCAGGCATCTGTTCAGGCTGGGTGTGCCGTTAGCGACAACGCATGGTGAGATGCTGACTTTCTCCTCAGGCAGAGTGACTTCGGGTACGAGGTCCTCGAAGTACTCAAAGCACACTGTTTTCTCACGGAAGCTCACACAAGGGCCATGACAAAGTCGGACTCTCCAGAAATATTGTCCTGAGGCTGTTCGAAGACTGTGGAAATGTACCTCTCCTCAAGGAACGTACAGGGTGTTGCCCATCACGCGGCATGCACAGAGGGCCTCCGAGGGATCAACCAACGGGTCTCGAAGTGGCTCAGCAGGCCCACGGGGGTGTGGAGGTACTCAGTGAACTTGGAGGAAAGTGATACGTACCCGAGAGGCCTACAAGTCCTCAAAAGTGTACTTCCTTTCACATCAAGCATGTAAGCGACTAAGAACTGATGGAAACAGCTGCCTGCCTCCCTTTCTGCACGGCTACTAGTGACCTAACCTGGAGGCAAGTTTTCACGTTGAGATTCCCTTTAGCTCTAGAGCTTGTCAGGCAGACCACAACCGCGGCCACGGAAGCATCTGGCTCAGACAGAACAGACTCATACTTTTCAGCGAAGCATTCTTACAGGGTTGACAGGCCTGTCAAGAGCAGGGAATGTCAGGTAGCTTCAAGGCAGCATGAATGCAGCCTTCAAAATGGGAAAGCAAGGCTAGTTCCAGCAGGCCCCCGTTTCCATGGGCACATGCAGCAAACACCCGTGTGGTTTCTACCAAGTCTAAAGAGACACAGGTTACCCTGTGTTTCCTCCCCTGAATCAACTTCTCGAAGTAGGGTGTTCTGCATCAAGCGAACTGCCTCAACCAAGGAACGCCGCAGCTGCTCCTCTGGGCCTGTGGCTATCCAAAAGCCTGCAGTGTCACAGGAAGAGCAGGACTGTCTTAAATGGCAGTTAGAACGCACGCCCACTATCTCTGGGAGGCACGGTGACTTCAGGCAGGAGCTCCTAGATGGAATGCGAAGCCGAGGGTTACTCTGAGTTCAGCTCAGACTAGGGCAATGCGTCAGACTTCGACGCCATGAGGGACGTGCCACAACGGTGTTCGTGAACGTGTGCGAGTGCTGAGGAAATTAAGCTGCTCCCAAAGAGAGTGCAGTGCGTTTCCCTACTCTCGGCATACACAGAGGGGCTCTAAAGGGCTACGGGCCTGGATGTTGCTTAGCAGACCCAGGTGGGCCTGGGGGTACTCAGTGTTCCTGCCGGGAGCAGGGTGCCCACGCTAGCCTCCTAGGTGTCCAGAAAACTGTGCTGCCGTGGAAGTTACCCAGAGCAGAGGCCACCGCCTCATGGAAACTGCTGCACGCCTCCGCTTGTGCACGGCAAATCAGGGCCTTACTTCCAGGCATCTGTTCAGGCTGGGTGTGCCGTTAGCGACAACGCATGGTGAGATGCTGACTTTCTCCTCAGGCAGAGTGACTTCGGGTACGAGGTCCTCGAAGTACTCAAAGCACACTGTTTTCTCACGGAAGCTCACACAAGGGCCATGACAAAGTCGGACTCGCCATAAATGTTGTCCTGAGGCTGTTCGAAGACTGTGGAAATGTACCTCTCCTCAAGGAACGTACAGGGTGTTGCCCATCACGCGGCATGCACAGAGGGCCTCCGAGGGATCAACCAACGGGTCTCGAAGTGGCTCAGCATGCCCACGGGGGTGTGGAGGTACTCAGTGAACTTGGAGGAAAGTGATACGTACCCGAGAGGCCTACAAGTCCTCAAAAGTGTACTTCCTTTCACATCAAGCATGTAAGCGACTAAGAACTGATGGAAACAGCTGCCTGCCTCCCTTTCTGCACGGCTACTAGTGACCTAACCTGGAGGCAAGTTTTCACGTTGAGATTCCCTTTAGCTCTAGAGCTTGTCAGGCAGACCACAACCGCGGCCACGGAAGCATCTGGCTCAGACAGAACAGACTCATACTTTTCAGCGAAGCATTCTTACAGGGTTGACAGGCCTGTCAAGAGCAGGGAATGTCAGGTAGCTTCAAGGCAGCATGAATGCAGCCTTCAAAATGGGAAAGCAAGGCTAGTTCCAGCAGGCCCCCGTTTCCATGGGCACATGCAGCAAACACCCGTGTGGTTTCTACCAAGTCTAAAGAGACACAGGTTACCCTGTGTTTCCTCCCCTGAATCAACTTCTCGAAGTAGGGTGTTCTGCATCAAGCGAACTGCCTCAACCAAGGAACGCCGCAGCTGCTCCTCTGGGCCTGTGGCTATCCAAAAGCCTGCAGTGTCACAGGAAGAGCAGGACTGTCTTAAATGGCAGTTAGAACACACGCCCACTATCTCTGGGAGGCACGGTGACTTCAGGCAGGAGCTCCTGGATGGAATGCGAAGCCGAGGGTTACTCTGAGTTCAGGTCAGACTAGGGCAATGCGTCAGACTTCGACGCCATGAGGGACGTGCCACAACGGTGTTCGTGAACGTGTGCGAGTGCTGAGGAAATTAAGCTGCTCCCAAAGAGAGTGCAGTGCGTTTCCCTACTCTCGGCATACACAGAGGGGCTCTAAAGGGCTACGGGCCTGGATGTTGCTTAGCAGACCCAGGTGGGCCTGGGGGTACTCAGTGTTCCTGCCGGGAGCAGGGTGCCCACGCTAGCCTCCTAGGTGTCCAGAAAACTGTGCTGCCGTGGAAGTTACCCAGAGCAGAGGCCACCGCCTCATGGAAACTGCTGCACGCCTCCGCTTGTGCACGGCAAATCAGGGCCTTACTTCCAGGCATCTGTTCAGGCTGGGTGTGCCGTTAGCGACAACGCATGGTGAGATGCTGACTTTCTCCTCAGGCAGAGTGACTTCGGGTACGAGGTCCTCGAAGTACTCAAAGCACACTGTTTTCTCACGGAAGCTCACACAAGGGCCATGACAAAGTCGGACTCTCCAGAAATGTTGTCCTGAGGCTGTTCGAAGACTGTGGAAATGTACCTCTCCTCAAGGAACGTACAGGGTGTTGCCCATCACGCGGCATGCACAGAGGGCCTCCGAGGGATCAACCAACGGGTCTCGAAGTGGCTCAGCAGGCCCACGGGGGTGTGGAGGTACTGAACTTGGAGGAAAGTGATACGTACCCGAGAGGCCTACAAGTCCTCAAAAGTGTACTTCCTTTCACATAAAGCATGTAAGCGACTAAGAACTGATGGAAACAGCTGCCTGCCTCCCTTTCTGCACGGCTACTAGGGGCCAAACCTGGAGGCAAGTTTTCACGTTGAGATTCCCTATAGCGCTAGAGCTTGTCAGGCGGACCACAACCGCGGCCACGGAAGCACCTGGTTCAGACAGAACGGACGCATACTTTTCCGCAAAGCATTCTTACAGGGTTGACAGGCCTGTCAAGAGCAGGGAATGTCAGGTAGCTTCAAGGCAGCATGAATGCAGCCTTCAAAATGGGACAGCAAGGCTAGTTCCAGCAGGAACCCGTTTCCATGGGCACACTCAGCATACACTCCTGTGGTTTCTACCAAGTCTAAAGAGACACAGGTTACCCTGTGTTTCCTCCCCTGAATCAACTTCTCGAAGTAGGGTGTTCTGCATCAAGCGAACTGCCTCAACCAAGGAACGCCGCAGCTGCTCCTCTGGGCCTGTGGCTATCCAAAAGCCTGCAGTGTCACAGGAAGAGCAGGACTGTCTTAAATGGCAGTTAGAACGCACGCCCACTATCTCTGGGAGGCACGGTGACTTCAGGCAGGAGCTCCTGGATGGAATGCGAAGCCGAGGGTTACTCTGAGTTCAGGTCAGACTAGGGCAATGCGTCAGACTTCGACGCCATGAGGGACGTGCCACAACGGTGTTCGTGAACGTGTGCGAGTGCTGAGGAAATTAAGCTGCTCCCAAAGAGAGTGCAGTGCGTTTCCCTACTCTCGGCATACACAGAGGGGCTCTAAAGGGCTACGGGCCTGGATGTTGCTTAGCAGACCCAGGTGGGCCTGGGGGTACTCAGTGTTCCTGCCGGGAGCAGGGTGCCCACGCTAGCCTCCTAGGTGTCCAGAAAACTGTGCTGCCGTGGAAGTTACCCAGAGCAGAGGCCACCGCCTCATGGAAACTGCTGCACGCCTCCGCTTGTGCACGGCAAATCAGGGCCTTACTTCCAGGCATCTGTTCAGGCTGGGTGTGCCGTTAGCGACAACGCATGGTGAGATGCTGACTTTCTCCTCAGGCAGAGTGACTTCGGGTACGAGGTCCTCGAAGTACTCAAAGCACACTGTTTTCTCACGGAAGCTCACACAAGGGCCATGACAAAGTCGGACTCTCCAGAAATATTGTCCTGAGGCTGTTCGAAGACTGTGGAAATGTACCTCTCCTCAAGGAACGTACAGGGTGTTGCCCATCACGCGGCATGCACAGAGGGCCTCCGAGGGATCAACCAACGGGTCTCGAAGTGGCTCAGCAGGCCCACGGGGGTGTGGAGGTACTCAGTGAACTTGGAGGAAAGTGATACGTACCCGAGAGGCCTACAAGTCCTCAAAAGTGTACTTCCTTTCACATCAAGCATGTAAGCGACTAAGAACTGATGGAAACAGCTGCCTGCCTCCCTTTCTGCACGGCTACTAGTGACCTAACCTGGAGGCAAGTTTTCACGTTGAGATTCCCTTTAGCTCTAGAGCTTGTCAGGCAGACCACAACCGCGGCCACGGAAGCATCTGGCTCAGACAGAACAGACTCATACTTTTCAGCGAAGCATTCTTACAGGGTTGACAGGCCTGTCAAGAGCAGGGAATGTCAGGTAGCTTCAAGGCAGCATGAATGCAGCCTTCAAAATGGGAAAGCAAGGCTAGTTCCAGCAGGCCCCCGTTTCCATGGGCACATGCAGCAAACACCCGTGTGGTTTCTACCAAGTCTAAAGAGACACAGGTTACCCTGTGTTTCCTCCCCTGAATCAACTTCTCGAAGTAGGGTGTTCTGCATCAAGCGAACTGCCTCAACCAAGGAACGCCGCAGCTGCTCCTCTGGGCCTGTGGCTATCCAAAAGCCTGCAGTGTCACAGGAAGAGCAGGACTGTCTTAAATGGCAGTTAGAACGCACGCCCACTATCTCTGGGAGGCACGGTGACTTCAGGCTGGAGCTCCTAGATGGAATGCGAAGCCGAGGGTTACTCTGAGTTCAGCTCAGACTAGGGCAATGCGTCAGACTTCGACGCCATGAGGGACGTGCCACAACGGTGTTCGTGAACGTGTGCGAGTGCTGAGGAAATTAAGCTGCTCCCAAAGAGAGTGCAGTGCGTTTCCCTACTCTCGGCATACACAGAGGGGCTCTAAAGGGCTACGGGCCTGGATGTTGCTTAGCAGACCCAGGTGGGCCTGGGGGTACTCAGTGTTCCTGCCGGGAGCAGGGTGCCCACGCTAGCCTCCTAGGTGTCCAGAAAACTGTGCTGCCGTGGAAGTTACCCAGAGCAGAGGCCACCGCCTCATGGAAACTGCTGCACGCCTCCGCTTGTGCACGGCAAATCAGGGCCTTACTTCCAGGCATCTGTTCAGGCTGGGTGTGCCGTTAGCGACAACGCATGGTGAGATGCTGACTTTCTCCTCAGGCAGAGTGACTTCGGGTACGAGGTCCTCGAAGTACTCAAAGCACACTGTTTTCTCACGGAAGCTCACACAAGGGCCATGACAAAGTCGGACTCGCCATAAATGTTGTCCTGAGGCTGTTCGAAGACTGTGGAAATGTACCTCTCCTCAAGGAACGTACAGGGTGTTGCCCATCACGCGGCATGCACAGAGGGCCTCCGAGGGATCAACCAACGGGTCTCGAAGTGGCTCAGCATGCCCACGGGGGTGTGGAGGTACTCAGTGAACTTGGAGGAAAGTGATACGTACCCGAGAGGCCTACAAGTCCTCAAAAGTGTACTTCCTTTCACATCAAGCATGTAAGCGACTAAGAACTGATGGAAACAGCTGCCTGCCTCCCTTTCTGCACGGCTACTAGTGACCTAACCTGGAGGCAAGTTTTCACGTTGAGATTCCCTTTAGCTCTAGAGCTTGTCAGGCAGACCACAACCGCGGCCACGGAAGCATCTGGCTCAGACAGAACAGACTCATACTTTTCAGCGAAGCATTCTTACAGGGTTGACAGGCCTGTCAAGAGCAGGGAATGTCAGGTAGCTTCAAGGCAGCATGAATGCAGCCTTCAAAATGGGAAAGCAAGGCTAGTTCCAGCAGGCCCCCGTTTCCATGGGCACATGCAGCAAACACCCGTGTGGTTTCTACCAAGTCTAAAGAGACACAGGTTACCCTGTGTTTCCTCCCCTGAATCAACTTCTCGAAGTAGGGTGTTCTGCATCAAGCGAACTGCCTCAACCAAGGAACGCCGCAGCTGCTCCTCTGGGCCTGTGGCTATCCAAAAGCCTGCAGTGTCACAGGAAGAGCAGGACTGTCTTAAATGGCAGTTAGAACGCACGCCCACTATCTCTGGGAGGCACGGTGACTTCAGGCAGGAGCTCCTGGATGGAATGCGAAGCCGAGGGTTACTCTGAGTTCAGGTCAGACTAGGGCAATGCGTCAGACTTCGACGCCATGAGGGACGTGCCACAACGGTGTTCGTGAACGTGTGCGAGTGCTGAGGAAATTAAGCTGCTCCCAAAGAGAGTGCAGTGCGTTTCCCTACTCTCGGCATACACAGAGGGGCTCTAAAGGGCTACGGGCCTGGATGTTGCTTAGCAGACCCAGGTGGGCCTGGGGGTACTCAGTGTTCCTGCCGGGAGCAGGGTGCCCACGCTAGCCTCCTAGGTGTCCAGAAAACTGTGCTGCCGTGGAAGTTACCCAGAGCAGAGGCCACCGCCTCATGGAAACTGCTGCACGCCTCCGCTTGTGCACGGCAAATCAGGACCTTACTTCCAGGCATCTGTTCAGGCTGGGTGTGCCGTTAGCGACAACGCATGGTGAGATGCTGACTTTCTCCTCAGGCAGAGTGACTTCGGGTACGAGGTCCTCGAAGTACTCAAAGCACACTGTTTTCTCACGGAAGCTCACACAAGGGCCATGACAAAGTCGGACTCGCCATAAATGTTGTCCTGAGGCTGTTCGAAGACTGTGGAAATGTACCTCTCCTCAAGGAACGTACAGGGTGTTGCCCATCACGCGGCATGCACAGAGGGCCTCCGAGGGATCAACCAACGGGTCTCGAAGTGGCTCAGCATGCCCACGGGGGTGTGGAGGTACTCAGTGAACTTGGAGGAAAGTGATACGTACCCGAGAGGCCTACAAGTCCTCAAAAGTGTACTTCCTTTCACATCAAGCATGTAAGCGACTAAGAACTGATGGAAACAGCTGCCTGCCTCCCTTTCTGCACGGCTACTAGTGACCTAACGTGGAGGCAAGTTTTCACGTTGAGATTCCCTTTAGCTCTAGAGCTTGTCAGGCAGACCACAACCGCGGCCACGGAAGCATCTGGCTCAGACAGAACAGACTCATACTTTTCAGCGAAGCATTCTTACAGGGTTGACAGGCCTGTCAAGAGCAGGGAATGTCAGGTAGCTTCAAGGCAGCATGAATGCAGCCTTCAAAATGGGAAAGCAAGGCTAGTTCCAGCAGGCCCCCGTTTCCATGGGCACATGCAGCAAACACCCGTGTGGTTTCTACCAAGTCTAAAGAGACACAGGTTACCCTGTGTTTCCTCCCCTGAATCAACTTCTCGAAGTAGGGTGTTCTGCATCAAGCGAACTGCCTCAACCAAGGAACGCCGCAGCTGCTCCTCTGGGCCTGTGGCTATCCAAAAGCCTGCAGTGTCACAGGAAGAGCAGGACTGTCTTAAATGGCAGTTAGAACGCACGCCCACTATCTCTGGGAGGCACGGTGACTTCAGGCAGGAGCTTCTAGATGGAATGCGAAGCCGAGGGTTACTCTGAGTTCAGCTCAGACTAGGGCAATGCGTCAGACTTCGACGCCATGAGGGAAGTGCCACAACGGTGTTCCTGAACGTGTGCGAGTGGTGAGGAAATTAAGCTGCTCCCAAAGAGAGTGCAGTGCGTTTCCCTACGCTCGGCATACACAGAGGGGCTGTAAAGGGCTACGGGCCTGAATGTTACTTAGCAGACCCAGGTGGGCCTGGGGGTACTCAGTGTTCCTGCCGGGAGCAGGGTGCCCACGCTAGCCTCCTAGGTGTCCAGAAAACTGTGCTGCCGTGGAAGTTACCCAGAGCAGAGGCCACCGCCTCATGGAAACTGCTGCACGCCTCCGCTTCTGCACGGCAGGTCAGGGCCTTACTTCCAGGCATCTGTTCAGGCTGGGTGTGCCGTTAGCGACACCGCATGGTGAGATGCTGACTTTCTCCTCAGGCAGAGTGACTTCGGGTACGAGGTCCTCGAAGTACTCAAAGCACACTGTTTTCTCACGGAAGCTCACACAAGGGCCATGACAAAGTCGGACTCGCCATAAATGTTGTCCTGAGGCTGTTCGAGGACTCCGGAAATGTAGCTCTCCTCAAGGGACATACAGGGTGTTGCCCATCAATCGGCAGGCACAGAGGGCCTCCGAGGGTTCAAGCAACGGGTCTCGAAGTGGCTCAGCCGGCCCACGGGGGTGTGGAGGTAGTCAGTGAACTTGGAGCGAAAGTGATGCATACCGGAGAGGCCTAAGAGTCCTCAAAAGTGTACTTCCTTTCACATCAAGCATATAAGCGACTAAGAACTCATGGAAACAGCTGCCCGCTTCCCTTTCTGCACGGCTACTAGGGGCCAAACCTGGAGGCAAGTTTTCACGTTGAGATTCCCTATAGCGCTAGAGCTTGTCAGGCGGACCACAACCGCGGCCACGGAAGCACCTGGTTCAGACAGAACGGACGCCTACTTTTCCGCAAAGCATTCTTACAGGGTTGACAGGCCTGTCAAGAGCAGGGAATGTCAGGTAGCTTCAAGGCAGCATGAATGCAGCCTTCAAAATGGGACAGCAAGGCTAGTTCCAGCAGGCCCCCGTTTCCATGGGCACACTCAGCATACACTCCTGTGGTTTCTACCAAGTCTAAAGAGACACAGGTTACCCTGTGTTTCCTCCCCTGAATCAACTTCTCGAAGTAGGGTGTTCTGCATCAAGCGAACTGCCTCAACCAAGGAACGCCGCAGCTGCTCCTCTGGGCCTGTGGCTATCCAAAAGCCTGCAGTGTCACAGGAAGAGCAGGACTGTCTTAAATGGCAGTTAGAACGCACGCCCACTATCTCTGGGAGGCACGGTGACTTCAGGCAGGAGCTCCTGGATGGAATGCGAAGCCGAGGGTTACTCTGAGTTCAGGTCAGACTAGGGCAATGCGTCAGACTTCGACGCCATGAGGGACGTGCCACAACGGTGTCCGTGAACGTGTGCGAGTGCTGAGGAAATTAAGCTGCTCCCAAAGAGAGTGCAGTGCGTTTCCCTACTCTCGGCATACACAGAGGGGCTCTAAAGGGCTACGGGCCTGGATGTTGCTTAGCAGACCCAGGTGGGCCTGGGGGTACTCAGTGTTCCTGCCGGGAGCAGGGTGCCCACGCTAGCCTCCTAGGTGTCCAGAAAACTGTGCTGCCGTGGAAGTTACCCAGAGCAGAGGCCACCGCCTCATGGAAACTGCTGCACGCCTCCGCTTGTGCACGGCAAATCAGGGCCTTACTTCCAGGCATCTGTTCAGGCTGGGTGTGCCGTTAGCGACAACGCATGGTGAGATGCTGACTTTCTCCTCAGGCAGAGTGACTTCGGGTAGGAGGTCCTCGAAGTACTCAAAGCACACTGTTTTCTCACGGAAGCTCACACAAGGGCCATGACAAAGTCGGACTCGCCATAAATGTTGTCCTGAGGCTGTTCGAAGACTGTGGAAATGTACCTCTCCTCAAGGAACGTACAGGGTGTTGCCCATCACGCGGCATGCACAGAGGGCCTCCGAGGGATCAACCAACGGGTCTCGAAGTGGCTCAGCAGGCCCACGGGGGTGTGGAGGTACTCAGTGAACTTGGAGGAAAGTGATACGTACCCGAGAGGCCTACAAGTCCTCAAAAGTGTACTTCCTTTCACATCAAGCATGTAAGCGACTAAGAACTGATGGAAACAGCTGCCTGCCTCCCTTTCTGCACGGCTACTAGTGACCTAACCTGGAGGCAAGTTTTCACGTTGAGATTCCCTTTAGCTCTAGAGCTTGTCAGGCAGACCAGAACCGCGGCCACGGAAGCATCTGGCTCAGACAGAACAGACTCATACTTTTCAGCGAAGCATTCTTACAGGGTTGACAGGCCTGTCAAGAGCAGGGAATGTCAGGTAGCTTCAAGGCAGCATGAATGCAGCCTTCAAAATGGGAAAGCAAGGCTAGTTCCAGCAGGCCCCCGTTTCCATGGGCACATGCAGCAAACACCCGTGTGGTTTCTACCAAGTCTAAAGAGACACAGGTTACCCTGTGTTTCCTCCCCTGAATCAACTTCTCGAAGTAGGGTGTTCTGCATCAAGCGAACTGCCTCAACCAAGGAACGCCGCAGCTGCTCCTCTGGGCCTGTGGCTATCCAAAAGCCTGCAGTGTCACAGGAAGAGCAGGACTGTCTTAAATGGCAGTTAGAACGCACGCCCACTATCTCTGGGAGGCACGGTGACTTCAGGCAGGAGCTCCTGGATGGAATGCGAAGCCGAGGGTTACTCTGAGTTCAGGTCAGACTAGGGCAATGCGTCAGACTTCGACGCCATGAGGGACGTGCCACAACGGTGTTCGTGAACGTGTGCGAGTGCTGAGGAAATTAAGCTGCTCCCAAAGAGAGTGCAGTGCGTTTCCCTACTCTCGGCATACACAGAGGGGCTCTAAAGGGCTACGGGCCTGGATGTTGCTTAGCAGACCCAGGTGGGCCTGGGGGTACTCAGTGTTCCTGCCGGGAGCAGGGTGCCCACGCTAGCCTCCTAGGTGTCCAGAAAACTGTGCTGCCGTGGAAGTTACCCAGAGCAGAGGCCACCGCCTCATGGAAACTGCTGCACGCCTCCGCTTGTGCACGGCAAATCAGGGCCTTACTTCCAGGCATCTGTTCAGGCTGGGTGTGCCGTTAGCGACAACGCATGGTGAGATGCTGACTTTCTCCTCAGGCAGAGTGACTTCGGGTACGAGGTCCTCGAAGTACTCAAAGCACACTGTTTTCTCACGGAAGCTCACACAAGGGCCATGACAAAGTCGGACTCGCCATAAATGTTGTCCTGAGGCTGTTCGAAGACTGTGGAAATGTACCTCTCCTCAAGGAACGTACAGGGTGTTGCCCATCACGCGGCATGCACAGAGGGCCTCCGAGGGATCAACCAACGGGTCTCGAAGTGGCTCAGCAGGCCCACGGGGGTGTGGAGGTACTCAGTGAACTTGGAGGAAAGTGATACGTACCCGAGAGGCCTACAAGTCCTCAAAAGTGTACTTCCTTTCACATCAAGCATGTAAGCGACTAAGAACTGATGGAAACAGCTGCCTGCCTCCCTTTCTGCACGGCTACTAGTGACCTAACGTGGAGGCAAGTTTTCACGTTGAGATTCCCTTTAGCTCTAGAGCTTGTCAGGCAGACCACAACCGCGGCCACGGAAGCATCTGGCTCAGACAGAACAGACTCATACTTTTCAGCGAAGCATTCTTACAGGGTTGACAGGCCTGTCAAGAGCAGGGAATGTCAGGTAGCTTCAAGGCAGCATGAATGCAGCCTTCAAAATGGGAAAGCAAGGCTAGTTCCAGCAGGCCCCCGTTTCCATGGGCACATGCAGCAAACACCCGTGTGGTTTCTACCAAGTCTAAAGAGACACAGGTTACCCTGTGTTTCCTCCCCTGAATCAACTTCTCGAAGTAGGGTGTTCTGCATCAAGCGAACTGCCTCAACCAAGGAACGCCGCAGCTGCTCCTCTGGGCCTGTGGCTATCCAAAAGCCTGCAGTGTCACAGGAAGAGCGGGACTGTCTTAAATGGCAGTTAGAACGCACGCCCACTATCTCTGGGAGGCACGGTGACTTCAGGCAGGAGCTTCTAGATGGAATGCGAAGCCGAGGGTTACTCTGAGTTCAGCTCAGACTAGGGCAATGCGTCAGACTTCGACGCCATGAGGGAAGTGCCACAACGGTGTTCCTGAACGTGTGCGAGTGGTGAGGAAATTAAGCTGCTCCCAAAGAGAGTGCAGTGCGTTTCCCTACGCTCGGCATACACAGAGGGGCTGTAAAGGGCTACGGGCCTGAATGTTACTTAGCAGACCCAGGTGGGCCTGGGGGTACTCAGTGTTCCTGCCGGGAGCAGGGTGCCCACGCTAGCCTCCTAGGTGTCCAGAAAACTGTGCTGCCGTGGAAGTTACCCAGAGCAGAGGCCACCGCCTCATGGAAACTGCTGCACGCCTCCGCTTCTGCACGGCAGGTCAGGGCCTTACTTCCAGGCATCTGTTCAGGCTGGGTGTGCCGTTAGCGACACCGCATGGTGAGATGCTGACTTTCTCCTCAGGCAGAGTGACTTCGGGTACGAGGTCCTCGAAGTACTCAAAGCACACTCTTTTCTCACGGAAGCTCACACAAGGGCCATGACAAAGTCGGACTCGCCATAAATGTTGTCCTGAGGCTGTTCGAGGACTCCGGAAATGTAGCTCTCCTCAAGGAACATACAGGGTGTTGCCCATCAATCGGCAGGCACAGAGGGCCTCCGAGGGTTCAAGCAACGGGTCTCGAAGTGGCTCAGCCGGCCCACGGGGGTGTGGAGGTAGTCAGTGAACTTGGAGCGAAAGTGATGCATACCGGAGAGGCCTAAGAGTCCTCAAAAGTGTACTTCCTTTCACATCAAGCATATAAGCGACTAAGAACTCATGGAAACAGCTGCCCGCTTCCCTTTCTGCACGGCTACTAGGGGCCAAACCTGGAGGCAAGTTTTCACGTTGAGATTCCCTATAGCGCTAGAGCTTGTCAGGCGGACCACAACCGCGGCCACGGAAGCACCTGGTTCAGACAGAACGGACGCCTACTTTTCCGCAAAGCATTCTTACAGGGTTGACAGGCCTGTCAAGAGCAGGGAATGTCAGGTAGCTTCAAGGCAGCATGAATGCAGCCTTCAAAATGGGACAGCAAGGCTAGTTCCAGCAGGCCCCCGTTTCCATGGGCACACTCAGCATACACTCCTGTGGTTTCTACCAAGTCTAAAGAGACACAGGTTACCCTGTGTTTCCTCCCCTGAATCAACTTCTCGAAGTAGGGTGTTCTGCATCAAGCGAACTGCCTCAACCAAGGAACGCCGCAGCTGCTCCTCTGGGCCTGTGGCTATCCAAAAGCCTGCAGTGTCACAGGAAGAGCAGGACTGTCTTAAATGGCAGTTAGAACGCACGCCCACTATCTCTGGGAGGCACGGTGACTTCAGGCAGGAGCTCCTGGATGGAATGCGAAGCCGAGGGTTACTCTGAGTTCAGGTCAGACTAGGGCAATGCGTCAGACTTCGACGCCATGAGGGACGTGCCACAACGGTGTTCGTGAACGTGTGCGAGTGGTGAGGAAATTAAGCTGCTCCCAAAGAGAGTGCAGTGCGTTTCCCTACTCTCGGCATACACAGAGGGGCTCTAAAGGGCTACGGGCCTGGATGTTGCTTAGCAGACCCAGGTGGGCCTGGGGGTACTCAGTGTTCCTGCCGGGAGCAGGGTGCCCACGCTAGCCTCCTAGGTGTCCAGAAAACTGTGCTGCCGTGGAAGTTACCCAGAGCAGAGGCCACCGCCTCATGGAAACTGCTGCACGCCTCCGCTTGTGCACGGCAAATCAGGGCCTTACTTCCAGGCATCTGTTCAGGCTGGGTGTGCCGTTAGCGACACCGCATGGTGAGATGCTGACTTTCTCCTCAGGCAGAGTGACTTCGGGTACGAGGTCCTCGAAGTACTCAAAGCACACTGTTTTCTCACGGAAGCTCACACAAGGGCCATGACAAAGTCGGACTCGCCATAAATGTTGTCCTGAGGCTGTTCGAAGACTGTGGAAATGTACCTCTCCTCAAGGAACGTACAGGGTGTTGCCCATCACGCGGCATGCACAGAGGGCCTCCGAGGGATCAACCAACGGGTCTCGAAGTGGCTCAGCAGGCCCACGGGGGTGTGGAGGTACTCAGTGAACTTGGAGGAAAGTGATACGTACCCGAGAGGCCTAAAAGTCCTCAAAAGTGTACTTCCTTTCACATAAAGCATGTAAGCGACTAAGAACTGATGGAAACAGCTGCCTGCCTCCCTTTCTGCACGGCTACTAGTGACCTAACCTGGAGGCAAGTTTTCACGTTGAGATTCCCTTTAGCTCTAGAGCTTGTCAGGCAGACCACAACCGCAGCCACGGAAGCATCTGGCTCAGACAGAACAGACTCATACTTTTCAGCGAAGCATTCTTACAGGGTTGACAGGCCTGTCAAGAGCAGGGAATGTCAGGTAGCTTCAAGGCAGCATGAATGCAGCCTTCAAAATGGGACAGCAAGGCTAGTTCCAGCAGGCCCCCGTTTCCATGGGCACACTCAGCATACACTCCTGTGGTTTCTACCAAGTCTAAAGAGACACAGGTTACCCTGTGTTTCCTCCCCTGAATCAACTTCTCGAAGTAGGGTGTTCTGCATCAAGCGAACTGCCTCAACCAAGGAACGCCGCAGCTGCTCCTCTGGGCCTGTGGCTATCCAAAAGCCTGCAGTGTCACAGGAAGAGCAGGACTGTCTTAAATGGCAGTTAGAACGCACGCCCACTATCTCTGGGAGGCACGGTGACTTCAGGCTGGAGCTTCTAGATGGAATGCGAAGCCGAGGGTTACTCTGAGTTCAGCTCAGACTAGGGCAATGCGTCAGACTTCGACGCCATGAGGGAAGTGCCACAACGGTGTTCCTGAACGTGTGCGAGTGGTGAGGAAATTAAGCTGCTCCCAAAGAGAGTGCAGTGCGTTTCCCTACGCTCGGCATACACAGAGGGGCTGTAAAGGGCTACGGGCCTGAATGTTACTTAGCAGACCCAGGTGGGCCTGGGGGTACTCAGTGTTCCTGCCGGGAGCAGGGTGCCCACGCTAGCCTCCTAGGTGTCCAGAAAACTGTGCTGCCGTGGAAGTTACCCAGAGCAGAGGCCACCGCCTCATGGAAACTGCTGCACGCCTCCGCTTCTGCACGGCAGGTCAGGGCCTTACTTCCAGGCATCTGTTCAGGCTGGGTGTGCCGTTAGCGACACCGCATGGTGAGATGCTGACTTTCTCCTCAGGCAGAGTGACTTCGGGTACGAGGTCCTCGAAGTACTCAAAGCACACTGTTTTCTCACGGAAGCTCACACAAGGGCCATGACAAAGTCGGACTCGCCATAAATGTTGTCCTGAGGCTGTTCGAGGACTCCGGAAATGTAGCTCTCCTCAAGGAACATACAGGGTGTTGCCCATCAATCGGCAGGCACAGAGGGCCTCCGAGGGTTCAAGCAACGGGTCTCGAAGTGGCTCAGCCGGCCCACGGGGGTGTGGAGGTAGTCAGTGAACTTGGAGCGAAAGTGATGCATACCGGAGAGGCCTAAGAGTCCTCAAAAGTGTACTTCCTTTCACATCAAGCATATAAGCGACTAAGAACTCATGGAAACAGCTGCCCGCTTCCCTTTCTGCACGGCTACTAGGGGCCAAACCTGGAGGCAAGTTTTCACGTTGAGATTCCCTATAGCGCTAGAGCTTGTCAGGCAGACCACAACCGCGGCCACGGAAGCACCTGGTTCAGACAGAACGGACGCCTACTTTTCCGCAAAGCATTCTTACAGGGTTGACAGGCCTGTCAAGAGCAGGGAATGTCAGGTAGCTTCAAGGCAGCATGAATGCAGCCTTCAAAATGGGACAGCAAGGCTAGTTCCAGCAGGCCCCCGTTTCCATGGGCACACTCAGCATACACTCCTGTGGTTTCTACCAAGTCTAAAGAGACACAGGTTACCCTGTGTTTCCTCCCCTGAATCAACTTCTCGAAGTAGGGTGTTCTGCATCAAGCGAACTGCCTCAACCAAGGAACGCCGCAGCTGCTCCTCTGGGCCTGTGGCTATCCAAAAGCCTGCAGTGTCACAGGAAGAGCAGGACTGTCTTAAATGGCAGTTAGAACGCACGCCCACTATCTCTGGGAGGCACGGTGACTTCAGGCAGGAGCTCCTAGATGGAATGCGAAGCCGAGGGTTACTCTGAGTTCAGCTCAGACTAGGGCAATGCGTCAGACTTCGACGCCATGCGGGACGTGCCACAACGGTGTTCGTGAACGTGTGCGAGTGCTGAGGAAATTAAGCTGCTCCCAAAGAGAGTGCAGTGCGTTTCCCTACTCTCGGCATACACAGAGGGGCTCTAAAGGGCTACGGGCCTGGATGTTGCTTAGCAGACCCAGGTGGGCCTGGGGGTACTCAGTGTTCCTGCCGGGAGCAGGGTGCCCACGCTAGCCTCCTAGGTGTCCAGAAAACTGTGCTGCCGTGGAAGTTACCCAGAGCAGAGGCCACCGCCTCATGGAAACTGCTGCACGCCTCCGCTTCTGCACGGCAGGTCAGGGCCTTACTTCCAGGCATCTGTTCAGGCTGGGTGTGCCGTTAGCGACACCGCATGGTGAGATGCTGACTTTCTCCTCAGGCAGAGTGACTTCGGGTACGAGGTCCTCGAAGTACTCAAAGCACACTCTTTTCTCACGGAAGCTCACACAAGGGCCATGACAAAGTCGGACTCGCCATAAATGTTGTCCTGAGGCTGTTCGAGGACTCCGGAAATGTAGCTCTCCTCAAGGAACATACATGGTGTTGCCCATCAATCGGCAGGCACAGAGGGCCTCCGAGGGTTCAAGCAACGGGTCTCGAAGTGGCTCAGCCGGCCCACGGGGGTGTGGAGGTAGTCAGTGAACTTGGAGCGAAAGTGATGCATACCGGAGAGGCCTAAGAGTCCTCAAAAGTGTACTTCCTTTCACATCAAGCGTATAAGCGACTAAGAGCTCATGGAAACAGCTGCCCGCTTCCCTTTCTGCACGGCTACTAGGGGCCAAACCTGGAGGCAAGTTTTCACGTTGAGATTCCCTATAGCGCTAGAGCTTGTCAGGCGGACCACAACCGCGGCCACGGAAGCACCTGGTTCAGACAGAACGGACGCCTACTTTTCCGCAAAGCATTCTTACAGGGTTGACAGGCCTGTCAAGAGCAGGGAATGTCAGGTAGCTTCAAGGCAGCATGAATGCAGCCTTCAAAATGGGACAGCAAGGCTAGTTCCAGCAGGAACCCGTTTCCATGGGCACACTCAGCATACACTCCTGTGGTTTCTAACAAGTCTAAAGAGACACAGGTTACCCTGTGTTTCCTCCCCTGAATCAACTTCTCGAAGTAGGGTGTTCTGCATCAGGCGAACTGCCTCAACCAAGGAACGCCGCAGCTGCTCCTCTGGGCCTGTGGCTATCCAAAAGCCTGCAGTGTCACAGGAAGAGCAGGACTGTCTTAAATGGCAGTTAGAACGCACGCCCACTATCTCTGGGAGGCACGGTGACTTCAGGCAGGAGCTCCTGGATGGAATGCGAAGCCGAGGGTTACTCTGAGTTCAGGTCAGACTAGGGCAATGCGTCAGACTTCGACGCCATGAGGGACGTGCCACAACGGTGTTCGTGAACGTGTGCGAGTGCTGAGGAAATTAAGCTGCTCCCAAAGAGAGTGCAGTGCGTTTCCCTACTCTCGGCATACACAGAGGGGCTCTAAAGGGCTACGGGCCTGGATGTTGCTTAGCAGACCCAGGTGGGCCTGGGGGTACTCAGTGTTCCTGCCGGGAGCAGGGTGCCCACGCTAGCCTCCTAGGTGTCCAGAAAACTGTGCTGCCGTGGAAGTTACCCAGAGCAGAGGCCACCGCCTCATGGAAACTGCTGCACGCCTCCGCTTGTGCACGGCAAATCAGGGCCTTACTTCCAGGCATCTGTTCAGGCTGGGTGTGCCGTTAGCGACAACGCATGGTGAGATGCTGACTTTCTCCTCAGGCAGAGTGACTTCGGGTACGAGGTCCTCGAAGTACTCAAAGCACACTGTTTTCTCACGGAAGCTCACACAAGGGCCATGACAAAGTCGGACTCGCCATAAATGTTGTCCTGAGGCTGTTCGAAGACTGTGGAAATGTACCTCTCCTCAAGGAACGTACAGGGTGTTGCCCATCACGCGGCATGCACAGAGGGCCTCCGAGGGATTAACCAACGGGTCTCGAAGTGGCTCAGCAGGCCCACGGGGGTGTGGAGGTACTCAGTGAACTTGGAGGAAAGTGATACGTACCCGAGAGGCCTACAAGTCCTCAAAAGTGTACTTCCTTTCACATAAAGCATGTAAGCGACTAAGAACTGATGGAAACAGCTGCCTGCCTCCCTTTCTGCACGGCTACTAGTGACCTAACCTGGAGGCAAGTTTTCACGTTGAGATTCCCTTTAGCTCTAGAGCTTGTCAGGCAGACCACAACCGCGGCCACGGAAGCATCTGGCTCAGACAGAACAGACTCATACTTTTCAGCGAAGCATTCTTACAGGGTTGACAGGCCTGTCAAGAGCAGGGAATGTCAGGTAGCTTCAAGGCAGCATGAATGCAGCCTTCAAAATGGGAAAGCAAGGCTAGTTCCAGCAGGCCCCCGTTTCCATGGGCACATGCAGCAAACACCCGTGTGGTTTCTACTAAGTCTAAAGAGACACAGGTTACCCTGTGTTTCCTCCCCTGAATCAACTTCTCGAAGTAGGGTGTTCTGCATCAAGCGAACTGCCTCAACCAAGGAACGTCACAGCTGCTCCTCTGGGCCTGTGGCTATCCAAAAGCCTGCAGTGTCACAGGAAGAGCAGGACTGTCTTAAATGGCAGTTAGAACGCACGCCCACTATCTCTGGGAGGCACGGTGACTTCAGGCAGGAGCTTCTAGATGGAATGCGAAGCCGAGGGTTACTCTGAGTTCAGCTCAGACTAGGGCAATGCGTCAGACTTCGACGCCATGAGGGAAGTGCCACAACGGTGTTCCTGAACGTGTGCGAGTGCTGAGGAAGTTAAGCTGCTCCCAAAGAGAGTGCAGTGCGTTTCCCTACGCTCGGCATACACAGAGGGGCTGTAAAGGGCTACGGGCCTGAATGTTACTTAGCAGACCCAGGTGGGCCTGGGGGTACTCAGTGTTCCTGCCGGGAGCAGGGTGCCCACGCTAGCCTCCTAGGTGTCCAGAAAACTGTGCTGCCGTGGAAGTTACCCAGAGCAGAGGCCACCGCCTCATGGAAACTGCTGCACGCCTCCGCTTCTGCACGGCAGGTCAGGGCCTTACTTCCAGGCATCTGTTCAGGCTGGGTGTGCCGTTAGCGACACCGCATGGTGAGATGCTGACTTTCTCCTCAGGCAGAGTGACTTCGGGTACGAGGTCCTCGAAGTACTCAAAGCACACTCTTTTCTCACGGAAGCTCACACAAGGGCCATGACAAAGTCGGACTCGCCATAAATGTTGTCCTGAGGCTGTTCGAGGACTCCGGAAATGTAGCTCTCCTCAAGGAACATACAGGGTGTTGCCCATCAATCGGCAGGCACAGAGGGCCTCCGAGGGTTCAAGCAACGGGTCTCGAAGTGGCTCAGCCGGCCCACGGGGGTGTGGAGGTAGTCAGTGAACTTGGAGCGAAAGTGATGCATACCGGAGAGGCCTAAGAGTCCTCAAAAGTGTACTTCCTTTCACATCAAGCATATAAGCGACTAAGAACTCATGGAAACAGCTGCCCGCTTCCCTTTCTGCACGGCTACTAGGGGCCAAACCTGGAGGCAAGTTTTCACGTTGAGATTCCCTATAGCGCTAGAGCTTGTCAGGCGGACCACAACCGCGGCCACGGAAGCACCTGGTTCAGACAGAACGGATGCATACTTTTCCGCAAAGCATTCTTACAGGGTTGACAGGCCTGTCAAGAGCAGGGAATGTCAGGTAGCTTCAAGGCAGCATGAATGCAGCCTTCAAAATGGGACAGCAAGGCTAGTTCCAGCAGGAACCCGTTTCCATGGGCACACTCAGCATACACTCCTGTGGTTTCTACCAAGTCTAAAGAGACACAGGTTACCCTGTGTTTCCTCCCCTGAATCAACTTCTCGAAGTAGGGTGTTCTGCATCAAGCGAACTGCCTCAACCAAGGAACGCCGCAGCTGCTCCTCTGGGCCTGTGGCTATCCAAAAGCCTGCAGTGTCACAGGAAGAACAGGACTGTCTTAAATGGCAGTTAAAACGCACGCCCACTATCTCTGGGAGGCACGGTGACTTCAGGCAGGAGCTCCTGGATGGAATGCGAAGCCGAGGGTTACTCTGAGTTCAGGTCAGACTAGGGCAATGCGTCAGACTTCGACGCCATGAGGGACGTGCCACAACGGTGTTCGTGAACGTGTGCGAGTGCTGAGGAAATTAAGCTGCTCCCAAAGAGAGTGCAGTGCGTTTCCCTACGCTCGGCATACACAGAGGGGCTCTAAAGGGCTACGGGCCTGGATGTTGCTTAGCAGACCCAGGTGGGCCTGGGGGTACTCAGTGTTCCTGCCGGGAGCAGGGTGCCCACGCTAGCCTCCTAGGTGTCCAGAAAACTGTGCTGCCATGGAAGTTACCCAGAGCAGAGGCCACCGCCTCATGGAAACTGCTGCACGCCTCCGCTTGTGCACGGCAAATCAGGGCCTTACTTCCAGGCATCTGTTCAGGCTGGGTGTGCCGTTAGCGACAACGCATGGTGAGATGCTGACTTTCTCCTCAGGCAGAGTGACTTCGGGTACGAGGTCCTCGAAGTACTCAAAGCACACTGTTTTCTCACGGAAGCTCACACAAGGGCCATGACAAAGTCGGACTCGCCATAAATGTTGTCCTGAGGCTGTTCGAAGACTGTGGAAATGTACCTCTCCTCAAGGAACGTACAGGGTGTTGCCCATCACGCGGCATGCACAGAGGGCCTCCGAGGGATCAACCAACGGGTCTCGAAGTGGCTCAGCAGGCCCACGGGGGTGTGGAGGTACTCAGTGAACTTGGAGGAAAGTGATACGTACCCGAGAGGCCTAAGAGTCCTCAAAAGTGTACTTCCTTTCACATCAAGCATGTAAGCGACTAAGAACTGATGGAAACAGCTGCCTGCCTCCCTTTCTGCACGGCTACTAGTGACCTAACCTGGAGGCAAGTTTTCACGTTGAGATTCCCTTTAGCTCTAGAGCTTGTCAGGCAGACCACAACCGCGGCCACGGAAGCATCTGGCTCAGACAGAACAGACTCATACTTTTCAGCGAAGCATTCTTACAGGGTTGACAGGCCTGTCAAGAGCAGGGAATGTCAGGTAGCTTCAAGGCAGCATGAATGCAGCCTTCAAAATGGGAAAGCAAGGCTAGTTCCAGCAGGCCCCCGTTTCCATGGGCACATGCAGCAAACACCCGTGTGGTTTCTACCAAGTCTAAAGAGACACAGGTTACCCTGTGTTTCCTCCCCTGAATCAACTTCTCGAAGTAGGGTGTTCTGCATCAAGCGAACTGCCTCAACCAAGGAACGCCGCAGCTGCTCCTCTGGGCCTGTGGCTATCCAAAAGCCTGCAGTGTCAGAGGAAGAGCAGAACTGTCTTAAATGGCAGTTAGAACGCACGCCCACTATCTCTGGGAGGCACGGTGACTTCAGGCAGGAGCTTCTAGATGGAATGCGAAGCCGAGGGTTACTCTGAGTTCAGCTCAGACTAGGGCAATGCGTCAGACTTCGACGCCATGAGGGAAGTGCCACAACGGTGTTCCTGAACGTGTGCGAGTGGTGAGGAAATTAAGCTGCTCCCAAAGAGAGTGCAGTGCGTTTCCCTACGCTCGGCATACACAGAGGGGCTGTAAAGGGCTACGGGCCTGAATGTTACTTAGCAGACCCAGGTGGGCCTGGGGGTACTCAGTGTTCCTGCCGGGAGCAGGGTGCCCACGCTAGCCTCCTAGGTGTCCAGAAAACTGTGCTGCCGTGGAAGTTACCCAGAGCAGAGGCCACCGCCTCATGGAAACTGCTGCACGCCTCCGCTTCTGCACGGCAGGTCAGGGCCTTACTTCCAGGCATCTGTTCAGGCTGGGTGTGCCGTTAGCGACACCGCATGGTGAGATGCTGACTTTCTCCTCAGGCAGAGTGACTTCGGGTACGAGGTCCTCGAAGTACTCAAAGCACACTCTTTTCTCACGGAAGCTCACACAAGGGCCATGACAAAGTCGGACTCGCCATAAATGTTGTCCTGAGGCTGTTCGAGGACTCCGGAAATGTAGCTCTCCTCAAGGAACATACAGGGTGTTGCCCATCAATCGGCAGGCACAGAGGGCCTCCGAGGGTTCAAGCAACGGGTCTCGAAGTGGCTCAGCCGGCCCACGGGGGTGTGGAGGTAGTCAGTGAACTTGGAGCGAAAGTGATGCATACCGGAGAGGCCTAAGAGTCCTCAAAAGTGTACTTCCTTTCACATCAAGCATATAAGCGACTAAGAACTCATGGAAACAGCTGCCCGCTTCCCTTTCTGCACGGCTACTAGGGGCCAAACCTGGAGGCAAGTTTTCACGTTGAGATTCCCTATAGCGCTAGAGCTTGTCAGGCGGACCACAACCGCGGCCACGGAAGCACCTGGTTCAGACAGAACGGACGCCTACTTTTCCGCAAAGCATTCTTACAGGGTTGACAGGCCTGTCAAGAGCAGGGAATGTCAGGTAGCTTCAAGGCAGCATGAATGCAGCCTTCAAAATGGGACAGCAAGGCTAGTTCCAGCAGGCCCCCGTTTCCATGGGCACACTCAGCATACACTCCTGTGGTTTCTACCAAGTCTAAAGAGACACAGGTTACCCTGTGTTTCCTCCCCTGAATCAACTTCTCGAAGTAGGGTGTTCTGCATCAAGCGAACTGCCTCAACCAAGGAACGCCGCAGCTGCTCCTCTGGGCCTGTGGCTATCCAAAAGCCTGCAGTGTCACAGGAAGAGCAGGACTGTCTTAAATGGCAGTTAGAACGCACGCCCACTATCTCTGGGAGGCACGGTGACTTCAGGCAGGAGCTCCTGGATGGAATGCGAAGCCGAGGGTTACTCTGAGTTCAGGTCAGACTAGGGCAATGCGTCAGACTTCGACGCCATGAGGGACGTGCCACAACGGTGTTCGTGAACGTGTGCGAGTGCTGAGGAAATTAAGCTGCTCCCAAAGAGAGTGCAGTGCGTTTCCCTACTCTCGGCATACACAGAGGGGCTCTAAAGGGCTACGGGCCTGGATGTTGCTTAGCAGACCCAGGTGGGCCTGGGGGTACTCAGTGTTCCTGCCGGGAGCAGGGTGCCCACGCTAGCCTCCTAGGTGTCCAGAAAACTGTGCTGCCGTGGAAGTTACCCAGAGCAGAGGCCACCGCCTCATGGAAACTGCTGCACGCCTCCGCTTCTGCACGGCAAGTCAGGGCCTTACTTCCAGGCATCTGTTCAGGCTGGGTGTGCCGTTAGCGACACCGCATGGTGAGATGCTGACTTTCTCCTCAGGCAGAGTGACTTCGGGTACGAGGTCCTCGAAGTACTCAAAGCACACTGTTTTCTCACGGAAGCTCACACAAGGGCCATGACAAAGTCGGACTCGCCATAAATGTTGTCCTGAGGCTGTTCGAAGACTGTGGAAATGTACCTCTCCTCAAGGAACGTACAGGGTGTTGCCCATCACGCGGCATGCACAGAGGGCCTCCGAGGGATCAACCAACGGGTCTCGAAGTGGCTCAGCAGGCCCACGGGGGTGTGGAGGTACTCAGTGAACTTGGAGGAAAGTGATACGTACCCGAGAGGCCTACAAGTCCTCAAAAGTGTACTTCCTTTCACATAAAGCATGTAAGCGACTAAGAACTGATGGAAACAGCTGCCTGCCTCCCTTTCTGCACGGCTACTAGTGACCTAACCTGGAGGCAAGTTTTCACGTTGAGACTCCCTTTAGCTCTAGAGCTTGTCAGGCAGACCACAACCGCGGCCACGGAAGCATCTGGCTCAGACAGAACAGACTCATACTTTTCAGCGAAGCATTCTTACAGGGTTGACAGGCCTGTCAAGAGCAGGGAATGTCAGGTAGCTTCAAGGCAGCATGAATGCAGCCTTCAAAATGGGAAAGCAAGGCTAGTTCCAGCAGGCCCCCGTTTCCATGGGCACATGCAGCAAACACCCGTGTGGTTTCTACCAAGTCTAAAGAGACACAGGTTACCCTGTGTTTCCTCCCCTGAATCAACTTCTCGAAGTAGGGTGTTCTGCATCAAGCGAACTGCCTCAACCAAGGAACGCCGCAGCTGCTCCTCTGGGCCTGTGGCTATCCAAAAGCCTGCAGTGTCACAGGAAGAGCAGGACTGTCTTAAATGGCAGTTAGAACGCACGCCCACTATCTCTGGGAGGCACGGTGACTTCAGGCTGGAGCTTCTAGATGGAATGCGAAGCCGAGGGTTACTCTGAGTTCAGCTCAGACTAGGGCAATGCGTCAGACTTCGACGCCATGAGGGAAGTGCCACAACGGTGTTCCTGAACGTGTGCGAGTGGTGAGGAAATTAAGCTGCTCCCAAAGAGAGTGCAGTGCGTTTCCCTACGCTCGGCATACACAGAGGGGCTGTAAAGGGCTACGGGCCTGAATGTTACTTAGCAGACCCAGGTGGGCCTGGGGGTACTCAGTGTTCCTGCCGGGAGCAGGGTGCCCACGCTAGCCTCCTAGGTGTCCAGAAAACTGTGCTGCCGTGGAAGTTACCCAGAGCAGAGGCCACCGCCTCATGGAAACTGCTGCACGCCTCCGCTTCTGCACGGCAGGTCAGGGCCTTACTTCCAGGCATCTGTTCAGGCTGGGTGTGCCGTTAGCGACACCGCATGGTGAGATGCTGACTTTCTCCTCAGGCAGAGTGACTTCGGGTACGAGGTCCTCGAAGTACTCAAAGCACACTCTTTTCTCACGGAAGCTCACACAAGGGCCATGACAAAGTCGGACTCGCCATAAATGTTGTCCTGAGGCTGTTCGAGGACTCCGGAAATGTAGCTCTCCTCAAGGAACATACAGGGTGTTGCCCATCAATCGGCAGGCACAGAGGGCCTCCGAGGGTTCAAGCAACGGGTCTCGAAGTGGCTCAGCCGGCCCACTGGGGTGTGGAGGTAGTCAGTGAACTTGGAGCGAAAGTGATGCATACCGGAGAGGCCTAAGAGTCCTCAAAAGTGTACTTCCTTTCACATCAAGCATATAAGCGACTAAGAACTCATGGAAACAGCTGCCCGCTTCCCTTTCTGCACGGCTACTAGGGGCCAAACCTGGAGGCAAGTTTTCACGTTGAGATTCCCTATAGCGCTAGAGCTTGTCAGGCGGACCACAACCGCGGCCACGGAAGCACCTGGTTCAGACAGAACGGACGCCTACTTTTCCGCAAAGCATTCTTACAGGGTTGACAGGCCTGTCAAGAGCAGGGAATGTCAGGTAGCTTCAAGGCAGCATGAATGCAGCCTTCAAAATGGGACAGCAAGGCTAGTTCCAGCAGGCCCCCGTTTCCATGGGCACACTCAGCATACACTCCTGTGGTTTCTACCAAGTCTAAAGAGACACAGGTTACCCTGTGTTTCCTCCCCTGAATCAACTTCTCGAAGTAGGGTGTTCTGCATCAAGCGAACTGCCTCAACCAAGGAACGCCGCAGCTGCTCCTCTGGACCTGTGGCTATCCAAAAGCCTTCAGTGTCACAGGAAGAGCAGGACTGTCTTAAATGGCAGTTAGAACGCACGCCCACTATCTCTGGGAGGCACGGTGACTTCAGGCAGGAGCTCCTGGATGGAATGCGAAGCCGAGGGTTACTCTGAGTTCAGCTCAGACTAGGGCAATGCGTCAGACTTCGACGCCATGAGGGAAGTGCCACAACGGTGTTCCTGAACGTGTGCGAGTGGTGAGGAAATTAAGCTGCTCCCAAAGAGAGTGCAGTGCGTTTCCCTACGCTCGGCATACACAGAGGGGCTGTAAAGGGCTACGGGCCTGAATGTTACTTAGCAGACCCAGGTGGGCCTGGGGGTACTCAGTGTTCCTGCCGGGAGCAGGGTGCCCACGCTAGCCTCCTAGGTGTCCAGAAAACTGTGCTGCCGTGGAAGTTACCCAGAGCAGAGGCCACCGCCTCATGGAAACTGCTGCACGCCTCCGCTTCTGCACGGCAGGTCAGGGCCTTACTTCCAGGCATCTGTTCAGGCTGGGTGTGCCGTTAGCGACACCGCATGGTGAGATGCTGACTTTCTCCTCAGGCAGAGTGACTTCGGGTACGAGGTCCTCGAAGTACTCAAAGCACACTCTTTTCTCACGGAAGCTCACACAAGGGCCATGACAAAGTCGGACTCGCCATAAATGTTGTCCTGAGGCTGTTCGAGGACTCCGGAAATGTAGCTCTCCTCAAGGAACATACAGGGTGTTGCCCATCAATCGGCAGGCACAGAGGGCCTCCGAGGGTTCAAGCAACGGGTCTCGAAGAGGCTCAGCCGGCCCACGGGGGTGTGGAGGTAGTCAGTGAACTTGGAGCGAAAGTGATGCATACCGGAGAGGCCTAAGAGTCCTCAAAAGTGTACTTCCTTTCACATCAAGCATATAAGCGACTAAGAACTCATGGAAACAGCTGCCCGCTTCCCTTTCTGCACGGCTACTAGGGGCCAAACCTGGAGGCAAGTTTTCACGTTGAGATTCCCTATAGCGCTAGAGCTTGTCAGGCGGACCACAACCGCGGCCACGGAAGCACCTGGTTCAGACAGAACGGACGCCTACTTTTCCGCAAAGCATTCTTACAGGGTTGACAGGCCTGTCAAGAGCAGGGAATGTCAGGTAGCTTCAAGGCAGCATGAATGCAGCCTTCAAAATGGGACAGCAAGGCTAGTTCCAGCAGGCCCCCGTTTCCATGGGCACACTCAGCATACACTCCTGTGGTTTCTACCAAGTCTAAAGAGACACAGGTTACCCTGTGTTTCCTCCCCTGAATCAACTTCTCGAAGTAGGGTGTTCTGCATCAAGCGAACTGCCTCAACCAAGGAACGCCGCAGCTGCTCCTCTGGGCCTGTGGCTATCCAAAAGCCTGCAGTGTCACAGGAAGAGCAGGACTGTCTTAAATGGCAGTTAGAACGCACGCCCACTATCTCTGGGAGGCACGGTGACTTCAGGCAGGAGCTCCTGGATGGAATGCGAAGCCGAGGGTTACTCTGAGTTCAGGTCAGACTAGGGCAATGCGTCAGACTTCGACGCCATGAGGGACGTGCCACAACGGTGTTCGTGAACGTGTGCGAGTGCTGAGGAAATTAAGCTGCTCCCAAAGAGAGTGCAGTGCGTTTCCCTACGCTCGGCATACACAGAGGGGCTCTAAAGGGCTACGGGCCTGGATGTTGCTTAGCAGACCCAGGTGGGCCTGGGGGTACTCAGTGTTCCTGCCGGGAGCAGGGTGCCCGCGCTAGCCTCCTAGGTGTCCAGAAAACTGTGCTGCCATGGAAGTTACCCAGAGCAGAGGCCACCGCCTCATGGAAACTGCTGCACGCCTCCGCTTCTGCACGGCAAATCAGGGCCTTACTTCCAGGCATCTGTTCAGGCTGGGTGTGCCGTTAGCGACAACGCATGGTGAGATGCTGACTTTCTCCTCAGGCAGAGTGACTTCGGGTACGAGGTCCTCGAAGTACTCAAAGCACACTGTTTTCTCACGGAAGCTCACACAAGGGCCATGACAAAGTCGGACTCGCCATAAATGTTGTCCTGAGGCTGTTCGAAGACTGTGGAAATGTACCTCTCCTCAAGGAACGTACAGGGTGTTGCCCATCACGCGGCATGCACAGAGGGCCTCCGAGGGATCAACCAACGGGTCTCGAAGTGGCTCAGCAGGCCCACGGGGGTGTGGAGGTACTCAGTGAACTTGGAGGAAAGTGATACGTACCCGAGAGGCCTACAAGTCCTCAAAAGTGTACTTCCTTTCACATAAAGCATGTAAGCGACTAAGAACTGATGGAAACAGCTGCCTGCCTCCCTTTCTGCACGGCTACTAGTGACCTAACCTGGAGGCAAGTTTTCACGTTGAGATTCCCTTTAGCTCTAGAGCTTGTCAGGCAGACCACAACCGCGGCCACGGAAGCATCTGGCTCAGACAGAACAGACTCATACTTTTCAGCGAAGCATTCTTACAGGGTTGACAGGCCTGTCAAGAGCAGGGAATGTCAGGTAGCTTCAAGGCAGCATGAATGCAGCCTTCAAAATGGGAAAGCAAGGCTAGTTCCAGCAGGCCCCCGTTTCCATGGGCACATGCAGCAAACACCCGTGTGGTTTCTACCAAGTCTAAAGAGACACAGGTTACCCTGTGTTTCCTCCCCTGAATCAACTTCTCGAAGTAGGGTGTTCTGCATCAAGCGAACTGCCTCAACCAAGGAACGCCGCAGCTGCTCCTCTGGGCCTGTGGCTATCCAAAAGCCTGCAGTGTCACAGGAAGAGCAGAACTGTCTTAAATGGCAGTTAGAACGCACGCCCACTATCTCTGGGAGGCACGGTGACTTCAGGCAGGAGCTTCTAGATGGAATGCGAAGCCGAGGGTTACTCTGAGTTCAGCTCAGACTAGGGCAATGCGTCAGACTTCGACGCCATGAGGGAAGTGCCACAACGGTGTTCCTGAACGTGTGCGAGTGGTGAGGAAATTAAGCTGCTCCCAAAGAGAGTGCAGTGCGTTTCCCTACGCTCGGCATACACAGAGGGGCTGTAAAGGGCTACGGGCCTGAATGTTACTTAGCAGACCCAGGTGGGCCTGGGGGTACTCAGTGTTCCTGCCGGGAGCAGGGTGCCCACGCTAGCCTCCTAGGTGTCCAGAAAACTGTGCTGCCGTGGAAGTTACCCAGAGCAGAGGCCACCGCCTCATGGAAACTGCTGCACGCCTCCGCTTCTGCACGGCAGGTCAGGGCCTTACTTCCAGGCATCTGTTCAGGCTGGGTGTGCCGTTAGCGACACCGCATGGTGAGATGCTGACTTTCTCCTCAGGCAGAGTGACTTCGGGTACGAGGTCCTCGAAGTACTCAAAGCACACTCTTTTCTCACGGAAGCTCACACAAGGGCCATGACAAAGTCGGACTCGCCATAAATGTTGTCCTGAGGCTGTTCGAGGACTCCGGAAATGTAGCTCTCCTCAAGGAACATACAGGGTGTTGCCCATCAATCGGCAGGCACAGAGGGCCTCCGAGGGTTCAAGCAACGGGTCTCGAAGTGGCTCAGCCGGCCCACGGGGGTGTGGAGGTAGTCAGTGAACTTGGAGCGAAAGTGATGCATACCGGAGAGGCCTAAGAGTCCTCAAAAGTGTACTTCCTTTCACATCAAGCATATAAGCGACTAAGAACTCATGGAAACAGCTGCCCGCTTCCCTTTCTGCACGGCTACTAGGGGCCAAACCTGGAGGCAAGTTTTCACGTTGAGATTCCCTATAGCGCTAGAGCTTGTCAGGCGGACCACAACCGCGGCCACGGAAGCACCTGGTTCAGACAGAACGGACGCCTACTTTTCCGCAAAGCATTCTTACAGGGTTGACAGGCCTGTCAAGAGCAGGGAATGTCAGGTAGCTTCAAGGCAGCATGAATGCAGCCTTCAAAATGGGACAGCAAGGCTAGTTCCAGCAGGCCCCCGTTTCCATGGGCACACTCAGCATACACTCCTGTGGTTTCTACCAAGTCTAAAGAGACACAGGTTACCCTGTGTTTCCTCCCCTGAATCAACTTCTCGAAGTAGGGTGTTCTGCATCAAGCGAACTGCCTCAACCAAGGAACGCCGCAGCTGCTCCTCTGGGCCTGTGGCTATCCAAAAGCCTGCAGTGTCACAGGAAGAGCAGGACTGTCTTAAATGGCAGTTAGAACGCACGCCCACTATCTCTGGGAGGCACGGTGACTTCAGGCAGGAGCTCCTGGATGGAATGCGAAGCCGAGGGTTACTCTGAGTTCAGGTCAGACTAGGGCAATGCGTCAGACTTCGACGCCATGAGGGACGTGCCACAACGGTGTTCGTGAACGTGTGCGAGTGCTGAGGAAATTAAGCTGCTCCCAAAGAGAGTGCAGTGCGTTTCCCTACGCTCGGCATACACAGAGGGGCTCTAAAGGGCTACGGGCCTGGATGTTGCTTAGCAGACCCAGGTGGGCCTGGGGGTACTCAGTGTTCCTGCCGGGAGCAGGGTGCCCACGCTAGCCTCCTAGGTGTCCAGAAAACTGTGCTGCCGTGGAAGTTACCCAGAGCAGAGGCCACCGCCTCATGGAAACTGCTGCACGCCTCCGCTTCTGCACGGCAAGTCAGGGCCTTACTTCCAGGCATCTGTTCAGGCTGGGTGTGCCGTTAGCGACACCGCATGGTGAGATGCTGACTTTCTCCTCAGGCAGAGTGACTTCGGGTACGAGGTCCTCGAAGTACTCAAAGCACACTGTTTTCTCACGGAAGCTCACACAAGGGCCATGACAAAGTCGGACTCGCCATAAATGTTGTCCTGAGGCTGTTCGAAGACTGTGGAAATGTACCTCTCCTCAAGGAACGTACAGGGTGTTGCCCATCACGCGGCATGCACAGAGGGCCTCCGAGGGATCAACCAACGGGTCTCGAAGTGGCTCAGCAGGCCCACGGGGGTGTGGAGGTACTCAGTGAACTTGGAGGAAAGTGATACGTACCCGAGAGGCCTACAAGTCCTCAAAAGTGTACTTCCTTTCACATAAAGCATGTAAGCGACTAAGAACTGATGGAAACAGCTGCCTGCCTCCCTTTCTGCACGGCTACTAGTGACCTAACCTGGAGGCAAGTTTTCACGTTGAGATTCCCTTTAGCTCTAGAGCTTGTCAGGCAGACCACAACCGCGGCCACGGAAGCATCTGGCTCAGACAGAACAGACTCATACTTTTCAGCGAAGCATTCTTACAGGGTTGACAGGCCTGTCAAGAGCAGGGAATGTCAGGTAGCTTCAAGGCAGCATGAATGCAGCCTTCAAAATGGGACAGCAAGGCTAGTTCCAGCAGGCCCCCGTTTCCATGGGCACACTCAGCATACACTCCTGTGGTTTCTACCAAGTCTAAAGAGACACAGGTTACCCTGTGTTTCCTCCCCTGAATCAACTTCTCGAAGTAGGGTGTTCTGCATCAAGCGAACTGCCTCAACCAAGGAACGCCGCAGCTGCTCCTCTGGGCCTGTGGCTATCCAAAAGCCTGCAGTGTCACAGGAAGAGCAGGACTGTCTTAAATGGCAGTTAGAACGCACGCCCACTATCTCTGGGAGGCACGGTGACTTCAGGCTGGAGCTTCTAGATGGAATGCGAAGCCGAGGATTACTCTGAGTTCAGCTCAGACTAGGGCAATGCGTCAGACTTCGACGCCATGAGGGAAGTGCCACAACGGTGTTCCTGAACGTGTGCGAGTGGTGAGGAAATTAAGCTGCTCCCAAAGAGAGTGCAGTGCGTTTCCCTACGCTCGGCATACACAGAGGGGCTGTAAAGGGCTACGGGCCTGAATGTTACTTAGCAGACCCAGGTGGGCCTGGGGGTACTCAGTGTTCCTGCCGGGAGCAGGGTGCCCACGCTAGCCTCCTAGGTGTCCAGAAAACTGTGCTGCCGTGGAAGTTACCCAGAGCAGAAGCCACCGCCTCATGGAAACTGCTGCACGCCTCCGCTTCTGCACGGCAGGTCAGGGCCTTACTTCCAGGCATCTGTTCAGGCTGGGTGTGCCGTTAGCGACACCGCATGGTGAGATGCTGACTTTCTCCTCAGGCAGAGTGACTTCGGGTACGAGGTCCTCGAAGTACTCAAAGCACACTCTTTTCTCACGGAAGCTCACACAAGGGCCATGACAAAGTCGGACTCGCCATAAATGTTGTCCTGAGGCTGTTCGAGGACTCCGGAAATGTAGCTCTCCTCAAGGAACATACAGGGTGTTGCCCATCAATCGGCAGGCACAGAGGGCCTCCGAGGGTTCAAGCAACGGGTCTCGAAGTGGCTCAGCCGGCCCACGGGGGTGTGGAGGTAGTCAGTGAACTTGGAGCGAAAGTGATGCATACCGGAGAGGCCTAAGAGTCCTCAAAAGTGTACTTCCTTTCACATCAAGCATATAAGCGACTAAGAACTCATGGAAACAGCTGCCCGCTTCCCTTTCTGCACGGCTACTAGGGGCCAAACCTGGAGGCAAGTTTTCACGTTGAGATTCCCTATAGCGCTAGAGCTTGTCAGGCGGACCACAACCGCGGCCACGGAAGCACCTGGTTCAGACAGAACGGACGCCTACTTTTCCGCAAAGCATTCTTACAGGGTTGACAGGCCTGTCAAGAGCAGGGAATGTCAGGTAGCTTCAAGGCAGCATGAATGCAGCCTTCAAAATGGGACAGCAAGGCTAGTTCCAGCAGGCCCCCGTTTCCATGGGCACACTCAGCATACACTCCTGTGGTTTCTACCAAGTCTAAAGAGACACAGGTTACCCTGTGTTTCCTCCCCTGAATCAACTTCTCGAAGTAGGGTGTTCTGCATCAAGCGAACTGCCTCAACCAAGGAACGCCGCAGCTGCTCCTCTGGGCCTGTGGCTATCCAAAAGCCTGCAGTGTCACAGGAAGAGCAGGACTGTCTTAAATGGCAGTTAGAACGCACGCCCACTATCTCTGGGAGGCACGGTGACTTCAGGCAGGAGCTCCTGGATGGAATGCGAAGCCGAGGGTTACTCTGAGTTCAGGTCAGACTAGGGCAATGCGTCAGACTTCGACGCCATGAGGGAAGTGCCACAACGGTGTTCCTGAACGTGTGCGAGTGGTGAGGAAATTAAGCTGCTCCCAAAGAGAGTGCAGTGCGTTTCCCTACGCTCGGCATACACAGAGGGGCTGTAAAGGGCTACGGGCCTGAATGTTACTTAGCAGACCCAGGTGGGCCTGGGGGTACTCAGTGTTCCTGCCGGGAGCAGGGTGCCCACGCTAGCCTCCTAGGTGTCCAGAAAACTGTGCTGCCGTGGAAGTTACCCAGAGCAGAGGCCACCGCCTCATGGAAACTGCTGCACGCCTCCGCTTCTGCACGGCAGGTCAGGGCCTTACTTCCAGGCATCTGTTCAGGCTGGGTGTGCCGTTAGCGACACCGCATGGTGAGATGCTGACTTTCTCCTCAGGCAGAGTGACTTCGGGTACGAGGTCCTCGAAGTACTCAAAGCACACTCTTTTCTCACGGAAGCTCACACAAGGGCCACGACAAAGTCGGACTCGCCATAAATGTTGTCCTGAGGCTGTTCGAGGACTCCGGAAATGTAGCTCTCCTCAAGGAACATACAGGGTGTTGCCCATCAATCGGCAGGCACAGAGGGCCTCCGAGGGTTCAAGCAACGGGTCTCGAAGTGGCTCAGCCGGCCCACGGGGGTGTGGAGGTAGTCAGTGAACTTGGAGCGAAAGTGATGCATACCGGAGAGGCCTAAGAGTCCTCAAAAGTGTACTTCCTTTCACATCAAGCATATAAGCGACTAAGAACTCATGGAAACAGCTGCCCGCTTCCCTTTCTGCACGGCTACTAGGGGCCAAACCTGGAGGCAAGTTTTCACGTTGAGATTCCCTATAGCGCTAGAGCTTGTCAGGCGGACCACAACCGCGGCCACGGAAGCACCTGGTTCAGACAGAACGGACGCCTACTTTTCCGCAAAGCATTCTTACAGGGTTGACAGGCCTGTCAAGAGCAGGGAATGTCAGGTAGCTTCAAGGCAGCATGAATGCAGCCTTCAAAATGGGACAGCAAGGCTAGTTCCAGCAGGCCCCCGTTTCCATGGGCACACTCAGCATACACTCCTGTGGTTTCTACCAAGTCTAAAGAGACACAGGTTACCCTGTGTTTCCTCCCCTGAATCAACTTCTCGAAGTAGGGTGTTCTGCATCAAGCGAACTGCCTCAACCAAGGAACGCCGCAGCTGCTCCTCTGGGCCTGTGGCTATCCAAAAGCCTGCAGTGTCACAGGAAGAGCAGGACTGTCTTAAATGGCAGTTAGAACGCACGCCCACTATCTCTGGGAGGCACGGTGACTTCAGGCAGGAGCTCCTGGATGGAATGCGAAGCCGAGGGTTACTCTGAGTTCAGGTCAGACTAGGGCAATGCGTCAGACTTCGACGCCATGAGGGAAGTGCCACAACGGTGTTCCTGAACGTGTGCGAGTGGTGAGGAAATTAAGCTGCTCCCAAAGAGAGTGCAGTGCGTTTCCCTACGCTCGGCATACACAGAGGGGCTGTAAAGGGCTACGGGCCTGAATGTTACTTAGCAGACCCAGGTGGGCCTGGGGGTACTCAGTGTTCCTGCCGGGAGCAGGGTGCCCACGCTAGCCTCCTAGGTGTCCAGAAAACTGTGCTGCCGTGGAAGTTACCCAGAGCAGAGGCCACCGCCTCATGGAAACTGCTGCACGCCTCCGCTTCTGCACGGCAGGTCAGGGCCTTACTTCCAGGCATCTGTTCAGGCTGGGTGTGCCGTTAGCGACACCGCATGGTGAGATGCTGACTTTCTCCTCAGGCAGAGTGACTTCGGGTACGAGGTCCTCGAAGTACTCAAAGCGCACTCTTTTCTCACGGAAGCTCACACAAGGGCCATGACAAAGTCGGACTCGCCATAAATGTTGTCCTGAGGCTGTTCGAGGACTCCGGAAATGTAGCTCTCCTCAAGGAACATACAGGGTGTTGCCCATCAATCGGCAGGCACAGAGGGCCTCCGAGGGTTCAAGCAACGGGTCTCGAAGTGGCTCAGCCGGCCCACGGGGGTGTGGAGGTAGTCAGTGAACTTGGAGCGAAAGTGATGCATACCGGAGAGGCCTAAGAGTCCTCAAAAGTGTACTTCCTTTCACATCAAGCATATAAGCGACTAAGAACTCATGGAAACAGCTGCCCGCTTCCCTTTCTGCACGGCTACTAGGGGCCAAACCTGGAGGCAAGTTTTCACGTTGAGATTCCCTATAGCGCTAGAGCTTGTCAGGCGGACCACAACCGCGGCCACGGAAGCACCTGGTTCAGACAGAACGGACGCCTACTTTTCCGCAAAGCATTCTTACAGGGTTGACAGGCCTGTCAAGAGCAGGGAATGTCAGGTAGCTTCAAGGCAGCATGAATGCAGCCTTCAAAATGGGACAGCAAGGCTAGTTCCAGCAGGCCCCCGTTTCCATGGGCACACTCAGCATACACTCCTGTGGTTTCTACCAAGTCTAAAGAGACACAGGTTACCCTGTGTTTCCTCCCCTGAATCAACTTCTCGAAGTAGGGTGTTCTGCATCAAGCGAACTGCCTCAACCAAGGAACGCCGCAGCTGCTCCTCTGGGCCTGTGGCTATCCAAAAGCCTGCAGTGTCACAGGAAGAGCAGGACTGTCTTAAATGGCAGTTAGAACGCACGCCCACTATCTCTGGGAGGCACGGTGACTTCAGGCAGGAGCTCCTGGATGGAATGCGAAGCCGAGGGTTACTCTGAGTTCAGGTCAGACTAGGGCAATGCGTCAGACTTCGACGCCATGAGGGACGTGCCACAACGGTGTTCGTGAACGTGTGCGAGTGCTGAGGAAATTAAGCTGCTCCCAAAGAGAGTGCAGTGCGTTTCCCTACTCTCGGCATACACAGAGGGGCTCTAAAGGGCTACGGGCCTGGATGTTGCTTAGCAGACCCAGGTGGGCCTGGGGGTACTCAGTGTTCCTGCCGGGAGCAGGGTGCCCACGCTAGCCTCCTAGGTGTCCAGAAAACTGTGCTGCCGTGGAAGTTACCCAGAGCAGAGGCCACCGCCTCATGGAAACTGCTGCACGCCTCCGCTTCTGCACGGCAAGTCAGGGCCTTACTTCCAGGCATCTGTTCAGGCTGGGTGTGCCGTTAGCGACACCGCATGGTGAGATGCTGACTTTCTCCTCAGGCAGAGTGACTTCGGGTACGAGGTCCTCGAAGTACTCAAAGCACACTGTTTTCTCACGGAAGCTCACACAAGGGCCATGACAAAGTCGGACTCGCCATAAATGTTGTCCTGAGGCTGTTCGAAGACTGTGGAAATGTACCTCTCCTCAAGGAACGTACAGGGTGTTGCCCATCACGCGGCATGCACAGAGGGCCTCCGAGGGATCAACCAACGGGTCTCGAAGTGGCTCAGCAGGCCCACGGGGGTGTGGAGGTACTCAGTGAACTTGGAGGAAAGTGATACGTACCCGAGAGGCCTACAAGTCCTCAAAAGTGTACTTCCTTTCACATAAAGCATGTAAGCGACTAAGAACTGATGGAAACAGCTGCCTGCCTCCCTTTCTGCACGGCTACTAGTGACCTAACCTGGAGGCAAGTTTTCACGTTGAGATTCCCTTTAGCTCTAGAGCTTGTCAGGCAGACCACAACCGCGGCCACGGAAGCATCTGGCTCAGACAGAACAGACTCATACTTTTCAGCGAAGCATTCTTACAGGGTTGACAGGCCTGTCAAGAGCAGGGAATGTCAGGTAGCTTCAAGGCAGCATGAATGCAGCCTTCAAAATGGGACAGCAAGGCTAGTTCCAGCAGGCCCCCGTTTCCATGGGCACACTCAGCATACACTCCTGTGGTTTCTACCAAGTCTAAAGAGACACAGGTTACCCTGTGTTTCCTCCCCTGAATCAACTTCTCGAAGTAGGGTGTTCTGCATCAAGCGAACTGCCTCAACCAAGGAACGCCGCAGCTGCTCCTCTGGGCCTGTGGCTATCCAAAAGCCTGCAGTGTCACAGGAAGAGCAGGACTGTCTTAAATGGCAGTTAGAACGCACGCCCACTATCTCTGGGAGGCACGGTGACTTCAGGCTGGAGCTTCTAGATGGAATGCGAAGCCGAGGGTTACTCTGAGTTCAGCTCAGACTAGGGCAATGCGTCAGACTTCGACGCCATGAGGGAAGTGCCACAACGGTGTTCCTGAACGTGTGCGAGTGGTGAGGAAATTAAGCTGCTCCCAAAGAGAGTGCAGTGCGTTTCCCTACGCTCGGCATACACAGAGGGGCTGTAAAGGGCTACGGGCCTGAATGTTACTTAGCAGACCCAGGTGGGCCTGGGGGTACTCAGTGTTCCTGCCGGGAGCAGGGTGCCCACGCTAGCCTCCTAGGTGTCCAGAAAACTGTGCTGCCGTGGAAGTTACCCAGAGCAGAGGCCACCGCCTCATGGAAACTGCTGCACGCCTCCGCTTCTGCACGGCAGGTCAGGGCCTTACTTCCAGGCATCTGTTCAGGCTGGGTGTGCCGTTAGCGACACCGCATGGTGAGATGCTGACTTTCTCCTCAGGCAGAGTGACTTCGGGTACGAGGTCCTCGAAGTACTCAAAGCACACTCTTTTCTCACGGAAGCTCACAC
This sequence comes from Pseudorca crassidens, assembly GCF_039906515.1. Lineage (NCBI taxonomy): Eukaryota > Metazoa > Chordata > Mammalia > Artiodactyla > Delphinidae > Pseudorca > Pseudorca crassidens. The sequence goes on from NC_090312.1 coordinate 51,254,188, forward strand.
AAGGGCCATGACAAAGTCGGACTCGCCATAAATGTTGTCCTGAGGCTGTTCGAGGACTCCGGAAATGTAGCTCTCCTCAAGGAACATACAGGGTGTTGCCCATCAATCGGCAGGCACAGAGGGCCTCCGAGGGTTCAAGCAACGGGTCTCGAAGTGGCTCAGCCGGCCCACGGGGGTGTGGAGGTAGTCAGTGAACTTGGAGCGAAAGTGATGCATACCGGAGAGGCCTAAGAGTCCTCAAAAGTGTACTTCCTTTCACATCAAGCATATAAGCGACTAAGAACTCATGGAAACAGCTGCCCGCTTCCCTTTCTGCACGGCTACTAGGGGCCAAACCTGGAGGCAAGTTTTCACGTTGAGATTCCCTATAGCGCTAGAGCTTGTCAGGCGGACCACAACCGCGGCCACGGAAGCACCTGGTTCAGACAGAACGGACGCCTACTTTTCCGCAAAGCATTCTTACAGGGTTGACAGGCCTGTCAAGAGCAGGGAATGTCAGGTAGCTTCAAGGCAGCATGAATGCAGCCTTCAAAATGGGACAGCAAGGCTAGTTCCAGCAGGCCCCCGTTTCCATGGGCACACTCAGCATACACTCCTGTGGTTTCTACCAAGTCTAAAGAGACACAGGTTACCCTGTGTTTCCTCCCCTGAATCAACTTCTCGAAGTAGGGTGTTCTGCATCAAGCGAACTGCCTCAACCAAGGAACGCCGCAGCTGCTCCTCTGGGCCTGTGGCTATCCAAAAGCCTGCAGTGTCACAGGAAGAGCAGGACTGTCTTAAATGGCAGTTAGAACGCACGCCCACTATCTCTGGGAGGCACGGTGACTTCAGGCTGGAGCTTCTAGATGGAATGCGAAGCCGAGGGTTACTCTGAGTTCAGCTCAGACTAGGGCAATGCGTCAGACTTCGACGCCATGAGGGAAGTGCCACAACGGTGTTCCTGAACGTGTGCGAGTGGTGAGGAAATTAAGCTGCTCCCAAAGAGAGTGCAGTGCGTTTCCCTACGCTCGGCATACACAGAGGGGCTGTAAAGGGCTACGGGCCTGAATGTTACTTAGCAGACCCAGGTGGGCCTGGGGGTACTCAGTGTTCCTGCCGGGAGCAGGGTGCCCACGCTAGCCTCCTAGGTGTCCAGAAAACTGTGCTGCCGTGGAAGTTACCCAGAGCAGAGGCCACCGCGTCATGGAAACTGCTGCACGCCTCCGCTTCTGCACGGCAGGTCAGGGCCTTACTTCCAGGCATCTGTTCAGGCTGGGTGTGCCGTTAGCGACACCGCATGGTGAGATGCTGACTTTCTCCTCAGGCAGAGTGACTTCGGGTACGAGGTCCTCGAAGTACTCAAAGCACACTCTTTTCTCACGGAAGCTCACACAAGGGCCATGACAAAGTCGGACTCGCCATAAATGTTGTCCTGAGGCTGTTCGAGGACTCCGGAAATGTAGCTCTCCTCAAGGAACATACAGGGTGTTGCCCATCAATCGGCAGGCACAGAGGGCCTCCGAGGGTTCAAGCAACGGGTCTCGAAGTGGCTCAGCCGGCCCACGGGGGTGTGGAGGTAGTCAGTGAACTTGGAGCGAAAGTGATGCATACCGGAGAGGCCTAAGAGTCCTCAAAAGTGTACTTCCTTTCACATCAAGCGTATAAGCGACTAAGAGCTCATGGAAACAGCTGCCCGCTTCCCTTTCTGCACGGCTACTAGGGGCCAAACCTGGAGGCAAGTTTTCACGTTGAGATTCCCTATAGCGCTAGAGCTTGTCAGGCGGACCACAACCGCGGCCACGGAAGCACCTGGTTCAGACAGAACGGATGCATACTTTTCCGCAAAGCATTCTTACAGGGTTGACAGGCCTGTCAAGAGCAGGGAATGTCAGGTAGCTTCAAGGCAGCATGAATGCAGCCTTCAAAATGGGACAGCAAGGCTAGTTCCAGCAGGAACCCGTTTCCATGGGCACACTCAGCATACACTCCTGTGGTTTCTACCAAGTCTAAAGAGACACAGGTTACCCTGTGTTTCCTCCCCTGAATCAACTTCTCGAAGTAGGGTGTTCTGCATCAAGCGAACTGCCTCAACCAAGGAACGCCGCAGCTGCTCCTCTGGGCCTGTGGCTATCCAAAAGCCTGCAGTGTCACAGGAAGAGCAGGACTGTCTTAAATGGCAGTTAGAACGCACGCCCACTATCTCTGGGAGGCACGGTGACTTCAGGCAGGAGCTCCTGGATGGAATGCGAAGCCGAGGGTTACTCTGAGTTCAGGTCAGACTAGGGCAATGCGTCAGACTTCGACGCCATGAGGGACGTGCCACAACGGTGTTCGTGAACGTGTGCGAGTGCTGAGGAAATTAAGCTGCTCCCAAAGAGAGTGCAGTGCGTTTCCCTACGCTCGGCATACACAGAGGGGCTCTAAAGGGCTACGGGCCTGGATGTTGCTTAGCAGACCCAGGTGGGCCTGGGGGTACTCAGTGTTCCTGCCGGGAGCAGGGTGCCCACGCTAGCCTCCTAGGTGTCCAGAAAACTGTGCTGCCGTGGAAGTTACCCAGAGCAGAGGCCACCGCCTCATGGAAACTGCTGCACGCCTCCGCTTGTGCACGGCAAATCAGGGCCTTACTTCCAGGCATCTGTTCAGGCTGGGTGTGCCGTTAGCGACAACGCATGGTGAGATGCTGACTTTCTCCTCAGGCAGAGTGACTTCGGGTACGAGGTCCTCGAAGTACTCAAAGCACACTGTTTTCTCACGGAAGCTCACACAAGGGCCATGACAAAGTCGGACTCGCCATAAATGTTGTCCTGAGGCTGTTCGAAGACTGTGGAAATGTACCTCTCCTCAAGGAACGTACAGGGTGTTGCCCATCACGCGGCATGCACAGAGGGCCTCCGAGGGATCAACCAACGGGTCTCGAAGTGGCTCAGCAGGCCCACGGGGGTGTGGAGGTACTCAGTGAACTTGGAGGAAAGTGATACGTACCCGAGAGGCCTACAAGTCCTCAAAAGTGTACTTCCTTTCACATCAAGCATGTAAGCGACTAAGAACTGATGGAAACAGCTGCCTGCCTCCCTTTCTGCACGGCTACTAGTGACCTAACCTGGAGGCAAGTTTTCACGTTGAGATTCCCTTTAGCTCTAGAGCTTGTCAGGCAGACCACAACCGCGGCCACGGAAGCATCTGGCTCAGACAGAACAGACTCATACTTTTCAGCGAAGCATTCTTACAGGGTTGACAGGCCTGTCAAGAGCAGGGAATGTCAGGTAGCTTCAAGGCAGCATGAATGCAGCCTTCAAAATGGGACAGCAAGGCTAGTTCCAGCAGGCCCCCGTTTCCATGGGCACACTCAGCATACACTCCTGTGGTTTCTACCAAGTCTAAAGAGACACAGGTTACCCTGTGTTTCCTCCCCTGAATCAACTTCTCGAAGTAGGGTGTTCTGCATCAAGCGAACTGCCTCAACCAAGGAACGCCGCAGCTGCTCCTCTGGGCCTGTGGCTATCCAAAAGCCTGCAGTGTCACAGGAAGAGCAGGACTGTCTTAAATGGCAGTTAGAACGCACGCCCACTATCTCTGGGAGGCACGGTGACTTCAGGCTGGAGCTTCTAGATGGAATGCGAAGCCGAGGGTTACTCTGAGTTCAGCTCAGACTAGGGCAATGCGTCAGACTTCGACGCCATGAGGGAAGTGCCACAACGGTGTTCCTGAACGTGTGCGAGTGGTGAGGAAATTAAGCTGCTCCCAAAGAGAGTGCAGTGCGTTTCCCTACGCTCGGCATACACAGAGGGGCTGTAAAGGGCTACGGGCCTGAATGTTACTTAGCAGACCCAGGTGGGCCTGGGGGTACTCAGTGTTCCTGCCGGGAGCAGGGTGCCCACGCTAGCCTCCTAGGTGTCCAGAAAACTGTGCTGCCGTGGAAGTTACCCAGAGCAGAGGCCACCGCCTCATGGAAACTGCTGCACGCCTCCGCTTCTGCACGGCAGGTCAGGGCCTTACTTCCAGGCATCTGTTCAGGCTGGGTGTGCCGTTAGCGACACCGCATGGTGAGATGCTGACTTTCTCCTCAGGCAGAGTGACTTCGGGTACGAGGTCCTCGAAGTACTCAAAGCACACTCTTTTCTCACGGAAGCTCACACAAGGGCCATGACAAAGTCGGACTCGCCATAAATGTTGTCCTGAGGCTGTTCGAGGACTCCGGAAATGTAGCTCTCCTCAAGGAACATACAGGGTGTTGCCCATCAATCGGCAGGCACAGAGGGCCTCCGAGGGTTCAAGCAACGGGTCTCGAAGTGGCTCAGCCGGCCCACGGGGGTGTGGAGGTAGTCAGTGAACTTGGAGCGAAAGTGATGCATACCGGAGAGGCCTAAGAGTCCTCAAAAGTGTACTTCCTTTCACATCAAGCATATAAGCGACTAAGAACTCATGGAAACAGCTGCCCGCTTCCCTTTCTGCACGGCTACTAGGGGCCAAACCTGGAGGCAAGTTTTCACGTTGAGATTCCCTATAGCGCTAGAGCTTGTCAGGCGGACCACAACCGCGGCCACGGAAGCACCTGGTTCAGACAGAACGGACGCCTACTTTTCCGCAAAGCATTCTTACAGGGTTGACAGGCCTGTCAAGAGCAGGGAATGTCAGGTAGCTTCAAGGCAGCATGAATGCAGCCTTCAAAATGGGACAGCAAGGCTAGTTCCAGCAGGCCCCCGTTTCCATGGGCACACTCAGCATACACTCCTGTGGTTTCTACCAAGTCTAAAGAGACACAGGTTACCCTGTGTTTCCTCCCCTGAATCAACTTCTCGAAGTAGGGTGTTCTGCATCAAGCGAACTGCCTCAACCAAGGAACGCCGCAGCTTCTCCTCTGGGCCTGTGGCTATCCAAAAGCCTGCAGTGTCACAGGAAGAGCAGGACTGTCTTAAATGGCAGTTAGAACGCACGCCCACTATCTCTGGGAGGCACGGTGACTTCAGGCAGGAGCTCCTGGATGGAATGCGAAGCCGAGGGTTACTCTGAGTTCAGGTCAGACTAGGGCAATGCGTCAGACTTCGACGCCATGAGGGACGTGCCACAACGGTGTTCGTGAACGTGTGCGAGTGCTGAGGAAATTAAGCTGCTCCCAAAGAGAGTGCAGTGCGTTTCCCTACTCTCGGCATACACAGAGGGGCTCTAAAGGGCTACGGGCCTGGATGTTGCTTAGCAGACCCAGGTGGGCCTGGGGGTACTCAGTGTTCCTGCCGGGAGCAGGGTGCCCACGCTAGCCTCCTAGGTGTCCAGAAAACTGTGCTGCCGTGGAAGTTACCCAGAGCAGAGGCCACCGCCTCATGGAAACTGCTGCACGCCTCCGCTTCTGCACGGCAAGTCAGGGCCTTACTTCCAGGCATCTGTTCAGGCTGGGTGTGCCGTTAGCGACACCGCATGGTGAGATGCTGACTTTCTCCTCAGGCAGAGTGACTTCGGGTACGAGGTCCTCGAAGTACTCAAAGCACACTGTTTTCTCACGGAAGCTCACACAAGGGCCATGACAAAGTCGGACTCGCCATAAATGTTGTCCTGAGGCTGTTCGAAGACTGTGGAAATGTACCTCTCCTCAAGGAACGTACAGGGTGTTGCCCATCACGCGGCATGCACAGAGGGCCTCCGAGGGATCAACCAACGGGTCTCGAAGTGGCTCAGCAGGCCCACGGGGGTGTGGAGGTACTCAGTGAACTTGGAGGAAAGTGATACGTACCCGAGAGGCCTACAAGTCCTCAAAAGTGTACTTCCTTTCACATCAAGCATGTAAGCGACTAAGAACTGATGGAAACAGCTGCCTGCCTCCCTTTCTGCACGGCTACTAGTGACCTAACCTGGAGGCAAGTTTTCACGTTGAGATTCCCTTTAGCTCTAGAGCTTGTCAGGCAGACCACAACCGCGGCCACGGAAGCATCTGGCTCAGACAGAACAGACTCATACTTTTCAGCGAAGCATTCTTACAGGGTTGACAGGCCTGTCAAGAGCAGGGAATGTCAGGTAGCTTCAAGGCAGCATGAATGCAGCCTTCAAAATGGGACAGCAAGGCTAGTTCCAGCAGGCCCCCGTTTCCATGGGCACACTCAGCATACACTCCTGTGGTTTCTACCAAGTCTAAAGAGACACAGGTTACCCTGTGTTTCCTCCCCTGAATCAACTTCTCGAAGTAGGGTGTTCTGCATCAAGCGAACTGCCTCAACCAAGGAACGCCGCAGCTGCTCCTCTGGGCCTGTGGCTATCCAAAAGCCTGCAGTGTCACAGGAAGAGCAGGACTGTCTTAAATGGCAGTTAGAACGCACGCCCACTATCTCTGGGAGGCACGGTGACTTCAGGCTGGAGCTTCTAGATGGAATGCGAAGCCGAGGGTTACTCTGAGTTCAGCTCAGACTAGGGCAATGCGTCAGACTTCGACGCCATGAGGGAAGTGCCACAACGGTGTTCCTGAACGTGTGCGAGTGGTGAGGAAATTAAGCTGCTCCCAAAGAGAGTGCAGTGCGTTTCCCTACGCTCGGCATACACAGAGGGGCTGTAAAGGGCTACGGGCCTGAATGTTACTTAGCAGACCCAGGTGGGCCTGGGGGTACTCAGTGTTCCTGCCGGGAGCAGGGTGCCCACGCTAGCCTCCTAGGTGTCCAGAAAACTGTGCTGCCGTGGAAGTTACCCAGAGCAGAGGCCACCGCCTCATGGAAACTGCTGCACGCCTCCGCTTCTGCACGGCAGGTCAGGGCCTTACTTCCAGGCATCTGTTCAGGCTGGGTGTGCCGTTAGCGACACCGCATGGTGAGATGCTGACTTTCTCCTCAGGCAGAGTGACTTCGGGTACGAGGTCCTCGAAGTACTCAAAGCACACTCTTTTCTCACGGAAGCTCACACAAGGGCCATGACAAAGTCGGACTCGCCATAAATGTTGTCCTGAGGCTGTTCGAGGACTCCGGAAATGTAGCTCTCCTCAAGGAACATACAGGGTGTTGCCCATCAATCGGCAGGCACAGAGGGCCTCCGAGGGTTCAAGCAACGGGTCTCGAAGTGGCTCAGCCGGCCCACGGGGGTGTGGAGGTAGTCAGTGAACTTGGAGCGAAAGTGATGCATACCGGAGAGGCCTAAGAGTCCTCAAAAGTGTACTTCCTTTCACATCAAGCATATAAGCGACTAAGAACTCATGGAAACAGCTGCCCGCTTCCCTTTCTGCACGGCTACTAGGGGCCAAACCTGGAGGCAAGTTTTCACGTTGAGATTCCCTATAGCGCTAGAGCTTGTCAGGCGGACCACAACCGCGGCCACGGAAGCACCTGGTTCAGACAGAACGGACGCCTACTTTTCCGCAAAGCATTCTTACAGGGTTGACAGGCCTGTCAAGAGCAGGGAATGTCAGGTAGCTTCAAGGCAGCATGAATGCAGCCTTCAAAATGGGACAGCAAGGCTAGTTCCAGCAGGCCCCCGTTTCCATGGGCACACTCAGCATACACTCCTGTGGTTTCTACCAAGTCTAAAGAGACACAGGTTACCCTGTGTTTCCTCCCCTGAATCAACTTCTCGAAGTAGGGTGTTCTGCATCAAGCGAACTGCCTCAACCAAGGAACGCCGCAGCTTCTCCTCTGGGCCTGTGGCTATCCAAAAGCCTGCAGTGTCACAGGAAGAGCAGGACTGTCTTAAATGGCAGTTAGAACGCACGCCCACTATCTCTGGGAGGCACGGTGACTTCAGGCAGGAGCTCCTGGATGGAATGCGAAGCCGAGGGTTACTCTGAGTTCAGGTCAGACTAGGGCAATGCGTCAGACTTCGACGCCATGAGGGACGTGCCACAACGGTGTTCGTGAACGTGTGCGAGTGCTGAGGAAATTAAGCTGCTCCCAAAGAGAGTGCAGTGCGTTTCCCTACTCTCGGCATACACAGAGGGGCTCTAAAGGGCTACGGGCCTGGATGTTGCTTAGCAGACCCAGGTGGGCCTGGGGGTACTCAGTGTTCCTGCCGGGAGCAGGGTGCCCACGCTAGCCTCCTAGGTGTCCAGAAAACTGTGCTGCCGTGGAAGTTACCCAGAGCAGAGGCCACCGCCTCATGGAAACTGCTGCACGCCTCCGCTTCTGCACGGCAAGTCAGGGCCTTACTTCCAGGCATCTGTTCAGGCTGGGTGTGCCGTTAGCGACACCGCATGGTGAGATGCTGACTTTCTCCTCAGGCAGAGTGACTTCGGGTACGAGGTCCTCGAAGTACTCAAAGCACACTGTTTTCTCACGGAAGCTCACACAAGGGCCATGACAAAGTCGGACTCGCCATAAATGTTGTCCTGAGGCTGTTCGAAGACTGTGGAAATGTACCTCTCCTCAAGGAACGTACAGGGTGTTGCCCATCACGCGGCATGCACAGAGGGCCTCCGAGGGATCAACCAACGGGTCTCGAAGTGGCTCAGCAGGCCCACGGGGGTGTGGAGGTACTCAGTGAACTTGGAGGAAAGTGATACGTACCCGAGAGGCCTACAAGTCCTCAAAAGTGTACTTCCTTTCACATCAAGCATGTAAGCGACTAAGAACTGATGGAAACAGCTGCCTGCCTCCCTTTCTGCACGGCTACTAGTGACCTAACCTGGAGGCAAGTTTTCACGTTGAGATTCCCTTTAGCTCTAGAGCTTGTCAGGCAGACCACAACCGCGGCCACGGAAGCATCTGGCTCAGACAGAACAGACTCATACTTTTCAGCGAAGCATTCTTACAGGGTTGACAGGCCTGTCAAGAGCAGGGAATGTCAGGTAGCTTCAAGGCAGCATGAATGCAGCCTTCAAAATGGGAAAGCAAGGCTAGTTCCAGCAGGCCCCCGTTTCCATGGGCACACTCAGCATACACTCCTGTGGTTTCTACCAAGTCTAAAGAGACACAGGTTACCCTGTGTTTCCTCCCCTGAATCAACTTCTCGAAGTAGGGTGTTCTGCATCAAGCGAACTGCCTCAACCAAGGAACGCCGCAGCTGCTCCTCTGGGCCTGTGGCTATCCAAAAGCCTGCAGTGTCACAGGAAGAGCAGGACTGTCTTAAATGGCAGTTAGAACGCACGCCCACTATCTCTGGGAGGCACGGTGACTTCAGGCTGGAGCTTCTAGATGGAATGCGAAGCCGAGGGTTACTCTGAGTTCAGCTCAGACTAGGGCAATGCGTCAGACTTCGACGCCATGAGGGAAGTGCCACAACGGTGTTCCTGAACGTGTGCGAGTGGTGAGGAAATTAAGCTGCTCCCAAAGAGAGTGCAGTGCGTTTCCCTACGCTCGGCATACACAGAGGGGCTGTAAAGGGCTACGGGCCTGAATGTTACTTAGCAGACCCAGGTGGGCCTGGGGGTACTCAGTGTTCCTGCCGGGAGCAGGGTGCCCACGCTAGCCTCCTAGGTGTCCAGAAAACTGTGCTGCCGTGGAAGTTACCCAGAGCAGAGGCCACCGCCTCATGGAAACTGCTGCACGCCTCCGCTTCTGCACGGCAGGTCAGGGCCTTACTTCCAGGCATCTGTTCAGGCTGGGTGTGCCGTTAGCGACACCGCATGGTGAGATGCTGACTTTCTCCTCAGGCAGAGTGACTTCGGGTACGAGGTCCTCGAAGTACTCAAAGCACACTGTTTTCTCACGGAAGCTCACACAAGGGCCATGACAAAGTCGGACTCGCCATAAATGTTGTCCTGAGGCTGTTCGAGGACTCCGGAAATGTAGCTCTCCTCAAGGAACATACAGGGTGTTGCCCATCAATCGGCAGGCACAGAGGGCCTCCGAGGGTTCAAGCAACGGGTCTCGAAGTGGCTCAGCCGGCCCACGGGGGTGTGGAGGTAGTCAGTGAACTTGGAGCGAAAGTGATGCATACCGGAGAGGCCTAAGAGTCCTCAAAAGTGTACTTCCTTTCACATCAAGCATATAAGCGACTAAGAACTCATGGAAACAGCTGCCCGCTTCCCTTTCTGCACGGCTACTAGGGGCCAAACCTGGAGGCAAGTTTTCACGTTGAGATTCCCTATAGCGCTAGAGCTTGTCAGGCAGACCACAACCGCGGCCACGGAAGCACCTGGTTCAGACAGAACGGACGCCTACTTTTCCGCAAAGCATTCTTACAGGGTTGACAGGCCTGTCAAGAGCAGGGAATGTCAGGTAGCTTCAAGGCAGCATGAATGCAGCCTTCAAAATGGGACAGCAAGGCTAGTTCCAGCAGGCCCCCGTTTCCATGGGCACACTCAGCATACACTCCTGTGGTTTCTACCAAGTCTAAAGAGACACAGGTTACCCTGTGTTTCCTCCCCTGAATCAACTTCTCGAAGTAGGGTGTTCTGCATCAAGCGAACTGCCTCAACCAAGGAACGCCGCAGCTGCTCCTCTGGGCCTGTGGCTATCCAAAAGCCTGCAGTGTCACAGGAAGAGCAGGACTGTCTTAAATGGCAGTTAGAACGCACGCCCACTATCTCTGGGAGGCACGGTGACTTCAGGCTGGAGCTTCTAGATGGAATGCGAAGCCGAGGGTTACTCTGAGTTCAGCTCAGACTAGGGCAATGCGTCAGACTTCGACGCCATGAGGGAAGTGCCACAACGGTGTTCCTGAACGTGTGCGAGTGGTGAGGAAATTAAGCTGCTCCCAAAGAGAGTGCAGTGCGTTTCCCTACGCTCGGCATACACAGAGGGGCTGTAAAGGGCTACGGGCCTGAATGTTACTTAGCAGACCCAGGTGGGCCTGGGGGTACTCAGTGTTCCTGCCGGGAGCAGGGTGCCCACGCTAGCCTCCTAGGTGTCCAGAAAACTGTGCTGCCGTGGAAGTTACCCAGAGCAGAGGCCACCGCCTCATGGAAACTGCTGCACGCCTCCGCTTCTGCACGGCAGGTCAGGGCCTTACTTCCAGGCATCTGTTCAGGCTGGGTGTGCCGTTAGCGACACCGCATGGTGAGATGCTGACTTTCTCCTCAGGCAGAGTGAGTTCGGGTAGGAGGTCCTCGAAGTACTCAAAGCACACTCTTTTCTCACGGAAGCTCACACAAGGGCCATGACAAAGTCGGACTCGCCATAAATGTTGTCCTGAGGCTGTTCGAGGACTCCGGAAATGTAGCTCTCCTCAAGGAACGTACAGGGTGTTGCCCATCAATCGGCAGGCACAGAGGGCCTCCGAGGGTTCAAGCAACGGGTCTCGAAGTGGCTCAGCCGGCCCACGGGGGTGTGGAGGTAGTCAGTGAACTTGGAGCGAAAGTGATGCATACCGGAGAGGCCTAAGAGTCCTCAAAAGTGTACTTCCTTTCACATCAAGCGTATAAGCGACTAAGAGCTCATGGAAACAGCTGCCCGCTTCCCTTTCTGCACGGCTACTAGGGGCCAAACCTGGAGGCAAGTTTTCACGTTGAGATTCCCTATAGCGCTAGAGCTTGTCAGGCGGACCACAACCGCGGCCACGGAAGCACCTGGTTCAGACAGAACGGACGCCTACTTTTCCGCAAAGCATTCTTACAGGGTTGACAGGCCTGTCAAGAGCAGGGAATGTCAGGTAGCTTCAAGGCAGCATGAATGCAGCCTTCAAAATGGGACAGCAAGGCTAGTTCCAGCAGGAACCCGTTTCCATGGGCACACTCAGCATACACTCCTGTGGTTTCTAACAAGTCTAAAGAGACACAGGTTACCCTGTGTTTCCTCCCCTGAATCAACTTCTCGAAGTAGGGTGTTCTGCATCAGGCGAACTGCCTCAACCAAGGAACGCCGCAGCTGCTCCTCTGGGCCTGTGGCTATCCAAAAGCCTGCAGTGTCACAGGAAGAGCAGGACTGTCTTAAATGGCAGTTAGAACGCACGCCCACTATCTCTGGGAGGCACGGTGACTTCAGGCAGGAGCTCCTGGATGGAATGCGAAGCCGAGGGTTACTCTGAGTTCAGGTCAGACTAGGGCAATGCGTCAGACTTCGACGCCATGAGGGACGTGCCACAACGGTGTTCGTGAACGTGTGCGAGTGCTGAGGAAATTAAGCTGCTCCCAAAGAGAGTGCAGTGCGTTTCCCTACTCTCGGCATACACAGAGGGGCTCTAAAGGGCTACGGGCCTGGATGTTGCTTAGCAGACCCAGGTGGGCCTGGGGGTACTCAGTGTTCCTGCCGGGAGCAGGGTGCCCACGCTAGCCTCCTAGGTGTCCAGAAAACTGTGCTGCCGTGGAAGTTACCCAGAGCAGAGGCCACCGCCTCATGGAAACTGCTGCACGCCTCCGCTTGTGCACGGCAAATCAGGGCCTTACTTCCAGGCATCTGTTCAGGCTGGGTGTGCCGTTAGCGACAACGCATGGTGAGATGCTGACTTTCTCCTCAGGCAGAGTGACTTCGGGTACGAGGTCCTCGAAGTACTCAAAGCACACTGTTTTCTCACGGAAGCTCACACAAGGGCCATGACAAAGTCGGACTCGCCATAAATGTTGTCCTGAGGCTGTTCGAAGACTGTGGAAATGTACCTCTCCTCAAGGAACGTACAGGGTGTTGCCCATCACGCGGCATGCACAGAGGGCCTCCGAGGGATCAACCAACGGGTCTCGAAGTGGCTCAGCAGGCCCACGGGGGTGTGGAGGTACTCAGTGAACTTGGAGGAAAGTGATACGTACCCGAGAGGCCTACAAGTCCTCAAAAGTGTACTTCCTTTCACATAAAGCATGTAAGCGACTAAGAACTGATGGAAACAGCTGCCTGCCTCCCTTTCTGCACGGCTACTAGTGACCTAACCTGGAGGCAAGTTTTCACGTTGAGATTCCCTTTAGCTCTAGAGCTTGTCAGGCAGACCACAACCGCGGCCACGGAAGCATCTGGCTCAGACAGAACAGACTCATACTTTTCAGCGAAGCATTCTTACAGGGTTGACAGGCCTGTCAAGAGCAGGGAATGTCAGGTAGCTTCAAGGCAGCATGAATGCAGCCTTCAAAATGGGAAAGCAAGGCTAGTTCCAGCAGGCCCCCGTTTCCATGGGCACATGCAGCAAACACCCGTGTGGTTTCTACTAAGTCTAAAGAGACACAGGTTACCCTGTGTTTCCTCCCCTGAATCAACTTCTCGAAGTAGGGTGTTCTGCATCAAGCGAACTGCCTCAACCAAGGAACGCCACAGCTGCTCCTCTGGGCCTGTGGCTATCCAAAAGCCTGCAGTGTCACAGGAAGAGCAGGACTGTCTTAAATGGCAGTTAGAACGCACGCCCACTATCTCTGGGAGGCACGGTGACTTCAGGCAGGAGCTTCTAGATGGAATGCGAAGCCGAGGGTTACTCTGAGTTCAGCTCAGACTAGGGCAATGCGTCAGACTTCGACGCCATGAGGGAAGTGCCACAACGGTGTTCCTGAACGTGTGCGAGTGGTGAGGAAATTAAGCTGCTCCCAAAGAGAGTGCAGTGCGTTTCCCTACGCTCGGCATACACAGAGGGGCTGTAAAGGGCTACGGGCCTGAATGTTACTTAGCAGACCCAGGTGGGCCTGGGGGTACTCAGTGTTCCTGCCGGGAGCAGGGTGCCCACGCTAGCCTCCTAGGTGTCCAGAAAACTGTGCTGCCGTGGAAGTTACCCAGAGCAGAGGCCACCGCCTCATGGAAACTGCTGCACGCCTCCGCTTCTGCACGGCAGGTCAGGGCCTTACTTCCAGGCATCTGTTCAGGCTGGGTGTGCCGTTAGCGACACCGCATGGTGAGATGCTGACTTTCTCCTCAGGCAGAGTGACTTCGGGTACGAGGTCCTCGAAGTACTCAAAGCACACTCTTTTCTCACGGAAGCTCACACAAGGGCCATGACAAAGTCGGACTCGCCATAAATGTTGTCCTGAGGCTGTTCGAGGACTCCGGAAATGTAGCTCTCCTCAAGGAACATACAGGGTGTTGCCCATCAATCGGCAGGCACAGAGGGCCTCCGAGGGTTCAAGCAACGGGTCTCGAAGTGGCTCAGCCGGCCCACGGGGGTGTGGAGGTAGTCAGTGAACTTGGAGCGAAAGTGATGCATACCGGAGAGGCCTAAGAGTCCTCAAAAGTGTACTTCCTTTCACATCAAGCATATAAGCGACTAAGAACTCATGGAAACAGCTGCCCGCTTCCCTTTCTGCACGGCTACTAGGGGCCAAACCTGGAGGCAAGTTTTCACGTTGAGATTCCCTATAGCGCTAGAGCTTGTCAGGCGGACCACAACCGCGGCCACGGAAGCACCTGGTTCAGACAGAACGGACGCCTACTTTTCCGCAAAGCATTCTTACAGGGTTGACAGGCCTGTCAAGAGCAGGGAATGTCAGGTAGCTTCAAGGCAGCATGAATGCAGCCTTCAAAATGGGACAGCAAGGCTAGTTCCAGCAGGAACCCGTTTCCATGGGCACACTCAGCATACACTCCTGTGGTTTCTACCAAGTCTAAAGAGACACAGGTTACCCTGTGTTTCCTCCCCTGAATCAACTTCTCGAAGTAGGGTGTTCTGCATCAAGCGAACTGCCTCAACCAAGGAACGCCGCAGCTGCTCCTCTGGGCCTGTGGCTATCCAAAAGCCTGCAGTGTCACAGGAAGAGCAGGACTGTCTTAAATGGCAGTTAGAACGCACGCCCACTATCTCTGGGAGGCACGGTGACTTCAGGCAGGAGCTCCTGGATGGAATGCGAAGCCGAGGGTTACTCTGAGTTCAGCTCAGACTAGGGCAATGCGTCAGACTTCGACGCCATGAGGGACGTGCCACAACGGTGTTCGTGAACGTGTGCGAGTGCTGAGGAAATTAAGCTGCTCCCAAAGAGTGTGCAGTGCGTTTCCCTACGCTCGGCATACACAGAGGGGCTCTAAAGGGCTACGGGCCTGGATGTTGCTTAGCAGACCCAGGTGGGCCTGGGGGTACTCAGTGTTCCTGCCGGGAGCAGGGTGCCCACGCTAGCCTCCTAGGTGTCCAGAAAACTGTGCTGCCGTGGAAGTTACCCAGAGCAGAGGCCACCGCCTCATGGAAACTGCTGCACGCCTCCGCTTGTGCACGGCAAATCAGGGCCTTACTTCCAGGCATCTGTTCAGGCTGGGTGTGCCGTTAGCGACAACGCATGGTGAGATGCTGACTTTCTCCTCAGGCAGAGTGACTTCGGGTACGAGGTCCTCGAAGTACTCAAAGCACACTGTTTTCTCACGGAAGCTCACACAAGGGCCATGACAAAGTCGGACTCGCCATAAATGTTGTCCTGAGGCTGTTCGAAGACTGTGGAAATGTACCTCTCCTCAAGGAACGTACAGGGTGTTGCCCATCACGCGGCATGCACAGAGGGCCTCCGAGGGATCAACCAACGGGTCTCGAAGTGGCTCAGCAGGCCCACGGGGGTGTGGAGGTACTCAGTGAACTTGGAGGAAAGTGATACGTACCCGAGAGGCCTACAAGTCCTCAAAAGTGTACTTCCTTTCACATAAAGCATGTAAGCGACTAAGAACTGATGGAAACAGCTGCCTGCCTCCCTTTCTGCACGGCTACTAGTGACCTAACCTGGAGGCAAGTTTTCACGTTGAGATTCCCTTTAGCTCTAGAGCTTGTCAGGCAGACCACAACCGCGGCCACGGAAGCATCTGGCTCAGACAGAACAGACTCATACTTTTCAGCGAAGCATTCTTACAGGGTTGACAGGCCTGTCAAGAGCAGGGAATGTCAGGTAGCTTCAAGGCAGCATGAATGCAGCCTTCAAAATGGGAAAGCAAGGCTAGTTCCAGCAGGCCCCCGTTTCCATGGGCACATGCAGCAAACACCCGTGTGGTTTCTACTAAGTCTAAAGAGACACAGGTTACCCTGTGTTTCCTCCCCTGAATCAACTTCTCGAAGTAGGGTGTTCTGCATCAAGCGAACTGCCTCAACCAAGGAACGCCACAGCTGCTCCTCTGGGCCTGTGGCTATCCAAAAGCCTGCAGTGTCACAGGAAGAGCAGGACTGTCTTAAATGGCAGTTAGAACGCACGCCCACTATCTCTGGGAGGCACGGTGACTTCAGGCAGGAGCTTCTAGATGGAATGCGAAGCCGAGGGTTACTCTGAGTTCAGCTCAGACTAGGGCAATGCGTCAGACTTCGACGCCATGAGGGAAGTGCCACAACGGTGTTCCTGAACGTGTGCGAGTGGTGAGGAAATTAAGCTGCTCCCAAAGAGAGTGCAGTGCGTTTCCCTACGCTCGGCATACACAGAGGGGCTGTAAAGGGCTACGGGCCTGAATGTTACTTAGCAGACCCAGGTGGGCCTGGGGGTACTCAGTGTTCCTGCCGGGAGCAGGGTGCCCACGCTAGCCTCCTAGGTGTCCAGAAAACTGTGCTGCCGTGGAAGTTACCCAGAGCAGAGGCCACCGCCTCATGGAAACTGCTGCACGCCTCCGCTTCTGCACGGCAGGTCAGGGCCTTACTTCCAGGCATCTGTTCAGGCTGGGTGTGCCGTTAGCGACACAGCATGGTGAGATGCTGACTTTCTCCTCAGGCAGAGTGACTTCGGGTACGAGGTCCTCGAAGTACTCAAAGCACACTCTTTTCTCACGGAAGCTCACACAAGGGCCATGACAAAGTCGGACTCGCCATAAATGTTGTCCTGAGGCTGTTCGAGGACTCCGGAAATGTAGCTCTCCTCAAGGAACATACAGGGTGTTGCCCATCAATCGGCAGGCACAGAGGGCCTCCGAGGGTTCAAGCAACGGGTCTCGAAGTGGCTCAGCCGGCCCACGGGGGTGTGGAGGTAGTCAGTGAACTTGGAGCGAAAGTGATGCATACCGGAGAGGCCTAAGAGTCCTCAAAAGTGTACTTCCTTTCACATCAAGCATATAAGCGACTAAGAACTCATGGAAACAGCTGCCCGCTTCCCTTTCTGCACGGCTACTAGGGGCCAAACCTGGAGGCAAGTTTTCACGTTGAGATTCCCTATAGCGCTAGAGCTTGTCAGGCGGACCACAACCGCGGCCACGGAAGCACCTGGTTCAGACAGAACGGACGCCTACTTTTCCGCAAAGCATTCTTACAGGGTTGACAGGCCTGTCAAGAGCAGGGAATGTCAGGTAGCTTCAAGGCAGCATGAATGCAGCCTTCAAAATGGGACAGCAAGGCTAGTTCCAGCAGGAACCCGTTTCCATGGGCACACTCAGCATACACTCCTGTGGTTTCTACCAAGTCTAAAGAGACACAGGTTACCCTGTGTTTCCTCCCCTGAATCAACTTCTCGAAGTAGGGTGTTCTGCATCAAGCGAACTGCCTCAACCAAGGAACGCCGCAGCTGCTCCTCTGGGCCTGTGGCTATCCAAAAGCCTGCAGTGTCACAGGAAGAGCAGGACTGTCTTAAATGGCAGTTAGAACGCACGCCCACTATCTCTGGGAGGCACGGTGACTTCAGGCAGGAGCTCCTGGATGGAATGCGAAGCCGAGGGTTACTCTGAGTTCAGGTCAGACTAGGGCAATGCGTCAGACTTCGACGCCATGAGGGACGTGCCACAACGGTGTTCGTGAACGTGTGCGAGTGCTGAGGAAATTAAGCTGCTCCCAAAGAGAGTGCAGTGCGTTTCCCTACGCTCGGCATACACAGAGGGGCTCTAAAGGGCTACGGGCCTGGATGTTGCTTAGCAGACCCAGGTGGGCCTGGGGGTACTCAGTGTTCCTGCCGGGAGCAGGGTGCCCACGCTAGCCTCCTAGGTGTCCAGAAAACTGTGCTGCCATGGAAGTTACACAGAGCAGAGGCCACCGCCTCATGGAAACTGCTGCACGCCTCCGCTTGTGCACGGCAAATCAGGGCCTTACTTCCAGGCATCTGTTCAGGCTGGGTGTGCCGTTAGCGACAACGCATGGTGAGATGCTGACTTTCTCCTCAGGCAGAGTGACTTCGGGTACGAGGTCCTCGAAGTACTCAAAGCACACTGTTTTCTCACGGAAGCTCACACAAGGGCCATGACAAAGTCGGACTCGCCATAAATGTTGTCCTGAGGCTGTTCGAAGACTGTGGAAATGTACCTCTCCTCAAGGAACGTACAGGGTGTTGCCCATCACGCGGCATGCACAGAGGGCCTCCGAGGGATCAACCAACGGGTCTCGAAGTGGCTCAGCAGGCCCACGGGGGTGTGGAGGTACTCAGTGAACTTGGAGGAAAGTGATACGTACCCGAGAGGCCTACAAGTCCTCAAAAGTGTACTTCCTTTCACATAAAGCATGTAAGCGACTAAGAACTGATGGAAACAGCTGCCTGCCTCCCTTTCTGCACGGCTACTAGTGACCTAACCTGGAGGCAAGTTTTCACGTTGAGATTCCCTTTAGCTCTAGAGCTTGTCAGGCAGACCACAACCGCGGCCACGGAAGCATCTGGCTCAGACAGAACAGACTCATACTTTTCAGCGAAGCATTCTTACAGGGTTGACAGGCCTGTCAAGAGCAGGGAATGTCAGGTAGCTTCAAGGCAGCATGAATGCAGCCTTCAAAATGGGAAAGCAAGGCTAGTTCCAGCAGGCCCCCGTTTCCATGGGCACATGCAGCAAACACCCGTGTGGTTTCTACCAAGTCTAAAGAGACACAGGTTACCCTGTGTTTCCTCCCCTGAATCAACTTCTCGAAGTAGGGTGTTCTGCATCAAGCGAACTGCCTCAACCAAGGAACGCCGCAGCTGCTCCTCTGGGCCTGTGGCTATCCAAAAGCCTGCAGTGTCACAGGAAGAGCAGAACTGTCTTAAATGGCAGTTAGAACGCACGCCCACTATCTCTGGGAGGCACGGTGACTTCAGGCAGGAGCTTCTAGATGGAATGCGAAGCCGAGGGTTACTCTGAGTTCAGCTCAGACTAGGGCAATGCGTCAGACTTCGACGCCATGAGGGAAGTGCCACAACGGTGTTCCTGAACGTGTGCGAGTGGTGAGGAAATTAAGCTGCTCCCAAAGAGAGTGCAGTGCGTTTCCCTACGCTCGGCATACACAGAGGGGCTGTAAAGGGCTACGGGCCTGAATGTTACTTAGCAGACCCAGGTGGGCCTGGGGGTACTCAGTGTTCCTGCCGGGAGCAGGGTGCCCACGCTAGCCTCCTAGGTGTCCAGAAAACTGTGCTGCCGTGGAAGTTACCCAGAGCAGAGGCCACCGCCTCATGGAAACTGCTGCACGCCTCCGCTTCTGCACGGCAGGTCAGGGCCTTACTTCCAGGCATCTGTTCAGGCTGGGTGTGCCGTTAGCGACACCGCATGGTGAGATGCTGACTTTCTCCTCAGGCAGAGTGACTTCGGGTACGAGGTCCTCGAAGTACTCAAAGCACACTCTTTTCTCACGGAAGCTCACACAAGGGCCATGACAAAGTCGGACTCGCCATAAATGTTGTCCTGAGGCTGTTCGAGGACTCCGGAAATGTAGCTCTCCTCAAGGAACATACAGGGTGTTGCCCATCAATCGGCAGGCACAGAGGGCCTCCGAGGGTTCAAGCAACGGGTCTCGAAGTGGCTCAGCCGGCCCACGGGGGTGTGGAGGTAGTCAGTGAACTTGGAGCGAAAGTGATGCATACCGGAGAGGCCTAAGAGTCCTCAAAAGTGTACTTCCTTTCACATCAAGCATATAAGCGACTAAGAACTCATGGAAACAGCTGCCCGCTTCCCTTTCTGCACGGCTACTAGGGGCCAAACCTGGAGGCAAGTTTTCACGTTGAGATTCCCTATAGCGCTAGAGCTTGTCAGGCGGACCACAACCGCGGCCACGGAAGCACCTGGTTCAGACAGAACGGACGCCTACTTTTCCGCAAAGCATTCTTACAGGGTTGACAGGCCTGTCAAGAGCAGGGAATGTCAGGTAGCTTCAAGGCAGCATGAATGCAGCCTTCAAAATGGGACAGCAAGGCTAGTTCCAGCAGGCCCCCGTTTCCATGGGCACACTCAGCATACACTCCTGTGGTTTCTACCAAGTCTAAAGAGACACAGGTTACCCTGTGTTTCCTCCCCTGAATCAACTTCTCGAAGTAGGGTGTTCTGCATCAAGCGAACTGCCTCAACCAAGGAACGCCGCAGCTGCTCCTCTGGGCCTGTGGCTATCCAAAAGCCTGCAGTGTCACAGGAAGAGCAGGACTGTCTTAAATGGCAGTTAGAACGCACGCCCACTATCTCTGGGAGGCACGGTGACTTCAGGCAGGAGCTCCTGGATGGAATGCGAAGCCGAGGGTTACTCTGAGTTCAGGTCAGACTAGGGCAATGCGTCAGACTTCGACGCCATGAGGGACGTGCCACAACGGTGTTCGTGAACGTGTGCGAGTGCTGAGGAAATTAAGCTGCTCCCAAAGAGAGTGCAGTGCGTTTCCCTACTCTCGGCATACACAGAGGGGCTCTAAAGGGCTACGGGCCTGGATGTTGCTTAGCAGACCCAGGTGGGCCTGGGGGTACTCAGTGTTCCTGCCGGGAGCAGGGTGCCCACGCTAGCCTCCTAGGTGTCCAGAAAACTGTGCTGCCGTGGAAGTTACCCAGAGCAGAGGCCACCGCCTCATGGAAACTGCTGCACGCCTCCGCTTCTGCACGGCAAGTCAGGGCCTTACTTCCAGGCATCTGTTCAGGCTGGGTGTGCCGTTAGCGACACCGCATGGTGAGATGCTGACTTTCTCCTCAGGCAGAGTGACTTCGGGTACGAGGTCCTCGAAGTACTCAAAGCACACTGTTTTCTCACGGAAGCTCACACAAGGGCCATGACAAAGTCGGACTCGCCATAAATGTTGTCCTGAGGCTGTTCGAAGACTGTGGAAATGTACCTCTCCTCAAGGAACGTACAGGGTGTTGCCCATCACGCGGCATGCACAGAGGGCCTCCGAGGGATCAACCAACGGGTCTCGAAGTGGCTCAGCAGGCCCACGGGGGTGTGGAGGTACTCAGTGAACTTGGAGGAAAGTGATACGTACCCGAGAGGCCTACAAGTCCTCAAAAGTGTACTTCCTTTCACATAAAGCATGTAAGCGACTAAGAACTGATGGAAACAGCTGCCTGCCTCCCTTTCTGCACGGCTACTAGTGACCTAACCTGGAGGCAAGTTTTCACGTTGAGATTCCCTTTAGCTCTAGAGCTTGTCAGGCAGACCACAACCGCGGCCACGGAAGCATCTGGCTCAGACAGAACAGACTCATACTTTTCAGCGAAGCATTCTTACAGGGTTGACAGGCCTGTCAAGAGCAGGGAATGTCAGGTAGCTTCAAGGCAGCATGAATGCAGCCTTCAAAATGGGACAGCAAGGCTAGTTCCAGCAGGCCCCCGTTTCCATGGGCACACTCAGCATACACTCCTGTGGTTTCTACCAAGTCTAAAGAGACACAGGTTACCCTGTGTTTCCTCCCCTGAATCAACTTCTCGAAGTAGGGTGTTCTGCATCAAGCGAACTGCCTCAACCAAGGAACGCCGCAGCTGCTCCTCTGGGCCTGTGGCTATCCAAAAGCCTGCAGTGTCACAGGAAGAGCAGGACTGTCTTAAATGGCAGTTAGAACGCACGCCCACTATCTCTGGGAGGCACGGTGACTTCAGGCGGGAGCTTCTAGATGGAATGCGAAGCCGAGGGTTACTCTGAGTTCAGCTCAGACTAGGGCAATGCGTCAGACTTCGACGCCATGAGGGAAGTGCCACAACGGTGTTCCTGAACGTGTGCGAGTGGTGAGGAAATTAAGCTGCTCCCAAAGAGAGTGCAGTGCGTTTCCCTACGCTCGGCATACACAGAGGGGCTGTAAAGGGCTACGGGCCTGAATGTTACTTAGCAGACCCAGGTGGGCCTGGGGGTACTCAGTGTTCCTGCCGGGAGCAGGGTGCCCACGCTAGCCTCCTAGGTGTCCAGAAAACTGTGCTGCCGTGGAAGTTACCCAGAGCAGAGGCCACCGCCTCATGGAAACTGCTGCACGCCTCCGCTTCTGCACGGCAGGTCAGGGCCTTACTTCCAGGCATCTGTTCAGGCTGGGTGTGCCGTTAGCGACACCGCATGGTGAGATGCTGACTTTCTCCTCAGGCAGAGTGACTTCGGGTACGAGGTCCTCGAAGTACTCAAAGCACACTCTTTTCTCACGGAAGCTCACACAAGGGCCATGACAAAGTCGGACTCGCCATAAATGTTGTCCTGAGGCTGTTCGAGGACTCCGGAAATGTAGCTCTCCTCAAGGAACATACAGGGTGTTGCCCATCAATCGGCAGGCACAGAGGGCCTCCGAGGGTTCAAGCAACGGGTCTCGAAGTGGCTCAGCCGGCCCACGGGGGTGTGGAGGTAGTCAGTGAACTTGGAGCGAAAGTGATGCATACCGGAGAGGCCTAAGAGTCCTCAAAAGTGTACTTCCTTTCACATCAAGCATATAAGCGACTAAGAGCTCATGGAAACAGCTGCCCGCTTCCCTTTCTGCACGGCTACTAGGGGCCAAACCTGGAGGCAAGTTTTCACGTTGAGATTCCCTATAGCGCTAGAGCTTGTCAGGCGGACCACAACCGCGGCCACGGAAGCACCTGGTTCAGACAGAACGGACGCCTACTTTTCCGCAAAGCATTCTTACAGGGTTGACAGGCCTGTCAAGAGCAGGGAATGTCAGGTAGCTTCAAGGCAGCATGAATGCAGCCTTCAAAATGGGACAGCAAGGCTAGTTCCAGCAGGCCCCCGTTTCCATGGGCACACTCAGCATACACTCCTGTGGTTTCTACCAAGTCTAAAGAGACACAGGTTACCCTGTGTTTCCTCCCCTGAATCAACTTCTCGAAGTAGGGTGTTCTGCATCAAGCGAACTGCCTCAACCAAGGAACGCCGCAGCTGCTCCTCTGGGCCTGTGGCTATCCAAAAGCCTGCAGTGTCACAGGAAGAGCAGGACTGTCTTAAATGGCAGTTAGAACGCACGCCCACTATCTCTGGGAGGCACGGTGACTTCAGGCAGGAGCTCCTGGATGGAATGCGAAGCCGAGGGTTACTCTGAGTTCAGGTCAGACTAGGGCAATGCGTCAGACTTCGACGCCATGAGGGACGTGCCACAACGGTGTTCGTGAACGTGTGCGAGTGCTGAGGAAATTAAGCTGCTCCCAAAGAGAGTGCAGTGCGTTTCCCTACTCTCGGCATACACAGAGGGGCTCTAAAGGGCTACGGGCCTGGATGTTGCTTAGCAGACCCAGGTGGGCCTGGGGGTACTCAGTGTTCCTGCCGGGAGCAGGGTGCCCACGCTAGCCTCCTATGTGTCCAGAAAACTGTGCTGCCGTGGAAGTTACCCAGAGCAGAGGCCACCGCCTCATGGAAACTGCTGCACGCCTCCGCTTCTGCACGGCAAGTCAGGGCCTTACTTCCAGGCATCTGTTCAGGCTGGGTGTGCCGTTAGCGACACCGCATGGTGAGATGCTGACTTTCTCCTCAGGCAGAGTGACTTCGGGTACGAGGTCCTCGAAGTACTCAAAGCACACTGTTTTCTCACGGAAGCTCACACAAGGGCCATGACAAAGTCGGACTCGCCATAAATGTTGTCCTGAGGCTGTTCGAAGACTGTGGAAATGTACCTCTCCTCAAGGAACGTACAGGGTGTTGCCCATCACGCGGCATGCACAGAGGGCCTCCGAGGGATCAACCAACGGGTCTCGAAGTGGCTCAGCAGGCCCACGGGGGTGTGGAGGTACTCAGTGAACTTGGAGGAAAGTGATACGTACCCGAGAGGCCTACAAGTCCTCAAAAGTGTACTTCCTTTCACATAAAGCATGTAAGCGACTAAGAACTGATGGAAACAGCTGCCTGCCTCCCTTTCTGCACGGCTACTAGTGACCTAACCTGGAGGCAAGTTTTCACGTTGAGATTCCCTTTAGCTCTAGAGCTTGTCAGGCAGACCACAACCGCGGCCACGGAAGCATCTGGCTCAGACAGAACAGACTCATACTTTTCAGCGAAGCATTCTTACAGGGTTGACAGGCCTGTCAAGAGCAGGGAATGTCAGGTAGCTTCAAGGCAGCATGAATGCAGCCTTCAAAATGGGACAGCAAGGCTAGTTCCAGCAGGCCCCCGTTTCCATGGGCACACTCAGCATACACTCCTGTGGTTTCTACCAAGTCTAAAGAGACACAGGTTACCCTGTGTTTCCTCCCCTGAATCAACTTCTCGAAGTAGGGTGTTCTGCATCAAGCGAACTGCCTCAACCAAGGAACGCCGCAGCTGCTCCTCTGGGCCTGTGGCTATCCAAAAGCCTGCAGTGTCACAGGAAGAGCAGGACTGTCTTAAATGGCAGTTAGAACGCACGCCCACTATCTCTGGGAGGCACGGTGACTTCAGGCTGGAGCTTCTAGATGGAATGCGAAGCCGAGGGTTACTCTGAGTTCAGCTCAGACTAGGGCAATGCGTCAGACTTCGACGCCATGAGGGAAGTGCCACAACGGTGTTCCTGAACGTGTGCGAGTGGTGAGGAAATTAAGCTGCTCCCAAAGAGAGTGCAGTGCGTTTCCCTACGCTCGGCATACACAGAGGGGCTGTAAAGGGCTACGGGCCTGAATGTTACTTAGCAGACCCAGGGGGGCCTGGGGGTACTCAGTGTTCCTGCCGGGAGCAGGGTGCCCACGCTAGCCTCCTAGGTGTCCAGAAAACTGTGCTGCCGTGGAAGTTAC
The DNA here is from genome assembly GCF_039906515.1 of Pseudorca crassidens. Taxonomy (NCBI): domain Eukaryota; kingdom Metazoa; phylum Chordata; class Mammalia; order Artiodactyla; family Delphinidae; genus Pseudorca; species Pseudorca crassidens. The sequence goes on from NC_090312.1 coordinate 51,278,664, forward strand.
CCAGAGCAGAGGCCACCGCCTCATGGAAACTGCTGCACGCCTCCGTTTCTGCACGGCAGGTCAGGGCCTTACTTCCAGGCATCTGTTCAGGCTGGGTGTTACGTTAGCGACACCGCATGGTGAGATGCTGACTTTCTCCTCAGGCAGAGTGACTTCGGGTACGAGGTCCTCGAAGTACTCAAAGCACACTCTTTTCTCACGGAAGCTCACACAAGGGCCATGACAAAGTCGGACTCGCCATAAATGTTGTCCTGAGGCTGTTCGAGGACTCCGGAAATGTAGCTCTCCTCAAGGAACATACAGGGTGTTGCCCATCAATCGGCAGGCACAGAGGGCCTCCGAGGGTTCAAGCAACGGGTCTCGAAGTGGCTCAGCCGGCCCACGGGGGTGTGGAGGTAGTCAGTGAACTTGGAGCGAAAGTGATGCATACCGGAGAGGCCTAAGAGTCCTCAAAAGTGTACTTCCTTTCACATCAAGCATATAAGCGACTAAGAACTCATGGAAACAGCTGCCCGCTTCCCTTTCTGCACGGCTACTAGGGGCCAAACCTGGAGGCAAGTTTTCACGTTGAGATTCCCTATAGCGCTAGAGCTTGTCAGGCAGACCACAACCGCGGCCACGGAAGCACCTGGTTCAGACAGAACGGACGCCTACTTTTCCGCAAAGCATTCTTACAGGGTTGACAGGCCTGTCAAGAGCAGGGAATGTCAGGTAGCTTCAAGGCAGCATGAATGCAGCCTTCAAAATGGGACAGCAAGGCTAGTTCCAGCAGGCCCCCGTTTCCATGGGCACACTCTGCATACACTCCTGTGGTTTCTACCAAGTCTAAAGAGACACAGGTTACCCTGTGTTTCCTCCCCTGAATCAACTTCTCGAAGTAGGGTGTTCTGCATCAAGCGAACTGCCTCAACCAAGGAACGCCGCAGCTGCTCCTCTGGGCCTGTGGCTATCCAAAAGCCTGCAGTGTCACAGGAAGAGCAGGACTGTCTTAAATGGCAGTTAGAACGCACGCCCACTATCTCTGGGAGGCACGGTGACTTCAGGCTGGAGCTTCTAGATGGAATGCGAAGCCGAGGGTTACTCTGAGTTCAGCTCAGACTAGGGCAATGCGTCAGACTTCGACGCCATGAGGGAAGTGCCACAACGGTGTTCCTGAACGTGTGCGAGTGCTGAGGAAATTAAGCTGCTCCCAAAGAGAGTGCAGTGCGTTTCCCTACGCTCGGCATACACAGAGGGGCTGTAAAGGGCTACGGGCCTGAATGTTACTTAGCAGACCCAGGTGGGCCTGGGGGTACTCAGTGTTCCTGCCGGGAGCAGGGTGCCCACGCTAGCCTCCTAGGTGTCCAGAAAACTGTGCTGCCGTGGAAGTTACCCAGAGCAGAGGCCACCGCCTCATGGAAACTGCTGCACGCCTCCGCTTCTGCACGGCAGGTCAGGGCCTTACTTCCAGGCATCTGTTCAGGCTGGGTGTGCCGTTAGCGACACCGCATGGTGAGATGCTGACTTTCTCCTCAGGCAGAGTGAGTTCGGGTAGGAGGTCCTCGAAGTACTCAAAGCACACTCTTTTCTCACGGAAGCTCACACAAGGGCCATGACAAAGTCGGACTCGCCATAAATGTTGTCCTGAGGCTGTTCGAGGACTCCGGAAATGTAGCTCTCCTCAAGGAACATACAGGGTGTTGCCCATCAATCGGCAGGCACAGAGGGCCTCCGAGGGTTCAAGCAACGGGTCTCGAAGTGGCTCAGCCGGCCCACGGGGGTGTGGAGGTAGTCAGTGAACTTGGAGCGAAAGTGATGCATACCGGAGAGGCCTAAGAGTCCTCAAAAGTGTACTTCCTTTCACATCAAGCATATAAGCGACTAAGAACTCATGGAAACAGCTGCCCGCTTCCCTTTCTGCACGGCTACTAGGGGCCAAACCTGGAGGCAAGTTTTCACGTTGAGATTCCCTATAGCGCTAGAGCTTGTCAGGCGGACCACAACCGCGGCCACGGAAGCACCTGGTTCAGACAGAACGGATGCATACTTTTCCGCAAAGCATTCTTACAGGGTTGACAGGCCTGTCAAGAGCAGGGAATGTCAGGTAGCTTCAAGGCAGCATGAATGCAGCCTTCAAAATGGGACAGCAAGGCTAGTTCCAGCAGGAACCCGTTTCCATGGGCACACTCAGCATACACTCCTGTGGTTTCTACCAAGTCTAAAGAGACACAGGTTACCCTGTGTTTCCTCCCCTGAATCAACTTCTCGAAGTAGGGTGTTCTGCATCAAGCGAACTGCCTCAACCAAGGAACGCCGCAGCTGCTCCTCTGGGCCTGTGGCTATCCAAAAGCCTGCAGTGTCACAGGAAGAGCAGGACTGTCTTAAATGGCAGTTAGAACGCACGCCCACTATCTCTGGGAGGCACGGTGACTTCAGGCAGGAGCTCCTGGATGGAATGCGAAGCCGAGGGTTACTCTGAGTTCAGGTCAGACTAGGGCAATGCGTCAGACTTCGACGCCATGAGGGACGTGCCACAACGGTGTTCGTGAACGTGTGCGAGTGCTGAGGAAATTAAGCTGCTCCCAAAGAGAGTGCAGTGCGTTTCCCTACGCTCGGCATACACAGAGGGGCTCTAAAGGGCTACGGGCCTGGATGTTGCTTAGCAGACCCAGGTGGGCCTGGGGGTACTCAGTGTTCCTGCCGGGAGCAGGGTGCCCACGCTAGCCTCCTAGGTGTCCAGAAAACTGTGCTGCCGTGGAAGTTACCCAGAGCAGAGGCCACCGCCTCATGGAAACTGCTGCACGCCTCCGCTTGTGCACGGCAAATCAGGGCCTTACTTCCAGGCATCTGTTCAGGCTGGGTGTGCCGTTAGCGACAACGCATGGTGAGATGCTGACTTTCTCCTCAGGCAGAGTGACTTCGGGTACGAGGTCCTCGAAGTACTCAAAGCACACTGTTTTCTCACGGAAGCTCACACAAGGGCCATGACAAAGTCGGACTCGCCATAAATGTTGTCCTGAGGCTGTTCGAAGACTGTGGAAATGTACCTCTCCTCAAGGAACGTACAGGGTGTTGCCCATCACGCGGCATGCACAGAGGGCCTCCGAGGGATCAACCAACGGGTCTCGAAGTGGCTCAGCAGGCCCACGGGGGTGTGGAGGTACTCAGTGAACTTGGAGGAAAGTGATACGTACCCGAGAGGCCTACAAGTCCTCAAAAGTGTACTTCCTTTCACATAAAGCATGTAAGCGACTAAGAACTGATGGAAACAGCTGCCTGCCTCCCTTTCTGCACGGCTACTAGTGACCTAACCTGGAGGCAAGTTTTCACGTTGAGATTCCCTTTAGCTCTAGAGCTTGTCAGGCAGACCACAACCGCGGCCACGGAAGCATCTGGCTCAGACAGAACAGACTCATACTTTTCAGCGAAGCATTCTTACAGGGTTGACAGGCCTGTCAAGAGCAGGGAATGTCAGGTAGCTTCAAGGCAGCATGAATGCAGCCTTCAAAATGGGAAAGCAAGGCTAGTTCCAGCAGGCCCCCGTTTCCATGGGCACATGCAGCAAACACCCGTGTGGTTTCTACCAAGTCTAAAGAGACACAGGTTACCCTGTGTTTCCTCCCCTGAATCAACTTCTCGAAATAGGGTGTTCTGCATCAAGCGAACTGCCTCAACCAAGGAACGCCGCAGCTGCTCCTCTGGGCCTGTGGCTATCCAAAAGCCTGCAGTGTCACAGGAAGAGCAGGACTGTCTTAAATGGCAGTTAGAACGCACGCCCACTATCTCTGGGAGGCACGGTGACTTCAGGCAGGAGCTCCTGGATGGAATGCGAAGCCGAGGGTTACTCTGAGTTCAGGTCAGACTAGGGCAATGCGTCAGACTTCGACGCCATGAGGGACGTGCCACAACGGTGTTCGTGAACGTGTGCGAGTGCTGAGGAAATTAAGCTGCTCCCAAAGAGAGTGCAGTGCGTTTCCCTACGCTCGGCATACACAGAGGGGCTCTAAAGGGCTACGGGCCTGGATGTTGCTTAGCAGACCCAGGTGGGCCTGGGGGTACTCAGTGTTCCTGCCGGGAGCAGGGTGCCCACGCTAGCCTCCTAGGTGTCCAGAAAACTGTGCTGCCATGGAAGTTACCCAGAGCAGAGGCCACCGCCTCATGGAAACTGCTGCACGCCTCCGCTTGTGCACGGCAAATCAGGGCCTTACTTCCAGGCATCTGTTCAGGCTGGGTGTGCCGTTAGCGACAACGCATGGTGAGATGCTGACTTTCTCCTCAGGCAGAGTGACTTCGGGTACGAGGTCCTCGAAGTACTCAAAGCACACTGTTTTCTCACGGAAGCTCACACAAGGGCCATGACAAAGTCGGACTCGCCATAAATGTTGTCCTGAGGCTGTTCGAAGACTGTGGAAATGTACCTCTCCTCAAGGAACGTACAGGGTGTTGCCCATCACGCGGCATGCACAGAGGGCCTCCGAGGGATCAACCAACGGGTCTCGAAGTGGCTCAGCAGGCCCACGGGGGTGTGGAGGTACTCAGTGAACTTGGAGGAAAGTGATACGTACCCGAGAGGCCTACAAGTCCTCAAAAGTGTACTTCCTTTCACATAAAGCATGTAAGCGACTAAGAACTGATGGAAACAGCTGCCTGCCTCCCTTTCTGCACGGCTACTAGTGACCTAACCTGGAGGCAAGTTTTCACGTTGAGATTCCCTTTAGCTCTAGAGCTTGTCAGGCAGACCACAACCGCGGCCACGGAAGCATCTGGCTCAGACAGAACAGACTCATACTTTTCAGCGAAGCATTCTTACAGGGTTGACAGGCCTGTCAAGAGCAGGGAATGTCAGGTAGCTTCAAGGCAGCATGAATGCAGCCTTCAAAATGGGACAGCAAGGCTAGTTCCAGCAGGCCCCCGTTTCCATGGGCACACTCAGCATACACTCCTGTGGTTTCTACCAAGTCTAAAGAGACACAGGTTACCCTGTGTTTCCTCCCCTGAATCAACTTCTCGAAGTAGGGTGTTCTGCATCAAGCGAACTGCCTCAACCAAGGAACGCCGCAGCTGCTCCTCTGGGCCTGTGGCTATCCAAAAGCCTGCAGTGTCACAGGAAGAGCAGGACTGTCTTAAATGGCAGTTAGAACGCACGCCCACTATCTCTGGGAGGCACGGTGACTTCAGGCAGGAGCTCCTGGATGGAATGCGAAGCCGAGGGTTACTCTGAGTTCAGGTCAGACTAGGGCAATGCGTCAGACTTCGACGCCATGAGGGACGTGCCACAACGGTGTTCGTGAACGTGTGCGAGTGCTGAGGAAATTAAGCTGCTCCCAAAGAGAGTGCAGTGCGTTTCCCTACTCTCGGCATACACAGAGGGGCTGTAAAGGGCTACGGGCCTGGATGTTGCTTAGCAGACCCAGGTGGGCCTGGGGGTACTCAGTGTTCCTGCCGGGAGCAGGGTGCCCACGCTAGCCTCCTAGGTGTCCAGAAAACTGTGCTGCCGTGGAAGTTACCCAGAGCAGAGGCCACCGCCTCATGGAAACTGCTGCACGCCTCCGCTTCTGCACGGCAAGTCAGGGCCTTACTTCCAGGCATCTGTTCAGGCTGGGTGTGCCGTTAGCGACACCGCATGGTGAGATGCTGACTTTCTCCTCAGGCAGAGTGACTTCGGGTACGAGGTCCTCGAAGTACTCAAAGCACACTCTTTTCTCACGGAAGCTCACACAAGGGCCATGACAAAGTCGGACTCGCCATAAATGTTGTCCTGAGGCTGTTCGAGGACTCCGGAAATGTAGCTCTCCTCAAGGAACATACAGGGTGTTGCCCATCAATCGGCAGGCACAGAGGGCCTCCGAGGGTTCAAGCAACGGGTCTCGAAGTGGCTCAGCCGGCCCACGGGGGTGTGGAGGTATTCAGTGAACTTGGAGCGAAAGTGATGCATACCGGAGAGGCCTAAGAGTCCTCAAAAGTGTACTTCCTTTCACATCAAGCATATAAGCGACTAAGAACTCATGGAAACAGCTGCCCGCTTCCCTTTCTGCACGGCTACTAGGGGCCAAACCTGGAGGCAAGTTTTCACGTTGAGATTCCCTATAGCGCTAGAGCTTGTCAGGCAGACCACAACCGCGGCCACGGAAGCACCTGGTTCAGACAGAACGGACGCCTACTTTTCCGCAAAGCATTCTTACAGGGTTGACAGGCCTGTCAAGAGCAGGGAATGTCAGGTAGCTTCAAGGCAGCATGAATGCAGCCTTCAAAATGGGACAGCAAGGCTAGTTCCAGCAGGCCCCCGTTTCCATGGGCACACTCAGCATACACTCCTGTGGTTTCTACCAAGTCTAAAGAGACACAGGTTACCCTGTGTTTCCTCCCCTGAATCAACTTCTCGAAGTAGGGTGTTCTGCATCAAGCGAACTGCCTCAACCAAGGAACGCCGCAGCTGCTCCTCTGGGCCTGTGGCTATCCAAAAGCCTGCAGTGTCACAGGAAGAGCAGGACTGTCTTAAATGGCAGTTAGAACGCACGCCCACTATCTCTGGGAGGCACGGTGACTTCAGGCTGGAGCTTCTAGATGGAATGCGAAGCCGAGGGTTACTCTGAGTTCAGCTCAGACTAGGGCAATGCGTCAGACTTCGACGCCATGAGGGAAGTGCCACAACGGTGTTCCTGAACGTGTGCGAGTGGTGAGGAAATTAAGCTGCTCCCAAAGAGAGTGCAGTGCGTTTCCCTACGCTCGGCATACACAGAGGGGCTGTAAAGGGCTACGGGCCTGAATGTTACTTAGCAGACCCAGGTGGGCCTGGGGGTACTCAGTGTTCCTGCCGGGAGCAGGGTGCCCACGCTAGCCTCCTAGGTGTCCAGAAAACTGTGCTGCCGTGGAAGTTACCCAGAGCAGAGGCCACCGCCTCATGGAAACTGCTGCACGCCTCCGCTTCTGCACGGCAGGTCAGGGCCTTACTTCCAGGCATCTGTTCAGGCTGGGTGTGCCGTTAGCGACACCGCATGGTGAGATGCTGACTTTCTCCTCAGGCAGAGTGAGTTCGGGTAGGAGGTCCTCGAAGTACTCAAAGCACACTCTTTTCTCACGGAAGCTCACACAAGGGCCATGACAAAGTCGGACTCGCCATAAATGTTGTCCTGAGGCTGTTCGAGGACTCCGGAAATGTAGCTCTCCTCAAGGAACATACAGGGTGTTGCCCATCAATCGGCAGGCACAGAGGGCCTCCGAGGGTTCAAGCAACGGGTCTCGAAGTGGCTCAGCCGGCCCACGGGGGTGTGGAGGTAGTCAGTGAACTTGGAGCGAAAGTGATGCATACCGGAGAGGCCTAAGAGTCCTCAAAAGTGTACTTCCTTTCACATCAAGCGTATAAGCGACTAAGAGCTCATGGAAACAGCTGCCCGCTTCCCTTTCTGCACGGCTACTAGGGGCCAAACCTGGAGGCAAGTTTTCACGTTGAGATTCCCTATAGCGCTAGAGCTTGTCAGGCGGACCACAACCGCGGCCACGGAAGCACCTGGTTCAGACAGAACGGACGCCTACTTTTCCGCAAAGCATTCTTACAGGGTTGACAGGCCTGTCAAGAGCAGGGAATGTCAGCTAGCTTCAAGGCAGCATGAATGCAGCCTTCAAAATGGGACAGCAAGGCTAGTTCCAGCAGGAACCCGTTTCCATGGGCACACTCAGCATACACTCCTGTGGTTTCTACCAAGTCTAAAGAGACACAGGTTACCCTGTGTTTCCTCCCCTGAATCAACTTCTCGAAGTAGGGTGTTCTGCATCAGGCGAACTGCCTCAACCAAGGAACGCCGCAGCTGCTCCTCTGGGCCTGTGGCTATCCAAAAGCCTGCAGTGTCACAGGAAGAGCAGGACTGTCTTAAATGGCAGTTAGAACGCACGCCCACTATCTCTGGGAGGCACGGTGACTTCAGGCAGGAGCTCCTGGATGGAATGCGAAGCCGAGGGTTACTCTGAGTTCAGGTCAGACTAGGGCAATGCGTCAGACTTCGACGCCATGAGGGACGTGCCACAACGGTGTTCGTGAACGTGTGCGAGTGCTGAGGAAATTAAGCTGCTCCCAAAGAGAGTGCAGTGCGTTTCCCTACTCTCGGCATACACAGAGGGGCTCTAAAGGGCTACGGGCCTGGATGTTGCTTAGCAGACCCAGGTGGGCCTGGGGGTACTCAGTGTTCCTGCCGGGAGCAGGGTGCCCACGCTAGCCTCCTAGGTGTCCAGAAAACTGTGCTGCCGTGGAAGTTACCCAGAGCAGAGGCCACCGCCTCATGGAAACTGCTGCACGCCTCCGCTTCTGCACGGCAAGTCAGGGCCTTACTTCCAGGCATCTGTTCAGGCTGGGTGTGCCGTTAGCGACACCGCATGGTGAGATGCTGACTTTCTCCTCAGGCAGAGTGACTTCGGGTACGAGGTCCTCGAAGTACTCAAAGCACACTGTTTTCTCACGGAAGCTCACACAAGGGCCATGACAAAGTCGGACTCGCCATAAATGTTGTCCTGAGGCTGTTCGAAGACTGTGGAAATGTACCTCTCCTCAAGGAACGTACAGGGTGTTGCCCATCACGCGGCATGCACAGAGGGCCTCCGAGGGATCAACCAACGGGTCTCGAAGTGGCTCAGCAGGCCCACGGGGGTGTGGAGGTACTCAGTGAACTTGGAGGAAAGTGATACGTACCCGAGAGGCCTACAAGTCCTCAAAAGTGTACTTCCTTTCACATCAAGCATGTAAGCGACTAAGAACTGATGGAAACAGCTGCCTGCCTCCCTTTCTGCACGGCTACTAGTGACCTAACCTGGAGGCAAGTTTTCACGTTGAGATTCCCTTTAGCTCTAGAGCTTGTCAGGCAGACCACAACCGCGGCCACGGAAGCATCTGGCTCAGACAGAACAGACTCATACTTTTCAGCGAAGCATTCTTACAGGGTTGACAGGCCTGTCAAGAGCAGGGAATGTCAGGTAGCTTCAAGGCAGCATGAATGCAGCCTTCAAAATGGGACAGCAAGGCTAGTTCCAGCAGGCCCCCGTTTCCATGGGCACACTCAGCATACACTCCTGTGGTTTCTACCAAGTCTAAAGAGACACAGGTTACCCTGTGTTTCCTCCCCTGAATCAACTTCTCGAAGTAGGGTGTTCTGCATCAAGCGAACTGCCTCAACCAAGGAACGCCGCAGCTGCTCCTCTGGGCCTGTGGCTATCCAAAAGCCTGCAGTGTCACAGGAAGAGCAGGACTGTCTTAAATGGCAGTTAGAACGCACGCCCACTATCTCTGGGAGGCACGGTGACTTCAGGCTGGAGCTTCTAGATGGAATGCGAAGCCGAGGGTTACTCTGAGTTCAGCTCAGACTAGGGCAATGCGTCAGACTTCGACGCCATGAGGGAAGTGCCACAACGGTGTTCCTGAACGTGTGCGAGTGGTGAGGAAATTAAGCTGCTCCCAAAGAGAGTGCAGTGCGTTTCCCTACGCTCGGCATACACAGAGGGACTGTAAAGGGCTACGGGCCTGAATGTTACTTAGCAGACCCAGGTGGGCCTGGGGGTACTCAGTGTTCCTGCCGGGAGCAGGGTGCCCACGCTAGCCTCCTAGGTGTCCAGAAAACTGTGCTGCCGTGGAAGTTACCCAGAGCAGAGGCCACCGCCTCATGGAAACTGCTGCACGCCTCCGCTTCTGCACGGCAGGTCAGGGCCTTACTTCCAGGCATCTGTTCAGGCTGGGTGTGCCGTTAGCGACACCGCATGGTGAGATGCTGACTTTCTCCTCAGGCAGAGTGACTTCGGGTACGAGGTCCTCGAAGTACTCAAAGCACACTCTTTTCTCACGGAAGCTCACACAAGGGCCATGACAAAGTCGGACTCGCCATAAATGTTGTCCTGAGGCTGTTCGAGGACTCCGGAAATGTAGCTCTCCTCAAGGAACATACAGGGTGTTGCCCATCAATCGGCAGGCACAGAGGGCCTCCGAGGGTTCAAGCAACGGGTCTCGAAGTGGCTCAGCCGGCCCACGGGGGTGTGGAGGTAGTCAGTGAACTTGGAGCGAAAGTGATGCATACCGGAGAGGCCTAAGAGTCCTCAAAAGTGTACTTCCTTTCACATCAAGCGTATAAGCGACTAAGAGCTCATGGAAACAGCTGCCCGCTTCCCTTTCTGCACGGCTACTAGGGGCCAAACCTGGAGGCAAGTTTTCACGTTGAGATTCCCTATAGCGCTAGAGCTTGTCAGGCGGACCACAACCGCGGCCACGGAAGCACCTGGTTCAGACAGAACGGACGCCTACTTTTCCGCAAAGCATTCTTACAGGGTTGACAGGCCTGTCAAGAGCAGGGAATGTCAGGTAGCTTCAAGGCAGCATGAATGCAGCCTTCAAAATGGGACAGCAAGGCTAGTTCCAGCAGGCCCCCGTTTCCATGGGCACACTCAGCATACACTCCTGTGGTTTCTACCAAGTCTAAAGAGACACAGGTTACCCTGTGTTTCCTCCCCTGAATCAACTTCTCGAAGTAGGGTGTTCTGCATCAAGCGAACTGCCTCAACCAAGGAACGCCGCAGCTGCTCCTCTGGGCCTGTGGCTATCCAAAAGCCTGCAGTGTCACAGGAAGAGCAGGACTGTCTTAAATGGCAGTTAGAACGCACGCCCACTATCTCTGGGAGGCACGGTGACTTCAGGCAGGAGCTCCTGGATGGAATGCGAAGCCGAGGGTTACTCTGAGTTCAGGTCAGACTAGGGCAATGCGTCAGACTTCGACGCCATGAGGGACGTGCCACAACGGTGTTCGTGAACGTGTGCGAGTGCTGAGGAAATTAAGCTGCTCCCAAAGAGAGTGCAGTGCGTTTCCCTACTCTCGGCATACACAGAGGGGCTCTAAAGGGCTACGGGCCTGGATGTTGCTTAGCAGACCCAGGTGGGCCTGGGGGTACTCAGTGTTCCTGCCGGGAGCAGGGTGCCCACGCTAGCCTCCTAGGTGTCCAGAAAACTGTGCTGCCGTGGAAGTTACCCAGAGCAGAGGCCACCGCCTCATGGAAACTGCTGCACGCCTCCGCTTCTGCACGGCAAGTCAGGGCCTTACTTCCAGGCATCTGTTCAGGCTGGGTGTGCCGTTAGCGACACCGCATGGTGAGATGCTGACTTTCTCCTCAGGCAGAGTGACTTCGGGTACGAGGTCCTCGAAGTACTCAAAGCACACTGTTTTCTCACGGAAGCTCACACAAGGGCCATGACAAAGTCGGACTCGCCATAAATGTTGTCCTGAGGCTGTTCGAAGACTGTGGAAATGTACCTCTCCTCAAGGAACGTACAGGGTGTTGCCCATCACGCGGCATGCACAGAGGGCCTCCGAGGGATCAACCAACGGGTCTCGAAGTGGCTCAGCAGGCCCACGGGGGTGTGGAGGTACTCAGTGAACTTGGAGGAAAGTGATACGTACCCGAGAGGCCTACAAGTCCTCAAAAGTGTACTTCCTTTCACATCAAGCATGTAAGCGACTAAGAACTGATGGAAACAGCTGCCTGCCTCCCTTTCTGCACGGCTACTAGTGACCTAACCTGGAGGCAAGTTTTCACGTTGAGATTCCCTTTAGCTCTAGAGCTTGTCAGGCAGACCACAACCGCGGCCACGGAAGCATCTGGCTCAGACAGAACAGACTCATACTTTTCAGCGAAGCATTCTTACAGGGTTGACAGGCCTGTCAAGAGCAGGGAATGTCAGGTAGCTTCAAGGCAGCATGAATGCAGCCTTCAAAATGGGACAGCAAGGCTAGTTCCAGCAGGCCCCCGTTTCCATGGGCACACTCAGCATACACTCCTGTGGTTTCTACCAAGTCTAAAGAGACACAGGTTACCCTGTGTTTCCTCCCCTGAATCAACTTCTCGAAGTAGGGTGTTCTGCATCAAGCGAACTGCCTCAACCAAGGAACGCCGCAGCTGCTCCTCTGGGCCTGTGGCTATCCAAAAGCCTGCAGTGTCACAGGAAGAGCAGGACTGTCTTAAATGGCAGTTAGAACGCACGCCCACTATCTCTGGGAGGCACGGTGACTTCAGGCTGGAGCTTCTAGATGGAATGCGAAGCCGAGGGTTACTCTGAGTTCAGCTCAGACTAGGGCAATGCGTCAGACTTCGACGCCATGAGGGAAGTGCCACAACGGTGTTCCTGAACGTGTGCGAGTGGTGAGGAAATTAAGCTGCTCCCAAAGAGAGTGCAGTGCGTTTCCCTACGCTCGGCATACACAGAGGGGCTGTAAAGGGCTACGGGCCTGAATGTTACTTAGCAGACCCAGGTGGGCCTGGGGGTACTCAGTGTTCCTGCCGGGAGCAGGGTGCCCACGCTAGCCTCCTAGGTGTCCAGAAAACTGTGCTGCCGTGGAAGTTACCCAGAGCAGAGGCCACCGCCTCATGGAAACTGCTGCACGCCTCCGCTTCTGCACGGCAGGTCAGGGCCTTACTTCCAGGCATCTGTTCAGGCTGGGTGTGCCGTTAGCGACACCGCATGGTGAGATGCTGACTTTCTCCTCAGGCAGAGTGACTTCGGGTACGAGGTCCTCGAAGTACTCAAAGCACACTCTTTTCTCACGGAAGCTCACACAAGGGCCATGACAAAGTCGGACTCGCCATAAATGTTGTCCTGAGGCTGTTCGAGGACTCCGGAAATGTAGCTCTCCTCAAGGAACATACAGGGTGTTGCCCATCAATCGGCAGGCACAGAGGGCCTCCGAGGGTTCAAGCAACGGGTCTCGAAGTGGCTCAGCCGGCCCACGGGGGTGTGGAGGTAGTCAGTGAACTTGGAGCGAAAGTGATGCATACCGGAGAGGCCTAAGAGTCCTCAAAAGTGTACTTCCTTTCACATCAAGCATATAAGCGACTAAGAGCTCATGGAAACAGCTGCCCGCTTCCCTTTCTGCACGGCTACTAGGGGCCAAACCTGGAGGCAAGTTTTCACGTTGAGATTCCCTATAGCGCTAGAGCTTGTCAGGCGGACCACAACCGCGGCCACGGAAGCACCTGGTTCAGACAGAACGGACGCCTACTTTTCCGCAAAGCATTCTTACAGGGTTGACAGGCCTGTCAAGAGCAGGGAATGTCAGGTAGCTTCAAGGCAGCATGAATGCAGCCTTCAAAATGGGACAGCAAGGCTAGTTCCAGCAGGCCCCCGTTTCCATGGGCACACTCAGCATACACTCCTGTGGTTTCTACCAAGTCTAAAGAGACACAGGTTACCCTGTGTTTCCTCCCCTGAATCAACTTCTCGAAGTAGGGTGTTCTGCATCAAGCGAACTGCCTCAACCAAGGAACGCCGCAGCTGCTCCTCTGGGCCTGTGGCTATCCAAAAGCCTGCAGTGTCACAGGAAGAGCAGGACTGTCTTAAATGGCAGTTAGAACGCACGCCCACTATCTCTGGGAGGCACGGTGACTTCAGGCAGGAGCTCCTGGATGGAATGCGAAGCCGAGGGTTACTCTGAGTTCAGGTCAGACTAGGGCAATGCGTCAGACTTCGACGCCATGAGGGACGTGCCACAACGGTGTTCGTGAACGTGTGCGAGTGCTGAGGAAATTAAGCTGCTCCCAAAGAGAGTGCAGTGCGTTTCCCTACTCTCGGCATACACAGAGGGGCTCTAAAGGGCTACGGGCCTGGATGTTGCTTAGCAGACCCAGGTGGGCCTGGGGGTACTCAGTGTTCCTGCCGGGAGCAGGGTGCCCACGCTAGCCTCCTAGGTGTCCAGAAAACTGTGCTGCCGTGGAAGTTACCCAGAGCAGAGGCCACCGCCTCATGGAAACTGCTGCACGCCTCCGCTTCTGCACGGCAAGTCAGGGCCTTACTTCCAGGCATCTGTTCAGGCTGGGTGTGCCGTTAGCGACACCGCATGGTGAGATGCTGACTTTCTCCTCAGGCAGAGTGACTTCGGGTACGAGGTCCTCGAAGTACTCAAAGCACACTGTTTTCTCACGGAAGCTCACACAAGGGCCATGACAAAGTCGGACTCGCCATAAATGTTGTCCTGAGGCTGTTCGAAGACTGTGGAAATGTACCTCTCCTCAAGGAACATACAGGGTGTTGCCCATCACGCGGCATGCACAGAGGGCCTCCGAGGGATCAACCAACGGGTCTCGAAGTGGCTCAGCAGGCCCACGGGGGTGTGGAGGTACTCAGTGAACTTGGAGGAAAGTGATACGTACCCGAGAGGCCTACAAGTCCTCAAAAGTGTACTTCCTTTCACATAAAGCATGTAAGCGACTAAGAACTGATGGAAACAGCTGCCTGCCTCCCTTTCTGCACGGCTACTAGTGACCTAACCTGGAGGCAAGTTTTCACGTTGAGATTCCCTTTAGCTCTAGAGCTTGTCAGGCAGACCACAACCGCGGCCACGGAAGCATCTGGCTCAGACAGAACAGACTCATACTTTTCAGCGAAGCATTCTTACAGGGTTGACAGGCCTGTCAAGAGCAGGGAATGTCAGGTAGCTTCAAGGCAGCATGAATGCAGCCTTCAAAATGGGAAAGCAAGGCTAGTTCCAGCAGGCCCCCGTTTCCATGGGCACATGCAGCAAACACCCGTGTGGTTTCTACTAAGTCTAAAGAGACACAGGTTACCCTGTGTTTCCTCCCCTGAATCAACTTCTCGAAATAGGGTGTTCTGCATCAAGCGAACTGCCTCAACCAAGGAACGCCACAGCTGCTCCTCTGGGCCTGTGGCTATCCAAAAGCCTGCAGTGTCACAGGAAGAGCAGGACTGTCTTAAATGGCAGTTAGAACGCACGCCCACTATCTCTGGGAGGCACGGTGACTTCAGGCAGGAGCTTCTAGATGGAATGCGAAGCCGAGGGTTACTCTGAGTTCAGCTCAGACTAGGGCAATGCGTCAGACTTCGACGCCATGAGGGAAGTGCCACAACGGTGTTCCTGAACGTGTGCGAGTGGTGAGGAAATTAAGCTGCTCCCAAAGAGAGTGCAGTGCGTTTCCCTACGCTCGGCATACACAGAGGGGCTGTAAAGGGCTACGGGCCTGAATGTTACTTAGCAGACCCAGGTGGGCCTGGGGGTACTCAGTGTTCCTGCCGGGAGCAGGGTGCCCACGCTAGCCTCCTAGGTGTCCAGAAAACTGTGCTGCCGTGGAAGTTACCCAGAGCAGAGGCCACCGCCTCATGGAAACTGCTGCACGCCTCCGCTTCTGCACGGCAGGTCAGGGCCTTACTTCCAGGCATCTGTTCAGGCTGGGTGTGCCGTTAGCGACACCGCATGGTGAGATGCTGACTTTCTCCTCAGGCAGAGTGAGTTCGGGTAGGAGGTCCTCGAAGTACTCAAAGCACACTCTTTTCTCACGGAAGCTCACACAAGGGCCATGACAAAGTCGGACTCGCCATAAATGTTGTCCTGAGGCTGTTCGAGGACTCCGGAAATGTAGCTCTCCTCAAGGAACATACAGGGTGTTGCCCATCAATCGGCAGGCACAGAGGGCCTCCGAGGGTTCAAGCAACGGGTCTCGAAGTGGCTCAGCCGGCCCACGGGGGTGTGGAGGTAGTCAGTGAACTTGGAGCGAAAGTGATGCATACCGGAGAGGCCTAAGAGTCCTCAAAAGTGTACTTCCTTTCACATCAAGCATATAAGCGACTAAGAACTCATGGAAACAGCTGCCCGCTTCCCTTTCTGCACGGCTACTAGGGGCCAAACCTGGAGGCAAGTTTTCACGTTGAGATTCCCTATAGCGCTAGAGCTTGTCAGGCGGACCACAACCGCGGCCACGGAAGCACCTGGTTCAGACAGAACGGATGCATACTTTTCCGCAAAGCATTCTTACAGGGTTGACAGGCCTGTCAAGAGCAGGGAATGTCAGGTAGCTTCAAGGCAGCATGAATGCAGCCTTCAAAATGGGACAGCAAGGCTAGTTCCAGCAGGAACCCGTTTCCATGGGCACACTCAGCATACACTCCTGTGGTTTCTACCAAGTCTAAAGAGACACAGGTTACCCTGTGTTTCCTCCCCTGAATCAACTTCTCGAAGTAGGGTGTTCTGCATCAAGCGAACTGCCTCAACCAAGGAACGCCGCAGCTGCTCCTCTGGGCCTGTGGCTATCCAAAAGCCTGCAGTGTCACAGGAAGAGCAGGACTGTCTTAAATGGCAGTTAGAACGCACGCCCACTATCTCTGGGAGGCACGGTGACTTCAGGCAGGAGCTCCTGGATGGAATGCGAAGCCGAGGGTTACTCTGAGTTCAGGTCAGACTAGGGCAATGCGTCAGACTTCGACGCCATGAGGGACGTGCCACAACGGTGTTCGTGAACGTGTGCGAGTGCTGAGGAAATTAAGCTGCTCCCAAAGAGAGTGCAGTGCGTTTCCCTACGCTCGGCATACACAGAGGGGCTCTAAAGGGCTACGGGCCTGGATGTTGCTTAGCAGACCCAGGTGGGCCTGGGGGTACTCAGTGTTCCTGCCGGGAGCAGGGTGCCCACGCTAGCCTCCTAGGTGTCCAGAAAACTGTGCTGCCTTGGAAGTTACCCAGAGCAGAGGCCACCGCCTCATGGAAACTGCTGCACGCCTCCGCTTGTGCACGGCAAATCAGGGCCTTACTTCCAGGCATCTGTTCAGGCTGGGTGTGCCGTTAGCGACAACGCATGGTGAGATGCTGACTTTCTCCTCAGGCAGAGTGACTTCGGGTAGGAGGTCCTCGAAGTACTCAAAGCACACTGTTTTCTCACGGAAGCTCACACAAGGGCCATGACAAAGTCGGACTCGCCATAAATGTTGTCCTGAGGCTGTTCGAAGACTGTGGAAATGTACCTCTCCTCAAGGAACGTACAGGGTGTTGCCCATCACGCGGCATGCACAGAGGGCCTCCGAGGGATCAACCAACGGGTCTCGAAGTGGCTCAGCAGGCCCACGGGGGTGTGGAGGTACTCAGTGAACTTGGAGGAAAGTGATACGTACCCGAGAGGCCTACAAGTCCTCAAAAGTGTACTTCCTTTCACATAAAGCATGTAAGCGACTAAGAACTGATGGAAACAGCTGCCTGCCTCCCTTTCTGCACGGCTACTAGTGACCTAACCTGGAGGCAAGTTTTCACGTTGAGATTCCCTTTAGCTCTAGAGCTTGTCAGGCAGACCACAACCGCGGCCACGGAAGCATCTGGCTCAGACAGAACAGACTCATACTTTTCAGCGAAGCATTCTTACAGGGTTGACAGGCCTGTCAAGAGCAGGGAATGTCAGGTAGCTTCAAGGCAGCATGAATGCAGCCTTCAAAATGGGAAAGCAAGGCTA
Organism: Pseudorca crassidens; assembly: GCF_039906515.1. Taxonomy (NCBI): domain Eukaryota; kingdom Metazoa; phylum Chordata; class Mammalia; order Artiodactyla; family Delphinidae; genus Pseudorca; species Pseudorca crassidens. The sequence goes on from NC_090312.1 coordinate 51,295,884, forward strand.
GTTCCAGCAGGCCCCCGTTTCCATGGGCACATGCAGCAAACACCCGTGTGGTTTCTACTAAGTCTAAAGAGACACAGGTTACCCTGTGTTTCCTCCCCTGAATCAACTTCTCGAAGTAGGGTGTTCTGCATCAAGCGAACTGCCTCAACCAAGGAACGCCACAGCTGCTCCTCTGGGCCTGTGGCTATCCAAAAGCCTGCAGTGTCACAGGAAGAGCAGGACTGTCTTAAATGGCAGTTAGAACGCACGCCCACTATCTCTGGGAGGCACGGTGACTTCAGGCAGGAGCTTCTAGATGGAATGCGAAGCCGAGGGTTACTCTGAGTTCAGCTCAGACTAGGGCAATGCGTCAGACTTCGACGCCATGAGGGAAGTGCCACAACGGTGTTCCTGAACGTGTGCGAGTGGTGAGGAAATTAAGCTGCTCCCAAAGAGAGTGCAGTGCGTTTCCCTACGCTCGGCATACACAGAGGGGCTGTAAAGGGCTACGGGCCTGAATGTTACTTAGCAGACCCAGGTGGGCCTGGGGGTACTCAGTGTTCCTGCCGGGAGCAGGGTGCCCACGCTAGCCTCCTAGGTGTCCAGAAAACTGTGCTGCCGTGGAAGTTACCCAGAGCAGAGGCCACCGCCTCATGGAAACTGCTGCACGCCTCCGCTTCTGCACGGCAGGTCAGGGCCTTACTTCCAGGCATCTGTTCAGGCTGGGTGTGCCGTTAGCCACACCGCATGGTGAGATGCTGACTTTCTCCTCAGGCAGAGTGACTTCGGGTACGAGGTCCTCGAAGTACTCAAAGCACACTCTTTTCTCACGGAAGCTCACACAAGGGCCATGACAAAGTCGGACTCGCCATAAATGTTGTCCTGAGGCTGTTCGAGGACTCCGGAAATGTAGCTCTCCTCAAGGAACATACAGGGTGTTGCCCATCAATCGGCAGGCACAGAGGGCCTCCGAGGGTTCAAGCAACGGGTCTCGAAGTGGCTCAGCCGGCCCACGGGGGTGTGGAGGTAGTCAGTGAACTTGGAGCGAAAGTGATGCATACCGGAGAGGCCTAAGAGTCCTCAAAAGTGTACTTCCTTTCACATCAAGCATATAAGCGACTAAGAACTCATGGAAACAGCTGCCCGCTTCCCTTTCTGCACGGCTACTAGGGGCCAAACCTGGAGGCAAGTTTTCACGTTGAGATTCCCTATAGCGCTAGAGCTTGTCAGGCGGACCACAACCGCGGCCACGGAAGCACCTGGTTCAGACAGAACGGATGCATACTTTTCCGCAAAGCATTCTTACAGGGTTGACAGGCCTGTCAAGAGCAGGGAATGTCAGGTAGCTTCAAGGCAGCATGAATGCAGCCTTCAAAATGGGACAGCAAGGCTAGTTCCAGCAGGAACCCGTTTCCATGGGCACACTCAGCATACACTCCTGTGGTTTCTACCAAGTCTAAAGAGACACAGGTTACCCTGTGTTTCCTCCCCTGAATCAACTTCTCGAAGTAGGGTGTTCTGCATCAAGCGAACTGCCTCAACCAAGGAATGCCGCAGCTGCTCCTCTGGGCCTGTGGCTATCCAAAAGCCTGCAGTGTCACAGGAAGAGCAGGACTGTCTTAAATGGCAGTTAGAACGCACGCCCACTATCTCTGGGAGGCACGGTGACTTCAGGCAGGAGCTCCTGGATGGAATGCGAAGCCGAGGGTTACTCTGAGTTCAGGTCAGACTAGGGCAATGCGTCAGACTTCGACGCCATGAGGGACGTGCCACAACGGTGTTCGTGAACGTGTGCGAGTGCTGAGGAAATTAAGCTGCTCCCAAAGAGAGTGCAGTGCGTTTCCCTACGCTCGGCATACACAGAGGGGCTCTAAAGGGCTACGGGCCTGGATGTTGCTTAGCAGACCCAGGTGGGCCTGGGGGTACTCAGTGTTCCTGCCGGGAGCAGGGTGCCCACGCTAGCCTCCTAGGTGTCCAGAAAACTGTGCTGCCGTGGAAGTTACCCAGAGCAGAGGCCACCGCCTCATGGAAACTGCTGCACGCCTCCGCTTGTGCACGGCAAATCAGGGCCTTACTTCCAGGCATCTGTTCAGGCTGGGTGTGCCGTTAGCGACAACGCATGGTGAGATGCTGACTTTCTCCTCAGGCAGAGTGACTTCGGGTACGAGGTCCTCGAAGTACTCAAAGCACACTGTTTTCTCACGGAAGCTCACACAAGGGCCATGACAAAGTCGGACTCGCCATAAATGTTGTCCTGAGGCTGTTCGAAGACTGTGGAAATGTACCTCTCCTCAAGGAACGTACAGGGTGTTGCCCATCACGCGGCATGCACAGAGGGCCTCCGAGGGATCAACCAACGGGTCTCGAAGTGGCTCAGCAGGCCCACGGGGGTGTGGAGGTACTCAGTGAACTTGGAGGAAAGTGATACATACCCGAGAGGCCTACAAGTCCTCAAAAGTGTACTTCCTTTCACATAAAGCATGTAAGCGACTAAGAACTGATGGAAACAGCTGCCTGCCTCCCTTTCTGCACGGCTACTAGTGACCTAACCTGGAGGCAAGTTTTCACGTTGAGATTCCCTTTAGCTCTAGAGCTTGTCAGGCAGACCACAACCGCGGCCACGGAAGCATCTGGCTCAGACAGAACAGACTCATACTTTTCAGCGAAGCATTCTTACAGGGTTGACAGGCCTGTCAAGAGCAGGGAATGTCAGGTAGCTTCAAGGCAGCATGAATGCAGCCTTCAAAATGGGAAAGCAAGGCTAGTTCCAGCAGGCCCCCGTTTCCATGGGCACATGCAGCAAACACCCGTGTGGTTTCTACCAAGTCTAAAGAGACACAGGTTACCCTGTGTTTCCTCCCCTGAATCAACTTCTCGAAGTAGGGTGTTCTGCATCAAGCGAACTGCCTCAACCAAGGAACGCCGCAGCTGCTCCTCTGGGCCTGTGGCTATCCAAAAGCCTGCAGTGTCACAGGAAGAGCAGAACTGTCTTAAATGGCAGTTAGAACGCACGCCCACTATCTCTGGGAGGCACGGTGACTTCAGGCAGGAGCTTCTAGATGGAATGCGAAGCCGAGGGTTACTCTGAGTTCAGCTCAGACTAGGGCAATGCGTCAGACTTCGACGCCATGAGGGAAGTGCCACAACGGTGTTCCTGAACGTGTGCGAGTGGTGAGGAAATTAAGCTGCTCCCAAAGAGAGTGCAGTGCGTTTCCCTACGCTCGGCATACACAGAGGGGCTGTAAAGGGCTACGGGCCTGAATGTTACTTAGCAGACCCAGGTGGGCCTGGGGGTACTCAGTGTTCCTGCCGGGAGCAGGGTGCCCACGCTAGCCTCCTAGGTGTCCAGAAAACTGTGCTGCCGTGGAAGTTACCCAGAGCAGAGGCCACCGCCTCATGGAAACTGCTGCACGCCTCCGCTTCTGCACGGCAGGTCAGGGCCTTACTTCCAGGCATCTGTTCAGGCTGGGTGTGCCGTTAGCGACACCGCATGGTGAGATGCTGACTTTCTCCTCAGGCAGAGTGACTTCGGGTACGAGGTCCTCGAAGTACTCAAAGCACACTCTTTTCTCACGGAAGCTCACACAAGGGCCATGACAAAGTCGGACTCGCCATAAATGTTGTCCTGAGGCTGTTCGAGGACTCCGGAAATGTAGCTCTCCTCAAGGAACATACAGGGTGTTGCCCATCAATCGGCAGGCACAGAGGGCCTCCGAGGGTTCAAGCAACGGGTCTCGAAGTGGCTCAGCCGGCCCACGGGGGTGTGGAGGTAGTCAGTGAACTTGGAGCGAAAGTGATGCATACCGGAGAGGCCTAAGAGTCCTCAAAAGTGTACTTCCTTTCACATCAAGCATATAAGCGACTAAGAACTCATGGAAACAGCTGCCCGCTTCCCTTTCTGCACGGCTACTAGGGGCCAAACCTGGAGGCAAGTTTTCACGTTGAGATTCCCTATAGCGCTAGAGCTTGTCAGGCGGACCACAACCGCGGCCACGGAAGCACCTGGTTCAGACAGAACGGACGCCTACTTTTCCGCAAAGCATTCTTACAGGGTTGACAGGGCTGTCAAGAGCAGGGAATGTCAGGTAGCTTCAAGGCAGCATGAATGCAGCCTTCAAAATGGGACAGCAAGGCTAGTTCCAGCAGGCCCCCGTTTCCATGGGCACACTCAGCATACACTCCTGTGGTTTCTACCAAGTCTAAAGAGACACAGGTTACCCTGTGTTTCCTCCCCTGAATCAACTTCTCGAAGTAGGGTGTTCTGCATCAAGCGAACTGCCTCAACCAAGGAACGCCGCAGCTGCTCCTCTGGGCCTGTGGCTATCCAAAAGCCTGCAGTGTCACAGGAAGAGCAGGACTGTCTTAAATGGCAGTTAGAACGCACGCCCACTATCTCTGGGAGGCACGGTGACTTCAGGCAGGAGCTCCTGGATGGAATGCGAAGCCGAGGGTTACTCTGAGTTCAGGTCAGACTAGGGCAATGCGTCAGACTTCGACGCCATGAGGGACGTGCCACAACGGTGTTCGTGAACGTGTGCGAGTGCTGAGGAAATTAAGCTGCTCCCAAAGAGAGTGCAGTGCGTTTCCCTACTCTCGGCATACACAGAGGGGCTCTAAAGGGCTACGGGCCTGGATGTTGCTTAGCAGACCCAGGTGGGCCTGGGGGTACTCAGTGTTCCTGCCGGGAGCAGGGTGCCCACGCTAGCCTCCTAGGTGTCCAGAAAACTGTGCTGCCGTGGAAGTTACCCAGAGCAGAGGCCACCGCCTCATGGAAACTGCTGCACGCCTCCGCTTCTGCACGGCAAGTCAGGGCCTTACTTCCAGGCATCTGTTCAGGCTGGGTGTGCCGTTAGCGACACCGCATGGTGAGATGCTGACTTTCTCCTCAGGCAGAGTGACTTCGGGTACGAGGTCCTCGAAGTACTCAAAGCACACTGTTTTCTCACGGAAGCTCACACAAGGGCCATGACAAAGTCGGACTCGCCATAAATGTTGTCCTGAGGCTGTTCGAAGACTGTGGAAATGTACCTCTCCTCAAGGAACGTACAGGGTGTTGCCCATCACGCGGCATGCACAGAGGGCCTCCGAGGGATCAACCAACGGGTCTCGAAGTGGCTCAGCAGGCCCACGGGGGTGTGGAGGTACTCAGTGAACTTGGAGGAAAGTGATACGTACCCGAGAGGCCTACAAGTCCTCAAAAGTGTACTTCCTTTCACATCAAGCATGTAAGCGACTAAGAACTGATGGAAACAGCTGCCTGCCTCCCTTTCTGCACGGCTACTAGTGACCTAACCTGGAGGCAAGTTTTCACGTTGAGATTCCCTTTAGCTCTAGAGCTTGTCAGGCAGACCACAACCGCGGCCACGGAAGCATCTGGCTCAGACAGAACAGACTCATACTTTTCAGCGAAGCATTCTTACAGGGTTGACAGGCCTGTCAAGAGCAGGGAATGTCAGGTAGCTTCAAGGCAGCATGAATGCAGCCTTCAAAATGGGAAAGCAAGGCTAGTTCCAGCAGGCCCCCGTTTCCATGGGCACATGCAGCAAACACCCGTGTGGTTTCTACCAAGTCTAAAGAGACACAGGTTACCCTGTGTTTCCTCCCCTGAATCAACTTCTCGAAGTAGGGTGTTCTGCATCAAGCGAACTGCCTCAACCAAGGAACGCCGCAGCTGCTCCTCTGGGCCTGTGGCTATCCAAAAGCCTGCAGTGTCACAGGAAGAGCAGGACTGTCTTAAATGGCAGTTAGAACGCACGCCCACTATCTCTGGGAGGCACGGTGACTTCAGGCAGGAGCTCCTAGATGGAATGCGAAGCCGAGGGTTACTCTGAGTTCAGCTCAGACTAGGGCAATGCGTCAGACTTCGACGCCATGAGGGAAGTGCCACAACGGTGTTCCTGAACGTGTGCGAGTGGTGAGGAAATTAAGCTGCTCCCAAAGAGAGTGCAGTGCGTTTCCCTACGCTCGGCATACACAGAGGGGCTGTAAAGGGCTACGGGCCTGAATGTTACTTAGCAGACCCAGGTGGGCCTGGGGGTACTCAGTGTTCCTGCCGGGAGCAGGGTGCCCACGCTAGCCTCCTAGGTGTCCAGAAAACTGTGCTGCCGTGGAAGTTACCCAGAGCAGAGGCCACCGCCTCATGGAAACTGCTGCACGCCTCCGCTTCTGCACGGCAGGTCAGGGCCTTACTTCCAGGCATCTGTTCAGGCTGGGTGTGCCGTTAGCGACACCGCATGGTGAGATGCTGACTTTCTCCTCAGGCAGAGTGACTTCGGGTACGAGGTCCTCGAAGTACTCAAAGCACACTCTTTTCTCACGGAAGCTCACACAAGGGCCATGACAAAGTCGGACTCGCCATAAATGTTGTCCTGAGGCTGTTCAAGGACTCCGGAAATGTAGCTCTCCTCAAGGAACATACAGGGTGTTGCCCATCAATCGGCAGGCACAGAGGGCCTCCGAGGGTTCAAGCAACGGGTCTCGAAGTGGCTCAGCCGGCCCACGGGGGTGTGGAGGTAGTCAGTGAACTTGGAGCGAAAGTGATGCATACCGGAGAGGCCTAAGAGTCCTCAAAAGTGTACTTCCTTTCACATCAAGCATATAAGCGACTAAGAACTCATGGAAACAGCTGCCCGCTTCCCTTTCTGCACGGCTACTAGGGGCCAAACCTGGAGGCAAGTTTTCACGTTGAGATTCCCTATAGCGCTAGAGCTTGTCAGGCAGACCACAACCGCGGCCACGGAAGCACCTGGTTCAGACAGAACGGACGCCTACTTTTCCGCAAAGCATTCTTACAGGGTTGACAGGCCTGTCAAGAGCAGGGAATGTCAGGTAGCTTCAAGGCAGCATGAATGCAGCCTTCAAAATGGGACAGCAAGGCTAGTTCCAGCAGGCCCCCGTTTCCATGGGCACACTCAGCATACACTCCTGTGGTTTCTACCAAGTCTAAAGAGACACAGGTTACCCTGTGTTTCCTCCCCTGAATCAACTTCTCGAAGTAGGGTGTTCTGCATCAAGCGAACTGCCTCAACCAAGGAACGCCGCAGCTGCTCCTCTGGGCCTGTGGCTATCCAAAAGCCTGCAGTGTCACAGGAAGAGCAGGACTGTCTTAAATGGCAGTTAGAACGCACGCCCACTATCTCTGGGAGGCACGGTGACTTCAGGCAGGAGCTTCTAGATGGAATGCGAAGCCGAGGGTTACTCTGAGTTCAGCTCAGACTAGGGCAATGCGTCAGACTTCGACGCCATGAGGGAAGTGCCACAACGGTGTTCCTGAACGTGTGCGAGTGGTGAGGAAATTAAGCTGCTCCCAAAGAGAGTGCAGTGCGTTTCCCTACGCTCGGCATACACAGAGGGGCTGTAAAGGGCTACGGGCCTGAATGTTACTTAGCAGACCCAGGTGGGCCTGGGGGTACTCAGTGTTCCTGCCGGGAGCAGGGTGCCCACGCTAGCCTCCTAGGTGTCCAGAAAACTGTGCTGCCGTGGAAGTTACCCAGAGCAGAGGCCACCGCCTCATGGAAACTGCTGCACGCCTCCGCTTCTGCACGGCAGGTCAGGGCCTTACTTCCAGGCATCTGTTCAGGCTGGGTGTGCCGTTAGCGACACCGCATGGTGAGATGCTGACTTTCTCCTCAGGCAGAGTGACTTCGGGTACGAGGTCCTCGAAGTACTCAAAGCACACTCTTTTCTCACGGAAGCTCACACAAGGGCCATGACAAAGTCGGACTCGCCATAAATGTTGTCCTGAGGCTGTTCGAGGACTCCGGAAATGTAGCTCTCCTCAAGGAACATACAGGGTGTTGCCCATCAATCGGCAGGCACAGAGGGCCTCCGAGGGTTCAAGCAACGGGTCTCGAAGTGGCTCAGCCGGCCCACGGGGGTGTGGAGGTAGTCAGTGAACTTGGAGCGAAAGTGATGCATACCGGAGAGGCCTAAGAGTCCTCAAAAGTGTACTTCCTTTCACATCAAGCGTATAAGCGACTAAGAGCTCATGGAAACAGCTGCCCGCTTCCCTTTCTGCACGGCTACTAGGGGCCAAACCTGGAGGCAAGTTTTCACGTTGAGATTCCCTATAGCGCTAGAGCTTGTCAGGCGGACCACAACCGCGGCCACGGAAGCACCTGGTTCAGACAGAACGGACGCCTACTTTTCCGCAAAGCATTCTTACAGGGTTGACAGGCCTGTCAAGAGCAGGGAATGTCAGGTAGCTTCAAGGCAGCATGAATGCAGCCTTCAAAATGGGACAGCAAGGCTAGTTCCAGCAGGAACCCGTTTCCATGGGCACACTCAGCATACACTCCTGTGGTTTCTACCAAGTCTAAAGAGACACAGGTTACCCTGTGTTTCCTCCCCTGAATCAACTTCTCGAAGTAGGGTGTTCTGCATCAGGCGAACTGCCTCAACCAAGGAACGCCGCAGCTGCTCCTCTGGGCCTGTGGCTATCCAAAAGCCTGCAGTGTCACAGGAAGAGCAGGACTGTCTTAAATGGCAGTTAGAACGCACGCCCACTATCTCTGGGAGGCACGGTGACTTCAGGCAGGAGCTCCTGGATGGAATGCGAAGCCGAGGGTTACTCTGAGTTCAGGTCAGACTAGGGCAATGCGTCAGACTTCGACGCCATGAGGGACGTGCCACAACGGTGTTCGTGAACGTGTGCGAGTGCTGAGGAAATTAAGCTGCTCCCAAAGAGAGTGCAGTGCGTTTCCCTACTCTCGGCATACACAGAGGGGCTCTAAAGGGCTACGGGCCTGGATGTTGCTTAGCAGACCCAGGTGGGCCTGGGGGTACTCAGTGTTCCTGCCGGGAGCAGGGTGCCCACGCTAGCCTCCTAGGTGTCCAGAAAACTGTGCTGCCGTGGAAGTTACCCAGAGCAGAGGCCACCGCCTCATGGAAACTGCTGCACGCCTCCGCTTGTGCACGGCAAATCAGGGCCTTACTTCCAGGCATCTGTTCAGGCTGGGTGTGCCGTTAGCGACAACGCATGGTGAGATGCTGACTTTCTCCTCAGGCAGAGTGACTTCGGGTACGAGGTCCTCGAAGTACTCAAAGCACACTGTTTTCTCACGGAAGCTCACACAAGGGCCATGACAAAGTCGGACTCGCCATAAATGTTGTCCTGAGGCTGTTCGAAGACTGTGGAAATGTACCTCTCCTCAAGGAACGTACAGGGTGTTGCCCATCACGCGGCATGCACAGAGGGCCTCCGAGGGATCAACCAACGGGTCTCGAAGTGGCTCAGCAGGCCCACGGGGGTGTGGAGGTACTCAGTGAACTTGGAGGAAAGTGATACGTACCCGAGAGGCCTACAAGTCCTCAAAAGTGTACTTCCTTTCACATAAAGCATGTAAGCGACTAAGAACTGATGGAAACAGCTGCCTGCCTCCCTTTCTGCACGGCTACTAGTGACCTAACCTGGAGGCAAGTTTTCACGTTGAGATTCCCTTTAGCTCTAGAGCTTGTCAGGCAGACCACAACCGCGGCCACGGAAGCATCTGGCTCAGACAGAACAGACTCATACTTTTCAGCGAAGCATTCTTACAGGGTTGACAGGCCTGTCAAGAGCAGGGAATGTCAGGTAGCTTCAAGGCAGCATGAATGCAGCCTTCAAAATGGGAAAGCAAGGCTAGTTCCAGCAGGCCCCCGTTTCCATGGGCACATGCAGCAAACACCCGTGTGGTTTCTACTAAGTCTAAAGAGACACAGGTTACCCTGTGTTTCCTCCCCTGAATCAACTTCTCGAAATAGGGTGTTCTGCATCAAGCGAACTGCCTCAACCAAGGAACGCCACAGCTGCTCCTCTGGGCCTGTGGCTATCCAAAAGCCTGCAGTGTCACAGGAAGAGCAGGACTGTCTTAAATGGCAGTTAGAACGCACGCCCACTATCTCTGGGAGGCACGGTGACTTCAGGCAGGAGCTTCTAGATGGAATGCGAAGCCGAGGGTTACTCTGAGTTCAGCTCAGACTAGGGCAATGCGTCAGACTTCGACGCCATGAGGGAAGTGCCACAACGGTGTTCCTGAACGTGTGCGAGTGGTGAGGAAATTAAGCTGCTCCCAAAGAGAGTGCAGTGCGTTTCCCTACGCTCGGCATACACAGAGGGGCTGTAAAGGGCTACGGGCCTGAATGTTACTTAGCAGACCCAGGTGGGCCTGGGGGTACTCAGTGTTCCTGCCGGGAGCAGGGTGCCCACGCTAGCCTCCTAGGTGTCCAGAAAACTGTGCTGCCGTGGAAGTTACCCAGAGCAGAGGCCACCGCCTCATGGAAACTGCTGCACGCCTCCGCTTCTGCACGGCAGGTCAGGGCCTTACTTCCAGGCATCTGTTCAGGCTGGGTGTGCCGTTAGCGACACCGCATGGTGAGATGCTGACTTTCTCCTCAGGCAGAGTGAGTTCGGGTAGGAGGTCCTCGAAGTACTCAAAGCACACTCTTTTCTCACGGAAGCTCACACAAGGGCCATGACAAAGTCGGACTCGCCATAAATGTTGTCCTGAGGCTGTTCGAGGACTCCGGAAATGTAGCTCTCCTCAAGGAACATACAGGGTGTTGCCCATCAATCGGCAGGCACAGAGGGCCTCCGAGGGTTCAAGCAACGGGTCTCGAAGTGGCTCAGCCGGCCCACGGGGGTGTGGAGGTAGTCAGTGAACTTGGAGCGAAAGTGATGCATACCGGAGAGGCCTAAGAGTCCTCAAAAGTGTACTTCCTTTCACATCAAGCATATAAGCGACTAAGAACTCATGGAAACAGCTGCCCGCTTCCCTTTCTGCACGGCTACTAGGGGCCAAACCTGGAGGCAAGTTTTCACGTTGAGATTCCCTATAGCGCTAGAGCTTGTCAGGCGGACCACAACCGCGGCCACGGAAGCACCTGGTTCAGACAGAACGGATGCATACTTTTCCGCAAAGCATTCTTACAGGGTTGACAGGCCTGTCAAGAGCAGGGAATGTCAGGTAGCTTCAAGGCAGCATGAATGCAGCCTTCAAAATGGGACAGCAAGGCTAGTTCCAGCAGGAACCCGTTTCCATGGGCACACTCAGCATACACTCCTGTGGTTTCTACCAAGTCTAAAGAGACACAGGTTACCCTGTGTTTCCTCCCCTGAATCAACTTCTCGAAGTAGGGTGTTCTGCATCAAGCGAACTGCCTCAACCAAGGAACGCCGCAGCTGCTCCTCTGGGCCTGTGGCTATCCAAAAGCCTGCAGTGTCACAGGAAGAGCAGGACTGTCTTAAATGGCAGTTAGAACGCACGCCCACTATCTCTGGGAGGCACGGTGACTTCAGGCAGGAGCTCCTGGATGGAATGCGAAGCCGAGGGTTACTCTGAGTTCAGGTCAGACTAGGGCAATGCGTCAGACTTCGACGCCATGAGGGACGTGCCACAACGGTGTTCGTGAACGTGTGCGAGTGCTGAGGAAATTAAGCTGCTCCCAAAGAGAGTGCAGTGCGTTTCCCTACGCTCGGCATACACAGAGGGGCTCTAAAGGGCTACGGGCCTGGATGTTGCTTAGCAGACCCAGGTGGGCCTGGGGGTACTCAGTGTTCCTGCCGGGAGCAGGGTGCCCACGCTAGCCTCCTAGGTGTCCAGAAAACTGTGCTGCCATGGAAGTTACCCAGAGCAGAGGCCACCGCCTCATGGAAACTGCTGCACGCCTCCGCTTGTGCACGGCAAATCAGGGCCTTACTTCCAGGCATCTGTTCAGGCTGGGTGTGCCGTTAGCGACAACGCATGGTGAGATGCTGACTTTCTCCTCAGGCAGAGTGACTTCGGGTACGAGGTCCTCGAAGTACTCAAAGCACACTGTTTTCTCACGGAAGCTCACACAAGGGCCATGACAAAGTCGGACTCGCCATAAATGTTGTCCTGAGGCTGTTCGAAGACTGTGGAAATGTACCTCTCCTCAAGGAACGTACAGGGTGTTGCCCATCACGCGGCATGCACAGAGGGCCTCCGAGGGATCAACCAACGGGTCTCGAAGTGGCTCAGCAGGCCCACGGGGGTGTGGAGGTACTCAGTGAACTTGGAGGAAAGTGATACGTACCCGAGAGGCCTACAAGTCCTCAAAAGTGTACTTCCTTTCACATAAAGCATGTAAGCGACTAAGAACTGATGGAAACAGCTGCCTGCCTCCCTTTCTGCACGGCTACTAGTGACCTAACCTGGAGGCAAGTTTTCACGTTGAGATTCCCTTTAGCTCTAGAGCTTGTCAGGCAGACCACAACCGCGGCCACGGAAGCATCTGGCTCAGACAGAACAGACTCATACTTTTCAGCGAAGCATTCTTACAGGGTTGACAGGCCTGTCAAGAGCAGGGAATGTCAGGTAGCTTCAAGGCAGCATGAATGCAGCCTTCAAAATGGGAAAGCAAGGCTAGTTCCAGCAGGCCCCCGTTTCCATGGGCACATGCAGCAAACACCCGTGTGGTTTCTACTAAGTCTAAAGAGACACAGGTTACCCTGTGTTTCCTCCCCTGAATCAACTTCTCGAAGTAGGGTGTTCTGCATCAAGCGAACTGCCTCAACCAAGGAACGCCACAGCTGCTCCTCTGGGCCTGTGGCTATCCAAAAGCCTGCAGTGTCACAGGAAGAGCAGGACTGTCTTAAATGGCAGTTAGAACGCACGCCCACTATCTCTGGGAGGCACGGTGACTTCAGGCAGGAGCTTCTAGATGGAATGCGAAGCCGAGGGTTACTCTGAGTTCAGCTCAGACTAGGGCAATGCGTCAGACTTCGACGCCATGAGGGAAGTGCCACAACGGTGTTCCTGAACGTGTGCGAGTGGTGAGGAAATTAAGCTGCTCCCAAAGAGAGTGCAGTGCGTTTCCCTACGCTCGGCATACACAGAGGGGCTGTAAAGGGCTACGGGCCTGAATGTTACTTAGCAGACCCAGGTGGGCCTGGGGGTACTCAGTGTTCCTGCCGGGAGCAGGGTGCCCACGCTAGCCTCCTAGGTGTCCAGAAAACTGTGCTGCCGTGGAAGTTACCCAGAGCAGAGGCCACCGCCTCATGGAAACTGCTGCACGCCTCCGCTTCTGCACGGCAGGTCAGGGCCTTACTTCCAGGCATCTGTTCAGGCTGGGTGTGCCGTTAGCGACACCGCATGGTGAGATGCTGACTTTCTCCTCAGGCAGAGTGACTTCGGGTACGAGGTCCTCGAAGTACTCAAAGCACACTCTTTTCTCACGGAAGCTCACACAAGGGCCATGACAAAGTCGGACTCGCCATAAATGTTGTCCTGAGGCTGTTCGAGGACTCCGGAAATGTAGCTCTCCTCAAGGAACATACAGGGTGTTGCCCATCAATCGGCAGGCACAGAGGGCCTCCGAGGGTTCAAGCAACGGGTCTCGAAGTGGCTCAGCCGGCCCACGGGGGTGTGGAGGTAGTCAGTGAACTTGGAGCGAAAGTGATGCATACCGGAGAGGCCTAAGAGTCCTCAAAAGTGTACTTCCTTTCACATCAAGCATATAAGCGACTAAGAACTCATGGAAACAGCTGCCCGCTTCCCTTTCTGCACGGCTACTAGGGGCCAAACCTGGAGGCAAGTTTTCACGTTGAGATTCCCTATAGCGCTAGAGCTTGTCAGGCGGACCACAACCGCGGCCACGGAAGCACCTGGTTCAGACAGAACGGATGCATACTTTTCCGCAAAGCATTCTTACAGGGTTGACAGGCCTGTCAAGAGCAGGGAATGTCAGGTAGCTTCAAGGCAGCATGAATGCAGCCTTCAAAATGGGACAGCAAGGCTAGTTCCAGCAGGAACCCGTTTCCATGGGCACACTCAGCATACACTCCTGTGGTTTCTACCAAGTCTAAAGAGACACAGGTTACCCTGTGTTTCCTCCCCTGAATCAACTTCTCGAAGTAGGGTGTTCTGCATCAAGCGAACTGCCTCAACCAAGGAACGCCGCAGCTGCTCCTCTGGGCCTGTGGCTATCCAAAAGCCTGCAGTGTCACAGGAAGAGCAGGACTGTCTTAAATGGCAGTTAGAACGCACGCCCACTATCTCTGGGAGGCACGGTGACTTCAGGCAGGAGCTCCTGGATGGAATGCGAAGCCGAGGGTTACTCTGAGTTCAGGTCAGACTAGGGCAATGCGTCAGACTTCGACGCCATGAGGGACGTGCCACAACGGTGTTCGTGAACGTGTGCGAGTGCTGAGGAAATTAAGCTGCTCCCAAAGAGAGTGCAGTGCGTTTCCCTACGCTCGGCATACACAGAGGGGCTCTAAAGGGCTACGGGCCTGGATGTTGCTTAGCAGACCCAGGTGGGCCTGGGGGTACTCAGTGTTCCTGCCGGGAGCAGGGTGCCCACGCTAGCCTCCTAGGTGTCCAGAAAACTGTGCTGCCGTGGAAGTTACCCAGAGCAGAGGCCACCGCCTCATGGAAACTGCTGCACGCCTCCGCTTGTGCACGGCAAATCAGGGCCTTACTTCCAGGCATCTGTTCAGGCTGGGTGTGCCGTTAGCGACAACGCATGGTGAGATGCTGACTTTCTCCTCAGGCAGAGTGACTTCGGGTACGAGGTCCTCGAAGTACTCAAAGCACACTGTTTTCTCACGGAAGCTCACACAAGGGCCATGACAAAGTCGGACTCGCCATAAATGTTGTCCTGAGGCTGTTCGAAGACTGTGGAAATGTACCTCTCCTCAAGGAACGTACAGGGTGTTGCCCATCACGCGGCATGCACAGAGGGCCTCCGAGGGATCAACCAACGGGTCTCGAAGTGGCTCAGCAGGCCCACGGGGGTGTGGAGGTACTCAGTGAACTTGGAGGAAAGTGATACGTACCCGAGAGGCCTACAAGTCCTCAAAAGTGTACTTCCTTTCACATAAAGCATGTAAGCGACTAAGAACTGATGGAAACAGCTGCCTGCCTCCCTTTCTGCACGGCTACTAGTGACCTAACCTGGAGGCAAGTTTTCACGTTGAGATTCCCTTTAGCTCTAGAGCTTGTCAGGCAGACCACAACCGCGGCCACGGAAGCATCTGGCTCAGACAGAACAGACTCATACTTTTCAGCGAAGCATTCTTACAGGGTTGACAGGCCTGTCAAGAGCAGGGAATGTCAGGTAGCTTCAAGGCAGCATGAATGCAGCCTTCAAAATGGGAAAGCAAGGCTAGTTCCAGCAGGCCCCCGTTTCCATGGGCACATGCAGCAAACACCCGTGTGGTTTCTACCAAGTCTAAAGAGACACAGGTTACCCTGTGTTTCCTCCCCTGAATCAACTTCTCGAAGTAGGGTGTTCTGCATCAAGCGAACTGCCTCAACCAAGGAACGCCGCAGCTGCTCCTCTGGGCCTGTGGCTATCCAAAAGCCTGCAGTGTCACAGGAAGAGCAGAACTGTCTTAAATGGCAGTTAGAACGCACGCCCACTATCTCTGGGAGGCACGGTGACTTCAGGCAGGAGCTTCTAGATGGAATGCGAAGCCGAGGGTTACTCTGAGTTCAGCTCAGACTAGGGCAATGCGTCAGACTTCGACGCCATGAGGGAAGTGCCACAACGGTGTTCCTGAACGTGTGCGAGTGGTGAGGAAATTAAGCTGCTCCCAAAGAGAGTGCAGTGCGTTTCCCTACGCTCGGCATACACAGAGGGGCTGTAAAGGGCTACGGGCCTGAATGTTACTTAGCAGACCCAGGTGGGCCTGGGGGTACTCAGTGTTCCTGCCGGGAGCAGGGTGCCCACGCTAGCCTCCTAGGTGTCCAGAAAACTGTGCTGCCGTGGAAGTTACCCAGAGCAGAGGCCACCG
Organism: Pseudorca crassidens; assembly: GCF_039906515.1. Lineage (NCBI taxonomy): Eukaryota > Metazoa > Chordata > Mammalia > Artiodactyla > Delphinidae > Pseudorca > Pseudorca crassidens. The sequence goes on from NC_090312.1 coordinate 51,311,599, forward strand.
CCTCATGGAAACTGCTGCACGCCTCCGCTTCTGCACGGCAGGTCAGGGCCTTACTTCCAGGCATCTGTTCAGGCTGGGTGTGCCGTTAGCGACACCGCATGGTGAGATGCTGACTTTCTCCTCAGGCAGAGTGACTTCGGGTACGAGGTCCTCGAAGTACTCAAAGCACACTCTTTTCTCACGGAAGCTCACACAAGGGCCATGACAAAGTCGGACTCGCCATAAATGTTGTCCTGAGGCTGTTCGAGGACTCCGGAAATGTAGCTCTCCTCAAGGAACATACAGGGTGTTGCCCATCAATCGGCAGGCACAGAGGGCCTCCGAGGGTTCAAGCAACGGGTCTCGAAGTGGCTCAGCCGGCCCACGGGGGTGTGGAGGTAGTCAGTGAACTTGGAGCGAAAGTGATGCATACCGGAGAGGCCTAAGAGTCCTCAAAAGTGTACTTCCTTTCACATCAAGCATATAAGCGACTAAGAACTCATGGAAACAGCTGCCCGCTTCCCTTTCTGCACGGCTACTAGGGGCCAAACCTGGAGGCAAGTTTTCACGTTGAGATTCCCTATAGCGCTAGAGCTTGTCAGGCGGACCACAACCGCGGCCACGGAAGCACCTGGTTCAGACAGAACGGACGCCTACTTTTCCGCAAAGCATTCTTACAGGGTTGACAGGCCTGTCAAGAGCAGGGAATGTCAGGTAGCTTCAAGGCAGCATGAATGCAGCCTTCAAAATGGGACAGCAAGGCTAGTTCCAGCAGGCCCCCGTTTCCATGGGCACACTCAGCATACACTCCTGTGGTTTCTACCAAGTCTAAAGAGACACAGGTTACCCTGTGTTTCCTCCCCTGAATCAACTTCTCGAAGTAGGGTGTTCTGCATCAAGCGAACTGCCTCAACCAAGGAACGCCGCAGCTGCTCCTCTGGGCCTGTGGCTATCCAAAAGCCTGCAGTGTCACAGGAAGAGCAGGACTGTCTTAAATGGCAGTTAGAACGCACGCCCACTATCTCTGGGAGGCACGGTGACTTCAGGCAGGAGCTCCTGGATGGAATGCGAAGCCGAGGGTTACTCTGAGTTCAGGTCAGACTAGGGCAATGCGTCAGACTTCGACGCCATGAGGGACGTGCCACAACGGTGTTCGTGAACGTGTGCGAGTGCTGAGGAAATTAAGCTGCTCCCAAAGAGAGTGCAGTGCGTTTCCCTACTCTCGGCATACACAGAGGGGCTGTAAAGGGCTACGGGCCTGGATGTTGCTTAGCAGACCCAGGTGGGCCTGGGGGTACTCAGTGTTCCTGCCGGGAGCAGGGTGCCCACGCTAGCCTCCTAGGTGTCCAGAAAACTGTGCTGCCGTGGAAGTTACCCAGAGCAGAGGCCACCGCCTCATGGAAACTGCTGCACGCCTCCGCTTCTGCACGGCAAGTCAGGGCCTTACTTCCAGGCATCTGTTCAGGCTGGGTGTGCCGTTAGCGACACCGCATGGTGAGATGCTGACTTTCTCCTCAGGCAGAGTGACTTCGGGTACGAGGTCCTCGAAGTACTCAAAGCACACTGTTTTCTCACGGAAGCTCACACAAGGGCCATGACAAAGTCGGACTCGCCATAAATGTTGTCCTGAGGCTGTTCGAAGACTGTGGAAATGTACCTCTCCTCAAGGAACGTACAGGGTGTTGCCCATCACGCGGCATGCACAGAGGGCCTCCGAGGGATCAACCAACGGGTCTCGAAGTGGCTCAGCAGGCCCACGGGGGTGTGGAGGTACTCAGTGAACTTGGAGGAAAGTGATACGTACCCGAGAGGCCTACAAGTCCTCAAAAGTGTACTTCCTTTCACATCAAGCATGTAAGCGACTAAGAACTGATGGAAACAGCTGCCTGCCTCCCTTTCTGCACGGCTACTAGTGACCTAACCTGGAGGCAAGTTTTCACGTTGAGATTCCCTTTAGCTCTAGAGCTTGTCAGGCAGACCACAACCGCGGCCACGGAAGCATCTGGCTCAGACAGAACAGACTCATACTTTTCAGCGAAGCATTCTTACAGGGTTGACAGGCCTGTCAAGAGCAGGGAATGTCAGGTAGCTTCAAGGCAGCATGAATGCAGCCTTCAAAATGGGAAAGCAAGGGTAGTTCCAGCAGGCCCCCGTTTCCATGGGCACATGCAGCAAACACCCGTGTGGTTTCTACCAAGTCTAAAGAGACACAGGTTACCCTGTGTTTCCTCCCCTGAATCAACTTCTCGAAGTAGGGTGTTCTGCATCAAGCGAACTGCCTCAACCAAGGAACGCCGCAGCTGCTCCTCTGGGCCTGTGGCTATCCAAAAGCCTGCAGTGTCACAGGAAGAGCAGGACTGTCTTAAATGGCAGTTAGAACGCACGCCCACTATCTCTGGGAGGCACGGTGACTTCAGGCAGGAGCTCCTAGATGGAATGCGAAGCCGAGGGTTACTCTGAGTTCAGCTCAGACTAGGGCAATGCGTCAGACTTCGACGCCATGAGGGAAGTGCCACAACGGTGTTCCTGAACGTGTGCGAGTGGTGAGGAAATTAAGCTGCTCCCAAAGAGAGTGCAGTGCGTTTCCCTACGCTCGGCATACACAGAGGGGCTGTAAAGGGCTACGGGCCTGAATGTTACTTAGCAGACCCAGGTGGGCCTGGGGGTACTCAGTGTTCCTGCCGGGAGCAGGGTGCCCACGCTAGCCTCCTAGGTGTCCAGAAAACTGTGCTGCCGTGGAAGTTACCCAGAGCAGAGGCCACCGCGTCATGGAAACTGCTGCACGCCTCCGCTTCTGCACGGCAGGTCAGGGCCTTACTTCCAGGCATCTGTTCAGGCTGGGTGTGCCGTTAGCGACACCGCATGGTGAGATGCTGACTTTCTCCTCAGGCAGAGTGACTTCGGGTAGGAGGTCCTCGAAGTACTCAAAGCACACTCTTTTCTCACGGAAGCTCACACAAGGGCCATGACAAAGTCGGACTCGCCATAAATGTTGTCCTGAGGCTGTTCGAGGACTCCGGAAATGTAGCTCTCCTCAAGGAACATACAGGGTGTTGCCCATCAATCGGCAGGCACAGAGGGCCTCCGAGGGTTCAAGCAACGGGTCTCGAAGTGGCTCAGCCGGCCCACGGGGGTGTGGAGGTAGTCAGTGAACTTGGAGCGAAAGTGATGCATACCGGAGAGGCCTAAGAGTCCTCAAAAGTGTACTTCCTTTCACATCAAGCATATAAGCGACTAAGAACTCATGGAAACAGCTGCCCGCTTCCCTTTCTGCACGGCTACTAGGGGCCAAACCTGGAGGCAAGTTTTCACGTTGAGATTCCCTATAGCGCTAGAGCTTGTCAGGCGGACCACAACCGCGGCCACGGAAGCACCTGGTTCAGACAGAACGGATGCATACTTTTCCGCAAAGCATTCTTACAGGGTTGACAGGCCTGTCAAGAGCAGGGAATGTCAGGTAGCTTCAAGGCAGCATGAATGCAGCCTTCAAAATGGGACAGCAAGGCTAGTTCCAGCAGGAACCCGTTTCCATGGGCACACTCAGCATACACTCCTGTGGTTTCTACCAAGTCTAAAGAGACACAGGTTACCCTGTGTTTCCTCCCCTGAATCAACTTCTCGAAGTAGGGTGTTCTGCATCAAGCGAACTGCCTCAACCAAGGAACGCCGCAGCTGCTCCTCTGGGCCTGTGGCTATCCAAAAGCCTGCAGTGTCACAGGAAGAGCAGGACTGTCTTAAATGGCAGTTAGAACGCACGCCCACTATCTCTGGGAGGCACGGTGACTTCAGGCAGGAGCTCCTGGATGGAATGCGAAGCCGAGGGTTACTCTGAGTTCAGGTCAGACTAGGGCAATGCGTCAGACTTCGACGCCATGAGGGACGTGCCACAACGGTGTTCGTGAACGTGTGCGAGTGCTGAGGAAATTAAGCTGCTCCCAAAGAGAGTGCAGTGCGTTTCCCTACTCTCGGCATACACAGAGGGGCTCTAAAGGGCTACGGGCCTGGATGTTGCTTAGCAGACCCAGGTGGGCCTGGGGGTACTCAGTGTTCCTGCCGGGAGCAGGGTGCCCACGCTAGCCTCCTAGGTGTCCAGAAAACTGTGCTGCCGTGGAAGTTACCCAGAGCAGAGGCCACCGCCTCATGGAAACTGCTGCACGCCTCCGCTTGTGCACGGCAAATCAGGGCCTTACTTCCAGGCATCTGTTCAGGCTGGGTGTGCCGTTAGCGACAACGCATGGTGAGATGCTGACTTTCTCCTCAGGCAGAGTGACTTCGGGTACGAGGTCCTCGAAGTACTCAAAGCACACTGTTTTCTCACGGAAGCTCACACAAGGGCCATGACAAAGTCGGACTCGCCATAAATGTTGTCCTGAGGCTGTTCGAAGACTGTGGAAATGTACCTCTCCTCAAGGAACGTACAGGGTGTTGCCCATCACGCGGCATGCACAGAGGGCCTCCGAGGGATCAACCAACGGGTCTCGAAGTGGCTCAGCAGGCCCACGGGGGTGTGGAGGTACTCAGTGAACTTGGAGGAAAGTGATACGTACCCGAGAGGCCTACAAGTCCTCAAAAGTGTACTTCCTTTCACATAAAGCATGTAAGCGACTAAGAACTGATGGAAACAGCTGCCTGCCTCCCTTTCTGCACGGCTACTAGTGACCTAACCTGGAGGCAAGTTTTCACGTTGAGATTCCCTTTAGCTCTAGAGCTTGTCAGGCAGACCACAACCGCGGCCACGGAAGCATCTGGCTCAGACAGAACAGACTCATACTTTTCAGCGAAGCATTCTTACAGGGTTGACAGGCCTGTCAAGAGCAGGGAATGTCAGGTAGCTTCAAGGCAGCATGAATGCAGCCTTCAAAATGGGAAAGCAAGGCTAGTTCCAGCAGGCCCCCGTTTCCATGGGCACATGCAGCAAACACCCGTGTGGTTTCTACCAAGTCTAAAGAGACACAGGTTACCCTGTGTTTCCTCCCCTGAATCAACTTCTCGAAGTAGGGTGTTCTGCATCAAGCGAACTGCCTCAACCAAGGAACGCCGCAGCTGCTCCTCTGGGCCTGTGGCTATCCAAAAGCCTGCAGTGTCACAGGAAGAGCAGAACTGTCTTAAATGGCAGTTAGAACGCACGCCCACTATCTCTGGGAGGCACGGTGACTTCAGGCAGGAGCTTCTAGATGGAATGCGAAGCCGAGGGTTACTCTGAGTTCAGCTCAGACTAGGGCAATGCGTCAGACTTCGACGCCATGAGGGAAGTGCCACAACGGTGTTCCTGAACGTGTGCGAGTGGTGAGGAAATTAAGCTGCTCCCAAAGAGAGTGCAGTGCGTTTCCCTACGCTCGGCATACACAGAGGGGCTGTAAAGGGCTACGGGCCTGAATGTTACTTAGCAGACCCAGGTGGGCCTGGGGGTACTCAGTGTTCCTGCCGGGAGCAGGGTGCCCACGCTAGCCTCCTAGGTGTCCAGAAAACTGTGCTGCCGTGGAAGTTACCCAGAGCAGAGGCCACCGCCTCATGGAAACTGCTGCACGCCTCCGCTTCTGCACGGCAGGTCAGGGCCTTACTTCCAGGCATCTGTTCAGGCTGGGTGTGCCGTTAGCGACACCGCATGGTGAGATGCTGACTTTCTCCTCAGGCAGAGTGACTTCGGGTACGAGGTCCTCGAAGTACTCAAAGCACACTCTTTTCTCACGGAAGCTCACACAAGGGCCATGACAAAGTCGGACTCGCCATAAATGTTGTCCTGAGGCTGTTCGAGGACTCCGGAAATGTAGCTCTCCTCAAGGAACATACAGGGTGTTGCCCATCAATCGGCAGGCACAGAGGGCCTCCGAGGGTTCAAGCAACGGGTCTCGAAGTGGCTCAGCCGGCCCACGGGGGTGTGGAGGTAGTCAGTGAACTTGGAGCGAAAGTGATGCATACCGGAGAGGCCTAAGAGTCCTCAAAAGTGTACTTCCTTTCACATCAAGCATATAAGCGACTAAGAACTCATGGAAACAGCTGCCCGCTTCCCTTTCTGCACGGCTACTAGGGGCCAAACCTGGAGGCAAGTTTTCACGTTGAGATTCCCTATAGCGCTAGAGCTTGTCAGGCGGACCACAACCGCGGCCACGGAAGCACCTGGTTCAGACAGAACGGACGCCTACTTTTCCGCAAAGCATTCTTACAGGGTTGACAGGCCTGTCAAGAGCAGGGAATGTCAGGTAGCTTCAAGGCAGCATGAATGCAGCCTTCAAAATGGGACAGCAAGGCTAGTTCCAGCAGGCCCCCGTTTCCATGGGCACACTCAGCATACACTCCTGTGGTTTCTACCAAGTCTAAAGAGACACAGGTTACCCTGTGTTTCCTCCCCTGAATCAACTTCTCGAAGTAGGGTGTTCTGCATCAAGCGAACTGCCTCAACCAAGGAACGCCGCAGCTGCTCCTCTGGGCCTGTGGCTATCCAAAAGCCTGCAGTGTCACAGGAAGAGCAGGACTGTCTTAAATGGCAGTTAGAACGCACGCCCACTATCTCTGGGAGGCACGGTGACTTCAGGCAGGAGCTCCTGGATGGAATGCGAAGCCGAGGGTTACTCTGAGTTCAGGTCAGACTAGGGCAATGCGTCAGACTTCGACGCCATGAGGGACGTGCCACAACGGTGTTCGTGAACGTGTGCGAGTGCTGAGGAAATTAAGCTGCTCCCAAAGAGAGTGCAGTGCGTTTCCCTACTCTCGGCATACACAGAGGGGCTCTAAAGGGCTACGGGCCTGGATGTTGCTTAGCAGACCCAGGTGGGCCTGGGGGTACTCAGTGTTCCTGCCGGGAGCAGGGTGCCCACGCTAGCCTCCTAGGTGTCCAGAAAACTGTGCTGCCGTGGAAGTTACCCAGAGCAGAGGCCACCGCCTCATGGAAACTGCTGCACGCCTCCGCTTCTGCACGGCAAGTCAGGGCCTTACTTCCAGGCATCTGTTCAGGCTGGGTGTGCCGTTAGCGACACCGCATGGTGAGATGCTGACTTTCTCCTCAGGCAGAGTGACTTCGGGTACGAGGTCCTCGAAGTACTCAAAGCACACTGTTTTCTCACGGAAGCTCACACAAGGGCCATGACAAAGTCGGACTCGCCATAAATGTTGTCCTGAGGCTGTTCGAAGACTGTGGAAATGTACCTCTCCTCAAGGAACGTACAGGGTGTTGCCCATCACGCGGCATGCACAGAGGGCCTCCGAGGGATCAACCAACGGGTCTCGAAGTGGCTCAGCAGGCCCACGGGGGTGTGGAGGTACTCAGTGAACTTGGAGGAAAGTGATACGTACCCGAGAGGCCTACAAGTCCTCAAAAGTGTACTTCCTTTCACATCAAGCATGTAAGCGACTAAGAACTGATGGAAACAGCTGCCTGCCTCCCTTTCTGCACGGCTACTAGTGACCTAACCTGGAGGCAAGTTTTCACGTTGAGATTCCCTTTAGCTCTAGAGCTTGTCAGGCAGACCACAACCGCGGCCACGGAAGCATCTGGCTCAGACAGAACAGACTCATACTTTTCAGCGAAGCATTCTTACAGGGTTGACAGGCCTGTCAAGAGCAGGGAATGTCAGGTAGCTTCAAGGCAGCATGAATGCAGCCTTCAAAATGGGAAAGCAAGGGTAGTTCCAGCAGGCCCCCGTTTCCATGGGCACATGCAGCAAACACCCGTGTGGTTTCTACCAAGTCTAAAGAGACACAGGTTACCCTGTGTTTCCTCCCCTGAATCAACTTCTCGAAGTAGGGTGTTCTGCATCAAGCGAACTGCCTCAACCAAGGAACGCCGCAGCTGCTCCTCTGGGCCTGTGGCTATCCAAAAGCCTGCAGTGTCACAGGAAGAGCAGGACTGTCTTAAATGGCAGTTAGAACGCACGCCCACTATCTCTGGGAGGCACGGTGACTTCAGGCAGGAGCTCCTAGATGGAATGCGAAGCCGAGGGTTACTCTGAGTTCAGCTCAGACTAGGGCAATGCGTCAGACTTCGACGCCATGAGGGAAGTGCCACAACGGTGTTCCTGAACGTGTGCGAGTGGTGAGGAAATTAAGCTGCTCCCAAAGAGAGTGCAGTGCGTTTCCCTACGCTCGGCATACACAGAGGGGCTGTAAAGGGCTACGGGCCTGAATGTTACTTAGCAGACCCAGGTGGGCCTGGGGGTACTCAGTGTTCCTGCCGGGAGCAGGGTGCCCACGCTAGCCTCCTAGGTGTCCAGAAAACTGTGCTGCCGTGGAAGTTACCCAGAGCAGAGGCCACCGCGTCATGGAAACTGCTGCACGCCTCCGCTTCTGCACGGCAGGTCAGGGCCTTACTTCCAGGCATCTGTTCAGGCTGGGTGTGCCGTTAGCGACACCGCATGGTGAGATGCTGACTTTCTCCTCAGGCAGAGTGACTTCGGGTACGAGGTCCTCGAAGTACTCAAAGCACACTCTTTTCTCACGGAAGCTCACACAAGGGCCATGACAAAGTCGGACTCGCCATAAATGTTGTCCTGAGGCTGTTCGAGGACTCCGGAAATGTAGCTCTCCTCAAGGAACATACAGGGTGTTGCCCATCAATCGGCAGGCACAGAGGGCCTCCGAGGGTTCAAGCAACGGGTCTCGAAGTGGCTCAGCCGGCCCACGGGGGTGTGGAGGTAGTCAGTGAACTTGGAGCGAAAGTGATGCATACCGGAGAGGCCTAAGAGTCCTCAAAAGTGTACTTCCTTTCACATCAAGCATATAAGCGACTAAGAACTCATGGAAACAGCTGCCCGCTTCCCTTTCTGCACGGCTACTAGGGGCCAAACCTGGAGGCAAGTTTTCACGTTGAGATTCCCTATAGCGCTAGAGCTTGTCAGGCAGACCACAACCGCGGCCACGGAAGCACCTGGTTCAGACAGAACGGACGCCTACTTTTCCGCAAAGCATTCTTACAGGGTTGACAGGCCTGTCAAGAGCAGGGAATGTCAGGTAGCTTCAAGGCAGCATGAATGCAGCCTTCAAAATGGGACAGCAAGGCTAGATCCAGCAGGAACCCGTTTCCATGGGCACACTCAGCATACACTCCTGTGGTTTCTACCAAGTCTAAAGAGACACAGGTTACCCTGTGTTTCCTCCCCTGAATCAACTTCTCGAAGTAGGGTGTTCTGCATCAAGCGAACTGCCTCAACCAAGGAACGCCGCAGCTGCTCCTCTGGGCCTGTGGCTATCCAAAAGCCTGCAGTGTCACAGGAAGAGCAGGACTGTCTTAAATGGCAGTTAGAACGCACGCCCACTATCTCTGGGAGGCACGGTGACTTCAGGCAGGAGCTTCTAGATGGAATGCGAAGCCGAGGGTTACTCTGAGTTCAGCTCAGACTAGGGCAATGCGTCAGACTTCGACGCCATGAGGGAAGTGCCACAACGGTGTTCCTGAACGTGTGCGAGTGGTGAGGAAATTAAGCTGCTCCCAAAGAGAGTGCAGTGCGTTTCCCTACGCTCGGCATACACAGAGGGGCTGTAAAGGGCTACGGGCCTGAATGTTACTTAGCAGACCCAGGTGGGCCTGGGGGTACTCAGTGTTCCTGCCGGGAGCAGGGTGCCCACGCTAGCCTCCTAGGTGTCCAGAAAACTGTGCTGCCGTGGAAGTTACCCAGAGCAGAGGCCACCGCCTCATGGAAACTGCTGCACGCCTCCGCTTCTGCACGGCAGGTCAGGGCCTTACTTCCAGGCATCTGTTCAGGCTGGGTGTGCCGTTAGCGACACCGCATGGTGAGATGCTGACTTTCTCCTCAGGCAGAGTGAGTTCGGGTAGGAGGTCCTCGAAGTACTCAAAGCACACTCTTTTCTCACGGAAGCTCACACAAGGGCCATGACAAAGTCGGACTCGCCATAAATGTTGTCCTGAGGCTGTTCGAGGACTCCGGAAATGTAGCTCTCCTCAAGGAACATACAGGGTGTTGCCCATCAATCGGCAGGCACAGAGGGCCTCCGAGGGTTCAAGCAACGGGTCTCGAAGTGGCTCAGCCGGCCCACGGGGGTGTGGAGGTAGTCAGTGAACTTGGAGCGAAAGTGATGCATACCGGAGAGGCCTAAGAGTCCTCAAAAGTGTACTTCCTTTCACATCAAGCGTATAAGCGACTAAGAGCTCATGGAAACAGCTGCCCGCTTCCCTTTCTGCACGGCTACTAGGGGCCAAACCTGGAGGCAAGTTTTCACGTTGAGATTCCCTATAGCGCTAGAGCTTGTCAGGCGGACCACAACCGCGGCCACGGAAGCACCTGGTTCAGACAGAACGGACGCCTACTTTTCCGCAAAGCATTCTTACAGGGTTGACAGGCCTGTCAAGAGCAGGGAATGTCAGCTAGCTTCAAGGCAGCATGAATGCAGCCTTCAAAATGGGACAGCAAGGCTAGATCCAGCAGGAACCCGTTTCCATGGGCACACTCAGCATACACTCCTGTGGTTTCTACCAAGTCTAAAGAGACACAGGTTACCCTGTGTTTCCTCCCCTGAATCAACTTCTCGAAGTAGGGTGTTCTGCATCAGGCGAACTGCCTCAACCAAGGAACGCCGCAGCTGCTCCTCTGGGCCTGTGGCTATCCAAAAGCCTGCAGTGTCACAGGAAGAGCAGGACTGTCTTAAATGGCAGTTAGAACGCACGCCCACTATCTCTGGGAGGCACGGTGACTTCAGGCAGGAGCTCCTGGATGGAATGCGAAGCCGAGGGTTACTCTGAGTTCAGGTCAGACTAGGGCAATGCGTCAGACTTCGACGCCATGAGGGACGTGCCACAACGGTGTTCGTGAACGTGTGCGAGTGCTGAGGAAATTAAGCTGCTCCCAAAGAGAGTGCAGTGCGTTTCCCTACTCTCGGCATACACAGAGGGGCTCTAAAGGGCTACGGGCCTGGATGTTGCTTAGCAGACCCAGGTGGGCCTGGGGGTACTCAGTGTTCCTGCCGGGAGCAGGGTGCCCACGCTAGCCTCCTAGGTGTCCAGAAAACTGTGCTGCCATGGAAGTTACCCAGAGCAGAGGCCACCGCCTCATGGAAACTGCTGCACGCCTCCGCTTGTGCACGGCAAATCAGGGCCTTACTTCCAGGCATCTGTTCAGGCTGGGTGTGCCGTTAGCGACAACGCATGGTGAGATGCTGACTTTCTCCTCAGGCAGAGTGACTTCGGGTACGAGGTCCTCGAAGTACTCAAAGCACACTGTTTTCTCACGGAAGCTCACACAAGGGCCATGACAAAGTCGGACTCGCCATAAATGTTGTCCTGAGGCTGTTCGAAGACTGTGGAAATGTACCTCTCCTCAAGGAACGTACAGGGTGTTGCCCATCACGCGGCATGCACAGAGGGCCTCCGAGGGATCAACCAACGGGTCTCGAAGTGGCTCAGCAGGCCCACGGGGGTGTGGAGGTACTCAGTGAACTTGGAGGAAAGTGATACGTACCCGAGAGGCCTACAAGTCCTCAAAAGTGTACTTCCTTTCACATAAAGCATGTAAGCGACTAAGAACTGATGGAAACAGCTGCCTGCCTCCCTTTCTGCACGGCTACTAGTGACCTAACCTGGAGGCAAGTTTTCACGTTGAGATTCCCTTTAGCTCTAGAGCTTGTCAGGCAGACCACAACCGCGGCCACGGAAGCATCTGGCTCAGACAGAACAGACTCATACTTTTCAGCGAAGCATTCTTACAGGGTTGACAGGCCTGTCAAGAGCAGGGAATGTCAGGTAGCTTCAAGGCAGCATGAATGCAGCCTTCAAAATGGGAAAGCAAGGCTAGTTCCAGCAGGCCCCCGTTTCCATGGGCACATGCAGCAAACACCCGTGTGGTTTCTACTAAGTCTAAAGAGACACAGGTTACCCTGTGTTTCCTCCCCTGAATCAACTTCTCGAAGTAGGGTGTTCTGCATCAAGCGAACTGCCTCAACCAAGGAACGCCACAGCTGCTCCTCTGGGCCTGTGGCTATCCAAAAGCCTGCAGTGTCACAGGAAGAGCAGGACTGTCTTAAATGGCAGTTAGAACGCACGCCCACTATCTCTGGGAGGCACGGTGACTTCAGGCAGGAGCTTCTAGATGGAATGCGAAGCCGAGGGTTACTCTGAGTTCAGCTCAGACTAGGGCAATGCGTCAGACTTCGACGCCATGAGGGAAGTGCCACAACGGTGTTCCTGAACGTGTGCGAGTGGTGAGGAAATTAAGCTGCTCCCAAAGAGAGTGCAGTGCGTTTCCCTACGCTCGGCATACACAGAGGGGCTGTAAAGGACTACGGGCCTGAATGTTACTTAGCAGACCCAGGTGGGCCTGGGGGTACTCAGTGTTCCTGCCGGGAGCAGGGTGCCCACGCTAGCCTCCTAGGTGTCCAGAAAACTGTGCTGCCGTGGAAGTTACCCAGAGCAGAGGCCACCGCCTCATGGAAACTGCTGCACGCCTCCGCTTCTGCACGGCAGGTCAGGGCCTTACTTCCAGGCATCTGTTCAGGCTGGGTGTGCCGTTAGCGACACCACATGGTGAGATGCTGACTTTCTCCTCAGGCAGAGTGACTTCGGGTACGAGGTCCTCGAAGTACTCAAAGCACACTCTTTTCTCACGGAAGCTCACACAAGGGCCATGACAAAGTCGGACTCGCCATAAATGTTGTCCTGAGGCTGTTCGAGGACTCCGGAAATGTAGCTCTCCTCAAGGAACATACAGGGTGTTGCCCATCAATCGGCAGGCACAGAGGGCCTCCGAGGGTTCAAGCAACGGGTCTCGAAGTGGCTCAGCCGGCCCACGGGGGTGTGGAGGTAGTCAGTGAACTTGGAGCGAAAGTGATGCATACCGGAGAGGCCTAAGAGTCCTCAAAAGTGTACTTCCTTTCACATCAAGCATATAAGCGACTAAGAACTCATGGAAACAGCTGCCCGCTTCCCTTTCTGCACGGCTACTAGGGGCCAAACCTGGAGGCAAGTTTTCACGTTGAGATTCCCTATAGCGCTAGAGCTTGTCAGGCGGACCACAACCGCGGCCACGGAAGCACCTGGTTCAGACAGAACGGATGCATACTTTTCCGCAAAGCATTCTTACAGGGTTGACAGGCCTGTCAAGAGCAGGGAATGTCAGGTAGCTTCAAGGCAGCATGAATGCAGCCTTCAAAATGGGACAGCAAGGCTAGTTCCAGCAGGAACCCGTTTCCATGGGCACACTCAGCATACACTCCTGTGGTTTCTACCAAGTCTAAAGAGACACAGGTTACCCTGTGTTTCCTCCCCTGAATCAACTTCTCGAAGTAGGGTGTTCTGCATCAAGCGAACTGCCTCAACCAAGGAACGCCGCAGCTGCTCCTCTGGGCCTGTGGCTATCCAAAAGCCTGCAGTGTCACAGGAAGAGCAGGACTGTCTTAAATGGCAGTTAGAACGCACGCCCACTATCTCTGGGAGGCACGGTGACTTCAGGCAGGAGCTCCTGGATGGAATGCGAAGCCGAGGGTTACTCTGAGTTCAGGTCAGACTAGGGCAATGCGTCAGACTTCGACGCCATGAGGGACGTGCCACAACGGTGTTCGTGAACGTGTGCGAGTGCTGAGGAAATTAAGCTGCTCCCAAAGAGAGTGCAGTGCGTTTCCCTACGCTCGGCATACACAGAGGGGCTCTAAAGGGCTACGGGCCTGGATGTTGCTTAGCAGACCCAGGTGGGCCTGGGGGTACTCAGTGTTCCTGCCGGGAGCAGGGTGCCCACGCTAGCCTCCTAGGTGTCCAGAAAACTGTGCTGCCATGGAAGTTACCCAGAGCAGAGGCCACGGCCTCATGGAAACTGCTGCACGCCTCCGCTTGTGCACGGCAAATCAGGGCCTTACTTCCAGGCATCTGTTCAGGCTGGGTGTGCCGTTAGCGACAACGCATGGTGAGATGCTGACTTTCTCCTCAGGCAGAGTGACTTCGGGTACGAGGTCCTCGAAGTACTCAAAGCACACTGTTTTCTCACGGAAGCTCACACAAGGGCCATGACAAAGTCGGACTCGCCATAAATGTTGTCCTGAGGCTGTTCGAAGACTGTGGAAATGTACCTCTCCTCAAGGAACGTACAGGGTGTTGCCCATCACGCGGCATGCACAGAGGGCCTCCGAGGGATCAACCAACGGGTCTCGAAGTGGCTCAGCAGGCCCACGGGGGTGTGGAGGTACTCAGTGAACTTGGAGGAAAGTGATACGTACCCGAGAGGCCTACAAGTCCTCAAAAGTGTACTTCCTTTCACATAAAGCATGTAAGCGACTAAGAACTGATGGAAACAGCTGCCTGCCTCCCTTTCTGCACGGCTACTAGTGACCTAACCTGGAGGCAAGTTTTCACGTTGAGATTCCCTTTAGCTCTAGAGCTTGTCAGGCAGACCACAACCGCGGCCACGGAAGCATCTGGCTCAGACAGAACAGACTCATACTTTTCAGCGAAGCATTCTTACAGGGTTGACAGGCCTGTCAAGAGCAGGGAATGTCAGGTAGCTTCAAGGCAGCATGAATGCAGCCTTCAAAATGGGAAAGCAAGGCTAGTTCCAGCAGGCCCCCGTTTCCATGGGCACATGCAGCAAACACCCGTGTGGTTTCTACCAAGTCTAAAGAGACACAGGTTACCCTGTGTTTCCTCCCCTGAATCAACTTCTCGAAGTAGGGTGTTCTGCATCAAGCGAACTGCCTCAACCAAGGAACGCCGCAGCTGCTCCTCTGGGCCTGTGGCTATCCAAAAGCCTGCAGTGTCACAGGAAGAGCAGAACTGTCTTAAATGGCAGTTAGAACGCACGCCCACTATCTCTGGGAGGCACGGTGACTTCAGGCAGGAGCTTCTAGATGGAATGCGAAGCCGAGGGTTACTCTGAGTTCAGCTCAGACTAGGGCAATGCGTCAGACTTCGACGCCATGAGGGACGTGCCACAACGGTGTTCGTGAACGTGTGCGAGTGCTGAGGAAATTAAGCTGCTCCCAAAGAGAGTGCAGTGCGTTTCCCTACTCTCGGCATACACAGAGGGGCTCTAAAGGGCTACGGGCCTGGATGTTGCTTAGCAGACCCAGGTGGGCCTGGGGGTACTCAGTGTTCCTGCCGGGAGCAGGGTGCCCACGCTAGCCTCCTAGGTGTCCAGAAAACTGTGCTGCCGTGGAAGTTACCCAGAGCAGAGGCCACCGCCTCATGGAAACTGCTGCACGCCTCCGCTTCTGCACGGCAGGTCAGGGCCTTACTTCCAGGCATCTGTTCAGGCTGGGTGTGCCGTTAGCGACACCGCATGGTGAGATGCTGACTTTCTCCTCAGGCAGAGTGACTTCGGGTACGAGGTCCTCGAAGTACTCAAAGCACACTCTTTTCTCACGGAAGCTCACACAAGGGCCATGACAAAGTCGGACTCGCCATAAATGTTGTCCTGAGGCTGTTCGAGGACTCCGGAAATGTAGCTCTCCTCAAGGAACATACAGGGTGTTGCCCATCAATCGGCAGGCACAGAGGGCCTCCGAGGGTTCAAGCAACGGGTCTCGAAGTGGCTCAGCCGGCCCACGGGGGTGTGGAGGTAGTCAGTGAACTTGGAGCGAAAGTGATGCATACCGGAGAGGGCTAAGAGTCCTCAAAAGTGTACTTCCTTTCACATAAAGCATATAAGCGACTAAGAACTCATGGAAACAGCTGCCCGCTTCCCTTTCTGCACGGCTACTAGGGGCCAAACCTGGAGGCAAGTTTTCACGTTGAGATTCCCTATAGCGCTAGAGCTTGTCAGGCGGACCACAACCGCGGCCACGGAAGCACCTGGTTCAGACAGAACGGACGCATACTTTTCCGCAAAGCATTCTTACAGGGTTGACAGGCCTGTCAAGAGCAGGGAATGTCAGGTAGCTTCAAGGCAGCATGAATGCAGCCTTCAAAATGGGAAAGCAAGGCTAGTTCCAGCAGGAACCCGTTTCCATGGGCACACTCAGCATACACTCCTGTGGTTTCTACCAAGTCTAAAGAGACACAGGTTACCCTGTGTTTCCTCCCCTGAATCAACTTCTCGAAGTAGGGTGTTCTGCATCAAGCGAACTGCCTCAACCAAGGAACGCCGCAGCTGCTCCTCTGGGCCTGTGGCTATCCAAAAGCCTGCAGTGTCACAGGAAGAGCAGGACTGTCTTAAATGGCAGTTAGAACGCACGCCCACTATCTCTGGGAGGCACGGTGACTTCAGGCAGGAGCTCCTGGATGGAATGCGAAGCCGAGGGTTACTCTGAGTTCAGGTCAGACTAGGGCAATGCGTCAGACTTCGACGCCATGAGGGACGTGCCACAACGGTGTTCGTGAACGTGTGCGAGTGCTGAGGAAATTAAGCTGCTCCCAAAGAGAGTGCAGTGCGTTTCCCTACGCTCGGCATACACAGAGGGGCTCTAAAGGGCTACGGGCCTGGATGTTGCTTAGCAGACCCAGGTGGGCCTGGGGGTACTCAGTGTTCCTGCCGGGAGCAGGGTGCCCACGCTAGCCTCCTAGGTGTCCAGAAAACTGTGCTGCCATGGAAGTTACCCAGAGCAGAGGCCACCGCCTCATGGAAACTGCTGCACGCCTCCGCTTGTGCACGGCAAATCAGGGCCTTACTTCCAGGCATCTGTTCAGGCTGGGTGTGCCGTTAGCGACAACGCATGGTGAGATGCTGACTTTCTCCTCAGGCAGAGTGACTTCGGGTACGAGGTCCTCGAAGTACTCAAAGCACACTGTTTTCTCACGGAAGCTCACACAAGGGCCATGACAAAGTCGGACTCGCCATAAATGTTGTCCTGAGGCTGTTCGAAGACTGTGGAAATGTACCTCTCCTCAAGGAACGTACAGGGTGTTGCCCATCACGCGGCATGCACAGAGGGCCTCCGAGGGATCAACCAACGGGTCTCGAAGTGGCTCAGCAGGCCCACGGGGGTGTGGAGGTACTCAGTGAACTTGGAGGAAAGTGATACGTACCCGAGAGGCCTACAAGTCCTCAAAAGTGTACTTCCTTTCACATAAAGCATGTAAGCGACTAAGAACTGATGGAAACAGCTGCCTGCCTCCCTTTCTGCACGGCTACTAGTGACCTAACCTGGAGGCAAGTTTTCACGTTGAGATTCCCTTTAGCTCTAGAGCTTGTCAGGCAGACCACAACCGCGGCCACGGAAGCATCTGGCTCAGACAGAACAGACTCATACTTTTCAGCGAAGCATTCTTACAGGGTTGACAGGCCTGTCAAGAGCAGGGAATGTCAGGTAGCTTCAAGGCAGCATGAATGCAGCCTTCAAAATGGGAAAGCAAGGCTAGTTCCAGCAGGCCCCCGTTTCCATGGGCACATGAAGCAAACACCCGTGTGGTTTCTACCAAGTCTAAAGAGACACAGGTTACCCTGTGTTTCCTCCCCTGAATCAACTTCTCGAAGTAGGGTGTTCTGCATCAAGCGAACTGCCTCAACCAAGGAACGCCGCAGCTGCTCCTCTGGGCCTGTGGCTATCCAAAAGCCTGCAGTGTCACAGGAAGAGCAGAACTGTCTTAAATGGCAGTTAGAACGCACGCCCACTATCTCTGGGAGGCACGGTGACTTCAGGCAGGAGCTTCTAGATGGAATGCGAAGCCGAGGGTTACTCTGAGTTCAGCTCAGACTAGGGCAATGCGTCAGACTTCGACGCCATGAGGGACGTGCCACAACGGTGTTCCTGAACGTGTGCGAGTGGTGAGGAAATTAAGCTGCTCCCAAAGAGAGTGCAGTGCGTTTCCCTACGCTCGGCATACACAGAGGGGCTGTAAAGGGCTACGGGCCTGAATGTTACTTAGCAGACCCAGGTGGGCCTGGGGGTACTCAGTGTTCCTGCCGGGAGCAGGGTGCCCACGCTAGCCTCCTAGGTGTCCAGAAAACTGTGCTGCCGTGGAAGTTACCCAGAGCAGAGGCCACCGCCTCATGGAAACTGCTGCACGCCTCCGCTTCTGCACGGCAGGTCAGGGCCTTACTTCCAGGCATCTGTTCAGGCTGGGTGTGCCGTTAGCGACACCGCATGGTGAGATGCTGACTTTCTCCTCAGGCAGAGTGACTTCGGGTACGAGGTCCTCGAAGTACTCAAAGCACACTCTTTTCTCACGGAAGCTCACACAAGGGCCATGACAAAGTCGGACTCGCCATAAATGTTGTCCTGAGGCTGTTCGAGGACTCCGGAAATGTAGCTCTCCTCAAGGAACATACAGGGTGTTGCCCATCAATCGGCAGGCACAGAGGGCCTCCGAGGGTTCAAGCAACGGGTCTCGAAGTGGCTCAGCCGGCCCACGGGGGTGTGGAGGTAGTCAGTGAACTTGGAGCGAAAGTGATGCATACCGGAGAGGGCTAAGAGTCCTCAAAAGTGTACTTCCTTTCACATAAAGCATATAAGCGACTAAGAACTCATGGAAACAGCTGCCCGCTTCCCTTTCTGCACGGCTACTAGGGGCCAAACCTGGAGGCAAGTTTTCACGTTGAGATTCCCTATAGCGCTAGAGCTTGTCAGGCGGACCACAACCGCGGCCACGGAAGCACCTGGTTCAGACAGAACGGACGCATACTTTTCCGCAAAGCATTCTTACAGGGTTGACAGGCCTGTCAAGAGCAGGGAATGTCAGGTAGCTTCAAGGCAGCATGAATGCAGCCTTCAAAATGGGAAAGCAAGGCTAGTTCCAGCAGGAACCCGTTTCCATGGGCACACTCAGCATACACTCCTGTGGTTTCTACCAAGTCTAAAGAGACACAGGTTACCCTGTGTTTCCTCCCCTGAATCAACTTCTCGAAGTAGGGTGTTCTGCATCAGGCGAACTGCCTCAACCAAGGAACGCCGCAGCTGCTCCTCTGGGCCTGTGGCTATCCAAAAGCCTGCAGTGTCACAGGAAGAGCAGGACTGTCTTAAATGGCAGTTAGAACGCACGCCCACTATCTCTGGGAGGCACGGTGACTTCAGGCAGGAGCTCCTGGATGGAATGCGAAGCCGAGGGTTACTCTGAGTTCAGGTCAGACTAGGGCAATGCGTCAGACTTCGACGCCATGAGGGACGTGCCACAACGGTGTTCGTGAACGTGTGCGAGTGCTGAGGAAATTAAGCTGCTCCCAAAGAGAGTGCAGTGCGTTTCCCTACGCTCGGCATACACAGAGGGGCTCTAAAGGGCTACGGGCCTGGATGTTGCTTAGCAGACCCAGGTGGGCCTGGGGGTACTCAGTGTTCCTGCCGGGAGCAGGGTGCCCACGCTAGCCTCCTAGGTGTCCAGAAAACTGTGCTGCCATGGAAGTTACCCAGAGCAGAGGCCACCGCCTCATGGAAACTGCTGCACGCCTCCGCTTCTGCACGGCAAGTCAGGACCTTACTTCCAGGCATCTGTTCAGGCTGGGTGTGCCGTTAGCGACAACGCATGGTGAGATGCTGACTTTCTCCTCAGGCAGAGTGACTTCGGGTACGAGGTCCTCGAAGTACTCAAAGCACACTGTTTTCTCACGGAAGCTCACACAAGGGCCATGACAAAGTCGGACTCGCCATAAATGTTGTCCTGAGGCTGTTCGAAGACTGTGGAAATGTACCTCTCCTCAAGGAACGTACAGGGTGTTGCCCATCACGCGGCATGCACAGAGGGCCTCCGAGGGATCAACCAACGGGTCTCGAAGTGGCTCAGCAGGCCCACGGGGGTGTGGAGGTACTCAGTGAACTTGGAGGAAAGTGATACGTACCCGAGAGGCCTACAAGTCCTCAAAAGTGTACTTCCTTTCACATCAAGCATGTAAGCGACTAAGAACTGATGGAAACAGCTGCCTGCCTCCCTTTCTGCACGGCTACTAGTGACCTAACCTGGAGGCAAGTTTTCACGTTGAGATTCCCTTTAGCTCTAGAGCTTGTCAGGCAGACCACAACCGCGGCCACGGAAGCATCTGGCTCAGACAGAACAGACTCATACTTTTCAGCGAAGCATTCTTACAGGGTTGACAGGCCTGTCAAGAGCAGGGAATGTCAGGTAGCTTCAAGGCAGCATGAATGCAGCCTTCAAAATGGGAAAGCAAGGCTAGTTCCAGCAGGCCCCCGTTTCCATGGGCACATGCAGCAAACACCCGTGTGGTTTCTACCAAGTCTAAAGAGACACAGGTTACCCTGTGTTTCCTCCCCTGAATCAACTTCTCGAAGTAGGGTGTTCTGCATCAAGCGAACTGCCTCAACCAAGGAACGCCGCAGCTGCTCCTCTGGGCCTGTGGCTATCCAAAAGCCTGCAGTGTCACAGGAAGAGCAGAACTGTCTTAAATGGCAGTTAGAACGCACGCCCACTATCTCTGGGAGGCACGGTGACTTCAGGCAGGAGCTTCTAGATGGAATGCGAAGCCGAGGGTTACTCTGAGTTCAGCTCAGACTAGGGCAATGCGTCAGACTTCGACGCCATGAGGGACGTGCCACAACGGTGTTCCTGAACGTGTGCGAGTGGTGAGGAAATTAAGCTGCTCCCAAAGAGAGTGCAGTGCGTTTCCCTACGCTCGGCATACACAGAGGGGCTGTAAAGGGCTACGGGCCTGAATGTTACTTAGCAGACCCAGGTGGGCCTGGGGGTACTCAGTGTTCCTGCCGGGAGCAGGGTGCCCACGCTAGCCTCCTAGGTGTCCAGAAAACTGTGCTGCCGTGGAAGTTACCCAGAGCAGAGGCCACCGCCTCATGGAAACTGCTGCACGCCTCCGCTTCTGCACGGCAGGTCAGGGCCTTACTTCCAGGCATCTGTTCAGGCTGGGTGTGCCGTTAGCGACACCGCATGGTGAGATGCTGACTTTCTCCTCAGGCAGAGTGACTTCGGGTACGAGGTCCTCGAAGTACTCAAAGCACACTCTTTTCTCACGGAAGCTCACACAAGGGCCATGACAAAGTCGGACTCGCCATAAATGTTGTCCTGAGGCTGTTCGAGGACTCCGGAAATGTAGCTCTCCTCAAGGAACATACAGGGTGTTGCCCATCAATCGGCAGGCACAGAGGGCCTCCGAGGGTTCAAGCAACGGGTCTCGAAGTGGCTCAGCCGGCCCACGGGGGTGTGGAGGTAGTCAGTGAACTTGGAGCGAAAGTGATGCATACCGGAGAGGCCTAAGAGTCCTCAAAAGTGTACTTCCTTTCACATCAAGCATATAAGCGACTAAGAACTCATGGAAACAGCTGCCCGCTTCCCTTTCTGCACGGCTACTAGGGGCCAAACCTGGAGGCAAGTTTTCACGTTGAGATTCCCTATAGCGCTAGAGCTTGTCAGGCGGACCACAACCGCGGCCACGGAAGCACCTGGTTCAGACAGAACGGACGCATACTTTTCCGCAAAGCATTCTTACAGGGTTGACAGGCCTGTCAAGAGCAGGGAATGTCAGGTAGCTTCAAGGCAGCATGAATGCAGCCTTCAAAATGGGAAAGCAAGGCTAGTTCCAGCAGGAACCCGTTTCCATGGGCACACTCAGCATACACTCCTGTGGTTTCTACCAAGTCTAAAGAGACACAGGTTACCCTGTGTTTCCTCCCCTGAATCAACTTCTCGAAGTAGGGTGTTCTGCATCAAGCGAACTGCCTCAACCAAGGAACGCCGCAGCTGCTCCTCTGGGCCTGTGGCTATCCAAAAGCCTGCAGTGTCACAGGAAGAGCAGGACTGTCTTAAATGGCAGTTAGAACGCACGCCCACTATCTCTGGGAGGCACGGTGACTTCAGGCAGGAGCTCCTGGATGGAATGCGAAGCCGAGGGTTACTCTGAGTTCAGGTCAGACTAGGGCAATGCGTCAGACTTCGACGCCATGAGGGACGTGCCACAACGGTGTTCGTGAACGTGTGCGAGTGCTGAGGAAATTAAGCTGCTCCCAAAGAGAGTGCAGTGCGTTTCCCTACGCTCGGCATACACAGAGGGGCTCTAAAGGGCTACGGGCCTGGATGTTGCTTAGCAGACCCAGGTGGGCCTGGGGGTACTCAGTGTTCCTGCCGGGAGCAGGGTGCCCACGCTAGCCTCCTAGGTGTCCAGAAAACTGTGCTGCCATGGAAGTTACCCAGAGCAGAGGCCACCGCCTCATGGAAACTGCTGCACGCCTCCGCTTCTGCACGGCAAGTCAGGACCTTACTTCCAGGCATCTGTTCAGGCTGGGTGTGCCGTTAGCGACAACGCATGGTGAGATGCTGACTTTCTCCTCAGGCAGAGTGACTTCGGGTACGAGGTCCTCGAAGTACTCAAAGCACACTGTTTTCTCACGGAAGCTCACACAAGGGCCATGACAAAGTCGGACTCGCCATAAATGTTGTCCTGAGGCTGTTCGAAGACTGTGGAAATGTACCTCTCCTCAAGGAACGTACAGGGTGTTGCCCATCACGCGGCATGCACAGAGGGCCTCCGAGGGATCAACCAACGGGTCTCGAAGTGGCTCAGCAGGCCCACGGGGGTGTGGAGGTACTCAGTGAACTTGGAGGAAAGTGATACGTACCCGAGAGGCCTACAAGTCCTCAAAAGTGTACTTCCTTTCACATCAAGCATGTAAGCGACTAAGAACTGATGGAAACAGCTGCCTGCCTCCCTTTCTGCACGGCTACTAGTGACCTAACCTGGAGGCAAGTTTTCACGTTGAGATTCCCTTTAGCTCTAGAGCTTGTCAGGCAGACCACAACCGCGGCCACGGAAGCATCTGGCTCAGACAGAACAGACTCATACTTTTCAGCGAAGCATTCTTACAGGGTTGACAGGCCTGTCAAGAGCAGGGAATGTCAGGTAGCTTCAAGGCAGCATGAATGCAGCCTTCAAAATGGGAAAGCAAGGCTAGTTCCAGCAGGCCCCCGTTTCCATGGGCACATGCAGCAAACACCCGTGTGGTTTCTACCAAGTCTAAAGAGACACAGGTTACCCTGTGTTTCCTCCCCTGAATCAACTTCTCGAAGTAGGGTGTTCTGCATCAAGCGAACTGCCTCAACCAAGGAACGCCGCAGCTGCTCCTCTGGGCCTGTGGCTATCCAAAAGCCTGCAGTGTCACAGGAAGAGCAGAACTGTCTTAAATGGCAGTTAGAACGCACGCCCACTATCTCTGGGAGGCACGGTGACTTCAGGCAGGAGCTTCTAGATGGAATGCGAAGCCGAGGGTTACTCTGAGTTCAGCTCAGACTAGGGCAATGCGTCAGACTTCGACGCCATGAGGGACGTGCCACAACGGTGTTCCTGAACGTGTGCGAGTGGTGAGGAAATTAAGCTGCTCCCAAAGAGAGTGCAGTGCGTTTCCCTACGCTCGGCATACACAGAGGGGCTGTAAAGGGCTACGGGCCTGAATGTTACTTAGCAGACCCAGGTGGGCCTGGGGGTACTCAGTGTTCCTGCCGGGAGCAGGGTGCCCACGCTAGCCTCCTAGGTGTCCAGAAAACTGTGCTGCCGTGGAAGTTACCCAGAGCAGAGGCCACCGCCTCATGGAAACTGCTGCACGCCTCCGCTTCTGCACGGCAGGTCAGGGCCTTACTTCCAGGCATCTGTTCAGGCTGGGTGTGCCGTTAGCGACACCGCATGGTGAGATGCTGACTTTCTCCTCAGGCAGAGTGACTTCGGGTACGAGGTCCTCGAAGTACTCAAAGCACACTCTTTTCTCACGGAAGCTCACACAAGGGCCATGACAAAGTCGGACTCGCCATAAATGTTGTCCTGAGGCTGTTCGAGGACTCCGGAAATGTAGCTCTCCTCAAGGAACATACAGGGTGTTGCCCATCAATCGGCAGGCACAGAGGGCCTCCGAGGGTTCAAGCAACGGGTCTCGAAGTGGCTCAGCCGGCCCACGGGGGTGTGGAGGTAGTCAGTGAACTTGGAGCGAAAGTGATGCATACCGGAGAGGCCTAAGAGTCCTCAAAAGTGTACTTCCTTTCACATCAAGCATATAAGCGACTAAGAACTCATGGAAACAGCTGCCCGCTTCCCTTTCTGCACGGCTACTAGGGGCCAAACCTGGAGGCAAGTTTTCACGTTGAGATTCCCTATAGCGCTAGAGCTTGTCAGGCGGACCACAACCGCGGCCACGGAAGCACCTGGTTCAGACAGAACGGACGCATACTTTTCCGCAAAGCATTCTTACAGGGTTGACAGGCCTGTCAAGAGCAGGGAATGTCAGGTAGCTTCAAGGCAGCATGAATGCAGCCTTCAAAATGGGAAAGCAAGGCTAGTTCCAGCAGGAACCCGTTTCCATGGGCACACTCAGCATACACTCCTGTGGTTTCTACCAAGTCTAAAGAGACACAGGTTACCCTGTGTTTCCTCCCCTGAATCAACTTCTCGAAGTAGGGTGTTCTGCATCAGGCGAACTGCCTCAACCAAGGAACGCCGCAGCTGCTCCTCTGGGCCTGTGGCTATCCAAAAGCCTGCAGTGTCACAGGAAGAGCAGGACTGTCTTAAATGGCAGTTAGAACGCACGCCCACTATCTCTGGGAGGCACGGTGACTTCAGGCAGGAGCTCCTGGATGGAATGCGAAGCCGAGGGTTACTCTGAGTTCAGGTCAGACTAGGGCAATGCGTCAGACTTCGACGCCATGAGGGACGTGCCACAACGGTGTTCGTGAACGTGTGCGAGTGCTGAGGAAATTAAGCTGCTCCCAAAGAGAGTGCAGTGCGTTTCCCTACTCTCGGCATACACAGAGGGGCTCTAAAGGGCTACGGGCCTGGATGTTGCTTAGCAGACCCAGGTGGGCCTGGGGGTACTCAGTGTTCCTGCCGGGAGCAGGGTGCCCACGCTAGCCTCCTAGGTGTCCAGAAAACTGTGCTGCCGTGGAAGTTACCCAGAGCAGAGGCCACCGCCTCATGGAAACTGCTGCACGCCTCCGCTTGTGCACGGCAAGTCAGGACCTTACTTCCAGGCATCTGTTCAGGCTGGGTGTGCCGTTAGCGACAACGCATGGTGAGATGCTGACTTTCTCCTCAGGCAGAGTGACTTCGGGTACGAGGTCCTCGAAGTACTCAAAGCACACTGTTTTCTCACGGAAGCTCACACAAGGGCCATGACAAAGTCGGACTCGCCATAAATGTTGTCCTGAGGCTGTTCGAAGACTGTGGAAATGTACCTCTCCTCAAGGAACGTACAGGGTGTTGCCCATCACGCGGCATGCACAGAGGGCCTCCGAGGGATCAACCAACGGGTCTCGAAGTGGCTCAGCAGGCCCACGGGGGTGTGGAGGTACTCAGTGAACTTGGAGGAAAGTGATACGTACCCGAGAGGCCTACAAGTCCTCAAAAGTGTACTTCCTTTCACATAAAGCATGTAAGCGACTAAGAACTGATGGAAACAGCTGCCTGCCTCCCTTTCTGCACGGCTACTAGTGACCTAACCTGGAGGCAAGTTTTCACGTTGAGATTCCCTTTAGCTCTAGAGCTTGTCAGGCAGACCACAACCGCGGCCACGGAAGCATCTGGCTCAGACAGAACAGACTCATACTTTTCAGCGAAGCATTCTTACAGGGTTGACAGGCCTGTCAAGAGCAGGGAATGTCAGGTAGCTTCAAGGCAGCATGAATGCAGCCTTCAAAATGGGAAAGCAAGGCTAGTTCCAGCAGGCCCCCGTTTCCATGGGCACATGCAGCAAACACCCGTGTGGTTTCTACCAAGTCTAAAGAGACACAGGTTACCCTGTGTTTCCTCCCCTGAATCAACTTCTCGAAGTAGGGTGTTCTGCATCAAGCGAACTGCCTCAACCAAGGAACGCCGCAGCTGCTCCTCTGGGCCTGTGGCTATCCAAAAGCCTGCAGTGTCACAGGAAGAGCAGAACTGTCTTAAATGGCAGTTAGAACGCACGCCCACTATCTCTGGGAGGCACGGTGACTTCAGGCAGGAGCTTCTAGATGGAATGCGAAGCCGAGGGTTACTCTGAGTTCAGCTCAGACTAGGGCAATGCGTCAGACTTCGACGCCATGAGGGACGTGCCACAACGGTGTTCCTGAACGTGTGCGAGTGGTGAGGAAATTAAGCTGCTCCCAAAGAGAGTGCAGTGCGTTTCCCTACGCTCGGCATACACAGAGGGGCTCTAAAGGGCTACGGGCCTGAATGTTACTTAGCAGACCCAGGTGGGCCTGGGGGTACTCAGTGTTCCTGCCGGGAGCAGGGTGCCCACGCTAGCCTCCTAGGTGTCCAGAAAACTGTGCTGCCGTGGAAGTTACCCAGAGCAGAGGCCACCGCCTCATGGAAACTGCTGCACGCCTCCGCTTCTGCACGGCAGGTCAGGGCCTTACTTCCAGGCATCTGTTCAGGCTGGGTGTGCCGTTAGCGACACCGCATGGTGAGATGCTGACTTTCTCCTCAGGCAGAGTGACTTCGGGTACGAGGTCCTCGAAGTACTCAAAGCACACTCTTTTCTCACGGAAGCTCACACAAGGGCCATGACAAAGTCGGACTCGCCATAAATGTTGTCCTGAGGCTGTTCGAGGACTCCGGAAATGTAGCTCTCCTCAAGGAACATACAGGGTGTTGCCCATCAATCGGCAGGCACAGAGGGCCTCCGAGGGTTCAAGCAACGGGTCTCGAAGTGGCTCAGCCGGCCCACGGGGGTGTGGAGGTAGTCAGTGAACTTGGAGCGAAAGTGATGCATACCGGAGAGGGCTAAGAGTCCTCAAAAGTGTACTTCCTTTCACATAAAGCATATAAGCGACTAAGAACTCATGGAAACAGCTGCCCGCTTCCCTTTCTGCACGGCTACTAGGGGCCAAACCTGGAGGCAAGTTTTCACGTTGAGATTCCCTATAGCGCTAGAGCTTGTCAGGCGGACCACAACCGCGGCCACGGAAGCACCTGGTTCAGACAGAACGGACGCATACTTTTCCGCAAAGCATTCTTACAGGGTTGACAGGCCTGTCAAGAGCAGGGAATGTCAGGTAGCTTCAAGGCAGCATGAATGCAGCCTTCAAAATGGGAAAGCAAGGCTAGTTCCAGCAGGAACCCGTTTCCATGGGCACACTCAGCATACACTCCTGTGGTTTCTACCAAGTCTAAAGAGACACAGGTTACCCTGTGTTTCCTCCCCTGAATCAACTTCTCGAAGTAGGGTGTTCTGCATCAGGCGAACTGCCTCAACCAAGGAACGCCGCAGCTGCTCCTCTGGGCCTGTGGCTATCCAAAAGCCTGCAGTGTCACAGGAAGAGCAGGACTGTCTTAAATGGCAGTTAGAACGCACGCCCACTATCTCTGGGAGGCACGGTGACTTCAGGCAGGAGCTCCTGGATGGAATGCGAAGCCGAGGGTTACTCTGAGTTCAGGTCAGACTAGGGCAATGCGTCAGACTTCGACGCCATGAGGGACGTGCCACAACGGTGTTCGTGAACGTGTGGGAGTGCTGAGGAAATTAAGCTGCTCCCAAAGAGAGTGCAGTGCGTTTCCCTACTCTCGGCATACACAGAGGGGCTCTAAAGGGCTACGGGCCTGGATGTTGCTTAGCAGACCCAGGTGGGCCTGGGGGTACTCAGTGTTCCTGCCGGGAGCAGGGTGCCCACGCTAGCCTCCTAGGTGTCCAGAAAACTGTGCTGCCGTGGAAGTTACCCAGAGCAGAGGCCACCGCCTCATGGAAACTGCTGCACGCCTCCGCTTCTGCACGGCAAGTCAGGACCTTACTTCCAGGCATCTGTTCAGGCTGGGTGTGCCGTTAGCGACAACGCATGGTGAGATGCTGACTTTCTCCTCAGGCAGAGTGACTTCGGGTACGAGGTCCTCGAAGTACTCAAAGCACACTGTTTTCTCACGGAAGCTCACACAAGGGCCATGACAAAGTCGGACTCGCCATAAATGTTGTCCTGAGGCTGTTCGAAGACTGTGGAAATGTACCTCTCCTCAAGGAACGTACAGGGTGTTGCCCATCACGCGGCATGCACAGAGGGCCTCCGAGGGATCAACCAACGGGTCTCGAAGTGGCTCAGCAGGCCCACGGGGGTGTGGAGGTACTCAGTGAACTTGGAGGAAAGTGATACGTACCCGAGAGGCCTACAAGTCCTCAAAAGTGTACTTCCTTTCACATCAAGCATGTAAGCGACTAAGAACTGATGGAAACAGCTGCCTGCCTCCCTTTCTGCACGGCTACTAGTGACCTAACCTGGAGGCAAGTTTTCACGTTGAGATTCCCTTTAGCTCTAGAGCTTGTCAGGCAGACCACAACCGCGGCCACGGAAGCATCTGGCTCAGACAGAACAGACTCATACTTTTCAGCGAAGCATTCTTACAGGGTTGACAGGCCTGTCAAGAGCAGGGAATGTCAGGTAGCTTCAAGGCAGCATGAATGCAGCCTTCAAAATGGGAAAGCAAGGCTAGTTCCAGCAGGCCCCCGTTTCCATGGGCACATGCAGCAAACACCCGTGTGGTTTCTACCAAGTCTAAAGAGACACAGGTTACCCTGTGTTTCCTCCCCTGAATCAACTTCTCGAAGTAGGGTGTTCTGCATCAAGCGAACTGCCTCAACCAAGGAACGCCACAGCTGCTCCTCTGGGCCTGTGGCTATCCAAAAGCCTGCAGTGTCACAGGAAGAGCAGGACTGTCTTAAATGGCAGTTAGAACGCACGCCCACTATCTCTGGGAGGCACGGTGACTTCAGGCAGGAGCTTCTAGATGGAATGCGAAGCCGAGGGTTACTCTGAGTTCAGCTCAGACTAGGGCAATGCGTCAGACTTCGACGCCATGAGGGAAGTGCCACAACGGTGTTCCTGAACGTGTGCGAGTGGTGAGGAAATTAAGCTGCTCCCAAAGAGAGTGCAGTGCGTTTCCCTACGCTCGGCATACACAGAGGGGCTGTAAAGGGCTACGGGCCTGAATGTTACTTAGCAGACCCAGGTGGGCCTGGGGGTACTCAGTGTTCCTGCCGGGAGCAGGGTGCCCACGCTAGCCTCCTAGGTGTCCAGAAAACTGTGCTGCCGTGGAAGTTACCCAGAGCAGAGGCCACCGCCTCATGGAAACTGCTGCACGCCTCCGCTTCTGCACGGCAGGTCAGGGCCTTACTTCCAGGCATCTGTTCAGGCTGGGTGTGCCGTTAGCGACACCGCATGGTGAGATGCTGACTTTCTCCTCAGGCAGAGTGACTTCGGGTACGAGGTCCTCGAAGTACTCAAAGCACACTCTTTTCTCACGGAAGCTCACACAAGGGCCATGACAAAGTCGGACTCGCCATAAATGTTGTCCTGAGGCTGTTCGAGGACTCCGGAAATGTAGCTCTCCTCAAGGAACATACAGGGTGTTGCCCATCAATCGGCAGGCACAGAGGGCCTCCGAGGGTTCAAGCAACGGGTCTCGAAGTGGCTCAGCCGGCCCACGGGGGTGTGGAGGTAGTCAGTGAACTTGGAGCGAAAGTGATGCATACCGGAGAGGCCTAAGAGTCCTCAAAAGTGTACTTCCTTTCACATCAAGCATATAAGCGACTAAGAACTCATGGAAACAGCTGCCCGCTTCCCTTTCTGCACGGCTACTAGGGGCCAAACCTGGAGGCAAGTTTTCACGTTGAGATTCCCTATAGCGCTAGAGCTTGTCAGGCGGACCACAACCGCGGCCACGGAAGCACCTGGTTCAGACAGAACGGATGCATACTTTTCCGCAAAGCATTCTTACAGGGTTGACAGGCCTGTCAAGAGCAGGGAATGTCAGGTAGCTTCAAGGCAGCATGAATGCAGCCTTCAAAATGGGACAGCAAGGCTAGTTCCAGCAGGAACCCGTTTCCATGGGCACACTCAGCATACACTCCTGTGGTTTCTACCAAGTCTAAAGAGACACAGGTTACCCTGTGTTTCCTCCCCTGAATCAACTTCTCGAAGTAGGGTGTTCTGCATCAAGCGAACTGCCTCAACCAAGGAACGCCGCAGCTGCTCCTCTGGGCCTGTGGCTATCCAAAAGCCTGCAGTGTCACAGGAAGAGCAGGACTGTCTTAAATGGCAGTTAGAACGCACGCCCACTATCTCTGGGAGGCACGGTGACTTCAGGCAGGAGCTCCTGGATGGAATGCGAAGCCGAGGGTTACTCTGAGTTCAGGTCAGACTAGGGCAATGCGTCAGACTTCGACGCCATGAGGGACGTGCCACAACGGTGTTCGTGAACGTGTGCGAGTGCTGAGGAAATTAAGCTGCTCCCAAAGAGAGTGCAGTGCGTTTCCCTACGCTCGGCATACACAGAGGGGCTCTAAAGGGCTACGGGCCTGGATGTTGCTTAGCAGACCCAGGTGGGCCTGGGGGTACTCAGTGTTCCTGCCGGGAGCAGGGTGCCCACGCTAGCCTCCTAGGTGTCCAGAAAACTGTGCTGCCATGGAAGTTACCCAGAGCAGAGGCCACCGCCTCATGGAAACTGCTGCACGCCTCCGCTTGTGCACGGCAAATCAGGGCCTTACTTCCAGGCATCTGTTCAGGCTGGGTGTGCCGTTAGCGACAACGCATGGTGAGATGCTGACTTTCTCCTCAGGCAGAGTGACTTCGGGTACGAGGTCCTCGAAGTACTCAAAGCACACTGTTTTCTCACGGAAGCTCACACAAGGGCCATGACAAAGTCGGACTCGCCATAAATGTTGTCCTGAGGCTGTTCGAAGACTGTGGAAATGTACCTCTCCTCAAGGAACGTACAGGGTGTTGCCCATCACGCGGCATGCACAGAGGGCCTCCGAGGGATCAACCAACGGGTCTCGAAGTGGCTCAGCAGGCCCACGGGGGTGTGGAGGTACTCAGTGAACTTGGAGGAAAGTGATACGTACCCGAGAGGCCTACAAGTCCTCAAAAGTGTACTTCCTTTCACATCAAG
Organism: Pseudorca crassidens; assembly: GCF_039906515.1. NCBI lineage: Eukaryota > Metazoa > Chordata > Mammalia > Artiodactyla > Delphinidae > Pseudorca > Pseudorca crassidens. The sequence goes on from NC_090312.1 coordinate 51,342,231, forward strand.
CATGTAAGCGACTAAGAACTGATGGAAACAGCTGCCTGCCTCCCTTTCTGCACGGCTACTAGTGACCTAACCTGGAGGCAAGTTTTCACGTTGAGATTCCCTTTAGCTCTAGAGCTTGTCAGGCAGACCACAACCGCGGCCACGGAAGCATCTGGCTCAGACAGAACAGACTCATACTTTTCAGCGAAGCATTCTTACAGGGTTGACAGGCCTGTCAAGAGCAGGGAATGTCAGGTAGCTTCAAGGCAGCATGAATGCAGCCTTCAAAATGGGAAAGCAAGGCTAGTTCCAGCAGGCCCCCGTTTCCATGGGCACATGCAGCAAACACCCGTGTGGTTTCTACCAAGTCTAAAGAGACACAGGTTACCCTGTGTTTCCTCCCCTGAATCAACTTCTCGAAGTAGGGTGTTCTGCATCAAGCGAACTGCCTCAACCAAGGAACGCCACAGCTGCTCCTCTGGGCCTGTGGCTATCCAAAAGCCTGCAGTGTCACAGGAAGAGCAGGACTGTCTTAAATGGCAGTTAGAACGCACGCCCACTATCTCTGGGAGGCACGGTGACTTCAGGCAGGAGCTTCTAGATGGAATGCGAAGCCGAGGGTTACTCTGAGTTCAGCTCAGACTAGGGCAATGCGTCAGACTTCGACGCCATGAGGGAAGTGCCACAACGGTGTTCCTGAACGTGTGCGAGTGGTGAGGAAATTAAGCTGCTCCCAAAGAGAGTGCAGTGCGTTTCCCTACGCTCGGCATACACAGAGGGGCTGTAAAGGGCTACGGGCCTGAATGTTACTTAGCAGACCCAGGTGGGCCTGGGGGTACTCAGTGTTCCTGCCGGGAGCAGGGTGCCCACGCTAGCCTCCTAGGTGTCCAGAAAACTGTGCTGCCGTGGAAGTTACCCAGAGCAGAGGCCACCGCCTCATGGAAACTGCTGCACGCCTCCGCTTCTGCACGGCAGGTCAGGGCCTTACTTCCAGGCATCTGTTCAGGCTGGGTGTGTCGTTAGCGACACCGCATGGTGAGATGCTGACTTTCTCCTCAGGCAGAGTGACTTCGGGTACGAGGTCCTCGAAGTACTCAAAGCACACTCTTTTCTCACGGAAGCTCACACAAGGGCCATGACAAAGTCGGACTCGCCATAAATGTTGTCCTGAGGCTGTTCGAGGACTCCGGAAATGTAGCTCTCCTCAAGGAACATACAGGGTGTTGCCCATCAATCGGCAGGCACAGAGGGCCTCCGAGGGTTCAAGCAACGGGTCTCGAAGTGGCTCAGCCGGCCCACGGGGGTGTGGAGGTAGTCAGTGAACTTGGATCGAAAGTGATGCATACCGGAGAGGCCTAAGAGTCCTCAAAAGTGTACTTCCTTTCACATCAAGCATATAAGCGACTAAGAACTCATGGAAACAGCTGCCCGCTTCCCTTTCTGCACGGCTACTAGGGGCCAAACCTGGAGGCAAGTTTTCACGTTGAGATTCCCTATAGCGCTAGAGCTTGTCAGGCGGACCACAACCGCGGCCACGGAAGCACCTGGTTCAGACAGAACGGACGCATACTTTTCCGCAAAGCATTCTTACAGGGTTGACAGGCCTGTCAAGAGCAGGGAATGTCAGGTAGCTTCAAGGCAGCATGAATGCAGCCTTCAAAATGGGAAAGCAAGGCTAGTTCCAGCAGGCCCCCGTTTCCATGGGCACATGCAGCAAACACCCGTGTGGTTTCTACCAAGTCTAAAGAGACACAGGTTACCCTGTGTTTCCTCCCCTGAATCAACTTCTCGAAGTAGGGTGTTCTGCATCAGGCGAACTGCCTCAACCAAGGAACGCCGCAGCTGCTCCTCTGGGCCTGTGGCTATCCAAAAGCCTGCAGTGTCACAGGAAGAGCAGGACTGTCTTAAATGGCAGTTAGAACGCACGCCCACTATCTCTGGGAGGCACGGTGACTTCAGGCAGGAGCTCCTGGATGGAATGCGAAGCCGAGGGTTACTCTGAGTTCAGGTCAGACTAGGGCAATGCGTCAGACTTCGACGCCATGAGGGACGTGCCACAACGGTGTTCGTGAACGTGTGGGAGTGCTGAGGAAATTAAGCTGCTCCCAAAGAGAGTGCAGTGCGTTTCCCTACGCTCGGCATACACAGAGGGGCTCTAAAGGGCTACGGGCCTGGATGTTGCTTAGCAGACCCAGGTGGGCCTGGGGGTACTCAGTGTTCCTGCCGGGAGCAGGGTGCCCACGCTAGCCTCCTAGGTGTCCAGAAAACTGTGCTGCCGTGGAAGTTACCCAGAGCAGAGGCCACCGCCTCATGGAAACTGCTGCACGCCTCCGCTTCTGCACGGCAAGTCAGGACCTTACTTCCAGGCATCTGTTCAGGCTGGGTGTGCCGTTAGCGACACCGCATGGTGAGATGCTGACTTTCTCCTCAGGCAGAGTGACTTCGGGTACGAGGTCCTCGAAGTACTAAAAGCACACTGTTTTCTCACGGAAGCTCACACAAGGGCCATGACAAAGTCGGACTCGCCATAAATGTTGTCCTGAGGCTGTTCGAAGACTGTGGAAATGTACCTCTCCTCAAGGAACGTACAGGGTGTTGCCCATCACGCGGCATGCACAGAGGGCCTCCGAGGGATCAACCAACGGGTCTCGAAGTGGCTCAGCAGGCCCACGGGGGTGTGGAGGTACTCAGTGAACTTGGAGGAAAGTGATACGTACCCGAGAGGCCTACAAGTCCTCAAAAGTGTACTTCCTTTCACATCAAGCATGTAAGCGACTAAGAACTGATGGAAACAGCTGCCTGCCTCCCTTTCTGCACGGCTACTAGTGACCTAACCTGGAGGCAAGTTTTCACGTTGAGATTCCCTTTAGCTCTAGAGCTTGTCAGGCAGACCACAACCGCGGCCACGGAAGCATCTGGCTCAGACAGAACAGACTCATACTTTTCAGCGAAGCATTCTTACAGGGTTGACAGGCCTGTCAAGAGCAGGGAATGTCAGGTAGCTTCAAGGCAGCATGAATGCAGCCTTCAAAATGGGACAGCAAGGCTAGTTCCAGCAGGCCCCCGTTTCCATGGGCACACTCAGCATACACTCCTGTGGTTTCTACCAAGTCTAAAGAGACACAGGTTACCCTGTGTTTCCTCCCCTGAATCAACTTCTCGAAGTAGGGTGTTCTGCATCAAGCGAACTGCCTCAACCAAGGAACGCCGCAGCTGCTCCTCTGGGCCTGTGGCTATCCAAAAGCCTGCAGTGTCACAGGAAGAGCAGGACTGTCTTAAATGGCAGTTAGAACGCACGCCCACTATCTCTGGGAGGCACGGTGACTTCAGGCTGGAGCTTCTAGATGGAATGCGAAGCCGAGGGTTACTCTGAGTTCAGCTCAGACTAGGGCAATGCGTCAGACTTCGACGCCATGAGGGAAGTGCCACAACGGTGTTCCTGAACGTGTGCGAGTGGTGAGGAAATTAAGCTGCTCCCAAAGAGAGTGCAGTGCGTTTCCCTACGCTCGGCATACACAGAGGGGCTGTAAAGGGCTACGGGCCTGAATGTTACTTAGCAGACCCAGGTGGGCCTGGGGGTACTCAGTGTTCCTGCCGGGAGCAGGGTGCCCACGCTAGCCTCCTAGGTGTCCAGAAAACTGTGCTGCCGTGGAAGTTACCCAGAGCAGAGGCCACCGCCTCATGGAAACTGCTGCACGCCTCCGCTTCTGCACGGCAGGTCAGGGCCTTACTTCCAGGCATCTGTTCAGGCTGGGTGTGCCGTTAGCGACACCGCATGGTGAGATGCTGACTTTCTCCTCAGGCAGAGTGACTTCGGGTACGAGGTCCTCGAAGTACTAAAAGCACACTCTTTTCTCACGGAAGCTCACACAAGGGCCATGACAAAGTCGGACTCGCCATAAATGTTGTCCTGAGGCTGTTCGAGGACTCCGGAAATGTAGCTCTCCTCAAGGAACATACAGGGCGTTGCCCATCAATCGGCAGGCACAGAGGGCCTCCGAGGGTTCAAGCAACGGGTCTCGAAGTGGCTCAGCCGGCCCACGGGGGTGTGGAGGTAGTCAGTGAACTTGGAGCGAAAGTGATGCATACCGGAGAGGCCTAAGAGTCCTCAAAAGTGTACTTCCTTTCACATCAAGCGTATAAGCGACTAAGAGCTCATGGAAACAGCTGCCCGCTTCCCTTTCTGCACGGCTACTAGGGGCCAAACCTGGAGGCAAGTTTTCACGTTGAGATTCCCTATAGCGCTAGAGCTTGTCAGGCGGACCACAACCGCGGCCACGGAAGCACCTGGTTCAGACAGAACGGACGCCTACTTTTCCGCAAAGCATTCTTACAGGGTTGACAGGCCTGTCAAGAGCAGGGAATGTCAGGTAGCTTCAAGGCAGCATGAATGCAGCCTTCAAAATGGGACAGCAAGGCTAGTTCCAGCAGGCCCCCGTTTCCATGGGCACACTCAGCATACACTCCTGTGGTTTCTACCAAGTCTAAAGAGACACAGGTTACCCTGTGTTTCCTCCCCTGAATCAACTTCTCGAAGTAGGGTGTTCTGCATCAAGCGAACTGCCTCAACCAAGGAACGCCGCAGCTGCTCCTCTGGGCCTGTGGCTATCCAAAAGCCTGCGGTGTCACAGGAAGAGCAGGACTGTCTTAAATGGCAGTTAGAACGCACGCCCACTATCTCTGGCAGGCACGGTGACTTCAGGCTGGAGCTTCTAGATGGAATGCGAAGCCGAGGGTTACTCTGAGTTCAGCTCAGACTAGGGCAATGCGTCAGACTTCGACGCCATGAGGGAAGTGCCACAACGGTGTTCCTGAACGTGTGCGAGTGGTGAGGAAATTAAGCTGCTCCCAAAGAGAGTGCAGTGCGTTTCCCTACGCTCGGCATACACAGAGGGGCTGTAAAGGGCTACGGGCCTGAATGTTACTTAGCAGACCCAGGTGGGCCTGGGGGTACTCAGTGTTCCTGCCGGGAGCAGGGTGCCCACGCTAGCCTCCTAGGTGTCCAGAAAACTGTGCTGCCGTGGAAGTTACCCAGAGCAGAGGCCACCGCCTCATGGAAACTGCTGCACGCCTCCGCTTCTGCACGGCAGGTCAGGGCCTTACTTCCAGGCATCTGTTCAGGCTGGGTGTGCCGTTAGCGACACCGCATGGTGAGATGCTGACTTTCTCCTCAGGCAGAGTGAGTTCGGGTAGGAGGTCCTCGAAGTACTCAAAGCACACTCTTTTCTCACGGAAGCTCACACAAGGGCCATGACAAAGTCGGACTCGCCATAAATGTTGTCCTGAGGCTGTTCGAGGACTCCGGAAATGTAGCTCTCCTCAAGGAACATACAGGGTGTTGCCCATCAATCGGCAGGCACAGAGGGCCTCCGAGGGTTCAAGCAACGGGTCTCGAAGTGGCTCAGCCGGCCCACGGGGGTGTGGAGGTAGTCAGTGAACTTGGAGCGAAAGTGATGCATACCGGAGAGGCCTAAGAGTCCTCAAAAGTGTACTTCCTTTCACATCAAGCGTATAAGCGACTAAGAGCTCATGGAAACAGCTGCCCGCTTCCCTTTCTGCACGGCTACTAGGGGCCAAACCTGGAGGCAAGTTTTCACGTTGAGATTCCCTATAGCGCTAGAGCTTGTCAGGCGGACCACAACCGCGGCCACGGAAGCACCTGGTTCAGACAGAACGGACGCCTACTTTTCCGCAAAGCATTCTTACAGGGTTGACAGGCCTGTCAAGAGCAGGGAATGTCAGGTAGCTTCAAGGCAGCATGAATGCAGCCTTCAAAATGGGACAGCAAGGCTAGTTCCAGCAGGAACCCGTTTCCATGGGCACACTCAGCATACACTCCTGTGGTTTCTAACAAGTCTAAAGAGACACAGGTTACCCTGTGTTTCCTCCCCTGAATCAACTTCTCGAAGTAGGGTGTTCTGCATCAGGCGAACTGCCTCAACCAAGGAACGCCGCAGCTGCTCCTCTGGGCCTGTGGCTATCCAAAAGCCTGCAGTGTCACAGGAAGAGCAGGACTGTCTTAAATGGCAGTTAGAACGCACGCCCACTATCTCTGGGAGGCACGGTGACTTCAGGCAGGAGCTCCTGGATGGAATGCGAAGCCGAGGGTTACTCTGAGTTCAGGTCAGACTAGGGCAATGCGTCAGACTTCGACGCCATGAGGGACGTGCCACAACGGTGTTCGTGAACGTGTGCGAGTGCTGAGGAAATTAAGCTGCTCCCAAAGAGAGTGCAGTGCGTTTCCCTACTCTCGGCATACACAGAGGGGCTCTAAAGGGCTACGGGCCTGGATGTTGCTTAGCAGACCCAGGTGGGCCTGGGGGTACTCAGTGTTCCTGCCGGGAGCAGGGTGCCCACGCTAGCCTCCTAGGTGTCCAGAAAACTGTGCTGCCGTGGAAGTTACCCAGAGCAGAGGCCACCGCCTCATGGAAACTGCTGCACGCCTCCGCTTGTGCACGGCAAATCAGGGCCTTACTTCCAGGCATCTGTTCAGGCTGGGTGTGCCGTTAGCGACAACGCATGGTGAGATGCTGACTTTCTCCTCAGGCAGAGTGACTTCGGGTACGAGGTCCTCGAAGTACTCAAAGCACACTGTTTTCTCACGGAAGCTCACACAAGGGCCATGACAAAGTCGGACTCGCCATAAATGTTGTCCTGAGGCTGTTCGAAGACTGTGGAAATGTACCTCTCCTCAAGGAACGTACAGGGTGTTGCCCATCACGCGGCATGCACAGAGGGCCTCCGAGGGATCAACCAACGGGTCTCGAAGTGGCTCAGCAGGCCCACGGGGGTGTGGAGGTACTCAGTGAACTTGGAGGAAAGTGATACGTACCCGAGAGGCCTACAAGTCCTCAAAAGTGTACTTCCTTTCACATAAAGCATGTAAGCGACTAAGAACTGATGGAAACAGCTGCCTGCCTCCCTTTCTGCACGGCTACTAGTGACCTAACCTGGAGGCAAGTTTTCACGTTGAGATTCCCTTTAGCTCTAGAGCTTGTCAGGCAGACCACAACCGCGGCCACGGAAGCATCTGGCTCAGACAGAACAGACTCATACTTTTCAGCGAAGCATTCTTACAGGGTTGACAGGCCTGTCAAGAGCAGGGAATGTCAGGTAGCTTCAAGGCAGCATGAATGCAGCCTTCAAAATGGGAAAGCAAGGCTAGTTCCAGCAGGCCCCCGTTTCCATGGGCACATGCAGCAAACACCCGTGTGGTTTCTACCAAGTCTAAAGAGACACAGGTTACCCTGTGTTTCCTCCCCTGAATCAACTTCTCGAAGTAGGGTGTTCTGCATCAAGCGAACTGCCTCAACCAAGGAACGCCGCAGCTGCTCCTCTGGGCCTGTGGCTATCCAAAAGCCTGCAGTGTCACAGGAAGAGCAGAACTGTCTTAAATGGCAGTTAGAACGCACGCCCACTATCTCTGGGAGGCACGGTGACTTCAGGCAGGAGCTTCTAGATGGAATGCGAAGCCGAGGGTTACTCTGAGTTCAGGTCAGACTAGGGCAATGCGTCAGACTTCGACGCCATGAGGGAAGTGCCACAACGGTGTTCCTGAACGTGTGCGAGTGGTGAGGAAATTAAGCTGCTCCCAAAGAGAGTGCAGTGCGTTTCCCTACGCTCGGCATACACAGAGGGGCTGTAAAGGGCTACGGGCCTGAATGTTACTTAGCAGACCCAGGTGGGCCTGGGGGTACTCAGTGTTCCTGCCGGGAGCAGGGTGCCCACGCTAGCCTCCTAGGTGTCCAGAAAACTGTGCTGCCGTGGAAGTTACCCAGAGCAGAGGCCACCGCCTCATGGAAACTGCTGCACGCCTCCGCTTCTGCACGGCAGGTCAGGGCCTTACTTCCAGGCATCTGTTCAGGCTGGGTGTGCCGTTAGCGACACCGCATGGTGAGATGCTGACTTTCTCCTCAGGCAGAGTGACTTCGGGTACGAGGTCCTCGAAGTACTCAAAGCACACTCTTTTCTCACGGAAGCTCACACAAGGGCCATGACAAAGTCGGACTCGCCATAAATGTTGTCCTGAGGCTGTTCGAGGACTCCGGAAATGTAGCTCTCCTCAAGGAACATACAGGGTGTTGCCCATCAATCGGCAGGCACAGAGGGCCTCCGAGGGTTCAAGCAACGGGTCTCGAAGTGGCTCAGCCGGCCCACGGGGGTGTGGAGGTAGTCAGTGAACTTGGAGCGAAAGTGATGCATACCGGAGAGGGCTAAGAGTCCTCAAAAGTGTACTTCCTTTCACATAAAGCATATAAGCGACTAAGAACTCATGGAAACAGCTGCCCGCTTCCCTTTCTGCACGGCTACTAGGGGCCAAACCTGGAGGCAAGTTTTCACGTTGAGATTCCCTATAGCGCTAGAGCTTGTCAGGCGGACCACAACCGCGGCCACGGAAGCTCAGACAGAACAGACTCATACTTTTCAGCGAAGCATTCTTACAGGGTTGACAGGCCTGTCAAGAGCAGGGAATGTCAGGTAGCTTCAAGGCAGCATGAATGCAGCCTTCAAAATGGGAAAGCAAGGCTAGTTCCAGCAGGCCCCCGTTTCCATGGGCACATGCAGCAAACACCCGTGTGGTTTCTACCAAGTCTAAAGAGACACAGGTTACCCTGTGTTTCCTCCCCTGAATCAACTTCTCGAAGTAGGGTGTTCTGCATCAAGCGAACTGCCTCAACCAAGGAACGCCGCAGCTGCTCCTCTGGGCCTGTGGCTATCCAAAAGCCTGCAGTGTCACAGGAAGAGCAGGACTGTCTTAAATGGCAGTTAGAACGCACGCCCACTATCTCTGGGAGGCACGGTGACTTCAGGCAGGAGCTCCTGGATGGAATGCGAAGCCGAGGGTTACTCTGAGTTCAGGTCAGACTAGGGCAATGCGTCAGACTTCGACGCCATGAGGGACGTGCCACAACGGTGTTCGTGAACGTGTGCGAGTGCTGAGGAAATTAAGCTGCTCCCAAAGAGAGTGCAGTGCGTTTCCCTACTCTCGGCATACACAGAGGGGCTCTAAAGGGCTACGGGCCTGGATGTTGCTTAGCAGACCCAGGTGGGCCTGGGGGTACTCAGTGTTCCTGCCGGGAGCAGGGTGCCCACGCTAGCCTCCTAGGTGTCCAGAAAACTGTGCTGCCGTGGAAGTTACCCAGAGCAGAGGCCACCGCCTCATGGAAACTGCTGCACGCCTCCGCTTGTGCACGGCAAATCAGGGCCTTACTTCCAGTCCTGTTCAGGCTGGGTGTGCCGTTAGCGACAACGCATGGTGAGATGCTGACTTTCTCCTCAGGCAGAGTGACTTCGGGTACGAGGTCCTCGAAGTACTCAAAGCACACTGTTTTCTCACGGAAGCTCACACAAGGGCCATGACAAAGTCGGACTCGCCATAAATGTTGTCCTGAGGCTGTTCGAAGACTGTGGAAATGTACCTCTCCTCAAGGAACGTACAGGGTGTTGCCCATCACGCGGCATGCACAGAGGGCCTCCGAGGGATCAACCAACGGGTCTCGAAGTGGCTCAGCAGGCCCACGGGGGTGTGGAGGTACTCAGTGAACTTGGAGGAAAGTGATACGTACCCGAGAGGCCTACAAGTCCTCAAAAGTGTACTTCCTTTCACATCAAGCATGTAAGCGACTAAGAACTGATGGAAACAGCTGCCTGCCTCCCTTTCTGCACGGCTACTAGTGACCTAACCTGGAGGCAAGTTTTCACGTTGAGATTCCCTTTAGCTCTAGAGCTTGTCAGGCAGACCACAACCGCGGCCACGGAAGCATCTGGCTCAGACAGAACAGACTCATACTTTTCAGCGAAGCATTCTTACAGGGTTGACAGGCCTGTCAAGAGCAGGGAATGTCAGGTAGCTTCAAGGCAGCATGAATGCAGCCTTCAAAATGGGAAAGCAAGGCTAGTTCCAGCAGGCCCCCGTTTCCATGGGCACATGCAGCAAACACCCGTGTGGTTTCTACCAAGTCTAAAGAGACACAGGTTACCCTGTGTTTCCTCCCCTGAATCAACTTCTCGAAGTAGGGTGTTCTGCATCAAGCGAACTGCCTCAACCAAGGAACGCCGCAGCTGCTCCTCTGGGCCTGTGGCTATCCAAAAGCCTGCAGTGTCACAGGAAGAGCAGGACTGTCTTAAATGGCAGTTAGAACGCACGCCCACTATCTCTGGGAGGCACGGTGACTTCAGGCAGGAGCTCCTAGATGGAATGCGAAGCCGAGGGTTACTCTGAGTTCAGGTCAGACTAGGGCAATGCGTCAGACTTCGACGCCATGAGGGAAGTGCCACAACGGTGTTCCTGAACGTGTGCGAGTGGTGAGGAAATTAAGCTGCTCCCAAAGAGAGTGCAGTGCGTTTCCCTACGCTCGGCATACACAGAGGGGCTGTAAAGGGCTACGGGCCTGAATGTTACTTAGCAGACCCAGGTGGGCCTGGGGGTACTCAGTGTTCCTGCCGGGAGCAGGGTGCCCACGCTAGCCTCCTAGGTGTCCAGAAAACTGTGCTGCCGTGGAAGTTACCCAGAGCAGAGGCCACCGCCTCATGGAAACTGCTGCACGCCTCCGCTTCTGCACGGCAGGTCAGGGCCTTACTTCCAGGCATCTGTTCAGGCTGGGTGTGCCGTTAGCGACACAGCATGGTGAGATGCTGACTTTCTCCTCAGGCAGAGTGACTTCGGGTACGAGGTCCTCGAAGTACTAAAAGCACACTCTTTTCTCACGGAAGCTCACACAAGGGCCATGACAAAGTCGGACTCGCCATAAATGTTGTCCTGAGGCTGTTCGAGGTCTCCGGAAATGTAGCTCTCCTCAAGGAACATACAGGGTGTTGCCCATCAATCGGCAGGCACAGAGGGCCTCCGAGGGTTCAAGCAACGGGTCTCGAAGTGGCTCAGCCGGCCCACGGGGGTGTGGAGGTAGTCAGTGAACTTGGAGCGAAAGTGATGCATACCGGAGAGGCCTAAGAGTCCTCAAAAGTGTACTTCCTTTCACATCAAGCATATAAGCGACTAAGAACTCATGGAAACAGCTGCCCGCTTCCCTTTCTGCACGACTACTAGGGGCCAAACCTGGAGGCAAGTTTTCACGTTGAGATTCCCTATAGCGCTAGAGCTTGTCAGGCGGACCACAACCGCGGCCACGGAAGCACCTGGTTCAGACAGAACGGACGCATACTTTTCCGCAAAGCATTCTTACAGGGTTGACAGGCCTGTCAAGAGCAGGGAATGTCAGGTAGCTTCAAGGCAGCATGAATGCAGCCTTCAAAATGGGACAGCAAGGCTAGTTCCAGCAGGAACCCGTTTCCATGGGCACACTCAGCATACACTCCTGTGGTTTCTAACAAGTCTAAAGAGACACAGGTTACCCTGTGTTTCCTCCCCTGAATCAACTTCTCGAAGTAGGGTGTTCTGCATCAAGCGAACTGCCTCAACCAAGGAACGCCGCAGCTGCTCCTCTGGGCCTGTGGCTATCCAAAAGCCTGCAGTGTCACAGGAAGAGCAGGACTGTCTTAAATGGCAGTTAGAACGCACGCCCACTATCTCTGGGAGGCACGGTGACTTCAGGCAGGAGCTCCTGGATGGAATGCGAAGCCGAGGGTTACTCTGAGTTCAGGTCAGACTAGGGCAATGCGTCAGACTTCGACGCCATGAGGGAAGTGCCACAACGGTGTTCTTGAACGTGTGCGAGTGCTGAGGAAATTAAGCTGCTCCCAAAGAGAGTGCAGTGCGTTTCCCTACTCTCGGCATACACAGAGGGGCTCTAAAGGGCTACGGGCCTGGATGTTGCTTAGCAGACCCAGGTGGGCCTGGGGGTACTCAGTGTTCCTGCCGGGAGCAGGGTGCCCACGCTAGCCTCCTAGGTGTCCAGAAAACTGTGCTGCCGTGGAAGTTACCCAGAGCAGAGGCCACCGCCTCATGGAAATTGCTGCACGCCTCCGCTTGTGCACGGCAAATCAGGGCCTTACTTCCAGGCATCTGTTCAGGCTGGGTGTGCCGTTAGCGACAACGCATGGTGAGATGCTGACTTTCTCCTCAGGCAGAGTGACTTCGGGTACGAGGTCCTCGAAGTACTCAAAGCACACTGTTTTCTCACGGAAGCTCACACAAGGGCCATGACAAAGTCGGACTCGCCATAAATGTTGTCCTGAGGCTGTTCGAAGACTGTGGAAATGTACCTCTCCTCAAGGAACGTACAGGGTGTTGCCCATCACGCGGCATGCACAGAGGGCCTCCGAGGGATCAACCAACGGGTCTCGAAGTGGCTCAGCAGGCCCACGGGGGTGTGGAGGTACTCAGTGAACTTGGAGGAAAGTGATACGTACCCGAGAGGCCTACAAGTCCTCAAAAGTGTACTTCCTTTCACATCAAGCATGTAAGCGACTAAGAACTGATGGAAACAGCTGCCTGCCTCCCTTTCTGCACGGCTACTAGTGACCTAACCTGGAGGCAAGTTTTCACGTTGAGATTCCCTTTAGCTCTAGAGCTTGTCAGGCAGACCACAACCGCGGCCACGGAAGCATCTGGCTCAGACAGAACAGACTCATACTTTTCAGCGAAGCATTCTTACAGGGTTGACAGGCCTGTCAAGAGCAGGGAATGTCAGGTAGCTTCAAGGCAGCATGAATGCAGCCTTCAAAATGGGAAAGCAAGGCTAGTTCCAGCAGGCCCTCGTTTCCATGGGCACATGCAGCAAACACCCGTGTGGTTTCTACCAAGTCTAAAGAGACACAGGTTACCCTGTGTTTCCTCCCCTGAATCAACTTCTCGAAGTAGGGTGTTCTGCATCAAGCGAACTGCCTCAACCAAGGAACGCCGCAGCTGCTCCTCTGGGCCTGTGGCTATCCAAAAGCCTGCAGTGTCACAGGAAGAGCAGGACTGTCTTAAATGGCAGTTAGAACGCACGCCCACTATCTCTGGGAGGCACGGTGACTTCAGGCAGGAGCTCCTGGATGGAATGCGAAGCCGAGGGTTACTCTGAGTTCAGGTCAGACTAGGGCAATGCGTCAGACTTCGACGCCATGAGGGACGTGCCACAACGGTGTTCGTGAACGTGTGCGAGTGCTGAGGAAATTAAGCTGCTCCCAAAGAGAGTGCAGTGCGTTTCCCTACTCTCGGCATACACAGAGGGGCTCTAAAGGGCTACGGGCCTGGATGTTGCTTAGCAGACCCAGGTGGGCCTGGGGGTACTCAGTGTTCCTGCCGGGAGCAGGGTGCCCACGCTAGCCTCCTAGGTGTCCAGAAAACTGTGCTGCCGTGGAAGTTACCCAGAGCAGAGGCCACCGCCTCATGGAAACTGCTGCACGCCTCCGCTTGTGCACGGCAAATCAGGGCCTTACTTCCAGGCCTGTTCAGGCTGGGTGTGCCGTTAGCGACAACGCATGGTGAGATGCTGACTTTCTCCTCAGGCAGAGTGACTTCGGGTACGAGGTCCTCGAAGTACTCAAAGCACACTGTTTTCTCACGGAAGCTCACACAAGGGCCATGACAAAGTCGGACTCGCCATAAATGTTGTCCTGAGGCTGTTCGAAGACTGTGGAAATGTACCTCTCCTCAAGGAACGTACAGGGTGTTGCCCATCACGCGGCATGCACAGAGGGCCTCCGAGGGATCAACCAACGGGTCTCGAAGTGGCTCAGCAGGCCCACGGGGGTGTGGAGGTACTCAGTGAACTTGGAGGAAAGTGATACGTACCCGAGAGGCCTACAAGTCCTCAAAAGTGTACTTCCTTTCACATAAAGCATGTAAGCGACTAAGAACTGATGGAAACAGCTGCCTGCCTCCCTTTCTGCACGGCTACTAGTGACCTAACCTGGAGGCAAGTTTTCACGTTGAGATTCCCTTTAGCTCTAGAGCTTGTCAGGCAGACCACAACCGCGGCCACGGAAGCATCTGGCTCAGACAGAACAGACTCATACTTTTCAGCGAAGCATTCTTACAGGGTTGACAGGCCTGTCAAGAGCAGGGAATGTCAGGTAGCTTCAAGGCAGCATGAATGCAGCCTTCAAAATGGGAAAGCAAGGCTAGTTCCAGCAGGCCCCCGTTTCCATGGGCACATGCAGCAAACACCCGTGTGGTTTCTACCAAGTCTAAAGAGACACAGGTTACCCTGTGTTTCCTCCCCTGAATCAACTTCTCGAAGTAGGGTGTTCTGCATCAAGCGAACTGCCTCAACCAAGGAACGCCGCAGCTGCTCCTCTGGGCCTGTGGCTATCCAAAAGCCTGCAGTGTCACAGGAAGAGCAGGACTGTCTTAAATGGCAGTTAGAACGCACGCCCACTATCTCTGGGAGGCACGGTGACTTCAGGCAGGAGCTCCTAGATGGAATGCGAAGCCGAGGGTTACTCTGAGTTCAGGTCAGACTAGGGCAATGCGTCAGACTTCGACGCCATGAGGGAAGTGCCACAACGGTGTTCCTGAACGTGTGCGAGTGGTGAGGAAATTAAGCTGCTCCCAAAGAGAGTGCAGTGCGTTTCCCTACTCTCGGCATACACAGAGGGGCTGTAAAGGGCTACGGGCCTGAATGTTACTTAGCAGACCCAGGTGGGCCTGGGGGTACTCAGTGTTCCTGCCGGGAGCAGGGTGCCCACGCTAGCCTCCTAGGTGTCCAGAAAACTGTGCTGCCGTGGAAGTTACCCAGAGCAGAGGCCACCGCCTCATGGAAACTGCTGCACGCCTCCGCTTCTGCACGGCAGGTCAGGGCCTTACTTCCAGGCATCTGTTCAGGCTGGGTGTGCCGTTAGCGACACAGCATGGTGAGATGCTGACTTTCTCCTCAGGCAGAGTGACTTCGGGTACGAGGTCCTCGAAGTACTCAAAGCACACTCTTTTCTCACGGAAGCTCACACAAGGGCCATGACAAAGTCGGACTCGCCATAAATGTTGTCCTGAGGCTGTTCGAGGACTCCGGAAATGTAGCTCTCCTCAAGGAACATACAGGGTGTTGCCCATCAATCGGCAGGCACAGAGGGCCTCCGAGGGTTCAAGCAACGGGTCTCGAAGTGGCTCAGCCGGCCCACGGGGGTGTGGAGGTAGTCAGTGAACTTGGAGCGAAAGTGATGCATACCGGAGAGGCCTAAGAGTCCTCAAAAGTGTACTTCCTTTCACATCAAGCATATAAGCGACTAAGAACTCATGGAAACAGCTGCCCGCTTCCCTTTCTGCACGACTACTAGGGGCCAAACCTGGAGGCAAGTTTTCACGTTGAGATTCCCTATAGCGCTAGAGCTTGTCAGGCGGACCACAACCGCGGCCACGGAAGCACCTGGTTCAGACAGAACGGACGCATACTTTTCCGCAAAGCATTCTTACAGGGTTGACAGGCCTGTCAAGAGCAGGGAATGTCAGGTAGCTTCAAGGCAGCATGAATGCAGCCTTCAAAATGGGACAGCAAGGCTAGTTCCAGCAGGAACCCGTTTCCATGGGCACACTCAGCATACACTCCTGTGGTTTCTAACAAGTCTAAAGAGACACAGGTTACCCTGTGTTTCCTCCCCTGAATCAACTTCTCGAAGTAGGGTGTTCTGCATCAAGCGAACTGCCTCAACCAAGGAACGCCGCAGCTGCTCCTCTGGGCCTGTGGCTATCCAAAAGCCTGCAGTGTCACAGGAAGAGCAGGACTGTCTTAAATGGCAGTTAGAACACACGCCCACTATCTCTGGGAGGCACGGTGACTTCAGGCAGGAGCTCCTGGATGGAATGCGAAGCCGAGGGTTACTCTGAGTTCAGGTCAGACTAGGGCAATGCGTCAGACTTCGACGCCATGAGGGAAGTGCCACAACGGTGTTCGTGAACGTGTGCGAGTGCTGAGGAAATTAAGCTGCTCCCAAAGAGAGTGCAGTGCGTTTCCCTACTCTCGGCATACACAGAGGGGCTCTAAAGGGCTACGGGCCTGGATGTTGCTTAGCAGACCCAGGTGGGCCTGGGGGTACTCAGTGTTCCTGCCGGGAGCAGGGTGCCCACGCTAGCCTCCTAGGTGTCCAGAAAACTGTGCTGCCGTGGAAGTTACCCAGAGCAGAGGCGACCGTCTCATGGAAACTGCTGCACGCCTCCGCTTCTGCACGGCAAATCAGGGCCTTACTTCCAGGCATCTGTTCAGGCTGGGTGTGCCGTTAGCGACAACGCATGGTGAGATGCTGACTTTCTCCTCAGGCAGAGTGACTTCGGGTACGAGGTCCTCGAAGTACTCAAAGCACACTGTTTTCTCACGGAAGCTCACACAAGGGCCATGACAAAGTCGGACTCGCCATAAATGTTGTCCTGAGGCTGTTCGAGGACTCCGGAAATGTAGCTCTCCTCAAGGAACATACAGGGTGTTGCCCATCAATCGGCAGGCACAGAGGGCCTCCGAGGGTTCAAGCAACGGGTCTCGAAGTGGCTCAGCCGGGCCACGGGGGTGTGGAGGTAGTCAGTGAACTTGGAGCGAAAGTGATGCATACTGGAGAGGCCTAAGAGTCCTCAAAAGTGTACTTCCTTTCACATCAAGCATATAAGCGACTAAGAACTCATGGAAACAGCTGCCCGCTTCCCTTTCTGCACGGCTACTAGGGGCCAAACCTGGAGGCAAGTTTTCACGTTGAGATTCCCTATAGCGCTAGAGCTTGTCAGGCGGACCACAACCGCGGCCACGGAAGCTCAGACAGAACAGACTCATACTTTTCAGCGAAGCATTCTTACAGGGTTGACAGGCCTGTCAAGAGCAGGGAATGTCAGGTAGCTTCAAGGCAGCATGAATGCAGCCTTCAAAATGGGAAAGCAAGGCTAGTTCCAGCAGGCCCCCGTTTCCATGGGCACATGCAGCAAACACCCGTGTGGTTTCTCCCAAGTCTAAAGAGACACAGGTTACCCTGTGTTTCCTCCCCTGAATCAACTTCTCGAAGTAGGGTGTTCTGCATCAAGCGAACTGCCTCAACCAAGGAACGCCGCAGCTGCTCCTCTGGGCCTGTGGCTATCCAAAAGCCTGCAGTGTCACAGGAAGAGCAGGACTGTCTTAAATGGCAGTTAGAACGCACGCCCACTATCTCTGGGAGGCACGGTGACTTCAGGCAGGAGCTCCTGGATGGAATGCGAAGCCGAGGGTTACTCTGAGTTCAGGTCAGACTAGGGCAATGCGTCAGACTTCGACGCCATGAGGGACGTGCCACAACGGTGTTCCTGAACGTGTGCGAGTGCTGAGGAAATTAAGCTGCTCCCAAAGAGAGTGCAGTGCGTTTCCCTACTCTCGGCATACACAGAGGGGCTCTAAAGGGCTACGGGCCTGGATGTTGCTTAGCAGACCCAGGTGGGCCTGGGGGTACTCAGTGTTCCTGCCGGGAGCAGGGTGCCCACGCTAGCCTCCTAGGTGTCCAGGAAACTGTGCTGCCGTGGAAGTTACCCAGAGCAGAGGCCACCGCCTCATGGAAACTGCTGCACGCCTCCGCTTCTGCACGGCAGGTCAGGGCCTTACTTCCAGGCATCTGTTCAGGCTGGGTGTGCCGTTAGCGACACCGCATGGTGAGATGCTGACTTTCTCCTCAGGCAGAGTGACTTCGGGTACGAGGTCCTCGAAGTACTCAAAGCACACTCTTTTCTCACGGAAGCTCACACAAGGGCCATGACAAAGTCGGACTCGCCATAAATGTTGTCCTGAGGCTGTTCGAGGACTCCGGAAATGTAGCTCTCCTCAAGGAACATACAGGGTGTTGCCCATCAATCGGCAGGCACAGAGGGCCTCCGAGGGTTCAAGCAACGGGTCTCGAAGTGGCTCAGCCGGCCCACGGGGGTGTGGAGGTACTCAGTGAACTTGGAGCGAAAGTGATGCATACCGGAGAGGCCTAAGAGTCCTCAAAAGTGTACTTCCTTTCACATCAAGCATATAAGCGACTAAGAACTCATGGAAACAGCTGCCCGCTTCCCTTTCTGCACGGCTACTAGGGGCCAAACCTGGAGGCAAGTTTTCACGTTGAGATTCCCTATAGCGCTAGAGCTTGTCAGGCGGACCACAACCGCGGCCACGGAAGCACCTGGTTCAGACAGAACGGACGCATACTTTTCCGCAAAGCATTCTTACAGGGTTGACAGGCCTGTCAAGAGCAGGGAATGTCAGGTAGCTTCAAGGCAGCATGAATGCAGCCTTCAAAATGGGACAGCAAGGCTAGTTCCAGCAGGAACCCGTTTCCATGGGCACACTCAGCATACACTCCTGTGGTTTCTACCAAGTCTAAAGAGACACAGGTTACCCTGTGTTTCCTCCCCTGAATCAACTTCTCGAAGTAGGGTGTTCTGCATCAAACGAACTGCCTCAACCAAGGAACGCCGCAGCTGCTCCTCTGGGCCTGTGGCTATCCAAAAGCCTGCAGTGTCACAGGAAGAGCAGGACTGTCTTAAATGGCAGTTAGAACGCACGCCCACTATCTCTGGGAGGCACGGTGACTTCAGGCTGGAGCTTCTAGATGGAATGCGAAGCCGAGGGTTACTCTGAGTTCAGCTCAG
Organism: Pseudorca crassidens; assembly: GCF_039906515.1. NCBI lineage: Eukaryota > Metazoa > Chordata > Mammalia > Artiodactyla > Delphinidae > Pseudorca > Pseudorca crassidens. The sequence continues at coordinate 51,360,664 of NC_090312.1, forward strand.
ACTAGGGCAATGCGTCAGACTTCGACGCCATGAGGGAAGTGCCACAACGGTGTTCCTGAACGTGTGCGAGTGGTGAGGAAATTAAGCTGCTCCCAAAGAGAGTGCAGTGCGTTTCCCTACGCTCGGCATACACAGAGGGGCTGTAAAGGGCTACGGGCCTGAATGTTACTTAGCAGACCCAGGTGGGCCTGGGGGTACTCAGTGTTCCTGCCGGGAGCAGGGTGCCCACGCTAGCCTCCTAGGTGTCCAGAAAACTGTGCTGCCGTGGAAGTTACCCAGAGCAGAGGCCACCGCCTCATGGAAACTGCTGCACGCCTCCGCTTCTGCACGGCAGGTCAGGGCCTTACTTCCAGGCATCTGTTCAGGCTGGGTGTGCCGTTAGCGACACCGCATGGTGAGATGCTGACTTTCTCCTCAGGCAGAGTGACTTCGGGTACGAGGTCCTCGAAGTACTCAAAGCACACTCTTTTCTCACGGAAGCTCACACAAGGGCCATGACAAAGTCGGACTCGCCATAAATGTTGTCCTGAGGCTGTTCGAGGACTCCGGAAATGTAGCTCTCCTCAAGGAACATACAGGGTGTTGCCCATCAATCGGCAGGCACAGAGGGCCTCCGAGGGTTCAAGCAACGGGTCTCGAAGTGGCTCAGCCGGCCCACGGGGGTGTGGAGGTAGTCAGTGAACTTGGAGCGAAAGTGATGCATACCGGAGAGGCCTAAGAGTCCTCAAAAGTGTACTTCCTTTCACATCAAGCATATTAGCGACTAAGAACTCATGGAAACAGCTGCCCGCTTCCCTTTCTGCACGGCTACTAGGGGCCAAACCTGGAGGCAAGTTTTCACGTTGAGATTCCCTATAGCGCTAGAGCTTGTCAGGCGGACCACAACCGCGGCCACGGAAGCACCTGGTTCAGACAGAACGGACGCATACTTTTCCGCAAAGCATTCTTACAGGGTTGACAGGCCTGTCAAGAGCAGGGAATGTCAGGTAGCTTCAAGGCAGCATGAATGCAGCCTTCAAAATGGGACAGCAAGGCTAGATCCAGCAGGAACCCGTTTCCATGGGCACACTCAGCATACACTCCTGTGGTTTCTACCAAGTCTAAAGAGACACAGGTTACCCTGTGTTTCCTCCCCTGAATCAACTTCTCGAAGTAGGGTGTTCTGCATCAAGCGAACTGCCTCAACCAAGGAACGCCGCAGCTGCTCCTCTGGGCCTGTGGCTATCCAAAAGCCTGCAGTGTCACAGGAAGAGCAGGACTGTCTTAAATGGCAGTTAGAACGCACGCCCACTATCTCTGGGAGGCACGGTGACTTCAGGCAGGAGCTCCTGGATGGAATGCGAAGCCGAGGGTTACTCTGAGTTCAGGTCAGACTAGGGCAATGCGTCAGACTTCGACGCCATGAGGGAAGTGCCACAACGGTGTTCGTGAACGTGTGCGAGTGCTGAGGAAATTAAGCTGCTCCCAAAGAGAGTGCAGTGCGTTTCCCTACTCTCGGCATACACAGAGGGGCTCTAAAGGGCTACGGGCCTGGATGTTGCTTAGCAGACCCAGGTGGGCCTGGGGGTACTCAGTGTTCCTGCCGGGAGCAGGGTGCCCACGCTAGCCTCCTAGGTGTCCAGAAAACTGTGCTGCCGTGGAAGTTACCCAGAGCAGAGGCCACCGCCTCATGGAAACTGCTGCACGCCTCCGCTTGTGCACGGCAAATCAGGGCCTTACTTCCAGGCATCTGTTCAGGCTGGGTGTGCCGTTAGCGACAACGCATGGTGAGATGCTGACTTTCTCCTCAGGCAGAGTGACTTCGGGTACGAGGTCCTCGAAGTACTCAAAGCACACTGTTTTCTCACGGAAGCTCACACAAGGGCCATGACAAAGTCGGACTCGCCATAAATGTTGTCCTGAGGCTGTTCGAAGACTGTGGAAATGTACCTCTCCTCAAGGAACGTACAGGGTGTTGCCCATCACGCGGCATGCACAGAGGGCCTCCGAGGGATCAACCAACGGGTCTCGAAGTGGCTCAGCAGGCCCACGGGGGTGTGGAGGTACTCAGTGAACTTGGAGGAAAGTGATACGTACCCGAGAGGCCTACAAGTCCTCAAAAGTGTACTTCCTTTCACATAAAGCATGTAAGCGACTAAGAACTGATGGAAACAGCTGCCTGCCTCCCTTTCTGCACGGCTACTAGTGACCTAACCTGGAGGCAAGTTTTCACGTTGAGATTCCCTTTAGCTCTAGAGCTTGTCAGGCAGACCACAACCGCGGCCACGGAAGCATCTGGCTCAGACAGAACAGACTCATACTTTTCAGCGAAGCATTCTTACAGGGTTGACAGGCCTGTCAAGAGCAGGGAATGTCAGGTAGCTTCAAGGCAGCATGAATGCAGCCTTCAAAATGGGACAGCAAGGGTAGTTCCAGCAGGCCCCCGTTTCCATGGGCACATGCAGCAAACACCCGTGTGGTTTCTACCAAGTCTAAAGAGACACAGGTTACCCTGTGTTTCCTCCCCTGAATCAACTTCTCGAAGTAGGGTGTTCTGCATCAAGCGAACTGCCTCAACCAAGGAACGCCGCAGCTGCTCCTCTGGGCCTGTGGCTATCCAAAAGCCTGCAGTGTCACAGGAAGAGCAGGACTGTCTTAAATGGCAGTTAGAACGCACGCCCACTATCTCTGGGAGGCACGGTGACTTCAGGCAGGAGCTCCTAGATGGAATGCGAAGCCGAGGGTTACTCTGAGTTCAGCTCAGACTAGGGCAATGCGTCAGACTTCGACGCCATGAGGGAAGTGCCACAACGGTGTTCCTGAACGTGTGCGAGTGGTGAGGAAATTAAGCTGCTCCCAAAGAGAGTGCAGTGCGTTTCCCTACGCTCGGCATACACAGAGGGGCTGTAAAGGGCTACGGGCCTGAATGTTACTTAGCAGACCCAGGTGGGCCTGGGGGTACTCAGTGTTCCTGCCGGGAGCAGGGTGCCCACGCTAGCCTCCTAGGTGTCCAGAAAACTGTGCTGCCGTGGAAGTTACCCAGAGCAGAGGCCACCGCCTCATGGAAACTGCTGCACGCCTCCGCTTCTGCACGGCAGGTCAGGGCCTTACTTCCAGGCATCTGTTCAGGCTGGGTGTGCCGTTAACGACACCGCATGGTGAGATGCTGACTTTCTCCTCAGGCAGAGTGACTTCGGGTACGAGGTCCTCGAAGTACTCAAAGCACACTCTTTTCTCACGGAAGCTCACACAAGGGCCATGACAAAGTCGGACTCGCCATAAATGTTGTCCTGAGGCTGTTCGAGGACTCCGGAAATGTAGCTCTCCTCAAGGAACATACAGGGTGTTGCCCATCAATCGGCAGGCACAGAGGGCCTCCGAGGGTTCAAGCAACGGGTCTCGAAGTGGCTCAGCCGGCCCACGGGGGTGTGGAGGTAGTCAGTGAACTTGGAGCGAAAGTGATGCATACCGGAGAGGCCTAAGAGTCCTCAAAAGTGTACTTCCTTTCACATCAAGCATATAAGCGACTAAGAACTCATGGAAACAGCTGCCCGCTTCCCTTTCTGCACGGCTACTAGGGGCCAAACCTGGAGGCAAGTTTTCACGTTGAGATTCCCTATAGCGCTAGAGCTTGTCAGGCGGACCACAACCGCGGCCACGGAAGCACCTGGTTCAGACAGAACGGACGCCTACTTTTCCGCAAAGCATTCTTACAGGGTTGACAGGCCTGTCAAGAGCAGGGAATGTCAGGTAGCTTCAAGGCAGCATGAATGCAGCCTTCAAAATGGGACAGCAAGGCTAGTTCCAGCAGGAACCCGTTTCCATGGGCACACTCAGCATACACTCCTGTGGTTTCTACCAAGTCTAAAGAGACACAGGTTACCCTGTGTTTCCTCCCCTGAATCAACTTCTCGAAGTAGGGTGTTCTGCATCAAGCGAACTGCCTCAACCAAGGAACGCCGCAGCTGCTCCTCTGGGCCTGTGGCTATCCAAAAGCCTGCAGTGTCACAGGAAGAGCAGGACTGTCTTAAATGGCAGTTAGAACGCACGCCCACTATCTCTGGGAGGCACGGTGACTTCAGGCAGGAGCTCCTGGATGGAATGCGAAGCCGAGGGTTACTCTGAGTTCAGGTCAGACTAGGGCAATGCGTCAGACTTCGACGCCATGAGGGACGTGCCACAACGGTGTTCGTGAACGTGTGCGAGTGCTGAGGAAATTAAGCTGCTCCCAAAGAGAGTGCAGTGCGTTTCCCTACTCTCGGCATACACAGAGGGGCTCTAAAGGGCTACGGGCCTGGATGTTGCTTAGCAGACCCAGGTGGGCCTGGGGGTACTCAGTGTTCCTGCCGGGAGCAGGGTGCCCACGCTAGCCTCCTAGGTGTCCAGAAAACTGTGCTGCCGTGGAAGTTACCCAGAGCAGAGGCCACCGCCTCATGGAAACTGCTGCACGCCTCCGCTTGTGCACGGCAAATCAGGGCCTTACTTCCAGGCATCTGTTCAGGCTGGGTGTGCCGTTAGCGACACCGCATGGTGAGATGCTGACTTTCTCCTCAGGCAGAGTGACTTCGGGTACGAGGTCCTCGAAGTACTCAAAGCACACTCTTTTCTCACGGAAGCTCACACAAGGGCCATGACAAAGTCGGACTCGCCATAAATGTTGTCCTGAGGCTGTTCGAGGACTCCGGAAATGTAGCTCTCCTCAAGGAACATACAGGGTGTTGCCCATCAATCGGCAGGCACAGAGGGCCTCCGAGGGTTCAAGCAACGGGTCTCGAAGTGGCTCAGCCGGCCCACGGGGGTGTGGAGGTAGTCAGTGAACTTGGAGCGAAAGTGATGCATACCGGAGAGGCCTAAGAGTCCTCAAAAGTGTACTTCCTTTCACATCAAGCATATAAGCGACTAAGAACTCATGGAAACAGCTGCCCGCTTCCCTTTCTGCACGGCTACTAGGGGCCAAACCTGGAGGCAAGTTTTCACGTTGAGATTCCCTATAGCGCTAGAGCTTGTCAGGCGGACCACAACCGCGGCCACGGAAGCACCTGGTTCAGACAGAACGGACGCATACTTTTCCGCAAAGCATTCTTACAGGGTTGACAGGCCTGTCAAGAGCAGGGAATGTCAGGTAGCTTCAAGGCAGCATGAATGCAGCCTTCAAAATGGGACAGCAAGGCTAGATCCAGCAGGAACCCGTTTCCATGGGCACACTCAGCATACACTCCTGTGGTTTCTACCAAGTCTAAAGAGACACAGGTTACCCTGTGTTTCCTCCCCTGAATCAACTTCTCGAAGTAGGGTGTTCTGCATCAAGCGAACTGCCTCAACCAAGGAACGCCGCAGCTGCTCCTCTGGGCCTGTGGCTATCCAAAAGCCTGCAGTGTCACAGGAAGAGCAGGACTGTCTTAAATGGCAGTTAGAACGCACGCCCACTATCTCTGGGAGGCACGGTGACTTCAGGCAGGAGCTCCTGGATGGAATGCGAAGCCGAGGGTTACTCTGAGTTCAGGTCAGACTAGGGCAATGCGTCAGACTTCGACGCCATGAGGGAAGTGCCACAACGGTGTTCGTGAACGTGTGCGAGTGCTGAGGAAATTAAGCTGCTCCCAAAGAGAGTGCAGTGCGTTTCCCTACTCTCGGCATACACAGAGGGGCTCTAAAGGGCTACGGGCCTGGATGTTGCTTAGCAGACCCAGGTGGGCCTGGGGGTACTCAGTGTTCCTGCCGGGAGCAGGGTGCCCACGCTAGCCTCCTAGGTGTCCAGAAAACTGTGCTGCCGTGGAAGTTACCCAGAGCAGAGGCCACCGCCTCATGGAAACTGCTGCACGCCTCCGCTTGTGCACGGCAAATCAGGGCCTTACTTCCAGGCATCTGTTCAGGCTGGGTGTGCCGTTAGCGACAACGCATGGTGAGATGCTGACTTTCTCCTCAGGCAGAGTGACTTCGGGTACGAGGTCCTCGAAGTACTCAAAGCACACTGTTTTCTCACGGAAGCTCACACAAGGGCCATGACAAAGTCGGACTCGCCATAAATGTTGTCCTGAGGCTGTTCGAAGACTGTGGAAATGTACCTCTCCTCAAGGAACGTACAGGGTGTTGCCCATCACGCGGCATGCACAGAGGGCCTCCGAGGGATCAACCAACGGGTCTCGAAGTGGCTCAGCAGGCCCACGGGGGTGTGGAGGTACTCAGTGAACTTGGAGGAAAGTGATACGTACCCGAGAGGCCTACAAGTCCTCAAAAGTGTACTTCCTTTCACATAAAGCATGTAAGCGACTAAGAACTGATGGAAACAGCTGCCTGCCTCCCTTTCTGCACGGCTACTAGTGACCTAACCTGGAGGCAAGTTTTCACGTTGAGATTCCCTTTAGCTCTAGAGCTTGTCAGGCAGACCACAACCGCGGCCACGGAAGCATCTGGCTCAGACAGAACAGACTCATACTTTTCAGCGAAGCATTCTTACAGGGTTGACAGGCCTGTCAAGAGCAGGGAATGTCAGGTAGCTTCAAGGCAGCATGAATGCAGCCTTCAAAATGGGACAGCAAGGCTAGTTCCAGCAGGCCCCCGTTTCCATGGGCACATGCAGCAAACACCCGTGTGGTTTCTACCAAGTCTAAAGAGACACAGGTTACCCTGTGTTTCCTCCCCTGAATCAACTTCTCGAAGTAGGGTGTTCTGCATCAAGCGAACTGCCTCAACCAAGGAACGCCGCAGCTGCTCCTCTGGGCCTGTGGCTATCCAAAAGCCTGCAGTGTCACAGGAAGAGCAGGACTGTCTTAAATGGCAGTTAGAACGCACGCCCACTATCTCTGGGAGGCACGGTGACTTCAGGCAGGAGCTTCTAGATGGAATGCGAAGCCGAGGGTTACTCTGAGTTCAGCTCAGACTAGGGCAATGCGTCAGACTTCGACGCCATGAGGGAAGTGCCACAACGGTGTTCCTGAACGTGTGCGAGTGGTGAGGAAATTAAGCTGCTCCCAAAGAGAGTGCAGTGCGTTTCCCTACGCTCGGCATACACAGAGGGGCTGTAAAGGGCTACGGGCCTGAATGTTACTTAGCAGACCCAGGTGGGCCTGGGGGTACTCAGTGTTCCTGCCGGGAGCAGGGTGCCCACGCTAGCCTCCTAGGTGTCCAGAAAACTGTGCTGCCGTGGAAGTTACCCAGAGCAGAGGCCACCGCCTCATGGAAACTGCTGCACGCCTCCGCTTCTGCACGGCAGGTCAGGGCCTTACTTCCAGGCATCTGTTCAGGCTGGGTGTGCCGTTAGCGACACCGCATGGTGAGATGCTGACTTTCTCCTCAGGCAGAGTGACTTCGGGTACGAGGTCCTCGAAGTACTCAAAGCACACTCTTTTCTCACGGAAGCTCACACAAGGGCCATGACAAAGTCGGACTCGCCATAAATGTTGTCCTGAGGCTGTTCGAGGACTCCGGAAATGTAGCTCTCCTCAAGGAACATACAGGGTGTTGCCCATCAATCGGCAGGCACAGAGGGCCTCCGAGGGTTCAAGCAACGGGTCTCGAAGTGGCTCAGCCGGCCCACGGGGGTGTGGAGGTAGTCAGTGAACTTGGAGCGAAAGTGATGCATACCGGAGAGGCCTAAGAGTCCTCAAAAGTGTACTTCCTTTCACATCAAGCATATAAGCGACTAAGAACTCATGGAAACAGCTGCCCGCTTCCCTTTCTGCACGGCTACTAGGGGCCAAACCTGGAGGCAAGTTTTCACGTTGAGATTCCCTATAGCGCTAGAGCTTGTCAGGCGGACCACAACCGCGGCCACGGAAGCACCTGGTTCAGACAGAACGGACGCCTACTTTTCCGCAAAGCATTCTTACAGGGTTGACAGGCCTGTCAAGAGCAGGGAATGTCAGGTAGCTTCAAGGCAGCATGAATGCAGCCTTCAAAATGGGACAGCAAGGCTAGTTCCAGCAGGAACCCGTTTCCATGGGCACACTCAGCATACACTCCTGTGGTTTCTACCAAGTCTAAAGAGACACAGGTTACCCTGTGTTTCCTCCCCTGAATCAACTTCTCGAAGTAGGGTGTTCTGCATCAAGCGAACTGCCTCAACCAAGGAACGCCGCAGCTGCTCCTCTGGGCCTGTGGCTATCCAAAAGCCTGCAGTGTCACAGGAAGAGCAGGACTGTCTTAAATGGCAGTTAGAACGCACGCCCACTATCTCTGGGAGGCACGGTGACTTCAGGCAGGAGCTCCTGGATGGAATGCGAAGCCGAGGGTTACTCTGAGTTCAGGTCAGACTAGGGCAATGCGTCAGACTTCGACGCCATGAGGGACGTGCCACAACGGTGTTCGTGAACGTGTGCGAGTGCTGAGGAAATTAAGCTGCTCCCAAAGAGAGTGCAGTGCGTTTCCCTACTCTCGGCATACACAGAGGGGCTCTAAAGGGCTACGGGCCTGGATGTTGCTTAGCAGACCCAGGTGGGCCTGGGGGTACTCAGTGTTCCTGCCGGGAGCAGGGTGCCCACGCTAGCCTCCTAGGTGTCCAGAAAACTGTGCTGCCGTGGAAGTTACCCAGAGCAGAGGCCACCGCCTCATGGAAACTGCTGCACGCCTCCGCTTGTGCACGGCAAATCAGGGCCTTACTTCCAGGCATCTGTTCAGGCTGGGTGTGCCGTTAGCGACACCGCATGGTGAGATGCTGACTTTCTCCTCAGGCAGAGTGACTTCGGGTACGAGGTCCTCGAAGTACTCAAAGCACACTCTTTTCTCACGGAAGCTCACACAAGGGCCATGACAAAGTCGGACTCGCCATAAATGTTGTCCTGAGGCTGTTCGAGGACTCCGGAAATGTAGCTCTCCTCAAGGAACATACAGGGTGTTGCCCATCAATCGGCAGGCACAGAGGGCCTCCGAGGGTTCAAGCAACGGGTCTCGAAGTGGCTCAGCCGGCCCACGGGGGTGTGGAGGTAGTCAGTGAACTTGGAGCGAAAGTGATGCATACCGGAGAGGCCTAAGAGTCCTCAAAAGTGTACTTCCTTTCACATCAAGCATATAAGCGACTAAGAACTCATGGAAACAGCTGCCCGCTTCCCTTTCTGCACGGCTACTAGGGGCCAAACCTGGAGGCAAGTTTTCACGTTGAGATTCCCTATAGCGCTAGAGCTTGTCAGGCGGACCACAACCGCGGCCACGGAAGCACCTGGTTCAGACAGAACGGACGCATACTTTTCCGCAAAGCATTCTTACAGGGTTGACAGGCCTGTCAAGAGCAGGGAATGTCAGGTAGCTTCAAGGCAGCATGAATGCAGCCTTCAAAATGGGACAGCAAGGCTAGATCCAGCAGGAACCCGTTTCCATGGGCACACTCAGCATACACTCCTGTGGTTTCTACCAAGTCTAAAGAGACACAGGTTACCCTGTGTTTCCTCCCCTGAATCAACTTCTCGAAGTAGGGTGTTCTGCATCAAGCGAACTGCCTCAACCAAGGAACGCCGCAGCTGCTCCTCTGGGCCTGTGGCTATCCAAAAGCCTGCAGTGTCACAGGAAGAGCAGGACTGTCTTAAATGGCAGTTAGAACGCACGCCCACTATCTCTGGGAGGCACGGTGACTTCAGGCAGGAGCTCCTGGATGGAATGCGAAGCCGAGGGTTACTCTGAGTTCAGGTCAGACTAGGGCAATGCGTCAGACTTCGACGCCATGAGGGAAGTGCCACAACGGTGTTCGTGAACGTGTGCGAGTGCTGAGGAAATTAAGCTGCTCCCAAAGAGAGTGCAGTGCGTTTCCCTACTCTCGGCATACACAGAGGGGCTCTAAAGGGCTACGGGCCTGGATGTTGCTTAGCAGACCCAGGTGGGCCTGGGGGTACTCAGTGTTCCTGCCGGGAGCAGGGTGCCCACGCTAGCCTCCTAGGTGTCCAGAAAACTGTGCTGCCGTGGAAGTTACCCAGAGCAGAGGCCACCGCCTCATGGAAACTGCTGCACGCCTCCGCTTGTGCACGGCAAATCAGGGCCTTACTTCCAGGCATCTGTTCAGGCTGGGTGTGCCGTTAGCGACAACGCATGGTGAGATGCTGACTTTCTCCTCAGGCAGAGTGACTTCGGGTACGAGGTCCTCGAAGTACTCAAAGCACACTGTTTTCTCACGGAAGCTCACACAAGGGCCATGACAAAGTCGGACTCGCCATAAATGTTGTCCTGAGGCTGTTCGAAGACTGTGGAAATGTACCTCTCCTCAAGGAACGTACAGGGTGTTGCCCATCACGCGGCATGCACAGAGGGCCTCCGAGGGATCAACCAACGGGTCTCGAAGTGGCTCAGCAGGCCCACGGGGGTGTGGAGGTACTCAGTGAACTTGGAGGAAAGTGATACGTACCCGAGAGGCCTACAAGTCCTCAAAAGTGTACTTCCTTTCACATAAAGCATGTAAGCGACTAAGAACTGATGGAAACAGCTGCCTGCCTCCCTTTCTGCACGGCTACTAGTGACCTAACCTGGAGGCAAGTTTTCACGTTGAGATTCCCTTTAGCTCTAGAGCTTGTCAGGCAGACCACAACCGCGGCCACGGAAGCATCTGGCTCAGACAGAACAGACTCATACTTTTCAGCGAAGCATTCTTACAGGGTTGACAGGCCTGTCAAGAGCAGGGAATGTCAGGTAGCTTCAAGGCAGCATGAATGCAGCCTTCAAAATGGGACAGCAAGGCTAGTTCCAGCAGGCCCCCGTTTCCATGGGCACATGCAGCAAACACCCGTGTGGTTTCTACCAAGTCTAAAGAGACACAGGTTACCCTGTGTTTCCTCCCCTGAATCAACTTCTCGAAGTAGGGTGTTCTGCATCAAGCGAACTGCCTCAACCAAGGAACGCCGCAGCTGCTCCTCTGGGCCTGTGGCTATGCAAAAGCCTGCAGTGTCACAGGAAGAGCAGGACTGTCTTAAATGGCAGTTAGAACGCACGCCCACTATCTCTGGGAGGCACGGTGACTTCAGGCAGGAGCTTCTAGATGGAATGCGAAGCCGAGGGTTACTCTGAGTTCAGCTCAGACTAGGGCAATGCGTCAGACTTCGACGCCATGAGGGAAGTGCCACAACGGTGTTCCTGAACGTGTGCGAGTGGTGAGGAAATTAAGCTGCTCCCAAAGAGAGTGCAGTGCGTTTCCCTACGCTCGGCATACACAGAGGGGCTGTAAAGGGCTACGGGCCTGAATGTTACTTAGCAGACCCAGGTGGGCCTGGGGGTACTCAGTGTTCCTGCCGGGAGCAGGGTGCCCACGCTAGCCTCCTAGGTGTCCAGAAAACTGTGCTGCCGTGGAAGTTACCCAGAGCAGAGGCCACCGCCTCATGGAAACTGCTGCACGCCTCCGCTTCTGCACGGCAGGTCAGGGCCTTACTTCCAGGCATCTGTTCAGGCTGGGTGTGCCGTTAGCGACACCGCATGGTGAGATGCTGACTTTCTCCTCAGGCAGAGTGACTTCGGGTACGAGGTCCTCGAAGTACTCAAAGCACACTCTTTTCTCACGGAAGCTCACACAAGGGCCATGACAAAGTCGGACTCGCCATAAATGTTGTCCTGAGGCTGTTCGAGGACTCCGGAAATGTAGCTCTCCTCAAGGAACATACAGGGTGTTGCCCATCAATCGGCAGGCACAGAGGGCCTCCGAGGGTTCAAGCAACGGGTCTCGAAGTGGCTCAGCCGGCCCACGGGGGTGTGGAGGTAGTCAGTGAACTTGGAGCGAAAGTGATGCATACCGGAGAGGCCTAAGAGTCCTCAAAAGTGTACTTCCTTTCACATCAAGCATATAAGCGACTAAGAACTCATGGAAACAGCTGCCCGCTTCCCTTTCTGCACGGCTACTAGGGGCCAAACCTGGAGGCAAGTTTTCACGTTGAGATTCCCTATAGCGCTAGAGCTTGTCAGGCGGACCACAACCGCGGCCACGGAAGCACCTGGTTCAGACAGAACGGACGCCTACTTTTCCACAAAGCATTCTTACAGGGTTGACAGGCCTGTCAAGAGCAGGGAATGTCAGGTAGCTTCAAGGCAGCATGAATGCAGCCTTCAAAATGGGACAGCAAGGCTAGTTCCAGCAGGAACCCGTTTCCATGGGCACACTCAGCATACACTCCTGTGGTTTCTACCAAGTCTAAAGAGACACAGGTTACCCTGTGTTTCCTCCCCTGAATCAACTTCTCGAAGTAGGGTGTTCTGCATCAAGCGAACTGCCTCAACCAAGGAACGCCGCAGCTGCTCCTCTGGGCCTGTGGCTATCCAAAAGCCTGCAGTGTCACAGGAAGAGCAGGACTGTCTTAAATGGCAGTTAGAACGCACGCCCACTATCTCTGGGAGGCACGGTGACTTCAGGCAGGAGCTCCTGGATGGAATGTGAAGCCGAGGGTTACTCTGAGTTCAGGTCAGACTAGGGCAATGCGTCAGACTTCGACGCCATGAGGGACGTGCCACAACGGTGTTCGTGAACGTGTGCGAGTGCTGAGGAAATTAAGCTGCTCCCAAAGAGAGTGCAGTGCGTTTCCCTACTCTCGGCATACACAGAGGGGCTCTAAAGGGCTACGGGCCTGGATGTTGCTTAGCAGACCCAGGTGGGCCTGGGGGTACTCAGTGTTCCTGCCGGGAGCAGGGTGCCCACGCTAGCCTCCTAGGTGTCCAGAAAACTGTGCTGCCGTGGAAGTTACCCAGAGCAGAGGCCACCGCCTCATGGAAACTGCTGCACGCCTCCGCTTGTGCACGGCAAATCAGGGCCTTACTTCCAGGCATCTGTTCAGGCTGGGTGTGCCGTTAGCGACAACGCATGGTGAGATGCTGACTTTCTCCTCAGGCAGAGTGACTTCGGGTACGAGGTCCTCGAAGTACTCAAAGCACACTGTTTTCTCACGGAAGCTCACACAAGGGCCATGACAAAGTCGGACTCGCCATAAATGTTGTCCTGAGGCTGTTCGAAGACTGTGGAAATGTACCTCTCCTCAAGGAACGTACAGGGTGTTGCCCATCACGCGGCATGCACAGAGGGCCTCCGAGGGATCAACCAACGGGTCTCGAAGTGGCTCAGCAGGCCCACGGGTGTGTGGAGGTACTCAGTGAACTTGGAGGAAACTGATACGTACCCGAGAGGCCTACAAGTCCTCAAAAGTGTACTTCCTTTCACATAAAGCATGTAAGCGACTAAGAACTGATGGAAACAGCTGCCTGCCTCCCTTTCTGCACGGCTACTAGTGACCTAACCTGGAGGCAAGTTTTCACGTTGAGATTCCCTTTAGCTCTAGAGCTTGTCAGGCAGACCACAACCGCGGCCACGGAAGCATCTGGCTCAGACAGAACAGACTCATACTTTTCAGCGAAGCATTCTTACAGGGTTGACAGGCCTGTCAAGAGCAGGGAATGTCAGGTAGCTTCAAGGCAGCATGAATGCAGCCTTCAAAATGGGACAGCAAGGCTAGTTCCAGCAGGCCCCCGTTTCCATGGGCACATGCAGCAAACACCCGTGTGGTTTCTACCAAGTCTAAAGAGACACAGGTTACCCTGTGTTTCCTCCCCTGAATCAACTTCTCGAAGTAGGGTGTTCTGCATCAAGCGAACTGCCTCAACCAAGGAATGCCGCAGCTGCTCCTCTGGGCCTGTGGCTATCCAAAAGCCTGCAGTGTCACAGGAAGAGCAGGACTGTCTTAAATGGCAGTTAGAACGCACGCCCACTATCTCTGGGAGGCACGGTGACTTCAGGCAGGAGCTTCTAGATGGAATGCGAAGCCGAGGGTTACTCTGAGTTCAGCTCAGACTAGGGCAATGCGTCAGACTTCGACGCCATGAGGGAAGTGCCACAACGGTGTTCCTGAACGTGTGCGAGTGGTGAGGAAATTAAGCTGCTCCCAAAGAGAGTGCAGTGCGTTTCCCTACGCTCGGCATACACAGAGGGGCTGTAAAGGGCTACGGGCCTGAATGTTACTTAGCAGACCCAGGTGGGCCTGGGGGTACTCAGTGTTCCTGCCGGGAGCAGGGTGCCCACGCTAGCCTCCTAGGTGTCCAGAAAACTGTGCTGCCGTGGAAGTTACCCAGAGCAGAGGCCACCGCCTCATGGAAACTGCTGCACGCCTCCGCTTCTGCACGGCAGGTCAGGGCCTTACTTCCAGGCATCTGTTCAGGCTGGGTGTGCCGTTAGCGACAACGCATGGTGAGATGCTGACTTTCTCCTCAGGCAGAGTGACTTCGGGTACGAGGTCCTCGAAGTACTCAAAGCACACTCTTTTCTCACGGAAGCTCACACAAGGGCCATGACAAAGTCGGACTCGCCATAAATGTTGTCCTGAGGCTGTTCGAGGACTCCGGAAATGTAGCTCTCCTCAAGGAACATACAGGGTGTTGCCCATCAATCGGCAGGCACAGAGGGCCTCCGAGGGTTCAAGCAACGGGTCTCGAAGTGGCTCAGCCGGCCCACGGGGGTGTGGAGGTAGTCAGTGAACTTGGAGCGAAAGTGATGCATACCGGAGAGGCCTAAGAGTCCTCAAAAGTGTACTTCCTTTCACATCAAGCATATAAGCGACTAAGAACTCATGGAAACAGCTGCCCGCTTCCCTTTCTGCACGGCTACTAGGGGCCAAACCTGGAGGCAAGTTTTCACGTTGAGATTCCCTATAGCGCTAGAGCTTGTCAGGCGGACCACAACCGCGGCCACGGAAGCACCTGGTTCAGACAGAACGGACGCATACTTTTCCGCAAAGCATTCTTACAGGGTTGACAGGCCTGTCAAGAGCAGGGAATGTCAGGTAGCTTCAAGGCAGCATGAATGCAGCCTTCAAAATGGGACAGCAAGGCTAGTTCCAGCAGGAACCCGTTTCCATGGGCACACTCAGCATACACTCCTGTGGTTTCTACCAAGTCTAAAGAGACACAGGTTACCCTGTGTTTCCTCCCCTGAATCAACTTCTCGAAGTAGGGTGTTCTGCATCAAGCGAACTGCCTCAACCAAGGAACGCCGCAGCTGCTCCTCTGGGCCTGTGGCTATCCAAAAGCCTGCAGTGTCACAGGAAGAGCAGGACTGTCTTAAATGGCAGTTAGAACGCACGCCCACTATCTCTGGGAGGCACGGTGACTTCAGGCAGGAGCTCCTGGATGGAATGCGAAGCCGAGGGTTACTCTGAGTTCAGGTCAGACTAGGGCAATGCGTCAGACTTCGACGCCATGAGGGACGTGCCACAACGGTGTTCGTGAACGTGTGCGAGTGCTGAGGAAATTAAGCTGCTCCCAAAGAGAGTGCAGTGCGTTTCCCTACTCTCGGCATACACAGAGGGGCTCTAAAGGGCTACGGGCCTGGATGTTGCTTAGCAGACCCAGGTGGGCCTGGGGGTACTCAGTGTTCCTGCCGGGAGCAGGGTGCCCACGCTAGCCTCCTAGGTGTCCAGAAAACTGTGCTGCCGTGGAAGTTACCCAGAGCAGAGGCCACCGCCTCATGGAAACTGCTGCACGCCTCCGCTTGTGCACGGCAAATCAGGGCCTTACTTCCAGGCATCTGTTCAGGCTGGGTGTGCCGTTAGCGACACCGCATGGTGAGATGCTGACTTTCTCCTCAGGCAGAGTGACTTCGGGTACGAGGTCCTCGAAGTACTCAAAGCACACTGTTTTCTCACGGAAGCTCACACAAGGGCCATGACAAAGTCGGACTCGCCAGAAATGTTGTCCTGAGGCTGTTCGAAGACTGTGGAAATGTACCTCTCCTCAAGGAACGTACAGGGTGTTGCCCATCACGCGGCATGCACAGAGGGCCTCCGAGGGATCAACCAACGGGTCTCGAAGTGGCTCAGCAGGCCCACGGGGGTGTGGAGGTACTCAGTGAACTTGGAGGAAAGTGATACGTACCCGAGAGGCCTACAAGTCCTCAAAAGTGTACTTCCTTTCACATAAAGCATGTAAGCGACTAAGAACTGATGGAAACTGTTGCCTGCCTCCCTTTCTGCACGGCTACTAGTGACCTAACCTGGAGGCAAGTTTTCACGTTGAGATTCCCTTTAGCTCTAGAGCTTGTCAGGCAGACCACAACCGCGGCCACGGAAGCATCTGGCTCAGACAGAACAGACTCATACTTTTCAGCGAAGCATTCTTACAGGGTTGACAGGCCTGTCAAGAGCAGGGAATGTCAGGTAGCTTCAAGGCAGCATGAATGCAGCCTTCAAAATGGGACAGCAAGGCTAGTTCCAGCAGGCCCCCGTTTCCATGGGCACATGCAGCAAACACCCGTGTGGTTTCTACCAAGTCTAAAGAGACACAGGTTACCCTGTGTTTCCTCCCCTGAATCAACTTCTCGAAGTAGGGTGTTCTGCATCAAGCGAACTGCCTCAACCAAGGAACGCCGCAGCTGCTCCTCTGGGCCTGTGGCTATCCAAAAGCCTGCAGTGTCACAGGAAGAGCAGGACTGTCGTAAATGGCAGTTAGAACGCACGCCCACTATCTCTGGGAGGCACGGTGACTTCAGGCAGGAGCTTCTAGATGGAATGCGAAGCCGAGGGTTACTCTGAGTTCAGGTCAGACTAGGGCAATGCGTCAGACTTCGACGCCATGAGGGAAGTGCCACAACGGTGTTCCTGAACGTGTGCGAGTGGTGAGGAAATTAAGCTGCTCCCAAAGAGAGTGCAGTGCGTTTCCCTACGCTCGGCATACACAGAGGGGCTGTAAAGGGCTACGGGCCTGAATGTTACTTAGCAGACCCAGGTGGGCCTGGGGGTACTCAGTGTTCCTGCCGGGAGCAGGGTGCCCACGCTAGCCTCCTAGGTGTCCAGAAAACTGTGCTGCCGTGGAAGTTACCCAGAGCAGAGGCCACCGCCTCATGGAAACTGCTGCACGCCTCCGCTTCTGCACGGCAGGTCAGGGCCTTACTTCCAGGCATCTGTTCAGGCTGGGTGTGCCGTTAGCGACAACGCATGGTGAGATGCTGACTTTCTCCTCAGGCAGAGTGACTTCGGGTACGAGGTCCTCGAAGTACTCAAAGCACACTCTTTTCTCACGGAAGCTCACACAAGGGCCATGACAAAGTCGGACTCGCCATAAATGTTGTCCTGAGGCTGTTCGAGGACTCCGGAAATGTAGCTCTCCTCAAGGAACATACAGGGTGTTGCCCATCAATCGGCAGGCACAGAGGGCCTCCGAGGGTTCAAGCAACGGGTCTCGAAGTGGCTCAGCCGGCCCACGGGGGTGTGGAGGTAGTCAGTGAACTTGGAGCGAAAGTGATGCATACCGGAGAGGCCTAAGAGTCCTCAAAAGTGTACTTCCTTTCACATCAAGCATATAAGCGACTAAGAACTCATGGAAACAGCTGCCCGCTTCCCTTTCTGCACGGCTACTAGGGGCCAAACCTGGAGGCAAGTTTTCACGTTGAGATTCCCTATAGCGCTAGAGCTTGTCAGGCGGACCACAACCGCGGCCACGGAAGCACCTGGTTCAGACAGAACGGACGCATACTTTTCCGCAAAGCATTCTTACAGGGTTGACAGGCCTGTCAAGAGCAGGGAATGTCAGGTAGCTTCAAGGCAGCATGAATGCAGCCTTCAAAATGGGACAGCAAGGCTAGTTCCAGCAGGAACCCGTTTCCATGGGCACACTCAGCATACACTCCTGTGGTTTCTACCAAGTCTAAAGAGACACAGGTTACCCTGTGTTTCCTCCCCTGAATCAACTTCTCGAAGTAGGGTGTTCTGCATCAAGCGAACTGCCTCAACCAAGGAACGCCGCAGCTGCTCCTCTGGGCCTGTGGCTATCCAAAAGCCTGCAGTGTCACAGGAAGAGCAGGACTGTCTTAAATGGCAGTTAGAACGCACGCCCACTATCTCTGGGAGGCACGGTGACTTCAGGCAGGAGCTCCTGGATGGAATGCGAAGCCGAGGGTTACTCTGAGTTCAGGTCAGACTAGGGCAATGCGTCAGACTTCGACGCCATGAGGGACGTGCCACAACGGTGTTCGTGAACGTGTGCGAGTGCTGAGGAAATTAAGCTGCTCCCAAAGAGAGTGCAGTGCGTTTCCCTACGCTCGGCATACACAGAGGGGCTGTAAAGGGCTACGGGCCTGGATGTTGCTTAGCAGACCCAGGTGGGCCTGGGGGTACTCAGTGTTCCTGCCGGGAGCAGGGTGCCCACGCTAGCCTCCTAGGTGTCCAGAAAACTGTGCTGCCGTGGAAGTTACCCAGAGCAGAGGCCACCGCCTCATGGAAACTGCTGCACGCCTCCGCTTGTGCACGGCAAATCAGGGCCTTACTTCCAGGCATCTGTTCAGGCTGGGTGTGCCGTTAGCGACAACGCATGGTGAGATGCTGACTTTCTCCTCAGGCAGAGTGACTTCGGGTACGAGGTCCTCGAAGTACTCAAAGCACACTGTTTTCTCACGGAAGCTCACACAAGGGCCATGACAAAGTCGGACTCGCCAGAAATGTTGTCCTGAGGCTGTTCGAAGACTGTGGAAATGTACCTCTCCTCAAGGAACGTACAGGGTGTTGCCCATCACGCGGCATGCACAGAGGGCCTCCGAGGGATCAACCAACGGGTCTCGAAGTGGCTCAGCAGGCCCACGGGGGTGTGGAGGTACTCAGTGAACTTGGAGGAAAGTGATACGTACCCGAGAGGCCTACAAGTCCTCAAAAGTGTACTTCCTTTCACATAAAGCATGTAAGCGACTAAGAACTGATGGAAACAGCTGCCTGCCTCCCTTTCTGCACGGCTACTAGTGACCTAACCTGGAGGCAAGTTTTCACGTTGAGATTCCCTTTAGCTCTAGAGCTTGTCAGGCAGACCACAACCGCGGCCACGGAAGCATCTGGCTCAGACAGAACAGACTCATACTTTTCAGCGAAGCATTCTTACAGGGTTGACAGGCCTGTCAAGAGCAGGGAATGTCAGGTAGCTTCAAGGCAGCATGAATGCAGCCTTCAAAATGGGAAAGCAAGGCTAGTTCCAGCAGGCCCCCGTTTCCATGGGCACATGCAGCAAACACCCGTGTGGTTTCTACCAAGTCTAAAGAGACACAGGTTACCCTGTGTTTCCTCCCCTGAATCAACTTCTCGAAGTAGGGTGTTCTGCATCAAGCGAACTGCCTCAACCAAGGAACGCCGCAGCTGCTCCTCTGGGCCTGTGGCTATCCAAAAGCCTGCAGTGTCACAGGAAGAGCAGGACTGTCTTAAATGGCAGTTAGAACGCACGCCCACTATCTCTGGGAGGCACGGTGACTTCAGGCAGGAGCTCCTGGATGGAATGCGAAGCCGAGGGTTACTCTGAGTTCAGGTCAGACTAGGGCAATGCGTCAGACTTCGACGCCATGAGGGACGTGCCACAACGGTGTTCGTGAACGTGTGCGAGTGCTGAGGAAATTAAGCTGCTCCCAAAGAGAGTGCAGTGCGTTTCCCTACGCTCGGCATACACAGAGGGGCTGTAAAGGGCTACGGGCCTGGATGTTGCTTAGCAGACCCAGGTGGGCCTGGGGGTACTCAGTGTTCCTGCCGGGAGCAGGGTGCCCACGCTAGCCTCCTAGGTGTCCAGAAAACTGTGCTGCCGTGGAAGTTACCCAGAGCAGAGGCCACCGCCTCATGGAAACTGCTGCACGCCTCCGCTTGTGCACGGCAAATCAGGGCCTTACTTCCAGGCATCTGTTCAGGCTGGGTGTGCCGTTAGCGACAACGCATGGTGAGATGCTGACTTTCTCCTCAGGCAGAGTGACTTCGGGTACGAGGTCCTCGAAGTACTCAAAGCACACTGTTTTCTCACGGAAGCTCACACAAGGGCCATGACAAAGTCGGACTCGCCATAAATGTTGTCCTGAGGCTGTTCGAAGACTGTGGAAATGTACCTCTCCTCAAGGAACGTACAGGGTGTTGCCCATCACGCGGCATGCACAGAGGGCCTCCGAGGGATCAACCAACGGGTCTCGAAGTGGCTCAGCAGGCCCACGGGGGTGTGGAGGTACTCAGTGAACTTGGAGGAAAGTGATACGTACCCGAGAGGCCTACAAGTCCTCAAAAGTGTACTTCCTTTCACATAAAGCATGTAAGCGACTAAGAACTGATGGAAACAGCTGCCTGCCTCCCTTTCTGCACGTCTACTAATGACCTAACCTGGAGGCAAGTTTTCACGTTGAGATTCCCTTTAGCTCTAGAGCTTGTCAGGCAGACCACAACCGCGGCCACGGAAGCATCTGGCTCAGACAGAACAGACTCATACTTTTCAGCGAAGCATTCTTACAGGGTTGACAGGCCTGTCAAGAGCAGGGAATGTCAGGTAGCTTCAAGGCAGCATGAATGCAGCCTTCAAAATGGGACAGCAAGGCTAGTTCCAGCAGGAACCCGTTTCCATGGGCACATGCAGCAAACACCCGTGTGGTTTCTACCAAGTCTAAAGAGACACAGGTTACCCTGTGTTTCCTCCCCTGAATCAACTTCTCGAAGTAGGGTGTTCTGCATCAAGCGAACTGCCTCAACCAAGGAACGCCGCAGCTGCTCCTCTGGGCCTGTGGCTATCCAAAAGCCTGCAGTGTCACAGGAAGAGCAGGACTGTCTTAAATGGCAGTTAGAACGCACGCCCACTATCTCTGGGAGGCACGGTGACTTCAGGCAGGAGCTCCTGGATGGAATGCGAAGCCGAGGGTTACTCTGAGTTCAGGTCAGACTAGGGCAATGCGTCAGACTTCGACGCCATGAGGGACGTGCCACAACGGTGTTCGTGAACGTGTGCGAGTGCTGAGGAAATTAAGCTGCTCCCAAAGAGAGTGCAGTGCGTTTCCCTACGCTCGGCATACACAGAGGGGCTCTAAAGGGCTACGGGCCTGGATGTTGCTTAGCAGACCCAGGTGGGCCTGGGGGTACTCAGTGTTCCTGCCGGGAGCAGGGTGCCCACGCTAGCCTCCTAGGTGTCCAGAAAACTGTGCTGCCGTGGAAGTTACCCAGAGCAGAGGCCACCGCCTCATGGAAACTGCTGCACGCCTCCGCTTGTGCACGGCAAATCAGGGCCTTACTTCCAGGCATCTGTTCAGGCTGGGTGTGCCGTTAGCGACAACGCATGGTGAGATGCTGACTTTCTCCTCAGGCAGAGTGACTTCGGGTAGGAGGTCCTCGAAGTACTCAAAGCACACTCTTTTCTCACGGAAGCTCACACAAGGGCCATGACAAAGTCGGACTCGCCAGAAATGTTGTCCTGAGGCTGTTCGAAGACTGTGGAAATGTACCTCTCCTCAAGGAACGTACAGGGTGTTGCCCATCACGCGGCATGCACAGAGGGCCTCCGAGGGATCAACCAACGGGTCTCGAAGTGGCTCAGCAGGCCCACGGGGGTGTGGAGGTACTCAGTGAACTTGGAGGAAAGTGATACGTACCCGAGAGGCCTACAAGTCCTCAAAAGTGTACTTCCTTTCACATAAAGCATGTAAGCGACTAAGAACTGATGGAAACAGCTGCCTGCCTCCCTTTCTGCACGGCTACTAGTGACCTAACCTGGAGGCAAGTTTTCACGTTGAGATTCCCTTTAGCTCTAGAGCTTGTCAGGCAGACCACAACCGCGGCCACGGAAGCATCTGGCTCAGACAGAACAGACTCATACTTTTCAGCGAAGCATTCTTACAGGGTTGACAGGCCTGTCAAGAGCAGGGAATGTCAGGTAGCTTCAAGGCAGCATGAATGCAGCCTTCAAAATGGGACAGCAAGGGTAGTTCCAGCAGGAACCCGTTTCCATGGGCACATGCAGCAAACACCCGTGTGGTTTCTACCAAGTCTAAAGAGACACAGGTTACCCTGTGTTTCCTCCCCTGAATCAACTTCTCGAAGTAGGGTGTTCTGCATCAAGCGAACTGCCTCAACCAAGGAACGCCGCAGCTGCTCCTCTGGGCCTGTGGCTATCCAAAAGCCTGCAGTGTCACAGGAAGAGCAGGACTGTCTTAAATGGCAGTTAGAACGCACGCCCACTATCTCTGGGAGGCACGGTGACTTCAGGCAGGAGCTCCTGGATGGAATGCGAAGCCGAGGGTTACTCTGAGTTCAGGTCAGACTAGGGCAATGCGTCAGACTTCGACGCCATGAGGGACGTGCCACAACGGTGTTCGTGAACGTGTGCGAGTGCTGAGGAAATTAAGCTGCTCCCAAAGAGAGTGCAGTGCGTTTCCCTACGCTCGGCATACACAGAGGGGCTCTAAAGGGCTACGGGCCTGGATGTTGCTTAGCAGACCCAGGTGGGCCTGGGGGTACTCAGTGTTCCTGCCGGGAGCAGGGTGCCCACGCTAGCCTCCTAGGTGTCCAGAAAACTGTGCTGCCGTGGAAGTTACCCAGAGCAGAGGCCACCGCCTCATGGAAACTGCTGCACGCCTCCGCTTGTGCACGGCAAATCAGGGCCTTACTTCCAGGCATCTGTTCAGGCTGGGTGTGCCGTTAGCGACAACGCATGGTGAGATGCTGACTTTCTCCTCAGGCAGAGTGACTTCGGGTAGGAGGTCCTCGAAGTACTCAAAGCACACTCTTTTCTCACGGAAGCTCACACAAGGGCCATGACAAAGTCGGACTCGCCATAAATGTTGTCCTGAGGCTGTTCGAAGACTGTGGAAATGTACCTCTCCTCAAGGAACGTACAGGGTGTTGCCCATCACGCGGCATGCACAGAGGGCCTCCGAGGGATCAACCAACGGGTCTCGAAGTGGCTCAGCAGGCCCACGGGGGTGTGGAGGTACTCAGTGAACTTGGAGGAAAGTGATACGTACCCGAGAGGCCTACAAGTCCTCAAAAGTGTACTTCCTTTCACATAAAGCATGTAAGCGACTAAGAACTGATGGAAACAGCTGCCTGCCTCCCTTTCTGCACGGCTACTAGTGACCTAACCTGGAGGCAAGTTTTCACGTTGAGATTCCCTTTAGCTCTAGAGCTTGTCAGGCAGACCACAACCGCGGCCACGGAAGCATCTGGCTCAGACAGAACAGACTCATACTTTTCAGCGAAGCATTCTTACAGGGTTGACAGGCCTGTCAAGAGCAGGGAATGTCAGGTAGCTTCAAGGCAGCATGAATGCAGCCTTCAAAATGGGACAGCAAGGGTAGTTCCAGCAGGCCCCCGTTTCCATGGGCACATGCAGCAAACACCCGTGTGGTTTCTACCAAGTCTAAAGAGACACAGGTTACCCTGTGTTTCCTCCCCTGAATCAACTTCTCGAAGTAGGGTGTTCTGCATCAAGCGAACTGCCTCAACCAAGGAACGCCGCAGCTGCTCCTCTGGGCCTGTGGCTATCCAAAAGCCTGCAGTGTCACAGGAAGAGCAGGACTGTCTTAAATGGCAGTTAGAACGCACGCCCACTATCTCTGGGAGGCACGGTGACTTCAGGCAGGAGCTCCTGGATGGAATGCGAAGCCGAGGGTTACTCTGAGTTCAGCTCAGACTAGGGCAATGCGTCAGACTTCGACGCCATGAGGGACGTGCCACAACGGTGTTCGTGAACGTGTGCGAGTGCTGAGGAAATTAAGCTGCTCCCAAAGAGAGTGCAGTGCGTTTCCCTACGCTCGGCATACACAGAGGGGCTGTAAAGGGCTACGGGCCTGGATGTTGCTTAGCAGACCCAGGTGGGCCTGGGGGTACTCAGTGTTCCTGCCGGGAGCAGGGTGCCCACGCTAGCCTCCTAGGTGTCCAGAAAACTGTGCTGCCGTGGAAGTTACCCAGAGCAGAGGCCACCGCCTCATGGAAACTGCTGCACGCCTCCGCTTCTGCACGGCAAATCAGGGCCTTACTTCCAGGCATCTGTTCAGGCTGGGTGTGCCGTTAGCGACAACGCATGGTGAGATGCTGACTTTCTCCTCAGGCAGAGTGACTTCGGGTACGAGGTCCTCGAAGTACTCAAAGCACACTCTTTTCTCACGGAAGCTCACACAAGGGCCATGACAAAGTCGGACTCGCCATAAATGTTGTCCTGAGGCTGTTCGAAGACTGTGGAAATGTACCTCTCCTCAAGGAACGTACAGGGTGTTGCCCATCACGCGGCATGCACAGAGGGCCTCCGAGGGATCAACCAACGGGTCTCGAAGTGGCTCAGCAGGCCCACGGGGGTGTGGAGGTACTCAGTGAACTTGGAGGAAAGTGATACGTACCCGAGAGGCCTACAAGTCCTCAAAAGTGTACTTCCTTTCACATAAAGCATGTAAGCGACTAAGAACTGATGGAAACAGCTGCCTGCCTCCCTTTCTGCACGGCTACTAGTGACCTAACCTGGAGGCAAGTTTTCACGTTGAGATTCCCTTTAGCTCTAGAGCTTGTCAGGCAGACCACAACCGCGGCCACGGAAGCATCTGGCTCAGACAGAACAGACTCATACTTTTCAGCGAAGCATTCTTACAGGGTTGACAGGCCTGTCAAGAGCAGGGAATGTCAGGTAGCTTCAAGGCAGCATGAATGCAGCCTTCAAAATGGGACAGCAAGGCTAGTTCCAGCAGGCCCCCGTTTCCATGGGCACATGCAGCAAACACCCGTGTGGTTTCTACCAAGTCTAAAGAGACACAGGTTACCCTGTGTTTCCTCCCCTGAATCAACTTCTCGAAGTAGGGTGTTCTGCATCAAGCGAACTGCCTCAACCAAGGAACGCCGCAGCTGCTCCTCTGGGCCTGTGTTTATCCAAAAGCCTGCAGTGTCACAGGAAGAGCAGGACTGTCTTAAATGGCAGTTAGAACGCACGCCCACTATCTCTGGGAGGCACGGTGACTTCAGGCAGGAGCTTCTAGATGGAATGCGAAGCCGAGGGTTACTCTGAGTTCAGCTCAGACTAGGGCAATGCGTCAGACTTCGACGCCATGAGGGAAGTGCCACAACGGTGTTCCTGAACGTGTGCGAGTGGTGAGGAAATTAAGCTGCTCCCAAAGAGAGTGCAGTGCGTTTCCCTACGCTCGGCATACACAGAGGGGCTGTAAAGGGCTACGGGCCTGAATGTTACTTAGCAGACCCAGGTGGGCCTGGGGGTACTCAGTGTTCCTGCCGGGAGCAGGGTGCCCACGCTAGCCTCCTAGGTGTCCAGAAAACTGTGCTGCCGTGGAAGTTACCCAGAGCAGAGGCCACCGCCTCATGGAAACTGCTGCACGCCTCCGCTTCTGCACGGCAGGTCAGGGCCTTACTTCCAGGCATCTGTTCAGGCTGGGTGTGCCGTTAGCGACACCGCATGGTGAGATGCTGACTTTCTCCTCAGGCAGAGTGACTTCGGGTACGAGGTCCTCGAAGTACTCAAAGCACACTCTTTTCTCACGGAAGCTCACACAAGGGCCATGACAAAGTCGGACTCGCCATAAATGTTGTCCTGAGGCTGTTCGAGGACTCCGGAAATGTAGCTCTCCTCAAGGAACATACAGGGTGTTGCCCATCAATCGGCAGGCACAGAGGGCCTCCGAGGGTTCAAGCAACGGGTCTCGAAGTGGCTCAGCCGGCCCACGGGGGTGTGGAGGTAGTCAGTGAACTTGGAGCGAAAGTGATGCATACCGGAGAGGCCTACGAGTCCTCAAAAGTGTACTTCCTTTCACATCAAGCATATAAGCGACTAAGAACTCATGGAAACAGCTGCCCGCTTCCCTTTCTGCACGGCTACTAGGGACCTAACCTGGAGGCAAGTTTTCACGTTGAGATTCCCTATAGCGCTAGAGCTTGTCAGGCGGACCACAACCGCGGCCACGGAAGCACCTGGTTCAGACAGAACGGATGCATACTTTTCCGCAAAGCATTCTTACAGGGTTGACGGGCCTGTCAAGAGCAGGGAATGTCAGGTAGCTTCAAGGCAGCATGAATGCAGCCTTCAAAATGGGACAGCAAGGCTAGTTCCAGCAGGAACCCGTTTCCATGGGCACATGCAGCAAACACCCGTGTGGTTTCTACCAAGTCTAAAGAGACACAGGTTACCCTGTGTTTCCTCCCCTGAATCAACTTCTCGAAGTAGGGTGTTCTGCATCAAGCGAACTGCCTCAACCAAGGAACGCCGCAGCTGCTCCTCTGGGCCTGTGGCTATCCAAAAGCCTGCAGTGTCACAGGAAGAGCATGACTGTCTTAAATGGCAGTTAGAACGCACGCCCACTATCTCTGGGAGGCACGGTGACTTCAGGCAGGAGCTCCTAGATGGAATGCGAAGCCGAGGGTTACTCTGAGTTCAGGTCAGACTAGGGCAATGCGTCAGACTTCGACGCCATGAGGGACGTGCCACAACGGTGTTCGTGAACGTGTGCGAGTGCTGAGGAAATTAAGCTGCTCCCAAAGAGAGTGCAGTGCGTTTCCCTACGCTCGGCATACACAGAGGGGCTCTAAAGGGCTACGGGCCTGGATGTTGCTTAGCAGACCCAGGTGGGCCTGGGGGTACTCAGTGTTCCTGCCGGGAGCAGGGTGCCCACGCTAGCCTCCTAGGTGTCCAGAAAACTGTGCTGCCGTGGAAGTTACCCAGAGCAGAGGCCACCGCCTCATGGAAACTGCTGCACGCCTCCGCTTCTGCACGGCAGGTCAGGGCCTTACTCCCAGGCATCTGTTCAGGCTGGGTGTGCCGTTAGCGACACCGCATGGTGAGATGCTGACTTTCTCCTCAGGCAGAGTGACTTCGGGTAGGAGGTCCTCGAACTACTCAAAGCACACTCTTTTCTCACGGAAGCTCACACAAGGGCCATGACAAAGTCGGACTCTCCAGAAATGTTGTCCTGAGGCTGTTCGAAGACTGTGGAAATGTACCTCTCCTCAAGGAACGTACAGGGTGTTGCCCATCACGCGGCATGCACAGAGGGCCTCCGAGGGATCAACCAACGGGTCTCGAAGTGGCTCAGCAGGCCCACGGGGGTGTGGAGGTACTCAGTGAACTTGGAGGAAAGTGATGCGTACCCGAGAGGCCTACAAGTCCTCAAAAGTGTATTTCCTTTCACATAAAGCATGTAAGCGACTAAGAACTGATGGAAACAGCTGCCTGCCTCCCTTTCTGCACGGCTACTAGTGACCTAACCTGGAGGCAAGTTTTCACGTTGAGATTCCCTTTAGCTCTAGAGCTTGTCAGGCAGACCACAACCGCGGCCACGGAAGCATCTGGCTCAGACAGAACAGACTCATACTTTTCAGCGAAGCATTCTTACAGGGTTGACAGGCCTGTCAAGAGCAGGGAATGTCAGGTAGCTTCAAGGCAGCATGAA
This sequence comes from Pseudorca crassidens, assembly GCF_039906515.1. Taxonomy (NCBI): domain Eukaryota; kingdom Metazoa; phylum Chordata; class Mammalia; order Artiodactyla; family Delphinidae; genus Pseudorca; species Pseudorca crassidens. The sequence continues at coordinate 51,387,728 of NC_090312.1, forward strand.
TGCAGCCTTCAAAATGGGAAAGCAAGGCTAGTTCCAGCAGGCCCCCGTTTCCATGGGCACATGCAGCAAACACCCGTGTGGTTTCTACCAAGTCTAAAGAGACACAGGTTACCCTGTGTTTCCTCCCCTGAATCAACTTCTCGAAGTAGGGTGTTCTGCATCAAGCGAACTGCCTCAACCAAGGAACGCCGCAGCTGCTCCTCTGGGCCTGTGGCTATCCAAAAGCCTGCAGTGTCACAGGAAGAGCAGGACTGTCTTAAATGGCAGTTAGAACGCACGCCCACTATCTCTGGGAGGCACGGTGACTTCAGGCAGGAGCTCCTGGATGGAATGCGAAGCCGAGGGTTACTCTGAGTTCAGGTCAGACTAGGGCAATGCGTCAGACTTCGACGCCATGAGGGACGTGCCACAACGGTGTTCGTGAACGTGTGCGAGTGCTGAGGAAATTAAGCTGCTCCCAAAGAGAGTGCAGTGCGTTTCCCTACGCTCGGCATACACAGAGGGGCTCTAAAGGGCTACGGGCCTGGATGTTGCTTAGCAGACCCAGGTGGGCCTGGGGGTACTCAGTGTTCCTGCCGGGAGCAGGGTGCCCACGCTAGCCTCCTAGGTGTCCAGAAAACTGTGCTGCCGTGGAAGTTACCCAGAGCAGAGGCCACCGCCTCATGGAAACTGCTGCACGCCTCCGCTTGTGCACGGCAAATCAGGGCCTTACTTCCAGGCATCTGTTCAGGCTGGGTGTGCCGTTAGCGACAACGCATGGTGAGATGCTGACTTTCTCCTCAGGCAGAGTGACTTCGGGTACGAGGTCCTCGAAGTACTAAAAGCACACTGTTTTCTCACGGAAGCTCACACAAGGGCCATGACAAAGTCGGACTCGCCAGAAATGTTGTCCTGAGGCTGTTCGAAGACTGTGGAAATGTACCTCTCCTCAAGGAACGTACAGGGTGTTGCCCATCACGCGGCATGCACAGAGGGCCTCCGAGGGATCAACCAACGGGTCTCGAAGTGGCTCAGCAGGCCCACGGGGGTGTGGAGGTACTCAGTGAACTTGGAGGAAAGTGATACGTACCCGAGAGGCCTACAAGTCCTCAAAAGTGTACTTCCTTTCACATCAAGCATGTAAGCGACTAAGAACTGATGGAAACAGCTGCCTGCCTCCCTTTCTGCACGGCTACTAGTGACCTAACCTGGAGGCAAGTTTTCACGTTGAGATTCCCTTTAGCTCTAGAGCTTGTCAGGCAGACCACAACCGCGGCCACGGAAGCATCTGGCTCAGACAGAACAGACTCATACTTTTCAGCGAAGCATTCTTACAGGGTTGACAGGCCTGTCAAGAGCAGGGAATGTCAGGTAGCTTCAAGGCAGCATGAATGCAGCCTTCAAAATGGGACAGCAAGGCTAGTTCCAGCAGGAACCCGTTTCCATGGGCACATGCAGCAAACACCCGTGTGGTTTCTACCAAGTCTAAAGAGACACAGGTTACCCTGTGTTTCCTCCCCTGAATCAACTTCTCGAAGTAGGGTGTTCTGCATCAAGCGAACTGCCTCAACCAAGGAACGCCGCAGCTGCTCCTCTGGGCCTGTGGCTATCCAAAAGCCTGCAGTGTCACAGGAAGAGCAGGACTGTCTTAAATGGCAGTTAGAACGCACGCCCACTATCTCTGGGAGGCACGGTGACTTCAGGCAGGAGCTCCTGGATGGAATGCGAAGCCGAGGGTTACTCTGAGTTCAGGTCAGACTAGGGCAATGCGTCAGACTTCGACGCCATGAGGGACGTGCCACAACGGTGTTCGTGAACGTGTGCGAGTGCTGAGGAAATTAAGCTGCTCCCAAAGAGAGTGCAGTGCGTTTCCCTACGCTCGGCATACACAGAGGGGCTCTAAAGGGCTACGGGCCTGGATGTTGCTTAGCAGACCCAGGTGGGCCTGGGGGTACTCAGTGTTCCTGCCGGGAGCAGGGTGCCCACGCTAGCCTCCTAGGTGTCCAGAAAACTGTGCTGCCGTGGAAGTTACCCAGAGCAGAGGCCACCGCCTCATGGAAACTGCTGCACGCCTCCGCTTGTGCACAGCAAATCAGGGCCTTACTTCCAGGCATCTGTTCAGGCTGGGTGTGCCGTTAGCGACAACGCATGGTGAGATGCTGACTTTCTCCTCAGGCAGAGTGACTTCGGGTAGGAGGTCCTCGAAGTACTCAAAGCACACTCTTTTCTCACGGAAGCTCACACAAGGGCCATGACAAAGTCGGACTCGCCATAAATGTTGTCCTGAGGCTGTTCGAAGACTGTGGAAATGTACCTCTCCTCAAGGAACGTACAGGGTGTTGCCCATCACGCGGCATGCACAGAGGGCCTCCGAGGGATCAACCAACGGGTCTCGAAGTGGCTCAGCAGGCCCACGGGGGTGTGGAGGTACTCAGTGAACTTGGAGGAAAGTGATACGTACCCGAGAGGCCTACAAGTCCTCAAAAGTGTACTTCCTTTCACATAAAGCATGTAAGCGACTAAGAACTGATGGAAACAGCTGCCTGCCTCCCTTTCTGCACGGCTACTAGTGACCTAACCTGGAGGCAAGTTTTCACGTTGAGATTCCCTTTAGCTCTAGAGCTTGTCAGGCAGACCACAACCGCGGCCACGGAAGCATCTGGCTCAGACAGAACAGACTCATACTTTTCAGCAAAGCATTCTTACAGGGTTGACAGGCCTGTCAAGAGCAGGGAATGTCAGGTAGCTTCAAGGCAGCATGAATGCAGCCTTCAAAATGGGAAAGCAAGGCTAGTTCCAGCAGGCCCCCGTTTCCATGGGCACATGCAGCAAACACCCGTGTGGTTTCTACCAAGTCTAAAGAGACACAGGTTACCCTGTGTTTCCTCCCCTGAATCAACTTCTCGAAGTAGGGTGTTCTGCATCAAGCGAACTGCCTCAACCAAGGAACGCCGCAGCTGCTCCTCTGGGCCTGTGGCTATCCAAAAGCCTGCAGTGTCACAGGAAGAGCAGGACTGTCTTAAATGGCAGTTAGAACGCACGCCCACTATCTCTGGGAGGCACGGTGACTTCAGGCAGGAGCTCCTGGATGGAATGCGAAGCCGAGGGTTACTCTGAGTTCAGGTCAGACTAGGGCAATGCGTCAGACTTCGACGCCATGAGGGACGTGCCACAACGGTGTTCGTGAACGTGTGCGAGTGCTGAGGAAATTAAGCTGCTCCCAAAGAGAGTGCAGTGCGTTTCCCTACGCTCGGCATACACAGAGGCGCTGTAAAGGGCTACGGGCCTGGATGTTGCTTAGCAGACCCAGGTGGGCCTGGGGGTACTCAGTGTTCCTGCCGGGAGCAGGGTGCCCACGCTAGCCTCCTAGGTGTCCAGAAAACTGTGCTGCCGTGGAAGTTACCCAGAGCAGAGGCCACCGCCTCATGGAAACTGCTGCACGCCTCCGCTTGTGCACGGCAAATCAGGGCCTTACTTCCAGGCATCTGTTCAGGCTGGGTGTGCCGTTAGCGACAACGCATGGTGAGATGCTGACTTTCTCCTCAGGCAGAGTGACTTCGGGTACGAGGTCCTCGAAGTACTAAAAGCACACTGTTTTCTCACGGAAGCTCACACAAGGGCCATGACAAAGTCGGACTCGCCAGAAATGTTGTCCTGAGGCTGTTCGAAGACTGTGGAAATGTACCTCTCCTCAAGGAACGTACAGGGTGTTGCCCATCACGCGGCATGCACAGAGGGCCTCCGAGGGATCAACCAACGGGTCTCGAAGTGGCTCAGCAGGCCCACGGGGGTGTGGAGGTACTCAGTGAACTTGGAGGAAAGTGATACGTACCCGAGAGGCCTACAAGTCCTCAAAAGTGTACTTCCTTTCACATCAAGCATGTAAGCGACTAAGAACTGATGGAAACAGCTGCCTGCCTCCCTTTCTGCACGGCTACTAGTGACCTAACCTGGAGGCAAGTTTTCACGTTGAGATTCCCTTTAGCTCTAGAGCTTGTCAGGCAGACCACAACCGCGGCCACGGAAGCATCTGGCTCAGACAGAACAGACTCATACTTTTCAGCGAAGCATTCTTACAGGGTTGACAGGCCTGTCAAGAGCAGGGAATGTCAGGTAGCTTCAAGGCAGCATGAATGCAGCCTTCAAAATGGGACAGCAAGGCTAGTTCCAGCAGGAACCCGTTTCCATGGGCACATGCAGCAAACACCCGTGTGGTTTCTACCAAGTCTAAAGAGACACAGGTTACCCTGTGTTTCCTCCCCTGAATCAACTTCTCGAAGTAGGGTGTTCTGCATCAAGCGAACTGCCTCAACCAAGGAACGCCGCAGCTGCTCCTCTGGGCCTGTGGCTATCCAAAAGCCTGCAGTGTCACAGGAAGAGCAGGACTGTCTTAAATGGCAGTTAGAACGCACGCCCACTATCTCTGGGAGGCACGGTGACTTCAGGCAGGAGCTCCTGGATGGAATGCGAAGCCGAGGGTTACTCTGAGTTCAGGTCAGACTAGGGCAATGCGTCAGACTTCGACGCCATGAGGGACGTGCCACAACGGTGTTCGTGAACGTGTGCGAGTGCTGAGGAAATTAAGCTGCTCCCAAAGAGAGTGCAGTGCGTTTCCCTACGCTCGGCATACACAGAGGGGCTGTAAAGGGCTACGGGCCTGGATGTTGCTTAGCAGACCCAGGTGGGCCTGGGGGTACTCAGTGTTCCTGCCGGGAGCAGGGTGCCCACGCTAGCCTCCTAGGTGTCCAGAAAACTGTGCTGCCGTGGAAGTTACCCAGAGCAGAGGCCACCGCCTCATGGAAACTGCTGCACGCCTCCGCTTGTGCACGGCAAATCAGGGCCTTACTTCCAGGCATCTGTTCAGGCTGGGTGTGCCGTTAGCGACAACGCATGGTGAGATGCTGACTTTCTCCTCAGGCAGAGTGACTTCGGGTACGAGGTCCTCGAAGTACTAAAAGCACACTGTTTTCTCACGGAAGCTCACACAAGGGCCATGACAAAGTCGGACTCGCCATAAATGTTGTCCTGAGGCTGTTCGAAGACTGTGGAAATGTACCTCTCCTCAAGGAACGTACAGGGTGTTGCCCATCACGCGGCATGCACAGAGGGCCTCCGAGGGATCAACCAACGGGTCTCGAAGTGGCTCAGCAGGCCCACGGGGGTGTGGAGGTACTCAGTGAACTTGGAGGAAAGTGATACGTACCCGAGAGGCCTACAAGTCCTCAAAAGTGTACTTCCTTTCACATCAAGCATGTAAGCGACTAAGAACTGATGGAAACAGCTGCCCGCTTCCCTTTCTGCACGGCTACTAGTGACCTAACCTGGAGGCAAGTTTTCACGTTGAGATTCCCTTTAGCTCTAGAGCTTGTCAGGCAGACCACAACCGCGGCCACGGAAGCATCTGGCTCAGACAGAACAGACTCATACTTTTCAGCGAAGCATTCTTACAGGGTTGACAGGCCTGTCAAGAGCAGGGAATGTCAGGTAGCTTCAAGGCAGCATGAATGCAGCCTTCAAAATGGGACAGCAAGGCTAGTTCCAGCAGGAACCCGTTTCCATGGGCACATGCAGCAAACACCCGTGTGGTTTCTACCAAGTCTAAAGAGACACAGGTTACCCTGTGTTTCCTCCCCTGAATCAACTTCTCGAAGTAGGGTGTTCTGCATCAAGCGAACTGCCTCAACCAAGGAACGCCGCAGCTGCTCCTCTGGGCCTGTGGCTATCCAAAAGCCTGCAGTGTCACAGGAAGAGCAGGACTGTCTTAAATGGCAGTTAGAACGCACGCCCACTATCTCTGGGAGGCACGGTGACTTCAGGCAGGAGCTCCTGGATGGAATGCGAAGCCGAGGGTTACTCTGAGTTCAGGTCAGACTAGGGCAATGCGTCAGACTTCGACGCCATGAGGGACGTGCCACAACGGTGTTCGTGAACGTGTGCGAGTGCTGAGGAAATTAAGCTGCTCCCAAAGAGAGTGCAGTGCGTTTCCCTACGCTCGGCATACACAGAGGGGCTCTAAAGGGCTACGGGCCTGGATGTTGCTTAGCAGACCCAGGTGGGCCTGGGGGTACTCAGTGTTCCTGCCGGGAGCAGGGTGCCCACGCTAGCCTCCTAGGTGTCCAGAAAACTGTGCTGCCGTGGAAGTTACCCAGAGCAGAGGCCACCGCCTCATGGAAACTGCTGCACGCCTCCGCTTGTGCACAGCAAATCAGGGCCTTACTTCCAGGCATCTGTTCAGGCTGGGTGTGCCGTTAGCGACAACGCATGGTGAGATGCTGACTTTCTCCTCAGGCAGAGTGACTTCGGGTAGGAGGTCCTCGAAGTACTCAAAGCACACTCTTTTCTCACGGAAGCTCACACAAGGGCCATGACAAAGTCGGACTCGCCAGAAATGTTGTCCTGAGGCTGTTCGAAGACTGTGGAAATGTACCTCTCCTCAAGGAACGTACAGGGTGTTGCCCATCACGCGGCATGCACAGAGGGCCTCCGAGGGATCAACCAACGGGTCTCGAAGTGGCTCAGCAGGCCCACGGGGGTGTGGAGGTACTCAGTGAACTTGGAGGAAAGTGATACGTACCCGAGAGGCCTACAAGTCCTCAAAAGTGTACTTCCTTTCACATAAAGCATGTAAGCGACTAAGAACTGATGGAAACAGCTGCCTGCCTCCCTTTCTGCACGGCTACTAGTGACCTAACCTGGAGGCAAGTTTTCACGTTGAGATTCCCTTTAGCTCTAGAGCTTGTCAGGCAGACCACAACCGCGGCCACGGAAGCATCTGGCTCAGACAGAACAGACTCATACTTTTCAGCGAAGCATTCTTACAGGGTTGACAGGCCTGTCAAGAGCAGGGAATGTCAGGTAGCTTCAAGGCAGCATGAATGCAGCCTTCAAAATGGGAAAGCAAGGCTAGTTCCAGCAGGCCCCCGTTTCCATGGGCACATGCAGCAAACACCCGTGTGGTTTCTACCAAGTCTAAAGAGACACAGGTTACCCTGTGTTTCCTCCCCTGAATCAACTTCTCGAAGTAGGGTGTTCTGCATCAAGCGAACTGCCTCAACCAAGGAACGCCGCAGCTGCTCCTCTGGGCCTGTGGCTATCCAAAAGCCTGCAGTGTCACAGGAAGAGCAGGACTGTCTTAAATGGCAGTTAGAACGCACGCCCACTATCTCTGGGAGGCACGGTGACTTCAGGCAGGAGCTCCTGGATGGAATGCGAAGCCGAGGGTTACTCTGAGTTCAGGTCAGACTAGGGCAATGCGTCAGACTTCGACGCCATGAGGGACGTGCCACAACGGTGTTCGTGAACGTGTGCGAGTGCTGAGGAAATTAAGCTGCTCCCAAAGAGAGTGCAGTGCGTTTCCCTACGCTCGGCATACACAGAGGCGCTGTAAAGGGCTACGGGCCTGGATGTTGCTTAGCAGACCCAGGTGGGCCTGGGGGTACTCAGTGTTCCTGCCGGGAGCAGGGTGCCCACGCTAGCCTCCTAGGTGTCCAGAAAACTGTGCTGCCGTGGAAGTTACCCAGAGCAGAGGCCACCGCCTCATGGAAACTGCTGCACGCCTCCGCTTGTGCACGGCAAATCAGGGCCTTACTTCCAGGCATCTGTTCAGGCTGGGTGTGCCGTTAGCGACAACGCATGGTGAGATGCTGACTTTCTCCTCAGGCAGAGTGACTTCGGGTACGAGGTCCTCGAAGTACTAAAAGCACACTGTTTTCTCACGGAAGCTCACACAAGGGCCATGACAAAGTCGGACTCGCCAGAAATGTTGTCCTGAGGCTGTTCGAAGACTGTGGAAATGTACCTCTCCTCAAGGAACGTACAGGGTGTTGCCCATCACGCGGCATGCACAGAGGGCCTCCGAGGGATCAACCAACGGGTCTCGAAGTGGCTCAGCAGGCCCACGGGGGTGTGGAGGTACTCAGTGAACTTGGAGGAAAGTGATACGTACCCGAGAGGCCTACAAGTCCTCAAAAGTGTACTTCCTTTCACATCAAGCATGTAAGCGACTAAGAACTGATGGAAACAGCTGCCTGCCTCCCTTTCTGCACGGCTACTAGTGACCTAACCTGGAGGCAAGTTTTCACGTTGAGATTCCCTTTAGCTCTAGAGCTTGTCAGGCAGACCACAACCGCGGCCACGGAAGCATCTGGCTCAGACAGAACAGACTCATACTTTTCAGCGAAGCATTCTTACAGGGTTGACAGGCCTGTCAAGAGCAGGGAATGTCAGGTAGCTTCAAGGCAGCATGAATGCAGCCTTCAAAATGGGAAAGCAAGGCTAGTTCCAGCAGGCCCCCGTTTCCATGGGCACATGCAGCAAACACCCGTGTGGTTTCTACCAAGTCTAAAGAGACACAGGTTACCCTGTGTTTCCTCCCCTGAATCAACTTCTCGAAGTAGGGTGTTCTGCATCAAGCGAACTGCCTCAACCAAGGAACGCCGCAGCTGCTCCTCTGGGCCTGTGGCTATCCAAAAGCCTGCAGTGTCACAGGAAGAGCAGGACTGTCTTAAATGGCAGTTAGAACGCACGCCCACTATCTCTGGGAGGCACGGTGACTTCAGGCAGGAGCTCCTGGATGGAATGCGAAGCCGAGGGTTACTCTGAGTTCAGGTCAGACTAGGGCAATGCGTCAGACTTCGACGCCATGAGGGACGTGCCACAACGGTGTTCGTGAACGTGTGCGAGTGCTGAGGAAATTAAGCTGCTCCCAAAGAGAGTGCAGTGCGTTTCCCTACGCTCGGCATACACAGAGGGGCTCTAAAGGGCTACGGGCCTGGATGTTGCTTAGCAGACCCAGGTGGGCCTGGGGGTACTCAGTGTTCCTGCCGGGAGCAGGGTGCCCACGCTAGCCTCCTAGGTGTCCAGAAAACTGTGCTGCCGTGGAAGTTACCCAGAGCAGAGGCCACCGCCTCATGGAAACTGCTGCACGCCTCCGCTTGTGCACAGCAAATCAGGGCCTTACTTCCAGGCATCTGTTCAGGCTGGGTGTGCCGTTAGCGACAACGCATGGTGAGATGCTGACTTTCTCCTCAGGCAGAGTGACTTCGGGTAGGAGGTCCTCGAAGTACTCAAAGCACACTCTTTTCTCACGGAAGCTCACACAAGGGCCATGACAAAGTCGGACTCGCCATAAATGTTGTCCTGAGGCTGTTCGAAGACTGTGGAAATGTACCTCTCCTCAAGGAACGTACAGGGTGTTGCCCATCACGCGGCATGCACAGAGGGCCTCCGAGGGATCAACCAACGGGTCTCGAAGTGGCTCAGCAGGCCCACGGGGGTGTGGAGGTACTCAGTGAACTTGGAGGAAAGTGATACGTACCCGAGAGGCCTACAAGTCCTCAAAAGTGTACTTCCTTTCACATCAAGCATGTAAGCGACTAAGAACTGATGGAAACAGCTGCCTGCCTCCCTTTCTGCACGGCTACTAGTGACCTAACCTGGAGGCAAGTTTTCACGTTGAGATTCCCTTTAGCTCTAGAGCTTGTCAGGCAGACCACAACCGCGGCCACGGAAGCATCTGGCTCAGACAGAACAGACTCATACTTTTCAGCGAAGCATTCTTACAGGGTTGACAGGCCTGTCAAGAGCAGGGAATGTCAGGTAGCTTCAAGGCAGCATGAATGCAGCCTTCAAAATGGGACAGCAAGGCTAGTTCCAGCAGGAACCCGTTTCCATGGGCACATGCAGCAAACACCCGTGTGGTTTCTACCAAGTCTAAAGAGACACAGGTTACCCTGTGTTTCCTCCCCTGAATCAACTTCTCGAAGTAGGGTGTTCTGCATCAAGCGAACTGCCTCAACCAAGGAACGCCGCAGCTGCTCCTCTGGGCCTGTGGCTATCCAAAAGCCTGCAGTGTCACAGGAAGAGCAGGACTGTCTTAAATGGCAGTTAGAACGCACGCCCACTATCTCTGGGAGGCACGGTGACTTCAGGCAGGAGCTCCTGGATGGAATGCGAAGCCGAGGGTTACTCTGAGTTCAGGTCAGACTAGGGCAATGCGTCAGACTTCGACGCCATGAGGGACGTGCCACAACGGTGTTCGTGAACGTGTGCGAGTGCTGAGGAAATTAAGCTGCTCCCAAAGAGAGTGCAGTGCGTTTCCCTACGCTCGGCATACACAGAGGCGCTGTAAAGGGCTACGGGCCTGGATGTTGCTTAGCAGACCCAGGTGGGCCTGGGGGTACTCAGTGTTCCTGCCGGGAGCAGGGTGCCCACGCTAGCCTCCTAGGTGTCCAGAAAACTGTGCTGCCGTGGAAGTTACCCAGAGCAGAGGCCACCGCCTCATGGAAACTGCTGCACGCCTCCGCTTGTGCACGGCAAATCAGGGCCTTACTTCCAGGCATCTGTTCAGGCTGGGTGTGCCGTTAGCGACAACGCATGGTGAGATGCTGACTTTCTCCTCAGGCAGAGTGACTTCGGGTACGAGGTCCTCGAAGTACTAAAAGCACACTGTTTTCTCACGGAAGCTCACACAAGGGCCATGACAAAGTCGGACTCGCCAGAAATGTTGTCCTGAGGCTGTTCGAAGACTGTGGAAATGTACCTCTCCTCAAGGAACGTACAGGGTGTTGCCCATCACGCGGCATGCACAGAGGGCCTCCGAGGGATCAACCAACGGGTCTCGAAGTGGCTCAGCAGGCCCACGGGGGTGTGGAGGTACTCAGTGAACTTGGAGGAAAGTGATACGTACCCGAGAGGCCTACAAGTCCTCAAAAGTGTACTTCCTTTCACATAAAGCATGTAAGCGACTAAGAACTGATGGAAACAGCTGCCTGCCTCCCTTTCTGCACGGCTACTAGTGACCTAACCTGGAGGCAAGTTTTCACGTTGAGATTCCCTTTAGCTCTAGAGCTTGTCAGGCAGACCACAACCGCGGCCACGGAAGCATCTGGCTCAGACAGAACAGACTCATACTTTTCAGCGAAGCATTCTTACAGGGTTGACAGGCCTGTCAAGAGCAGGGAATGTCAGGTAGCTTCAAGGCAGCATGAATGCAGCCTTCAAAATGGGAAAGCAAGGCTAGTTCCAGCAGGCCCCCGTTTCCATGGGCACATGCAGCAAACACCCGTGTGGTTTCTACCAAGTCTAAAGAGACACAGGTTACCCTGTGTTTCCTCCCCTGAATCAACTTCTCGAAGTAGGGTGTTCTGCATCAAGCGAACTGCCTCAACCAAGGAACGCCGCAGCTGCTCCTCTGGGCCTGTGGCTATCCAAAAGCCTGCAGTGTCACAGGAAGAGCAGGACTGTCTTAAATGGCAGTTAGAACGCACGCCCACTATCTCTGGGAGGCACGGTGACTTCAGGCAGGAGCTCCTGGATGGAATGCGAAGCCGAGGGTTACTCTGAGTTCAGGTCAGACTAGGGCAATGCGTCAGACTTCGACGCCATGAGGGACGTGCCACAACGGTGTTCGTGAACGTGTGCGAGTGCTGAGGAAATTAAGCTGCTCCCAAAGAGAGTGCAGTGCGTTTCCCTACTCTCGGCATACACAGAGGCGCTGTAAAGGGCTACAGGCCTGGATGTTGCTTAGCAGACCCAGGTGGGCCTGGGGGTACTCAGTGTTCCTGCCGGGAGCAGGGTGCCCACGCTAGCCTCCTAGGTGTCCAGAAAACTGTGCTGCCGTGGAAGTTACCCAGAGCAGAGGCCACCGCCTCATGGAAACTGCTGCACGCCTCCGCTTGTGCACGGCAAATCAGGGCCTTACTTCCAGGCATCTGTTCAGGCTGGGTGTGCCGTTAGCGACAACGCATGGTGAGATGCTGACTTTCTCCTCAGGCAGAGTGACTTCGGGTACGAGGTCCTCGAAGTACTAAAAGCACACTGTTTTCTCACGGAAGCTCACACAAGGGCCATGACAAAGTCGGACTCGCCAGAAATGTTGTCCTGAGGCTGTTCGAAGACTGTGGAAATGTACCTCTCCTCAAGGAACGTACAGGGTGTTGCCCATCACGCGGCATGCACAGAGGGCCTCCGAGGGATCAACCAACGGGTCTCGAAGTGGCTCAGCAGGCCCACGGGGGTGTGGAGGTACTCAGTGAACTTGGAGGAAAGTGATACGTACCCGAGAGGCCTACAAGTCCTCAAAAGTGTACTTCCTTTCACATAAAGCATGTAAGCGACTAAGAACTGATGGAAACAGCTGCCTGCCTCCCTTTCTGCACGGCTACTAGTGACCTAACCTGGAGGCAAGTTTTCACGTTGAGATTCCCTTTAGCTCTAGAGCTTGTCAGGCAGACCACAACCGCGGCCACGGAAGCATCTGGCTCAGACAGAACAGACTCATACTTTTCAGCGAAGCATTCTTACAGGGTTGACAGGCCTGTCAAGAGCAGGGAATGTCAGGTAGCTTCAAGGCAGCATGAATGCAGCCTTCAAAATGGGACAGCAAGGCTAGTTCCAGCAGGAACCCGTTTCCATGGGCACATGCAGCAAACACCCGTGTGGTTTCTACCAAGTCTAAAGAGACACAGGTTACCCTGTGTTTCCTCCCCTGAATCAACTTCTCGAAGTAGGGTGTTCTGCATCAAGCGAACTGCCTCAACCAAGGAACGCCGCAGCTGCTCCTCTGGGCCTGTGGCTATCCAAAAGCCTGCAGTGTCACAGGAAGAGCAGGACTGTCTTAAATGGCAGTTAGAACGCACGCCCACTATCTCTGGGAGGCACGGTGACTTCAGGCAGGAGCTCCTGGATGGAATGCGAAGCCGAGGGTTACTCTGAGTTCAGGTCAGACTAGGGCAATGCGTCAGACTTCGACGCCATGAGGGACGTGCCACAACGGTGTTCGTGAACGTGTGCGAGTGCTGAGGAAATTAAGCTGCTCCCAAAGAGAGTGCAGTGCGTTTCCCTACGCTCGGCATACACAGAGGGGCTCTAAAGGGCTACGGGCCTGGATGTTGCTTAGCAGACCCAGGTGGGCCTGGGGGTACTCAGTGTTCCTGCCGGGAGCAGGGTGCCCACGCTAGCCTCCTAGGTGTCCAGAAAACTGTGCTGCCGTGGAAGTTACCCAGAGCAGAGGCCACCGCCTCATGGAAACTGCTGCACGCCTCCGCTTGTGCACGGCAAATCAGGGCCTTACTTCCAGGCATCTGTTCAGGCTGGGTGTGCCGTTAGCGACAACGCATGGTGAGATGCTGACTTTCTCCTCAGGCAGAGTGACTTCGGGTACGAGGTCCTCGAAGTACTCAAAGCACACTGTTTTCTCACGGAAGCTCACACAAGGGCCATGACAAAGTCGGACTCGCCATAAATGTTGTCCTGAGGCTGTTCGAAGACTGTGGAAATGTACCTCTCCTCAAGGAACGTACAGGGTGTTGCCCATCACGCGGCATGCACAGAGGGCCTCCGAGGGATCAACCAACGGGTCTCGAAGTGGCTCAGCAGGCCCACGGGGGTGTGGAGGTACTCAGTGAACTTGGAGGAAAGTGATGCGTACCCGAGAGGCCTACAAGTCCTCAAAAGTGTATTTCCTTTCACATAAAGCATGTAAGCGACTAAGAACTGATGGAAACAGCTGCCTGCCTCCCTTTCTGCACGGCTACTAGTGACCTAACCTGGAGGCAAGTTTTCACGTTGAGATTCCCTTTAGCTCTAGAGCTTGTCAGGCAGACCACAACCGCGGCCACGGAAGCATCTGGCTCAGACAGAATAGACTCATACTTTTCAGCGAAGCATTCTTACAGGGTTGACAGGCCTGTCAAGAGCAGGGAATGTCAGGTAGCTTCAAGGCAGCATGAATGCAGCCTTCAAAATGGGAAAGCAAGGCTAGTTCCAGCAGGCCCCCGTTTCCATGGGCACATGCAGCAAACACCCGTGTGGTTTCTACCAAGTCTAAAGAGACACAGGTTACCCTGTGTTTCCTCCCCTGAATCAACTTCTCGAAGTAGGGTGTTCTGCATCAAGCGAACTGCCTCAACCAAGGAACGCCGCAGCTGCTCCTCTGGGCCTGTGGCTATCCAAAAGCCTGCAGTGTCACAGGAAGAGCAGGACTGTCTTAAATGGCAGTTAGAACGGACGCCCACTATCTCTGGGAGGCACGGTGACTTCAGGCAGGAGCTCCTGGATGGAATGCGAAGCCGAGGGTTACTCTGAGTTCAGGTCAGACTAGGGCAATGCGTCAGACTTCGACGCCATGAGGGACGTGCCACAACGGTGTTCGTGAACGTGTGCGAGTGCTGAGGAAATTAAGCTGCTCCCAAAGAGAGTGCAGTGCGTTTCCCTACGCTCGGCATACACAGAGGGGCTGTAAAGGGCTACGGGCCTGGATGTTGCTTAGCAGACCCAGGTGGGCCTGGGGGTACTCAGTGTTCCTGCCGGGAGCAGGGTGCCCACGCTAGCCTCCTAGGTGTCCAGAAAACTGTGCTGCCGTGGAAGTTACCCAGAGCAGAGGCCACCGCCTCATGGAAACTGCTGCACGCCTCCGCTTGTGCACGGCAAATCAGGGCCTTACTTCCAGGCATCTGTTCAGGCTGGGTGTGCCGTTAGCGACAACACATGGTGAGATGCTGACTTTCTCCTCAGGCAGAGTGACTTCGGGTACGAGGTCCTCGAAGTACTAAAAGCACACTGTTTTTTCACGGAAGCTCACACAAGGGCCATGACAAAGTCGGACTCGCCATAAATGTTGTCCTGAGGCTGTTCGAAGACTGTGGAAATGTACCTCTCCTCAAGGAACGTACAGGGTGTTGCCCATCACGCGGCATGCACAGAGGGCCTCCGAGGGATCAACCAACGGGTCTCGAAGTGGCTCAGCAGGCCCACGGGGGTGTGGAGGTACTCAGTGAACTTGGAGGAAAGTGATACGTACCCGAGAGGCCTACAAGTCCTCAAAAGTGTACTTCCTTTCACATCAAGCATGTAAGCGACTAAGAACTGATGGAAACAGCTGCCTGCCTCCCTTTCTGCACGGCTACTAGTGACCTAACCTGGAGGCAAGTTTTCACGTTGAGATTCCCTTTAGCTCTAGAGCTTGTCAGGCAGACCACAACCGCGGCCACGGAAGCATCTGGCTCAGACAGAACAGACTCATACTTTTCAGCGAAGCATTCTTACAGGGTTGACAGGCCTGTCAAGAGCAGGGAATGTCAGGTAGCTTCAAGGCAGCATGAATGCAGCCTTCAAAATGGGACAGCAAGGGTAGTTCCAGCAGGAACCCGTTTCCATGGGCACATGCAGCAAACACCCGTGTGGTTTTTACCAAGTCTAAAGAGACACAGGTTACCCTGTGTTTCCTCCCCTGAATCAACTTCTCGAAGTAGGGTGTTCTGCATCAAGCGAACTGCCTCAACCAAGGAACGCCGCAGCTGCTCCTCTGGGCCTGTGGCTATCCAAAAGCCTGCAGTGTCACAGGAAGAGCAGGACTGTCTTAAATGGCAGTTAGAACGCACGCCCACTATCTCTGGGAGGCACGGTGACTTCAGGCAGGAGCTCCTGGATGGAATGCGAAGCCGAGGGTTACTCTGAGTTCAGGTCAGACTAGGGCAATGCGTCAGACTTCGACGCCATGAGGGACGTGCCACAACGGTGTTCGTGAACGTGTGCGAGTGCTGAGGAAATTAAGCTGCTCCCAAAGAGAGTGCAGTGCGTTTCCCTACGCTCGGCATACACAGAGGGGCTGTAAAGGGCTACGGGCCTGGATGTTGCTTAGCAGACCCAGGTGGGCCTGGGGGTACTCAGTGTTCCTGCCGGGAGCAGGGTGCCCACGCTAGCCTCCTAGGTGTCCAGAAAACTGTGCTGCCGTGGAAGTTACCCAGAGCAGAGGCCACCGCCTCATGGAAACTGCTGCACGCCTCCGCTTGTGCACGGCAAATCAGGGCCTTACTTCCAGGCATCTGTTCAGGCTGGGTGTGCCGTTAGCGACAACGCATGGTGAGATGCTGACTTTCTCCTCAGGCAGAGTGACTTCGGGTACGAGGTCCTCGAAGTACTAAAAGCACACTGTTTTCTCACGGAAGCTCACACAAGGGCCATGACAAAGTCGGACTCGCCATAAATGTTGTCCTGAGGCTGTTCGAAGACTGTGGAAATGTACCTCTCCTCAAGGAACGTACAGGGTGTTGCCCATCACGCGGCATGCACAGAGGGCCTCCGAGGGATCAACCAACGGGTCTCGAAGTGGCTCAGCAGGCCCACGGGGGTGTGGAGGTACTCAGTGAACTTGGAGGAAAGTGATACGTACCCGAGAGGCCTACAAGTCCTCAAAAGTGTACTTCCTTTCACATAAAGCATGTAAGCGACTAAGAACTGATGGAAACAGCTGCCTGCCTCCCTTTCTGCACGGCTACTAGTGACCTAACCTGGAGGCAAGTTTTCACGTTGAGATTCCCTTTAGCTCTAGAGCTTGTCAGGCAGACCACAACCGCGGCCACGGAAGCATCTGGCTCAGACAGAACAGACTCATACTTTTCAGCGAAGCATTCTTACAGGGTTGACAGGCCTGTCAAGAGCAGGGAATGTCAGGTAGCTTCAAGGCAGCATGAATGCAGCCTTCAAAATGGGACAGCAAGGCTAGTTCCAGCAGGAACCCGTTTCCATGGGCACATGCAGCAAACACCCGTGTGGTTTCTACCAAGTCTAAAGAGACACAGGTTACCCTGTGTTTCCTCCCCTGAATCAACTTCTCGAAGTAGGGTGTTCTGCATCAAGCGAACTGCCTCAACCAAGGAACGCCGCAGCTGCTCCTCTGGGCCTGTGGCTATCCAAAAGCCTGCAGTGTCACAGGAAGAGCAGGACTGTCTTAAATGGCAGTTAGAACGCACGCCCACTATCTCTGGGAGGCACGGTGACTTCAGGCAGGAGCTCCTGGATGGAATGCGAAGCCGAGGGTTACTCTGAGTTCAGGTCAGACTAGGGCAATGCGTCAGACTTCGACGCCATGAGGGACGTGCCACAACGGTGTTCGTGAACGTGTGCGAGTGCTGAGGAAATTAAGCTGCTCCCAAAGAGAGTGCAGTGCGTTTCCCTACGCTCGGCATACACAGAGGGGCTCTAAAGGGCTACGGGCCTGGATGTTGCTTAGCAGACCCAGGTGGGCCTGGGGGTACTCAGTGTTCCTGCCGGGAGCAGGGTGCCCACGCTAGCCTCCTAGGTGTCCAGAAAACTGTGCTGCCGTGGAAGTTACCCAGAGCAGAGGCCACCGCCTCATGGAAACTGCTGCACGCCTCCGCTTGTGCACGGCAAATCAGGGCCTTACTTCCAGGCATCTGTTCAGGCTGGGTGTGCCGTTAGCGACAACGCATGGTGAGATGCTGACTTTCTCCTCAGGCAGAGTGACTTCGGGTACGAGGTCCTCGAAGTACTCAAAGCACACTGTTTTCTCACGGAAGCTCACACAAGGGCCATGACAAAGTCGGACTCGCCATAAATGTTGTCCTGAGGCTGTTCGAAGACTGTGGAAATGTACCTCTCCTCAAGGAACGTACAGGGTGTTGCCCATCACGCGGCATGCACAGAGGGCCTCCGAGGGATCAACCAACGGGTCTCGAAGTGGCTCAGCAGGCCCACGGGGGTGTGGAGGTACTCAGTGAACTTGGAGGAAAGTGATACGTACCCGAGAGGCCTACAAGTCCTCAAAAGTGTACTTCCTTTCACATAAAGCATGTAAGCGACTAAGAACTGATGGAAACAGCTGCCTGCCTCCCTTTCTGCACGGCTACTAGTGACCTAACCTGGAGGCAAGTTTTCACGTTGAGATTCCCTTTAGCTCTAGAGCTTGTCAGGCAGACCACAACCGCGGCCACGGAAGCATCTGGCTCAGACAGAACAGACTCATACTTTTCAGCGAAGCATTCTTACAGGGTTGACAGGCCTGTCAAGAGCAGGGAATGTCAGGTAGCTTCAAGGCAGCATGAATGCAGCCTTCAAAATGGGAAAGCAAGGCTAGTTCCAGCAGGCCCCCGTTTCCATGGGCACATGCAGCAAACACCCGTGTGGTTTCTACCAAGTCTAAAGAGACACAGGTTACCCTGTGTTTCCTCCCCTGAATCAACTTCTCGAAGTAGGGTGTTCTGCATCAAGCGAACTGCCTCAACCAAGGAACGCCGCAGCTGCTCCTCTGGGCCTGTGGCTATCCAAAAGCCTGCAGTGTCACAGGAAGAGCAGGACTGTCTTAAATGGCAGTTAGAACGGACGCCCACTATCTCTGGGAGGCACGGTGACTTCAGGCAGGAGCTCCTGGATGGAATGCGAAGCCGAGGGTTACTCTGAGTTCAGGTCAGACTAGGGCAATGCGTCAGACTTCGACGCCATGAGGGACGTGCCACAACGGTGTTCGTGAACGTGTGCGAGTGCTGAGGAAATTAAGCTGCTCCCAAAGAGAGTGCAGTGCGTTTCCCTACGCTCGGCATACACAGAGGGGCTGTAAAGGGCTACGGGCCTGGATGTTGCTTAGCAGACCCAGGTGGGCCTGGGGGTACTCAGTGTTCCTGCCGGGAGCAGGGTGCCCACGCTAGCCTCCTAGGTGTCCAGAAAACTGTGCTGCCGTGGAAGTTACCCAGAGCAGAGGCCACCGCCTCATGGAAACTGCTGCACGCCTCCGCTTGTGCACGGCAAATCAGGGCCTTACTTCCAGGCATCTGTTCAGGCTGGGTGTGCCGTTAGCGACAACACATGGTGAGATGCTGACTTTCTCCTCAGGCAGAGTGACTTCGGGTACGAGGTCCTCGAAGTACTAAAAGCACACTGTTTTCTCACGGAAGCTCACACAAGGGCCATGACAAAGTCGGACTCGCCATAAATGTTGTCCTGAGGCTGTTCGAAGACTGTGGAAATGTACCTCTCCTCAAGGAACGTACAGGGTGTTGCCCATCACGCGGCATGCACAGAGGGCCTCCGAGGGATCAACCAACGGGTCTCGAAGTGGCTCAGCAGGCCCACGGGGGTGTGGAGGTACTCAGTGAACTTGGAGGAAAGTGATACGTACCCGAGAGGCCTACAAGTCCTCAAAAGTGTACTTCCTTTCACATAAAGCATGTAAGCGACTAAGAACTGATGGAAACAGCTGCCTGCCTCCCTTTCTGCACGGCTACTAGTGACCTAACCTGGAGGCAAGTTTTCACATTGAGATTCCCTTTAGCTCTAGAGCTTGTCAGGCAGACCACAACCGCGGCCACGGAAGCATCTGGCTCAGACAGAACAGACTCATACTTTTCAGCGAAGCATTCTTACAGGGTTGACAGGCCTGTCAAGAGCAGGGAATGTCAGGTAGCTTCAAGGCAGCATGAATGCAGCCTTCAAAATGGGACAGCAAGGGTAGTTCCAGCAGGAACCCGTTTCCATGGGCACATGCAGCAAACACCCGTGTGGTTTCTACCAAGTCTAAAGAGACACAGGTTACCCTGTGTTTCCTCCCCTGAATCAACTTCTCGAAGTAGGGTGTTCTGCATCAAGCGAACTGCCTCAACCAAGGAACGCCGCAGCTGCTCCTCTGGGCCTGTGGCTATCCAAAAGCCTGCAGTGTCACAGGAAGAGCAGGACTGTCTTAAATGGCAGTTAGAACGCACGCCCACTATCTCTGGGAGGCATGGTGACTTCAGGCAGGAGCTCCTGGATGGAATGCGAAGCCGAGGGTTACTCTGAGTTCAGGTCAGACTAGGGCAATGCGTCAGACTTCGACGCCATGAGGGACGTGCCACAACGGTGTTCGTGAACGTGTGCGAGTGGTGAGGAAATTAAGCTGCTCCCAAAGAGAGTGCAGTGCGTTTCCCTACTCTCGGCATACACAGAGGGGCTCTAAAGGGCTACGGGCCTGGATGTTGCTTGGCAGACCCAGGTGGGCCTGGGGGTACTCAGTGTTCCTGCCGGGAGCAGGGTGCCCACGCTAGCCTCCTAGGTGTCCAGAAAACTGTGCTGCCGTGGAAGTTACCCAGAGCAGAGGCCACCGCCTCATGGAAACTGCTGCACGCCTCCGCTTGTGCACGGCAAATCAGGGCCTTACTTCCAGGCATCTGTTCAGGCTGGGTGTGCCGTTAGCGAAAACGCATGGTGAGATGCTGACTTTCTCCTCAGGCAGAGTGACTTCGGGTACGAGGTCCTCGAAGTACTAAAAGCACACTGTTTTCTCACGGAAGCTCACACAAGGGCCATGACAAAGTCGGACTCGCCATAAATGTTGTCCTGAGGCTGTTCGAAGACTGTGGAAATGTACCTCTCCTCAAGGAACGTACAGGGTGTTGCCCATCACGCGGCATGCACAGAGGGCCTCCGAGGGATCAACCAACGGGTCTCGAAGTGGCTCAGCAGGCCCACGGGGGTGTGGAGGTACTCAGTGAACTTGGAGGAAAGTGATACGTACCCGAGAGGCCTACAAGTCCTCAAAAGTGTACTTCCTTTCACATAAAGCATGTAAGCGACTAAGAACTGATGGAAACAGCTGCCTGCCTCCCTTTCTGCACGGCTACTAGTGACCTAACCTGGAGGCAAGTTTTCACGTTGAGATTCCCTTTAGCTCTAGAGCTTGTCAGGCAGACCACAACCGCGGCCACGGAAGCATCTGGCTCAGACAGAACAGACTCATACTTTTCAGCGAAGTATTCTTACAGGGTTGACAGGCCTGTCAAGAGCAGGGAATGTCAGGTAGCTTCAAGGCAGCATGAATGCAGCCTTCAAAATGGGACAGCAAGGCTAGTTCCAGCAGGCCCCCGTTTCCATGGGCACATGCAGCAAACACCCGTGTGGTTTCTACCAAGTCTAAAGAGACACAGGTTACCCTGTGTTTCCTCCCCTGAATCAACTTCTCGAAGTAGGGTGTTCTGCATCAAGCGAACTGCCTCAACCAAGGAACGCCGCAGCTGCTCCTCTGGGCCTGTGGCTATCCAAAAGCCTGCAGTGTCACAGGAAGAGCAGGACTGTCTTAAATGGCAGTTAGAACGCACGCCCACTATCTCTGGGAGGCACGGTGACTTCAGGCAGGAGCTCCTGGATGGAATGCGAAGCCGAGGGTTACTCTGAGTTCAGGTCAGACTAGGGCAATGCGTCAGACTTCGACGCCATGAGGGACGTGCCACAACGGTGTTCGTGAACGTGTGCGAGTGCTGAGGAAATTAAGCTGCTCCCAAAGAGAGTGCAGTGCGTTTCCCTACGCTCGGCATACACAGAGGGGCTGTAAAGGGCTACGGGCCTGGATGTTGCTTAGCAGACCCAGGTGGGCCTGGGGGTACTCAGTGTTCCTGCCGGGAGCAGGGTGCCCACGCTAGCCTCCTAGGTGTCCAGAAAACTGTGCTGCCGTGGAAGTTACCCAGAGCAGAGGCCACCGCCTCATGGAAACTGCTGCACGCCTCCGCTTGTGCACGGCAAATCAGGGCCTTACTTCCAGGCATCTGTTCAGGCTGGGTGTGCCGTTAGCGACAACGCATGGTGAGATGCTGACTTTCTCCTCAGGCAGAGTGACTTCGGGTACGAGGTCCTCGAAGTACTCAAAGCACACTCTTTTCTCACGGAAGCTCACACAAGGGCCATGACAAAGTCGGACTCGCCATAAATGTTGTCCTGAGGCTGTTCGAAGACTGTGGAAATGTACCTCTCCTCAAGGAACGTACAGGGTGTTGCCCATCACGCGGCATGCACAGAGGGCCTCCGAGGGATCAACCAACGGGTCTCGAAGTGGCTCAGCAGGCCCACGGGGGTGTGGAGGTACTCAGTGAACTTGGAGGAAAGTGATACGTACCCGAGAGGCCTACAAGTCCTCAAAAGTGTACTTCCTTTCACATAAAGCATGTAAGCGACTAAGAACTGATGGAAACAGCTGCCTGCCTCCCTTTCTGCACGGCTACTAGTGACCTAACCTGGAGGCAAGTTTTCACGTTGAGATTCCCTTTAGCTCTAGAGCTTGTCAGGCAGACCACAACCGCGGCCACGGAAGCATCTGGCTCAGACAGAACAGACTCATACTTTTCAGCGAAGCATTCTTACAGGGTTGACAGGCCTGTCAAGAGCAGGGAATGTCAGGTAGCTTCAAGGCAGCATGAATGCAGCCTTCAAAATGGGAAAGCAAGGCTAGTTCCAGCAGGCCCCCGTTTCCATGGGCACATGCAGCAAACACCCGTGTGGTTTCTACCAAGTCTAAAGAGACACAGGTTACCCTGTGTTTCCTCCCCTGAATCAACTTCTCGAAGTAGGGTGTTCTGCATCAAGCGAACTGCCTCAACCAAGGAACGCCGCAGCTGCTCCTCTGGGCCTGTGGCTATCCAAAAGCCTGCAGTGTCACAGGAAGAGCAGGACTGTCTTAAATGGCAGTTAGAACGCACGCCCACTATCTCTGGGAGGCACGGTGACTTCAGGCAGGAGCTCCTGGATGGAATGCGAAGCCGAGGGTTACTCTGAGTTCAGGTCAGACTAGGGCAATGCGTCAGACTTCGACGCCATGAGGGACGTGCCACAACGGTGTTCGTGAACGTGTGCGAGTGCTGAGGAAATTAAGCTGCTCCCAAAGAGAGTGCAGTGCGTTTCCCTACTCTCGGCATACACAGAGGGGCTCTAAAGGGCTACGGGCCTGGATGTTGCTTGGCAGACCCAGGTGGGCCTGGGGGTACTCAGTGTTCCTGCCGGGAGCAGGGTGCCCACGCTAGCCTCCTAGGTGTCCAGAAAACTGTGCTGCCGTGGAAGTTACCCAGAGCAGAGGCCACCGCCTCATGGAAACTGCTGCACACCTCCGCTTGTGCACGGCAAATCAGGGCCTTACTTCCAGGCATCTGTTCAGGCTGGGTGTGCCGTTAGCGACAACGCATGGTGAGATGCTGACTTTCTCCTCAGGCAGAGTGACTTCGGGTACGAGGTCCTCGAAGTACTAAAAGCACACTGTTTTCTCACGGAAGCTCACACAAGGGCCATGACAAAGTCGGACTCGCCATAAATGTTGTCCTGAGGCTGTTCGAAGACTGTGGAAATGTACCTCTCCTCAAGGAACGTACAGGGTGTTGCCCATCACGCGGCATGCACAGAGGGCCTCCGAGGGATCAACCAACGGGTCTCGAAGTGGCTCAGCAGGCCCACGGGGGTGTGGAGGTACTCAGTGAACTTGGAGGAAAGTGATACGTACCCGAGAGGCCTACAAGTCCTCAAAAGTGTACTTCCTTTCACATAAAGCATGTAAGCGACTAAGAACTGATGGAAACAGCTGCCTGCCTCCCTTTCTGCACGGCTACTAGTGACCTAACCTGGAGGCAAGTTTTCACGTTGAGATTCCCTTTAGCTCTAGAGCTTGTCAGGCAGACCACAACCGCGGCCACGGAAGCATCTGGCTCAGACAGAACAGACTCATACTTTTCAGCGAAGCATTCTTACAGGGTTGACAGGCCTGTCAAGAGCAGGGAATGTCAGGTAGCTTCAAGGCAGCATGAATGCAGCCTTCAAAATGGGACAGCAAGGCTAGTTCCAGCAGGAACCCGTTTCCATGGGCACATGCAGCAAACACCCGTGTGGTTTCTACCAAGTCTAAAGAGACACAGGTTACCCTGTGTTTCCTCCCCTGAATCAACTTCTCGAAGTAGGGTGTTCTGCATCAAGCGAACTGCCTCAACCAAGGAACGCCGCAGCTGCTCCTCTGGGCCTGTGGCTATCCAAAAGCCTGCAGTGTCACAGGAAGAGCAGGACTGTCTTAAATGGCAGTTAGAACGCACGCCCACTATCTCTGGGAGGCACGGTGACTTCAGGCAGGAGCTCCTGGATGGAATGCGAAGCCGAGGGTTACTCTGAGTTCAGGTCAGACTAGGGCAATGCGTCAGACTTCGACGCCATGAGGGACGTGCCACAACGGTGTTCGTGAACGTGTGCGAGTGCTGAGGAAATTAAGCTGCTCCCAAAGAGAGTGCAGTGCGTTTCCCTACTCTCGGCATACACAGAGGGGCTCTAAAGGGCTACGGGCCTGGATGTTGCTTGGCAGACCCAGGTGGGCCTGGGGGTACTCAGTGTTCCTGCCGGGAGCAGGGTGCCCACGCTAGCCTCCTAGGTGTCCAGAAAACTGTGCTGCCGTGGAAGTTACCCAGAGCAGAGGCCACCGCCTCATGGAAACTGCTGCACGCCTCCGCTTGTGCACGGCAAATCAGGGCCTTACTTCCAGGCATCTGTTCAGGCTGGGTGTGCCGTTAGCGACAACGCATGGTGAGATGCTGACTTTCTCCTCAGGCAGAGTGACTTCGGGTACGAGGTCCTCGAAGTACTAAAAGCACACTGTTTTCTCACGGAAGCTCACACAAGGGCCATGACAAAGTCGGACTCGCCAGAAATGTTGTCCTGAGGCTGTTCGAAGACTGTGGAAATGTACCTCTCCTCAAGGAACGTACAGGGTGTTGCCCATCACGCGGCATGCACAGAGGGCCTCCGAGGGATCAACCAACGGGTCTCGAAGTGGCTCAGCAGGCCCACGGGGGTGTGGAGGTACTCAGTGAACTTGGAGGAAAGTGATACGTACCCGAGAGGCCTACAAGTCCTCAAAAGTGTACTTCCTTTCACATAAAGCATGTAAGCGACTAAGAACTGATGGAAACAGCTGCCTGCCTCCCTTTCTGCACGGCTACTAGTGACCTAACCTGGAGGCAAGTTTTCACGTTGAGATTCCCTTTAGCTCTAGAGCTTGTCAGGCAGACCACAACCGCGGCCACGGAAGCATCTGGCTCAGACAGAACAGACTCATACTTTTCAGCGAAGCATTCTTACAGGGTTGACAGGCCTGTCAAGAGCAGGGAATGTCAGGTAGCTTCAAGGCAGCATGAATGCAGCCTTCAAAATGGGACAGCAAGGCTAGTTCCAGCAGGCCCCCGTTTCCATGGGCACATGCAGCAAACACCCGTGTGGTTTCTACCAAGTCTAAAGAGACACAGGTTACCCTGTGTTTCCTCCCCTGAATCAACTTCTCGAAGTAGGGTGTTCTGCATCAAGCGAACTGCCTCAACCAAGGAACGCCGCAGCTTCTCCTCTGGGCCTGTGGCTATCCAAAAGCCTGCAGTGTCACAGGAAGAGCAGGACTGTCTTAAATGGCAGTTAGAACGCACGCCCACTATCTCTGGGAGGCACGGTGACTTCAGGCAGGAGCTTCTAGATGGAATGCGAAGCCGAGGGTTACTCTGAGTTCAGGTCAGACTAGGGCAATGCGTCAGACTTCGACGCCATGAGGGAAGTGCCACAACGGTGTTCCTGAACGTGTGCGAGTGGTGAGGAAATTAAGCTGCTCCCAAAGAGAGTGCAGTGCGTTTCCCTACGCTCGGCATACACAGAGGGGCTGTAAAGGGCTACGGGCCTGAATGTTACTTAGCAGACCCAGGTGGGCCTGGGGGTACTCAGTGTTCCTGCCGGGAGCAGGGTGCCCACGCTAGCCTCCTAGGTGTCCAGAAAACTGTGCTGCCGTGGAAGTTACCCAGAGCAGAGGCCACCGCCTCATGGAAACTGCTGCACGCCTCCGCTTCTGCACGGCAGGTCAGGGCCTTACTTCCAGGCATCTGTTCAGGCTGGGTGTGCCGTTAGCGACAACGCATGGTGAGATGCTGACTTTCTCCTCAGGCAGAGTGACTTCGGGTACGAGGTCCTCGAAGTACTCAAAGCACACTGTTTTCTCACGGAAGCTCACACAAGGGCCATGACAAAGTCGGACTCGCCATAAATGTTGTCCTGAGGCTGTTCGAGGACTCCGGAAATGTAGCTCTCCTCAAGGAACATACAGGGTGTTGCCCATCAATCGGCAGGCACAGAGGGCCTCCGAGGGTTCAAGCAACGGGTCTCGAAGTGGCTCAGCCGGCCCACGGGGGTGTGGAGGTAGTCAGTGAACTTGGAGCGAAAGTGATGCATACCGGAGAGGCCTAAGAGTCCTCAAAAGTGTACTTCCTTTCACATCAAGCATATAAGCGACTAAGAACTCATGGAAACAGCTGCCCGCTTCCCTTTCTGCACGGCTACTAGGGGCCAAACCTGGAGGCAAGTTTTCACGTTGAGATTCCCTATAGCGCTAGAGCTTGTCAGGCGGACCACAACCGCGGCCACGGAAGCACCTGGTTCAGACAGAACGGACGCCTACTTTTCCGCAAAGCATTCTTACAGGGTTGACAGGCCTGTCAAGAGCAGGGAATGTCAGGTAGCTTCAAGGCAGCATGAATGCAGCCTTCAAAATGGGACAGCAAGGCTAGTTCCAGCAGGAACCCGTTTCCATGGGCACACTCAGCATACACTCCTGTGGTTTCTACCAAGTCTAAAGAGACACAGGTTACCCTGTGTTTCCTCCCCTGAATCAACTTCTCGAAGTAGGGTGTTCTGCATCAAGCGAACTGCCTCAACCAAGGAACGCCGCAGCTGCTCCTCTGGGCCTGTGGCTATCCAAAAGCCTGCAGTGTCACAGGAAGAGCAGGACTGTCTTAAATGGCAGTTAGAACGCACGCCCACTATCTCTGGGAGGCACGGTGACTTCAGGCAGGAGCTCCTGGATGGAATGCGAAGCCGAGGGTTACTCTGAGTTCAGGTCAGACTAGGGCAATGCGTCAGACTTCGACGCCATGAGGGACGTGCCACAACGGTGTTCGTGAACGTGTGCGAGTGCTGAGGAAATTAAGCTGCTCCCAAAGAGAGTGCAGTGCGTTTCCCTACTCTCGGCATACACAGAGGGGCTCTAAAGGGCTACGGGCCTGGATGTTGCTTAGCAGACCCAGGTGGGCCTGGGGGTACTCAGTGTTCCTGCCGGGAGCAGGGTGCCCACGCTAGCCTCCTAGGTGTCCAGAAAACTGTGCTGCCGTGGAAGTTACCCAGAGCAGAGGCCACCGCCTCATGGAAACTGCTGCACGCCTCCGCTTGTGCACGGCAAATCAGGGCCTTACTTCCAGGCATCTGTTCAGGCTGGGTGTGCCGTTAGCGACAACGCATGGTGAGATGCTGACTTTCTCCTCAGGCAGAGTGACTTCGGGTACGAGGTCCTCGAAGTACTCAAAGCACACTGTTTTCTCACGGAAGCTCACACAAGGGCCATGACAAAGTCGGACTCGCCATAAATGTTGTCCTGAGGCTGTTCGAAGACTGTGGAAATGTACCTCTCCTCAAGGAACGTACAGGGTGTTGCCCATCACGCGGCATGCACAGAGGGCCTCCGAGGGATCAACCAACGGGTCTCGAAGTGGCTCAGCAGGCCCACGGGGGTGTGGAGGTACTCAGTGAACTTGGAGGAAAGTGATACGTACCCGAGAGGCCTACAAGTCCTCAAAAGTGTACTTCCTTTCACATAAAGCATGTAAGCGACTAAGAACTGATGGAAACAGCTGCCTGCCTCCCTTTCTGCACGGCTACTAGTGACCTAACCTGGAGGCAAGTTTTCACGTTGAGATTCCCTTTAGCTCTAGAGCTTGTCAGGCAGACCACAACCGCGGCCACGGAAGCATCTGGCTCAGACAGAACAGACTCATACTTTTCAGCGAAGCATTCTTACAGGGTTGACAGGCCTGTCAAGAGCAGGGAATGTCAGGTAGCTTCAAGGCAGCATGAATGCAGCCTTCAAAATGGGACAGCAAGGCTAGTTCCAGCAGGCCCCCGTTTCCATGGGCACATGCAGCAAACACCCGTGTGGTTTCTACCAAGTCTAAAGAGACACAGGTTACCCTGTGTTTCCTCCCCTGAATCAACTTCTCGAAGTAGGGTGTTCTGCATCAAGCGAACTGCCTCAACCAAGGAACGCCGCAGCTGCTCCTCTGGGCCTGTGGCTATCCAAAAGCCTGCAGTGTCACAGGAAGAGCAGGACTGTCTTAAATGGCAGTTAGAACGCACGCCCACTATCTCTGGGAGGCACGGTGACTTCAGGCAGGAGCTCCTGGATGGAATGCGAAGCCGAGGGTTACTCTGAGTTCAGGTCAGACTAGGGCAATGCGTCAGACTTCGACGCCATGAGGGACGTGCCACAACGGTGTTCGTGAACGTGTGCGAGTGCTGAGGAAATTAAGCTGCTCCCAAAGAGAGTGCAGTGCGTTTCCCTACGCTCGGCATACACAGAGGGGCTGTAAAGGGCTACGGGCCTGGATGTTGCTTAGCAGACCCAGGTGGGCCTGGGGGTACTCAGTGTTCCTGCCGGGAGCAGGGTGCCCACGCTAGCCTCCTAGGTGTCCAGAAAACTGTGCTGCCGTGGAAGTTACCCAGAGCAGAGGCCACCGCCTCATGGAAACTGCTGCACGCCTCCGCTTGTGCACGGCAAATCAGGGCCTTACTTCCAGGCATCTGTTCAGGCTGGGTGTGCCGTTAGCGACACCGCATGGTGAGATGCTGACTTTCTCCTCAGGCAGAGTGACTTCGGGTACGAGGTCCTCGAAGTACTCAAAGCACACTCTTTTCTCACGGAAGCTCACACAAGGGCCATGACAAAGTCGGACTCGCCATAAATGTTGTCCTGAGGCTGTTCGAAGACTGTGAAAATGTACCTCTCCTCAAGGAACGTACAGGGTGTTGCCCATCACGCGGCATGCACAGAGGGCCTCCGAGGGATCAACCAACGGGTCTCGAAGTGGCTCAGCAGGCCCACGGGGGTGTGGAGGTACTCAGTGAACTTGGAGGAAAGTGATACGTACCCGAGAGGCCTACAAGTCCTCAAAAGTGTACTTCCTTTCACATCAAGCATGTAAGCGACTAAGAACTGATGGAAACAGCTGCCTGCCTCCCTTTCTGCACGGCTACTAGTGACCTAACCTGGAGGCAAGTTTTCACGTTGAGATTCCCTTTAGCTCTAGAGCTTGTCAGGCAGACCACAACCGCGGCCACGGAAGCATCTGGCTCAGACAGAACAGACTCATACTTTTCAGCGAAGCATTCTTACAGGGTTGACAGGCCTGTCAAGAGCAGGGAATGTCAGGTAGCTTCAAGGCAGCATGAATGCAGCCTTCAAAATGGGACAGCAAGGCTAGTTCCAGCAGGCCCCCGTTTCCATGGGCACATGCAGCAAACACCCGTGTGGTTTCTACCAAGTCTAAAGAGACACAGGTTACCCTGTGTTTCCTCCCCTGAATCAACTTCTCGAAGTAGGGTGTTCTGCATCAAGCGAACTGCCTCAACCAAGGAACGCCGCAGCTGCTCCTCTGGGCCTGTGGCTATCCAAAAGCCTGCAGTGTCACAGGAAGAGCAGGACTGTCTTAAATGGCAGTTAGAACGCACGCCCACTATCTCTGGGAGGCACGGTGACTTCAGGCAGGAGCTCCTGGATGGAATGCGAAGCCGAGGGTTACTCTGAGTTCAGGTCAGACTAGGGCAATGCGTCAGACTTCGACGCCATGAGGGACGTGCCACAACGGTGTTCGTGAACGTGTGCGAGTGCTGAGGAAATTAAGCTGCTCCCAAAGAGAGTGCAGTGCGTTTCCCTACGCTCGGCATACACAGAGGGGCTGTAAAGGGCTACGGGCCTGGATGTTGCTTAGCAGACCCAGGTGGGCCTGGGGGTACTCAGTGTTCCTGCCGGGAGCAGGGTGCCCACGCTAGCCTCCTAGGTGTCCAGAAAACTGTGCTGCCGTGGAAGTTACCCAGAGCAGAGGCCACCGCCTCATGGAAACTGCTGCACGCCTCTGCTTCTGCACGGCAGGTCAGGGCCTTACTTCCAGGCATCTGTTCAGGCTGGGTGTGCCGTTAGCGACACCGCATGGTGAGATGCTGACTTTCTCTTCAGGCAGAGTGACTTCGGGTACGAGGTCCTCGAAGTACTCAAAGCACACTCTTTTCTCACGGAAGCTCACACAAGGGCCATGACAAAGTCGGACTCGCCATAAATGTTGTCCTGAGGCTGTTCGAGGACTCCGGAAATGTAGCTCTCCTCAAGGAACATACAGGGTGTTGCCCATCAATCGGCAGGCACAGAGGGCCTCCGAGGGTTCAAGCAACGGGTCTCGAAGTGGCTCAGCCGGCCCACGGGGGTGTGGAGGTAGTCAGTGAACTTGGAGCGAAAGTGATGCATACCGGAGAGGCCTAAGAGTCCTCAAAAGTGTACTTCCTTTCACATCAAGCATATAAGCGACTAAGAACTCATGGAAACAGCTGCCCGCTTCCCTTTCTGCACGGCTACTAGGGGCCAAACCTGGAGGCAAGTTTTCACGTTGAGATTCCCTATAGCGCTAGAGCTTGTCAGGCGGACCACAACCGCGGCCACGGAAGCACCTGGTTCAGACAGAACGGACGCCTACTTTTCCGCAAAGCATTCTTACAGGGTTGACAGGCCTGTCAAGAGCAGGGAATGTCAGGTAGCTTCAAGGCAGCATGAATGCAGCCTTCAAAATGGGACAGCAAGG
This sequence comes from Pseudorca crassidens, assembly GCF_039906515.1. NCBI lineage: Eukaryota > Metazoa > Chordata > Mammalia > Artiodactyla > Delphinidae > Pseudorca > Pseudorca crassidens. The sequence continues at coordinate 51,417,919 of NC_090312.1, forward strand.
CTAGTTCCAGCAGGAACCCGTTTCCATGGGCACACTCAGCATACACTCCTGTGGTTTCTACCAAGTCTAAAGAGACACAGGTTACCCTGTGTTTCCTCCCCTGAATCAACTTCTCGAAGTAGGGTGTTCTGCATCAAGCGAACTGCCTCAACCAAGGAACGCCGCAGCTGCTCCTCTGGGCCTGTGGCTATCCAAAAGCCTGCAGTGTCACAGGAAGAGCAGGACTGTCTTAAATGGCAGTTAGAACGCACGCCCACTATCTCTGGGAGGCACGGTGACTTCAGGCAGGAGCTCCTGGATGGAATGCGAAGCCGAGGGTTACTCTGAGTTCAGGTCAGACTAGGGCAATGCGTCAGACTTCGACGCCATGAGGGACGTGCCACAACGGTGTTCGTGAACGTGTGCGAGTGCTGAGGAAATTAAGCTGCTCCCAAAGAGAGTGCAGTGCGTTTCCCTACGCTCGGCATACACAGAGGGGCTGTAAAGGGCTACGGGCCTGGATGTTGCTTAGCAGACCCAGGTGGGCCTGGGGGTACTCAGTGTTCCTGCCGGGAGCAGGGTGCCCACGCTAGCCTCCTAGGTGTCCAGAAAACTGTGCTGCCGTGGAAGTTACCCAGAGCAGAGGCCACCGCCTCATGGAAACTGCTGCACGCCTCCGCTTGTGCACGGCAAATCAGGGCCTTACTTCCAGGCATCTGTTCAGGCTGGGTGTGCCGTTAGCGACAACGCATGGTGAGATGCTGACTTTCTCCTCAGGCAGAGTGACTTCGGGTACGAGGTCCTCGAAGTACTCAAAGCACACTGTTTTCTCACGGAAGCTCACACAAGGGCCATGACAAAGTCGGACTCGCCATAAATGTTGTCCTGAGGCTGTTCGAAGACTGTGGAAATGTACCTCTCCTCAAGGAACGTACAGGGTGTTGCCCATCACGCGGCATGCACAGAGGGCCTCCGAGGGATCAACCAACGGGTCTCGAAGTGGCTCAGCAGGCCCACGGGGGTGTGGAGGTACTCAGTGAACTTGGAGGAAAGTGATACGTACCCGAGAGGCCTACAAGTCCTCAAAAGTGTACTTCCTTTCACATAAAGCATGTAAGCGACTAAGAACTGATGGAAACAGCTGCCTGCCTCCCTTTCTGCACGGCTACTAGTGACCTAACCTGGAGGCAAGTTTTCACGTTGAGATTCCCTTTAGCTCTAGAGCTTGTCAGGCAGACCACAACCGCGGCCACGGAAGCATCTGGCTCAGACAGAACAGACTCATACTTTTCAGCGAAGCATTCTTACAGGGTTGACAGGCCTGTCAAGAGCAGGGAATGTCAGGTAGCTTCAAGGCAGCATGAATGCAGCCTTCAAAATGGGACAGCAAGGCTAGTTCCAGCAGGCCCCCGTTTCCATGGGCACATGCAGCAAACACCCGTGTGGTTTCTACCAAGTCTAAAGAGACACAGGTTACCCTGTGTTTCCTCCCCTGAATCAACTTCTCGAAGTAGGGTGTTCTGCATCAAGCGAACTGCCTCAACCAAGGAACGCCGCAGCTGCTCCTCTGGGCCTGTGGCTATCCAAAAGCCTGCAGTGTCACAGGAAGAGCAGGACTGTCTTAAATGGCAGTTAGAACGCACGCCCACTATCTCTGGGAGGCACGGTGACTTCAGGCAGGAGCTCCTGGATGGAATGCGAAGCCGAGGGTTACTCTGAGTTCAGGTCAGACTAGGGCAATGCGTCAGACTTCGACGCCATGAGGGACGTGCCACAACGGTGTTCGTGAACGTGTGCGAGTGCTGAGGAAATTAAGCTGCTCCCAAAGAGAGTGCAGTGCGTTTCCCTACGCTCGGCATACACAGAGGGGCTGTAAAGGGCTACGGGCCTGAATGTTACTTAGCAGACCCAGGTGGGCCTGGGGGTACTCAGTGTTCCTGCCGGGAGCAGGGTGCCCACGCTAGCCTCCTAGGTGTCCAGAAAACTGTGCTGCCGTGGAAGTTACCCAGAGCAGAGGCCACCGCCTCATGGAAACTGCTGCACGCCTCCGCTTGTGCACGGCAAATCAGGGCCTTACTTCCAGGCATCTGTTCAGGCTGGGTGTGCCGTTAGCGACAACGCATGGTGAGATGCTGACTTTCTCCTCAGGCAGAGTGACTTCGGGTACGAGGTCCTCGAAGTACTCAAAGCACACTGTTTTCTCACGGAAGCTCACACAAGGGCCATGACAAAGTCGGACTCGCCAGAAATGTTGTCCTGAGGCTGTTCGAAGACTGTGGAAATGTACCTCTCCTCAAGGAACGTACAGGGTGTTGCCCATCACGCGGCATGCACAGAGGGCCTCCGAGGGATCAACCAACGGGTCTCGAAGTGGCTCAGCAGGCCCACGGGGGTGTGGAGGTACTCAGTGAACTTGGAGGAAAGTGATACGTACCCGAGAGGCCTACAAGTCCTCAAAAGTGTACTTCCTTTCACATAAAGCATGTAAGCGACTAAGAACTGATGGAAACAGCTGCCTGCCTCCCTTTCTGCACGGCTACTAGTGACCTAACCTGGAGGCAAGTTTTCACGTTGAGATTCCCTTTAGCTCTAGAGCTTGTCAGGCAGACCACAACCGCGGCCACGGAAGCATCTGGCTCAGACAGAACAGACTCATACTTTTCAGCGAAGCATTCTTACAGGGTTGACAGGCCTGTCAAGAGCAGGGAATGTCAGGTAGCTTCAAGGCAGCATGAATGCAGCCTTCAAAATGGGACAGCAAGGCTAGTTCCAGCAGGAACCCGTTTCCATGGGCACATGCAGCAAACACCCGTGTGGTTTCTACCAAGTCTAAAGAGACACAGGTTACCCTGTGTTTCCTCCCCTGAATCAACTTCTCGAAGTAGGGTGTTCTGCATCAAGCGAACTGCCTCAACCAAGGAACGCCGCAGCTGCTCCTCTGGGCCTGTGGCTATCCAAAAGCCTGCAGTGTCACAGGAAGAGCAGGACTGTCTTAAATGGCAGTTAGAACGCACGCCCACTATCTCTGGGAGGCACGGTGACTTCAGGCAGGAGCTCCTGGATGGAATGCGAAGCCGAGGGTTACTCTGAGTTCAGGTCAGACTAGGGCAATGCGTCAGACTTCGACGCCATGAGGGACGTGCCACAACGGTGTTCGTGAACGTGTGCGAGTGCTGAGGAAATTAAGCTGCTCCCAAAGAGAGTGCAGTGCGTTTCCCTACTCTCGGCATACACAGAGGGGCTCTAAAGGGCTACGGGCCTGGATGTTGCTTAGCAGACCCAGGTGGGCCTGGGGGTACTCAGTGTTCCTGCCGGGAGCAGGGTGCCCACGCTAGCCTCCTAGGTGTCCAGAAAACTGTGCTGCCGTGGAAGTTACCCAGAGCAGAGGCCACCGCCTCATGGAAACTGCTGCACGCCTCCGCTTGTGCACGGCAAATCAGGGCCTTACTTCCAGGCATCTGTTCAGGCTGGGTGTGCCGTTAGCGACAACGCATGGTGAGATGCTGACTTTCTCCTCAGGCAGAGTGACTTCGGGTACGAGGTCCTCGAAGTACTCAAAGCACACTGTTTTCTCACGGAAGCTCACACAAGGGCCATGACAAAGTCGGACTCGCCATAAATGTTGTCCTGAGGCTGTTCGAAGACTGTGGAAATGTACCTCTCCTCAAGGAACGTACAGGGTGTTGCCCATCACGCGGCATGCACAGAGGGCCTCCGAGGGATCAACCAACGGGTCTCGAAGTGGCTCAGCAGGCCCACGGGGGTGTGGAGGTACTCAGTGAACTTGGAGGAAAGTGATACGTACCCGAGAGGCCTACAAGTCCTCAAAAGTGTACTTCCTTTCACATCAAGCATGTAAGCGACTAAGAACTGATGGAAACAGCTGCCTGCCTCCCTTTCTGCACGGCTACTAGTGACCTAACCTGGAGGCAAGTTTTCACGTTGAGATTCCCTTTAGCTCTAGAGCTTGTCAGGCAGACCACAACCACGGCCACGGAAGCATCTGGCTCAGACAGAACAGACTCATACTTTTCAGCGAAGCATTCTTACAGGGTTGACAGGCCTGTCAAGAGCAGGGAATGTCAGGTAGCTTCAAGGCAGCATGAATGCAGCCTTCAAAATGGGACAGCAAGGCTAGTTCCAGCAGGAACCCGTTTCCATGGGCACATGCAGCAAACACCCGTGTGGTTTCTACCAAGTCTAAAGAGACACAGGTTACCCTGTGTTTCCTCCCCTGAATCAACTTCTCGAAGTAGGGTGTTCTGCATCAAGCGAACTGCCTCAACCAAGGAACGCCGCAGCTGCTCCTCTGGGCCTGTGGCTATCCAAAAGCCTGCAGTGTCACAGGAAGAGCAGGACTGTCTTAAATGGCAGTTAGAACGCACGCCCACTATCTCTGGGAGGCACGGTGACTTCAGGCAGGAGCTCCTGGATGGAATGCGAAGCCGAGGGTTACTCTGAGTTCAGGTCAGACTAGGGCAATGCGTCAGACTTCGACGCCATGAGGGACGTGCCACAACGGTGTTCGTGAACGTGTGCGAGTGCTGAGGAAATTAAGCTGCTCCCAAAGAGAGTGCAGTGCGTTTCCCTACGCTCGGCATACACAGAGGGGTTGTAAAGGGCTACGGGCCTGGATGTTGCTTAGCAGACCCAGGTGGGCCTGGGGGTACTCAGTGTTCCTGCCGGGAGCAGGGTGCCCACGCTAGCCTCCTAGGTGTCCAGAAAACTGTGCTGCCGTGGAAGTTACCCAGAGCAGAGGCCACCGCCTCATGGAAACTGCTGCACGCCTCCGCTTGTGCACGGCAAATCAGGGCCTTACTTCCAGGCATCTGTTCAGGCTGGGTGTGCCGTTAGCGACAACGCATGGTGAGATGCTGACTTTCTCCTCAGGCAGAGTGACTTCGGGTACGAGGTCCTCGAAGTACTCAAAGCACACTGTTTTCTCACGGAAGCTCACACAAGGGCCATGACAAAGTCGGACTCGCCATAAATGTTGTCCTGAGGCTGTTCGAAGACTGTGGAAATGTACCTCTCCTCAAGGAACGTACAGGGTGTTGCCCATCACGCGGCATGCACAGAGGGCCTCCGAGGGATCAACCAACGGGTCTCGAAGTGGCTCAGCAGGCCCACGGGGGTGTGGAGGTACTCAGTGAACTTGGAGGAAAGTGATACGTACCCGAGAGGCCTACAAGTCCTCAAAAGTGTACTTCCTTTCACATAAAGCATGTAAGCGACTAAGAACTGATGGAAACAGCTGCCTGCCTCCCTTTCTGCACGGCTACTAGTGACCTAACCTGGAGGCAAGTTTTCACGTTGAGATTCCCTTTAGCTCTAGAGCTTGTCAGGCAGACCACAACCGCGGCCACGGAAGCATCTGGCTCAGACAGAACAGACTCATACTTTTCAGCGAAGCATTCTTACAGGGTTGACAGGCCTGTCAAGAGCAGGGAATGTCAGGTAGCTTCAAGGCAGCATGAATGCAGCCTTCAAAATGGGACAGCAAGGGTAGTTCCAGCAGGAACCCGTTTCCATGGGCACATGCAGCAAACACCCGTGTGGTTTCTACCAAGTCTAAAGAGACACAGGTTACCCTGTGTTTCCTCCCCTGAATCAACTTCTCGAAGTAGGGTGTTCTGCATCAAGCGAACTGCCTCAACCAAGGAACGCCGCAGCTGCTCCTCTGGGCCTGTGGCTATCCAAAAGCCTGCAGTGTCACAGGAAGAGCAGGACTGTCTTAAATGGCAGTTAGAACGCACGCCCACTATCTCTGGGAGGCACGGTGACTTCAGGCAGGAGCTCCTGGATGGAATGCGAAGCCGAGGGTTACTCTGAGTTCAGGTCAGACTAGGGCAATGCGTCAGACTTCGACGCCATGAGGGACGTGCCACAACGGTGTTCGTGAACGTGTGCGAGTGCTGAGGAAATTAAGCTGCTCCCAAAGAGAGTGCAGTGCGTTTCCCTACGCTCGGCATACACAGAGGGGCTGTAAAGGGCTACGGGCCTGGATGTTGCTTAGCAGACCCAGGTGGGCCTGGGGGTACTCAGTGTTCCTGCCGGGAGCAGGGTGCCCACGCTAGCCTCCTAGGTGTCCAGAAAACTGTGCTGCCGTGGAAGTTACCCAGAGCAGAGGCCACCGCCTCATGGAAACTGCTGCACGCCTCCGCTTGTGCACGGCAAATCAGGGCCTTACTTCCAGGCATCTGTTCAGGCTGGGTGTGCCGTTAGCGACAACGCATGGTGAGATGCTGACTTTCTCCTCAGGCAGAGTGACTTCGGGTACGAGGTCCTCGAAGTACTAAAAGCACACTGTTTTCTCACGGAAGCTCACACAAGGGCCATGACAAAGTCGGACTCGCCATAAATGTTGTCCTGAGGCTGTTCGAAGACTGTGGAAATGTACCTCTCCTCAAGGAACGTACAGGGTGTTGCCCATCACGCGGCATGCACAGAGGGCCTCCGAGGGATCAACCAACGGGTCTCGAAGTGGCTCAGCAGGCCCACGGGGGTGTGGAGGTACTCAGTGAACTTGGAGGAAAGTGATACGTACCCGAGAGGCCTACAAGTCCTCAAAAGTGTACTTCCTTTCACATAAAGCATGTAAGCGACTAAGAACTGATGGAAACAGCTGCCTGCCTCCCTTTCTGCACGGCTACTAGTGACCTAACCTGGAGGCAAGTTTTCACGTTGAGATTCCCTTTAGCTCTAGAGCTTGTCAGGCAGACCACAACCGCGGCCACGGAAGCATCTGGCTCAGACAGAACAGACTCATACTTTTCAGCGAAGCATTCTTACAGGGTTGACAGGCCTGTCAAGAGCAGGGAATGTCAGGTAGCTTCAAGGCAGCATGAATGCAGCCTTCAAAATGGGACAGCAAGGCTAGTTCCAGCAGGCCCCCGTTTCCATGGGCACATGCAGCAAACACCCGTGTGGTTTCTACCAAGTCTAAAGAGACACAGGTTACCCTGTGTTTCCTCCCCTGAATCAACTTCTCGAAGTAGGGTGTTCTGCATCAAGCGAACTGCCTCAACCAAGGAACGCCGCAGCTGCTCCTCTGGGCCTGTGGCTATCCAAAAGCCTGCAGTGTCACAGGAAGAGCAGGACTGTCTTAAATGGCAGTTAGAACGCACGCCCACTATCTCTGGGAGGCACGGTGACTTCAGGCAGGAGCTTCTAGATGGAATGCGAAGCCGAGGGTTACTCTGAGTTCAGCTCAGACTAGGGCAATGCGTCAGACTTCGACACCATGAGGGAAGTGCCACAACGGTGTTCCTGAACGTGTGCGAGTGGTGAGGAAATTAAGCTGCTCCCAAAGAGAGTGCAGTGCGTTTCCCTACGCTCGGCATACACAGAGGGGCTGTAAAGGGCTACGGGCCTGAATGTTACTTAGCAGACCCAGGTGGGCCTGGGGGTACTCAGTGTTCCTGCCGGGAGCAGGGTGCCCACGCTAGCCTCCTAGGTGTCCAGAAAACTGTGCTGCCGTGGAAGTTACCCAGAGCAGAGGCCACCGCCTCATGGAAACTGCTGCACGCCTCCGCTTGTGCACGGCAAATCAGGGCCTTACTTCCAGGCATCTGTTCAGGCTGGGTGTGCCGTTAGCGACAACGCATGGTGAGATGCTGACTTTCTCCTCAGGCAGAGTGACTTCGGGTACGAGGTCCTCGAAGTACTCAAAGCACACTGTTTTCTCACGGAAGCTCACACAAGGGCCATGACAAAGTCGGACTCGCCATAAATGTTGTCCTGAGGCTGTTCGAAGACTGTGGAAATGTACCTCTCCTCAAGGAACGTACAGGGTGTTGCCCATCACGCGGCATGCACAGAGGGCCTCCGAGGGATCAACCAACGGGTCTCGAAGTGGCTCAGCAGGCCCACGGGGGTGTGGAGGTACTCAGTGAACTTGGAGGAAAGTGATACGTACCCGAGAGGCCTACAAGTCCTCAAAAGTGTACTTCCTTTCACATAAAGCATGTAAGCGACTAAGAACTGATGGAAACAGCTGCCTGCCTCCCTTTCTGCACGGCTACTAGTGACCTAACCTGGAGGCAAGTTTTCACGTTGAGATTCCCTTTAGCTCTAGAGCTTGTCAGGCAGACCACAACCGCGGCCACGGAAGCATCTGGCTCAGACAGAACAGACTCATACTTTTCAGCGAAGCATTCTTACAGGGTTGACAGGCCTGTCAAGAGCAGGGAATGTCAGGTAGCTTCAAGGCAGCATGAATGCAGCCTTCAAAATGGGACAGCAAGGCTAGTTCCAGCAGGCCCCCGTTTCCATGGGCACATGCAGCAAACACCCGTGTGGTTTCTACCAAGTCTAAAGAGACACAGGTTACCCTGTGTTTCCTCCCCTGAATCAACTTCTCGAAGTAGGGTGTTCTGCATCAAGCGAACTGCCTCAATCAAGGAACGCCGCAGCTGCTCCTCTGGGCCTGTGGCTATCCAAAAGCCTGCAGTGTCACAGGAAGAGCAGGACTGTCTTAAATGGCAGTTAGAACGCACGCCCACTATCTCTGGGAGGCACGGTGACTTCAGGCAGGAGCTTCTAGATGGAATGCGAAGCCGAGGGTTACTCTGAGTTCAGCTCAGACTAGGGCAATGCGTCAGACTTCGACGCCATGAGGGAAGTGCCACAACGGTGTTCCTGAACGTGTGCGAGTGGTGAGGAAATTAAGCTGCTCCCAAAGAGAGTGCAGTGCGTTTCCCTACGCTCGGCATACACAGAGGGGCTGTAAAGGGCTACGGGCCTGAATGTTACTTAGCAGACCCAGGTGGGCCTGGGGGTACTCAGTGTTCCTGCCGGGAGCAGGGTGCCCACGCTAGCCTCCTAGGTGTCCAGAAAACTGTGCTGCCGTGGAAGTTACCCAGAGCAGAGGCCACCGCCTCATGGAAACTGCTGCACGCCTCCGCTTGTGCACGGCAAATCAGGGCCTTACTTCCAGGCATCTGTTCAGGCTGGGTGTGCCGTTAGCGACAACGCATGGTGAGATGCTGACTTTCTCCTCAGGCAGAGTGACTTCGGGTACGAGGTCCTCGAAGTACTCAAAGCACACTGTTTTCTCACGGAAGCTCACACAAGGGCCATGACAAAGTCGGACTCGCCATAAATGTTGTCCTGAGGCTGTTCGAAGACTGTGGAAATGTACCTCTCCTCAAGGAACGTACAGGGTGTTGCCCATCACGCGGCATGCACAGAGGGCCTCCGAGGGATCAACCAACGGGTCTCGAAGTGGCTCAGCAGGCCCACGGGGGTGTGGAGGTACTCAGTGAACTTGGAGGAAAGTGATACGTACCCGAGAGGCCTACAAGTCCTCAAAAGTGTACTTCCTTTCACATAAAGCATGTAAGCGACTAAGAACTGATGGAAACAGCTGCCTGCCTCCCTTTCTGCACGGCTACTAGTGACCTAACCTGGAGGCAAGTTTTCACGTTGAGATTCCCTTTAGCTCTAGAGCTTGTCAGGCAGACCACAACCGCGGCCACGGAAGCATCTGGCTCAGACAGAACAGACTCATACTTTTCAGCGAAGCATTCTTACAGGGTTGACAGGCCTGTCAAGAGCAGGGAATGTCAGGTAGCTTCAAGGCAGCATGAATGCAGCCTTCAAAATGGGACAGCAAGGCTAGTTCCAGCAGGCCCCCGTTTCCATGGGCACATGCAGCAAACACCCGTGTGGTTTCTACCAAGTCTAAAGAGACACAGGTTACCCTGTGTTTCCTCCCCTGAATCAACTTCTCGAAGTAGGGTGTTCTGCATCAAGCGAACTGCCTCAACCAAGGAACGCCGCAGCTGCTCCTCTGGGCCTGTGGCTATCCAAAAGCCTGCAGTGTCACAGGAAGAGCAGGACTGTCTTAAATGGCAGTTAGAACGCACGCCCACTATCTCTGGGAGGCACGGTGACTTCAGGCAGGAGCTCCTGGATGGAATGCGAAGCCGAGGGTTACTCTGAGTTCAGGTCAGACTAGGGCAATGCGTCAGACTTCGACGCCATGAGGGACGTGCCACAACGGTGTTCGTGAACGTGTGCGAGTGCTGAGGAAATTAAGCTGCTCCCAAAGAGAGTGCAGTGCGTTTCCCTACGCTCGGCATACACAGAGGGGCTGTAAAGGGCTACGGGCCTGGATGTTGCTTAGCAGACCCAGGTGGGCCTGGGGGTACTCAGTGTTCCTGCCGGGAGCAGGGTGCCCACGCTAGCCTCCTAGGTGTCCAGAAAACTGTGCTGCCGTGGAAGTTACCCAGAGCAGAGGCCACCGCCTCATGGAAACTGCTGCACGCCTCCGCTTGTGCACGGCAAATCAGGGCCTTACTTCCAGGCATCTGTTCAGGCTGGGTGTGCCGTTAGCGACAACGCATGGTGAGATGCTGACTTTCTCCTCAGGCAGAGTGACTTCGGGTACGAGGTCCTCGAAGTACTAAAAGCACACTGTTTTCTCACGGAAGCTCACACAAGGGCCATGACAAAGTCGGACTCGCCATAAATGTTGTCCTGAGGCTGTTCGAAGACTGTGGAAATGTACCTCTCCTCAAGGAACGTACAGGGTGTTGCCCATCACGCGGCATGCACAGAGGGCCTCCGAGGGATCAACCAACGGGTCTCGAAGTGGCTCAGCAGGCCCACGGGGGTGTGGAGGTACTCAGTGAACTTGGAGGAAAGTGATACGTACCCGAGAGGCCTACAAGTCCTCAAAAGTGTACTTCCTTTCACATAAAGCATGTAAGCGACTAAGAACTGATGGAAACAGCTGCCTGCCTCCCTTTCTGCACGGCTACTAGTGACCTAACCTGGAGGCAAGTTTTCACGTTGAGATTCCCTTTAGCTCTAGAGCTTGTCAGGCAGACCACAACCGCGGCCACGGAAGCATCTGGCTCAGACAGAACAGACTCATACTTTTCAGCGAAGCATTCTTACAGGGTTGACAGGCCTGTCAAGAGCAGGGAATGTCAGGTAGCTTCAAGACAGCATGAATGCAGCCTTCAAAATGGGACAGCAAGGCTAGTTCCAGCAGGAACCCGTTTCCATGGGCACATGCAGCAAACACCCGTGTGGTTTCTACCAAGTCTAAAGAGACACAGGTTACCCTGTGTTTCCTCCCCTGAATCAACTTCTCGAAGTAGGGTGTTCTGCATCAAGCGAACTGCCTCAACCAAGGAACGCCGCAGCTGCTCCTCTGGGCCTGTGGCTATCCAAAAGCCTGCAGTGTCACAGGAAGAGCAGGACTGTCTTAAATGGCAGTTAGAACGCACGCCCACTATCTCTGGGAGGCACGGTGACTTCAGGCAGGAGCTCCTGGATGGAATGCGAAGCCGAGGGTTACTCTGAGTTCAGGTCAGACTAGGGCAATGCGTCAGACTTCGACGCCATGAGGGACGTGCCACAACGGTGTTCGTGAACGTGTGCGAGTGCTGAGGAAATTAAGCTGCTCCCAAAGAGAGTGCAGTGCGTTTCCCTACGCTCGGCATACACAGAGGGGCTGTAAAGGGCTACGGGCCTGGATGTTGCTTAGCAGACCCAGGTGGGCCTGGGGGTACTCAGTGTTCCTGCCGGGAGCAGGGTGCCCACGCTAGCCTCCTAGGTGTCCAGAAAACTGTGCTGCCGTGGAAGTTACCCAGAGCAGAGGCCACCGCCTCATGGAAACTGCTGCACGCCTCCGCTTGTGCACGGCAAATCAGGGCCTTACTTCCAGGCATCTGTTCAGGCTGGGTGTGCCGTTAGCGACAACGCATGGTGAGATGCTGACTTTCTCCTCAGGCAGAGTGACTTCGGGTACGAGGTCCTCGAAGTACTCAAAGCACACTGTTTTCTCACGGAAGCTCACACAAGGGCCATGACAAAGTCGGACTCGCCATAAATGTTGTCCTGAGGCTGTTCGAAGACTGTGGAAATGTACCTCTCCTCAAGGAACGTACAGGGTGTTGCCCATCACGCGGCATGCACAGAGGGCCTCCGAGGGATCAACCAACGGGTCTCGAAGTGGCTCAGCAGGCCCACGGGGGTGTGGAGGTACTCAGTGAACTTGGAGGAAAGTGATACGTACCCGAGAGGCCTACAAGTCCTCAAAAGTGCACTTCCTTTCACATAAAGCATGTAAGCGACTAAGAACTGATGGAAACAGCTGCCTGCCTCCCTTTCTGCACGGCTACTAGTGACCTAACCTGGAGGCAAGTTTTCACGTTGAGATTCCCTTTAGCTCTAGAGCTTGTCAGGCAGACCACAACCGCGGCCACGGAAGCATCTGGCTCAGACAGAACAGACTCATACTTTTCAGCGAAGCATTCTTACAGGGTTGACAGGCCTGTCAAGAGCAGGGAATGTCAGGTAGCTTCAAGGCAGCATGAATGCAGCCTTCAAAATGGGACAGCAAGGGTAGTTCCAGCAGGAACCCGTTTCCATGGGCACATGCAGCAAACACCCGTGTGGTTTCTACCAAGTCTAAAGAGACACAGGTTACCCTGTGTTTCCTCCCCTGAATCAACTTCTCGAAGTAGGGTGTTCTGCATCAAGCGAACTGCCTCAACCAAGGAACGCCGCAGCTGCTCCTCTGGGCCTGTGGCTATCCAAAAGCCTGCAGTGTCACAGGAAGAGCAGGACTGTCTTAAATGGCAGTTAGAACGCACGCCCACTATCTCTGGGAGGCACGGTGACTTCAGGCAGGAGCTCCTGGATGGAATGCGAAGCCGAGGGTTACTCTGAGTTCAGGTCAGACTAGGGCAATGCGTCAGACTTCGACGCCATGAGGGACGTGCCACAACGGTGTTCGTGAACGTGTGCGAGTGCTGAGGAAATTAAGCTGCTCCCAAAGAGAGTGCAGTGCGTTTCCCTACGCTCGGCATACACAGAGGGGCTGTAAAGGGCTACGGGCCTGGATGTTGCTTAGCAGACCCAGGTGGGCCTGGGGGTACTCAGTGTTCCTGCCGGGAGCAGGGTGCCCACGCTAGCCTCCTAGGTGTCCAGAAAACTGTGCTGCCGTGGAAGTTACCCAGAGCAGAGGCCACCGCCTCATGGAAACTGCTGCACGCCTCCGCTTGTGCACGGCAAATCAGGGCCTTACTTCCAGGCATCTGTTCAGGCTGGGTGTGCCGTTAGCGACAACGCATGGTGAGATGCTGACTTTCTCCTCAGGCAGAGTGACTTCGGGTACGAGGTCCTCGAAGTACTAAAAGCACACTGTTTTCTCACGGAAGCTCACACAAGGGCCATGACAAAGTCGGACTCGCCATAAATGTTGTCCTGAGGCTGTTCGAAGACTGTGGAAATGTACCTCTCCTCAAGGAACGTACAGGGTGTTGCCCATCACGCGGCATGCACAGAGGGCCTCCGAGGGATCAACCAACGGGTCTCGAAGTGGCTCAGCAGGCCCACGGGGGTGTGGAGGTACTCAGTGAACTTGGAGGAAAGTGATACGTACCCGAGAGGCCTACAAGTCCTCAAAAGTGTACTTCCTTTCACATAAAGCATGTAAGCGACTAAGAACTGATGGAAACAGCTGCCTGCCTCCCTTTCTGCACGGCTACTAGTGACCTAACCTGGAGGCAAGTTTTCACGTTGAGATTCCCTTTAGCTCTAGAGCTTGTCAGGCAGACCACAACCGCGGCCACGGAAGCATCTGGCTCAGACAGAACAGACTCATACTTTTCAGCGAAGCATTCTTACAGGGTTGACAGGCCTGTCAAGAGCAGGGAATGTCAGGTAGCTTCAAGGCAGCATGAATGCAGCCTTCAAAATGGGACAGCAAGGCTAGTTCCAGCAGGCCCCCGTTTCCATGGGCACATGCAGCAAACACCCGTGTGGTTTCTACCAAGTCTAAAGAGACACAGGTTACCCTGTGTTTCCTCCCCTGAATCAACTTCTCGAAGTAGGGTGTTCTGCATCAAGCGAACTGCCTCAACCAAGGAACGCCGCAGCTGCTCCTCTGGGCCTGTGGCTATCCAAAAGCCTGCAGTGTCACAGGAAGAGCAGGACTGTCTTAAATGGCAGTTAGAACGCACGCCCACTATCTCTGGGAGGCACGGTGACTTCAGGCAGGAGCTTCTAGATGGAATGCGAAGCCGAGGGTTACTCTGAGTTCAGCTCAGACTAGGGCAATGCGTCAGACTTCGACGCCATGAGGGAAGTGCCACAACGGTGTTCCTGAACGTGTGCGAGTGGTGAGGAAATTAAGCTGCTCCCAAAGAGAGTGCAGTGCGTTTCCCTACGCTCGGCATACACAGAGGGGCTGTAAAGGGCTACGGGCCTGAATGTTACTTAGCAGACCCAGGTGGGCCTGGGGGTACTCAGTGTTCCTGCCGGGAGCAGGGTGCCCACGCTAGCCTCCTAGGTGTCCAGAAAACTGTGCTGCCGTGGAAGTTACCCAGAGCAGAGGCCACCGCCTCATGGAAACTGCTGCACGCCTCCGCTTCTGCACGGCAGGTCAGGGCCTTACTTCCAGGCATCTGTTCAGGCTGGGTGTGCCGTTAGCGACACCGCATGGTGAGATGCTGACTTTCTCCTCAGGCAGAGTGACTTCGGGTACGAGGTCCTCGAAGTACTCAAAGCACACTCTTTTCTCACGGAAGCTCACACAAGGGCCATGACAAAGTCGGACTCGCCATAAATGTTGTCCTGAGGCTGTTCGAGGACTCCGGAAATGTAGCTCTCCTCAAGGAACATACAGGGTGTTGCCCATCAATCGGCAGGCACAGAGGGCCTCCGAGGGTTCAAGCAACGGGTCTCGAAGTGGCTCAGCCGGCCCACGGGGGTGTGGAGGTAGTCAGTGAACTTGGAGCGAAAGTGATGCATACCGGAGAGGCCTACGAGTCCTCAAAAGTGTACTTCCTTTCACATCAAGCATATAAGCGACTAAGAACTCATGGAAACAGCTGCCCGCTTCCCTTTCTGCACGGCTACTAGGGACCTAACCTGGAGGCAAGTTTTCACGTTGAGATTCCCTATAGCGCTAGAGCTTGTCAGGCGGACCACAACCGCGGCCACGGAAGCACCTGGTTCAGACAGAACGGATGCATACTTTTCCGCAAAGCATTCTTACAGGGTTGACGGGCCTGTCAAGAGCAGGGAATGTCAGGTAGCTTCAAGGCAGCATGAATGCAGCCTTCAAAATGGGACAGCAAGGCTAGTTCCAGCAGGAACCCGTTTCCATGGGCACATGCAGCAAACACCCGTGTGGTTTCTACCAAGTCTAAAGAGACACAGGTTACCCTGTGTTTCCTCCCCTGAATCAACTTCTCGAAGTAGGGTGTTCTGCATCAAGCGAACTGCCTCAACCAAGGAACGCCGCAGCTGCTCCTCTGGGCCTGTGGCTATCCAAAAGCCTGCAGTGTCACAGGAAGAGCAGGACTGTCTTAAATGGCAGTTAGAACGCACGCCCACTATCTCTGGGAGGCACGGTGACTTCAGGCAGGAGCTCCTAGATGGAATGCGAAGCCGAGGGTTACTCTGAGTTCAGGTCAGACTAGGGCAATGCGTCAGACTTCGACGCCATGAGGGACGTGCCACAACGGTGTTCGTGAACGTGTGCGAGTGCTGAGGAAATTAAGCTGCTCCCAAAGAGAGTGCAGTGCGTTTCCCTACTCTCGGCATACACAGAGGGGCTCTAAAGGGCTACGGGCCTGGATGTTGCTTAGCAGACCCAGGTGGGCCTGGGGGTACTCAGTGTTCCTGCCGGGAGCAGGGTGCCCACGCTAGCCTCCTAGGTGTCCAGAAAACTGTGCTGCCGTGGAAGTTACCCAGAGCAGAGGCCACCGCCTCATGGAAACTGCTGCACGCCTCCGCTTCTGCACGGCAGGTCAGGGCCTTACTTCCAGGCATCTGTTCAGGCTGGGTGTGCCGTTAGCGACACCGCATGGTGAGATGCTGACTTTCTCCTCAGGCAGAGTGACATCGGGTAGGAGGTCCTCGAAGTACTCAAAGCACACTCTTTTCTCACGGAAGCTCACACAAGGGCCATGACAAAGTCGGACTCGCCATAAATGTTGTCCTGAGGCTGTTCGAAGACTGTGGAAATGTACCTCTCCTCAAGGAACGTACAGGGTGTTGCCCATCACGCGGCATGCACAGAGGGCCTCCGAGGGATCAACCAACGGGTCTTGAAGTGGCTCAGCAGGCCCACGGGGGTGTGGAGGTACTCAGTGAACTTGGAGGAAAGTGATACGTACCCGAGAGGCCTACAAGTCCTCAAAAGTGTACTTCCTTTCACATCAAGCATGTAAGCGACTAAGAACTGATGGAAACAGCTGCCTGCCTCCCTTTCTGCACGGCTACTAGTGACCTAACCTGGAGGCAAGTTTTCACGTTGAGATTCCCTTTAGCTCTAGAGCTTGTCAGGCAGACCACAACCGCGGCCACGGAAGCATCTGGCTCAGACAGAACAGACTCATACTTTTCAGCGAAGCATTCTTACAGGGTTGACAGGCCTGTCAAGAGCAGGGAATGTCAGGTAGCTTCAAGGCAGCATGAATGCAGCCTTCAAAATGGGACAGCAAGGGTAGTTCCAGCAGGAACCCGTTTCCATGGGCACATGCAGCAAACACCCGTGTGGTTTCTACCAAGTCTAAAGAGACACAGGTTACCCTGTGTTTCCTCCCCTGAATCAACTTCTCGAAGTAGGGTGTTCTGCATCAAGCGAACTGCCTCAACCAAGGAACGCCGCAGCTGCTCCTCTGGGCCTGTGGCTATCCAAAAGCCTGCAGTGTCACAGGAAGAGCAGGACTGTCTTAAATGGCAGTTAGAACGCACGCCCACTATCTCTGGGAGGCACGGTGACTTCAGGCAGGAGCTCCTGGATGGAATGCGAAGCCGAGGGTTACTCTGAGTTCAGGTCAGACTAGGGCAATGCGTCAGACTTCGACGCCATGAGGGACGTGCCACAACGGTGTTCGTGAACGTGTGCGAGTGCTGAGGAAATTAAGCTGCTCCCAAAGAGAGTGCAGTGCGTTTCCCTACGCTCGGCATACACAGAGGGGCTGTAAAGGGCTACGGGCCTGGATGTTGCTTAGCAGACCCAGGTGGGCCTGGGGGTACTCAGTGTTCCTGCCGGGAGCAGGGTGCCCACGCTAGCCTCCTAGGTGTCCAGAAAACTGTGCTGCCGTGGAAGTTACCCAGAGCAGAGGCCACCGCCTCATGGAAACTGCTGCACGCCTCCGCTTGTGCACGGCAAATCAGGGCCTTACTTCCAGGCATCTGTTCAGGCTGGGTGTGCCGTTAGCGACAACGCATGGTGAGATGCTGACTTTCTCCTCAGGCAGAGTGACTTCGGGTAGGAGGTCCTCGAAGTACTCAAAGCACACTGTTTTCTCACGGAAGCTCACACAAGGGCCATGACAAAGTCGGACTCGCCATAAATGTTGTCCTGAGGCTGTTCGAAGACTGTGGAAATGTACCTCTCCTCAAGGAACGTACAGGGTGTTGCCCATCACGCGGCATGCACAGAGGGCCTCCGAGGGATCAACCAACGGGTCTCGAAGTGGCTCAGCAGGCCCACGGGGGTGTGGAGGTACTCAGTGAACTTGGAGGAAAGTGATACGTACCCGAGAGGCCTACAAGTCCTCAAAAGTGTACTTCCTTTCACATAAAGCATGTAAGCGACTAAGAACTGATGGAAACAGCTGCCTGCCTCCCTTTCTGCACGGCTACTAGTGACCTAACCTGGAGGCAAGTTTTCACGTTGAGATTCCCTTTAGCTCTAGAGCTTGTCAGGCAGACCACAACCGCGGCCACGGAAGCATCTGGCTCAGACAGAACAGACTCATACTTTTCAGCGAAGCATTCTTACAGGGTTGACAGGCCTGTCAAGAGCAGGGAATGTCAGGTAGCTTCAAGGCAGCATGAATGCAGCCTTCAAAATGGGACAGCAAGGGTAGTTCCAGCAGGAACCCGTTTCCATGGGCACATGCAGCAAACACCCGTGTGGTTTCTACCAAGTCTAAAGAGACACAGGTTACCCTGTGTTTCCTCCCCTGAATCAACTTCTCGAAGTAGGGTGTTCTGCATCAAGCGAACTGCCTCAACCAAGGAACGCCGCAGCTGCTCCTCTGGGCCTGTGGCTATCCAAAAGCCTGCAGTGTCACAGGAAGAGCAGGACTGTCTTAAATGGCAGTTAGAACGCACGCCCACTATCTCTGGGAGGCACGGTGACTTCAGGCAGGAGCTCCTGGATGGAATGCGAAGCCGAGGGTTACTCTGAGTTCAGGTCAGACTAGGGCAATGCGTCAGACTTCGACGCCATGAGGGACGTGCCACAACGGTGTTCGTGAACGTGTGCGAGTGCTGAGGAAATTAAGCTGCTCCCAAAGAGAGTGCAGTGCGTTTCCCTACGCTCGGCATACACAGAGGGGCTGTAAAGGGCTACGGGCCTGGATGTTGCTTAGCAGACCCAGGTGGGCCTGGGGGTACTCAGTGTTCCTGCCGGGAGCAGGGTGCCCACGCTAGCCTCCTAGGTGTCCAGAAAACTGTGCTGCCGTGGAAGTTACCCAGAGCAGAGGCCACCGCCTCATGGAAACTGCTGCACGCCTCCGCTTGTGCACGGCAAATCAGGGCCTTACTTCCAGGCATCTGTTCAGGCTGGGTGTGCCGTTAGCGACAACGCATGGTGAGATGCTGACTTTCTCCTCAGGCAGAGTGACTTCGGGTAGGAGGTCCTCGAAGTACTCAAAGCACACTCTTTTCTCACGGAAGCTCACACAAGGGCCATGACAAAGTCGGACTCGCCATAAATGTTGTCCTGAGGCTGTTCGAAGACTGTGGAAATGTACCTCTCCTCAAGGAACGTACAGGGTGTTGCCCATCACGCGGCATGCACAGAGGGCCTCCGAGGGATCAACCAACGGGTCTCGAAGTGGCTCAGCAGGCCCACGGGGGTGTGGAGGTACTCAGTGAACTTGGAGGAAAGTGATACGTACCCGAGAGGCCTACAAGTCCTCAAAAGTGTACTTCCTTTCACATAAAGCATGTAAGCGACTAAGAACTGATGGAAACAGCTGCCTGCCTCCCTTTCTGCACGGCTACTAGTGACCTAACCTGGAGGCAAGTTTTCACGTTGAGATTCCCTTTAGCTCTAGAGCTTGTCAGGCAGACCACAACCGCGGCCACGGAAGCATCTGGCTCAGACAGAACAGACTCATACTTTTCAGCGAAGCATTCTTACAGGGTTGACAGGCCTGTCAAGAGCAGGGAATGTCAGGTAGCTTCAAGGCAGCATGAATGCAGCCTTCAAAATGGGACAGCAAGGGTAGTTCCAGCAGGAACCCGTTTCCATGGGCACATGCAGCAAACACCCGTGTGGTTTCTACCAAGTCTAAAGAGACACAGGTTACCCTGTGTTTCCTCCCCTGAATCAACTTCTCGAAGTAGGGTGTTCTGCATCAAGCGAACTGCCTCAACCAAGGAACGCCGCAGCTGCTCCTCTGGGCCTGTGGCTATCCAAAAGCCTGCAGTGTCACAGGAAGAGCAGGACTGTCTTAAATGGCAGTTAGAACGCACGCCCACTATCTCTGGGAGGCACGGTGACTTCAGGCAGGAGCTCCTAGATGGAATGCGAAGCCGAGGGTTACTCTGAGTTCAGGTCAGACTAGGGCAATGCGTCAGACTTCGACGCCATGAGGGACGTGCCACAACGGTGTTCGTGAACGTGTGCGAGTGCTGAGGAAATTAAGCTGCTCCCAAAGAGAGTGCAGTGCGTTTCCCTACTCTCGGCATACACAGAGGGGCTCTAAAGGGCTACGGGCCTGGATGTTGCTTGGCAGACCCAGGTGGGCCTGGGGGTACTCAGTGTTCCTGCCGGGAGAAGGGTGCCCACGCTAGCCTCCTAGGTGTCCAGAAAACTGTGCTGCCGTGGAAGTTACCCAGAGCAGAGGCCACCGCCTCATGGAAACTGCTGCACGCCTCCGCTTGTGCACGGCAAATCAGGGCCTTACTTCCAGGCATCTGTTCAGGCTGGGTGTGCCGTTAGCGACAACGCATGGTGAGATGCTGACTTTCTCCTCAGGCAGAGTGACTTCGGGTACGAGGTCCTCGAAGTACTCAAAGCACACTGTTTTCTCACGGAAGCTCACACAAGGGCCATGACAAAGTCGGACTCGCCATAAATGTTGTCCTGAGGCTGTTCGAAGACTGTGGAAATGTACCTCTCCTCAAGGAACGTACAGGGTGTTGCCCATCACGCGGCATGCACAGAGGGCCTCCGAGGGATCAACCAACGGGTCTCGAAGTGGCTCAGCAGGCCCACGGGGGTGTGGAGGTACTCAGTGAACTTGGAGGAAAGTGATACGTACCCGAGAGGCCTACAAGTCCTCAAAAGTGTACTTCCTTTCACATAAAGCATGTAAGCGACTAAGAACTGATGGAAACAGCTGCCTGCCTCCCTTTCTGCACGGCTACTAGTGACCTAACCTGGAGGCAAGTTTTCACGTTGAGATTCCCTTTAGCTCTAGAGCTTGTCAGGCAGACCACAACCGCGGCCACGGAAGCATCTGGCTCAGACAGAACAGACTCATACTTTTCAGCGAAGTATTCTTACAGGGTTGACAGGCCTGTCAAGAGCAGGGAATGTCAGGTAGCTTCAAGGCAGCATGAATGCAGCCTTCAAAATGGGACAGCAAGGCTAGTTCCAGCAGGCCCCCGTTTCCATGGGCACATGCAGCAAACACCCGTGTGGTTTCTACCAAGTCTAAAGAGACACAGGTTACCCTGTGTTTCCTCCCCTGAATCAACTTCTCGAAGTAGGGTGTTCTGCATCAAGCGAACTGCCTCAACCAAGGAACGCCGCAGCTGCTCCTCTGGGCCTGTGGCTATCCAAAAGCCTGCAGTGTCACAGGAAGAGCAGGACTGTCTTAAATGGCAGTTAGAACGCACGCCCACTATCTCTGGGAGGCACGGTGACTTCAGGCAGGAGCTCCTGGATGGAATGCGAAGCCGAGGGTTACTCTGAGTTCAGGTCAGACTAGGGCAATGCGTCAGACTTCGACGCCATGAGGGACGTGCCACAACGGTGTTCGTGAACGTGTGCGAGTGCTGAGGAAATTAAGCTGCTCCCAAAGAGAGTGCAGTGCGTTTCCCTACGCTCGGCATACACAGAGGGGCTGTAAAGGGCTACGGGCCTGGATGTTGCTTAGCAGACCCAGGTGGGCCTGGGGGTACTCAGTGTTCCTGCCGGGAGCAGGGTGCCCACGCTAGCCTCCTAGGTGTCCAGAAAACTGTGCTGCCGTGGAAGTTACCCAGAGCAGAGGCCACCGCCTCATGGAAACTGCTGCACGCCTCCGCTTGTGCACGGCAAATCAGGGCCTTACTTCCAGGCATCTGTTCAGGCTGGGTGTGCCGTTAGCGACAACGCATGGTGAGATGCTGACTTTCTCCTCAGGCAGAGTGACTTCGGGTACGAGGTCCTCGAAGTACTCAAAGCACACTGTTTTCTCACGGAAGCTCACACAAGGGCCATGACAAAGTCGGACTCGCCATAAATGTTGTCCTGAGGCTGTTCGAAGACTGTGGAAATGTACCTCTCCTCAAGGAACGTACAGGGTGTTGCCCATCACGCGGCATGCACAGAGGGCCTCCGAGGGATCAACCAACGGGTCTCGAAGTGGCTCAGCAGGCCCACGGGGGTGTGGAGGTACTCAGTGAACTTGGAGGAAAGTGATACGTACCCGAGAGGCCTACAAGTCCTCAAAAGTGTACTTCCTTTCACATAAAGCATGTAAGCGACTAAGAACTGATGGAAACAGCTGCCTGCCTCCCTTTCTGCACGGCTACTAGTGACCTAACCTGGAGGCAAGTTTTCACGTTGAGATTCCCTTTAGCTCTAGAGCTTGTCAGGCAGACCACAACCGCGGCCACGGAAGCATCTGGCTCAGACAGAACAGACTCATACTTTTCAGCGAAGTATTCTTACAGGGTTGACAGGCCTGTCAAGAGCAGGGAATGTCAGGTAGCTTCAAGGCAGCATGAATGCAGCCTTCAAAATGGGACAGCAAGGCTAGTTCCAGCAGGCCCCCGTTTCCATGGGCACATGCAGCAAACACCCGTGTGGTTTCTACCAAGTCTAAAGAGACACAGGTTACCCTGTGTTTCCTCCCCTGAATCAACTTCTCGAAGTAGGGTGTTCTGCATCAAGCGAACTGCCTCAACCAAGGAACGCCGCAGCTGCTCCTCTGGGCCTGTGGCTATCCAAAAGCCTGCAGTGTCACAGGAAGAGCAGGACTGTCTTAAATGGCAGTTAGAACGCACGCCCACTATCTCTGGGAGGCACGGTGACTTCAGGCAGGAGCTCCTGGATGGAATGCGAAGCCGAGGGTTACTCTGAGTTCAGGTCAGACTAGGGCAATGCGTCAGACTTCGACGCCATGAGGGACGTGCCACAACGGTGTTCGTGAACGTGTGCGAGTGCTGAGGAAATTAAGCTGCTCCCAAAGAGAGTGCAGTGCGTTTCCCTACGCTCGGCATACACAGAGGGGCTGTAAAGGGCTACGGGCCTGGATGTTGCTTAGCAGACCCAGGTGGGCCTGGGGGTACTCAGTGTTCCTGCCGGGAGCAGGGTGCCCACGCTAGCCTCCTAGGTGTCCAGAAAACTGTGCTGCCGTGGAAGTTACCCAGAGCAGAGGCCACCGCCTCATGGAAACTGCTGCACGCCTCCGCTTGTGCACGGCAAATCAGGGCCTTACTTCCAGGCATCTGTTCAGGCTGGGTGTGCCGTTAGCGACAACGCATGGTGAGATGCTGACTTTCTCCTCAGGCAGAGTGACTTCGGGTACGAGGTCCTCGAAGTACTCAAAGCACACTCTTTTCTCACGGAAGCTCACACAAGGGCCATGACAAAGTCGGACTCGCCAGAAATGTTGTCCTGAGGCTGTTCGAAGACTGTGGAAATGTACCTCTCCTCAAGGAACGTACAGGGTGTTGCCCATCACGCGGCATGCACAGAGGGCCTCCGAGGGATCAACCAACGGGTCTCGAAGTGGCTCAGCAGGCCCACGGGGGTGTGGAGGTACTCAGTGAACTTGGAGGAAAGTGATACGTACCCGAGAGGCCTACAAGTCCTCAAAAGTGTACTTCCTTTCACATAAAGCATGTAAGCGACTAAGAACTGATGGAAACAGCTGCCTGCCTCCCTTTCTGCACGGCTACTAGTGACCTAACCTGGAGGCAAGTTTTCACGTTGAGATTCCCTTTAGCTCTAGAGCTTGTCAGGCAGACCACAACCGCGGCCACGGAAGCATCTGGCTCAGACAGAACAGACTCATACTTTTCAGCGAAGCATTCTTACAGGGTTGACAGGCCTGTCAAGAGCAGGGAATGTCAGGTAGCTTCAAGGCAGCATGAATGCAGCCTTCAAAATGGGACAGCAAGGCTAGTTCCAGCAGGCCCCCGTTTCCATGGGCACATGCAGCAAACACCCGTGTGGTTTCTACCAAGTCTAAAGAGACACAGGTTACCCTGTGTTTCCTCCCCTGAATCAACTTCTCGAAGTAGGGTGTTCTGCATCAAGCGAACTGCCTCAACCAAGGAACGCCGCAGCTGCTCCTCTGGGCCTGTGGCTATCCAAAAGCCTGCAGTGTCACAGGAAGAGCAGGACTGTCTTAAATGGCAGTTAGAACGCACGCCCACTATCTCTGGGAGGCACGGTGACTTCAGGCAGGAGCTCCTGGATGGAATGCGAAGCCGAGGGTTACTCTGAGTTCAGGTCAGACTAGGGCAATGCGTCAGACTTCGACGCCATGAGGGACGTGCCACAACGGTGTTCGTGAACGTGTGCGAGTGCTGAGGAAATTAAGCTGCTCCCAAAGAGAGTGCAGTGCGTTTCCCTACGCTCGGCATACACAGAGGGGCTGTAAAGGGCTACGGGCCTGGATGTTGCTTAGCAGACCCAGGTGGGCCTGGGGGTACTCAGTGTTGCTGCCGGGAGCAGGGTGCCCACGCTAGCCTCCTAGGTGTCCAGAAAACTGTGCTGCCGTGGAAGTTACCCAGAGCAGAGGCCACCGCCTCATGGAAACTGCTGCACGCCTCCGCTTGTGCACGGCAAATCAGGGCCTTACTTCCAGGCATCTGTTCAGGCTGGGTGTGCCGTTAGCGACAACGCATGGTGAGATGCTGACTTTCTCCTCAGGCAGAGTGACTTCGGGTAGGAGGTCCTCGAAGTACTAAAAGCACACTGTTTTCTCACGGAAGCTCACACAAGGGCCATGACAAAGTCGGACTCGCCATAAATGTTGTCCTGAGGCTGTTCGAAGACTGTGGAAATGTACCTCTCCTCAAGGAACGTACAGGGTGTTGCCCATCACGCGGCATGCACAGAGGGCCTCCGAGGGATCAACCAACGGGTCTCGAAGTGGCTCAGCAGGCCCACGGGGGTGTGGAGGTACTCAGTGAACTTGGAGGAAAGTGATACGTACCCGAGAGGCCTACAAGTCCTCAAAAGTGTACTTCCTTTCACATAAAGCATGTAAGCGACTAAGAACTGATGGAAACAGCTGCCTGCCTCCCTTTCTGCACGGCTACTAGTGACCTAACCTGGAGGCAAGTTTTCACGTTGAGATTCCCTTTAGCTCTAGAGCTTGTCAGGCAGACCACAACCGCGGCCACGGAAGCATCTGGCTCAGACAGAACAGACTCATACTTTTCAGCGAAGCATTCTTACAGGGTTGACAGGCCTGTCAAGAGCAGGGAATGTCAGGTAGCTTCAAGGCAGCATGAATGCAGCCTTCAAAATGGGACAGCAAGGGTAGTTCCAGCAGGAACCCGTTTCCATGGGCACATGCAGCAAACACCCGTGTGGTTTCTACCAAGTCTAAAGAGACACAGGTTACCCTGTGTTTCCTCCCCTGAATCAACTTCTCGAAGTAGGGTGTTCTGCATCAAGCGAACTGCCTCAACCAAGGAACGCCGCAGCTGCTCCTCTGGGCCTGTGGCTATCCAAAAGCCTGCAGTGTCACAGGAAGAGCAGGACTGTCTTAAATGGCAGTTAGAACGCACGCCCACTATCTCTGGGAGGCACGGTGACTTCAGGCAGGAGCTCCTGGATGGAATGCGAAGCCGAGGGTTACTCTGAGTTCAGCTCAGACTAGGGCAATGCGTCAGACTTCGACGCCATGAGGGACGTGCCACAACGGTGTTCGTGAACGTGTGCGAGTGCTGAGGAAATTAAGCTGCTCCCAAAGAGAGTGCAGTGCGTTTCCCTACTCTCGGCATACACAGAGGGGCTCTAAAGGGCTACGGGCCTGGATGTTGCTTGGCAGACCCAGGTGGGCCTGGGGGTACTCAGTGTTCCTGCCGGGAGCAGGGTGCCCACGCTAGCCTCCTAGGTGTCCAGAAAACTGTGCTGCCGTGGAAGTTACCCAGAGCAGAGGCCACCGCCTCATGGAAACTGCTGCACGCCTCCGCTTGTGCACGGCAAATCAGGGCCTTACTTCCAGGCATCTGTTCAGGCTGGGTGTGCCGTTAGCGACAACGCATGGTGAGATGCTGACTTTCTCCTCAGGCAGAGTGACTTCGGGTACGAGGTCCTCGAAGTACTAAAAGCACACTGTTTTCTCACGGAAGCTCACACAAGGGCCATGACAAAGTCGGACTCGCCATAAATGTTGTCCTGAGGCTGTTCGAAGACTGTGGAAATGTACCTCTCCTCAAGGAACGTACAGGGTGTTGCCCATCACGCGGCATGCACAGAGGGCCTCCGAGGGATCAACCAACGGGTCTCGAAGTGGCTCAGCAGGCCCACGGGGGTGTGGAGGTACTCAGTGAACTTGGAGGAAAGTGATACGTACCCGAGAGGCCTACAAGTCCTCAAAAGTGTACTTCCTTTCACATAAAGCATGTAAGCGACTAAGAACTGATGGAAACAGCTGCCTGCCTCCCTTTCTGCACGGCTACTAGTGACCTAACCTGGAGGCAAGTTTTCACGTTGAGATTCCCTTTAGCTCTAGAGCTTGTCAGGCAGACCACAACCGTGGCCACGGAAGCATCTGGCTCAGACAGAACAGACTCATACTTTTCAGCGAAGCATTCTTACAGGGTTGACAGGCCTGTCAAGAGCAGGGAATGTCAGGTAGCTTCAAGGCAGCATTAATGCAGCCTTCAAAATGGGACAGCAAGGCTAGTTCCAGCAGGCCCCCGTTTCCATGGGCACATGCAGCAAACACCCGTGTGGTTTCTACCAAGTCTAAAGAGACACAGGTTACCCTGTGTTTCCTCCCCTGAATCAACTTCTCGAAGTAGGGTGTTCTGCATCAAGCGAACTGCCTCAACCAAGGAACGCCGCAGCTGCTCCTCTGGGCCTGTGGCTATCCAAAAGCCTGCAGTGTCACAGGAAGAGCAGGACTGTCTTAAATGGCAGTTAGAACGCACGCCCACTATCTCTGGGAGGCACGGTGACTTCAGGCAGGAGCTCCTGGATGGAATGCGAAGCCGAGGGTTACTCTGAGTTCAGGTCAGACTAGGGCAATGCGTCAGACTTCGACGCCATGAGGGACGTGCCACAACGGTGTTCGTGAACGTGTGCGAGTGCTGAGGAAATTAAGCTGCTCCCAAAGAGAGTGCAGTGCGTTTCCCTACGCTCGGCATACACAGAGGGGCTCTAAAGGGCTACGGGCCTGGATGTTGCTTAGCAGACCCAGGTGGGCCTGGGGGTACTCAGTGTTCCTGCCGGGAGCAGGGTGCCCACGCTAGCCTCCTAGGTGTCCAGAAAACTGTGCTGCCGTGGAAGTTACCCAGAGCAGAGGCCACCGCCTCATGGAAACTGCTGCACGCCTCCGCTTGTGCACGGCAAATCAGGGCCTTACTTCCAGGCATCTGTTCAGGCTGGGTGTGCCGTTAGCGACAACGCATGGTGAGATGCTGACTTTCTCCTCAGGCAGAGTGACTTCGGGTAGGAGGTCCTCGAAGTACTCAAAGCACACTCTTTTCTCACGGAAGCTCACACAAGGGCCATGACAAAGTCGGACTCGCCATAAATGTTGTCCTGAGGCTGTTCGAAGACTGTGGAAATGTACCTCTCCTCAAGGAACGTACAGGGTGTTGCCCATCACGCGGCATGCACAGAGGGCCTCCGAGGGATCAACCAACGGGTCTCAAAGTGGCTCAGCAGGCCCACGGGGGTGTGGAGGTACTCAGTGAACTTGGAGGAAAGTGATACGTACCCGAGAGGCCTACAAGTCCTCAAAAGTGTACTTCCTTTCACATAAAGCATGTAAGCGACTAAGAACTGATGGAAACAGCTGCCTGCCTCCCTTTCTGCACGGCTACTAGTGACCTAACCTGGAGGCAAGTTTTCACGTTGAGATTCCCTTTAGCTCTAGAGCTTGTCAGGCAGACCACAACCGCGGCCACGGAAGCATCTGGCTCAGACAGAACAGACTCATACTTTTCAGCGAAGCATTCTTACAGGGTTGACAGGCCTGTCAAGAGCAGGGAATGTCAGGTAGCTTCAAGGCAGCATGAATGCAGCCTTCAAAATGGGAAAGCAAGGCTAGTTCCAGCAGGCCCCCGTTTCCATGGGCACATGCAGCAAACACCCGTGTGGTTTCTACCAAGTCTAAAGAGACACAGGTTACCCTGTGTTTCCTCCCCTGAATCAACTTCTCGAAGTAGGGTGTTCTGCATCAAGCGAACTGCCTCAACCAAGGAACGCCGCAGCTGCTCCTCTGGGCCTGTGGCTATCCAAAAGCCTGCAGTGTCACAGGAAGAGCAGGACTGTCTTAAATGGCAGTTAGAACGCACGCCCACTATCTCTGGGAGGCACGGTGACTTCAGGCAGGAGCTCCTGGATGGAATGCGAAGCCGAGGGTTACTCTGAGTTCAGGTCAGACTAGGGCAATGCGTCAGACTTCGACGCCATGAGGGACGTGCCACAACGGTGTTCGTGAACGTGTGCGAGTGCTGAGGAAATTAAGCTGCTCCCAAAGAGAGTGCAGTGCGTTTCCCTACGCTCGGCATACACAGAGGGGCTGTAAAGGGCTACGGGCCTGGATGTTGCTTAGCAGACCCAGGTGGGCCTGGGGGTACTCAGTGTTCCTGCCGGGAGCAGGGTGCCCACGCTAGCCTCCTAGGTGTCCAGAAAACTGTGCTGCCGTGGAAGTTACCCAGAGCAGAGGCCACCGCCTCATGGAAACTGCTGCACGCCTCCGCTTGTGCACGGCAAATCAGGGCCTTACTTCCAGGCATCTGTTCAGGCTGGGTGTGCCGTTAGCGACAACGCATGGTGAGATGCTGACTTTCTCCTCAGGCAGAGTGACTTCGGGTACGAGGTCCTCGAAGTACTCAAAGCACACTGTTTTCTCACGGAAGCTCACACAAGGGCCATGACAAAGTCGGACTCGCCATAAATGTTGTCCTGAGGCTGTTCGAAGACTGTGGAAATGTACCTCTCCTCAAGGAACGTACAGGGTGTTGCCCATCACGCGGCATGCACAGAGGGCCTCCGAGGGATCAACCAACGGGTCTCGAAGTGGCTCAGCAGGCCCACGGGGGTGTGGAGGTACTCAGTGAACTTGGAGGAAAGTGATACGTACCCGAGAGGCCTACAAGTCCTCAAAAGTGTACTTCCTTTCACATAAAGCATGTAAGCGACTAAGAACTGATGGAAACAGCTGCCTGCCTCCCTTTCTGCACGGCTACTAGTGACCTAACCTGGAGGCAAGTTTTCACGTTGAGATTCCCTTTAGCTCTAGAGCTTGTCAGGCAGACCACAACCGCGGCCACGGAAGCATCTGGCTCAGACAGAACAGACTCATACTTTTCAGCGAAGCATTCTTACAGGGTTGACAGGCCTGTCAAGAGCAGGGAATGTCAGGTAGCTTCAAGGCAGCATGAATGCAGCCTTCAAAATGGGACAGCAAGGGTAGTTCCAGCAGGAACCCGTTTCCATGGGCACATGCAGCAAACACCCGTGTGGTTTCTACCAAGTCTAAAGAGACACAGGTTACCCTGTGTTTCCTCCCCTGAATCAACTTCTCGAAGTAGGGTGTTCTGCATCAAGCGAACTGCCTCAACCAAGGAACGCCGCAGCTGCTCCTCTGGGCCTGTGGCTATCCAAAAGCCTGCAGTGTCACAGGAAGAGCAGGACTGTCTTAAATGGCAGTTAGAACGCACGCCCACTATCTCTGGGAGGCACGGTGACTTCAGGCAGGAGCTCCTGGATGGAATGCGAAGCCGAGGGTTACTCTGAGTTCAGGTCAGACTAGGGCAATGCGTCAGACTTCGACGCCATGAGGGACGTGCCACAACGGTGTTCGTGAACGTGTGCGAGTGCTGAGGAAATTAAGCTGCTCCCAAAGAGAGTGCAGTGCGTTTCCCTACGCTCGGCATACACAGAGGGGCTGTAAAGGGCTACGGGCCTGGATGTTGCTTAGCAGACCCAGGTGGGCCTGGGGGTACTCAGTGTTCCTGCCGGGAGCAGGGTGCCCACGCTAGCCTCCTAGGTGTCCAGAAAACTGTGCTGCCGTGGAAGTTACCCAGAGCAGAGGCCACCGCCTCATGGAAACTGCTGCACGCCTCCGCTTGTGCACGGCAAATCAGGGCCTTACTTCCAGGCATCTGTTCAGGCTGGGTGTGCCGTTAGCGACAACGCATGGTGAGATGCTGACTTTCTCCTCAGGCAGAGTGACTTCGGGTACGAGGTCCTCGAAGTACTAAAAGCACACTGTTTTCTCACGGAAGCTCACACAAGGGCCATGACAAAGTCGGACTCGCCAGAAATGTTGTCCTGAGGCTGTTCGAAGACTGTGGAAATGTACCTCTCCTCAAGGAACGTACAGGGTGTTGCCCATCACGCGGCATGCACAGAGGGCCTCCGAGGGATCAACCAACGGGTCTCGAAGTGGCTCAGCAGGCCCACGGGGGTGTGGAGGTACTCAGTGAACTTGGAGGAAAGTGATACGTACCCGAGAGGCCTACAAGTCCTCAAAAGTGTACTTCCTTTCACATAAAGCATGTAAGCGACTAAGAACTGATGGAAACAGCTGCCTGCCTCCCTTTCTGCACGGCTACTAGTGACCTAACCTGGAGGCAAGTTTTCACGTTGAGATTCCCTTTAGCTCTAGAGCTTGTCAAGCAGACCACAACCGCGGCCACGGAAGCATCTGGCTCAGACAGAACAGACTCATACTTTTCAGCGAAGCATTCTTACAGGGTTGACAGGCCTGTCAAGAGCAGGGAATGTCAGGTAGCTTCAAGGCAGCATGAATGCAGCCTTCAAAATGGGAAAGCAAGGCTTGTTCCAGCAGGAACCCGTTTCCATGGGCACATGCAGCAAACACCCGTGTGGTTTCTACCAAGTCTAAAGAGACACAGGTTACCCTGTGTTTCCTCCCCTGAATCAACTTCTCGAAGTAGGGTGTTCTGCATCAAGCGAACTGCCTCAACCAAGGAACGCCGCAGCTGCTCCTCTGGGCCTGTGGCTATCCAAAAGCCTGCAGTGTCACAGGAAGAGCAGGACTGTCTTAAATGGCAGTTAGAACGCACGCCCACTATCTCTGGGAGGCACGGTGACTTCAGGCAGGAGCTCCTGGATGGAATGCGAAGCCGAGGGTTACTCTGAGTTCAGGTCAGACTAGGGCAATGCGTCAGACTTCGACGCCATGAGGGACGTGCCACAACGGTGTTCGTGAACGTGTGCGAGTGCTGAGGAAATTAAGCTGCTCCCAAAGAGAGTGCAGTGCGTTTCCCTACGCTCGGCATACACAGAGGGGCTGTAAAGGGCTACGGGCCTGGATGTTGCTTAGCAGACCCAGGTGGGCCTGGGGGTACTCAGTGTTCCTGCCGGGAGCAGGGTGCCCACGCTAGCCTCCTAGGTGTCCAGAAAACTGTGCTGCCGTGGAAGTTACCCAGAGCAGAGGCCACCGCCTCATGGAAACTGCTGCACGCCTCCGCTTGTGCACGGCAAATCAGGGCCTTACTTCCAGGCATCTGTTCAGGCTGGGTGTGCCGTTAGCGACAACGCATGGTGAGATGCTGACTTTCTCCTCAGGCAGAGTGACTTCGGGTACGAGGTCCTCGAAGTACTAAAAGCACACTGTTTTCTCACGGAAGCTCACACAAGGGCCATGACAAAGTCGGACTCGCCAGAAATGTTGTCCTGAGGCTGTTCGAAGACTGTGGAAATGTACCTCTCCTCAAGGAACGTACAGGGTGTTGCCCATCACGCGGCATGCACAGAGGGCCTCCGAGGGATCAACCAACGGGTCTCGAAGTGGCTCAGCAGGCCCACGGGGGTGTGGAGGTACTCAGTGAACTTGGAGGAAAGTGATACGTACCCGAGAGGCCTACAAGTCCTCAAAAGTGTACTTCCTTTCACATAAAGCATGTAAGCGACTAAGAACTGATGGAAACAGCTGCCTGCCTCCCTTTCTGCACGGCTACTAGTGACCTAACCTGGAGGCAAGTTTTCACGTTGAGATTCCCTTTAGCTCTAGAGCTTGTCAGGCAGACCACAACCGCGGCCACGGAAGCATCTGGCTCAGACAGAACAGACTCATACTTTTCAGCGAAGCATTCTTACAGGGTTGACAGGCCTGTCAAGAGCAGGGAATGTCAGGTAGCTTCAAGGCAGCATGAATGCAGCCTTCAAAATGGGAAAGCAAGGCTAGTTCCAGCAGGAACCCGTTTCCATGGGCACATGCAGCAAACACCCGTGTGGTTTCTACCAAGTCTAAAGAGACACAGGTTACCCTGTGTTTCCTCCCCTGAATCAACTTCTCGAAGTAGGGTGTTCTGCATCAAGCGAACTGCCTCAACCAAGGAACGCCGCAGCTGCTCCTCTGGGCCTGTGGCTATCCAAAAGCCTGCAGTGTCACAGGAAGAGCAGGACTGTCTTAAATGGCAGTTAGAACGCACGCCCACTATCTCTGGGAGGCACGGTGACTTCAGGCAGGAGCTCCTGGATGGAATGCGAAGCCGAGGGTTACTCTGAGTTCAGGTCAGACTAGGGCAATGCGTCAGACTTCGACGCCATGAGGGACGTGCCACAACGGTGTTCGTGAACGTGTGCGAGTGCTGAGGAAATTAAGCTGCTCCCAAAGAGAGTGCAGTGCGTTTCCCTACGCTCGGCATACACAGAGGGGCTGTAAAGGGCTACGGGCCTGGATGTTGCTTAGCAGACCCAGGTGGGCCTGGGGGTACTCAGTGTTCCTGCCGGGAGCAGGGTGCCCACGCTAGCCTCCTAGGTGTCCAGAAAACTGTGCTGCCGTGGAAGTTACCCAGAGCAGAGGCCACCGCCTCATGGAAACTGCTGCACGCCTCCGCTTGTGCACGGCAAATCAGGGCCTTACTTCCAGGCATCTGTTCAGGCTGGGTGTGCCGTTAGCGACAACGCATGGTGAGATGCTGACTTTCTCCTCAGGCAGAGTGACTTCGGGTACGAGGTCCTCGAAGTACTCAAAGCACACTGTTTTCTCACGGAAGCTCACACAAGGGCCATGACAAAGTCGGACTCGCCAGAAATGTTGTCCTGAGGCTGTTCGAAGACTGTGGAAATGTACCTCTCCTCAAGGAACGTACAGGGTGTTGCCCATCACGCGGCATGCACAGAGGGCCTCCGAGGGATCAACCAACGGGTCTCGAAGTGGCTCAGCAGGCCCACGGGGGTGTGGAGGTACTCAGTGAACTTGGAGGAAAGTGATACGTACCCGAGAGGCCTACAAGTCCTCAAAAGTGTACTTCCTTTCACATAAAGCATGTAAGCGACTAAGAACTGATGGAAACAGCTGCCTGCCTCCCTTTCTGCACGGCTACTAGTGACCTAACCTGGAGGCAAGTTTTCACGTTGAGATTCCCTTTAGCTCTAGAGCTTGTCAGGCAGACCACAACCGCGGCCACGGAAGCATCTGGCTCAGACAGAACAGACTCATACTTTTCAGCGAAGCATTCTTACAGGGTTGACAGGCCTGTCAAGAGCAGGGAATGTCAGGTAGCTTCAAGGCAGCATGAATGCAGCCTTCAAAATGGGAAAGCAAGGCTAGTTCCAGCAGGCCCCCGTTTCCATGGGCACATGCAGCAAACACCCGTGTGGTTTCTACCAAGTCTAAAGAGACACAGGTTACCCTGTGTTTCCTCCCCTGAATCAACTTCTCGAAGTAGGGTGTTCTGCATCAAGCGAACTGCCTCAACCAAGGAACGCCGCAGCTGCTCCTCTGGGCCTGTGGCTATCCAAAAGCCTGCAGTGTCACAGGAAGAGCAGGACTGTCTTAAATGGCAGTTAGAACGCACGCCCACTATCTCTGGGAGGCACGGTGACTTCAGGCAGGAGCTCCTGGATGGAATGCGAAGCCGAGGGTTACTCTGAGTTCAGGTCAGACTAGGGCAATGCGTCAGACTTCGACGCCATGAGGGACGTGCCACAACGGTGTTCGTGAACGTGTGCGAGTGCTGAGGAAATTAAGCTGCTCCCAAAGAGAGTGCAGTGCGTTTCCCTACGCTCGGCATACACAGAGGGGCTGTAAAGGGCTACGGGCCTGGATGTTGCTTAGCAGACCCAGGTGGGCCTGGGGGTACTCAGTGTTCCTGCCGGGAGCAGGGTGCCCACGCTAGCCTCCTAGGTGTCCAGAAAACTGTGCTGCCGTGGAAGTTACCCAGAGCAGAGGCCACCGCCTCATGGAAACTGCTGCACGCCTCCGCTTGTGCACGGCAAATCAGGGCCTTACTTCCAGGCATCTGTTCAGGCTGGGTGTGCCGTTAGCGACAACGCATGGTGAGATGCTGACTTTCTCCTCAGGCAGAGTGACTTCGGGTACGAGGTCCTCGAAGTACTCAAAGCACACTGTTTTCTCACGGAAGCTCACACAAGGGCCATGACAAAGTCGGACTCGCCAGAAATGTTGTCCTGAGGCTGTTCGAAGACTGTGGAAATGTACCTCTCCTCAAGGAACGTACAGGGTGTTGCCCATCACGCGGCATGCACAGAGGGCCTCCGAGGGATCAACCAACGGGTCTCGAAGTGGCTCAGCAGGCCCACGGGGGTGTGGAGGTACACAGTGAACTTGGAGGAAAGTGATACGTACCCGAGAGGCCTACAAGTCCTCAAAAGTGTACTTCCTTTCACATAAAGCATGTAAGCGACTAAGAACTGATGGAAACAGCTGCCTGCCTCCCTTTCTGCACGGCTACTAGTGACCTAACCTGGAGGCAAGTTTTCACGTTGAGATTCCCTTTAGCTCTAGAGCTTGTCAGGCAGACCACAACCGCGGCCACGGAAGCATCTGGCTCAGACAGAACAGACTCATACTTTTCAGCGAAGCATTCTTACAGGGTTGACAGGCCTGTCAAGAGCAGGGAATGTCAGGTAGCTTCAAGGCAGCATGAATGCAGCCTTCAAAATGGGACAGCAAGGGTAGTTCCAGCAGGAACCCGTTTCCATGGGCACATGCAGCAAACACCCGTGTGGTTTCTACCAAGTCTAAAGAGACACAGGTTACCCTGTGTTTCCTCCCCTGAATCAACTTCTCGAAGTAGGGTGTTCTGCATCAAGCGAACTGCCTCAACCAAGGAACGCCGCAGCTGCTCCTCTGGGCCTGTGGCTATCCAAAAGCCTGCAGTGTCACA
This sequence comes from Pseudorca crassidens, assembly GCF_039906515.1. Classification (NCBI taxonomy): domain Eukaryota; kingdom Metazoa; phylum Chordata; class Mammalia; order Artiodactyla; family Delphinidae; genus Pseudorca; species Pseudorca crassidens. The sequence goes on from NC_090312.1 coordinate 51,452,407, forward strand.
GGAAGAGCAGGACTGTCTTAAATGGCAGTTAGAACGCACGCCCACTATCTCTGGGAGGCACGGTGACTTCAGGCAGGAGCTCCTGGATGGAATGCGAAGCCGAGGGTTACTCTGAGTTCAGGTCAGACTAGGGCAATGCGTCAGACTTCGACGCCATGAGGGACGTGCCACAACGGTGTTCGTGAACGTGTGCGAGTGCTGAGGAAATTAAGCTGCTCCCAAAGAGAGTGCAGTGCGTTTCCCTACGCTCGGCATACACAGAGGGGCTGTAAAGGGCTACGGGCCTGGATGTTGCTTAGCAGACCCAGGTGGGCCTGGGGGTACTCAGTGTTCCTGCCGGGAGCAGGGTGCCCACGCTAGCCTCCTAGGTGTCCAGAAAACTGTGCTGCCGTGGAAGTTACCCAGAGCAGAGGCCACCGCCTCATGGAAACTGCTGCACGCCTCCGCTTGTGCACGGCAAATCAGGGCCTTACTTCCAGGCATCTGTTCAGGCTGGGTGTGCCGTTAGCGACAACGCATGGTGAGATGCTGACTTTCTCCTCAGGCAGAGTGACTTCGGGTACGAGGTCCTCGAAGTACTCAAAGCACACTCTTTTCTCACGGAAGCTCACACAAGGGCCATGACAAAGTCGGACTCGCCAGAAATGTTGTCCTGAGGCTGTTCGAAGACTGTGGAAATGTACCTCTCCTCAAGGAACGTACAGGGTGTTGCCCATCACGCGGCATGCACAGAGGGCCTCCGAGGGATCAACCAACGGGTCTCGAAGTGGCTCAGCAGGCCCACGGGGGTGTGGAGGTACTCAGTGAACTTGGAGGAAAGTGATACGTACCCGAGAGGCCTACAAGTCCTCAAAAGTGTACTTCCTTTCACATAAAGCATGTAAGCGACTAAGAACTGATGGAAACAGCTGCCTGCCTCCCTTTCTGCACGGCTACTAGTGACCTAACCTGGAGGCAAGTTTTCACGTTGAGATTCCCTTTAGCTCTAGAGCTTGTCAGGCAGACCACAACCGCGGCCACGGAAGCATCTGGCTCAGACAGAACAGACTCATACTTTTCAGCGAAGCATTCTTACAGGGTTGACAGGCCTGTCAAGAGCAGGGAATGTCAGGTAGCTTCAAGGCAGCATGAATGCAGCCTTCAAAATGGGAAAGCAAGGCTAGTTCCAGCAGGCCCCCGTTTCCATGGGCACATGCAGCAAACACCCGTGTGGTTTCTACCAAGTCTAAAGAGACACAGGTTACCCTGTGTTTCCTCCCCTGAATCAACTTCTCGAAGTAGGGTGTTCTGCATCAAGCGAACTGCCTCAACCAAGGAACGCCGCAGCTGCTCCTCTGGGCCTGTGGCTATCCAAAAGCCTGCAGTGTCACAGGAAGAGCAGGACTGTCTTAAATGGCAGTTAGAACGCACGCCCACTATCTCTGGGAGGCACGGTGACTTCAGGCAGGAGCTCCTGGATGGAATGCGAAGCCGAGGGTTACTCTGAGTTCAGGTCAGACTAGGGCAATGCGTCAGACTTCGACGCCATGAGGGACGTGCCACAACGGTGTTCGTGAACGTGTGCGAGTGCTGAGGAAATTAAGCTGCTCCCAAAGAGAGTGCAGTGCGTTTCCCTACGCTCGGCATACACAGAGGGGCTGTAAAGGGCTACGGGCCTGGATGTTGCTTAGCAGACCCAGGTGGGCCTGGGGGTACTCAGTGTTCCTGCCGGGAGCAGGGTGCCCACGCTAGCCTCCTAGGTGTCCAGAAAACTGTGCTGCCGTGGAAGTTACCCAGAGCAGAGGCCACCGCCTCATGGAAACTGCTGCACGCCTCCGCTTGTGCACGGCAAATCAGGGCCTTACTTCCAGGCATCTGTTCAGGCTGGGTGTGCCGTTAGCGACAACGCATGGTGAGATGCTGACTTTCTCCTCAGGCAGAGTGACTTCGGGTACGAGGTCCTCGAAGTACTAAAAGCACACTGTTTTCTCACGGAAGCTCACACAAGGGCCATGACAAAGTCGGACTCGCCAGAAATGTTGTCCTGAGGCTGTTCGAAGACTGTGGAAATGTACCTCTCCTCAAGGAACGTACAGGGTGTTGCCCATCACGCGGCATGCACAGAGGGCCTCCGAGGGATCAACCAACGGGTCTCGAAGTGGCTCAGCAGGCCCACGGGGGTGTGGAGGTACTCAGTGAACTTGGAGGAAAGTGATACGTACCCGAGAGGCCTACAAGTCCTCAAAAGTGTACTTCCTTTCACATAAAGCATGTAAGCGACTAAGAACTGATGGAAACAGCTGCCTGCCTCCCTTTCTGCACGGCTACTAGTGACCTAACCTGGAGGCAAGTTTTCACGTTGAGATTCCCTTTAGCTCTAGAGCTTGTCAGGCAGACCACAACCGCGGCCACGGAAGCATCTGGCTCAGACAGAACAGACTCATACTTTTCAGCGAAGCATTCTTACAGGGTTGACAGGCCTGTCAAGAGCAGGGAATGTCAGGTAGCTTCAAGGCAGCATGAATGCAGCCTTCAAAATGGGACAGCAAGGGTAGTTCCAGCAGGAACCCGTTTCCATGGGCACATGCAGCAAACACCCGTGTGGTTTCTACCAAGTCTAAAGAGACACAGGTTACCCTGTGTTTCCTCCCCTGAATCAACTTCTCGAAGTAGGGTGTTCTGCATCAAGCGAACTGCCTCAACCAAGGAACGCCGCAGCTGCTCCTCTGGGCCTGTGGCTATCCAAAAGCCTGCAGTGTCACAGGAAGAGCAGGACTGTCTTAAATGGCAGTTAGAACGCACGCCCACTATCTCTGGGAGGCACGGTGACTTCAGGCAGGAGCTCCTGGATGGAATGCGAAGCCGAGGGTTACTCTGAGTTCAGGTCAGACTAGGGCAATGCGTCAGACTTCGACGCCATGAGGGACGTGCCACAACGGTGTTCGTGAACGTGTGCGAGTGCTGAGGAAATTAAGCTGCTCCCAAAGAGAGTGCAGTGCGTTTCCCTACGCTCGGCATACACAGAGGGGCTCTAAAGGGCTACGGGCCTGGATGTTGCTTAGCAGACCCAGGTGGGCCTGGGGGTACTCAGTGTTCCTGCCGGGAGCAGGGTGCCCACGCTAGCCTCCTAGGTGTCCAGAAAACTGTGCTGCCGTGGAAGTTACCCAGAGCAGAGGCCACCGCCTCATGGAAACTGCTGCACGCCTCCGCTTGTGCACGGCAAATCAGGGCCTTACTTCCAGGCATCTGTTCAGGCTGGGTGTGCCGTTAGCGACAACGCATGGTGAGATGCTGACTTTCTCCTCAGGCAGAGTGACTTCGGGTAGGAGGTCCTCGAAGTACTCAAAGCACACTCTTTTCTCACGGAAGCTCACACAAGGGCCATGACAAAGTCGGACTCTCCAGAAATGTTGTCCTGAGGCTGTTCGAAGACTGTGGAAATGTACCTCTCCTCAAGGAACGTACAGGGTGTTGCCCATCACGCGGCATGCACAGAGGGCCTCCGAGGGATCAACCAACGGGTCTCGAAGTGGCTCAGCAGGCCCACGGGGGTGTGGAGGTACTCAGTGAACTTGGAGGAAAGTGATACGTACCCGAGAGGCCTACAAGTCCTCAAAAGTGTACTTCCTTTCACATAAAGCATGTAAGCGACTAAGAACTGATGGAAACAGCTGCCTGCCTCCCTTTCTGCACGGCTACTAGTGACCTAACCTGGAGGCAAGTTTTCACGTTGAGATTCCCTTTAGCTCTAGAGCTTGTCAGGCAGACCACAACCGCGGCCACGGAAGCATCTGGCTCAGACAGAACAGACTCATACTTTTCAGCGAAGCATTCTTACAGGGTTGACAGGCCTGTCAAGAGCAGGGAATGTCAGGTAGCTTCAAGGCAGCATGAATGCAGCCTTCAAAATGGGAAAGCAAGGCTAGTTCCAGCAGGCCCCCGTTTCCATGGGCACATGCAGCAAACACCCGTGTGGTTTCTACCAAGTCTAAAGAGACACAGGTTACCCTGTGTTTCCTCCCCTGAATCAACTTCTCGAAGTAGGGTGTTCTGCATCAAGCGAACTGCCTCAACCAAGGAACGCCGCAGCTGCTCCTCTGGGCCTGTGGCTATCCAAAAGCCTGCAGTGTCACAGGAAGAGCAGGACTGTCTTAAATGGCAGTTAGAACGCACGCCCACTATCTCTGGGAGGCACGGTGACTTCAGGCAGGAGCTCCTGGATGGAATGCGAAGCCGAGGGTTACTCTGAGTTCAGGTCAGACTAGGGCAATGCGTCAGACTTCGACGCCATGAGGGACGTGCCACAACGGTGTTCGTGAACGTGTGCGAGTGCTGAGGAAATTAAGCTGCTCCCAAAGAGAGTGCAGTGCGTTTCCCTACGCTCGGCATACACAGAGGGGCTCTAAAGGGCTACGGGCCTGGATGTTGCTTAGCAGACCCAGGTGGGCCTGGGGGTACTCAGTGTTCCTGCCGGGAGCAGGGTGCCCACGCTAGCCTCCTAGGTGTCCAGAAAACTGTGCTGCCGTGGAAGTTACCCAGAGCAGAGGCCACCGCCTCATGGAAACTGCTGCACGCCTCCGCTTGTGCACGGCAAATCAGGGCCTTACTTCCAGGCATCTGTTCAGGCTGGGTGTGCCGTTAGCGACAACGCATGGTGAGATGCTGACTTTCTCCTCAGGCAGAGTGACTTCGGGTACGAGGTCCTCGAAGTACTAAAAGCACACTGTTTTCTCACGGAAGCTCACACAAGGGCCATGACAAAGTCGGACTCGCCAGAAATGTTGTCCTGAGGCTGTTCGAAGACTGTGGAAATGTACCTCTCCTCAAGGAACGTACAGGGTGTTGCCCATCACGCGGCATGCACAGAGGGCCTCCGAGGGATCAACCAACGGGTCTCGAAGTGGCTCAGCAGGCCCACGGGGGTGTGGAGGTACTCAGTGAACTTGGAGGAAAGTGATACGTACCCGAGAGGCCTACAAGTCCTCAAAAGTGTACTTCCTTTCACATAAAGCATGTAAGCGACTAAGAACTGATGGAAACAGCTGCCTGCCTCCCTTTCTGCACGGCTACTAGTGACCTAACCTGGAGGCAAGTTTTCACGTTGAGATTCCCTTTAGCTCTAGAGCTTGTCAGGCAGACCACAACCGCGGCCACGGAAGCATCTGGCTCAGACAGAACAGACTCATACTTTTCAGCGAAGCATTCTTACAGGGTTGACAGGCCTGTCAAGAGCAGGGAATGTCAGGTAGCTTCAAGGCAGCATGAATGCAGCCTTCAAAATGGGACAGCAAGGGTAGTTCCAGCAGGAACCCGTTTCCATGGGCACATGCAGCAAACACCCGTGTGGTTTCTACCAAGTCTAAAGAGACACAGGTTACCCTGTGTTTCCTCCCCTGAATCAACTTCTCGAAGTAGGGTGTTCTGCATCAAGCGAACTGCCTCAACCAAGGAACGCCGCAGCTGCTCCTCTGGGCCTGTGGCTATCCAAAAGCCTGCAGTGTCACAGGAAGAGCAGGACTGTCTTAAATGGCAGTTAGAACGCACGCCCACTATCTCTGGGAGGCACGGTGACTTCAGGCAGGAGCTCCTGGATGGAATGCGAAGCCGAGGGTTACTCTGAGTTCAGGTCAGACTAGGGCAATGCGTCAGACTTCGACGCCATGAGGGACGTGCCACAACGGTGTTCGTGAACGTGTGCGAGTGCTGAGGAAATTAAGCTGCTCCCAAAGAGAGTGCAGTGCGTTTCCCTACTCTCGGCATACACAGAGGGGCTCTAAAGGGCTACGGGCCTGGATGTTGCTTGGCAGACCCAGGTGGGCCTGGGGGTACTCAGTGTTCCTGCCGGGAGCAGGGTGCCCACGCTAGCCTCCTAGGTGTCCAGAAAACTGTGCTGCCGTGGAAGTTACCCAGAGCAGAGGCCACCGCCTCATGGAAACTGCTGCACGCCTCCGCTTGTGCACGGCAAATCAGGGCCTTACTTCCAGGCATCTGTTCAGGCTGGGTGTGCCGTTAGCGACAACGCATGGTGAGATGCTGACTTTCTCCTCAGGCAGAGTGACTTCGGGTACGAGGTCCTCGAAGTACTAAAAGCACACTGTTTTCTCACGGAAGCTCACACAAGGGCCATGACAAAGTCGGACTCGCCATAAATGTTGTCCTGAGGCTGTTCGAAGACTGTGGAAATGTACCTCTCCTCAAGGAACGTACAGGGTGTTGCCCATCACGCGGCATGCACAGAGGGCCTCCGAGGGATCAACCAACGGGTCTCGAAGTGGCTCAGCAGGCCCACGGGGGTGTGGAGGTACTCAGTGAACTTGGAGGAAAGTGATACGTACCCGAGAGGCCTACAAGTCCTCAAAAGTGTACTTCCTTTCACATAAAGCATGTAAGCGACTAAGAACTGATGGAAACAGCTGCCTGCCTCCCTTTCTGCACGGCTACTAGTGACCTAACCTGGAGGCAAGTTTTCACGTTGAGATTCCCTTTAGCTCTAGAGCTTGTCAGGCAGACCACAACCGCGGCCACGGAAGCATCTGGCTCAGACAGAACAGACTCATACTTTTCAGCGAAGCATTCTTACAGGGTTGACAGGCCTGTCAAGAGCAGGGAATGTCAGGTAGCTTCAAGGCAGCATGAATGCAGCCTTCAAAATGGGAAAGCAAGGCTAGTTCCAGCAGGCCCCCGTTTCCATGGGCACATGCAGCAAACACCCGTGTGGTTTCTACCAAGTCTAAAGAGACACAGGTTACCCTGTGTTTCCTCCCCTGAATCAACTTCTCGAAGTAGGGTGTTCTGCATCAAGCGAACTGCCTCAACCAAGGAACGCCGCAGCTGCTCCTCTGGGCCTGTGGCTATCCAAAAGCCTGCAGTGTCACAGGAAGAGCAGGACTGTCTTAAATGGCAGTTAGAACGCACGCCCACTATCTCTGGGAGGCACGGTGACTTCAGGCAGGAGCTCCTGGATGGAATGCGAAGCCGAGGGTTACTCTGAGTTCAGGTCAGACTAGGGCAATGCGTCAGACTTCGACGCCATGAGGGACGTGCCACAACGGTGTTCGTGAACGTGTGCGAGTGCTGAGGAAATTAAGCTGCTCCCAAAGAGAGTGCAGTGCGTTTCCCTACGCTCGGCATACACAGAGGGGCTCTAAAGGGCTACGGGCCTGGATGTTGCTTGGCAGACCCAGGTGGGCCTGGGGGTACTCAGTGTTCCTGCCGGGAGCAGGGTGCCCACGCTAGCCTCCTAGGTGTCCAGAAAACTGTGCTGCCGTGGAAGTTACCCAGAGCAGAGGCCACCGCCTCATGGAAACTGCTGCACGCCTCCGCTTGTGCACGGCAAATCAGGGCCTTACTTCCAGGCATCTGTTCAGGCTGGGTGTGCCGTTAGCGACAACGCATGGTGAGATGCTGACTTTCTCCTCAGGCAGAGTGACTTCGGGTACGAGGTCCTCGAAGTACTAAAAGCACACTGTTTTCTCACGGAAGCTCACACAAGGGCCATGACAAAGTCGGACTCGCCAGAAATGTTGTCCTGAGGCTGTTCGAAGACTGTGGAAATGTACCTCTCCTCAAGGAACGTACAGGGTGTTGCCCATCACGCGGCATGCACAGAGGGCCTCCGAGGGATCAACCAACGGGTCTCGAAGTGGCTCAGCAGGCCCACGGGGGTGTGGAGGTACTCAGTGAACTTGGAGGAAAGTGATACGTACCCGAGAGGCCTACAAGTCCTCAAAAGTGTACTTCCTTTCACATAAAGCATGTAAGCGACTAAGAACTGATGGAAACAGCTGCCTGCCTCCCTTTCTGCACGGCTACTAGTGACCTAACCTGGAGGCAAGTTTTCACGTTGAGATTCCCTTTAGCTCTAGAGCTTGTCAGGCAGACCACAACCGCGGCCACGGAAGCATCTGGCTCAGACAGAACAGACTCATACTTTTCAGCGAAGCATTCTTACAGGGTTGACAGGCCTGTCAAGAGCAGGGAATGTCAGGTAGCTTCAAGGCAGCATGAATGCAGCCTTCAAAATGGGACAGCAAGGGTAGTTCCAGCAGGAACCCGTTTCCATGGGCACATGCAGCAAACACCCGTGTGGTTTCTACCAAGTCTAAAGAGACACAGGTTACCCTGTGTTTCCTCCCCTGAATCAACTTCTCGAAGTAGGGTGTTCTGCATCAAGCGAACTGCCTCAACCAAGGAACGCCGCAGCTGCTCCTCTGGGCCTGTGGCTATCCAAAAGCCTGCAGTGTCACAGGAAGAGCAGGACTGTCTTAAATGGCAGTTAGAACGCACGCCCACTATCTCTGGGAGGCACGGTGACTTCAGGCAGGAGCTCCTGGATGGAATGCGAAGCCGAGGGTTACTCTGAGTTCAGGTCAGACTAGGGCAATGCGTCAGACTTCGACGCCATGAGGGACGTGCCACAACGGTGTTCGTGAACGTGTGCGAGTGCTGAGGAAATTAAGCTGCTCCCAAAGAGAGTGCAGTGCGTTTCCCTACTCTCGGCATACACAGAGGGGCTCTAAAGGGCTACGGGCCTGGATGTTGCTTGGCAGACCCAGGTGGGCCTGGGGGTACTCAGTGTTCCTGCCGGGAGCAGGGTGCCCACGCTAGCCTCCTAGGTGTCCAGAAAACTGTGCTGCCGTGGAAGTTACCCAGAGCAGAGGCCACCGCCTCATGGAAACTGCTGCACGCCTCCGCTTGTGCAGGGCAAATCAGGGCCTTACTTCCAGGCATCTGTTCAGGCTGGGTGTGCCGTTAGCGACAACGCATGGTGAGATGCTGACTTTCTCCTCAGGCAGAGTGACTTCGGGTACGAGGTCCTCGAAGTACTCAAAGCACACTGTTTTCTCACGGAAGCTCACACAAGGGCCATGACAAAGTCGGACTCGCCATAAATGTTGTCCTGAGGCTGTTCGAAGACTGTGGAAATGTACCTCTCCTCAAGGAACGTACAGGGTGTTGCCCATCACGCGGCATGCACAGAGGGCCTCTGAGGGATCAACCAACGGGTCTCGAAGTGGCTCAGCAGGCCCACGGGGGTGTGGAGGTACTCAGTGAACTTGGAGGAAAGTGATACGTACCCGAGAGGCCTACAAGTCCTCAAAAGTGTACTTCCTTTCACATCAAGCATGTAAGCGACTAAGAACTGATGGAAACAGCTGCCTGCCTCCCTTTCTGCACGGCTACTAGTGACCTAACCTGGAGGCAAGTTTTCACGTTGAGATTCCCTTTAGCTCTAGAGCTTGTCAGGCAGACCACAACCGCGGCCACGGAAGCATCTGGCTCAGACAGAACAGACTCATACTTTTCAGCGAAGCATTCTTACAGGGTTGACAGGCCTGTCAAGAGCAGGGAATGTCAGGTAGCTTCAAGGCAGCATGAATGCAGCCTTCAAAATGGGACAGCAAGGGTAGTTCCAGCAGGAACCCGTTTCCATGGGCACATGCAGCAAACACCCGTGTGGTTTCTACCAAGTCTAAAGAGACACAGGTTACCCTGTGTTTCCTCCCCTGAATCAACTTCTCGAAGTAGGGTGTTCTGCATCAAGCGAACTGCCTCAACCAAGGAACGCCGCAGCTGCTCCTCTGGGCCTGTGGCTATCCAAAAGCCTGCAGTGTCACAGGAAGAGCAGGACTGTCTTAAATGGCAGTTAGAACGCACGCCCACTATCTCTGGGAGGCACGGTGACTTCAGGCAGGAGCTCCTGGATGGAATGCGAAGCCGAGTGTTACTCTGAGTTCAGGTCAGACTAGGGCAATGCGTCAGACTTCGACGCCATGAGGGACGTGCCACAACGGTGTTCGTGAACGTGTGCGAGTGCTGAGGAAATTAAGCTGCTCCCAAAGAGAGTGCAGTGCGTTTCCCTACGCTCGGCATACACAGAGGGGCTCTAAAGGGCTACGGGCCTGGATGTTGCTTAGCAGACCCAGGTGGGCCTGGGGGTACTCAGTGTTCCTGCCGGGAGCAGGGTGCCCACGCTAGCCTCCTAGGTGTCCAGAAAACTGTGCTGCCGTGGAAGTTACCCAGAGCAGAGGCCACCGCCTCATGGAAACTGCTGCACGCCTCCGCTTGTGCACGGCAAATCAGGGCCTTACTTCCAGGCATCTGTTCAGGCTGGGTGTGCCGTTAGCGACAACGCATGGTGAGATGCTGACTTTCTCCTCAGGCAGAGTGACTTCGGGTACGAGGTCCTCGAAGTACTCAAAGCACACTGTTTTCTCACGGAAGCTCACACAAGGGCCATGACAAAGTCGGACTCGCCATAAATGTTGTCCTGAGGCTGTTCGAAGACTGTGGAAATGTACCTCTCCTCAAGGAACGTACAGGGTGTTGCCCATCACGCGGCATGCACAGAGGGCCTCCGAGGGATCAACCAACGGGTCTCGAAGTGGCTCAGCAGGCCCACGGGGGTGTGGAGGTACTCAGTGAACTTGGAGGAAAGTGATACGTACCCGAGAGGCCTACAAGTCCTCAAAAGTGTACTTCCTTTCACATAAAGCATGTAAGCGACTAAGAACTGATGGAAACAGCTGCCTGCCTCCCTTTCTGCACGGCTACTAGTGACCTAACCTGGAGGCAAGTTTTCACGTTGAGATTCCCTTTAGCTCTAGAGCTTGTCAGGCAGACCACAACCGCGGCCACGGAAGCATCTGGCTCAGACAGAACAGACTCATACTTTTCAGCGAAGCATTCTTACAGGGTTGACAGGCCTGTCAAGAGCAGGGAATGTCAGGTAGCTTCAAGGCAGCATGAATGCAGCCTTCAAAATGGGACAGCAAGGGTAGTTCCAGCAGGAACCCGTTTCCATGGGCACATGCAGCAAACACCCGTGTGGTTTCTACCAAGTCTAAAGAGACACAGGTTACCCTGTGTTTCCTCCCCTGAATCAACTTCTCGAAGTAGGGTGTTCTGCATCAAGCGAACTGCCTCAACCAAGGAACGCCGCAGCTGCTCCTCTGGGCCTGTGGCTATCCAAAAGCCTGCAGTGTCACAGGAAGAGCAGGACTGTCTTAAATGGCAGTTAGAACGCACGCCCACTATCTCTGGGAGGCACGGTGACTTCAGGCAGGAGCTCCTGGATGGAATGCGAAGCCGAGGGTTACTCTGAGTTCAGGTCAGACTAGGGCAATGCGTCAGACTTCGACGCCATGAGGGACGTGCCACAACGGTGTTCGTGAACGTGTGCGAGTGCTGAGGAAATTAAGCTGCTCCCAAAGAGAGTGCAGTGCGTTTCCCTACTCTCGGCATACACAGAGGGGCTCTAAAGGGCTACGGGCCTGGATGTTGCTTGGCAGACCCAGGTGGGCCTGGGGGTACTCAGTGTTCCTGCCGGGAGCAGGGTGCCCACGCTAGCCTCCTAGGTGTCCAGAAAACTGTGCTGCCGTGGAAGTTACCCAGAGCAGAGGCCACCGCCTCATGGAAACTGCTGCACGCCTCCGCTTCTGCACGGCAAATCAGGGCCTTACTTCCAGGCATCTGTTCAGGCTGGGTGTGCCGTTAGCGACAACGCATGGTGAGATGCTGACTTTCTCCTCAGGCAGAGTGACTTCGGGTACGAGGTCCTCGAAGTACTCAAAGCACACTGTTTTCTCACGGAAGCTCACACAAGGGCCATGACAAAGTCGGACTCGCCATAAATGTTGTCCTGAGGCTGTTCGAAGACTGTGGAAATGTACCTCTCCTCAAGGAACGTACAGGGTGTTGCCCATCACGCGGCATGCACAGAGGGCCTCTGAGGGATCAACCAACGGGTCTCGAAGTGGCTCAGCAGGCCCACGGGGGTGTGGAGGTACTCAGTGAACTTGGAGGAAAGTGATACGTACCCGAGAGGCCTACAAGTCCTCAAAAGTGTACTTCCTTTCACATCAAGCATGTAAGCGACTAAGAACTGATGGAAACAGCTGCCTGCCTCCCTTTCTGCACGGCTACTAGTGACCTAACCTGGAGGCAAGTTTTCACGTTGAGATTCCCTTTAGCTCTAGAGCTTGTCAGGCAGACCACAACCGCGGCCACGGAAGCATCTGGCTCAGACAGAACAGACTCATACTTTTCAGCGAAGCATTCTTACAGGGTTGACAGGCCTGTCAAGAGCAGGGAATGTCAGGTAGCTTCAAGGCAGCATGAATGCAGCCTTCAAAATGGGACAGCAAGGGTAGTTCCAGCAGGAACCCGTTTCCATGGGCACATGCAGCAAACACCCGTGTGGTTTCTACCAAGTCTAAAGAGACACAGGTTACCCTGTGTTTCCTCCCCTGAATCAACTTCTCGAAGTAGGGTGTTCTGCATCAAGCGAACTGCCTCAACCAAGGAACGCCGCAGCTGCTCCTCTGGGCCTGTGGCTATCCAAAAGCCTGCAGTGTCACAGGAAGAGCAGGACTGTCTTAAATGGCAGTTAGAACGCACGCCCACTATCTCTGGGAGGCACGGTGACTTCAGGCAGGAGCTCCTGGATGGAATGCGAAGCCGAGTGTTACTCTGAGTTCAGGTCAGACTAGGGCAATGCGTCAGACTTCGACGCCATGAGGGACGTGCCACAACGGTGTTCGTGAACGTGTGCGAGTGCTGAGGAAATTAAGCTGCTCCCAAAGAGAGTGCAGTGCGTTTCCCTACGCTCGGCATACACAGAGGGGCTCTAAAGGGCTACGGGCCTGGATGTTGCTTAGCAGACCCAGGTGGGCCTGGGGGTACTCAGTGTTCCTGCCGGGAGCAGGGTGCCCACGCTAGCCTCCTAGGTGTCCAGAAAACTGTGCTGCCGTGGAAGTTACCCAGAGCAGAGGCCACCGCCTCATGGAAACTGCTGCACGCCTCCGCTTGTGCACGGCAAATCAGGGCCTTACTTCCAGGCATCTGTTCAGGCTGGGTGTGCCGTTAGCGACAACGCATGGTGAGATGCTGACTTTCTCCTCAGGCAGAGTGACTTCGGGTACGAGGTCCTCGAAGTACTCAAAGCACACTGTTTTCTCACGGAAGCTCACACAAGGGCCATGACAAAGTCGGACTCGCCATAAATGTTGTCCTGAGGCTGTTCGAAGACTGTGGAAATGTACCTCTCCTCAAGGAACGTACAGGGTGTTGCCCATCACGCGGCATGCACAGAGGGCCTCCGAGGGATCAACCAACGGGTCTCGAAGTGGCTCAGCAGGCCCACGGGGGTGTGGAGGTACTCAGTGAACTTGGAGGAAAGTGATACGTACCCGAGAGGCCTACAAGTCCTCAAAAGTGTACTTCCTTTCACATAAAGCATGTAAGCGACTAAGAACTGATGGAAACAGCTGCCTGCCTCCCTTTCTGCACGGCTACTAGTGACCTAACCTGGAGGCAAGTTTTCACGTTGAGATTCCCTTTAGCTCTAGAGCTTGTCAGGCAGACCACAACCGCGGCCACGGAAGCATCTGGCTCAGACAGAACAGACTCATACTTTTCAGCGAAGCATTCTTACAGGGTTGACAGGCCTGTCAAGAGCAGGGAATGTCAGGTAGCTTCAAGGCAGCATGAATGCAGCCTTCAAAATGGGACAGCAAGGCTAGTTCCAGCAGGCCCCCGTTTCCATGGGCACATGCAGCAAACACCCGTGTGGTTTCTACCAAGTCTAAAGAGACACAGGTTACCCTGTGTTTCCTCCCCTGAATCAACTTCTCGAAGTAGGGTGTTCTGCATCAAGCGAACTGCCTCAACCAAGGAATGCCGCAGCTGCTCCTCTGGGCCTGTGGCTATCCAAAAGCCTGCAGTGTCACAGGAAGAGCAGGACTGTCTTAAATGGCAGTTAGAACGCACGCCCACTATCTCTGGGAGGCACGGTGACTTCAGGCAGGAGCTTCTAGATGGAATGCGAAGCCGAGGGTTACTCTGAGTTCAGCTCAGACTAGGGCAATGCGTCAGACTTCGACGCCATGAGGGAAGTGCCACAACGGTGTTCCTGAACGTGTGCGAGTGGTGAGGAAATTAAGCTGCTCCCAAAGAGAGTGCAGTGCGTTTCCCTACGCTCGGCATACACAGAGGGGCTGTAAAGGGCTACGGGCCTGAATGTTACTTAGCAGACCCAGGTGGGCCTGGGGGTACTCAGTGTTCCTGCCGGGAGCAGGGTGCCCTCGCTAGCCTCCTAGGTGTCCAGAAAACTGTGCTGCCGTGGAAGTTACCCAGAGCAGAGGCCACCGCCTCATGGAAACTGCTGCACGCCTCCGCTTCTGCACGGCAGGTCAGGGCCTTACTTCCAGGCATCTGTTCAGGCTGGGTGTGCCGTTAGCGACACCGCATGGTGAGATGCTGACTTTCTCCTCAGGCAGAGTGACTTCGGGTACGAGGTCCTCGAAGTACTAAAAGCACACTGTTTTCTCACGGAAGCTCACACAAGGGCCATGACAAAGTCGGACTCGCCATAAATGTTGTCCTGAGGCTGTTCGAAGACTGTGGAAATGTACCTCTCCTCAAGGAACATACAGGGTGTTGCCCATCAATCGGCAGGCACAGAGGGCCTCCGAGGGTTCAAGCAACGGGTCTCGAAGTGGCTCAGCCGGCCCACGGGGGTGTGGAGGTAGTCAGTGAACTTGGAGCGAAAGTGATGCATACCGGAGAGGCCTACGAGTCCTCAAAAGTGTACTTCCTTTCACATCAAGCATATAAGCGACTAAGAACTCATGGAAACAGCTGCCCGCTTCCCTTTCTGCACGGCTACTAGGGACCTAACCTGGAGGCAAGTTTTCACGTTGAGATTCCCTATAGCGCTAGAGCTTGTCAGGCGGACCACAACCGCGGCCACGGAAGCACCTGGTTCAGACAGAACGGATGCATACTTTTCCGCAAAGCATTCTTACAGGGTTGACGGGCCTGTCAAGAGCAGGGAATGTCAGGTAGCTTCAAGGCAGCATGAATGCAGCCTTCAAAATGGGACAGCAAGGCTAGTTCCAGCAGGAACCCGTTTCCATGGGCACATGCAGCAAACACCCGTGTGGTTTCTACCAAGTCTAAAGAGACACAGGTTACCCTGTGTTTCCTCCCCTGAATCAACTTCTCGAAGTAGGGTGTTCTGCATCAAGCGAACTGCCTCAACCAAGGAACGCCGCAGCTGCTCCTCTGGGCCTGTGGCTATCCAAAAGCCTGCAGTGTCACAGGAAGAGCATGACTGTCTTAAATGGCAGTTAGAACGCACGCCCACTATCTCTGGGAGGCACGGTGACTTCAGGCAGGAGCTCCTAGATGGAATGCGAAGCCGAGGGTTACTCTGAGTTCAGGTCAGACTAGGGCAATGCGTCAGACTTCGACGCCATGAGGGACGTGCCACAACGGTGTTCGTGAACGTGTGCGAGTGCTGAGGAAATTAAGCTGCTCCCAAAGAGAGTGCAGTGCGTTTCCCTACTCTCGGCATACACAGAGGGGCTCTAAAGGGCTACGGGCCTGGATGTTGCTTAGCAGACCCAGGTGGGCCTGGGGGTACTCAGTGTTCCTGCCGGGAGCAGGGTGCCCACGCTAGCCTCCTAGGTGTCCAGAAAACTGTGCTGCCGTGGAAGTTACCCAGAGCAGAGGCCACCGCCTCATGGAAACTGCTGCACGCCTCCGCTTCTGCACGGCAGGTCAGGGCCTTACTTCCAGGCATCTGTTCAGGCTGGGTGTGCCGTTAGCGACACCGCATGGTGAGATGCTGACTTTCTCCTCAGGCAGAGTGACTTCGGGTACGAGGTCCTCGAAGTACTCAAAGCACACTCTTTTCTCACGGAAGCTCACACAAGGGCCATGACAAAGTCGGACTCTCCAGAAATGTTGTCCTGAGGCTGTTCGAAGACTGTGGAAATGTACCTCTCCTCAAGGAACGTACAGGGTGTTGCCCATCACGCGGCATGCACAGAGGGCCTCCGAGGGATCAACCAACGGGTCTCGAAGTGGCTCAGCAGGCCCACGGGGGTGTGGAGGTACTCAGTGAACTTGGAGGAAAGTGATGCGTACCCGAGAGGCCTACAAGTCCTCAAAAGTGTATTTCCTTTCACATAAAGCATGTAATCGACTAAGAACTGATGGAAACAGCTGCCTGCCTCCCTTTCTGCACGGCTACTAGTGACCTAACCTGGAGGCAAGTTTTCACGTTGAGATTCCCTTTAGCTCTAGAGCTTGTCAGGCAGACCACAACCGCGGCCACGGAAGCATCTGGCTCAGACAGAACAGACTCATACTTTTCAGCGAAGCATTCTTACAGGGTTGACAGGCCTGTCAAGAGCAGGGAATGTCAGGTAGCTTCAAGGCAGCATGAATGCAGCCTTCAAAATGGGAAAGCAAGGCTAGTTCCAGCAGGCCCCCGTTTCCATGGGCACATGCAGCAAACACCCGTGTGGTTTCTACCAAGTCTAAAGAGACACAGGTTACCCTGTGTTTCCTCCCCTGAATCAACTTCTCGAAGTAGGGTGTTCTGCATCAAGCGAACTGCCTCAACCAAGGAACGCCGCAGCTGCTCCTCTGGGCCTGTGGCTATCCAAAAGCCTGCAGTGTCACAGGAAGAGCAGGACTGTCTTAAATGGCAGTTAGAACGCACGCCCACTATCTCTGGGAGGCACGGTGACTTCAGGCAGGAGCTCCTGGATGGAATGCGAAGCCGAGGGTTACTCTGAGTTCAGGTCAGACTAGGGCAATGCGTCAGACTTCGACGCCATGAGGGACGTGCCACAACGGTGTTCGTGAACGTGTGCGAGTGCTGAGGAAATTAAGCTGCTCCCAAAGAGAATGCAGTGCGTTTCCCTACGCTCGGCATACACAGAGGGGCTGTAAAGGGCTACGGGCCTGGATGTTGCTTAGCAGACCCAGGTGGGCCTGGGGGTACTCAGTGTTCCTGCCGGGAGCAGGGTGCCCACGCTAGCCTCCTAGGTGTCCAGAAAACTGTGCTGCCGTGGAAGTTACCCAGAGCAGAGGCCACCGCCTCATGGAAACTGCTGCACGCCTCCGCTTGTGCACGGCAAATCAGGGCCTTACTTCCAGGCATCTGTTCAGGCTGGGTGTGCCGTTAGCGACAACGCATGGTGAGATGCTGACTTTCTCCTCAGGCAGAGTGACTTCGGGTACGAGGTCCTCGAAGTACTCAAAGCACACTCTTTTCTCACGGAAGCTCACACAAGGGCCATGACAAAGTCGGACTCTCCAGAAATGTTGTCCTGAGGCTGTTCGAAGACTGTGGAAATGTACCTCTCCTCAAGGAACGTACAGGGTGTTGCCCATCACGCGGCATGCACAGAGGGCCTCCGAGGGATCAACCAACGGGTCTCGAAGTGGCTCAGCAGGCCCACGGGGGTGTGGAGGTACTCAGTGAACTTGGAGGAAAGTGATGCGTACCCGAGAGGCCTACAAGTCCTCAAAAGTGTATTTCCTTTCACATAAAGCATGTAAGCGACTAAGAACTGATGGAAACAGCTGCCTGCCTCCCTTTCTGCACGGCTACTAGTGACCTAACCTGGAGGCAAGTTTTCACGTTGAGATTCCCTTTAGCTCTAGAGCTTGTCAGGCAGACCACAACCGCGGCCACGGAAGCATCTGGCTCAGACAGAACAGACTCATACTTTTCAGCGAAGCATTCTTACAGGGTTGACAGGCCTGTCAAGAGCAGGGAATGTCAGGTAGCTTCAAGGCAGCATGAATGCAGCCTTCAAAATGGGAAAGCAAGGCTAGTTCCAGCAGGCCCCCGTTTCCATGGGCACATGCAGCAAACACCCGTGTGGTTTCTACCAAGTCTAAAGAGACACAGGTTACCCTGTGTTTCCTCCCCTGAATCAACTTCTCGAAGTAGGGTGTTCTGCATCAAGCGAACTGCCTCAACCAAGGAACGCCGCAGCTGCTCCTCTGGGCCTGTGGCTATCCAAAAGCCTGCAGTGTCACAGGAAGAGCAGGACTGTCTTAAATGGCAGTTAGAACGCACGCCCACTATCTCTGGGAGGCACGGTGACTTCAGGCAGGAGCTCCTGGATGGAATGCGAAGCCGAGGGTTACTCTGAGTTCAGGTCAGACTAGGGCAATGCGTCAGACTTCGACGCCATGAGGGACGTGCCACAACGGTGTTCGTGAACGTGTGCGAGTGCTGAGGAAATTAAGCTGCTCCCAAAGAGAGTGCAGTGCGTTTCCCTACTCTCGGCATACACAGAGGGGCTGTAAAGGGCTACGGGCCTGGATGTTGCTTAGCAGACCCAGGTGGGCCTGGGGGTACTCAGTGTTCCTGCCGGGAGCAGGGTGCCCACGCTAGCCTCCTAGGTGTCCAGAAAACTGTGCTGCCGTGGAAGTTACCCAGAGCAGAGGCCACCGCCTCATGGAAACTGCTGCACGCCTCCGCTTGTGCACGGCAAATCAGGGCCTTACTTCCAGGCATCTGTTCAGGCTGGGTGTGCCGTTAGCGACAACGCATGGTGAGATGCTGACTTTCTCCTCAGGCAGAGTGACTTCGGGTACGAGGTCCTCGAAGTACTCAAAGCACACTCTTTTCTCACGGAAGCTCACACAAGGGCCATGACAAAGTCGGACTCGCCATAAATGTTGTCCTGAGGCTGTTCGAAGACTGTGGAAATGTACCTCTCCTCAAGGAACGTACAGGGTGTTGCCCATCACGCGGCATGCACAGAGGGCCTCCGAGGGATCAACCAACGGGTCTCGAAGTGGCTCAGCAGGCCCACGGGGGTGTGGAGGTACTCAGTGAACTTGGAGGAAAGTGATACGTACCCGAGAGGCCTACAAGTCCTCAAAAGTGTACTTCCTTTCACATCAAGCATGTAAGCGACTAAGAACTGATGGAAACAGCTGCCTGCCTCCCTTTCTGCACGGCTACTAGTGACCTAACCTGGAGGCAAGTTTTCACGTTGAGATTCCCTTTAGCTCTAGAGCTTGTCAGGCAGACCACAACCGCGGCCACGGAAGCATCTGGCTCAGACAGAACAGACTCATACTTTTCAGCGAAGCATTCTTACAGGGTTGACAGGCCTGTCAAGAGCAGGGAATGTCAGGTAGCTTCAAGGCAGCATGAATGCAGCCTTCAAAATGGGACAGCAAGGCTAGTTCCAGCAGGAACCCGTTTCCATGGGCACATGCAGCAAACACCCGTGTGGTTTCTACCAAGTCTAAAGAGACACAGGTTACCCTGTGTTTCCTCCCCTGAATCAACTTCTCGAAGTAGGGTGTTCTGCATCAAGCGAACTGCCTCAACCAAGGAACGCCGCAGCTGCTCCTCTGGGCCTGTGGCTATCCAAAAGCCTGCAGTGTCACAGGAAGAGCAGGACTGTCTTAAATGGCAGTTAGAACGCACGCCCACTATCTCTGGGAGGCACGGTGACTTCAGGCAGGAGCTCCTGGATGGAATGCGAAGCCGAGGGTTACTCTGAGTTCAGGTCAGACTAGGGCAATGCGTCAGACTTCGACGCCATGAGGGACGTGCCACAACGGTGTTCGTGAACGTGTGCGAGTGCTGAGGAAATTAAGCTGCTCCCAAAGAGAGTGCAGTGCGTTTCCCTACGCTCGGCATACACAGAGGGGCTGTAAAGGGCTACGGGCCTGGATGTTGCTTAGCAGACCCAGGTGGGCCTGGGGGTACTCAGTGTTCCTGCCGGGAGCAGGGTGCCCACGCTAGCCTCCTAGGTGTCCAGAAAACTGTGCTGCCGTGGAAGTTACCCAGAGCAGAGGCCACCGCCTCATGGAAACTGCTGCACGCCTCCGCTTGTGCACGGCAAATCAGGGCCTTACTTCCAGGCATCTGTTCAGGCTGGGTGTGCCGTTAGCGACAACGCATGGTGAGATGCTGACTTTCTCCTCAGGCAGAGTGACTTCGGGTAGGAGGTCCTCGAAGTACTCAAAGCACACTCTTTTCTCACGGAAGCTCACACAATGGCCATGACAAAGTCGGACTCGCCATAAATGTTGTCCTGAGGCTGTTCGAAGACTGTGGAAATGTACCTCTCCTCAAGGAACGTACAGGGTGTTGCCCATCACGCGGCATGCACAGAGGGCCTCCGAGGGATCAACCAACGGGTCTCGAAGTGGCTCAGCAGGCCCACGGGGGTGTGGAGGTACTCAGTGAACTTGGAGGAAAGTGATACGTACCCGAGAGGCCTACAAGTCCTCAAAAGTGTACTTCCTTTCACATAAAGCATGTAAGCGACTAAGAACTGATGGAAACAGCTGCCTGCCTCCCTTTCTGCACGGCTACTAGTGACCTAACCTGGAGGCAAGTTTTCACGTTGAGATTCCCTTTAGCTCTAGAGCTTGTCAGGCAGACCACAACCGCGGCCACGGAAGCATCTGGCTCAGACAGAACAGACTCATACTTTTCAGCGAAGCATTCTTACAGGGTTGACAGGCCTGTCAAGAGCAGGGAATGTCAGGTAGCTTCAAGGCAGCATGAATGCAGCCTTCAAAATGGGAAAGCAAGGCTAGTTCCAGCAGGCCCCCGTTTCCATGGGCACATGCAGCAAACACCCGTGTGGTTTCTACCAAGTCTAAAGAGACACAGGTTACCCTGTGTTTCCTCCCCTGAATCAACTTCTCGAAGTAGGGTGTTCTGCATCAAGCGAACTGCCTCAACCAAGGAACGCCGCAGCTGCTCCTCTGGGCCTGTGGCTATCCAAAAGCCTGCAGTGTCACAGGAAGAGCAGGACTGTCTTAAATGGCAGTTAGAACGCACGCCCACTATCTCTGGGAGGCACGGTGACTTCAGGCAGGAGCTCCTGGATGGAATGCGAAGCCGAGGGTTACTCTGAGTTCAGGTCAGACTAGGGCAATGCGTCAGACTTCGACGCCATGAGGGACGTGCCACAACGGTGTTCGTGAACGTGTGCGAGTGCTGAGGAAATTAAGCTGCTCCCAAAGAGAGTGCAGTGCGTTTCCCTACTCTCGGCATACACAGAGGGGCTGTAAAGGGCTACGGGCCTGGATGTTGCTTAGCAGACCCAGGTGGGCCTGGGGGTACTCAGTGTTCCTGCCGGGAGCAGGGTGCCCACGCTAGCCTCCTAGGTGTCCAGAAAACTGTGCTGCCGTGGAAGTTACCCAGAGCAGAGGCCACCGCCTCATGGAAACTGCTGCACGCCTCCGCTTGTGCACGGCAAATCAGGGCCTTACTTCCAGGCATCTGTTCAGGCTGGGTGTGCCGTTAGCGACAACGCATGGTGAGATGCTGACTTTCTCCTCAGGCAGAGTGACTTCGGGTACGAGGTCCTCGAAGTACTCAAAGCACACTCTTTTCTCACGGAAGCTCACACAAGGGCCATGACAAAGTCGGACTCGCCATAAATGTTGTCCTGAGGCTGTTCGAAGACTGTGGAAATGTACCTCTCCTCAAGGAACGTACAGGGTGTTGCCCATCACGCGGCATGCACAGAGGGCCTCCGAGGGATCAACCAACGGGTCTCGAAGTGGCTCAGCAGGCCCACGGGGGTGTGGAGGTACTCAGTGAACTTGGAGGAAAGTGATACGTACCCGAGAGGCCTACAAGTCCTCAAAAGTGTACTTCCTTTCACATCAAGCATGTAAGCGACTAAGAACTGATGGAAACAGCTGCCTGCCTCCCTTTCTGCACGGCTACTAGTGACCTAACCTGGAGGCAAGTTTTCACGTTGAGATTCCCTTTAGCTCTAGAGCTTGTCAGGCAGACCACAACCGCGGCCACGGAAGCATCTGGCTCAGACAGAACAGACTCATACTTTTCAGCGAAGCATTCTTACAGGGTTGACAGGCCTGTCAAGAGCAGGGAATGTCAGGTAGCTTCAAGGCAGCATGAATGCAGCCTTCAAAATGGGACAGCAAGGCTAGTTCCAGCAGGAACCCGTTTCCATGGGCACATGCAGCAAACACCCGTGTGGTTTCTACCAAGTCTAAAGAGACACAGGTTACCCTGTGTTTCCTCCCCTGAATCAACTTCTCGAAGTAGGGTGTTCTGCATCAAGCGAACTGCCTCAACCAAGGAACGCCGCAGCTGCTCCTCTGGGCCTGTGGCTATCCAAAAGCCTGCAGTGTCACAGGAAGAGCAGGACTGTCTTAAATGGCAGTTAGAACGCACGCCCACTATCTCTGGGAGGCACGGTGACTTCAGGCAGGAGCTCCTGGATGGAATGCGAAGCCGAGGGTTACTCTGAGTTCAGGTCAGACTAGGGCAATGCGTCAGACTTCGACGCCATGAGGGACGTGCCACAACGGTGTTCGTGAACGTGTGCGAGTGCTGAGGAAATTAAGCTGCTCCCAAAGAGAGTGCAGTGCGTTTCCCTACGCTCGGCATACACAGAGGGGCTGTAAAGGGCTACGGGCCTGGATGTTGCTTAGCCGACCCAGGTGGGCCTGGGGGTACTCAGTGTTCCTGCCGGGAGCAGGGTGCCCACGCTAGCCTCCTAGGTGTCCAGAAAACTGTGCTGCCGTGGAAGTTACCCAGAGCAGAGGCCACCGCCTCATGGAAACTGCTGCACGCCTCCGCTTGTGCACGGCAAATCAGGGCCTTACTTCCAGGCATCTGTTCAGGCTGGGTGTGCCGTTAGCGACAACGCATGGTGAGATGCTGACTTTCTCCTCAGGCAGAGTGACTTCGGGTACGAGGTCCTCGAAGTACTCAAAGCACACTCTTTTCTCACGGAAGCTCACACAAGGGCCATGACAAAGTCGGACTCGCCATAAATGTTGTCCTGAGGCTGTTCGAAGACTGTGGAAATGTACCTCTCCTCAAGGAACGTACAGGGTGTTGCCCATCACGCGGCATGCACAGAGGGCCTCCGAGGGATCAACCAACGGGTCTCGAAGTGGCTCAGCAGGCCCACGGGGGTGTGGAGGTACTCAGTGAACTTGGAGGAAAGTGATACGTACCCGAGAGGCCTACAAGTCCTCAAAAGTGTACTTCCTTTCACATAAAGCATGTAAGCGACTAAGAACTGATGGAAACAGCTGCCTGCCTCCCTTTCTGCACGGCTACTAGTGACCTAACCTGGAGGCAAGTTTTCACGTTGAGATTCCCTTTAGCTCTAGAGCTTGTCAGGCAGACCACAACCGCGGCCACGGAAGCATCTGGCTCAGACAGAACAGACTCATACTTTTCAGCGAAGCATTCTTACAGGGTTGACAGGCCTGTCAAGAGCAGGGAATGTCAGGTAGCTTCAAGGCAGCATGAATGCAGCCTTCAAAATGGGAAAGCAAGGCTAGTTCCAGCAGGCCCCCGTTTCCATGGGCACATGCAGCAAACACCCGTGTGGTTTCTACCAAGTCTAAAGAGACACAGGTTACCCTGTGTTTCCTCCCCTGAATCAACTTCTCGAAGTAGGGTGTTCTGCATCAAGCGAACTGCCTCAACCAAGGAACGCCGCAGCTGCTCCTCTGGGCCTGTGGCTATCCAAAAGCCTGCAGTGTCACAGGAAGAGCAGGACTGTCTTAAATGGCAGTTAGAACGCACGCCCACTATCTCTGGGAGGCACGGTGACTTCAGGCAGGAGCTCCTGGATGGAATGCGAAGCCGAGGGTTACTCTGAGTTCAGGTCAGACTAGGGCAATGCGTCAGACTTCGACGCCATGAGGGACGTGCCACAACGGTGTTCGTGAACGTGTGCGAGTGCTGAGGAAATTAAGCTGCTCCCAAAGAGAGTGCAGTGCGTTTCCCTACGCTCGGCATACACAGAGGGGCTGTAAAGGGCTACGGGCCTGGATGTTGCTTAGCAGACCCAGGTGGGCCTGGGGGTACTCAGTGTTCCTGCCGGGAGCAGGGTGCCCACGCTAGCCTCCTAGGTGTCCAGAAAACTGTGCTGCCGTGGAAGTTACCCAGAGCAGAGGCCACCGCCTCATGGAAACTGCTGCACGCCTCCGCTTGTGCACGGCAAATCAGGGCCTTACTTCCAGGCATCTGTTCAGGCTGGGTGTGCCGTTAGCGACAACGCATGGTGAGATGCTGACTTTCTCCTCAGGCAGAGTGACTTCGGGTACGAGGTCCTCGAAGTACTCAAAGCACACTGTTTTCTCACGGAAGCTCACACAAGGGCCATGACAAAGTCGGACTCGCCAGAAATGTTGTCCTGAGGCTGTTCGAAGACTGTGGAAATGTACCTCTCCTCAAGGAACGTACAGGGTGTTGCCCATCACGCGGCATGCACAGAGGGCCTCCGAGGGATCAACCAACGGGTCTCGAAGTGGCTCAGCAGGCCCACGGGGGTGTGGAGGTACTCAGTGAACTTGGAGGAAAGTGATACGTACCCGAGAGGCCTACAAGTCCTCAAAAGTGTACTTCCTTTCACATAAAGCATGTAAGCGACTAAGAACTGATGGAAACAGCTGCCTGCCTCCCTTTCTGCACGGCTACTAGTGACCTAACCTGGAGGCAAGTTTTCACGTTGAGATTCCCTTTAGCTCTAGAGCTTGTCAGGCAGACCACAACCGCGGCCACGGAAGCATCTGGCTCAGACAGAACAGACTCATACTTTTCAGCGAAGCATTCTTACAGGGTTGACAGGCCTGTCAAGAGCAGGGAATGTCAGGTAGCTTCAAGGCAGCATGAATGCAGCCTTCAAAATGGGACAGCAAGGGTAGTTCCAGCAGGAACCCGTTTCCATGGGCACATGCAGCAAACACCCGTGTGGTTTCTACCAAGTCTAAAGAGACACAGGTTACCCTGTGTTTCCTCCCCTGAATCAACTTCTCGAAGTAGGGTGTTCTGCATCAAGCGAACTGCCTCAACCAAGGAACGCCGCAGCTGCTCCTCTGGGCCTGTGGCTATCCAAAAGCCTGCAGTGTCACAGGAAGAGCAGGACTGTCTTAAATGGCAATTAGAACGCACGCCCACTATCTCTGGGAGGCACGGTGACTTCAGGCAGGAGCTCCTGGATGGAATGCGAAGCCGAGGGTTACTCTGAGTTCAGGTCAGACTAGGGCAATGCGTCAGACTTCGACGCCATGAGGAACGTGCCACAACGGTGTTCGTGAACGTGTGCGAGTGCTGAGGAAATTAAGCTGCTCCCAAAGAGAGTGCAGTGCGTTTCCCTACGCTCGGCATACACAGAGGGGCTGTAAAGGGCTACGGGCCTGGATGTTGCTTAGCCGACCCAGGTGGGCCTGGGGGTACTCAGTGTTCCTGCCGGGAGCAGGGTGCCCACGCTAGCCTCCTAGGTGTCCAGAAAACTGTGCTGCCGTGGAAGTTACCCAGAGCAGAGGCCACCGCCTCATGGAAACTGCTGCACGCCTCCGCTTGTGCACGGCAAATCAGGGCCTTACTTCCAGGCATCTGTTCAGGCTGGGTGTGCCGTTAGCGACAACGCATGGTGAGATGCTGACTTTCTCCTCAGGCAGAGTGACTTCGGGTACGAGGTCCTCGAAGTACTCAAAGCACACTCTTTTCTCACGGAAGCTCACACAAGGGCCATGACAAAGTCGGACTCGCCATAAATGTTGTCCTGAGGCTGTTCGAAGACTGTGGAAATGTACCTCTCCTCAAGGAACGTACAGGGTGTTGCCCATCACGCGGCATGCACAGAGGGCCTCCGAGGGATCAACCAACGGGTCTCGAAGTGGCTCAGCAGGCCCACGGGGGTGTGGAGGTACTCAGTGAACTTGGAGGAAAGTGATACGTACCCGAGAGGCCTACAAGTCCTCAAAAGTGTACTTCCTTTCACATAAAGCATGTAAGCGACTAAGAACTGATGGAAACAGCTGCCTGCCTCCCTTTCTGCACGGCTACTAGTGACCTAACCTGGAGGCAAGTTTTCACGTTGAGATTCCCTTTAGCTCTAGAGCTTGTCAGGCAGACCACAACCGCGGCCACGGAAGCATCTGGCTCAGACAGAACAGACTCATACTTTTCAGCGAAGCATTCTTACAGGGTTGACAGGCCTGTCAAGAGCAGGGAATGTCAGGTAGCTTCAAGGCAGCATGAATGCAGCCTTCAAAATGGGACAGCAAGGCTAGTTCCAGCAGGCCCCCGTTTCCATGGGCACATGCAGCAAACACCCGTGTGGTTTCTACCAAGTCTAAAGAGACACAGGTTACCCTGTGTTTCCTCCCCTGAATCAACTTCTCGAAGTAGGGTGTTCTGCATCAAGCGAACTGCCTCAACCAAGGAACGCCGCAGCTGCTCCTCTGGGCCTGTGGCTATCCAAAAGCCTGCAGTGTCACAGGAAGAGCAGGACTGTCTTAAATGGCAGTTAGAACGCACGCCCACTATCTCTGGGAGGCACGGTGACTTCAGGCAGGAGCTCCTGGATGGAATGCGAAGCCGAGGGTTACTCTGAGTTCAGGTCAGACTAGGGCAATGCGTCAGACTTCGACGCCATGAGGGACGTGCCACAACGGTGTTCGTGAACGTGTGCGAGTGGTGAGGAAATTAAGCTGCTCCCAAAGAGAGTGCAGTGCGTTTCCCTACGCTCGGCATACACAGAGGGGCTGTAAAGGGCTACGGGCCTGGATGTTGCTTGGCAGACCCAGGTGGGCCTGGGGGTACTCAGTGTTCCTGCCGGGAGCAGGGTGCCCACGCTAGCCTCCTAGGTGTCCAGAAAACTGTGCTGCCGTGGAAGTTACCCAGAGCAGAGGCCACCGCCTCATGGAAACTGCTGCACGCCTCCGCTTGTGCACGGCAAATCAGGGCCTTACTTCCAGGCATCTGTTCAGGCTGGGTGTGCCGTTAGCGACAACGCATGGTGAGATGCTGACTTTCTCCTCAGGCAGAGTGACTTCGGGTACGAGGTCCTCGAAGTACTAAAAGCACACTGTTTTCTCACGGAAGCTCACACAAGGGCCATGACAAAGTCGGACTCGCCAGAAATGTTGTCCTGAGGCTGTTCGAAGACTGTGGAAATGTACCTCTCCTCAAGGAACGTACAGGGTGTTGCCCATCACGCGGCATGCACAGAGGGCCTCCGAGGGATCAACCAACGGGTCTCGAAGTGGCTCAGCAGGCCCACGGGGGTGTGGAGGTACTCAGTGAACTTGGAGGAAAGTGATACGTACCCGAGAGGCCTACAAGTCCTCAAAAGTGTACTTCCTTTCACATAAAGCATGTAAGCGACTAAGAACTGATGGAAACAGCTGCCTGCCTCCCTTTCTGCACGGCTACTAGTGACCTAACCTGGAGGCAAGTTTTCACGTTGAGATTCCCTTTAGCTCTAGAGCTTGTCAGGCAGACCACAACCGCGGCCACGGAAGCATCTGGCTCAGACAGAACAGACTCATACTTTTCAGCGAAGTATTCTTACAGGGTTGACAGGCCTGTCAAGAGCAGGGAATGTCAGGTAGCTTCAAGGCAGCATGAATGCAGCCTTCAAAATGGGACAGCAAGGGTAGTTCCAGCAGGAACCCGTTTCCATGGGCACATGCAGCAAACACCCGTGTGGTTTCTACCAAGTCTAAAGAGACACAGGTTACCCTGTGTTTCCTCCCCTGAATCAACTTCTCGAAGTAGGGTGTTCTGCATCAAGCGAACTGCCTCAACCAAGGAACGCCGCAGCTTCTCCTCTGGGCCTGTGGCTATCCAAAAGCCTGCAGTGTCACAGGAAGAGCAGGACTGTCTTAAATGGCAGTTAGAACGCACGCCCACTATCTCTGGGAGGCACGGTGACTTCAGGCAGGAGCTTCTAGATGGAATGCGAAGCCGAGGGTTACTCTGAGTTCAGCTCAGACTAGGGCAATGCGTCAGACTTCG
Source organism: Pseudorca crassidens (assembly GCF_039906515.1). Taxonomy (NCBI): domain Eukaryota; kingdom Metazoa; phylum Chordata; class Mammalia; order Artiodactyla; family Delphinidae; genus Pseudorca; species Pseudorca crassidens. The sequence goes on from NC_090312.1 coordinate 51,479,978, forward strand.
ACGCCATGAGGGAAGTGCCACAACGGTGTTCCTGAACGTGTGCGAGTGGTGAGGAAATTAAGCTGCTCCCAAAGAGAGTGCAGTGCGTTTCCCTACGCTCGGCATACACAGAGGGGCTGTAAAGGGCTACGGGCCTGAATGTTACTTAGCAGACCCAGGTGGGCCTGGGTGTACTCAGTGTTCCTGCCGGGAGCAGGGTGCCCACGCTAGCCTCCTAGGTGTCCAGAAAACTGTGCTGCCGTGCAAGTTACCCAGAGCAGAGGCCACCGCCTCATGGAAACTGCTGCACGCCTCCGCTTCTGCACGGCAGGTCAGGGCCTTACTTCCAGGCATCTGTTCAGGCTGGGTGTGCCGTTAGCGACACCGCATGGTGAGATGCTGACTTTCTCCTCAGGCAGAGTGACTTCGGGTAGGAGGTCCTCGAAGTACTCAAATCACACTCTTTTCTCACGGAAGCTCACACAAGGGCCATGACAAAGTCGGACTCTCCAGAAATGTTGTCCTGAGGCTGTTCGAAGACTGTGGAAATGTACCTCTCCTCAAGGAACGTACAGGGTGTTGCCCATCACGCGGCATGCACAGAGGGCCTCCGAGGGATCAACCAACGGGTCTCGAAGTGGCTCAGCAGGCCCACGGGGGTGTGGAGGTACTCAGTGAACTTGGAGGAAAGTGATGCATACCCGAGAGGCCTACAAGTCCTCAAAAGTGTATTTCCTTTCACATAAAGCATGTAAGCGACTAAGAACTGATGGAAACAGCTGCCTGCCTCCCTTTCTGCACGGCTACTAGTGACCTAACCTGGAGGCAAGTTTTCACGTTGAGATTCCCTTTAGCTCTAGAGCTTGTCAGGCAGACCACAACCGCGGCCACGGAAGCATCTGGCTCAGACAGAACAGACTCATACTTTTCAGCGAAGCATTCTTACAGGGTTGACAGGCCTGTCAAGAGCAGGGAATGTCAGGTAGCTTCAAGGCAGCATGAATGCAGCCTTCAAAATGGGAAAGCAAGGCTAGTTCCAGCAGGCCCCCGTTTCCATGGGCACATGCAGCAAACACCCGTGTGGTTTCTACCAAGTCTAAAGAGACACAGGTTACCCTGTGTTTCCTCCCCTGAATCAACTTCTCGAAGTAGGGTGTTCTGCATCAAGCGAACTGCCTCAACCAAGGTATGCCGCAGCTGCTCCTCTGGGCCTGTGGCTATCCAAAAGCCTGCAGTGTCACAGGAAGAGCAGGACTGTCTTAAATGGCAGTTAGAACGCACGCCCACTATCTCTGGGAGGCACGGTGACTTCAGGCAGGAAATCCTGGATGGAATGCGAAGCCGAGGGTTACTCTGAGTTCAGCTCAGACTAGGGCAATGCGTCAGACTTCGACGCCATGCGGGACGTGCCACAACGGTGTTCGTGAACGTGTGCGAGTGCTGAGGAAATTAAGCTGCTCCCAAAGAGAGTGCAGTGCGTTTCCCTACTCTCGGCATACACAGAGGGGCTCTAAAGGGCTACGGGCCTGGATGTTGCTTAGCAGACCCAGGTGGGCCTGGGGGTACTCAGTGTTCCTGCCGGGAGCAGGGTGCCCACGCTAGCCTCCTAGGTGTCCAGAAAACTGTGCTGCCGTGCAAGTTACCCAGAGCAGAGGCCACCACCTCATGGAAACTGCTGCACGCCTCCGCTTGTGCACGGCAAATCAGGGCCTTACTTCCAGGCATCTGTTCAGGCTGGGTGTGCCGTTAGCGACACCGCATGGTGAGATGCTGACTTTCTCCTCAGGCAGAGTGACTTCGGGTAGGAGGTCCTCGAAGTACTCAAAGCACACTGTTTTCTCACGGAAGCTCACACAAGGGCCATGACAAAGTCGGACTCTCCAGAAATGTTATCCTGAGGCTGTTCGAAGACTGTGGAAATGTACCTCTCCTCAAGGAACGTACAGGGTGTTGCCCATCACGCGGCATGCACAGAGGGCCTCCGAGGGATCAACCAACGGGTCTCGAAGTGGCTCAGCAGGCCCACGGGGGTGTGGAGGTACTCAGTGAACTTGGAGGAAAGTGATGCGTACCCGAGAGGCCTACAAGTCCTCAAAAGTGTATTTCCTTTCACATAAAGCATGTAAGCGACTAAGAACTGATGGAAACAGCTGCCTGCCTCCCTTTCTGCACGGCTACTAGTGACCTAACCTGGAGGCAAGTTTTCACGTTGAGATTCCCTTTAGCTCTAGAGCTTGTCAGGCAGACCACAACCGCGGCCACGGAAGCATCTGGCTCAGACAGAACAGACTCATACTTTTCAGCGAAGCATTCTTACAGGGTTGACAGGCCTGTCAAGAGCAGGGAATGTCAGGTAGCTTCAAGGCAGCATGAATGCAGCCTTCAAAATGGGAAAGCAAGGCTAGTTCCAGCAGGTCCCCGTTTCCATGGGCACATGCAGCAAACACCCGTGTGGTTTCTACCAAGTCTAAAGAGACACAGGTTACCCTGTGTTTCCTCCCCTGAATCAACTTCTCGAAGTAGGGTATTCTGCATCAAGTGAACTGCCTCAACCAAGGAACGCCGCAGCTGCTCCTCTGGGCCTGTGGCTATCCAAAAGCCTGCAGTGTCACAGGAAGAGCAGGACTGTCTTAAATGGCAGTTAGAACGCACGCCCACTATCTCTGGGAGGCACGGTGACTTCAGGCAGGAGCTCCTAGATGGAATGCGAAGCCGAGGGTTACTCTGAGTTCAGCTCAGACTAGGGCAATGCGTCAGACTTCGACGCCATGCAGGACGTGCCACAACGGTGTTCGTGAACGTGTGCGAGTGCTGAGGAAATTAAGCTGCTCCCAAAGAGAGTGCAGTGCGTTTCCCTACTCTCGGCATACACAGAGGGGCTCTAAAGGGCTACGGGCCTGGATGTTGCTTAGCAGACCCAGGTGGGCCTGGGGGTACTCAGTGTTCCTGCCGGGAGCAGGGTGCCCACGCTAGCCTCCTAGGTGTCCACAAAACTGTGCTGCCGTGCAAGTTACCCAGAGCAGAGGCCACCGCCTCATGGAAACTGCTGCACGCCTCCGCTTGTGCACGGCAAATCAGGGCCTTACTTCCAGGCATCTGTTCAGGCTGGGTGTGCCGTTAGCGACACCGCATGGTGAGATGCTGACTTTCTCCTCAGGCAGAGTGACTTCGGGTAGGAGGTCCTCGAAGTACTCAAAGCACACTGTTTTCTCACGGAAGCTCACACAAGGGCCATGACAAAGTCGGACTCTCCAGAAATGTTATCCTGAGGCTGTTCGAAGACTGTGGAAATGTACCTCTCCTCAAGGAACGTACAGGGTGTTGCCCATCACGCGGCATGCACAGAGGGCCTCCGAGGGATCAACCAACGGGTCTCGAAGTGGCTCAGCAGGCCCACGGGGGTGTGGAGGTACTCAGTGAACTTGGAGGAAAGTGATGCGTACCCGAGAGGCCTACAAGTCCTCAAAAGTGTATTTCCTTTCACATAAAGCATGTAAGCGACTAAGAACTGATGGAAACAGCTGCCTGCCTCCCTTTCTGCACGGCTACTAGTGACCTAACCTGGAGGCAAGTTTTCACGTTGAGATTCCCTTTAGCTCTAGAGCTTGTCAGGCAGACCACAACCGCGGCCACGGAAGCATCTGGCTCAGACAGAACAGACTCATACTTTTCAGCGAAGCATTCTTACAGGGTTGACAGGCCTGTCAAGAGCAGGGAATGTCAGGTAGCTTCAAGGCAGCATGAATGCAGCCTTCAAAATGGGAAAGCAAGGCTAGTTCCAGCAGGTCCCCGTTTCCATGGGCACATGCAGCAAACACCCGTGTGGTTTCTACCAAGTCTAAAGAGACACAGGTTACCCTGTGTTTCCTCCCCTGAATCAACTTCTCGAAGTAGGGTATTCTGCATCAAGTGAACTGCCTCAACCAAGGAACGCCGCAGCTGCTCCTCTGGGCCTGTGGCTATCCAAAAGCCTGCAGTGTCACAGGAAGAGCAGGACTGTCTTAAATGGCAGTTAGAACGCACGCCCACTATCTCTGGGAGGCACGGTGACTTCAGGCAGGAGCTCCTAGATGGAATGCGAAGCCGAGGGTTACTCTGAGTTCAGCTCAGACTAGGGCAATGCGTCAGACTTCGACGCCATGCGGGACGTGCCACAACGGTGTTCGTGAACGTGTGCGAGTGCTGAGGAAATTAAGCTGCTCCCAAAGAGAGTGCAGTGCGTTTCCCTACTCTCGGCATACACAGAGGGGCTCTAAAGGGCTACGGGCCTGGATGTTGCTTAGCAGACCCAGGTGGGCCTGGGGGTACTCAGTGTTCCTGCCGGGAGCAGGGTGCCCACGCTAGCCTCCTAGGTGTCCAGAAAACTGTGCTGCCGTGGAAGTTACCCAGAGCAGAGGCCACCGCCTCATGGAAACTGCTGCACGCCTCCGCTTCTGCACGGCAGGTCAGGGCCTTACTTCCAGGCATCTGTTCAGGCTGGGTGTGCCGTTAGCGACACCGCATGGTGAGATGCTGACTTTCTCCTCAGGCAGAGTGACTTCGGGTACGAGGTCCTCGAAGTACTCAAAGCACACTCTTTTCTCACGGAAGCTCACACAAGGACCATGACAAAGTCGGACTCGCCATAAATGTTGTCCTGAGGCTGTTCGAGGACTCCGGAAATGTAGCTCTCCTCAAGGAACATACAGGGTGTTGCCATCAATCGGCAGGCACAGAGGGCCTCCGAGGGATCAAGCAACGGGTCTCGAAGTGGCTCAGCAGGCCCACGGGGATGTGGAGGTAGTCAGTGAACTTGGAGCGAAAGTGATGCATACCGGAGAGGCCTACAAGTCCTCAAAAGTGTACTTCCTTTCACATCAAGCATATAAGCGACTAAGAACTCATGGAAACAGCTGCCCGCTTCCCTTTCTGCACGGCTACTAGGGACCTAACCTGGAGGCAAGTTTTCACGTTGAGATTCCCTATAGCGCTAGAGCTTGTCAGGCAGACCACAACCGCGGCCACGGAAGCACCTGGTTCAGACAGAACGGACGCATACTTTTCCGCGAAGCATTCTTACAGGGTTGACAGGCCTGTCAAGAGCAGGGAATGTCAGGTAGCTTCAAGGCAGCATGAATGCAGCCTTCAAAATGGGACAGCAAGGCTAGTTCCAGCAGGAACCCGTTTCCATGGGCACACTCAGCATACACTCCTGTGGTTTCTAACAAGTCTAAAGAGACACAGGTTACCCTGTGTTTCCTCCCCTGAATCAACTTCTCGAAGTAGGGTGTTCTGCATCAAGCGAACTGCCTCAACCAAGGAACGCCGCAGCTGCTCCTCTGGGCCTGTGGCTATCCAAAAGCCTGCAGTGTCACAGGAAGAGCATGACTGTCTTAAATGGCAGTTAGAACGCACGCCCACTATCTCTGGGAGGCACGGTGACTTCAGGCAGGAGCTCCTAGATGGAATGCGAAGCCGAGGGTTACTCTGAGTTCAGCTCAGACTAGGGCAATGCGTCAGACTTCGACGCCATGAGGGACGTGCCACAACGGTGTTCGTGAACGTGTGCGAGTGCTGAGGAAATTAAGCTGCTCCCAAAGAGAGTGCAGTGCGTTTCCCTACTCTCGGCATACACAGAGGGGCTCTAAAGGGCTACGGGCCTGGATGTTGCTTAGCAGACCCAGGTGGGCCTGGGGGTACTCAGTGTTCCTGCCGGGAGCAGGGTGCCCACGCTAGCCTCCTAGGTGTCCAGAAAACTGTGCTGCCGTGGAAGTTACCCAGAGCAGAGGCCACCGCCTCATGGAAACTGCTGCACGCCTCCGCTTGTGCACGGCAAATCAGGGCCTTACTTCCAGGCATCTGTTCAGGCTGGGTGTGCCGTTAGCGACACCGCATGGTGAGATGCTGACTTTCTCCTCAGGCAGAGTGACTTCGGGTAGGAGGTCCTCGAAGTACTCAAAGCACACTCTTTTCTCACGGAAGCTCACACAAGGGCCATGACAAAGTCGGACTCTCCAGAAATGTTGTCCTGAGGCTGTTCGAAGACTGTGGAAATGTACCTCTCCTCAAGGAACGTACAGGGTGTTGCCCATCACGCGGCATGCACAGAGGGCCTCCGAGGGATCAACCAACGGGTCTCGAAGTGGCTCAGCAGGCCCACGGGGGTGTGGAGGTACTCAGTGAACTTGGAGGAAAGTGATGCGTACCCGAGAGGCCTACAAGTCCTCAAAAGTGTATTTCCTTTCACATAAAGCATGTAAGCGACTAAGAACTGATGGAAACAGCTGCCTGCCTCCCTTTCTGCACGGCTACTAGTGACCTAACCTGGAGGCAAGTTTTCACGTTGAGATTCCCTTTAGCTCTAGAGCTTGTCAAGCAGACCACAACCGCGGCCACGGAAGCATCTGGCTCAGACAGAACAGACTCATACTTTTCAGCGAAGCATTCTTACAGGGTTGACAGGCCTGTCAAGAGCAGGGAATGTCAGGTAGCTTCAAGGCAGCATGAATGCAGCCTTCAAAATGGGACAGCAAGGCTAGTTCCAGCAGGTCCCCGTTTCCATGGGCACATGCAGCAAACACCCGTGTGGTTTCTACCAAGTCTAAAGAGACACAGGTTACCCTGTGTTTCCTCCCCTGAATCAACTTCTCGAAGTAGGGTGTTCTGCATCAAGTGAACTGCCTCAACCAAGGAACGCCGCAGCTGCTCCTCTGGGCCTGTGGCTATCCAAAAGCCTGCAGTGTCACAGGAAGAGCAGGACTGTCTTAAATGGCAGTTAGAACGCACGCCCACTATCTCTGGGAGGCACGGTGACTTCAGGCAGGAGCTCCTGGATGGAATGCGAAGCCGAGGGTTACTCTGAGTTCAGCTCAGACTAGGGCAATGCGTCAGACTTCGACGCCATGCGGGACGTGCCACAACGGTGTTCGTGAACGTGTGCGAGTGCTGAGGAAATTAAGCTGCTCCCAAAGAGAGTGCAGTGCGTTTCCCTACGCTCGGCATACACAGAGGGGCTGTAAAGGGCTACGGGCCTGGATGTTGCTTAGCAGACCCAGGTGGGCCTGAGGGTACTCAGTGTTCCTGCCGGGAGCAGGGTGCCCACGCTAGCCTCCTAGGTGTCCAGAAAACTGTGCTGCCGTGGAAGTTACCCAGAGCAGAGGCCACCGCCTCATGGAAACTGCTGCACGCCTCCGCTTGTGCACGGCAAATCAGGGCCTTACTTCCAGGCATCTGTTCAGGCTGGGTGTGCCGTTAGCGACACCGCATGGTGAGATGCTGACTTTCTCCTCAGGCAGAGTGACTTCGGGTAGGAGGTCCTCGAAGTACTCAAAGCACACTCTTTTCTCACGGAAGCTCACACAAGGGCCATGACAAAGTCGGACTCTCCAGAAATGTTGTCCTGAGGCTGTTCGAAGACTGTGGAAATGTACCTCTCCTCAAGGAACGTACAGGGTGTTGCCCATCACGCGGCATGCACAGAGGGCCTCCGAGGGATCAACCAACGGGTCTCGAAGTGGCTCAGCAGGCCCACGGGGGTGTGGAGGTACTCAGTGAACTTGGAGGAAAGTGATGCGTACCCGAGAGGCCTACAAGTCCTCAAAAGTGTATTTCCTTTCACATAAAGCATGTAAGCGACTAAGAACTGATGGAAACAGCTGCCTGCCTCCCTTTCTGCACGGCTACTAGTGACCTAACCTGGAGGCAAGTTTTCACGTTGAGATTCCCTTTAGCTCTAGAGCTTGTCAGGCAGACCACAACCGCGGCCACGGAAGCATCTGGCTCAGACAGAACAGACTCATACTTTTCAGTGAAGCATTCTTACAGGGTTGACAGGCCTGTCAAGAGCAGGGAATGTCAGGTAGCTTCAAGGCAGCATGAATGCAGCCTTCAAAATGGGAAAGCAAGGGTAGTTCCAGCAGGCCCCCGTTTCCATGGGCACATGCAGCAAACACCCGTGTGGTTTCTACCAAGTCTAAAGAGACACAGGTTACCCTGTGTTTCCTCCCCTGAATCAACTTCTCGAAGTAGGGTGTTCTGCATCAAGCGAACTGCCTCAACCAAGGAACGCCGCAGCTGCTCCTCTGGGCCTGTGGCTATCCAAAAGCCTGCAGTGTCACAGGAAGAGCAGGACTGTCTTAAATGGCAGTTAGAACGCACGCCCACTATCTCTGGGAGGCACGGTGACTTCAGGCAGGAGCTCCTAGATGGAATGCGAAGCCGAGGGTTACTCTGAGTTCAGCTCAGACTAGGGCAATGCGTCAGACTTCGACGGCATGCGGGACGTGCCACAACGGTGTTCGTGAACGTGTGCGAGTGCTGAGGAAATTAAGCTGCTCCCAAAGAGAGTGCAGTGCGTTTCCCTACTCTCGGCATACACAGAGGGGCTCTAAAGGGCTACGGGCCTGGATGTTGCTTAGCAGACCCAGGTGGGCCTGGGGGTACTCAGTGTTCCTGCCGGGAGCAGGGTGCCCACGCTAGCCTCCTAGGTGTCCAGAAAACTGTGCTGCCGTGGAAGTTACCCAGAGCAGAGGCCACCGCCTCATGGAAACTGCTGCACGCCTCCGCTTCTGCACGGCAGGTCAGGGCCTTACTTCCAGGCATCTGTTCAGGCTGGGTGTGCCGTTAGCGACACCGCATGGTGAGATGCTGACTTTCTCCTCAGGCAGAGTGACTTCGGGTAGGAGGTCCTCGAAGTACTCAAAGCACACTCTTTTCTCACGGAAGCTCACACAAGGACCATGACAAAGTCGGACTCGCCAGAAATGTTGTCCTGAGGCTGTTCGAGGACTCCGGAAATGTAGCTCTCCTCAAGGAACATACAGGGTGTTGCCATCAATCGGCAGGCACAGAGGGCCTCCGAGGGATCAAGCAACGGGTCTCGAAGTGGCTCAGCCGGCCCACGGGGGTGTGGAGGTAGTCAGTGAACTTGGAGCGAAAGTGATGCATACCGGAGAGGCCTACAAGTCCTCAAAAGTGTACTTCCTTTCACATCAAGCATATACGCGACTAAGAACTCATGGAAACAGCTGCCCGCTTCCCTTTCTGCACGGCTACTAGGGACCTAACCTGGAGGCAAGTTTTCACGTTGAGATTCCCTTTAGCTCTAGAGCTTGTCAGGCAGACCACAACCGCGGCCACGGAAGCATCTGGCTCAGACAGAACAGACTCATACTTTTCAGCGAAGCATTCTTACAGGGTTGACAGGCCTGTCAAGAGCAGGGAATGTCAGGTAGCTTCAAGGCAGCATGAATGCAGCCTTCAAAATGGGACAGCAAGGCTAGTTCCAGCAGGAACCCGTTTCCATGGGCACACGCAGCAAACACCCGTGTGGTTTCTACCAAGTCTAAAGAGACACAGGTTACCCTGTGTTTCCTCCCCTGAATCAACTTCTCGAAGTAGGGTGTTCTGCATCAAGCGAACTGCCTCAACCAAGGAACGCCGCAGCTGCTCCTCTGGGCCTGTGGCTATCCAAAAGCCTGCAGTGTCACAGGAAGAGCATGACTGTCTTAAATGGCAGTTAGAACGCACGCCCACTATCTCTGGGAGGCACGGTGACTTCAGGCAGGAGCTCCTAGATGGAATGCGAAGCCGAGGGTTACTCTGAGTTCAGCTCAGACTAGGGCAATGTGTCAGACTTCGACGCCATGCGGGACGTGCCACAACGGTGTTCGTGAACGTGTGCGAGTGCTGAGGAAATTAAGCTGCTCCCAAAGAGAGTGCAGTGCGTTTCCCTACTCTCGGCATACACAGAGGGGCTCTAAAGGGCTACGGGCCTGGATGTTGCTTAGCAGACCCAGGTGGGCCTGGGGGTACTCAGTGTTCCTGCCGGGAGCAGGGTGCCCACGCTAGCCTCCTAGGTGTCCAGAAAACTGTGCTGCCGTGGAAGTTACCCAGAGCAGAGGCCACCGCCTCATGGAAACTGCTGCACGCCTCCGCTTCTGCACGGCAGGTCAGGGCCTTACTTCCAGGCATCTGTTCAGGCTGGGTGTGCCGTTAGCGACACCGCATGGTGAGATGCTGACTTTCTCCTCAGGCAGAGTGACTTCGGGTACGAGGTCCTCGAAGTACTCAAAGCACACTCTTTTCTCACGGAAGCTCACACAAGGACCATGACAAAGTCGGACTCGCCATAAATGTTGTCCTGAGGCTGTTCGAGGACTCCGGAAATGTAGCTCTCCTCAAGGAACATACAGGGTGTTGCCATCAATCGGCAGGCACAGAGGGCCTCCGAGGGATCAAGCAACGGGTCTCGAAGTGGCTCAGCCGGCCCACGGGGGTGTGGAGGTAGTCAGTGAACTTGGAGCGAAAGTGATGCATACCGGAGAGGCCTACAAGTCCTCAAAAGTGTACTTCCTTTCACATCAAGCATATAAGCGACTAAGAACTCATGGAAACAGCTGCCCGCTTCCCTTTCTGCACGGCTACTAGGGACCTAAACTGGAGGCAAGTTTTCACGTTGAGATTCCCTATAGCGCTAGAGCTTGTCAGGCGGACCACAACCGCGGCCACGGAAGCACCTGGTTCAGACAGAACGGACGCATACTTTTCCGCAAAGCATTCTTACAGGGTTGACAGGCCTGTCAAGAGCAGGGAATGTCAGGTAGCTTCAAGGCAGCATGAATGCAGCCTTCAAAATGGGACAGCAAGGCTAGTTCCAGCAGGAACCCGTTTCCATGGGCACACTCAGCATACACTCCTGTGGTTTCTAACAAGTCTAAAGAGACACAGGTTACCCTGTGTTTCCTCCCCTGAATCAACTTCTCGAAGTAGGGTGTTCTGCATCAAGCGAACTGCCTCAACCAAGGAACGCCGCAGCTGCTCCTCTGGGCCTGTGGCTATCCAAAAGCCTGCAGTGTCACAGGAAGAGCATGACTGTCTTAAATGGCAGTTAGAACGCACGCCCACTATCTCTGGGAGGCACGGTGACTTCAGGCAGGAGCTCCTGGATGGAATGCGAAGCCGAGGGTTACTCTGAGTTCAGCTCAGACTAGGGCAATGCGTCAGACTTCGACGCCATGAGGGACGTGCCACAACGGTGTTCGTAAACGTGTGCGAGTGCTGAGGAAATTAAGCTGCTCCCAAAGAGAGTGCAGTGCGTTTCCCTACGCTCGGCATACACAGAGGGGCTCTAAAGGGCTACGGGCCTGGATGTTGCTTAGCAGACCCAGGTGGGCCTGGGGGTACTCAGTGTTCCTGCCGGGAGCAGGGTGCCCACGCTAGCCTCCTAGGTGTCCAGAAAACTGTGCTGCCGTGGAAGTTACCCAGAGCAGAGGCCACCGCCTCATGGAAACTGCTGCACGCCTCCGCTTGTGCACGGCAAATCAGGGCCTTACTTCCAGGCATCTGTTCAGGCTGGGTGTGCCGTTAGCGACAACGCATGGTGAGATGCTGACTTTCTCCTCAGGCAGAGTGACTTCGGGTAGGAGGTCCTCGAAGTACTCAAAGCACACTCTTTTCTCACGGAAGCTCACACAAGGGCCATGACAAAGTCGGACTCTCCAGAAATGTTGTCCTGAGGCTGTTCGAAGACTGTGGAAATGTACCTCTCCTCAAGGAACGTACAGGGTGTTGCCCATCACGCGGCATGCACAGAGGGCCTCCGAGGGATCAACCAACGGGTCTCGAAGTGGCTCAGCAGGCCCACGGGGGTGTGGAGGTACTCAGTGAACTTGGAGGAAAGTGATGCGTACCCGAGAGGCCTACAAGTCCTCAAAAGTGTATTTCCTTTCACATAAAGCATGTAAGCGACTAAGAACTGATGGAAACAGCTGCCTGCCTCCCTTTCTGCACGGCTACTAGTGACCTAACCTGGAGGCAAGTTTTCACGTTGAGATTCCCTTTAGCTCTAGAGCTTGTCAGGCAGACCACAACCGCGGCCACGGAAGCATCTGGCTCAGACAGAACAGACTCATACTTTTCAGCGAAGCATTCTTACAGGGTTGACAGGCCTGTCAAGAGCAGGGAATGTCAGGTAGCTTCAAGGCAGCATGAATGCAGCCTTCAAAATGGGAAAGCAAGGGTAGTTCCAGCAGGCCCCCGTTTCCATGGGCACATGCAGCAAACACCCGTGTGGTTTCTACCAAGTCTAAAGAGACACAGGTTACCCTGTGTTTCCTCCCCTGAATCAACTTCTCGAAGTAGGGTGTTCTGCATCAAGCGAACTGCCTCAACCAAGGAACGCCGCAGCTGCTCCTCTGGGCCTGTGGCTATCCAAAAGCCTGCAGTGTCACAGGAAGAGCAGGACTGTCTTAAATGGCAGTTAGAACGCACGCCCACTATCTCTGGGAGGCACGGTGACTTCAGGCAGGAGCTCCTAGATGGAATGCGAAGCCGAGGGTTACTCTGAGTTCAGCTCAGACTAGGGCAATGCGTCAGACTTCGACGGCATGCGGGACGTGCCACAACGGTGTTCGTGAACGTGTGCGAGTGCTGAGGAAATTAAGCTGCTCCCAAAGAGAGTGCAGTGCGTTTCCCTACTCTCGGCATACACAGAGGGGCTCTAAAGGGCTACGGGCCTGGATGTTGCTTAGCAGACCCAGGTGGGCCTGGGGGTACTCAGTGTTCCTGCCGGGAGCAGGGTGCCCACGCTAGCCTCCTAGGTGTCCAGAAAACTGTGCTGCCGTGGAAGTTACCCAGAGCAGAGGCCACCGCCTCATGGAAACTGCTGCACGCCTCCGCTTCTGCACGGCAGGTCAGGGCCTTACTTCCAGGCATCTGTTCAGGCTGGGTGTGCCGTTAGCGACACCGCATGGTGAGATGCTGACTTTCTCCTCAGGCAGAGTGACTTCGGGTACGAGGTCCTCGAAGTACTCAAAGCACACTCTTTTCTCACGGAAGCTCACACAAGGACCATGACAAAGTCGGACTCGCCATAAATGTTGTCCTGAGGCTGTTCGAGGACTCCGGAAATGTAGCTCTCCTCAAGGAACATACAGGGTGTTGCCATCAATCGGCAGGCACAGAGGGCCTCCGAGGGATCAAGCAACGGGTCTCGAAGTGGCTCAGCAGGCCCACGGGGATGTGGAGGTAGTCAGTGAACTTGGAGCGAAAGTGATGCATACCGGAGAGGCCTACAAGTCCTCAAAAGTGTACTTCCTTTCACATCAAGCATATAAGCGACTAAGAACTCATGGAAACAGCTGCCCGCTTCCCTTTCTGCACGGCTACTAGGGACCTAACCTGGAGGCAAGTTTTCACGTTGAGATTCCCTATAGCGCTAGAGCTTGTCAGGCAGACCACAACCGCGGCCACGGAAGCACCTGGTTCAGACAGAACGGACGCATACTTTTCCGCGAAGCATTCTTACAGGGTTGACAGGCCTGTCAAGAGCAGGGAATGTCAGGTAGCTTCAAGGCAGCATGAATGCAGCCTTCAAAATGGGACAGCAAGGCTAGTTCCAGCAGGAACCCGTTTCCATGGGCACACTCAGCATACACTCCTGTGGTTTCTAACAAGTCTAAAGAGACACAGGTTACCCTGTGTTTCCTCCCCTGAATCAACTTCTCGAAGTAGGGTGTTCTGCATCAAGCGAACTGCCTCAACCAAGGAACGCCGCAGCTGCTCCTCTGGGCCTGTGGCTATCCAAAAGCCTGCAGTGTCACAGGAAGAGCATGACTGTCTTAAATGGCAGTTAGAACGCACGCCCACTATCTCTGGGAGGCACGGTGACTTCAGGCAGGAGCTCCTAGATGGAATGCGAAGCCGAGGGTTACTCTGAGTTCAGCTCAGACTAGGGCAATGCGTCAGACTTCGACGCCATGAGGGACGTGCCACAACGGTGTTCGTGAACGTGTGCGAGTGCTGAGGAAATTAAGCTGCTCCCAAAGAGAGTGCAGTGCGTTTCCCTACTCTCGGCATACACAGAGGGGCTCTAAAGGGCTACGGGCCTGGATGTTGCTTAGCAGACCCAGGTGGGCCTGGGGGTACTCAGTGTTCCTGCCGGGAGCAGGGTGCCCACGCTAGCCTCCTAGGTGTCCAGAAAACTGTGCTGCCGTGGAAGTTACCCAGAGCAGAGGCCACCGCCTCATGGAAACTGCTGCACGCCTCCGCTTGTGCACGGCAAATCAGGGCCTTACTTCCAGGCATCTGTTCAGGCTGGGTGTGCCGTTAGCGACACCGCATGGTGAGATGCTGACTTTCTCCTCAGGCAGAGTGACTTCGGGTAGGAGGTCCTCGAAGTACTCAAAGCACACTCTTTTCTCACGGAAGCTCACACAAGGGCCATGACAAAGTCGGACTCTCCAGAAATGTTGTCCTGAGGCTGTTCGAAGACTGTGGAAATGTACCTCTCCTCAAGGAACGTACAGGGTGTTGCCCATCACGCGGCATGCACAGAGGGCCTCCGAGGGATCAACCAACGGGTCTCGAAGTGGCTCAGCAGGCCCACGGGGGTGTGGAGGTACTCAGTGAACTTGGAGGAAAGTGATGCGTACCCGAGAGGCCTACAAGTCCTCAAAAGTGTATTTCCTTTCACATAAAGCATGTAAGCGACTAAGAACTGATGGAAACAGCTGCCTGCCTCCCTTTCTGCACGGCTACTAGTGACCTAACCTGGAGGCAAGTTTTCACGTTGAGATTCCCTTTAGCTCTAGAGCTTGTCAAGCAGACCACAACCGCGGCCACGGAAGCATCTGGCTCAGACAGAACAGACTCATACTTTTCAGCGAAGCATTCTTACAGGGTTGACAGGCCTGTCAAGAGCAGGGAATGTCAGGTAGCTTCAAGGCAGCATGAATGCAGCCTTCAAAATGGGACAGCAAGGCTAGTTCCAGCAGGTCCCCGTTTCCATGGGCACATGCAGCAAACACCCGTGTGGTTTCTACCAAGTCTAAAGAGACACAGGTTACCCTGTGTTTCCTCCCCTGAATCAACTTCTCGAAGTAGGGTGTTCTGCATCAAGTGAACTGCCTCAACCAAGGAACGCCGCAGCTGCTCCTCTGGGCCTGTGGCTATCCAAAAGCCTGCAGTGTCACAGGAAGAGCAGGACTGTCTTAAATGGCAGTTAGAACGCACGCCCACTATCTCTGGGAGGCACGGTGACTTCAGGCAGGAGCTCCTGGATGGAATGCGAAGCCGAGGGTTACTCTGAGTTCAGCTCAGACTAGGGCAATGCGTCAGACTTCGACGCCATGCGGGACGTGCCACAACGGTGTTCGTGAACGTGTGCGAGTGCTGAGGAAATTAAGCTGCTCCCAAAGAGAGTGCAGTGCGTTTCCCTACGCTCGGCATACACAGAGGGGCTGTAAAGGGCTACGGGCCTGGATGTTGCTTAGCAGACCCAGGTGGGCCTGAGGGTACTCAGTGTTCCTGCCGGGAGCAGGGTGCCCACGCTAGCCTCCTAGGTGTCCAGAAAACTGTGCTGCCGTGGAAGTTACCCAGAGCAGAGGCCACCGCCTCATGGAAACTGCTGCACGCCTCCGCTTGTGCACGGCAAATCAGGGCCTTACTTCCAGGCATCTGTTCAGGCTGGGTGTGCCGTTAGCGACAACGCATGGTGAGATGCTGACTTTCTCCTCAGGCAGAGTGACTTCGGGTAGGAGGTCCTCGAAGTACTCAAAGCACACTCTTTTCTCACGGAAGCTCACACAAGGGCCATGACAAAGTCGGACTCTCCAGAAATGTTGTCCTGAGGCTGTTCGAAGACTGTGGAAATGTACCTCTCCTCAAGGAACGTACAGGGTGTTGCCCATCACGCGGCATGCACAGAGGGCCTCCGAGGGATCAACCAACGGGTCTCGAAGTGGCTCAGCAGGCCCACGGGGGTGTGGAGGTACTCAGTGAACTTGGAGGAAAGTGATGCGTACCCGAGAGGCCTACAAGTCCTCAAAAGTGTATTTCCTTTCACATAAAGCATGTAAGCGACTAAGAACTGATGGAAACAGCTGCCTGCCTCCCTTTCTGCACGGCTACTAGTGACCTAACCTGGAGGCAAGTTTTCACGTTGAGATTCCCTTTAGCTCTAGAGCTTGTCAGGCAGACCACAACCGCGGCCACGGAAGCATCTGGCTCAGACAGAACAGACTCATACTTTTCAGTGAAGCATTCTTACAGGGTTGACAGGCCTGTCAAGAGCAGGGAATGTCAGGTAGCTTCAAGGCAGCATGAATGCAGCCTTCAAAATGGGAAAGCAAGGGTAGTTCCAGCAGGCCCCCGTTTCCATGGGCACATGCAGCAAACACCCGTGTGGTTTCTACCAAGTCTAAAGAGACACAGGTTACCCTGTGTTTCCTCCCCTGAATCAACTTCTCGAAGTAGGGTGTTCTGCATCAAGCGAACTGCCTCAACCAAGGAACGCCGCAGCTGCTCCTCTGGGCCTGTGGCTATCCAAAAGCCTGCAGTGTCACAGGAAGAGCAGGACTGTCTTAAATGGCAGTTAGAACGCACGCCCACTATCTCTGGGAGGCACGGTGACTTCAGGCAGGAGCTCCTAGATGGAATGCGAAGCCGAGGGTTACTCTGAGTTCAGCTCAGACTAGGGCAATGCGTCAGACTTCGACGGCATGCGGGACGTGCCACAACGGTGTTCGTGAACGTGTGCGAGTGCTGAGGAAATTAAGCTGCTCCCAAAGAGAGTGCAGTGCGTTTCCCTACTCTCGGCATACACAGAGGGGCTCTAAAGGGCTACGGGCCTGGATGTTGCTTAGCAGACCCAGGTGGGCCTGGGGGTACTCAGTGTTCCTGCCGGGAGCAGGGTGCCCACGCTAGCCTCCTAGGTGTCCAGAAAACTGTGCTGCCGTGGAAGTTACCCAGAGCAGAGGCCACCGCCTCATGGAAACTGCTGCACGCCTCCGCTTCTGCACGGCAGGTCAGGGCCTTACTTCCAGGCATCTGTTCAGGCTGGGTGTGCCGTTAGCGACACCGCATGGTGAGATGCTGACTTTCTCCTCAGGCAGAGTGACTTCGGGTAGGAGGTCCTCGAAGTACTCAAAGCACACTCTTTTCTCACGGAAGCTCACACAAGGACCATGACAAAGTCGGACTCGCCAGAAATGTTGTCCTGAGGCTGTTCGAGGACTCCGGAAATGTAGCTCTCCTCAAGGAACATACAGGGTGTTGCCATCAATCGGCAGGCACAGAGGGCCTCCGAGGGATCAAGCAACGGGTCTCGAAGTGGCTCAGCCGGCCCACGGGGGTGTGGAGGTAGTCAGTGAACTTGGAGCGAAAGTGATGCATACCGGAGAGGCCTACAAGTCCTCAAAAGTGTACTTCCTTTCACATCAAGCATATACGCGACTAAGAACTCATGGAAACAGCTGCCCGCTTCCCTTTCTGCACGGCTACTAGGGACCTAACCTGGAGGCAAGTTTTCACGTTGAGATTCCCTTTAGCTCTAGAGCTTGTCAGGCAGACCACAACCGCGGCCACGGAAGCATCTGGCTCAGACAGAACAGACTCATACTTTTCAGCGAAGCATTCTTACAGGGTTGACAGGCCTGTCAAGAGCAGGGAATGTCAGGTAGCTTCAAGGCAGCATGAATGCAGCCTTCAAAATGGGACAGCAAGGCTAGTTCCAGCAGGAACCCGTTTCCATGGGCACACGCAGCAAACACCCGTGTGGTTTCTACCAAGTCTAAAGAGACACAGGTTACCCTGTGTTTCCTCCCCTGAATCAACTTCTCGAAGTAGGGTGTTCTGCATCAAGCGAACTGCCTCAACCAAGGAACGCCGCAGCTGCTCCTCTGGGCCTGTGGCTATCCAAAAGCCTGCAGTGTCACAGGAAGAGCATGACTGTCTTAAATGGCAGTTAGAACGCACGCCCACTATCTCTGGGAGGCACGGTGACTTCAGGCAGGAGCTCCTAGATGGAATGCGAAGCCGAGGGTTACTCTGAGTTCAGCTCAGACTAGGGCAATGTGTCAGACTTCGACGCCATGCGGGACGTGCCACAACGGTGTTCGTGAACGTGTGCGAGTGCTGAGGAAATTAAGCTGCTCCCAAAGAGAGTGCAGTGCGTTTCCCTACTCTCGGCATACACAGAGGGGCTCTAAAGGGCTACGGGCCTGGATGTTGCTTAGCAGACCCAGGTGGGCCTGGGGGTACTCAGTGTTCCTGCCGGGAGCAGGGTGCCCACGCTAGCCTCCTAGGTGTCCAGAAAACTGTGCTGCCGTGGAAGTTACCCAGAGCAGAGGCCACCGCCTCATGGAAACTGCTGCACGCCTCCGCTTCTGCACGGCAGGTCAGGGCCTTACTTCCAGGCATCTGTTCAGGCTGGGTGTGCCGTTAGCGACACCGCATGGTGAGATGCTGACTTTCTCCTCAGGCAGAGTGACTTCGGGTACGAGGTCCTCGAAGTACTCAAAGCACACTCTTTTCTCACGGAAGCTCACACAAGGACCATGACAAAGTCGGACTCGCCATAAATGTTGTCCTGAGGCTGTTCGAGGACTCCGGAAATGTAGCTCTCCTCAAGGAACATACAGGGTGTTGCCATCAATCGGCAGGCACAGAGGGCCTCCGAGGGATCAAGCAACGGGTCTCGAAGTGGCTCAGCCGGCCCACGGGGGTGTGGAGGTAGTCAGTGAACTTGGAGCGAAAGTGATGCATACCGGAGAGGCCTACAAGTCCTCAAAAGTGTACTTCCTTTCACATCAAGCATATAAGCGACTAAGAACTCATGGAAACAGCTGCCCGCTTCCCTTTCTGCACGGCTACTAGGGACCTAAACTGGAGGCAAGTTTTCACGTTGAGATTCCCTATAGCGCTAGAGCTTGTCAGGCGGACCACAACCGCGGCCACGGAAGCACCTGGTTCAGACAGAACGGACGCATACTTTTCCGCAAAGCATTCTTACAGGGTTGACAGGCCTGTCAAGAGCAGGGAATGTCAGGTAGCTTCAAGGCAGCATGAATGCAGCCTTCAAAATGGGACAGCAAGGCTAGTTCCAGCAGGAACCCGTTTCCATGGGCACACTCAGCATACACTCCTGTGGTTTCTAACAAGTCTAAAGAGACACAGGTTACCCTGTGTTTCCTCCCCTGAATCAACTTCTCGAAGTAGGGTGTTCTGCATCAAGCGAACTGCCTCAACCAAGGAACGCCGCAGCTGCTCCTCTGGGCCTGTGGCTATCCAAAAGCCTGCAGTGTCACAGGAAGAGCATGACTGTCTTAAATGGCAGTTAGAACGCACGCCCACTATCTCTGGGAGGCACGGTGACTTCAGGCAGGAGCTCCTGGATGGAATGCGAAGCCGAGGGTTACTCTGAGTTCAGCTCAGACTAGGGCAATGCGTCAGACTTCGACGCCATGAGGGACGTGCCACAACGGTGTTCGTAAACGTGTGCGAGTGCTGAGGAAATTAAGCTGCTCCCAAAGAGAGTGCAGTGCGTTTCCCTACGCTCGGCATACACAGAGGGGCTCTAAAGGGCTACGGGCCTGGATGTTGCTTAGCAGACCCAGGTGGGCCTGGGGGTACTCAGTGTTCCTGCCGGGAGCAGGGTGCCCACGCTAGCCTCCTAGGTGTCCAGAAAACTGTGCTGCCGTGGAAGTTACCCAGAGCAGAGGCCACCGCCTCATGGAAACTGCTGCACGCCTCCGCTTGTGCACGGCAAATCAGGGCCTTACTTCCAGGCATCTGTTCAGGCTGGGTGTGCCGTTAGCGACAACGCATGGTGAGATGCTGACTTTCTCCTCAGGCAGAGTGACTTCGGGTAGGAGGTCCTCGAAGTACTCAAAGCACACTCTTTTCTCACGGAAGCTCACACAAGGGCCATGACAAAGTCGGACTCTCCAGAAATGTTGTCCTGAGGCTGTTCGAAGACTGTGGAAATGTACCTCTCCTCAAGGAACGTACAGGGTGTTGCCCATCACGCGGCATGCACAGAGGGCCTCCGAGGGATCAACCAACGGGTCTCGAAGTGGCTCAGCAGGCCCACGGGGGTGTGGAGGTACTCAGTGAACTTGGAGGAAAGTGATGCGTACCCGAGAGGCCTACAAGTCCTCAAAAGTGTATTTCCTTTCACATAAAGCATGTAAGCGACTAAGAACTGATGGAAACAGCTGCCTGCCTCCCTTTCTGCACGGCTACTAGTGACCTAACCTGGAGGCAAGTTTTCACGTTGAGATTCCCTTTAGCTCTAGAGCTTGTCAGGCAGACCACAACCGCGGCCACGGAAGCATCTGGCTCAGACAGAACAGACTCATACTTTTCAGCGAAGCATTCTTACAGGGTTGACAGGCCTGTCAAGAGCAGGGAATGTCAGGTAGCTTCAAGGCAGCATGAATGCAGCCTTCAAAATGGGAAAGCAAGGGTAGTTCCAGCAGGCCCCCGTTTCCATGGGCACATGCAGCAAACACCCGTGTGGTTTCTACCAAGTCTAAAGAGACACAGGTTACCCTGTGTTTCCTCCCCTGAATCAACTTCTCGAAGTAGGGTGTTCTGCATCAAGCGAACTGCCTCAACCAAGGAACGCCGCAGCTGCTCCTCTGGGCCTGTGGCTATCCAAAAGCCTGCAGTGTCACAGGAAGAGCAGGACTGTCTTAAATGGCAGTTAGAACGCACGCCCACTATCTCTGGGAGGCACGGTGACTTCAGGCAGGAGCTCCTAGATGGAATGCGAAGCCGAGGGTTACTCTGAGTTCAGCTCAGACTAGGGCAATGCGTCAGACTTCGACGGCATGCGGGACGTGCCACAACGGTGTTCGTGAACGTGTGCGAGTGCTGAGGAAATTAAGCTGCTCCCAAAGAGAGTGCAGTGCGTTTCCCTACTCTCGGCATACACAGAGGGGCTCTAAAGGGCTACGGGCCTGGATGTTGCTTAGCAGACCCAGGTGGGCCTGGGGGTACTCAGTGTTCCTGCCGGGAGCAGGGTGCCCACGCTAGCCTCCTAGGTGTCCAGAAAACTGTGCTGCCGTGGAAGTTACCCAGAGCAGAGGCCACCGCCTCATGGAAACTGCTGCACGCCTCCGCTTCTGCACGGCAGGTCAGGGCCTTACTTCCAGGCATCTGTTCAGGCTGGGTGTGCCGTTAGCGACACCGCATGGTGAGATGCTGACTTTCTCCTCAGGCAGAGTGACTTCGGGTAGGAGGTCCTCGAAGTACTCAAAGCACACTCTTTTCTCACGGAAGCTCACACAAGGACCATGACAAAGTCGGACTCGCCAGAAATGTTGTCCTGAGGCTGTTCGAGGACTCCGGAAATGTAGCTCTCCTCAAGGAACATACAGGGTGTTGCCATCAATCGGCAGGCACAGAGGGCCTCCGAGGGATCAAGCAACGGGTCTCGAAGTGGCTCAGCCGGCCCACGGGGGTGTGGAGGTAGTCAGTGAACTTGGAGCGAAAGTGATGCATACCGGAGAGGCCTACAAGTCCTCAAAAGTGTACTTCCTTTCACATCAAGCATATACGCGACTAAGAACTCATGGAAACAGCTGCCCGCTTCCCTTTCTGCACGGCTACTAGGGACCTAACCTGGAGGCAAGTTTTCACGTTGAGATTCCCTTTAGCTCTAGAGCTTGTCAGGCAGACCACAACCGCGGCCACGGAAGCATCTGGCTCAGACAGAACAGACTCATACTTTTCAGCGAAGCATTCTTACAGGGTTGACAGGCCTGTCAAGAGCAGGGAATGTCAGGTAGCTTCAAGGCAGCATGAATGCAGCCTTCAAAATGGGACAGCAAGGCTAGTTCCAGCAGGAACCCGTTTCCATGGGCACATGCAGCAAACACCCGTGTGGTTTCTACCAAGTCTAAAGAGACACAGGTTACCCTGTGTTTCCTCCCCTGAATCAACTTCTCGAAGTAGGGTGTTCTGCATCAAGCGAACTGCCTCAACCAAGGAACGCCGCAGCTGCTCCTCTGGGCCTGTGGCTATCCAAAAGCCTGCAGTGTCACAGGAAGAGCATGACTGTATTAAATGGCAGTTAGAACGCACGCCCACTATCTCTGGGAGGCACGGTGACTTCAGGCAGGAGCTCCTAGATGGAATGCGAAGCCGAGGGTTACTCTGAGTTCAGCTCAGACTAGGGCAATGTGTCAGACTTCGACGCCATGCGGGACGTGCCACAACGGTGTTCGTGAACGTGTGCGAGTGCTGAGGAAATTAAGCTGCTCCCAAAGAGAGTGCAGTGCGTTTCCCTACTCTCGGCATACACAGAGGGGCTCTAAAGGGCTACGGGCCTGGATGTTGCTTAGCAGACCCAGGTGGGCCTGGGGGTACTCAGTGTTCCTGCCGGGAGCAGGGTGCCCACGCTAGCCTCCTAGGTGTCCAGAAAACTGTGCTGCCGTGGAAGTTACCCAGAGCAGAGGCCACCGCCTCATGGAAACTGCTGCACGCCTCCGCTTCTGCACGGCAGGTCAGGGCCTTACTTCCAGGCATCTGTTCAGGCTGGGTGTGCCGTTAGCGACACCGCATGGTGAGATGCTGACTTTCTCCTCAGGCAGAGTGACTTCGGGTACGAGGTCCTCGAAGTACTCAAAGCACACTCTTTTCTCACGGAAGCTCACACAAGGACCATGACAAAGTCGGACTCGCCATAAATGTTGTCCTGAGGCTGTTCGAGGACTCCGGAAATGTAGCTCTCCTCAAGGAACATACAGGGTGTTGCCATCAATCGGCAGGCACAGAGGGCCTCCGAGGGATCAAGCAACGGGTCT
The DNA here is from genome assembly GCF_039906515.1 of Pseudorca crassidens. Lineage (NCBI taxonomy): Eukaryota > Metazoa > Chordata > Mammalia > Artiodactyla > Delphinidae > Pseudorca > Pseudorca crassidens. The sequence goes on from NC_090312.1 coordinate 51,502,525, forward strand.
CGAAGTGGCTCAGCCGGCCCACGGGGGTGTGGAGGTAGTCAGTGAACTTGGAGCGAAAGTGATGCATACCGGAGAGGCCTACAAGTCCTCAAAAGTGTACTTCCTTTCACATCAAGCATATAAGCGACTAAGAACTCATGGAAACAGCTGCCCGCTTCCCTTTCTGCACGGCTACTAGGGACCTAAACTGGAGGCAAGTTTTCACGTTGAGATTCCCTATAGCGCTAGAGCTTGTCAGGCGGACCACAACCGCGGCCACGGAAGCACCTGGTTCAGACAGAACGGACGCATACTTTTCCGCAAAGCATTCTTACAGGGTTGACAGGCCTGTCAAGAGCAGGGAATGTCAGGTAGCTTCAAGGCAGCATGAATGCAGCCTTCAAAATGGGACAGCAAGGCTAGTTCCAGCAGGAACCCGTTTCCATGGGCACACTCAGCATACACTCCTGTGGTTTCTAACAAGTCTAAAGAGACACAGGTTACCCTGTGTTTCCTCCCCTGAATCAACTTCTCGAAGTAGGGTGTTCTGCATCAAGCGAACTGCCTCAACCAAGGAACGCCGCAGCTGCTCCTCTGGGCCTGTGGCTATCCAAAAGCCTGCAGTGTCACAGGAAGAGCATGACTGTCTTAAATGGCAGTTAGAACGCACGCCCACTATCTCTGGGAGGCACGGTGACTTCAGGCAGGAGCTCCTGGATGGAATGCGAAGCCGAGGGTTACTCTGAGTTCAGCTCAGACTAGGGCAATGCGTCAGACTTCGACGCCATGAGGGACGTGCCACAACGGTGTTCGTAAACGTGTGCGAGTGCTGAGGAAATTAAGCTGCTCCCAAAGAGAGTGCAGTGCGTTTCCCTACGCTCGGCATACACAGAGGGGCTCTAAAGGGCTACGGGCCTGGATGTTGCTTAGCAGACCCAGGTGGGCCTGGGGGTACTCAGTGTTCCTGCCGGGAGCAGGGTGCCCACGCTAGCCTCCTAGGTGTCCAGAAAACTGTGCTGCCGTGGAAGTTACCCAGAGCAGAGGCCACCGCCTCATGGAAACTGCTGCACGCCTCCGCTTGTGCACGGCAAATCAGGGCCTTACTTCCAGGCATCTGTTCAGGCTGGGTGTGCCGTTAGCGACAACGCATGGTGAGATGCTGACTTTCTCCTCAGGCAGAGTGACTTCGGGTAGGAGGTCCTCGAAGTACTCAAAGCACACTCTTTTCTCACGGAAGCTCACACAAGGGCCATGACAAAGTCGGACTCTCCAGAAATGTTGTCCTGAGGCTGTTCGAAGACTGTGGAAATGTACCTCTCCTCAAGGAACGTACAGGGTGTTGCCCATCACGCGGCATGCACAGAGGGCCTCCGAGGGATCAACCAACGGGTCTCGAAGTGGCTCAGCAGGCCCACGGGGGTGTGGAGGTACTCAGTGAACTTGGAGGAAAGTGATGCGTACCCGAGAGGCCTACAAGTCCTCAAAAGTGTATTTCCTTTCACATAAAGCATGTAAGCGACTAAGAACTGATGGAAACAGCTGCCTGCCTCCCTTTCTGCACGGCTACTAGTGACCTAACCTGGAGGCAAGTTTTCACGTTGAGATTCCCTTTAGCTCTAGAGCTTGTCAGGCAGACCACAACCGCGGCCACGGAAGCATCTGGCTCAGACAGAACAGACTCATACTTTTCAGCGAAGCATTCTTACAGGGTTGACAGGCCTGTCAAGAGCAGGGAATGTCAGGTAGCTTCAAGGCAGCATGAATACAGCCTTCAAAATGGGACAGCAAGGCTAGTTCCAGCAGGTCCCCGTTTCCATGGGCACATGCAGCAAACACCCGTGTGGTTTCTACCAAGTCTAAAGAGACACAGGTTACCCTGTGTTTCCTCCCCTGAATCAACTTCTCGAAGTAGGGTGTTCTGCATCAAGTGAACTGCCTCAACCAAGGAACGCCGCAGCTGCTCCTCTGGGCCTGTGGCTATCCAAAAGCCTGCAGTGTCACAGGAAGAGCAGGACTGTCTTAAATGGCAGTTAGAACGCACGCCCACTATCTCTGGGAGGCACGGTGACTTCAGGCAGGAGCTCCTAGATGGAATGCGAAGCCGAGGGTTACTCTGAGTTCAGCTCAGACTAGGGCAATGCGTCAGACTTCGACGCCATGCGGGACGTGCCACAACGGTGTTCGTGAACGTGTGCGAGTGCTGAGGAAATTAAGCTGCTCCCAAAGAGAGTGCAGTGCGTTTCCCTACTCTCGGCATACACAGAGGGGCTCTAAAGGGCTACGGGCCTGGATGTTGCTTAGCAGACCCAGGTGGGCCTGGGGGTACTCAGTGTTCCTGCCGGGAGCAGGGTGCCCACGCTAGCCTCCTAGGTGTCCAGAAAACTGTGCTGCCGTGGAAGTTACCCAGAGCAGAGGCCACCGCCTCATGGAAACTGCTGCACGCCTCCGCTTCTGCACGGCAGGTCAGGGCCTTACTTCCAGGCATCTGTTCAGGCTGGGTGTGCCGTTAGCGACAACGCATGGTGAGATGCTGACTTTCTCCTCAGGCAGAGTGACTTCGGGTAGGAGGTCCTCGAAGTACTCAAAGCACACTCTTTTCTCACGGAAGCTCACACAAGGGCCATGACAAAGTCGGACTCTCCAGAAATGTTGTCCTGAGGCTGTTCGAAGACTGTGGAAATGTACCTCTCCTCAAGGAACGTACAGGGTGTTGCCCATCACGCGGCATGCACAGAGGGCCTCCGAGGGATCAACCAACGGGTCTCGAAGTGGCTCAGCAGGCCCACGGGGGTGTGGAGGTACTCAGTGAACTTGGAGGAAAGTGATGCGTACCCGAGAGGCCTACAAGTCCTCAAAAGTGTATTTCCTTTCACATAAAGATTGTAAGCGACTAAGAACTGATGGAAACAGCTGCCTGCCTCCCTTTCTGCACGGCTACTAGTCACCTAACCTGGAGGCAAGTTTTCACGTTGAGATTCCCTTTAGCTCTAGAGCTTGTCAGGCAGACCACAACCGCGGCCACGGAAGCATCTGGCTCAGACAGAACAGACTCATACTTTTCAGCGAAGCATTCTTACAGGGTTGACAGGCCTGTCAAGAGCAGGGAATGTCAGGTAGCTTCAAGGCAGCATGAATGCAGCCTTCAAAATGGGAAAGCAAGGCTAGTTCCAGCAGGCCCCCGTTTCCATGGGCACATGCAGCAAACATCTGTGTGGTTTCTACCAAGTCTAAAGAGACACAGGTTACCCTGTGTTTCCTCCCCTGAATCAACTTCTCGAAGTAGGGTGTTCTGCATCAAGCGAACTGCCTCAACCAAGGAACGCCGCAGCTGCTCCTCTGGGCCTGTGGCTATCCAAAAGCCTGCAGTGTCACAGGAAGAGCAGGACTGTCTTAAATGGCAGTTAGAACGCACGCCCACTATCTCTGGGAGGCACGGTGACTTCAGGCAGGAGCTCCTAGATGGAATGCGAAGCCGAGGGTTACTCTGAGTTCAGCTCAGACTAGGGCAATGCGTCAGACTTCGACGCCATGCGGGACGTGCCACAACGGTGTTCGTGAACGTGTGCGAGTGCTGAGGAAATTAAGCTGCTCCCAAAGAGAGTGCAGTGCGTTTCCCTACTCTCGGCATACACAGAGGGGCTCTAAAGGGCTACGGGCCTGGATGTTGCTTAGCAGACCCAGGTGGGCCTGGGGGTACTCAGTGTTCCTGCCGGGAGCAGGGTGCCCACGCTAGCCTCCTAGGTGTCCAGAAAACTGTGCTGCCGTGGAAGTTACCCAGAGCAGAGGCCACCGCCTCATGGAAACTGCTGCACGCCTCCGCTTCTGCACGGCAGGTCAGGGCCTTACTTCCAGGCATCTGTTCAGGCTGGGTGTGCCGTTAGCGACACCGCATGGTGAGATGCTGACTTTCTCCTCAGGCAGAGTGACTTCGGGTACGAGGTCCTCGAAGTACTCAAAGCACACTCTTTTCTCACGGAAGCTCACACAAGGACCATGACAAAGTCGGACTCGCCAGAAATGTTGTCCTGAGGCTGTTCGAGGACTCCGGAAATGTAGCTCTCCTCAAGGAACATACAGGGTGTTGCCATCAATCGGCAGGCACAGAGGGCCTCCGAGGGATCAAGCAACGGGTCTCGAAGTGGCTCAGCCGGCCCACGGGGGTGTGGAGGTAGTCAGTGAACTTGGAGCGAAAGTGATGCATACCGGAGAGGCCTACAAGTCCTCAAAAGTGTACTTCCTTTCACATCAAGCATATAAGCGACTAAGAACTCATGGAAACAGCTGCCCGCTTCCCTTTCTGCACGGCTACTAGCGACCTAACCTGGAGGCAAGTTTTCACGTTGAGATTCCCTATAGCGCTAGAGCTTGTCAGGCGGACCACAACCGCGGCCACGGAAGCACCTGGTTCAGACAGAACGGACGCATACTTTTCCGCAAAGCATTCTTACAGGGTTGACAGGCCTGTCAAGAGCAGGGAATGTCAGGTAGCTTCAAGGCAGCATGAATGCAGCCTTCAAAATGGGACAGCAAAGCTAGTTCCAGCAGGAACCCGTTTCCATGGGCACACTCAGCATACACTCCTGTGGTTTCTAACAAGTCTAAAGAGACACAGGTTACCCTGTGTTTCCTCCCCTGAATCAACTTCTCGAAGTAGGGTGTTCTGCATCAAGCGAACTGCCTCAACCAAGGAACGCCGCAGCTGCTCCTCTGGGCCTGTGGCTATCCAAAAGCCTGCAGTGTCACAGGAAGAGCATGACTGTCTTAAATGGCAGTTAGAACGCACGCCCACTATCTCTGGGAGGCACGGTGACTTCAGGCAGGAGCTCCTGGATGGAATGCGAAGCCGAGGGTTACTCTGAGTTCAGCTCAGACTAGGGCAATGCGTCAGACTTCGACGCCATGAGGGACGTGCCACAACGGTGTTCGTGAACGTGTGCGAGTGCTGAGGAAATTAAGCTGCTCCCAAAGAGAGTGCAGTGCGTTTCCCTACTCTCGGCATACACAGAGGGGCTCTAAAGGGCTACGGGCCTGGATGTTGCTTAGCAGACCCAGGTGGGCCTGGGGGTACTCAGTGTTCCTGCCGGGAGCAGGGTGCCCACGCTAGCCTCCTAGGTGTCCAGAAAACTGTGCTGCCGTGGAAGTTACCCAGAGCAGAGGCCACCGCCTCATGGAAACTGCTGCACGCCTCCGCTTGTGCACGGCAAATCAGGGCCTTACTTCCAGGCATCTGTTCAGGCTGGGTGTGCCGTTAGCGACACCGCATGGTGAGATGCTGACTTTCTCCTCAGGCAGAGTGACTTCGGGTAGGAGGTCCTCGAAGTACTCAAAGCACACTGTTTTCTCACGGAAGCTCACACAAGGGCCATGACAAAGTCGGACTCTCCAGAAATGTTGTCCTGAGGCTGTTCGAAGACTGTGGAAATGTACCTCTCATCAAGGAACGTACAGGGTGTTGCCCATCACGCGGCATGCACAGAGGGCCTCCGAGGGATCAACCAACGGGTCTCGAAGTGGCTCAGCAGGCCCACGGGGGTGTGGAGGTACTCAGTGAACTTGGAGGAAAGTGATGCGTACCCGAGAGGCCTACAAGTCCTCAAAAGTGTATTTCCTTTCACATAAAGCATGTAAGCGACTAAGAACTGATGGAAACAGCTGCCTGCCTCCCTTTCTGCACGGCTACTAGTGACCTAACCTGGAGGCAAGTTTTCACGTTGAGATTCCCTTTAGCTCTAGAGCTTGTCAGGCAGACCACAACCGCGGCCACGGAAGCATCTGGCTCAGACAGAACAGACTCATACTTTTCAGCGAAGCATTCTTACAGGGTTGACAGGCCTGTCAAGAGCAGGGAATGTCAGGTAGCTTCAAGGCAGCATGAATGCAGCCTTCAAAATGGGACAGCAAGGCTAGTTCCAGCAGGCCCCCGTTTCCATGGACACATGCAGCAAACACCCGTGTGGTTTCTACCAAGTCTAAAGAGACACAGGTTACCCTGTGTTTCCTCCCCTGAATCAACTTCTCGAAGTAGGGTGTTCTGCATCAAGCGAACTGCCTCAACCAAGGAACGCCGCAGCTGCTCCTCTGGGCCTGTGGCTATCCAAAAGCCTGCAGTGTCACAGGAAGAGCAGGACTGTCTTAAATGGCAGTTAGAACGCACGCCCACTATCTCTGGGAGGCACGGTGACTTCAGGCAGGAGCTCCTAGATGGAATGCGAAGCCGAGGGTTACTCTGAGTTCAGCTCAGACTAGGGCAATGCGTCAGACTTCGACGCCATGCGGGACGTGCCACAACGGTGTTCGTGAACGTGTGCGAGTGCTGAGGAAATTAAGCTGCTCCCAAAGAGAGTGCAGTGCGTTTCCCTACTCTCGGCATACACAGAGGGGCTCTAAAGGGCTACGGGCCTGGATGTTGCTTAGCAGACCCAGGTGGGCCTGGGGGTACTCAGTGTTCCTGCCGGGAGCAGGGTGCCCACGCTAGCCTCCTAGGTGTCCAGAAAACTGTGCTGCCGTGGAAGTTACCCAGAGCAGAGGCCACCGCCTCATGGAAACTGCTGCACGCCTCCGCTTCTGCACGGCAGGTCAGGGCCTTACTTCCAGGCATCTGTTCAGGCTGGGTGTGCCGTTAGCGACACCGCATGGTGAGATGCTGACTTTCTCCTCAGGCAGAGTGACTTCGGGTACGAGGTCCTCGAAGTACTCAAAGCACACTCTTTTCTCACGGAAGCTCACACAAGGACCATGACAAAGTCGGACTCGCCATAAATGTTTTCCTGAGGCTGTTCGAGGACTCCGGAAATGTAGCTCTCCTCAAGGAACATACAGGGTGTTGCCATCAATCGGCAGGCACAGAGGGCCTCCGAGGGATCAAGCAACGGGTCTCGAAGTGGCTCAGCCGGCCCACGGGGGTGTGGAGGTAGTCAGTGAACTTGGAGCGAAAGTGATGCATACCCGAGAGGCCTAAGAGTCCTCAAAAGTGTACTTCCTTTCACATCAAACATATAAGCGACTAAGAACTCATGGAAACAGCTGCCCGCTTCCCTTTCTGCACGGCTACTAGGGACCTAACCTGGAGGCAAGTTTTCACGTTGAGATTCCCTATAGCGCTAGAGCTTGTCAGGCGGACCACAACCGCGGCCACGGAAGCACCTGGTTCAGACAGAACGGATGCATACTTTTCCGCAAAGCATTCTTACAGGGTTGACAGGCCTGTCAAGAGCAGGGAATGTCAGGTAGCTTCAAGGCAGCATGAATGCAGCCTTCAAAATGGGACAGCAAGGCTAGTTCCAGCAGGAACCCGTTTCCATGGGCACATGCAGCAAACACCCGTGTGGTTTCTACCAAGTCTAAAGAGACACAGGTTACCCTGTGTTTCCTCCCCTGAATCAACTTCTCGAAGTAGGGTGTTCTGCATCAAGCGAACTGCCTCAACCAAGGAACGCCGCAGCTGCTCCTCTGGGCCTGTGGCTATCCAAAAGCCTGCAGTGTCACAGGAAGAGCAGGACTGTCTTAAATGGCAGTTAGAACGCACGCCCACTATCTCTGGGAGGCATGGTGACTTCAGGCAGGAGCTCCTGGATGGAATGCGAAGCCGAGGGTTACTCTGAGTTCAGGTCAGACTAGGGCAATGCGTCAGACTTCGATGCCATGAGGGACGTGCCACAACGGTGTTCGTGAACGTGTGCGAGTGCTGAGGAAATTAAGCTGCTCCCAAAGAGAGTGCAGTGCGTTTCCCTACTCTCGGCATACACAGAGGGGCTCTAAAGGGCTACGGGCCTGGATGTTGCTTAGCAGACCCAGGTGGGCCTGGGGGTACTCAGTGTTCCTGCCGGGAGCAGGGTGCCCACGCTAGCCTCCTAGGTGTCCAGAAAACTGTGCTGCCGTGGAAGTTACCCAGAGCAGAGGCCACCGCCTCATGGAAACTGCTGCACGCCTCCGCTTGTGCACGGCAAATCAGGGCCTTACTTCCAGGCATCTGTTCAGGCTGGGTGTGCCGTTAGCGACACCGCATGGTGAGATGCTGACTTTCTCCTCAGGCAGAGTGACTTCGGGTAGGAGGTCCTCGAAGTACTCAAAGCACACTCTTTTCTCACGGAAGCTCACACAAGGGCCATGACAAAGTCGGACTCTCCAGAAATGTTGTCCTGAGGCTGTTCGAAGACTGTGGAAATGTACCTCTCCTCAAGGAATGTACAGGGTGTTGCCCATCACGCGGCATGCACAGAGGGCCTCCGAGGGATCAACCAACGGGTCTCGAAGTGGCTCAGCAGGCCCACGGGGGTGTGGAGGTACTCAGTGAACTTGGAGGAAAGTGATGCGTACCCGAGAGGCCTACAAGTCCTCAAAAGTGTATTTCCTTTCACATAAAGCATGTAAGCGACTAAGAACTGATGGAAACAGCTGCCTGCCTCCCTTTCTGCACGGCTACTAGTGACCTAACCTGGAGGCAAGTTTTCACGTTGAGATTCCCTTTAGCTCTAGAGCTTGTCAGGCAGACCACAACCGCGGCCACGGAAGCATCTGGCTCAGACAGAACAGACTCATACTTTTCAGCGAAGCATTCTTACAGGGTTGACAGGCCTGTCAAGAGCAGGGAATGTCAGGTAGCTTCAAGGCAGCATGAATGCAGCCTTCAAAATGGGAAAGCAAGGCTAGTTCCAGCAGGACCCCATTTCCATGGGCACATGCAGCAAACACCCGTGTGGTTTCTACCAAGTCTAAAGAGACACAGGTTACCCTGTGTTTCCTCCCCTGAATCAACTTCTCGAAGTAGGGTGTTCTGCATCAAGCGAACTGCCTCAACCAAGGAACGCCGCAGCTGCTCCTCTGGGCCTGTGGCTATCCAAAAGCCTGCAGTGTCACAGGAAGAGCATGACTGTCTTAAATGGCAGTTAGAACGCACGCCCACTATCTCTGGGAGGCACGGTGACTTCAGGCAGGAGCTCCTAGATGGAATGCGAAGCCGAGGGTTACTCTGAGTTCAGCTCAGACTAGGGCAATGCGTCAGACTTCGACGCCATGCGGGACGTGCCACAACGGTGTTCGTGAACGTGTGCGAGTGCTGAGGAAATTAAGCTGCTCCCAAAGAGAGTGCAGTGCGTTTCCCTACTCTCGGCATACACAGAGGGGCTCTAAAGGGCTACGGGCCTGGATGTTGCTTAGCAGACCCAGGTGGGCCTGGGGGTACTCAGTGTTCCTGCCGGGAGCAGGGTGCCCACGCTAGCCTCCTAGGTGTCCAGAAAACTGTGCTGCCGTGGAAGTTACCCAGAGCAGAGGCCACCGCCTCATGGAAACTGCTGCACGCCTCCGCTTCTGCACGGCAGGTCAGGGCCTTACTTCCAGGCATCTGTTCAGGCTGGGTGTGCCGTTAGCGACACCGCATGGTGAGATGCTGACTTTCTCCTCAGGCAGAGTGACTTCGGGTACGAGGTCCTCGAAGTACTCAAAGCACACTCTTTTCTCACGGAAGCTCACACAAGGACCATGACAAAGTCGGACTCGCCATAAATGTTGTCCTGAGGCTGTTCGAGGACTCCGGAAATGTAGCTCTCCTCAAGGAACATACAGGGTGTTGCCATCAATCGGCAGGCACAGAGGGCCTCCGAGGGATCAAGCAACGGGTCTCGAAGTGGCTCAGCCGGCCCACGGGGGTGTGGAGGTAGTCAGTGAACTTGGAGCGAAAGTGATGCATACCGGAGAGGCCTACAAGTCCTCAAAAGTGTACTTCCTTTCACATCAAGCATATAAGCGACTAAGAACTCATGGAAACAGCTGCCCGCTTCCCTTTCTGCACGGCTACTAGGGACCTAACCTGGAGGCAAGTTTTCACGTTGAGATTCCCTATAGCGCTAGAGCTTGTCAGGCGGACCACAACCGCGGCCACGGAAGCACCTGGTTCAGACAGAACGGACGCATACTTTTCCGCAAAGCATTCTTACAGGGTTGACAGGCCTGTCAAGAGCAGGGAATGTCAGGTAGCTTCAAGGCAGCATGAATGCAGCCTTCAAAATGGGACAGCAAGGCTAGTTCCAGCAGGAACCCGTTTCCATGGGCACACTCAGCATACACTCCTGTGGTTTCTAACAAGTCTAAAGAGACACAGGTTACCCTGTGTTTCCTCCCCTGAATCAACTTCTCGAAGTAGGGTGTTCTGCATCAAGCGAACTGCCTCAACCAAGGAACGCCGCAGCTGCTCCTCTGGGCCTGTGGCTATCCAAAAGCCTGCAGTGTCACAGGAAGAGCATGACTGTCTTAAATGGCAGTTAGAACGCACGCCCACTATCTCTGGGAGGCACGGTGACTTCAGGCAGGAGCTCCTGGATGGAATGCGAAGCCGAGGGTTACTCTGAGTTCAGCTCAGACTAGGGCAATGCGTCAGACTTCGACGCCATGAGGGACGTGCCACAACGGTGTTCGTGAACGTGTGCGAGTGCTGAGGAAATTAAGCTGCTCCCAAAGAGAGTGCAGTGCGTTTCCCTACTCTCGGCATACACAGAGGGGCTCTAAAGGGCTACGGGCCTGGATGTTGCTTAGCAGACCCAGGTGGGCCTGGGGGTACTCAGTGTTCCTGCCGGGAGCAGGGTGCCCACGCTAGCCTCCTAGGTGTCCAGAAAACTGTGCTGCCGTGGAAGTTACCCAGAGCAGAGGCCACCGCCTCATGGAAACTGCTGCACGCCTCCGCTTGTGCACGGCAAATCAGGGCCTTACTTCCAGGCATCTGTTCAGGCTGGGTGTGCCGTTAGCGACACCGCATGGTGAGATGCTGACTTTCTCCTCAGGCAGAGTGACTTCGGGTAGGAGGTCCTCGAAGTACTCAAAGCACACTCTTTTCTCACGGAAGCTCACACAAGGGCCATGACAAAGTCGGACTCTCCAGAAATGTTGTCCTGAGGCTGTTCGAAGACTGTGGAAATGTACCTCTCCTCAAGGAATGTACAGGGTGTTGCCCATCACGCGGCATGCACAGAGGGCCTCCGAGGGATCAACCAACGGGTCTCGAAGTGGCTCAGCAGGCCCACGGGGGTGTGGAGGTACTCAGTGAACTTGGAGGAAAGTGATGCGTACCCGAGAGGCCTACAAGTCCTCAAAAGTGTATTTCCTTTCACATAAAGCATGTAAGCGACTAAGAACTGATGGAAACAGCTGCCTGCCTCCCTTTCTGCACGGCTACTAGTGACCTAACCTGGAGGCAAGTTTTCACGTTGAGATTCCCTTTAGCTCTAGAGCTTGTCAGGCAGACCACAACCGCGGCCACGGAAGCATCTGGCTCAGACAGAACAGACTCATACTTTTCAGCGAAGCATTCTTACAGGGTTGACAGGCCTGTCAAGAGCAGGGAATGTCAGGTAGCTTCAAGGCAGCATGAATGCAGCCTTCAAAATGGGAAAGCAAGGCTAGTTCCAGCAGGACCCCATTTCCATGGGCACATGCAGCAAACACCCGTGTGGTTTCTACCAAGTCTAAAGAGACACAGGTTACCCTGTGTTTCCTCCCCTGAATCAACTTCTCGAAGTAGGGTGTTCTGCATCAAGCGAACTGCCTCAACCAAGGAACGCCGCAGCTGCTCCTCTGGGCCTGTGGCTATCCAAAAGCCTGCAGTGTCACAGGAAGAGCATGACTGTCTTAAATGGCAGTTAGAACGCACGCCCACTATCTCTGGGAGGCACGGTGACTTCAGGCAGGAGCTCCTAGATGGAATGCGAAGCCGAGGGTTACTCTGAGTTCAGCTCAGACTAGGGCAATGCGTCAGACTTCGACGCCATGCGGGACGTGCCACAACGGTGTTCGTGAACGTGTGCGAGTGCTGAGGAAATTAAGCTGCTCCCAAAGAGAGTGCAGTGCGTTTCCCTACTCTCGGCATACACAGAGGGGCTCTAAAGGGCTACGGGCCTGGATGTTGCTTAGCAGACCCAGGTGGGCCTGGGGGTACTCAGTGTTCCTGCCGGGAGCAGGGTGCCCACGCTAGCCTCCTAGGTGTCCAGAAAACTGTGCTGCCGTGGAAGTTACCCAGAGCAGAGGCCACCGCCTCATGGAAACTGCTGCACGCCTCCGCTTCTGCACGGCAGGTCAGGGCCTTACTTCCAGGCATCTGTTCAGGCTGGGTGTGCCGTTAGCGACACCGCATGGTGAGATGCTGACTTTCTCCTCAGGCAGAGTGACTTCGGGTACGAGGTCCTCGAAGTACTCAAAGCACACTCTTTTCTCACGGAAGCTCACACAAGGACCATGACAAAGTCGGACTCGCCATAAATGTTGTCCTGAGGCTGTTCGAGGACTCCGGAAATGTAGCTCTCCTCAAGGAACATACAGGGTGTTGCCATCAATCGGCAGGCACAGAGGGCCTCCGAGGGATCAAGCAACGGGTCTCGAAGTGGCTCAGCCGGCCCACGGGGGTGTGGAGGTAGTCAGTGAACTTGGAGCGAAAGTGATGCATACCGGAGAGGCCTACAAGTCCTCAAAAGTGTACTTCCTTTCACATCAAGCATATAAGCGACTAAGAACTCATGGAAACAGCTGCCCGCTTCCCTTTCTGCACGGCTACTAGGGACCTAACCTGGAGGCAAGTTTTCACGTTGAGATTCCCTATAGCGCTAGAGCTTGTCAGGCGGACCACAACCGCGGCCACGGAAGCACCTGGTTCAGACAGAACGGACGCATACTTTTCCGCAAAGCATTCTTACAGGGTTGACAGGCCTGTCAAGAGCAGGGAATGTCAGGTAGCTTCAAGGCAGCATGAATGCAGCCTTCAAAATGGGACAGCAAGGCTAGTTCCAGCAGGAACCCGTTTCCATGGGCACACTCAGCATACACTCCTGTGGTTTCTAACAAGTCTAAAGAGACACAGGTTACCCTGTGTTTCCTCCCCTGAATCAACTTCTCGAAGTAGGGTGTTCTGCATCAAGCGAACTGCCTCAACCAAGGAACGCCGCAGCTGCTCCTCTGGGCCTGTGGCTATCCAAAAGCCTGCAGTGTCACAGGAAGAGCATGACTGTCTTAAATGGCAGTTAGAACGCACGCCCACTATCTCTGGGAGGCACGGTGACTTCAGGCAGGAGCTCCTGGATGGAATGCGAAGCCGAGGGTTACTCTGAGTTCAGCTCAGACTAGGGCAATGCGTCAGACTTCGACGCCATGAGGGACGTGCCACAACGGTGTTCGTGAACGTGTGCGAGTGCTGAGGAAATTAAGCTGCTCCCAAAGAGAGTGCAGTGCGTTTCCCTACTCTCGGCATACACAGAGGGGCTCTAAAGGGCTACGGGCCTGGATGTTGCTTAGCAGACCCAGGTGGGCCTGGGGGTACTCAGTGTTCCTGCCGGGAGCAGGGTGCCCACGCTAGCCTCCTAGGTGTCCAGAAAACTGTGCTGCCGTGGAAGTTACCCAGAGCAGAGGCCACCGCCTCATGGAAACTGCTGCACGCCTCCGCTTGTGCACGGCAAATCAGGGCCTTACTTCCAGGCATCTGTTCAGGCTGGGTGTGCCGTTAGCGACAACGCATGGTGAGATGCTGACTTTCTCCTCAGGCAGAGTGACTTCGGGTAGGAGGTCCTCGAAGTACTCAAAGCACACTCTTTTCTCACGGAAGCTCACACAAGGGCCATGACAAAGTCGGACTCTCCAGAAATGTTGTCCTGAGGCTGTTCGAAGACTGTGGAAATGTACCTCTCCTCAAGGAACGTACAGGGTGTTGCCCATCACGCGGCATGCACAGAGGGCCTCTGAGGGATCAACCAACGGGTCTCGAAGTGGCTCAGCAGGCCCACGGGGGTGTGGAGGTACTCAGTGAACTTGGAGGAAAGTGATGCGTACCCGAGAGGCCTACAAGTCCTCAAAAGTGTATTTCCTTTCACATAAAGCATGTAAGCGACTAAGAACTGATGGAAACAGCTGCCTGCCTCCCTTTCTGCACGGCTACTAGTGACCTAACCTGGAGGCAAGTTTTCACGTTGAGATTCCCTTTAGCTCTAGAGCTTGTCAGGCAGACCACAACCGCGGCCACGGAAGCATCTGGCTCAGACAGAACAGACTCATACTTTTCAGCGAAGCATTCTTACAGGGTTGACAGGCCTGTCAAGAGCAGGGAATGTCAGGTAGCTTCAAGGCAGCATGAATGCAGCCTTCAAAATGGGAAAGCAAGGCTAGTTCCAGCAGGCCCCCGTTTCCATGGGCACATGCAGCAAACACCCGTGTGGTTTCTACCAAGTCTAAAGAGACACAGGTTACCCTGTGTTTCCTCCCCTGAATCAACTTCTCGAAGTAGGGTGTTCTGCATCAAGCGAACTGCCTCAACCAAGGAACGCCGCAGCTGCTCCTCTGGGCCTGTGGCTATCCAAAAGCCTGCAGTGTCACAGGAAGAGCAGGACTGTCTTAAATGGCAGTTAGAACGCACGCCCACTATCTCTGGGAGGCACGGTGACTTCAGGCAGGAGCTCCTAGATGGAATGCGAAGCCGAGGGTTACTCTGAGTTCAGCTCAGACTAGGGCAATGCGTCAGACTTCGACGCCATGCGGGACGTGCCACATCGGTGTTCGTGAACGTGTGCCAGTGCTGAGGAAATTAAGCTGCTCCCAAAGAGAGTGCAGTGCGTTTCCCTACTCTCGGCATACACAGAGGGGCTCTAAAGGGCTACGGGCCTGGATGTTGCTTAGCAGACCCAGGTGGGCCTGGGGGTACTCAGTGTTCCTGCCGGGAGCAGGGTGCCCACGCTAGCCTCCTAGGTGTCCAGAAAACTGTGCTGCCGTGGAAGTTACCCAGAGCAGAGGCCACCGCCTCATGGAAACTGCTGCACGCCTCCGCTTCTGCACGGCAGGTCAGGGCCTTACTTCCAGGCATCTGTTCAGGCTGGGTGTGCCGTTAGCGACACCGCATGGTGAGATGCTGACTTTCTCCTCAGGCAGAGTGACTTCGGGTAGGAGGTCCTCGAAGTACTCAAAGCACACTCTTTTCTCACGGAAGCTCACACAAGGACCATGACAAAGTCGGACTCGCCATAAATGTTGTCCTGAGGCTGTTCGAGGACTCCGGAAATGTAGCTCTCCTCAAGGAACATACAGGGTGTTGCCATCAATCGGCAGGCACAGAGGGCCTCCGAGGGATCAAGCAACGGGTCTCGAAGTGGCTCAGCCGGCCCACGGGGGTGTGGAAGTAGTCAGTGAACTTGGAGCGAAAGTGATGCATACCGGAGAGGCCTACAAGTCCTCAAAAGTGTACTTCCTTTCACATCAAGCATATAAGCGACTAAGAACTCATGGAAACAGCTGCCCGCTTCCCTTTCTGCACGGCTACTAGGGACCTAACCTGAAGGCAAGTTTTCACGTTGAGATTCCCTATAGCGCTAGAGCTTGTCAGGCGGACCACAACCGCGGCCACGGAAGCACCTGGTTCAGACAGAACGGACGCATACTTTTCCGCAAAGCATTCTTACAGGGTTGACAGGCCTGTCAAGAGCAGGGAATGTCAGGTAGCTTCAAGGCAGCATGAATGCAGCCTTCAAAATGGGACAGCAAGGCTAGTTCCAGCAGGAACCCGTTTCCATGGGCACACTCAGCATACACTCCTGTGGTTTCTAACAAGTCTAAAGAGACACAGGTTACCCTGTGTTTCCTCCCCTGAATCAACTTCTCGAAGTAGGGTGTTCTGCATCAAGCGAACTGCCTCAACCAAGGAACGCCGCAGCTGCTCCTCTGGGCCTGTGGCTATCCAAAAGCCTGCAGTGTCACAGGAAGAGCATGACTGTCTTAAATGGCAGTTAGAACGCACGCCCACTATCTCTGGGAGGCACGGTGACTTCAGGCAGGAGCTCCTGGATGGAATGCGAAGCCGAGGGTTACTCTGAGTTCAGGTCAGACTAGGGCAATGCGTCAGACTTCGACGCCATGAGGGACGTGCCACAACGGTGTTCGTGAACGTGTGCGAGTGCTGAGGAAATTAAGCTGCTCCCAAAGAGAGTGCAGTGCGTTTCCCTACTCTCGGCATACACAGAGGGGCTCTAAAGGGCTACGGGCCTGGATGTTGCTTAGCAGACCCAGGTGGGCCTGGGGGTACTCAGTGTTCCTGCCGGGAGCAGGGTGCCCACGCTAGCCTCCTAGGTGTCCAGAAAACTGTGCTGCCGTGGAAGTTACCCAGAGCAGAGGCCACCGCCTCATGGAAACTGCTGCACGCCTCTGCTTCTGCACGGCAGGTCAGGGCCTTACTTCCAGGCATCTGTTCAGGCTGGGTGTGCCGTTAGCGACACCGCATGGTGAGATGCTGACTTTCTCCTCAGGCAGAGTGACTTCGGGTAGGAGGTCCTCGAAGTACTCAAAGCACACTCTTTTCTCACGGAAGCTCACACAAGGGCCATGACAAAGTCGGACTCTCCAGAAATGTTGTCCTGAGGCTGTTCGAAGACTGTGGAAATGTACCTCTCCTCAAGGAATGTACAGGGTGTTGCCCATCACGCGGCATGCACAGAGGGCCTCCGAGGGATCAACCAACGGGTCTCGAAGTGGCTCAGCAGGCCCACGGGGGTGTGGAGGTACTCAGTGAACTTGGAGGAAAGTGATGCGTACCCGAGAGGCCTACAAGTCCTCAAAAGTGTATTTCCTTTCACATAAAGCATGTAAGCGACTAAGAACTGATGGAAACAGCTGCCTGCCTCCCTTTCTGCACGGCTACTAGTGACCTAACCTGAAGGCAAGTTTTCACGTTGAGATTCCCTTTAGCTCTAGAGCTTGTCAGGCAGACCACAACCGCGGCCACGGAAGCATCTGGCTCAGACAGAACAGACTCATACTTTTCAGCGAAGCATTCTTACAGGGTTGACAGGCCTGTCAAGAGCAGGGAATGTCAGGTAGCTTCAAGGCAGCATGAATGCAGCCTTCAAAATGGGAAAGCAAGGCTAGTTCCAGCAGGCCCCCGTTTCCATGGGCACATGCAGCAAACACCCGTGTGGTTTCTACCAAGTCTAAAGAGACACAGGTTACCCTGTGTTTCCTCCCCTGAATCAACTTCTCGAAGTAGGGTGTTCTGCATCAAGCGAACTGCCTCAACCAAGGAACGCCGCAGCTGCTCCTCTGGGCCTGTGGCTATCCAAAACCCTGCAGTGTCACAGGAAGAGCAGGACTGTCTTAAATGGCAGTTAGAACGCACGCCCACTATCTCTGGGAGGCACGGTGACTTCAGGCAGGAGCTCCTAGATGGAATGCGAAGCCGAGGGTTACTCTGAGTTCAGCTCAGACTAGGGCAATGCGTCAGACTTCGACGCCATGCGGGACGTGCCACAACGGTGTTCGTGAACGTGTGCGAGTGCTGAGGAAATTAAGCTGCTCCCAAAGAGAGTGCAGTGCGTTTCCCTACTCTCGGCATACACAGAGGGGCTCTAAAGGGCTACGGGCCTGGATGTTGCTTAGCAGACCCAGGTGGGCCTGGGGGTACTCAGTGTTCCTGCCGGGAGCAGGGTGTCCACGCTAGCCTCCTAGGTGTCCAGAAAACTGTGCTGCCGTGGAAGTTACCCAGAGCAGAGGCCACCGCCTCATGGAAACTGCTGCACGCCTCCGCTTCTGCACGGCAGGTCAGGGCCTTACTTCCAGGCATCTGTTCAGGCTGGGTGTGCCGTTAGCGACACCGCATGGTGAGATGCTGACTTTCTCCTCAGGCAGAGTGACTTCGGGTACGAGGTCCTCGAAGTACTCAAAGCACACTCTTTTCTCACGGAAGCTCACACAAGGGCCATGACAAAGTCGGACTTGCCATAAATGTTGTCCTGAGGCTGTTCGAGGACTCCGGAAATGTAGCTCTCCTCAAGGAACATACAGGGTGTTGCCATCAATCGGCAGGCACAGAGGGCCTCCGAGGGATCAAGCAACGGGTCTCGAAGTGGCTCAGCCGGCCCACGGGGGTGTGGAGGTAGTCAGTGAACTTGGAGCGAAAGTGATGCATACCCGAGAGGCCTAAGAGTCCTCAAAAGTGTACTTCCTTTCACATCAAGCATATAAGCGACTAAGAACTCATGGAAACAGCTGCCCGCTTCCCTTTCTGCACGGCTACTAGGGGCCAAACCTGGAGGCAAGTTTTCACGTTGAGATTCCCTATAGCGCTAGAGCTTGTCAGGCGGACCACAACCGCGGCCACGGAAGCACCTGGTTCAGACAGAACGGATGCATACTTTTCCGCAAAGCATTCTTACAGGGTTGACAGGCCTGTCAAGAGCAGGGAATGTCAGGTAGCTTCAAGGCAGCATGAATGCAGCCTTCAAAATGGGACAGCAAGGCTAGTTCCAGCAGGAACCCGTTTCCATGGGCACACTCAGCATACACTCCTGTGGTTTCTAACAAGTCTAAAGAGACACAGGTTACCCTGTGTTTCCTCCCCTGAATCAACTTCTCGAAGTAGGGTGTTCTGCATCAAGCGAACTGCCTCAACCAAGGAACGCCGCAGCTGCTCCTCTGGGCCTGTGGCTATCCAAAAGCCTGCAGTGTCACAGGAAGAGCATGACTGTCTTAAATGGCAGTTAGAACGCACGCCCACTATCTCTGGGAGGCACGGTGACTTCAGGCAGGAGCTCCTAGATGGAATGCGAAGCCGAGGGTTACTCTGAGTTCAGCTCAGACCAGGGCAATGCGTCAGACTTCGACGCCATGAGGGACGTGCCACAACGGTGTTCGTGAACGTGTGCGAGTGCTGAGGAAATTAAGCTGCTCCCAAAGAGAGTGCAGTGCGTTTCCCTACTCTCGGCATACACAGAGGGGCTCTAAAGGGCTACGGGCCTGGATGTTGCTTAGCAGACCCAGGTGGGCCTGGGGGTACTCAGTGTTCCTGCCGGGAGCAGGGTGCCCACGCTAGCCTCCTAGGTGTCCAGAAAACTGTGCTGCCGTGGAAGTTACCCAGAGCAGAGGCCACCGCCTCATGGAAACTGCTGCACGCCTCCGCTTCTGCACGGCAGGTCAGGGCCTTACTTCCAGGCATCTGTTCAGGCTGGGTGTGCCGTTAGCGACACCGCATGGTGAGATGCTGACTTTCTCCTCAGGCAGAGTGACTTCGGGTAGGAGGTCCTCGAAGTACTCAAAGCACACTCTTTTCTCACGGAAGCTCACACAAGGGCCATGACAAAGTCGGACTCTCCAGAAATGTTGTCCTGAGGCTGTTCGAAGACTGTGGAAATGTACCTCTCCTCAAGGAATGTACAGGGTGTTGCCCATCAATCGGCAGGCACAGAGGGCCTCCGAGGGATCAACCAACGGGTCTCGAAGTGGCTCAGCAGGCCCACGGCGGTGTGGAGGTACTCAGTGAACTTGGAGGAAAGTGATGCGTACCCGAGAGGCCTACAAGTCCTCAAAAGTGTATTTCCTTTCACATAAAGCATGTAAGCGACTAAGAACTGATGGAAACAGCTGCCTGCCTCCCTTTCTGCACGGCTACTAGTGACCTAACCTGAAGGCAAGTTTTCACGTTGAGATTCCCTTTAGCTCTAGAGCTTGTCAGGCAGACCACAACCGCGGCCACGGAAGCATCTGGCTCAGACAGAACAGACTCATACTTTTCAGCGAAGCATTCTTACAGGGTTGACAGGCCTGTCAAGAGCAGGGAATGTCAGGTAGCTTCAAGGCAGCATGAATGCAGCCTTCAAAATGGGAAAGCAAGGCTAGTTCCAGCAGGCCCCCGTTTCCATGGGCACATGCAGCAAACACCCGTGTGGTTTCTACCAAGTCTAAAGAGACACAGGTTACCCTGTGTTTCCTCCCCTGAATCAACTTCTCGAAGTAGGGTGTTCTGCATCAAGCGAACTGCCTCAACCAAGGAACGCCGCAGCTGCTCCTCTGGGCCTGTGGCTATCCAAAACCCTGCAGTGTCACAGGAAGAGCAGGACTGTCTTAAATGGCAGTTAGAACGCACGCCCACTATCTCTGGGAGGCACGGTGACTTCAGGCAGGAGCTCCTAGATGGAATGCGAAGCCGAGGGTTACTCTGAGTTCAGCTCAGACTAGGGCAATGCGTCAGACTTCGACGGCATGCGGGACGTGCCACAACGGTGTTCGTGAACGTGTGCGAGTGCTGAGGAAATTAAGCTGCTCCCAAAGAGAGTGCAGTGCGTTTCCCTACTCTCGGCATACACAGAGGGGCTCTAAAGGGCTACGGGCCTGGATGTTGCTTAGCAGACCCAGGTGGGCCTGGGGGTACTCAGTGTTCCTGCCGGGAGCAGGGTGCCCACGCTAGCCTCCTAGGTGTCCAGAAAACTGTGCTGCCGTGGAAGTTACCCAGAGCAGAGGCCACCGCCTCATGGAAACTGCTGCACGCCTCCGCTTCTGCACGGCAGGTCAGGGCCTTACTTCCAGGCATCTGTTCAGGCTGGGTGTGCCGTTAGCGACACCGCATGGTGAGATGCTGACTTTCTCCTCAGGCAGAGTGACTTCGGGTAGGAGGTCCTCGAAGTACTCAAAGCACACTGTTTTCTCACGGAAGCTCACACAAGGACCATGACCAAGTCGGACTCGCCATAAATGTTGTCCTGAGGCTGTTCGAGGACTCCGGAAATGTAGCTCTCCTCAAGGAACATACAGGGTGTTGCCATCAATCGGCAGGCACAGAGGGCCTCCGAGGGATCAAGCAACGGGTCTCGAAGTGGCTCAGCCGGCCCACGGGGATGTGGAGGTAGTCAGTGAACTTGGAGCGAAAGTGATGCATACCGGAGAGGCCTACAAGTCCTCAAAAGTGTACTTCCTTTCACATCAAGCATATAAGCGACTAAGAACTCATGGAAACAGCTGCCCGCTTCCCTTTCTGCACGGCTACTAGGGACCTAACCTGGAGGCAAGTTTTCACGTTGAGATTCCCTATAGCGCTAGAGCTTGTCAGGCGGACCACAACCGCGGCCACGGAAGCACCTGGTTCAGACAGAACGGACGCATACTTTTCCGCAAAGCATTCTTACAGGGTTGACAGGCCTGTCAAGAGCAGGGAATGTCAGGTAGCTTCAAGGCAGCATGAATGCAGCCTTCAAAATGGGACAGCAAGGCTAGTTCCAGCAGGAACCCGTTTCCATGGGCACACTCAGCATACACTCCTGTGGTTTCTAACAAGTCTAAAGAGACACAGGTTACCCTGTGTTTCCTCCCCTGAATCAACTTCTCGAAGTAGGGTGTTCTGCATCAAGCGAACTGCCTCAACCAAGGAACGCCGCAGCTGCTCCTCTGGGCCTGTGGCTATCCAAAAGCCTGCAGTGTCACAGGAAGAGCATGACTGTCTTAAATGGCAGTTAGAACGCACGCCCACTATCTCTGGGAGGCACGGTGACTTCAGGCAGGAGCTCCTGGATGGAATGCGAAGCCGAGGGTTACTCTGAGTTCAGGTCAGACTAGGGCAATGCGTCAGACTTCGACGCCATGAGGGACGTGCCACAACGGTGTTCGTGAACGTGTGCGAGTGCTGAGGAAATTAAGCTGCTCCCAAAGAGAGTGCAGTGCGTTTCCCTACTCTCGGCATACACAGAGGGGCTCTAAAGGGCTACGGGCCTGGATGTTGCTTAGCAGACCCAGGTGGGCCTGGGGGTACTCAGTGTTCCTGCCGGGAGCAGGGTGCCCACGCTAGCCTCCTAGGTGTCCAGAAAACTGTGCTGCCGTGGAAGTTACCCAGAGCAGAGGCCACCGCCTCATGGAAACTGCTGCACGCCTCCGCTTGTGCACGGCAAATCAGGGCCTTACTTCCAGGCATCTGTTCAGGCTGGGTGTGCCGTTAGCGACACCGCATGGTGAGATGCTGACTTTCTCCTCAGGCAGAGTGACTTCGGGTAGGAGGTCCTCGAAGTACTCAAAGCACACTGTTTTCTCACGGAAGCTCACACAAGGGCCATGACAAAGTCGGACTCTCCAGAAATGTTGTCCTGAGGCTGTTCGAAGACTGTGGAAATGTACCTCTCCTCAAGGAACGTACAGGGTGTTGCCCATCACGCGGCATGCACAGAGGGCCTCCGAGGGATCAACCAACGGGTCTCGAAGTGGCTCAGCAGGCCCACGGGGGTGTGGAGGTACTCAGTGAACTTGGAGGAAAGTGATGCGTACCCGAGAGGCCTACAAATCCTCAAAAGTGTATTTCCTTTCACATAAAGCATGTAAGCGACTAAGAACTGATGGAAACAGCTGCCTGCCTCCCTTTCTGCACGGCTACTAGTGACCTAACCTGGAGGCAAGTTTTCACGTTGAGATTCCCTTTAGCTCTAGAGCTTGTCAGGCAGACCACAACCGCGGCCACGGAAGCATCTGGCTCAGACAGAACAGACTCATACTTTTCAGTGAAGTATTCTTACAGGGTTGACAGGCCTGTCAAGAGCAGGGAATGTCAGGTAGCTTCAAGGCAGCATGAATGCAGCCTTCAAAATGGGAAAGCAAGGGTAGTTCCAGCAGGAACCCGTTTCCATGG
Source organism: Pseudorca crassidens (assembly GCF_039906515.1). Classification (NCBI taxonomy): domain Eukaryota; kingdom Metazoa; phylum Chordata; class Mammalia; order Artiodactyla; family Delphinidae; genus Pseudorca; species Pseudorca crassidens. The sequence goes on from NC_090312.1 coordinate 51,524,888, forward strand.
GCACATGCAGCAAACACCCGTGTGGTTTCTACCAAGTCTAAAGAGACACAGGTTACCCTGTGTTTCCTCCCCTGAATCAACTTCTCGAAGTAGGGTGTTCTGCATCAAGCGAACTGCCTCAACCAAGGAACGCCGCAGCTGCTCCTCTGGGCCTGTGGCTATCCAAAAGCCTGCAGTGTCACAGGAAGAGCAGGACTGTCTTAAATGGCAGTTAGAACGCACGCCCACTATCTCTGGGAGGCACGGTGACTTCAGGCAGGAGCTCCTAGATGGAATGCGAAGCCGAGGGTTACTCTGAGTTCAGCTCAGACTAGGGCAATGCGTCAGACTTCGACGCCATGCGGGACGTGCCACAACGGTGTTCGTGAATGTGTGCGAGTGCTGAGGAAATTAAGCTGCTCCCAAAGAGAGTGCAGTGCGTTTCCCTACTCTCGGCATACACAGAGGGGCTCTAAAGGGCTACGGGCCTGGATGTTGCTTAGCAGACCCAGGTGGGCCTGGGGGTACTCAGTGTTCCTGCCGGGAGCAGGGTGCCCACGCTAGCCTCCTAGGTGTCCAGAAAACTGTGCTGCCGTGGAAGTTACCCAGAGCAGAGGCCACCGCCTCATGGAAACTGCTGCACGCCTCCGCTTCTGCACGGCAGGTCAGGGCCTTACTTCCAGGCATCTGTTCAGGCTGGGTGTGCCGTTAGCGACACCGCATGGTGAGATGCTGACTTTCTCCTCAGGCAGAGTGACTTCGGGTAGGAGGTCCTCGAAGTACTCAAAGCACACTCTTTTCTCACGGAAGCTCACACAAGGGCCATGACAAAGTCGGACTCTCCAGAAATGTTGTCCTGAGGCTGTTCGAAGACTGTGGAAATGTACCTCTCCTCAAGGAATGTACAGGGTGTTGCCCATCACGCGGCATGCACAGAGGGCCTCCGAGGGATCAACCAACGGGTCTCGAAGTGGCTCAGCAGGCCCACGGGGGTGTGGAGGTACTCAGTGAACTTGGAGGAAAGTGATGCGTACCCGAGAGGCCTACAAGTCCTCAAAAGTGTATTTCCTTTCACATAAAGCATGTAAGCGACTAAGAACTGATGGAAACAGCTGCCTGCCTCCCTTTCTGCACGGCTACTAGTGACCTAACCTGGAGGCAAGTTTTCACGTTGAGATTCCCTTTAGCTCTAGAGCTTGTCAGGCAGACCACAACCGCGGCCACGGAAGCATCTGGCTCAGACAGAACAGACTCATACTATTCAGCGAAGCATTCTTACAGGGTTGACAGGCCTGTCAAGAGCAGGGAATGTCAGGTAGCTTCAAGGCAGCATGAATGCAGCCTTCAAAATGGGAAAGCAAGGCTAGTTCCAACAGGCCCCCATTTCCATGGGCACATGCAGCAAACACCCGTGTGGTTTCTACCAAGTCTAAAGAGACACAGGTTACCCTGTGTTTCCTCCCCTGAATCAACTTCTCGAAGTAGGGTGTTCTGCATCAAGCGAACTGCCTCAACCAAGGAACGCCGCAGCTGCTCCTCTGGGCCTGTGGCTATCCAAAAGCCTGCAGTGTCACAGGAAGAGCATGACTGTCTTAAATGGCAGTTAGAACGCACGCCCACTATCTCTGGGAGGCACGGTGACTTCAGGCAGGAGCTCCTAGATGGAATGCGAAGCCGAGGGTTACTCTGAGTTCAGCTCAGACTAGGGCAATGCGTCAGACTTCGACGCCATGCGGGACGTGCCACAACGGTGTTCGTGAACGTGTGCGAGTGCTGAGGAAATTAAGCTGCTCCCAAAGAGAGTGCAGTGCGTTTCCCTACTCTCGGCATACACAGAGGGGCTCTAAAGGGCTACGGGCCTGGATGTTGCTTAGCAGACCCAGGTGGGCCTGGGGGTACTCAGTGTTCCTGCCGGGAGCAGGGTGCCCACGCTAACCTCCTAGGTGTCCAGAAAACTGTGCTGCCGTGGAAGTTACCCAGAGCAGAGGCCACCGCCTCATGGAAACTGCTGCACGCCTCCGCTTCTGCACGGCAGGTCAGGGCCTTACTTCCAGGCATCTGTTCAGGCTGGGTGTGCCGTTAGCGACACCGCATGGTGAGATGCTGACTTTCTCCTCAGGCAGAGTGACTTCGGGTAGGAGGTCCTCGAAGTACTCAAAGCACACTCTTTTCTCACGGAAGCTCACACAAGGGCCATGACAATGTCGGACTCTCCAGAAATGTTGTCCTGAGGCTGTTCGAAGACTGTGGAAATGTACCTCTCCTCAAGGAATGTACAGGGTGTTGCCCATCACGCGGCATGCACAGAGGGCCTCCGAGGGATCAACCAACGGGTCTCGAAGTGGCTCAGCAGGCCCACGGGGGTGTGGAGGTACTCAGTGAACTTGGAGGAAAGTGATGCGTACCCGAGAGGCCTACAAGTCCTCAAAAGTGTATTTCCTTTCACATAAAGCATGTAAGCGACTAAGAACTGATGGAAACAGCTGCCTGCCTCCCTTTCTGCACGGCTACTAGTGACCTAACCTGGAGGCAAGTTTTCACGTTGAGATTCCCTTTAGCTCTAGAGCTTGTCAGGCAGACCACAACCGCGGCCACGGAAGCATCTGGCTCAGACAGAACAGACTCATACTATTCAGCGAAGCATTCTTACAGGGTTGACAGGCCTGTCAAGAGCAGGGAATGTCAGGTAGCTTCAAGGCAGCATGAATGCAGCCTTCAAAATGGGAAAGCAAGGCTAGTTCCAACAGGCCCCCGTTTCCATGGGCACATGCAGCAAACACCCGTGTGGTTTCTACCAAGTCTAAAGAGACACAGGTTACCCTGTGTTTCCTCCCCTGAATCAACTTCTCGAAGTAGGGTGTTCTGCATCAAGCGAACTGCCTCAACCAAGGAACGCCGCAGCTGCTCCTCTGGGCCTGTGGCTATCCAAAAGCCTGCAGTGTCACAGGAAGAGCAGGACTGTCTTAAATGGCAGTTAGAACGCACGCCCACTATCTCTGGGAGGCACAGTGACTTCAGGCAGGAGCTCCTAGATGGAATGCGAAGCCGAGGGTTACTCTGAGTTCAGCTCAGACTAGGGCAATGCGTCAGACTTCGACGCCATGCGGGACGTGCCACAACGGTGTTCGTGAACGTGTGCGAGTGCTGAGGAAATTAAGCTGCTCCCAAAGAGAGTGCAGTGCGTTTCCCTACTCTCGGCATACACAGAGGGGCTCTAAAGGGCTACGGGCCTGGATGTTGCTTAGCAGACCCAGGTGGGCCTGGGGGTACTCAGTGTTCCTGCTGGGAGCAGGGTGCCCACGCTAGCCTCCTAGGTGTCCAGAAAACTGTGCTGCCGTGGAAGTTACCCAGAGCAGAGGCCACCGCCTCATGGAAACTGCTGCACGCCTCCGCTTCTGCACGGCAGGTCAGGGCCTTACTTCCAGGCATCTGTTCAGGCTGGGTGTGCCGTTAGCGACACCGCATGGTGAGATGCTGACTTTCTCCTCAGGCAGAGTGACTTCGGGTACGAGGTCCTCGAAGTACTCAAAGCACACTCTTTTCTCACGGAAGCTCACACAAGGACCATGACAAAGTCGGACTCGCCATAAATGTTGTCCTGAGGCTGTTCGAGGACTCCGGAAATGTAGCTCTCCTCAAGGAACATACAGGGTGTTGCCATCAATCGGCAGGCACAGAGGGCCTCCGAGGGATCAAGCAACGGGTCTCGAAGTGGCTCAGCCGGCCCACGGGGGTGTGGAGGTAGTCAGTGAACTTGGAGCGAAAGTGATGCATACCGGAGAGGCCTACAAGTCCTCAAAAGTGTACTTCCTTTCACTTCAAGCATATAAGCGACTAAGAACTCATGGAAACAGCTGCCCGCTTCCCTTTCTGCACGGCTACTAGGGACCTAACCTGGAGGCAAGTTTTCACGTTGAGATTCCCTATAGCGCTAGAGCTTGTCAGGCGGACCACAACCGCGGCCACGGAAGCACCTGGTTCAGACAGAACGGACGCATACTTTTCCGCAAAGCATTCTTACAGGGTTGACAGGCCTGTCAAGAGCAGGGAATGTCAGGTAGCTTCAAGGCAGCATGAATGCAGCCTTCAAAATGGGACAGCAAGGCTAGTTCCAGCAGGAACCCGTTTCCATGGGCACACTCAGCATACACTCCTGTGGTTTCTAACAAGTCTAAAGAGACACAGGTTACCCTGTGTTTCCTCCCCTGAATCAACTTCTCGAAGTAGGGTGTTCTGCATCAAGCGAACTGCCTCAACCAAGGAACGCCGCAGCTGCTCCTCTGGGCCTGTGGCTATCCAAAAGCCTGCAGTGTCACAGGAAGAGCATGACTGTCTTAAATGGCAGTTAGAACGCACGCCCACTATCTCTGGGAGGCACGGTGACTTCAGGCAGGAGCTCCTGGATGGAATGCGAAGCCGAGGGTTACTCTGAGTTCAGGTCAGACTAGGGCAATGCGTCAGACTTCGACGCCATGAGGGACGTGCCACAACGGTGTTCGTGAACGTGTGCGAGTGCTGAGGAAATTAAGCTGCTCCCAAAGAGAGTGCAGTGCGTTTCCCTACTCTCGGCATACACAGAGGGGCTCTAAAGGGCTACGGGCCTGGATGTTGCTTAGCAGACCCAGGTGGGCCTGGGGGTACTCAGTGTTCCTGCCGGGCAGGGTGCCCACGCTAGCCTCCTAGGTGTCCAGAAAACTGTGCTGCCGTGGAAGTTACCCAGAGCAGAGGCCACCGCCTCATGGAAACTGCTGCACGCCTCCGCTTCTGCACGGCAGGTCAGGGCCTTACTTCCAGGCATCTGTTCAGGCTGGGTGTGCCGTTAGCGACACCGCATGGTGAGATGCTGACTTTCTCCTCAGGCAGAGTGACTTCGGGTAGGAGGTCCTCGAAGTACTCAAAGCACACTGTTTTCTCACGGAAGCTCACACAAGGGCCATGACAAAGTCGGACTCTCCAGAAATGTTGTCCTGAGGCTGTTCGAAGACTGTGGAAATGTACCTCTCCTCAAGGAACGTACAGGGTGTTGCCCATCACGCGGCATGCACAGAGGGCCTCCGAGGGATCAACCAACGGGTCTCGAAGTGGCTCAGCAGGCCCACGGGGGTGTGGAGGTACTCAGTGAACTTGGAGGAAAGTGATGCGTACCCGAGAGGCCTACAAGTCCTCAAAAGTGTATTTCCTTTCACATAAAGCATGTAAGCGACTAAGAACTGATGGAAACAGCTGCCTGCCTCCCTTTCTGCACGGCTACTAGTGACCTAACCTGGAGGCAAGTTTTCACGTTGAGATTCCCTTTAGCTCTAGAGCTTGTCAGGCAGACCACAACCGCGGCCACGGAAGCATCTGGCTCAGACAGAACAGACTCATACTTTTCAGCGAAGCATTCTTACAGGGTTGACAGGCCTGTCAAGAGCAGGGAATGTCAGGTAGCTTCAAGGCAGCATGAATGCAGCCTTCAAAATGGGAAAGCAAGGCTAGTTCCAGCAGGCCCCCGTTTCCATGGGCACATGCAGCAAACACCCGTGTGGTTTCTACCAAGTCTAAAGAGACACAGGTTACCCTGTGTTTCCTCCCCTGAATCAACTTCTCGAAGTAGGGTGTTCTGCATCAAGCGAACTGCCTCAACCAAGGAACGCCGCAGCTGCTCCTCTGGGCCTGTGGCTATCCAAAAGCCTGCAGTGTCACAGGAAGAGCAGGACTGTCTTAAATGGCAGTTAGAACGCACGCCCACTATCTCTGGGAGGCACGGTGACTTCAGGCAGGAGCTCCTGGATGGAATGCGAAGCCGAGGGTTACTCTGAGTTCAGGTCAGACTAGGGCAATGCGTCAGACTTCGACGCCATGAGGGACGTGCCACAACGGTGTTCGTGAACGTGTGCGAGTGCTGAGGAAATTAAGCTGCTCCCAAAGAGAGTGCAGTGCGTTTCCCTACGCTCGGCATACACAGAGGGGCTCTAAAGGGCTACGGGCCTGGATGTTGCTTAGCAGACCCAGGTGGGCCTGGGGGTACTCAGTGTTCCTGCCGGGAGCAGGGTGCCCACGCTAGCCTCCTAGGTGTCCAGAAAACTGTGCTGCCGTGGAAGTTACCCAGAGCAGAGGCCACCGCCTCATGGAAACTGCTGCACGCCTCCGCTTCTGCACGGCAGGTCAGGGCCTTACTTCCAGGCATCTGTTCAGGCTGGGTGTACCGTTAGCGACACCGCATGGTGAGATGCTGACTTTCTCCTCAGGCAGAGTGACTTCGGGTACGAGGTCCTCGAAGTACTCAAAGCACACTCTTTTCTCACGGAAGCTCACACAAGGACCATGACAAAGTCGGACTCGCCATAAATGTTGTCCTGAGGCTGTTCGAGGACTCCGGAAATGTAGCTCTCCTCAAGGAACATACAGGGTGTTGCCATCAATCGGCAGGCACAGAGGGCCTCCGAGGGATCAAGCAACGGGTCTCGAAGTGGCTCAGCCGGCCCACGGGGATGTGGAGGTAGTCAGTGAACTTGGAGCGAAAGTGATGCATACCGGAGAGGCCTACAAGTCCTCAAAAGTGTACTTCCTTTCACATCAAGCATATAAGCGACTAAGAACTGATGGAAACAGCTGCCCGCTTCCCTTTCTGCACGGCTACTAGTGACCTAACCTGGAGGCAAGTTTTCACGTTGAGATTCCCTATAGCGCTAGAGCTTGTCAGGCGGACCACAACCGCGGCCACGGAAGCACCTGGTTCAGACAGAACGGACGCATACTTTTCAGCGAAGCATTCTTACAGGGTTGACAGGCCTGTCAAGAGCAGGGAATGTCAGGTAGCTTCAAGGCAGCATGAATGCAGCCTTCAAAATGGGACAGCAAGGCTAGTTCCAGCAGGCCCCCGTTTCCATGGACACATGCAGCAAACACCCGTGTGGTTTCTACCAAGTCTAAAGAGACACAGGTTACCCTGTGTTTCCTCCCCTGAATCAACTTCTCGAAGTAGGGTGTTCTGCATCAAGCGAACTGCCTCAACCAAGGAACGCCGCAGCTGCTCCTCTGGGCCTGTGGCTATCCAAAAGCCTGCAGTGTCACAGGAAGAGCATGACTGTCTTAAATGGCAGTTAGAACGCACGCCCACTATCTCTGGGAGGCACGGTGACTTCAGGCAGGAGCTCCTAGATGGAATGCGAAGCCGAGGGTTACTCTGAGTTCAGCTCAGACTAGGGCAATGCGTCAGACTTCGACGCCATGCGGGACGTGCCACAACGGTGTTCGTGAACGTGTGCGAGTGCTGAGGAAATTAAGCTGCTCCCAAAGAGAGTGCAGTGCGTTTCCCTACTCTCGGCATACACAGAGGGGCTCTAAAGGGCTACGGGCCTGGATGTTGCTTAGCAGACCCAGGTGGGCCTGGGGGTACTCAGTGTTCCTGCCGGGAGCAGGGTGCCCACGCTAGCCTCCTAGGTGTCCAGAAAACTGTGCTGCCGTGGAAGTTACCCAGAGCAGAGGCCACCGCCTCATGGAAACTGCTGCACGCCTCCGCTTCTGCACGGCAGGTCAGGGCCTTACTTCCAGGCATCTGTTCAGGCTGGGTGTGCCGTTAGCGACACCGCATGGTGAGATGCTGACTTTCTCCTCAGGCAGAGTGACTTCGGGTAGGAGGTCCTCGAAGTACTCAAAGCACACTCTTTTCTCACGGAAGCTCACACAAGGACCATGACAAAGTCGGACTCGCCATAAATGTTGTCCTGAGGCTGTTCGAGGACTCCGGAAATGTAGCTCTCCTCAAGGAACATACAGGGTGTTGCCATCAATCGGCAGGCACAGAGGGCCTCCGAGGGATCAAGCAACGGGTCTCGAAGTGGCTCAGCCGGCCCACGGGGGTGTGGAGGTAGTCAGTGAACTTGGAGCGAAAGTGATGCATACCCGAGAGGCCTAAGAGTCCTCAAAAGTGTACTTCCTTTCACATCAAGCATATAAGCGACTAAGAACTCATGGAAACAGCTGCCCGCTTCCCTTTCTGCACGGCTACTAGGGACCTAACCTGGAGGCAAGTTTTCACGTTGAGATTCCCTATAGCGCTAGAGCTTGTCAGGCGGACCACAACCGCGGCCACGGAAGCACCTGGTTCAGACAGAACGGATGCATACTTTTCCGCAAAGCATTCTTACAGGGTTGACAGGCCTGTCAAGAGCAGGGAATGTCAGGTAGCTTCAAGGCAGCATGAATGCAGCCTTCAAAATGGGACAGCAAGGCTAGTTCCAGCAGGAACCCGTTTCCATGGGCACACTCAGCATACACTCCTGTGGTTTCTACCAAGTCTAAAGAGACACAGGTTACCCTGTGTTTCCTCCCCTGAATCAACTTCTCGAAGTAGGGTGTTCTGCATCAAGCGAACTGCCTCAACCAAGGAACGCCGCAGCTGCTCCTCTGGGCCTGTGGCTATCCAAAAGCCTGCAGTGTCACAGGAAGAGCATGACTGTCTTAAATGGCAGTTAGAACGCACGCCCACTATCTCTGGGAGGCACGGTGACTTCAGGCAGGAGCTCCTGGATGGAATGCGAAGCCGAGGGTTACTCTGAGTTCAGCTCAGACTAGGGCAATGCGTCAGACTTCGACGCCATGCGGGACGTGCCACAACGGTGTTCGTGAACGTGTGCGAGTGCTGAGGAAATTAAGCTGCTCCCAAAGAGAGTGCAGTGCGTTTCCCTACTCTCGGCATACACAGAGGGGCTCTAAAGGGCTACGGGCCTGGATGTTGCTTAGCAGACCCAGGTGGGCCTGGGGGTACTCAGTGTTCCTGCCGGGAGCAGGGTGCCCACGCTAGCCTCCTAGGTGTCCAGAAAACTGTGCTGCCGTGGAAGTTACCCAGAGCAGAGGCCACCGCCTCATGGAAACTGCTGCACGCCTCCGCTTGTGCACGGCAAATCAGGGCCTTACTTCCAGGCATCTGTTCAGGCTGGGTGTGCCGTTAGCGACACCGCATGGTGAGATGCTGACTTTCTCCTCAGGCAGAGTGACTTCGGGTAGGAGGTCCTCGAAGTACTCAAAGCACACTCTTTTCTCACGGAAGCTCACACAAGGGCCATGACAAAGTCGGACTCTCCAGAAATGTTGTCCTGAGGCTGTTCGAAGACTGTGGAAATGTACCTCTCCTCAAGGAATGTACAGGGTGTTGCCCATCACGCGGCATGCACAGAGGGCCTCCGAGGGATCAACCAACGGGTCTCGAAGTGGCTCAGCAGGCCCACGGGGGTGTGGAGGTACTCAGTGAACTTGGAGGAAAGTGATGCGTACCCGAGAGGCCTACAAGTCCTCAAAAGTGTATTTCCTTTCACATAAAGCATGTAAGCGACTAAGAACTGATGGAAACAGCTGCCTGCCTCCCTTTCTGCACGGCTACTAGTGACCTAACCTGGAGGCAAGTTTTCACGTTGAGATTCCCTTTAGCTCTAGAGCTTGTCAGGCAGACCACAACCGCGGCCACGGAAGCATCTGGCTCAGACAGAACAGACTCATACTATTCAGCGAAGCATTCTTACAGGGTTGACAGGCCTGTCAAGAGCAGGGAATGTCAGGTAGCTTCAAGGCAGCATGAATGCAGCCTTCAAAATGGGAAAGCAAGGCTAGTTCCAACAGGCCCCCATTTCCATGGGCACATGCAGCAAACACCCGTGTGGTTTCTACCAAGTCTAAAGAGACACAGGTTACCCTGTGTTTCCTCCCCTGAATCAACTTCTCGAAGTAGGGTGTTCTGCATCAAGCGAACTGCCTCAACCAAGGAACGCCGCAGCTGCTCCTCTGGGCCTGTGGCTATCCAAAAGCCTGCAGTGTCACAGGAAGAGCATGACTGTCTTAAATGGCAGTTAGAACGCACGCCCACTATCTCTGGGAGGCACGGTGACTTCAGGCAGGAGCTCCTAGATGGAATGCGAAGCCGAGGGTTACTCTGAGTTCAGCTCAGACTAGGGCAATGCGTCAGACTTCGACGCCATGCGGGACGTGCCACAACGGTGTTCGTGAACGTGTGCGAGTGCTGAGGAAATTAAGCTGCTCCCAAAGAGAGTGCAGTGCGTTTCCCTACTCTCGGCATACACAGAGGGGCTCTAAAGGGCTACGGGCCTGGATGTTGCTTAGCAGACCCAGGTGGGCCTGGGGGTACTCAGTGTTCCTGCCGGGAGCAGGGTGCCCACGCTAACCTCCTAGGTGTCCAGAAAACTGTGCTGCCGTGGAAGTTACCCAGAGCAGAGGCCACCGCCTCATGGAAACTGCTGCACGCCTCCGCTTCTGCACGGCAGGTCAGGGCCTTACTTCCAGGCATCTGTTCAGGCTGGGTGTGCCGTTAGCGACACCGCATGGTGAGATGCTGACTTTCTCCTCAGGCAGAGTGACTTCGGGTACGAGGTCCTCGAAGTACTCAAAGCACACTCTTTTCTCACGGAAGCTCACACAAGGACCATGACAAAGTCGGACTCGCCATAAATGTTGTCCTGAGGCTGTTCGAGGACTCCGGAAATGTAGCTCTCCTCAAGGAACATACAGGGTGTTGCCATCAATCGGCAGGCACAGAGGGCCTCCGAGGGATCAAGCAACGGGTCTCGAAGTGGCTCAGCCGGCCCACGGGGGTGTGGAGGTAGTCAGTGAACTTGGAGCGAAAGTGATGCATACCGGAGAGGCCTACAAGTCCTCAAAAGTGTACTTCCTTTCACTTCAAGCATATAAGCGACTAAGAACTCATGGAAACAGCTGCCCGCTTCCCTTTCTGCACGGCTACTAGGGACCTAACCTGGAGGCAAGTTTTCACGTTGAGATTCCCTATAGCGCTAGAGCTTGTCAGGCGGACCACAACCGCGGCCACGGAAGCACCTGGTTCAGACAGAACGGACGCATACTTTTCCGCAAAGCATTCTTACAGGGTTGACAGGCCTGTCAAGAGCAGGGAATGTCAGGTAGCTTCAAGGCAGCATGAATGCAGCCTTCAAAATGGGACAGCAAGGCTAGTTCCAGCAGGAACCCGTTTCCATGGGCACACTCAGCATACACTCCTGTGGTTTCTAACAAGTCTAAAGAGACACAGGTTACCCTGTGTTTCCTCCCCTGAATCAACTTCTCGAAGTAGGGTGTTCTGCATCAAGCGAACTGCCTCAACCAAGGAACGCCGCAGCTGCTCCTCTGGGCCTGTGGCTATCCAAAAGCCTGCAGTGTCACAGGAAGAGCATGACTGTCTTAAATGGCAGTTAGAACGCACGCCCACTATCTCTGGGAGGCACGGTGACTTCAGGCAGGAGCTCCTGGATGGAATGCGAAGCCGAGGGTTACTCTGAGTTCAGCTCAGACTAGGGCAATGCGTCAGACTTCGACGCCATGAGGGACGTGCCACAACGGTGTTCGTGAACGTGTGCGAGTGCTGAGGAAATTAAGCTGCTCCCAAAGAGAGTGCAGTGCGTTTCCCTACTCTCGGCATACACAGAGGGGCTCTAAAGGGCTACGGGCCTGGATGTTGCTTAGCAGACCCAGGTGGGCCTGGGGGTACTCAGTGTTCCTGCCGGGCAGGGTGCCCACGCTAGCCTCCTAGGTGTCCAGAAAACTGTGCTGCCGTGGAAGTTACCCAGAGCAGAGGCCACCGCCTCATGGAAACTGCTGCACGCCTCCGCTTCTGCACGGCAGGTCAGGGCCTTACTTCCAGGCATCTGTTCAGGCTGGGTGTGCCGTTAGCGACACCGCATGGTGAGATGCTGACTTTCTCCTCAGGCAGAGTGACTTCGGGTAGGAGGTCCTCGAAGTACTCAAAGAACACTCTTTTCTCACGGAAGCTCACACAAGGGCCATGACAAAGTCGGACTCTCCAGAAATGTTGTCCTGAGGCTGTTCGAAGACTGTGGAAATGTACCTCTCCTCAAGGAACGTACAGGGTGTTGCCCATCACGCGGCATGCACAGAGGGCCTCCGAGGGATCAACCAACGGGTCTCGAAGTGGCTCAGCAGGCCCACGGCGGTGTGGAGGTACTCAGTGAACTTGGAGGAAAGTGATGCGTACCCGAGAGGCCTACAAGTCCTCAAAAGTGTATTTCCTTTCACATAAAGCATGTAAGCGACTAAGAACTGATGGAAACAGCTGCCTGCCTCCCTTTCTGCACGGCTACTAGTGACCTAACCTGAAGGCAAGTTTTCACGTTGAGATTCCCTTTAGCTCTAGAGCTTGTCAGGCAGACCACAACCGCGGCCACGGAAGCATCTGGCTCAGACAGAACAGACTCATACTTTTCAGCGAAGCATTCTTACAGGGTTGACAGGCCTGTCAAGAGCAGGGAATGTCAGGTAGCTTCAAGGCAGCATGAATGCAGCCTTCAAAATGGGAAAGCAAGGCTAGTTCCAGCAGGCCCCCGTTTCCATGGGCACATGCAGCAAACACCCGTGTGGTTTCTACCAAGTCTAAAGAGACACAGGTTACCCTGTGTTTCCTCCCCTGAATCAACTTCTCGAAGTAGGGTGTTCTGCATCAAGCGAACTGCCTCAACCAAGGAACGCCGCAGCTGCTCCTCTGGGCCTGTGGCTATCCAAAAGCCTGCAGTGTCACAGGAAGAGCAGGACTGTCTTAAATGGCAGTTAGAACGCACGCCCACTATCTCTGGGAGGCACGGTGACTTCAGGCAGGAGCTCCTAGATGGAATGCGAAGCCGAGGGTTACTCTGAGTTCAGCTCAGACTAGGGCAATGCGTCAGACTTCGACGCCATGCGGGACGTGCCACAACGGTGTTCGTGAACGTGTGCGAGTGCTGAGGAAATTAAGCTGCTCCCAAAGAGAGTGCAGTGCGTTTCCCTACTCTCGGCATACACAGAGGGGCTCTAAAGGGCTACGGGCCTGGATGTTGCTTAGCAGACCCAGGTGGGCCTGGGGGTACTCAGTGTTCCTGCCGGGAGCAGGGTGCCCACGCTAGCCTCCTAGGTGTCCAGAAAACTGTGCTGCCGTGGAAGTTACCCAGAGCAGAGGCCACCGCCTCATGGAAACTGCTGCACGCCTCCGCTTCTGCACGGCAGGTCAGGGCCTTACTTCCAGGCATCTGTTCAGGCTGGGTGTGCCGTTAGCGACACCGCATGGTGAGATGCTGACTTTCTCCTCAGGCAGAGTGACTTCGGGTAGGAGGTCCTCGAAGTACTCAAAGCACACTCTTTTCTCACGGAAGCTCACACAAGGACCATGACAAAGTCGGACTCGCCATAAATGTTGTCCTGAGGCTGTTCGAGGACTCCGGAAATGTAGCTCTCCTCAAGGAACATACAGGGTGTTGCCATCAATCGGCAGGCACAGAGGGCCTCCGAGGGATCAAGCAACGGGTCTCGAAGTGGCTCAGCCGGCCCACGGGGGTGTGGAGGTAGTCAGTGAACTTGGAGCGAAAGTGATGCATACCGGAGAGGCCTACAAGTCCTCAAAAGTGTACTTCCTTTCACATCAAGCATATAAGCGACTAAGAACTCATGGAAACAGCTGCCCGCTTCCCTTTCTGCACGGCTACTAGGGACCTAACCTGGAGGCAAGTTTTCACGTTGAGATTCCCTATAGCGCTAGAGCTTGTCAGGCGGACCACAACCGCGGCCACGGAAGCACCTGGTTCAGACAGAACGGATGCATACTTTTCCGCAAAGCATTCTTACAGGGTTGACAGGCCTGTCAAGAGCAGGGAATGTCAGGTAGCTTCAAGGCAGCATGAATGCAGCCTTCAAAATGGGACAGCAAGGCTAGTTCCAGCAGGAACCCGTTTCCATGGGCACACTCAGGATACACTCCTGTGGTTTCTAACAAGTCTAAAGAGACACAGGTTACCCTGTGTTTCCTCCCCTGAATCAACTTCTCGAAGTAGGGTGTTCTGCATCAAGCGAACTGCCTCAACCAAGGAACGCCGCAGCTGCTCCTCTGGGCCTGTGGCTATCCAAAAGCCTGCAGTGTCACAGGAAGAGCAGGACTGTCTTAAATGGCAGTTAGAACGCACGCCCACTATCTCTGGGAGGCACGGTGACTTCAGGCAGGAGCTCTTGATGGAATGCGAAGCCGAGGGTTACTCTGATTTCAGGTCAGACTAGGGCAATGCGTCAGACTTCGACGCCATGCGGGACGTGCCACAACGGTGTTCGTAAACGTGTGCGAGTGCTGAGGAAATTAAGCTGCTCCCAAAGAGAGTGCAGTGCGTTTCCCTACTCTCGGCATACACAGAGGGGCTCTAAAGGGCTACGGGCCTGGATATTGCTTAGCAGACCCAGGTGGGCCTGGGGGTACTCAGTGTTCCTGCCGGGAGCAGGGTGCCCACGCTAGCCTCCTAGGTGTCCAGAAAACTGTGCTGCCGTGGAAGTTACCCAGAGCAGAGGCCACCGCCTCATGGAAACTGCTGCACGCCTCCGCTTCTGCACGGCAGGTCAGGGCCTTACTTCCAGGCATCTGTTCAGGCTGGGTGTGCCGTTAGCGACACCGCATGGTGAGATGCTGACTTTCTCCTCAGGCAGAGTGACTTCGGGTACGAGGTCCTCGAAGTACTCAAAGCACACTCTTTTCTCACGGAAGCTCACACAAGGGCCATGACAAAGTCGGACTCGCCAGAAATGTTGTCCTGAGGCTGTTCGAGGACTCCGGAAATGTAGCTCTCCTCAAGGAACATACAGGGTGTTGCCATCAATCGGCAGGCACAGAGGGCCTCCGAGGGATCAAGCAACGGGTCTCGAAGTGGCTCAGCCGGCCCACGGGGGTGTGGAGGTAGTCAGTGAACTTGGAGCGAAAGTGATGCATACCGGAGAGGCCTAAGAGTCCTCAAAAGTGTACTTCCTTTCACATCAAGCATATAAGCGACTAAGAACTCATGGAAACAGCTGCCCGCTTCCCTTTCTGCACGGCTACTAGGGACCTAACCTGGAGGCAAGTTTTCACGTTGAGATTCCCTATAGCGCTAGAGCTTGTCAGGCGGACCACAACCGCGGCCACGGAAGCACCTGGTTCAGACAGAACGGATGCATACTTTTCCGCAAAGCATTCTTACAGGGTTGACAGGCCTGTCAAGAGCAGGGAATGTCAGGTAGCTTCAAGGCAGCATGAATGCAGCCTTCAAAATGGGACAGCAAGGCTAGTTCCAGCAGGAACCCGTTTCCATGGGCACATGCAGCAAACACCCGTGTGGTTTCTACCAAGTCTAAAGAGACACAGGTTACCCTGTGTTTCCTCCCCTGAATCAACTTCTCGAAGTAGGGTGTTCTGCATCAAGCGAACTGCCTCAACCAAGGAACGCCGCAGCTGCTCCTCTGGGCCTGTGGCTATCCAAAAGCCTGCAGTGTCACAGGAAGAGCATGACTGTCTTAAATGGCAGTTAGAACGCACGCCCACTATCTCTGGGAGGCACGGTGACTTCAGGCAGGAGCTCCTGGATGGAATGCGAAGCCGAGGGTTACTCTGAGTTCAGCTCAGACTAGGGCAATGCGTCAGACTTCGACGCCATGAGGGACGTGCCACAACGGTGTTCGTGAACGTGTGCGAGTGCTGAGGAAATTAAGCTGCTCCCAAAGAGAGTGCAGTGCGTTTCCCTACTCTCGGCATACACAGAGGGGCTCTAAAGGGCTACGGGCCTGGATGTTGCTTAGCAGACCCAGGTGGGCCTGGGGGTACTCAGTGTTCCTGCCGGGAGCAGGGTGCCCACGCTAGCCTCCTAGGTGTCCAGAAAACTGTGCTGCCGTGGAAGTTACCCAGAGCAGAGGCCACCGCCTCATGGAAACTGCTGCACGCCTCCGCTTGTGCACGGCAAATCAGGGCCTTACTTCCAGGCATCTGTTCAGGCTGGGTGTGCCGTTAGCGACACCGCATGGTGAGATGCTGACTTTCTCCTCAGGCAGAGTGACTTCGGGTAGGAGGTCCTCGAAGTACTCAAAGCACACTCTTTTCTCACGGAAGCTCACACAAGGGCCATGACAAAGTCGGACTCTCCAGAAATGTTGTCCTGAGGCTGTTCGAAGACTGTGGAAATGTACCTCTCCTCAAGGAATGTACAGGGTGTTGCCCATCACGCGGCATGCACAGAGGGCCTCCGAGGGATCAACCAACGGGTCTCGAAGTGGCTCAGCAGGCCCACGGGGGTGTGGAGGTACTCAGTGAACTTGGAGGAAAGTGATGCGTACCCGAGAGGCCTACAAGTCCTCAAAAGTGTATTTCCTTTCACATAAAGCATGTAAGCGACTAAGAACTGATGGAAACAGCTGCCTGCCTCCCTTTCTGCACGGCTACTAGTGACCTAACCTGGAGGCAAGTTTTCACGTTGAGATTCCCTTTAGCTCTAGAGCTTGTCAGGCAGACCACAACCGCGGCCACGGAAGCATCTGGCTCAGACAGAACAGACTCATACTTTTCAGCGAAGCATTCTTACAGGGTTGACAGGCCTGTCAAGAGCAGGGAATGTCAGGTAGCTTCAAGGCAGCATGAATGCAGCCTTCAAAATGGGAAAGCAAGGCTAGTTCCAGCAGGCCCCCGTTTCCATGGGCACATGCAGCAAACACCCGTGTGGTTTCTACCAAGTCTAAAGAGACACAGGTTACCCTGTGTTTCCTCCCCTGAATCAACTTCTCGAAGTAGGGTGTTCTGCATCAAGCGAACTGCCTCAACCAAGGAACGCCGCAGCTGCTCCTCTGGGCCTGTGGCTATCCAAAAGCCTGCAGTGTCACAGGAAGAGCATGACTGTCTTAAATGGCAGTTAGAACGCACGCCCACTATCTCTGGGAGGCACGGTGACTTCAGGCAGGAGCTCCTGGATGGAATGCGAAGCCGAGGGTTACTCTGAGTTCAGCTCAGACTAGGGCAATGCGTCAGACTTCGACGCCATGCGGGACGTGCCACAACGGTGTTCGTGAACGTGTGCGAGTGCTGAGGAAATTAAGCTGCTCCCAAAGAGAGTGCAGTGCGTTTCCCTACTCTCGGCATACACAGAGGGGCTCTAAAGGGCTACGGGCCTGGATGTTGCTTAGCAGACCCAGGTGGGCCTGGGGGTACTCAGTGTTCCTGCCGGGAGCAGGGTGCCCACGCTAGCCTCCTAGGTGTCCAGAAAACTGTGCTGCCGTGGAAGTTACCCAGAGCAGAGGCCACCGCCTCATGGAAACTGCTGCACGCCTCCGCTTGTGCACGGCAAATCAGGGCCTTACTTCCAGGCATCTGTTCAGGCTGGGTGTGCCGTTAGCGACACCGCATGGTGAGATGCTGACTTTCTCCTCAGGCAGAGTGACTTCGGGTAGGAGGTCCTCGAAGTACTCAAAGCACACTCTTTTCTCACGGAAGCTCACACAAGGGCCATGACAAAGTCGGACTCTCCAGAAATGTTGTCCTGAGGCTGTTCGAAGACTGTGGAAATGTACCTCTCCTCAAGGAATGTACAGGGTGTTGCCCATCACGCGGCATGCACAGAGGGCCTCCGAGGGATCAACCAACGGGTCTCGAAGTGGCTCAGCAGGCCCACGGGGGTGTGGAGGTACTCAGTGAACTTGGAGGAAAGTGATGCGTACCCGAGAGGCCTACAAGTCCTCAAAAGTGTATTTCCTTTCACATAAAGCATGTAAGCGACTAAGAACTGATGGAAACAGCTGCCTGCCTCCCTTTCTGCACGGCTACTAGTGACCTAACCTGGAGGCAAGTTTTCACGTTGAGATTCCCTTTAGCTCTAGAGCTTGTCAGGCAGACCACAACCGCGGCCACGGAAGCATCTGGCTCAGACAGAACAGACTCATACTATTCAGCGAAGCATTCTTACAGGGTTGACAGGCCTGTCAAGAGCAGGGAATGTCAGGTAGCTTCAAGGCAGCATGAATGCAGCCTTCAAAATGGGAAAGCAAGGCTAGTTCCAACAGGCCCCCATTTCCATGGGCACATGCAGCAAACACCCGTGTGGTTTCTACCAAGTCTAAAGACACACAGGTTACCCTGTGTTTCCTCCCCTGAATCAACTTCTCGAAGTAGGGTGTTCTGCATCAAGCGAACTGCCTCAACCAAGGAACGCCGCAGCTGCTCCTCTGGGCCTGTGGCTATCCAAAAGCCTGCAGTGTCACAGGAAGAGCAGGACTGTCTTAAATGGCAGTTAGAACGCACGCCCACTATCTCTGGGAGGCACGGTGACTTCAGGCAGGAGCTTCTAGATGGAATGCGAAGCCGAGGGTTACTCTGAGTTCAGCTCAGACTAGGGCAATGCGTCAGACTTCGACGCCATGCGGGACGTGCCACAACGGTGTTCGTGAACGTGTGCGAGTGCTGAGGAAATTAAGCTGCTCCCAAAGAGAGTGCAGTGCGTTTCCCTACTCTCGGCATACACAGAGGGGCTCTAAAGGGCTACGGGCCTGGATGTTGCTTAGCAGACCCAGGTGGGCCTGGGGGTACTCAGTGTTCCTGCTGGGAGCAGGGTGCCCACGCTAGCCTCCTAGGTGTCCAGAAAACTGTGCTGCCGTGGAAGTTACCCAGAGCAGAGGCCACCGCCTCATGGAAACTGCTGCACGCCTCCGCTTCTGCACGGCAGGTCAGGGCCTTACTTCCAGGCATCTGTTCAGGCTGGGTGTGCCGTTAGCGACACCGCATGGTGAGATGCTGACTTTCTCCTCAGGCAGAGTGACTTCGGGTACGAGGTCCTCGAAGTACTCAAAGCACACTCTTTTCTCACGGAAGCTCACACAAGGACCATGACAAAGTCGGACTCGCCATAAATGTTGTCCTGAGGCTGTTCGAGGACTCCGGAAATGTAGCTCTCCTCAAGGAACATACAGGGTGTTGCCATCAATCGGCAGGCACAGAGGGCCTCCGAGGGATCAAGCAACGGGTCTCGAAGTGGCTCAGCCGGCCCACGGGGGTGTGGAGGTAGTCAGTGAACTTGGAGCGAAAGTGATGCATACCGGAGAGGCCTACAAGTCCTCAAAAGTGTACTTCCTTTCACTTCAAGCATATAAGCGACTAAGAACTCATGGAAACAGCTGCCCGCTTCCCTTTCTGCACGGCTACTAGGGACCTAACCTGGAGGCAAGTTTTCACGTTGAGATTCCCTATAGCGCTAGAGCTTGTCAGGCGGACCACAACCGCGGCCACGGAAGCACCTGGTTCAGACAGAACGGACGCATACTTTTCCGCAAAGCATTCTTACAGGGTTGACAGGCCTGTCAAGAGCAGGGAATGTCAGGTAGCTTCAAGGCAGCATGAATGCAGCCTTCAAAATGGGACAGCAAGGCTAGTTCCAGCAGGAACCCGTTTCCATGGGCACACTCAGCATACACTCCTGTGGTTTCTAACAAGTCTAAAGAGACACAGGTTACCCTGTGTTTCCTCCCCTGAATCAACTTCTCGAAGTAGGGTGTTCTGCATCAAGCGAACTGCCTCAACCAAGGAACGCCGCAGCTGCTCCTCTGGGCCTGTGGCTATCCAAAAGCCTGCAGTGTCACAGGAAGAGCATGACTGTCTTAAATGGCAGTTAGAACGCACGCCCACTATCTCTGGGAGGCACGGTGACTTCAGGCAGGAGCTCCTGGATGGAATGCGAAGCCGAGGGTTACTCTGAGTTCAGCTCAGACTAGGGCAATGCGTCAGACTTCGACGCCATGAGGGACGTGCCACAACGGTGTTCGTGAACGTGTGCGAGTGCTGAGGAAATTAAGCTGCTCCCAAAGAGAGTGCAGTGCGTTTCCCTACTCTCGGCATACACAGAGGGGCTCTAAAGGGCTACGGGCCTGGATGTTGCTTAGCAGACCCAGGTGGGCCTGGGGGTACTCAGTGTTCCTGCCGGGCAGGGTGCCCACGCTAGCCTCCTAGGTGTCCAGAAAACTGTGCTGCCGTGGAAGTTACCCAGAGCAGAGGCCACCGCCTCATGGAAACTGCTGCACGCCTCCGCTTCTGCAAGGCAGGTCAGGGCCTTACTTCCAGGCATCTGTTCAGGCTGGGTGTGCCGTTAGCGACACCGCATGGTGAGATGCTGACTTTCTCCTCAGGCAGAGTGACTTCGGGTAGGAGGTCCTCGAAGTACTCAAAGAACACTCTTTTCTCACGGAAGCTCACACAAGGGCCATGACAAAGTCGGACTCTCCAGAAATGTTGTCCTGAGGCTGTTCGAAGACTGTGGAAATGTACCTCTCCTCAAGGAACGTACAGGGTGTTGCCCATCACGCGGCATGCACAGAGGGCCTCCGAGGGATCAACCAACGGGTCTCGAAGTGGCTCAGCAGGCCCACGGGGGTGTGGAGGTACTCAGTGAACTTGGAGGAAAGTGATGCGTACCCGAGAGGCCTACAAGTCCTCAAAAGTGTATTTCCTTTCACATAAAGCATGTAAGCGACTAAGAACTGATGGAAACAGCTGCCTGCCTCCCTTTCTGCACGGCTACTAGTGACCTAACCTGGAGGCAAGTTTTCACGTTGAGATTCCCTTTAGCTCTAGAGCTTGTCAGGCAGACCACAACCGCGGCCACGGAAGCATCTGGCTCAGACAGAACAGACTCATACTTTTCAGCGAAGCATTCTTACAGGGTTGACAGGCCTGTCAAGAGCAGGGAATGTCAGGTAGCTTCAAGGCAGCATGAATGCAGCCTTCAAAATGGGAAAGCAAGGCTAGTTCCAGCAGGCCCCCGTTTCCATGGGCACATGCAGCAAACACCCGTGTGGTTTCTACCAAGTCTAAAGAGACACAGGTTACCCTGTGTTTCCTCCCCTGAATCAACTTCTCGAAGTAGGGTGTTCTGCATCAAGCGAACTGCCTCAACCAAGGAACGCCGCAGCTGCTCCTCTGGGCCTGTGGCTATCCAAAAGCCTGCAGTGTCACAGGAAGAGCATGACTGTCTTAAATGGCAGTTAGAACGCACGCCCACTATCTCTGGGAGTCACGGTGACTTCAGGCAGGAGCTCCTAGATGGAATGCGAAGCCGAGGGTTACTCTGAGTTCAGCTCAGACTAGGGCAATGCGTCAGACTTCGACGCCATGCGGGACGTGCCACAACGGTGTTCGTGAACGTGTGCGAGTGCTGAGGAAATTAAGCTGCTCCCAAAGAGAGTGCAGTGCGTTTCCCTACTCTCGGCATACACAGAGGGGCTCTAAAGGGCTACGGGCCTGGATGTTGCTTAGCAGACCCAGGTGGGCCTGGGGGTACTCAGTGTTCCTGCCGGGAGCAGGGTGCCCACGCTAGCCTCCTAGGTGTCCAGAAAACTGTGCTGCCGTGGAAGTTACCCAGAGCAGAGGCCACCGCCTCATGGAAACTGCTGCACGCCTCCGCTTCTGCACGGCAGGTCAGGGCCTTACTTCCAGGCATCTGTTCAGGCTGGGTGTGCCGTTAGCGACACCGCATGGTGAGATGCTGACTTTCTCCTCAGGCAGAGTGACTTCGGGTAGGAGGTCCTCGAAGTACTCAAAGCACACTCTTTTCTCACGGAAGCTCACACAAGGACCATGACAAAGTCGGACTCGCCATAAATGTTGTCCTGAGGCTGTTCGAGGACTCCGGAAATGTAGCTCTCCTCAAGGAACATACAGGGTGTTGCCATCAATCGGCAGGCACAGAGGGCCTCCGAGGGATCAAGCAACGGGTCTCGAAGTGGCTCAGCCGGCCCACGGGGGTGTGGAGGTAGTCAGTGAACTTGGAGCGAAAGTGATGCATACCGGAGAGGCCTACAAGTCCTCAAAAGTGTACTTCCTTTCACATCAAGCATATAAGCGACTAAGAACTCATGGAAACAGCTGCCCGCTTCCCTTTCTGCACGGCTACTAGGGACCTAACCTGGAGGCAAGTTTTCACGTTGAGATTCCCTATAGCGCTAGAGCTTGTCAGGCGGACCACAACCGCGGCCACGGAAGCACCTGGTTCAGACAGAACGGACGCATACTTTTCCGCAAAGCATTCTTACAGGGTTGACAGGCCTGTCAAGAGCAGGGAATGTCAGGTAGCTTCAAGGCAGCATGAATGCAGCCTTCAAAATGGGACAGCAAGGCTAGTTCCAGCAGGAACCCGTTTCCATGGGCACACTCAGCATACACTCCTGTGGTTTCTAACAAGTCTAAAGAGACACAGGTTACCCTGTGTTTCCTCCCCTGAATCAACTTCTCGAAGTAGGGTGTTCTGCATCAAGCGAACTGCCTCAACCAAGGAACGCCGCAGCTGCTCCTCTGGGCCTGTGGCTATCCAAAAGCCTGCAGTGTCACAGGAAGAGCATGACTGTCTTAAATGGCAGTTAGAACGCACGCCCACTATCTCTGGGAGGCACGGTGACTTCAGGCAGGAGCTCCTGGATGGAATGCGAAGCCGAGGGTTACTCTGAGTTCAGCTCAGACTAGGGCAATGCGTCAGACTTCGACGCCATGAGGGACGTGCCACAACGGTGTTCGTGAACGTGTGCGAGTGCTGAGGAAATTAAGCTGCTCCCAAAGAGAGTGCAGTGCGTTTCCCTACTCTCGGCATACACAGAGGGGCTCTAAAGGGCTACGGGCCTGGATGTTGCTTA
The DNA here is from genome assembly GCF_039906515.1 of Pseudorca crassidens. NCBI lineage: Eukaryota > Metazoa > Chordata > Mammalia > Artiodactyla > Delphinidae > Pseudorca > Pseudorca crassidens. The sequence goes on from NC_090312.1 coordinate 51,547,298, forward strand.
GCAGACCCAGGTGGGCCTGGGGGTACTCAGTGTTCCTGCCGGGCAGGGTGCCCACGCTAGCCTCCTAGGTGTCCAGAAAACTGTGCTGCCGTGGAAGTTACCCAGAGCAGAGGCCACCGCCTCATGGAAACTGCTGCACGCCTCCGCTTCTGCACGGCAGGTCAGGGCCTTACTTCCAGGCATCTGTTCAGGCTGGGTGTGCCGTTAGCGACACCGCATGGTGAGATGCTGACTTTCTCCTCAGGCAGAGTGACTTCGGGTAGGAGGTCCTCGAAGTACTCAAAGAACACTCTTTTCTCACGGAAGCTCACACAAGGGCCATGACAAAGTCGGACTCTCCAGAAATGTTGTCCTGAGGCTGTTCGAAGACTGTGGAAATGTACCTCTCCTCAAGGAACGTACAGGGTGTTGCCCATCACGCGGCATGCACAGAGGGCCTCCGAGGGATCAACCAACGGGTCTCGAAGTGGCTCAGCAGGCCCACGGGGGTGTGGAGGTACTCAGTGAACTTGGAGGAAAGTGATGCGTACCCGAGAGGCCTACAAGTCCTCAAAAGTGTATTTCCTTTCACATAAAGCATGTAAGCGACTAAGAACTGATGGAAACAGCTGCCTGCCTCCCTTTCTGCACGGCTACTAGTGACCTAACCTGGAGGCAAGTTTTCACGTTGAGATTCCCTTTAGCTCTAGAGCTTGTCAGGCAGACCACAACCGCGGCCACGGAAGCATCTGGCTCAGACAGAACAGACTCATACTTTTCAGCGAAGCATTCTTACAGGGTTGACAGGCCTGTCAAGAGCAGGGAATGTCAGGTAGCTTCAAGGAAACATGAATGCAGCCTTCAAAATGGGAAAGCAAGGCTAGTTCCAGCAGGTCCCCGTTTCCATGGGAACATGCAGCAAACACCCGTGTGGTTTCTACCAAGTCTAAAGAGACACAGGTTACCCTGTGTTTCCTCCCCTGAATCAACTTCTCGAAGTAGGGTGTTCTGCATCAAGCGAACTGCCTCAACCAAGGAACGCCGCAGCTGCTCCTCTGGGCCTGTGGCTATCCAAAAGCCTGCAGTGTCACAGGAAGAGCAGGACTGTCTTAAATGGCAGTTAGAACGCACGCCCACTATCTCTGAGAGGCACGGTGACTTCAGGCAGGAGCTCCTAGATGGAATGCGAAGCCGAGGGTTACTCTGAGTTCAGCTCAGACTAGGGCAATGCGTCAGACTTCGACGCCATGCGGGACGTGCCACAACGGTGTTCGTGAACGTGTGCGAGTGCTGAGGAAATTAAACTGCTCCCAAAGAGAGTGCAGTGCGTTTCCCTACTCTCGGCATACACAGAGGGGCTCTAAAGGGCTACGGGCCTGGATGTTGCTTAGCAGACCCAGGTGGGCCTGGGGGTACTCAGTGTTCCTGCCGGGAGCAGGGTGCCCACGCTAGCCTCCTAGGTGTCCAGAAAACTGTGCTGCCGTGGAAGTTACCCAGAGCAGAGGCCACCGCCTCATGGAAACTGCTGCACGCCTCCGCTTCTGCACGGCAGGTCAGGGCCTTACTTCCAGGCATCTGTTCAGGCTGGGTGTGCCGTTAGCGACACCGCATGGTGAGATGCTGACTTTCTCCTCAGGCAGAGTGACTTCGGGTACGAGGTTCTCGAAGTACTCAAAGCACACTCTTTTCTCACGGAAGCTCACACAAGGGCCATGACAAAGTCGGACTCGCCATAAATGTTGTCCTGAGGCTGTTCGAGGACTCCGGAAATGTAGCTCTCCTCAAGGAACATACAGGGTGTTGCCATCAATCGGCAGGCACAGAGGGCCTCCGAGGGATCAAGCAACGGGTCTCGAAGTGGCTCAGCCGGCCCACGGGGGTGTGGAGGTAGTCAGTGAACTTGGAGCGAAAGTGATGCATACCCGAGAGGCCTAAGAGTCCTCAAAAGTGTACTTCCTTTCACATCAAGCATATAAGCGACTACGAACTCATGGAAACAGCTGCCCGCTTCCCTTTCTGCACGGCTACTAGGGGCCAAACCTGGAGGCAAGTTTTCACGTTGAGATTCCCTATAGCGCTAGAGCTTGTCAGGCGGACCACAACCGCGGCCACGGAAGCACCTGGTTCAGACAGAACGGATGCATACTTTTCCGCAAAGCATTCTTACAGGGTTGACAGGCCTGTCAAGAGCAGGGAATGTCAGGTAGCTTCAAGGCAGCATGAATGCAGCCTTCAAAATGGGACAGCAAGGCTAGTTCCAGCAGGAACCCGTTTCCATGGGCACACTCAGGATACACTCCTGTGGTTTCTAACAAGTCTAAAGAGACACAGGTTACCCTGTGTTTCCTCCCCTGAATCAACTTCTCGAAGTAGGGTGTTCTGCATCAAGCGAACTGCCTCAACCAAGGAACGCCGCAGCTGCTCCTCTGGGCCTGTGGCTATCCAAAAGCCTGCAGTGTCACAGGAAAAGCAGGACTGTCTTAAATGGCAGTTAGAACGCACGCCCACTATCTCTGGGAGGCACGGTGACTTCAGGCAGGAGCTCCTAGATGGAATGCGAAGCCGAGGGTTACTCTGATTTCAGGTCAGACTAGGGCAATGCGTCAGACTTCGACGCCATGCGGGACGTGCCACAACGGTGTTCGTAAACGTGTGCGAGTGCTGAGGAAATTAAGCTGCTCCCAAAGAGAGTGCAGTGCGTTTCCCTACTCTCGGCATACACAGAGGGGCTCTAAAGGGCTACGGGCCTGGATATTGCTTAGCAGACCCAGGTGGGCCTGGGGGTACTCAGTGTTCCTGCCGGGAGCAGGGTGCCCACGCTAGCCTCCTAGGTGTCCAGAAAACTGTGCTGCCGTGGAAGTTACCCAGAGCAGAGGCCACCGCCTCATGGAAACTGCTGCACGCCTCCGCTTCTGCACGGCAGGTCAGGGCCTTACTTCCAGGCATCTGTTCAGGCTGGGTGTGCCGTTAGCGACACCGCATGGTGAGATGCTGACTTTCTCCTCAGGCAGAGTGACTTCGGGTACGAGGTCCTCGAAGTACTCAAAGCACACTCTTTTCTCACGGAAGCTCACACAAGGGCCATGACAAAGTCGGACTCGCCAGAAATGTTGTCCTGAGGCTGTTCGAGGACTCCGGAAATGTAGCTCTCCTCAAGGAACATACAGGGTGTTGCCATCAATCGGCAGGCACAGAGGGCCTCCGAGGGATCAAGCAACGGGTCTCGAAGTGGCTCAGCCGGCCCACGGGGGTGTGGAGGTAGTCAGTGAACTTGGAGCGAAAGTGATGCATACCGGAGAGGCCTACAAGTCCTCAAAAGTGTACTTCCTTTCACATCAAGCATATAAGCGACTAAGAACTCATGGAAACAGCTGCCCGCTTCCCTTTCTGCACGGCTACTAGGGACCTAACCTGGAGGCAAGTTTTCACGTTGAGATTCCCTATAGCGCTAGAGCTTGTCAGGCGGACCACAACCGCGGCCACGGAAGCACCTGGTTCAGACAGAACGGACGCATACTTTTCCGCAAAGCATTCTTACAGGGTTGACAGGCCTGTCAAGAGCAGGGAATGTCAGGTAGCTTCAAGGCAGCATGAATGCAGCCTTCAAAATGGGACAGCAAGGCTAGTTCCAGCAGGAACCCGTTTCCATGGGCACACTCAGCATACACTCCTGTGGTTTCTAACAAGTCTAAAGAGACACAGGTTACCCTGTGTTTCCTCCCCTGAATCAACTTCTCGAAGTAGGGTGTTCTGCATCAAGCGAACTGCCTCAACCAAGGAACGCCGCAGCTGCTCCTCTGGGCCTGTGGCTATCCAAAAGCCTGCAGTGTCACAGGAAGAGCATGACTGTCTTAAATGGCAGTTAGAACGCACGCCCACTATCTCTGGGAGGCACGGTGACTTCAGGCAGGAGCTCCTGGATGGAATGCGAAGCCGAGGGTTACTCTGAGTTCAGCTCAGACTAGGGCAATGCGTCAGACTTCGACGCCATGAGGGACGTGCCACAACGGTGTTCGTGAACGTGTGCGAGTGCTGAGGAAATTAAGCTGCTCCCAAAGAGAGTGCAGTGCGTTTCCCTACTCTCGGCATACACAGAGGGGCTCTAAAGGGCTACGGGCCTGGATGTTGCTTAGCAGACCCAGGTGGGCCTGGGGGTACTCAGTGTTCCTGCCGGGCAGGGTGCCCACGCTAGCCTCCTAGGTGTCCAGAAAACTGTGCTGCCGTGGAAGTTACCCAGAGCAGAGGCCACCGCCTCATGGAAACTGCTGCACGCCTCCGCTTCTGCACGGCAGGTCAGGGCCTTACTTCCAGGCATCTGTTCAGGCTGGGTGTGCCGTTAGCGACACCGCATGGTGAGATGCTGACTTTCTCCTCAGGCAGAGTGACTTCGGGTAGGAGGTCCTCGAAGTACTCAAAGAACACTCTTTTCTCACGGAAGCTCACACAAGGGCCATGACAAAGTCGGACTCTCCAGAAATGTTGTCCTGAGGCTGTTCGAAGACTGTGGAAATGTACCTCTCCTCAAGGAACGTACAGGGTGTTGCCCATCACGCGGCATGCACAGAGGGCCTCCGAGGGATCAACCAACGGGTCTCGAAGTGGCTCAGCAGGCCCACGGGGGTGTGGAGGTACTCAGTGAACTTGGAGGAAAGTGATGCGTACCCGAGAGGCCTACAAGTCCTCAAAAGTGTATTTCCTTTCACATAAAGCATGTAAGCGACTAAGAACTGATGGAAACAGCTGCCTGCCTCCCTTTCTGCACGGCTACTAGTGACCTAACCTGGAGGCAAGTTTTCACGTTGAGATTCCCTTTAGCTCTAGAGCTTGTCAGGCAGACCACAACCGCGGCCACGGAAGCATCTGGCTCAGACAGAACAGACTCATACTTTTCAGCGAAGCATTCTTACAGGGTTGACAGGCCTGTCAAGAGCAGGGAATGTCAGGTAGCTTCAAGGAAACATGAATGCAGCCTTCAAAATGGGAAAGCAAGGCTAGTTCCAGCAGGTCCCCGTTTCCATGGGAACATGCAGCAAACACCCGTGTGGTTTCTACCAAGTCTAAAGAGACACAGGTTACCCTGTGTTTCCTCCCCTGAATCAACTTCTCGAAGTAGGGTGTTCTGCATCAAGCGAACTGCCTCAACCAAGGAACGCCGCAGCTGCTCCTCTGGGCCTGTGGCTATCCAAAAGCCTGCAGTGTCACAGGAAGAGCAGGACTGTCTTAAATGGCAGTTAGAACGCACGCCCACTATCTCTGAGAGGCACGGTGACTTCAGGCAGGAGCTCCTAGATGGAATGCGAAGCCGAGGGTTACTCTGAGTTCAGCTCAGACTAGGGCAATGCGTCAGACTTCGACGCCATGCGGGACGTGCCACAACGGTGTTCGTGAACGTGTGCGAGTGCTGAGGAAATTAAACTGCTCCCAAAGAGAGTGCAGTGCGTTTCCCTACTCTCGGCATACACAGAGGGGCTCTAAAGGGCTACGGGCCTGGATGTTGCTTAGCAGACCCAGGTGGGCCTGGGGGTACTCAGTGTTCCTGCCGGGAGCAGGGTGCCCACGCTAGCCTCCTAGGTGTCCAGAAAACTGTGCTGCCGTGGAAGTTACCCAGAGCAGAGGCCACCGCCTCATGGAAACTGCTGCACGCCTCCGCTTCTGCACGGCAGGTCAGGGCCTTACTTCCAGGCATCTGTTCAGGCTGGGTGTGCCGTTAGCGACACCGCATGGTGAGATGCTGACTTTCTCCTCAGGCAGAGTGACTTCGGGTACGAGGTTCTCGAAGTACTCAAAGCACACTCTTTTCTCACGGAAGCTCACACAAGGGCCATGACAAAGTCGGACTCGCCATAAATGTTGTCCTGAGGCTGTTCGAGGACTCCGGAAATGTAGCTCTCCTCAAGGAACATACAGGGTGTTGCCATCAATCGGCAGGCACAGAGGGCCTCCGAGGGATCAAGCAACGGGTCTCGAAGTGGCTCAGCCGGCCCACGGGGGTGTGGAGGTAGTCAGTGAACTTGGAGCGAAAGTGATGCATACCCGAGAGGCCTAAGAGTCCTCAAAAGTGTACTTCCTTTCACATCAAGCATATAAGCGACTACGAACTCATGGAAACAGCTGCCCGCTTCCCTTTCTGCACGGCTACTAGGGGCCAAACCTGGAGGCAAGTTTTCACGTTGAGATTCCCTATAGCGCTAGAGCTTGTCAGGCGGACCACAACCGCGGCCACGGAAGCACCTGGTTCAGACAGAACGGATGCATACTTTTCCGCAAAGCATTCTTACAGGGTTGACAGGCCTGTCAAGAGCAGGGAATGTCAGGTAGCTTCAAGGCAGCATGAATGCAGCCTTCAAAATGGGACAGCAAGGCTAGTTCCAGCAGGAACCCGTTTCCATGGGCACACTCAGGATACACTCCTGTGGTTTCTAACAAGTCTAAAGAGACACAGGTTACCCTGTGTTTCCTCCCCTGAATCAACTTCTCGAAGTAGGGTGTTCTGCATCAAGCGAACTGCCTCAACCAAGGAACGCCGCAGCTGCTCCTCTGGGCCTGTGGCTATCCAAAAGCCTGCAGTGTCACAGGAAAAGCAGGACTGTCTTAAATGGCAGTTAGAACGCACGCCCACTATCTCTGGGAGGCACGGTGACTTCAGGCAGGAGCTCCTGGATGGAATGCGAAGCCGAGGGTTACTCTGATTTCAGGTCAGACTAGGGCAATGCGTCAGACTTCGACGCCATGCGGGACGTGCCACAACGGTGTTCGTAAACGTGTGCGAGTGCTGAGGAAATTAAGCTGCTCCCAAAGAGAGTGCAGTGCGTTTCCCTACTCTCGGCATACACAGAGGGGCTCTAAAGGGCTACGGGCCTGGATATTGCTTAGCAGACCCAGGTGGGCCTGGGGGTACTCAGTGTTCCTGCCGGGAGCAGGGTGCCCACGCTAGCCTCCTAGGTGTCCAGAAAACTGTGCTGCCGTGGAAGTTACCCAGAGCAGAGGCCACCGCCTCATGGAAACTGCTGCACGCCTCCGCTTCTGCACGGCAGGTCAGGGCCTTACTTCCAGGCATCTGTTCAGGCTGGGTGTGCCGTTAGCGACACCGCATGGTGAGATGCTGACTTTCTCCTCAGGCAGAGTGACTTCGGGTACGAGGTCCTCGAAGTACTCAAAGCACACTCTTTTCTCACGGAAGCTCACACAAGGGCCATGACAAAGTCGGACTCGCCAGAAATGTTGTCCTGAGGCTGTTCGAGGACTCCGGAAATGTAGCTCTCCTCAAGGAACATACAGGGTGTTGCCATCAATCGGCAGGCACAGAGGGCCTCCGAGGGATCAAGCAACGGGTCTCGAAGTGGCTCAGCCGGCCCACGGGGGTGTGGAGGTAGTCAGTGAACTTGGAGCGAAAGTGATGCATACCGGAGAGGCCTAAGAGTCCTCAAAAGTGTACTTCCTTTCACATCAAGCATATAAGCGACTAAGAACTCATGGAAACAGCTGCCCGCTTCCCTTTCTGCACGGCTACTAGGGACCTAACCTGGAGGCAAGTTTTCACGTTGAGATTCCCTATAGCGCTAGAGCTTGTCAGGCGGACCACAACCGCGGCCACGGAAGCACCTGGTTCAGACAGAACGGATGCATACTTTTCCGCAAAGCATTCTTACAGGGTTGACAGGCCTGTCAAGAGCAGGGAATGTCAGGTAGCTTCAAGGCAGCATGAATGCAGCCTTCAAAATGGGACAGCAAGGCTAGTTCCAGCAGGAACCCGTTTCCATGGGCACATGCAGCAAACACCCGTGTGTTTTCTACCAAGTCTAAAGAGACACAGATTACCCTGTGTTTCCTCCCCTGAATCAACTTCTCGAAGTAGGGTGTTCTGCATCAAGCGAACTGCCTCAACCAAGGAACGCCGCAGCTGCTCCTCTGGGCCTGTGGCTATCCAAAAGCCTGCAGTGTCACAGGAAGAGCATGACTGTCTTAAATGGCAGTTAGAACGCACGCCCACTATCTCTGGGAGGCACGGTGACTTCAGGCAGGAGCTCCTGGATGGAATGCGAAGCCGAGGGTTACTCTGAGTTCAGGTCAGACTAGGGCAATGCGTCAGACTTCGACGCCATGAGGGACGTGCCACAACGGTGTTCGTGAACGTGTGCGAGTGCTGAGGAAATTAAGCTGCTCCCAAAGAGAGTGCAGTGCGTTTCCCTACTCTCGGCATACACAGAGGGGCTCTAAAGGGCTACGGGCCTGGATGTTGCTTAGCAGACCCAGGTGGGCCTGGGGGTACTCAGTGTTCCTGCCGGGAGCAGGGTGCCCACGCTAGCCTCCTAGGTGTCCAGAAAACTGTGCTGCCGTGCAAGTTACCCAGAGCAGAGGCCACCGCCTCATGGAAACTGCTGCACGCCTCCGCTTGTGCACGGCAAATCAGGGCCTTACTTCCAGGCATCTGTTCAGGCTGGGTGTGCCGTTAGCGACACCGCATGGTGAGATGCTGACTTTCTCCTCAGGCAGAGTGACTTCGGGTAGGAGGTCCTCGAAGTACTCAAAGCACACTCTTTTCTCACGGAAGCTCACACAAGGGCCATGACAAAGTCGGACTCTCCAGAAATGTTGTCCTGAGGCTGTTCGAAGACTGTGGAAATGTACCTCTCCTCAAGGAATGTACAGGGTGTTGCCCATCACGCGGCATGCACAGAGGGCCTCCGAGGGATCAACCAACGGGTCTCGAAGTGGCTCAGCAGGCCCACGGGGGTGTGGAGGTACTCAGTGAACTTGGAGGAAAGTGATGCGTACCCGAGAGGCCTACAAGTCCTCAAAAGTGTATTTCCTTTCACATAAAGCATGTAAGCGACTAAGAACTGATGGAAACAGCTGCCTGCCTCCCTTTCTGCACGGCTACTAGTGACCTAACCTGGAGGCAAGTTTTCACGTTGAGATTCCCTTTAGCTCTAGAGCTTGTCAGGCAGACCACAACCGCGGCCACGGAAGCATCTGGCTCAGACAGAACAGACTCATACTTTTCAGCGAAGCATTCTTACAGGGTTGACAGGCCTGTCAAGAGCAGGGAATGTCAGGTAGCTTCAAGGCAGCATGAATGCAGCCTTCAAAATGGGAAAGCAAGGCTAGTTCCAGCAGGCCCCCGTTTCCATGGGCACATGCAGCAAACACCCGTGTGGTTTCTACCAAGTCTAAAGAGACACAGGTTACCCTGTGTTTCCTCCCCTGAATCAACTTCTCGAAGTAGGGTGTTCTGCATCAAGCGAACTGCCTCAACCAAGGAACGCCGCAGCTGCTCCTCTGGGCCTGTGGCTATCCAAAAGCCTGCAGTGTCACAGGAAGAGCATGACTGTCTTAAATGGCAGTTAGAACGCACGCCCACTATCTCTGGGAGGCACGGTGACTTCAGGCAGGAGCTCCTAGATGGAATGCGAAGCCGAGGGTTACTCTGAGTTCAGCTCAGACTAGGGCAATGCGTCAGACTTCGACGCCATGCGGGACGTGCCACAACGGTGTTCTTGAACGTGTGCGAGTGCTGAGGAAATTAAGCTGCTCCCAAAGAGAGTGCAGTGCGTTTCCCTACTCTCGGCATACACAGAGGGGCTCTAAAGGGCTACGGGCCTGGATGTTGCTTAGCAGACCCAGGTGGGCCTGGGGGTACTCAGTGTTCCTGCCGGGAGCAGGGTGCCCACGCTAGCCTCCTAGGTGTCCAGAAAACTGTGCTGCCGTGGAAGTTACCCAGAGCAGAGGCCACCGCCTCATGGAAACTGCTGCACGCCTCCGCTTCTGCACGGCAGGTCAGGGCCTTACTTCCAGGCATCTGTTCAGGCTGGGTGTGCCGTTAGCGACACCGCATGGTGAGATGCTGACTTTCTCCTCAGGCAGAGTGACTTCGGGTACGAGGTCCTCGAAGTACTCAAAGCACACTCTTTTCTCACGGAAGCTCACACAAGGACCATGACAAAGTCGGACTCGCCATAAATGTTGTCCTGAGGCTGTTCGAGGACTCCGGAAATGTAGCTCTCCTCAAGGAACATACAGGGTGTTGCCATCAATCGGCAGGCACAGAGGGCCTCCGAGGGATCAAGCAACGGGTCTCAAAGTGGCTCAGCCGGCCCACGGGGGTGTGGAGGTAGTCAGTGAACTTGGAGCGAAAGTGATGCATACCGGAGAGGCCTACAAGTCCTCAAAAGTGTACTTCCTTTCACATCAAGCATATAAGCGACTAAGAACTCATGGAAACAGCTGCCCGCTTCCCTTTCTGCACGGCTACTAGGGACCTAACCTGGAGGCAAGTTTTCACGTTGAGATTCCCTATAGCGCTAGAGCTTGTCAGGCGGACCACAACCGCGGCCACGGAAGCACCTGGTTCAGACAGAACGGACGCATACTTTTCCGCAAAGCATTCTTACAGGGTTGACAGGCCTGTCAAGAGCAGGGAATGTCAGGTAGCTTCAAGGCAGCATGAATGCAGCCTTCAAAATGGGACAGCAAGGCTAGTTCCAGCAGGAACCCGTTTCCATGGGCACACTCAGCATACACTCCTGTGGTTTCTAACAAGTCTAAAGAGACACAGGTTACCCTGTGTTTCCTCCCCTGAATCAACTTCTCGAAGTAGGGTGTTCTGCATCAAGCGAACTGCCTCAACCAAGGAACGCCGCAGCTGCTCCTCTGGGCCTGTGGCTATCCAAAAGCCTGCAGTGTCACAGGAAGAGCATGACTGTCTTAAATGGCAGTTAGAACGCACGCCCACTATCTCTGGGAGGCACGGTGACTTCAGGCAGGAGCTCCTAGATGGAATGCGAAGCCGAGGGTTACTCTGAGTTCAGCTCAGACTAGGGCAATGCGTCAGACTTCGACGCCATGCGGGACGTGCCACAACGGTGTTCGTGAACGTGTGCGAGTGCTGAGGAAATTAAGCTGCTCCCAAAGAGAGTGCAGTGCGTTTCCCTACTCTCGGCATACACAGAGGGGCTCTAAAGGGCTACGGGCCTGGATGTTGCTTAGCAGACCCAGGTGGGCCTGGGGGTACTCAGTGTTCCTGCCGGGAGCAGGGTGCCCACGCTAGCCTCCTAGGTGTCCAGAAAACTGTGCTGCCGTGGAAGTTACCCAGAGCAGAGGCCACCGCCTCATGGAAACTGCTGCACGCCTCCGCTTGTGCACGGCAAATCAGGGCCTTACTTCCAGGCATCTGTTCAGGCTGGGTGTGCCGTTAGCGACACCGCATGGTGAGATGCTGACTTTCTCCTCAGGCAGAGTGACTTCGGGTAGGAGGTCCTCGAAGTACTCAAAGCACACTCTTTTCTCACGGAAGCTCACACAAGGGCCATGACAAAGTCGGACTCTCCAGAAATGTTGTCCTGAGGCTGTTCGAAGACTGTGGAAATGTACCTCTCCTCAAGGAACGTACAGGGTGTTGCCCATCACGCGGCATGCACAGAGGGCCTCCGAGGGATCAACCAACGGGTCTCGAAGTGGCTCAGCAGGCCCACGGGGGTGTGGAGGTACTCAGTGAACTTGGAGGAAAGTGATGCGTACCCGAGAGGCCTACAAGTCCTCAAAAGTGTATTTCCTTTCACATAAAGCATGTAAGCGACTAAGAACTGATGGAAACAGCTGCCTGCCTCCCTTTCTGCACGGCTACTAGTGACCTAACCTGGAGGCAAGTTTTCACGTTGAGATTCCCTTTAGCTCTAGAGCTTGTCAGGCAGACCACAACCGCGGCCACGGAAGCATCTGGCTCAGACAGAACAGACTCATACTTTTCAGCGAAGCATTCTTACAGGGTTGACAGGCCTGTCAAGAGCAGGGAATGTCAGGTAGCTTCAAGGCAGCATGAATGCAGCCTTCAAAATGGGAAAGCAAGGCTAGTTCCAGCAGGTCCCCGTTTCCATGGGCACATGCAGCAAACACCCGTGTGGTTTCTACCAAGTCTAAAGAGACACAGGTTACCCTGTGTTTCCTCCCCTGAATCAACTTCTCGAAGTAGGGTGTTCTGCATCAAGTGAACTGCCTCAACCAAGGAACGCCGCAGCTGCTCCTCTGGGCCTGTGGCTATCCAAAAGCCTGCAGTGTCACAGGAAGAGCAGGACTGTCTTAAATGGCAGTTAGAACGCACGCCCACTATCTCTGGGAGGCACGGTGACTTCAGGCAGGAGCTCCTAGATGGAATGCGAAGCCGAGGGTTACTCTGAGTTCAGCTCAGACTAGGGCAATGCGTCAGACTTCGACGCCATGCGGGACGTGCCACAACGGTGTTCGTGAACGTGTGCGAGTGCTGAGGAAATTAAGCTGCTCCCAAAGAGAGTGCAGTGCGTTTCCCTACTCTCGGCATACACAGAGGGGCTCTAAAGGGCTACGGGCCTGGATGTTGCTTAGCAGACCCAGGTGGGCCTGGGGGTACTCAGTGTTCCTGCCGGGAGCAGGGTGCCCACGCTAGCCTCCTAGGTGTCCAGAAAACTGTTTTGCCGTGGAAGTTACCCAGAGCAGAGGCCACCGCCTCATGGAAACTGCTGCACGCCTCCGCTTCTGCACGGCAGGTCAGGGCCTTACTTCCAGGCATCTGTTCAGGCTGGGTGTGCCGTTAGCGACACCGCATGGTGAGATGCTGACTTTCTCCTCAGGCAGAGTGACTTCGGGTAGGAGGTCCTCGAAGTACTCAAAGCACACTCTTTTCTCACGGAAGCTCACACAAGGGCCATGACAAAGTCGGACTCTCCAGAAATGTTGTCCTGAGGCTGTTCGAAGACTGTGGAAATGTACCTCTCATCAAGGAACGTACAGGGTGTTGCCCATCACGCGGCATGCACAGAGGGCCTCCGAGGGATCAACCAACGGGTCTCGAAGTGGCTCAGCAGGCCCACGGGGGTGTGGAGGTACTCAGTGAACTTGGAGGAAAGTGATGCGTACCCGAGAGGCCTACAAGTCCTCAAAAGTGTATTTCCTTTCACATAAAGCATGTAAGCGACTAAGAACTGATGGAAACAGCTGCCTGCCTCCCTTTCTGCACGGCTACTAGTGACCTAACCTGGAGGCAAGTTTTCACGTTGAGATTCCCTTTAGCTCTAGAGCTTGTCAGGCAGACCACAACCGCGGCCACGGAAGCATCTGGCTCAGACAGAACAGACTCATACTTTTCAGCGAAGCATTCTTACAGGGTTGACAGGCCTGTCAAGAGCAGGGAATGTCAGGTAGCTTCAAGGCAGCATGAATGCAGCCTTCAAAATGGGAAAGCAAGGCTAGTTCCAGCAGGCCCCCGTTTCCATGGGCACATGCAGCAAACACCCGTGTGGTTTCTACCAAGTCTAAAGAGACACAGGTTACCCTGTGTTTCCTCCCCTGAATCAACTTCTCGAAGTAGGGTGTTCTGCATCAAGCGAACTGCCTCAACCAAGGAACGCCGCAGCTGCTCCTCTGGGCCTGTGGCTATCCAAAAGCCTGCAGTGTCACAGGAAGAGCAGGACTGTCTTAAATGGCAGTTAGAACGCACGCCCACTATCTCTGGGAGGCACGGTGACTTCAGGCAGGAGCTCCTAGATGGAATGCGAAGCCGAGGGTTACTCTGAGTTCAGCTCAGACTAGGGCAATGCGTCAGACTTCGACGCCATGCGGGACGTGCCACAATGGTGTTCCTGAACGTGTGCGAGTGCTGAGGAAATTAAGCTGCTCCCAAAGAGAGTGCAGTGCGTTTCCCTACTCTCGGCATACACAGAGGGGCTCTAAAGGGCTACGGGCCTGGATGTTGCTTAGCAGACCCAGGTGGGCCTGGGGGTACTCAGTGTTCCTGCCGGGAGCAGGGTGCCCACGCTAGCCTCCTAGGTGTCCAGAAAACTGTGCTGCCGTGGAAGTTACCCAGAGCAGAGGCCACCGCCTCATGGAAACTGCTGCACGCCTCCGCTTCTGCACGGCAGGTCAGGGCCTTACTTCCAGGCATCTGTTCAGGCTGGGTGTGCCGTTAGCGACACCGCATGGTGAGATGCTGACTTTCTCCTCAGGCAGAGTGACTTCGGGTACGAGGTCCTCGAAGTACTCAAAGCACACTCTTTTCTCACGGAAGCTCACACAAGGACCATGACAAAGTCGGACTCGCCATAAATGTTGTCCTGAGGCTGTTCGAGGACTCCGGAAATGTAGCTCTCCTCAAGGAACATACAGGGTGTTGCCATCAATCGGCAGGCACAGAGGGCCTCCGAGGGATCAAGCAACGGGTCTCGAAGTGGCTCAGCCGGCCCACGGGGATGTGGAGGTAGTCAGTGAACTTGGAGCGAAAGTGATGCATACCGGAGAGGCCTACAAGTCCTCAAAAGTGTACTTCCTTTCACATCAAGCATATAAGCGACTAAGAACTCATGGAAACAGCTGCCCGCTTCCCTTTCTGCACGGCTACTAGGGACCTAACCTGGAGGCAAGTTTTCACGTTGAGATTCCCTATAGCGCTAGAGCTTGTCAGGCGGACCACAACCGCGGCCACGGAAGCACCTGGTTCAGACAGAACGGACGCATACTTTTCCGCAAAGCATTCTTACAGGGTTGACAGGCCTGTCAAGAGCAGGGAATGTCAGGTAGCTTCAAGGCAGCATGAATGCAGCCTTCAAAATGGGACAGCAAGGCTAGTTCCAGCAGGAACCCGTTTCCATGGGCACACTCAGCATACACTCACGTGGTTTCTACCAAGTCTAAAGAGACACAGGTTACCCTGTGTTTCCTCCCCTGAATCAACTTCTCGAAGTAGGGTGTTCTGCATCAAGCGAACTGCCTCAACCAAGGAACGCCGCAGCTGCTCCTCTGGGCCTGTGGCTATCCAAAAGCCTGCAGTGTCACAGGAAGAGCATGACTGTCTTAAATGGCAGTTAGAACGCACGCCCACTATCTCTGGGAGGCACGGTGACTTCAGGCAGGAGCTCCTAGATGGAATGCGAAGCCGAGGGTTACTCTGAGTTCAGCTCAGACTAGGGCAATGCGTCGGACTTCGACGCCATGCGGGACGTGCCACAACGGTGTTCGTGAACGTGTGCGAGTGCTGAGGAAATTAAGCTGCTCCCAAAGAGAGTGCAGTGCGTTTCCCTACTCTCGGCATACACAGAGGGGCTCTAAAGGGCTACGGGCCTGGATGTTGCTTAGCAGACCCAGGTGGGCCTGGGGGTACTCAGTGTTCCTGCCGGGAGCAGGGTGCCCACGCTAGCCTCCTAGGTGTCCAGAAAACTGTGCTGCCGTGGAAGTTACCCAGAGCAGAGGCCACCGCCTCATGGAAACTGCTGCACGCCTCCGCTTGTGCACGGCAAATCAGGGCCTTACTTCCAGGCATCTGTTCAGGCTGGGTGTGCCGTTAGCGACACCGCATGGTGAGATGCTGACTTTCTCCTCAGGCAGAGTGACTTCGGGTAGGAGGTCCTCGAAGTACTCAAAGCACACTCTTTTCTCACGGAAGCTCACACAAGGGCCATGACAAAGTCGGACTCTCCAGAAATGTTGTCCTGAGGCTGTTCGAAGACTGTGGAAATGTACCTCTCCTCAAGGAACGTACAGGGTGTTGCCCATCACGCGGCATGCACAGAGGGCCTCCGAGGGATCAACCAACGGGTCTCGAAGTGGCTCAGCAGGCCCACGGGGGTGTGGAGGTACTCAGTGAACTTGGAGGAAAGTGATGCGTACCCGAGAGGCCTACAAGTCCTCAAAAGTGTATTTCCTTTCACATAAAGCATGTAAGCGACTAAGAACTGATGGAAACAGCTGCCTGCCTCCCTTTCTGCACGGCTACTAGTGACCTAACCTGGAGGCAAGTTTTCACGTTGAGATTCCCTTTAGCTCTAGAGCTTGTCAGGCAGACCACAACCGCGGCCACGGAAGCATCTGGCTCAGACAGAACAGACTCATACTTTTCAGCGAAGCATTCTTACAGGGTTGACAGGCCTGTCAAGAGCAGGGAATGTCAGGTAGCTTCAAGGAAACATGAATGCAGCCTTCAAAATGGGAAAGCAAGGCTAGTTCCAGCAGGCCCCCGTTTCCATGGGCACATGCAGCAAACACCCGTGTGGTTTCTACCAAGTCTAAAGAGACACAGGTTACCCTGTGTTTCCTCCCCTGAATCAACTTCTCGAAGTAGGGTGTTCTGCATCAAGCGAACTGCCTCAACCAAGGAACGCCGCAGCTGCTCCTCTGGGCCTGTGGCTATCCAAAAGCCTGCAGTGTCACAGGAAGAGCAGGACTGTCTTAAATGGCAGTTAGAACGCACGCCCACTATCTCTGGGAGGCACGGTGACTTCAGGCAGGAGCTCCTAGATGGAATGCGAAGCCGAGGGTTACTCTGAGTTCAGCTCAGACTAGGGCAATGCGTCAGACTTCGACGCCATGAGGGACGTGCCACAACGGTGTTCGTGAACGTGTGCGAGTGCTGAGGAAATTAAGCTGCTCCCAAAGAGAGTGCAGTGCGTTTCCCTACTCTCGGCATACACAGAGGGGCTCTAAAGGGCTACGGGCCTGGATGTTGCTTAGCAGACCCAGGTGGGCCTGGGGGTACTCAGTGTTCCTGCCGGGAGCAGGGTGCCCACGCTAGCCTCCTAGGTGTCCAGAAAACTGTGCTGCCGTGGAAGTTACCCAGAGCAGAGGCCACCGCCTCATGGAAACTGCTGCACGCCTCCGCTTCTGCACGGCAGGTCAGGGCCTTACTTCCAGGCATCTGTTCAGGCTGGGTGTGCCGTTAGCGACACCGCATGGTGAGATGCTGACTTTCTCCTCAGGCAGAGTGACTTCGGGTACGAGGTTCTCGAAGTACTCAAAGCACACTCTTTTCTCACGGAAGCTCACACAAGGGCCATGACAAAGTCGGACTTGCCATAAATGTTGTCCTGAGGCTGTTCGAGGACTCCGGAAATGTAGCTCTCCTCAAGGAACATACAGGGTGTTGCCATCAATCGGCAGGCACAGAGGGCCTCCGAGGGATCAAGCAACGGGTCTCGAAGTGGCTCAGCCGGCCCACGGGGGTGTGGAGGTAGTCAGTGAACTTGGAGCGAAAGTGATGCATACCCGAGAGGCCTAAGAGTCCTCAAAAGTGTACTTCCTTTCACATCAAGCATATAAGCGACTAAGAACTCATGGAAACAGCTGCCCGCTTCCCTTTCTGCACGGCTACTAGGGGCCAAACCTGGAGGCAAGTTTTCACGTTGAGATTCCCTATAGCGCTAGAGCTTGTCAGGCGGACCACAACCGCGGCCACGGAAGCACCTGGTTCAGACAGAACGGATGCATACTTTTCCGCAAAGCATTCTTACAGGGTTGACAGGCCTGTCAAGAGCAGGGAATGTCAGGTAGCTTCAAGGCAGCATGAATGCAGCCTTCAAAATGGGAAAGCAAGGCTAGTTCCAGCAGGCCCCCGTTTCCATGGGCACATGCAGCAAACACCCGTGTGGTTTCTAACAAGTCTAAAGAGACACAGGTTACCCTGTGTTTCCTCCCCTGAATCAACTTCTCGAAGTAGGGTGTTCTGCATCAAGCGAACTGCCTCAACCAAGGAACGCCGCAGCTGCTCCTCTGGGCCTGTGGCTATCCAAAAGCCTGCAGTGTCACAGGAAGAGCAGGACTGTCTTAAATGGCAGTTAGAACGCACGCCCACTATCTCTGGGAGGCACGGTGACTTCAGGCAGGAGCTCCTGGATGGAATGCGAAGCCGAGGGTTACTCTGAGTTCAGGTCAGACTAGGGCAATGCGTCAGACTTCGACGCCATGAGGGACGTGCCACAACGGTGTTCGTGAACGTGTGCGAGTGCTGAGGAAATTAAGCTGCTCCCAAAGAGAGTGCAGTGCGTTTCCCTACGCTCGGCATACACAGAGGGGCTGTAAAGGGCTACGGGCCTGGATGTTGCTTAGCAGACCCAGGTGGGCCTGGGGGTACTCAGTGTTCCTGCCGGGAGCAGGGTGCCCACGCTAGCCTCCTAGGTGTCCAGAAAACTGTGCTGCCGTGGAAGTTACCCAGAGCAGAGGCCACCGCCTCATGGAAACTGCTGCACGCCTCCGCTTGTGCACGGCAAATCAGGGCCTTACTTCCAGGCATCTGTTCAGGCTGGGTGTGCCGTTAGCGACAACGCATGGTGAGATGCTGACTTTCTCCTCAGGCAGAGTGACTTCGGGTACGAGGTCCTCGAAGTACTAAAAGCACACTGTTTTCTCACGGAAGCTCACACAAGGGCCATGACAAAGTCGGACTCGCCAGAAATGTTGTCCTGAGGCTGTTCGAAGACTGTGGAAATGTACCTCTCCTCAAGGAACGTACAGGGTGTTGCCCATCACGCGGCATGCACAGAGGGCCTCCGAGGGATCAACCAACGGGTCTCGAAGTGGCTCAGCAGGCCCACGGGGGTGTGGAGGTACTCAGTGAACTTGGAGGAAAGTGATACGTACCCGAGAGGCCTACAAGTCCTCAAAAGTGTACTTCCTTTCACATAAAGCATGTAAGCGACTAAGAACTGATGGAAACAGCTGCCTGCCTCCCTTTCTGCACGGCTACTAGTGACCTAACCTGGAGGCAAGTTTTCACGTTGAGATTCCCTTTAGCTCTAGAGCTTGTCAGGCAGACCACAACCGCGGCCACGGAAGCATCTGGCTCAGACAGAACAGACTCATACTTTTCAGCGAAGCATTCTTACAGGGTTGACAGGCCTGTCAAGAGCAGGGAATGTCAGGTAGCTTCAAGGCAGCATGAATGCAGCCTTCAAAATGGGACAGCAAGGGTAGTTCCAGCAGGAACCCGTTTCCATGGGCACATGCAGCAAACACCCGTGTGGTTTCTACCAAGTCTAAAGAGACACAGGTTACCCTGTGTTTCCTCCCCTGAATCAACTTCTCGAAGTAGGGTGTTCTGCATCAAGCGAACTGCCTCAACCAAGGAACGCCGCAGCTGCTCCTCTGGGCCTGTGGCTATCCAAAAGCCTGCAGTGTCACAGGAAGAGCAGGACTGTCTTAAATGGCAGTTAGAACGCACGCCCACTATCTCTGGGAGGCACGGTGACTTCAGGCAGGAGCTCCTGGATGGAATGCGAAGCCGAGGGTTACTCTGAGTTCAGGTCAGACTAGGGCAATGCGTCAGACTTCGACGCCATGAGGGACGTGCCACAACGGTGTTCGTGAACGTGTGCGAGTGCTGAGGAAATTAAGCTGCTCCCAAAGAGAGTGCAGTGCGTTTCCCTACGCTCGGCATACACAGAGGGGCTCTAAAGGGCTACGGGCCTGGATGTTGCTTAGCAGACCCAGGTGGGCCTGGGGGTACTCAGTGTTCCTGCCGGGAGCAGGGTGCCCACGCTAGCCTCCTAGGTGTCCAGAAAACTGTGCTGCCGTGGAAGTTACCCAGAGCAGAGGCCACCGCCTCATGGAAACTGCTGCACGCCTCCGCTTGTGCACGGCAAATCAGGGCCTTACTTCCAGGCATCTGTTCAGGCTGGGTGTGCCGTTAGCGACAACGCATGGTGAGATGCTGACTTTCTCCTCAGGCAGAGTGACTTCGGGTAGGAGGTCCTCGAAGTACTCAAAGCACACTCTTTTCTCACGGAAGCTCACACAAGGGCCATGACAAAGTCGGACTCTCCAGAAATGTTGTCCTGAGGCTGTTCGAAGACTGTGGAAATGTACCTCTCCTCAAGGAACGTACAGGGTGTTGCCCATCACGCGGCATGCACAGAGGGCCTCCGAGGGATCAACCAACGGGTCTCGAAGTGGCTCAGCAGGCCCACGGGGGTGTGGAGGTACTCAGTGAACTTGGAGGAAAGTGATACGTACCCGAGAGGCCTACAAGTCCTCAAAAGTGTACTTCCTTTCACATAAAGCATGTAAGCGACTAAGAACTGATGGAAACAGCTGCCTGCCTCCCTTTCTGCACGGCTACTAGTGACCTAACCTGGAGGCAAGTTTTCACGTTGAGATTCCCTTTAGCTCTAGAGCTTGTCAGGCAGACCACAACCGCGGCCACGGAAGCATCTGGCTCAGACAGAACAGACTCATACTTTTCAGCGAAGCATTCTTACAGGGTTGACAGGCCTGTCAAGAGCAGGGAATGTCAGGTAGCTTCAAGGCAGCATGAATGCAGCCTTCAAAATGGGAAAGCAAGGCTAGTTCCAGCAGGCCCCCGTTTCCATGGGCACATGCAGCAAACACCCGTGTGGTTTCTACCAAGTCTAAAGAGACACAGGTTACCCTGTGTTTCCTCCCCTGAATCAACTTCTCGAAGTAGGGTGTTCTGCATCAAGCGAACTGCCTCAACCAAGGAACGCCGCAGCTGCTCCTCTGGGCCTGTGGCTATCCAAAAGCCTGCAGTGTCACAGGAAGAGCAGGACTGTCTTAAATGGCAGTTAGAACGCACGCCCACTATCTCTGGGAGGCACGGTGACTTCAGGCAGGAGCTCCTGGATGGAATGCGAAGCCGAGGGTTACTCTGAGTTCAGGTCAGACTAGGGCAATGCGTCAGACTTCGACGCCATGAGGGACGTGCCACAACGGTGTTCGTGAACGTGTGCGAGTGCTGAGGAAATTAAGCTGCTCCCAAAGAGAGTGCAGTGCGTTTCCCTACGCTCGGCATACACAGAGGGGCTCTAAAGGGCTACGGGCCTGGATGTTGCTTAGCAGACCCAGGTGGGCCTGGGGGTACTCAGTGTTCCTGCCGGGAGCAGGGTGCCCACGCTAGCCTCCTAGGTGTCCAGAAAACTGTGCTGCCGTGGAAGTTACCCAGAGCAGAGGCCACCGCCTCATGGAAACTGCTGCACGCCTCCGCTTGTGCACGGCAAATCAGGGCCTTACTTCCAGGCATCTGTTCAGGCTGGGTGTGCCGTTAGCGACAACGCATGGTGAGATGCTGACTTTCTCCTCAGGCAGAGTGACTTCGGGTACGAGGTCCTCGAAGTACTAAAAGCACACTGTTTTCTCACGGAAGCTCACACAAGGGCCATGACAAAGTCGGACTCGCCAGAAATGTTGTCCTGAGGCTGTTCGAAGACTGTGGAAATGTACCTCTCCTCAAGGAACGTACAGGGTGTTGCCCATCACGCGGCATGCACAGAGGGCCTCCGAGGGATCAACCAACGGGTCTCGAAGTGGCTCAGCAGGCCCACGGGGGTGTGGAGGTACTCAGTGAACTTGGAGGAAAGTGATACGTACCCGAGAGGCCTACAAGTCCTCAAAAGTGTACTTCCTTTCACATAAAGCATGTAAGCGACTAAGAACTGATGGAAACAGCTGCCTGCCTCCCTTTCTGCACGGCTACTAGTGACCTAACCTGGAGGCAAGTTTTCACGTTGAGATTCCCTTTAGCTCTAGAGCTTGTCAGGCAGACCAAAACCGCGGCCACGGAAGCATCTGGCTCAGACAGAACAGACTCATACTTTTCAGCGAAGCATTCTTACAGGGTTGACAGGCCTGTCAAGAGCAGGGAATGTCAGGTAGCTTCAAGGCAGCATGAATGCAGCCTTCAAAATGGGACAGCAAGGGTAGTTCCAGCAGGAACCCGTTTCCATGGGCACATGCAGCAAACACCCGTGTGGTTTCTACCAAGTCTAAAGAGACACAGGTTACCCTGTGTTTCCTCCCCTGAATCAACTTCTCGAAGTAGGGTGTTCTGCATCAAGCGAACTGCCTCAACCAAGGAACGCCGCAGCTGCTCCTCTGGGCCTGTGGCTATCCAAAAGCCTGCAGTGTCACAGGAAGAGCAGGACTGTCTTAAATGGCAGTTAGAACGCACGCCCACTATCTCTGGGAGGCACGGTGACTTCAGGCAGGAGCTCCTGGATGGAATGCGAAGCCGAGGGTTACTCTGAGTTCAGGTCAGACTAGGGCAATGCGTCAGACTTCGACGCCATGAGGGACGTGCCACAACGGTGTTCGTGAACGTGTGCGAGTGCTGAGGAAATTAAGCTGCTCCCAAAGAGAGTGCAGTGCGTTTCCCTACTCTCGGCATACACAGAGGGGCTCTAAAGGGCTACGGGCCTGGATGTTGCTTGGCAGACCCAGGTGGGCCTGGGGGTACTCAGTGTTCCTGCCGGGAGCAGGGTGCCCACGCTAGCCTCCTAGGTGTCCAGAAAACTGTGCTGCCGTGGAAGTTACCCAGAGCAGAGGCCACCGCCTCATGGAAACTGCTGCACGCCTCCGCTTGTGCACGGCAAATCAGGGCCTTACTTCCAGGCATCTGTTCAGGCTGGGTGTGCCGTTAGCGACAACGCATGGTGAGATGCTGACTTTCTCCTCAGGCAGAGTGACTTCGGGTACGAGGTCCTCGAAGTACTAAAAGCACACTGTTTTCTCACGGAAGCTCACACAAGGGCCATGACAAAGTCGGACTCGCCATAAATGTTGTCCTGAGGCTGTTCGAAGACTGTGGAAATGTACCTCTCCTCAAGGAACGTACAGGGTGTTGCCCATCACGCGGCATGCACAGAGGGCCTCCGAGGGATCAACCAACGGGTCTCGAAGTGGCTCAGCAGGCCCACGGGGGTGTGGAGGTACTCAGTGAACTTGGAGGAAAGTGATACGTACCCGAGAGGCCTACAAGTCCTCAAAAGTGTACTTCCTTTCACATAAAGCATGTAAGCGACTAAGAACTGATGGAAACAGCTGCCTGCCTCCCTTTCTGCACGGCTACTAGTGACCTAACCTGGAGGCAAGTTTTCACGTTGAGATTCCCTTTAGCTCTAGAGCTTGTCAGGCAGACCACAACCGCGGCCACGGAAGCATCTGGCTCAGACAGAACAGACTCATACTTTTCAGCGAAGCATTCTTACAGGGTTGACAGGCCTGTCAAGAGCAGGGAATGTCAGGTAGCTTCAAGGCAGCATGAATGCAGCCTTCAAAATGGGACAGCAAGGGTAGTTCCAGCAGGAACCCGTTTCCATGGGCACATGCAGCAAACACCCGTGTGGTTTCTACCAAGTCTAAAGAGACACAGGTTACCCTGTGTTTCCTCCCCTGAATCAACTTCTCGAAGTAGGGTGTTCTGCATCAAGCGAACTGCCTCAACCAAGGAACGCCGCAGCTGCTCCTCTGGGCCTGTGGCTATCCAAAAGCCTGCAGTGTCACAGGAAGAGCAGGACTGTCTTAAATGGCAGTTAGAACGCACGCCCACTATCTCTGGGAGGCACGGTGACTTCAGGCAGGAGCTCCTGGATGGAATGCGAAGCCGAGTGTTACTCTGAGTTCAGGTCAGACTAGGGCAATGCGTCAGACTTCGACGCCATGAGGGACGTGCCACAACGGTGTTCGTGAACGTGTGCGAGTGCTGAGGAAATTAAGCTGCTCCCAAAGAGAGTGCAGTGCGTTTCCCTACGCTCGGCATACACAGAGGGGCTCTAAAGGGCTACGGGCCTGGATGTTGCTTAGCAGACCCAGGTGGGCCTGGGGGTACTCAGTGTTCCTGCCGGGAGCAGGGTGCCCACGCTAGCCTCCTAGGTGTCCAGAAAACTGTGCTGCCGTGGAAGTTACCCAGAGCAGAGGCCACCGCCTCATGGAAACTGCTGCACGCCTCCGCTTGTGCACGGCAAATCAGGGCCTTACTTCCAGGCATCTGTTCAGGCTGGGTGTGCCGTTAGCGACAACGCATGGTGAGATGCTGACTTTCTCCTCAGGCAGAGTGACTTCGGGTACGAGGTCCTCGAAGTACTCAAAGCACACTGTTTTCTCACGGAAGCTCACACAAGGGCCATGACAAAGTCGGACTCGCCATAAATGTTGTCCTGAGGCTGTTCGAAGACTGTGGAAATGTACCTCTCCTCAAGGAACGTACAGGGTGTTGCCCATCACGCGGCATGCACAGAGGGCCTCCGAGGGATCAACCAACGGGTCTCGAAGTGGCTCAGCAGGCCCACGGGGGTGTGGAGGTACTCAGTGAACTTGGAGGAAAGTGATACGTACCCGAGAGGCCTACAAGTCCTCAAAAGTGTACTTCCTTTCACATAAAGCATGTAAGCGACTAAGAACTGATGGAAACAGCTGCCTGCCTCCCTTTCTGCACGGCTACTAGTGACCTAACCTGGAGGCAAGTTTTCACGTTGAGATTCCCTTTAGCTCTAGAGCTTGTCAGGCAGACCACAACCGCGGCCACGGAAGCATCTGGCTCAGACAGAACAGACTCATACTTTTCAGCGAAGCATTCTTACAGGGTTGACAGGCCTGTCAAGAGCAGGGAATGTCAGGTAGCTTCAAGGCAGCATGAATGCAGCCTTCAAAATGGGACAGCAAGGCTAGTTCCAGCAGGCCCCCGTTTCCATGGGCACATGCAGCAAACACCCGTGTGGTTTCTACCAAGTCTAAAGAGACACAGGTTACCCTGTGTTTCCTCCCCTGAATCAACTTCTCGAAGTAGGGTGTTCTGCATCAAGCGAACTGCCTCAACCAAGGAATGCCGCAGCTGCTCCTCTGGGCCTGTGGCTATCCAAAAGCCTGCAGTGTCACAGGAAGAGCAGGACTGTCTTAAATGGCAGTTAGAACGCACGCCCACTATCTCTGGGAGGCACGGTGACTTCAGGCAGGAGCTTCTAGATGGAATGCGAAGCCGAGGGTTACTCTGAGTTCAGCTCAGACTAGGGCAATGCGTCAGACTTCGACGCCATGAGGGAAGTGCCACAACGGTGTTCCTGAACGTGTGCGAGTGGTGAGGAAATTAAGCTGCTCCCAAAGAGAGTGCAGTGCGTTTCCCTACGCTCGGCATACACAGAGGGGCTGTAAAGGGCTACGGGCCTGAATGTTACTTAGCAGACCCAGGTGGGCCTGGGGGTACTCAGTGTTCCTGCCGGGAGCAGGGTGCCCTCGCTAGCCTCCTAGGTGTCCAGAAAACTGTGCTGCCGTGGAAGTTACCCAGAGCAGAGGCCACCGCCTCATGGAAACTGCTGCACGCCTCCGCTTCTGCTCGGCAGGTCAGGGCCTTACTTCCAGGCATCTGTTCAGGCTGGGTGTGCCGTTAGCGACACCGCATGGTGAGATGCTGACTTTCTCCTCAGGCAGAGTGACTTCGGGTACGAGGTCCTCGAAGTACTAAAAGCACACTGTTTTCTCACGGAAGCTCACACAAGGGCCATGACAAAGTCGGACTCGCCATAAATGTTGTCCTGAGGCTGTTCGAAGACTGTGGAAATGTACCTCTCCTCAAGGAACATACAGGGTGTTGCCCATCAATCGGCAGGCACAGAGGGCCTCCGAGGGTTCAAGCAACGGGTCTCGAAGTGGCTCAGCCGGCCCACGGGGGTGTGGAGGTAGTCAGTGAACTTGGAGCGAAAGTGATGCATACCGGAGAGGCCTACGAGTCCTCAAAAGTGTACTTCCTTTCACATCAAGCATATAAGCGACTAAGAACTCATGGAAACAGCTGCCCGCTTCCCTTTCTGCACGGCTACTAGGGACCTAACCTGGAGGCAAGTTTTCACGTTGAGATTCCCTATAGCGCTAGAGCTTGTCAGGCGGACCACAACCGCGGCCACGGAAGCACCTGGTTCAGACAGAACGGATGCATACTTTTCCGCAAAGCATTCTTACAGGGTTGACGGGCCTGTCAAGAGCAGGGAATGTCAGGTAGCTTCAAGGCAGCATGAATGCAGCCTTCAAAATGGGACAGCAAGGCTAGTTCCAGCAGGAACCCGTTTCCATGGGCACATGCAGCAAACACCCGTGTGGTTTCTACCAAGTCTAAAGAGACACAGGTTACCCTGTGTTTCCTCCCCTGAATCAACTTCTCGAAGTAGGGTGTTCTGCATCAAGCGAACTGCCTCAACCAAGGAACGCCGCAGCTGCTCCTCTGGGCCTGTGGCTATCCAAAAGCCTGCAGTGTCACAGGAAGAGCAGGACTGTCTTAAATGGCAGTTAGAACGCACGCCCACTATCTCTGGGAGGCACGGTGACTTCAGGCAGGAGCTCCTGGATGGAATGCGAAGCCGAGGGTTACTCTGAGTTCAGGTCAGACTAGGGCAATGCGTCAGACTTCGACGCCATGAGGGACGTGCCACAACGGTGTTCGTGAACGTGTGCGAGTGCTGAGGAAATTAAGCTGCTCCCAAAGAGAATGCAGTGCGTTTCCCTACGCTCGGCATACACAGAGGGGCTGTAAAGGGCTACGGGCCTGGATGTTGCTTAGCAGACCCAGGTGGGCCTGGGGGTACTCAGTGTTCCTGCCGGGAGCAGGGTGCCCACGCTAGCCTCCTAGGTGTCCAGAAAACTGTGCTGCCGTGGAAGTTACCCAGAGCAGAGGCCACCGCCTCATGGAAACTGCTGCACGCCTCCGCTTGTGCACGGCAAATCAGGGCCTTACTTCCAGGCATCTGTTCAGGCTGGGTGTGCCGTTAGCGACAACGCATGGTGAGATGCTGACTTTCTCCTCAGGCAGAGTGACTTCGGGTACGAGGTCCTCGAAGTACTCAAAGCACACTCTTTTCTCACGGAAGCTCACACAAGGGCCATGACAAAGTCGGACTCTCCAGAAATGTTGTCCTGAGGCTGTTCGAAGACTGTGGAAATGTACCTCTCCTCAAGGAACGTACAGGGTGTTGCCCATCACGCGGCATGCACAGAGGGCCTCCGAGGGATCAACCAACGGGTCTCGAAGTGGCTCAGCAGGCCCACGGGGGTGTGGAGGTACTCAGTGAACTTGGAGGAAAGTGATGCGTACCCGAGAGGCCTACAAGTCCTCAAAAGTGTATTTCCTTTCACATAAAGCATGTAAGCGACTAAGAACTGATGGAAACAGCTGCCTGCCTCCCTTTCTGCACGGCTACTAGTGACCTAACCTGGAGGCAAGTTTTCACGTTGAGATTCCCTTTAGCTCTAGAGCTTGTCAGGCAGACCACAACCGCGGCCACGGAAGCATCTGGCTCAGACAGAACAGACTCATACTTTTCAGCGAAGCATTCTTACAGGGTTGACAGGCCTGTCAAGAGCAGGGAATGTCAGGTAGCTTCAAGGCAGCATGAATGCAGCCTTCAAAATGGGAAAGCAAGGCTAGTTCCAGCAGGCCCCCGTTTCCATGGGCACATGCAGCAAACACCCGTGTGGTTTCTACCAAGTCTAAAGAGACACAGGTTACCCTGTGTTTCCTCCCCTGAATCAACTTCTCGAAGTAGGGTGTTCTGCATCAAGCGAACTGCCTCAACCAAGGAACGCCGCAGCTGCTCCTCTGGGCCTGTGGCTATCCAAAAGCCTGCAGTGTCACAGGAAGAGCAGGACTGTCTTAAATGGCAGTTAGAACGCACGCCCACTATCTCTGGGAGGCACGGTGACTTCAGGCAGGAGCTCCTGGATGGAATGCGAAGCCGAGGGTTACTCTGAGTTCAGGTCAGACTAGGGCAATGCGTCAGACTTCGACGCCATGAGGGACGTGCCACAACGGTGTTCGTGAACGTGTGCGAGTGCTGAGGAAATTAAGCTGCTCCCAAAGAGAGTGCAGTGCGTTTCCCTACTCTCGGCATACACAGAGGGGCTGTAAAGGGCTACGGGCCTGGATGTTGCTTAGCAGACCCAGGTGGGCCTGGGGGTACTCAGTGTTCCTGCCGGGAGCAGGGTGCCCACGCTAGCCTCCTAGGTGTCCAGAAAACTGTGCTGCCGTGGAAGTTACCCAGAGCAGAGGCCACCGCCTCATGGAAACTGCTGCACGCCTCCGCTTGTGCACGGCAAATCAGGGCCTTACTTCCAGGCATCTGTTCAGGCTGGGTGTGCCGTTAGCGACAACGCATGGTGAGATGCTGACTTTCTCCTCAGGCAGAGTGACTTCGGGTACGAGGTCCTCGAAGTACTCAAAGCACACTCTTTTCTCACGGAAGCTCACACAAGGGCCATGACAAAGTCGGACTCGCCATAAATGTTGTCCTGAGGCTGTTCGAAGACTGTGGAAATGTACCTCTCCTCAAGGAACGTACAGGGTGTTGCCCATCACGCGGCATGCACAGAGGGCCTCCGAGGGATCAACCAACGGGTCTCGAAGTGGCTCAGCAGGCCCACGGGGGTGTGGAGGTACTCAGTGAACTTGGAGGAAAGTGATACGTACCCGAGAGGCCTACAAGTCCTCAAAAGTGTACTTCCTTTCACATCAAGCATGTAAGCGACTAAGAACTGATGGAAACAGCTGCCTGCCTCCCTTTCTGCACGGCTACTAGTGACCTAACCTGGAGGCAAGTTTTCACGTTGAGATTCCCTTTAGCTCTAGAGCTTGTCAGGCAGACCACAACCGCGGCCACGGAAGCATCTGGCTCAGACAGAACAGACTCATACTTTTCAGCGAAGCATTCTTACAGGGTTGACAGGCCTGTCAAGAGCAGGGAATGTCAGGTAGCTTCAAGGCAGCATGAATGCAGCCTTCAAAATGGGACAGCAAGGCTAGTTCCAGCAGGAACCCGTTTCCATGGGCACATGCAGCAAACACCCGTGTGGTTTCTACCAAGTCTAAAGAGACACAGGTTACCCTGTGTTTCCTCCCCTGAATCAACTTCTCGAAGTAGGGTGTTCTGCATCAAGCGAACTGCCTCAACCAAGGAACGCCGCAGCTGCTCCTCTGGGCCTGTGGCTATCCAAAAGCCTGCAGTGTCACAGGAAGAGCAGGACTGTCTTAAATGGCAGTTAGAACGCACGCCCACTATCTCTGGGAGGCACGGTGACTTCAGGCAGGAGCTCCTGGATGGAATGCGAAGCCGAGGGTTACTCTGAGTTCAGGTCAGACTAGGGCAATGCGTCAGACTTCGACGCCATGAGGGACGTGCCACAACGGTGTTCGTGAACGTGTGCGAGTGCTGAGGAAATTAAGCTGCTCCCAAAGAGAGTGCAGTGCGTTTCCCTACGCTCGGCATACACAGAGGGGCTGTAAAGGGCTACGGGCCTGGATGTTGCTTAGCAGACCCAGGTGGGCCTGGGGGTACTCAGTGTTCCTGCCGGGAGCAGGGTGCCCACGCTAGCCTCCTAGGTGTCCAGAAAACTGTGCTGCCGTGGAAGTTACCCAGAGCAGAGGCCACCGCCTCATGGAAACTGCTGCACGCCTCCGCTTGTGCACGGCAAATCAGGGCCTTACTTCCAGGCATCTGTTCAGGCTGGGTGTGCCGTTAGCGACAACGCATGGTGAGATGCTGACTTTCTCCTCAGGCAGAGTGACTTCGGGTAGGAGGTCCTCGAAGTACTCAAAGCACACTCTTTTCTCACGGAAGCTCACACAATGGCCATGACAAAGTCGGACTCGCCATAAATGTTGTCCTGAGGCTGTTCGAAGACTGTGGAAATGTACCTCTCCTCAAGGAACGTACAGGGTGTTGCCCATCACGCGGCATGCACAGAGGGCCTCCGAGGGATCAACCAACGGGTCTCGAAGTGGCTCAGCAGGCCCACGGGGGTGTGGAGGTACTCAGTGAACTTGGAGGAAAGTGATACGTACCCGAGAGGCCTACAAGTCCTCAAAAGTGTACTTCCTTTCACATCAAGCATGTAAGCGACTAAGAACTGATGGAAACAGCTGCCTGCCTCCCTTTCTGCACGGCTACTAGTGACCTAACCTGGAGGCAAGTTTTCACGTTGAGATTCCCTTTAGCTCTAGAGCTTGTCAGGCAGACCACAACCGCGGCCACGAAAGCATCTGGCTCAGACAGAACAGACTCATACTTTTCAGCGAAGCATTCTTACAGGGTTGACAGGCCTGTCAAGAGCAGGGAATGTCAGGTAGCTTCAAGGCAGCATGAATGCAGCCTTCAAAATGGGAAAGCAAGGCTAGTTCCAGCAGGCCCCCGTTTCCATGGGCACATGCAGCAAACACCCGTGTGGTTTCTACCAAGTCTAAAGAGACACAGGTTACCCTGTGTTTCCTCCCCTGAATCAACTTCTCGAAGTAGGGTGTTCTGCATCAAGCGAACTGCCTCAACCAAGGAACGCCGCAGCTGCTCCTCTGGGCCTGTGGCTATCCAAAAGCCTGCAGTGTCACAGGAAGAGCAGGACTGTCTTAAATGGCAGTTAGAACGCACGCCCACTATCTCTGGGAGGCACGGTGACTTCAGGCAGGAGCTCCTGGATGGAATGCGAAGCCGAGGGTTACTCTGAGTTCAGGTCAGACTAGGGCAATGCGTCAGACTTCGACGCCATGAGGGACGTGCCACAACGGTGTTCGTGAACGTGTGCGAGTGCTGAGGAAATTAAGCTGCTCCCAAAGAGAGTGCAGTGCGTTTCCCTACGCTCGGCATACACAGAGGGGCTGTAAAGGGCTACGGGCCTGGATGTTGCTTAGCAGACCCAGGTGGGCCTGGGGGTACTCAGTGTTCCTGCCGGGAGCAGGGTGCCCACGCTAGCCTCCTAGGTGTCCAGAAAACTGTGCTGCCGTGGAAGTTACCCAGAGCAGAGGCCACCGCCTCATGGAAACTGCTGCACGCCTCCGCTTGTGCACGGCAAATCAGGGCCTTACTTCCAGGCATCTGTTCAGGCTGGGTGTGCCGTTAGCGACAACGCATGGTGAGATGCTGACTTTCTCCTCAGGCAGAGTGACTTCGGGTACGAGGTCCTCGAAGTACTCAAAGCACACTCTTTTCTCACGGAAGCTCACACAAGGGCCATGACAAAGTCGGACTCGCCATAAATGTTGTCCTGAGGCTGTTCGAAGACTGTGGAAATGTACCTCTCCTCAAGGAACGTACAGGGTGTTGCCCATCACGCGGCATGCACAGAGGGCCTCCGAGGGATCAACCAACGGGTCTCGAAGTGGCTCAGCAGGCCCACGGGGGTGTGGAGGTACTCAGTGAACTTGGAGGAAAGTGATACGTACCCGAGAGGCCTACAAGTCCTCAAAAGTGTACTTCCTTTCACATCAAGCATGTAAGCGACTAAGAACTGATGGAAACAGCTGCCTGCCTCCCTTTCTGCACGGCTACTAGTGACCTAACCTGGAGGCAAGTTTTCACGTTGAGATTCCCTTTAGCTCTAGAGCTTGTCAGGCAGACCACAACCGCGGCCACGGAAGCATCTGGCTCAGACAGAACAGACTCATACTTTTCAGCGAAGCATTCTTACAGGGTTGACAGGCCTGTCAAGAGCAGGGAATGTCAGGTAGCTTCAAGGCAGCATGAATGCAGCCTTCAAAATGGGAAAGCAAGGCTAGTTCCAGCAGGCCCCCGTTTCCATGGGCACATGCAGCAAACACCCGTGTGGTTTCTACCAAGTCTAAAGAGACACAGGTTACCCTGTGTTTCCTCCCCTGAATCAACTTCTCGAAGTAGGGTGTTCTGCATCAAGCGAACTGCCTCAACCAAGGAACGCCGCAGCTGCTCCTCTGGGCCTGTGGCTATCCAAAAGCCTGCAGTGTCACAGGAAGAGCAGGACTGTCTTAAATGGCAGTTAGAACGCACGCCCACTATCTCTGGGAGGCACGGTGACTTCAGGCAGGAGCTCCTGGATGGAATGCGAAGCCGAGGGTTACTCTGAGTTCAGGTCAGACTAGGGCAATGCGTCAGACTTCGACGCCATGAGGGACGTGCCACAACGGTGTTCGTGAACGTGTGCGAGTGCTGAGGAAATTAAGCTGCTCCCAAAGAGAGTGCAGTGCGTTTCCCTACGCTCGGCATACACAGAGGGGCTGTAAAGGGCTACGGGCCTGGATGTTGCTTAGCAGACCCAGGTGGGCCTGGGGGTACTCAGTGTTCCTGCCGGGAGCAGGGTGCCCACGCTAGCCTCCTAGGTGTCCAGAAAACTGTGCTGCCGTGGAAGTTACCCAGAGCAGAGGCCACCGCCTCATGGAAACTGCTGCACGCCTCCGCTTGTGCACGGCAAATCAGGGCCTTACTTCCAGGCATCTGTTCAGGCTGGGTGTGCCGTTAGCGACAACGCATGGTGAGATGCTGACTTTCTCCTCAGGCAGAGTGACTTCGGGTACGAGGTCCTCGAAGTACTAAAAGCACACTGTTTTCTCACGGAAGCTCACACAAGGGCCATGACAAAGTCGGACTCGCCAGAAATGTTGTCCTGAGGCTGTTCGAAGACTGTGGAAATGTACCTCTCCTCAAGGAACGTACAGGGTGTTGCCCATCACGCGGCATGCACAGAGGGCCTCCGAGGGATCAACCAACGGGTCTCGAAGTGGCTCAGCAGGCCCACGGGGGTGTGGAGGTACTCAGTGAACTTGGAGGAAAGTGATACGTACCCGAGAGGCCTACAAGTCCTCAAAAGTGTACTTCCTTTCACATAAAGCATGTAAGCGACTAAGAACTGATGGAAACAGCTGCCTGCCTCCCTTTCTGCACGGCTACTAGTGACCTAACCTGGAGGCAAGTTTTCACGTTGAGATTCCCTTTAGCTCTAGAGCTTGTCAGGCAGACCACAACCGCGGCCACGGAAGCATCTGGCTCAGACAGAACAGACTCATACTTTTCAGCGAAGCATTCTTACAGGGTTGACAGGCCTGTCAAGAGCAGGGAATGTCAGGTAGCTTCAAGGCAGCATGAATGCAGCCTTCAAAATGGGACAGCAAGGCTAGTTCCAGCAGGAACCCGTTTCCATGGGCACATGCAGCAAACACCCGTGTGGTTTCTACCAAGTCTAAAGAGACACAGGTTACCCTGTGTTTCCTCCCCTGAATCAACTTCTCGAAGTAGGGTGTTCTGCATCAAGCGAACTGCCTCAACCAAGGAACGCCGCAGCTGCTCCTCTGGGCCTGTGGCTATCCAAAAGCCTGCAGTGTCACAGGAAGAGCAGGACTGTCTTAAATGGCAGTTAGAACGCACGCCCACTATCTCTGGGAGGCACGGTGACTTCAGGCAGGAGCTCCTGGATGGAATGTGAAGCCGAGGGTTACTCTGAGTTCAGGTCAGACTAGGGCAATGCGTCAGACTTCGACGCCATGAGGGACGTGCCACAACGGTGTTCGTGAACGTGTGCGAGTGCTGAGGAAATTAAGCTGCTCCCAAAGAGAGTGCAGTGCGTTTCCCTACTCTCGGCATACACAGAGGGGCTCTAAAGGGCTACGGGCCTGGATGTTGCTTGGCAGACCCAGGTGGGCCTGGGGGTACTCAGTGTTCCTGCCGGGAGCAGGGTGCCCACGCTAGCCTCCTAGGTGTCCAGAAAACTGTGCTGCCGTGGAAGTTACCCAGAGCAGAGGCCACCGCCTCATGGAAACTGCTGCACGCCTCCGCTTGTGCACGGCAAATCAGGGCCTTACTTCCAGGCATCTGTTCAGGCTGGGTGTGCCGTTAGCGACAACGCATGGTGAGATGCTGACTTTCTCCTCAGGCAGAGTGACTTCGGGTAGGAGGTCCTCGAAGTACTCAAAGCACACTGTTTTCTCACGGAAGCTCACACAAGGGCCATGACAAAGTCGGACTCGCCATAAATGTTGTCCTGAGGCTGTTCGAAGACTGTGGAAATGTACCTCTCCTCAAGGAACGTACAGGGTGTTGCCCATCACGCGGCATGCACAGAGGGCCTCCGAGGGATCAACCAACGGGTCTCGAAGTGGCTCAGCAGGCCCACGGGGGTGTGGAGGTACTCAGTGAACTTGGAGGAAAGTGATACGTACCCGAGAGGCCTACAAGTCCTCAAAAGTGTACTTCCTTTCACATAAAGCATGTAAGCGACTAAGAACTGATGGAAACAGCTGCCTGCCTCCCTTTCTGCACGGCTACTAGTGACCTAACCTGGAGGCAAGTTTTCACGTTGAGATTCCCTTTAGCTCTAGAGCTTGTCAGGCAGACCACAACCGCGGCCACGGAAGCATCTGGCTCAGACAGAACAGACTCATACTTTTCAGCGAAGCATTCTTACAGGGTTGACAGGCCTGTCAAGAGCAGGGAATGTCAGGTAGCTTCAAGGCAGCATGAATGCAGCCTTCAAAATGGGACAGCAAGGGTAGTTCCAGCAGGAACCCGTTTCCATGGGCACATGCAGCAAACACCCGTGTGGTTTCTACCAAGTCTAAAGAGACACAGGTTACCCTGTGTTTCCTCCCCTGAATCAACTTCTCGAAGTAGGGTGTTCTGCATCAAGCGAACTGCCTCAACCAAGGAACGCCGCAGCTGCTCCTCTGGGCCTGTGGCTATCCAAAAGCCTGCAGTGTCACAGGAAGAGCAGGACTGTCTTAAATGGCAGTTAGAACGCACGCCCACTATCTCTGGGAGGCACGGTGACTTCAGGCAGGAGCTCCTGGATGGAATGTGAAGCCGAGGGTTACTCTGAGTTCAGGTCAGACTAGGGCAATGCGTCAGACTTCGACGCCATGAGGGACGTGCCACAACGGTGTTCGTGAACGTGTGCGAGTGCTGAGGAAATTAAGCTGCTCCCAAAGAGAGTGCAGTGCGTTTCCCTACTCTCGGCATACACAGAGGGGCTCTAAAGGGCTACGGGCCTGGATGTTGCTTGGCAGACCCAGGTGGGCCTGGGGGTACTCAGTGTTCCTGCCGGGAGCAGGGTGCCCACGCTAGCCTCCTAGGTGTCCAGAAAACTGTGCTGCCGTGGAAGTTACCCAGAGCAGAGGCCACCGCCTCATGGAAACTGCTGCACGCCTCCGCTTGTGCACGGCAAATCAGGGCCTTACTTCCAGGCATCTGTTCAGGCTGGGTGTGCCGTTAGCGACAACGCATGGTGAGATGCTGACTTTCTCCTCAGGCAGAGTGACTTCGGGTAGGAGGTCCTCGAAGTACTCAAAGCACACTGTTTTCTCACGGAAGCTCACACAAGGGCCATGACAAAGTCGGACTCGCCATAAATGTTGTCCTGAGGCTGTTCGAAGACTGTGGAAATGTACCTCTCCTCAAGGAACGTACAGGGTGTTGCCCATCACGCGGCATGCACAGAGGGCCTCCGAGGGATCAACCAACGGGTCTCGAAGTGGCTCAGCAGGCCCACGGGGGTGTGGAGGTACTCAGTGAACTTGGAGGAAAGTGATACGTACCCGAGAGGCCTACAAGTCCTCAAAAGTGTACTTCCTTTCACATAAAGCATGTAAGCGACTAAGAACTGATGGAAACAGCTGCCTGCCTCCCTTTCTGCACGGCTACTAGTGACCTAACCTGGAGGCAAGTTTTCACGTTGAGATTCCCTTTAGCTCTAGAGCTTGTCAGGCAGACCACAACCGCGGCCACGGAAGCATCTGGCTCAGACAGAACAGACTCATACTTTTCAGCGAAGCATTCTTACAGGGTTGACAGGCCTGTCAAGAGCAGGGAATGTCAGGTAGCTTCAAGGCAGCATGAATGCAGCCTTCAAAATGGGACAGCAAGGCTAGTTCCAGCAGGAACCCGTTTCCATGGGCACATGCAGCAAACACCCGTGTGGTTTCTACCAAGTCTAAAGAGACACAGGTTACCCTGTGTTTCCTCCCCTGAATCAACTTCTCGAAGTAGGGTGTTCTGCATCAAGCGAACTGCCTCAACCAAGGAACGCCGCAGCTGCTCCTCTGGGCCTGTGGCTATCCAAAAGCCTGCAGTGTCACAGGAAGAGCAGGACTGTCTTAAATGGCAGTTAGAACGCACTCCCACTATCTCTGGGAGGCACGGTGACTTCAGGCAGGAGCTCCTGGATGGAATGCGAAGCCGAGGGTTACTCTGAGTTCAGGTCAGACTAGGGCAATGCGTCAGACTTCGACGCCATGAGGGACGTGCCACAACGGTGTTCGTGAACGTGTGCGAGTGCTGAGGAAATTAAGCTGCTCCCAAAGAGAGTGCAGTGCGTTTCCCTACTCTCGGCATACACAGAGGGGCTCTAAAGGGCTACGGGCCTGGATGTTGCTTGGCAGACCCAGGTGGGCCTGGGGGTACTCAGTGTTCCTGCCGGGAGCAGGGTGCCCACGCTAGCCTCCTAGGTGTCCAGAAAACTGTGCTGCCGTGGAAGTTACCCAGAGCAGAGGCCACCGCCTCATGGAAACTGCTGCACGCCTCCGCTTGTGCACGGCAAATCAGGGCCTTACTTCCAGGCATCTGTTCAGGCTGGGTGTGCCGTTAGCGACAACGCATGGTGAGATGCTGACTTTCTCCTCAGGCAGAGTGACTTCGGGTACGAGGTCCTCGAAGTACTCAAAGCACACTGTTTTCTCACGGAAGCTCACACAAGGGCCATGACAAAGTCGGACTCGCCATAAATGTTGTCCTGAGGCTGTTCGAAGACTGTGGAAATGTACCTCTCCTCAAGGAACGTACAGGGTGTTGCCCATCACGCGGCATGCACAGAGGGCCTCCGAGGGATCAACCAACGGGTCTCGAAGTGGCTCAGCAGGCCCACGGGGGTGTGGAGGTACTCAGTGAACTTGGAGGAAAGTGATACGTACCCGAGAGGCCTACAAGTCCTCAAAAGTGTACTTCCTTTCACATCAAGCATGTAAGCGACTAAGAACTGATGGAAACAGCTGCCTGCCTCCCTTTCTGCACGGCTACTAGTGACCTAACCTGGAGGCAAGTTTTCACGTTGAGATTCCCTTTAGCTCTAGAGCTTGTCAGGCAGACCACAACCGCGGCCACGGAAGCATCTGGCTCAGACAGAACAGACTCATACTTTTCAGCGAAGCATTCTTACAGGGTTGACAGGCCTGTCAAGAGCAGGGAATGTCAGGTAGCTTCAAGGCAGCATGAATGCAGCCTTCAAAATGGGAAAGCAAGGCTAGTTCCAGCAGGCCCCCGTTTCCATGGGCACATGCAGCAAACACCCGTGTGGTTTCTACCAAGTCTAAAGAGACACAGGTTACCCTGTGTTTCCTCCCCTGAATCAACTTCTCGAAGTAGGGTGTTCTGCATCAAGCGAACTGCCTCAACCAAGGAACGCCGCAGCTGCTCCTCTGGGCCTGTGGCTATCCAAAAGCCTGCAGTGTCACAGGAAGAGCAGGACTGTCTTAAATGGCAGTTAGAACGCACGCCCACTATCTCTGGGAGGCACGGTGACTTCAGGCAGGAGCTCCTGGATGGAATGCGAAGCCGAGGGTTACTCTGAGTTCAGGTCAGACTAGGGCAATGCGTCAGACTTCGACGCCATGAGGGACGTGCCACAACGGTGTTCGTGAACGTGTGCGAGTGCTGAGGAAATTAAGCTGCTCCCAAAGAGAGTGCAGTGCGTTTCCCTACGCTCGGCATACACAGAGGGGCTGTAAAGGGCTACGGGCCTGGATGTTGCTTGGCAGACCCAGGTGGGCCTGGGGGTACTCAGTGTTCCTGCCGGGAGCAGGGTGCCCACGCTAGCCTCCTAGGTGTCCAGAAAACTGTGCTGCCGTGGAAGTTACCCAGAGCAGAGGCCACCGCCTCATGGAAACTGCTGCACGCCTCCGCTTGTGCACGGCAAATCAGGGCCTTACTTCCAGGCATCTGTTCAGGCTGGGTGTGCCGTTAGCGACAACGCATGGTGAGATGCTGACTTTCTCCTCAGGCAGAGTGACTTCGGGTACGAGGTCCTCGAAGTACTAAAAGCACACTGTTTTCTCACGGAAGCTCACACAAGGGCCATGACAAAGTCGGACTCGCCAGAAATGTTGTCCTGAGGCTGTTCGAAGACTGTGGAAATGTACCTCTCCTCAAGGAACGTACAGGGTGTTGCCCATCACGCGGCATGCACAGAGGGCCTCCGAGGGATCAACCAACGGGTCTCGAAGTGGCTCAGCAGGCCCACGGGGGTGTGGAGGTACTCAGTGAACTTGGAGGAAAGTGATACGTACCCGAGAGGCCTACAAGTCCTCAAAAGTGTACTTCCTTTCACATAAAGCATGTAAGCGACTAAGAACTGATGGAAACAGCTGCCTGCCTCCCTTTCTGCACGGCTACTAGTGACCTAACCTGGAGGCAAGTTTTCACGTTGAGATTCCCTTTAGCTCTAGAGCTTGTCAGGCAGACCACAACCGCGGCCACGGAAGCATCTGGCTCAGACAGAACAGACTCATACTTTTCAGCGAAGCATTCTTACAGGGTTGACAGGCCTGTCAAGAGCAGGGAATGTCAGGTAGCTTCAAGGCAGCATGAATGCAGCCTTCAAAATGGGACAGCAAGGCTAGTTCCAGCAGGAACCCGTTTCCATGGGCACATGCAGCAAACACCCGTGTGGTTTCTACCAAGTCTAAAGAGACACAGGTTACCCTGTGTTTCCTCCCCTGAATCAACTTCTCGAAGTAGGGTGTTCTGCATCAAGCGAACTGCCTCAACCAAGGAACGCCGCAGCTGCTCCTCTGGGCCTGTGGCTATCCAAAAGCCTGCAGTGTCACAGGAAGAGCAGGACTGTCTTAAATGGCAGTTAGAACGCACTCCCACTATCTCTGGGAGGCACGGTGACTTCAGGCAGGAGCTCCTGGATGGAATGCGAAGCCGAGGGTTACTCTGAGTTCAGGTCAGACTAGGGCAATGCGTCAGACTTCGACGCCATGAGGGACGTGCCACAACGGTGTTCGTGAACGTGTGCGAGTGCTGAGGAAATTAAGCTGCTCCCAAAGAGAGTGCAGTGCGTTTCCCTACTCTCGGCATACACAGAGGGGCTCTAAAGGGCTACGGGCCTGGATGTTGCTTGGCAGACCCAGGTGGGCCTGGGGGTACTCAGTGTTCCTGCCGGGAGCAGGGTGCCCACGCTAGCCTCCTAGGTGTCCAGAAAACTGTGCTGCCGTGGAAGTTACCCAGAGCAGAGGCCACCGCCTCATGGAAACTGCTGCACGCCTCCGCTTGTGCACGGCAAATCAGGGCCTTACTTCCAGGCATCTGTTCAGGCTGGGTGTGCCGTTAGCGACAACGCATGGTGAGATGCTGACTTTCTCCTCAGGCAGAGTGACTTCGGGTACGAGGTCCTCGAAGTACTCAAAGCACACTGTTTTCTCACGGAAGCTCACACAAGGGCCATGACAAAGTCGGACTCGCCATAAATGTTGTCCTGAGGCTGTTCGAAGACTGTGGAAATGTACCTCTCCTCAAGGAACGTACAGGGTGTTGCCCATCACGCGGCATGCAAAGAGGGCCTCCGAGGGATCAACCAACGGGTCTCGAAGTGGCTCAGCAGGCCCACGGGGGTGTGGAGGTACTCAGTGAACTTGGAGGAAAGTGATACGTACCCGAGAGGCCTACAAGTCCTCAAAAGTGTACTTCCTTTCACATAAAGCATGTAAGCGACTAAGAACTGATGGAAACAGCTGCCTGCCTCCCTTTCTGCACGGCTACTAGTGACCTAACCTGGAGGCAAGTTTTCACGTTGAGATTCCCTTTAGCTCTAGAGCTTGTCAGGCAGACCACAACCGCGGCCACGGAAGCATCTGGCTCAGACAGAACAGACTCATACTTTTCAGCGAAGTATTCTTACAGGGTTGACAGGCCTGTCAAGAGCAGGGAATGTCAGGTAGCTTCAAGGCAGCATGAATGCAGCCTTCAAAATGGGACAGCAAGGCTAGTTCCAGCAGGCCCCCGTTTCCATGGGCACATGCAGCAAACACCCGTGTGGTTTCTACCAAGTCTAAAGAGACACAGGTTACCCTGTGTTTCCTCCCCTGAATCAACTTCTCGAAGTAGGGTGTTCTGCATCAAGCGAACTGCCTCAACCAAGGAACGCCGCAGCTGCTCCTCTGGGCCTGTGGCTATCCAAAAGCCTGCAGTGTCACAGGAAGAGCAGGACTGTCTTAAATGGCAGTTAGAACGCACGCCCACTATCTCTGAGAGGCACGGTGACTTCAGGCAGGAGCTCCTGGATGGAATGCGAAGCCGAGGGTTACTCTGAGTTCAGGTCAGACTAGGGCAATGCGTCAGACATCGACGCCATGAGGGACGTGCCACAACGGTGTTCGTGAACGTGTGCGAGTGCTGAGGAAATTAAGCTGCTCCCAAAGAGAGTGCAGTGCGTTTCCCTACGCTCGGCATACACAGAGGGGCTGTAAAGGGCTACGGGCCTGGATGTTGCTTAGCAGACCCAGGTGGGCCTGGGGGTACTCAGTGTTCCTGCCGGGAGCAGGGTGCCCACGCTAGCCTCCTAGGTGTCCAGAAAACTGTGCTGCCGTGGAAGTTACCCAGAGCAGAGGCCACCGCCTCATGGAAACTGCTGCACGCCTCCGCTTGTGCACGGCAAATCAGGGCCTTACTTCCAGGCATCTGTTCAGGCTGGGTGTGCCGTTAGCGACAACGCATGGTGAGATGCTGACTTTCTCCTCAGGCAGAGTGACTTCGGGTACGAGGTCCTCGAAGTACTCAAAGCACACTGTTTTCTCACGGAAGCTCACACAAGGGCCATGACAAAGTCGGACTCGCCATAAATGTTGTCCTGAGGCTGTTCGAAGACTGTGGAAATGTACCTCTCCTCAAGGAACGTACAGGGTGTTGCCCATCACGCGGCATGCACAGAGGGCCTCCGAGGGATCAACCAACGGGTCTCGAAGTGGCTCAGCAGGCCCACGGGGGTGTGGAGGTACTCAGTGAACTTGGAGGAAAGTGATACGTACCCGAGAGGCCTACAAGTCCTCAAAAGTGTACTTCCTTTCACATAAAGCATGTAAGCGACTAAGAACTGATGGAAACAGCTGCCTGCCTCCCTTTCTGCACGGCTACTAGTGACCTAACCTGGAGGCAAGTTTTCACGTTGAGATTCCCTTTAGCTCTAGAGCTTGTCAGGCAGACCACAACCGCGGCCACGGAAGCATCTGGCTCAGACAGAACAGACTCATACTTTTCAGCGAAGTATTCTTACAGGGTTGACAGGCCTGTCAAGAGCAGGGAATGTCAGGTAGCTTCAAGGCAGCATGAATGCAGCCTTCAAAATGGGACAGCAAGGCTAGTTCCAGCAGGCCCCCGTTTCCATGGGCACATGCAGCAAACACCCGTGTGGTTTCTACCAAGTCTAAAGAGACACAGGTTACCCTGTGTTTCCTCCCCTGAATCAACTTCTCGAAGTAGGGTGTTCTGCATCAAGCGAACTGCCTCAACCAAGGAACGCCGCAGCTGCTCCTCTGGGCCTGTGGCTATCCAAAAGCCTGCAGTGTCACAGGAAGAGCAGGACTGTCTTAAATGGCAGTTAGAACGCACGCCCACTATCTCTGGGAGGCACGGTGACTTCAGGCAGGAGCTCCTGGATGGAATGCGAAGCCGAGGGTTACTCTGAGTTCAGGTCAGACTAGGGCAATGCGTCAGACTTCGACGCCATGAGGGACGTGCCACAACGGTGTTCGTGAACGTGTGCGAGTGCTGAGGAAATTAAGCTGCTCCCAAAGAGAGTGCAGTGCGTTTCCCTACGCTCGGCATACACAGAGGGGCTGTAAAGGGCTACGGGCCTGGATGTTGCTTGGCAGACCCAGGTGGGCCTGGGGGTACTCAGTGTTCCTGCCGGGAGCAGGGTGCCCACGCTAGCCTCCTAGGTGTCCAGAAAACTGTGCTGCCGTGGAAGTTACCCAGAGCAGAGGCCACCGCCTCATGGAAACTGCTGCACGCCTCCGCTTGTGCACGGCAAATCAGGGCCTTACTTCCAGGCATCTGTTCAGGCTGGGTGTGCCGTTAGCGACAACGCATGGTGAGATGCTGACTTTCTCCTCAGGCAGAGTGACTTCGGGTACGAGGTCCTCGAAGTACTAAAAGCACACTGTTTTCTCACGGAAGCTCACACAAGGGCCATGACAAAGTCGGACTCGCCAGAAATGTTGTCCTGAGGCTGTTCGAAGACTGTGGAAATGTACCTCTCCTCAAGGAACGTACAGGGTGTTGCCCATCACGCGGCATGCACAGAGGGCCTCCGAGGGATCAACCAACGGGTCTCGAAGTGGCTCAGCAGGCCCACGGGGGTGTGGAGGTACTCAGTGAA
The DNA here is from genome assembly GCF_039906515.1 of Pseudorca crassidens. Classification (NCBI taxonomy): domain Eukaryota; kingdom Metazoa; phylum Chordata; class Mammalia; order Artiodactyla; family Delphinidae; genus Pseudorca; species Pseudorca crassidens. Next base: position 51,588,935 of record NC_090312.1, read on the forward strand.
CTTGGAGGAAAGTGATACGTACCCGAGAGGCCTACAAGTCCTCAAAAGTGTACTTCCTTTCACATAAAGCATGTAAGCGACTAAGAACTGATGGAAACAGCTGCCTGCCTCCCTTTCTGCACGGCTACTAGTGACCTAACCTGGAGGCAAGTTTTCACGTTGAGATTCCCTTTAGCTCTAGAGCTTGTCAGGCAGACCACAACCGCGGCCACGGAAGCATCTGGCTCAGACAGAACAGACTCATACTTTTCAGCGAAGCATTCTTACAGGGTTGACAGGCCTGTCAAGAGCAGGGAATGTCAGGTAGCTTCAAGGCAGCATGAATGCAGCCTTCAAAATGGGAAAGCAAGGCTAGTTCCAGCAGGAACCCGTTTCCATGGGCACATGCAGCAAACACCCGTGTGGTTTCTACCAAGTCTAAAGAGACACAGGTTACCCTGTGTTTCCTCCCCTGAATCAACTTCTCGAAGTAGGGTGTTCTGCATCAAGCGAACTGCCTCAACCAAGGAACGCCGCAGCTGCTCCTCTGGGCCTGTGGCTATCCAAAAGCCTGCAGTGTCACAGGAAGAGCAGGACTGTCTTAAATGGCAGTTAGAACGCACGCCCACTATCTCTGGGAGGCACGGTGACTTCAGGCAGGAGCTCCTGGATGGAATGCGAAGCCGAGGGTTACTCTGAGTTCAGGTCAGACTAGGGCAATGCGTCAGACTTCGACGCCATGAGGGACGTGCCACAACGGTGTTCGTGAACGTGTGCGAGTGCTGAGGAAATTAAGCTGCTCCCAAAGAGAGTGCAGTGCGTTTCCCTACGCTCGGCATACACAGAGGGGCTCTAAAGGGCTACGGGCCTGGATGTTGCTTAGCAGACCCAGGTGGGCCTGGGGGTACTCAGTGTTCCTGCCGGGAGCAGGGTGCCCACGCTAGCCTCCTAGGTGTCCAGAAAACTGTGCTGCCGTGGAAGTTACCCAGAGCAGAGGCCACCGCCTCATGGAAACTGCTGCACGCCTCCGCTTGTGCACGGCAAATCAGGGCCCTACTTCCAGGCATCTGTTCAGGCTGGGTGTGCCGTTAGCGACAACGCATGGTGAGATGCTGACTTTCTCCTCAGGCAGAGTGACTTCGGGTACGAGGTCCTCGAAGTACTCAAAGCACACTGTTTTCTCACGGAAGCTCACACAAGGGCCATGACAAAGTCGGACTCGCCATAAATGTTGTCCTGAGGCTGTTCGAAGACTGTGGAAATGTACCTCTCCTCAAGGAACGTACAGGGTGTTGCCCATCACGCGGCATGCACAGAGGGCCTCCGAGGGATCAACCAACGGGTCTCGAAGTGGCTCAGCAGGCCCACGGGGGTGTGGAGGTACTCAGTGAACTTGGAGGAAAGTGATACGTACCCGAGAGGCCTACAAGTCCTCAAAAGTGTACTTCCTTTCACATCAAGCATGTAAGCGACTAAGAACTGATGGAAACAGCTGCCTGCCTCCCTTTCTGCACGGCTACTAGTGACCTAACCTGGAGGCAAGTTTTCACGTTGAGATTCCCTTTAGCTCTAGAGCTTGTCAGGCAGACCACAACCGCGGCCACGGAAGCATCTGGCTCAGACAGAACAGACTCATACTTTTCAGCGAAGCATTCTTACAGGGTTGACAGGCCTGTCAAGAGCAGGGAATGTCAGGTAGCTTCAAGGCAGCATGAATGCAGCCTTCAAAATGGGACAGCAAGGGTAGTTCCAGCAGGAACCCGTTTCCATGGGCACATGCAGCAAACACCCGTGTGGTTTCTACCAAGTCTAAAGAGACACAGGTTACCCTGTGTTTCCTCCCCTGAATCAACTTCTCGAAGTAGGGTGTTCTGCATCAAGCGAACTGCCTCAACCAAGGAACGCCGCAGCTGCTCCTCTGGGCCTGTGGCTATCCAAAAGCCTGCAGTGTCACAGGAAGAGCAGGACTGTCTTAAATGGCAGTTAGAACGCACGCCCACTATCTCTGGGAGGCACGGTGACTTCAGGCAGGAGCTCCTGGATGGAATGCGAAGCCGAGGGTTACTCTGAGTTCAGGTCAGACTAGGGCAATGCGTCAGACTTCGACGCCATGAGGGACGTGCCACAACGGTGTTCGTGAACGTGTGCGAGTGCTGAGGAAATTAAGCTGCTCCCAAAGAGAGTGCAGTGCGTTTCCCTACTCTCGGCATACACAGAGGGGCTCTAAAGGGCTACGGGCCTGGATGTTGCTTAGCAGACCCAGGTGGGCCTGGGGGTACTCAGTGTTCCTGCCGGGAGCAGGGTGCCCACGCTAGCCTCCTAGGTGTCCAGAAAACTGTGCTGCCGTGGAAGTTACCCAGAGCAGAGGCCACCGCCTCATGGAAACTGCTGCACGCCTCCGCTTGTGCACGGCAAATCAGGGCCTTACTTCCAGGCATCTGTTCAGGCTGGGTGTGCCGTTAGCGACACCGCATGGTGAGATGCTGACTTTCTCCTCAGGCAGAGTGACTTCGGGTAGGAGGTCCTCGAAGTACTCAAAGCACACTCTTTTCTCACGGAAGCTCACACAAGGGCCATGACAAAGTCGGACTCTCCAGAAATGTTGTCCTGAGGCTGTTCGAAGACTGTGGAAATGTACCTCTCCTCAAGGAACGTACAGGGTGTTGCCCATCACGCGGCATGCACAGAGGGCCTCCGAGGGATCAACCAACGGGTCTCGAAGTGGCTCAGCAGGCCCACGGGGGTGTGGAGGTACTCAGTGAACTTGGAGGAAAGTGATGCGTACCCGAGAGGCCTACAAGTCCTCAAAAGTGTATTTCCTTTCACATAAAGCATGTAAGCGACTAAGAACTGATGGAAACAGCTGCCTGCCTCCCTTTCTGCACGGCTACTAGTGACCTAACCTGGAGGCAAGTTTTCACGTTGAGATTCCCTTTAGCTCTAGAGCTTGTCAGGCAGACCACAACCGCGGCCACGGAAGCATCTGGCTCAGACAGAACAGACTCATACTTTTCAGCGAAGCATTCTTACAGGGTTGACAGGCCTGTCAAGAGCAGGGAATGTCAGGTAGCTTCAAGGCAGCATGAATGCAGCCTTCAAAATGGGACAGCAAGGCTAGTTCCAGCAGGTCCCCGTTTCCATGGGCACATGCAGCAAACACCCGTGTGGTTTCTACCAAGTCTAAAGAGACACAGGTTACCCTGTGTTTCCTCCCCTGAATCAACTTCTCGAAGTAGGGTGTTCTGCATCAAGTGAACTGCCTCAACCAAGGAACGCCGCAGCTGCTCCTCTGGGCCTGTGGCTATCCAAAAGCCTGCAGTGTCACAGGAAGAGCAGGACTGTCTTAAATGGCAGTTAGAACGCACGCCCACTATCTCTGGGAGGCACGGTGACTTCAGGCAGGAGCTCCTAGATGGAATGCGAAGCCGAGGGTTACTCTGAGTTCAGCTCAGACTAGGGCAATGCGTCAGACTTCGACGCCATGCGGGACGTGCCACAACGGTGTTCGTGAACGTGTGCGAGTGCTGAGGAAATTAAGCTGCTCCCAAAGAGAGTGCAGTGCGTTTCCCTACTCTCGGCATACACAGAGGGGCTCTAAAGGGCTACGGGCCTGGATGTTGCTTAGCAGACCCAGGTGGGCCTGGGGGTACTCAGTGTTCCTGCCGGGAGCAGGGTGCCCACGCTAGCCTCCTAGGTGTCCAGAAAACTGTGCTGCCGTGGAAGTTACCCAGAGCAGAGGCCACCGCCTCATGGAAACTGCTGCACGCCTCCGCTTGTGCACGGCAAATCAGGGCCTTACTTCCAGGCATCTGTTCAGGCTGGGTGTGCCGTTAGCGACACCGCATGGTGAGATGCTGACTTTCTCCTCAGGCAGAGTGACTTCGGGTAGGAGGTCCTCGAAGTACTCAAAGCACACTCTTTTCTCACGGAAGCTCACACAAGGGCCATGACAAAGTCGGACTCTCCAGAAATGTTGTCCTGAGGCTGTTCGAAGACTGTGGAAATGTACCTCTCCTCAAGGAACGTACAGGGTGTTGCCCATCACGCGGCATGCACAGAGGGCCTCCGAGGGATCAACCAACGGGTCTCGAAGTGGCTCAGCAGGCCCACGGGGGTGTGGAGGTACTCAGTGAACTTGGAGGAAAGTGATGCGTACCCGAGAGGCCTACAAGTCCTCAAAAGTGTATTTCCTTTCACATAAAGCATGTAAGCGACTAAGAACTGATGGAAACAGCTGCCTGCCTCCCTTTCTGCACGGCTACTAGTGACCTAACCTGGAGGCAAGTTTTCACGTTGAGATTCCCTTTAGCTCTAGAGCTTGTCAGGCAGACCACAACCGCGGCCACGGAAGCATCTGGCTCAGACAGAACAGACTCATACTTTTCAGTGAAGCATTCTTACAGGGTTGACAGGCCTGTCAAGAGCAGGGAATGTCAGGTAGCTTCAAGGCAGCATGAATGCAGCCTTCAAAATGGGAAAGCAAGGGTAGTTCCAGCAGGCCCCCGTTTCCATGGGCACATGCAGCAAACACCCGTGTGGTTTCTACCAAGTCTAAAGAGACACAGGTTACCCTGTGTTTCCTCCCCTGAATCAACTTCTCGAAGTAGGGTGTTCTGCATCAAGCGAACTGCCTCAACCAAGGAACGCCGCAGCTGCTCCTCTGGGCCTGTGGCTATCCAAAAGCCTGCAGTGTCACAGGAAGAGCAGGACTGTCTTAAATGGCAGTTAGAACGCACGCCCACTATCTCTGGGAGGCACGGTGACTTCAGGCAGGAGCTCCTAGATGGAATGCGAAGCCGAGGGTTACTCTGAGTTCAGCTCAGACTAGGGCAATGCGTCAGACTTCGACGGCATGCGGGACGTGCCACAACGGTGTTCGTGAACGTGTGCGAGTGCTGAGGAAATTAAGCTGCTCCCAAAGAGAGTGCAGTGCGTTTCCCTACTCTCGGCATACACAGAGGGGCTCTAAAGGGCTACGGGCCTGGATGTTGCTTAGCAGACCCAGGTGGGCCTGGGGGTACTCAGTGTTCCTGCCGGGAGCAGGGTGCCCACGCTAGCCTCCTAGGTGTCCAGAAAACTGTGCTGCCGTGGAAGTTACCCAGAGCAGAGGCCACCGCCTCATGGAAACTGCTGCACGCCTCCGCTTCTGCACGGCAGGTCAGGGCCTTACTTCCAGGCATCTGTTCAGGCTGGGTGTGCCGTTAGCGACACCGCATGGTGAGATGCTGACTTTCTCCTCAGGCAGAGTGACTTCGGGTAGGAGGTCCTCGAAGTACTCAAAGCACACTCTTTTCTCACGGAAGCTCACACAAGGACCATGACAAAGTCGGACTCGCCAGAAATGTTGTCCTGAGGCTGTTCGAGGACTCCGGAAATGTAGGCTCTCCTCAAGGAACATACAGGGTGTTGCCATCAATCGGCAGGCACAGAGGGCCTCCGAGGGATCAAGCAACGGGTCTCGAAGTGGCTCAGCCGGCCCACGGGGGTGTGGAGGTAGTCAGTGAACTTGGAGCGAAAGTGATGCATACCGGAGAGGCCTACAAGTCCTCAAAAGTGTACTTCCTTTCACATCAAGCATATACGCAACTAAGAACTCATGGAAACAGCTGCCCGCTTCCCTTTCTGCACGGCTACTAGGGACCTAACCTGGAGGCAAGTTTTCACGTTGAGATTCCCTATAGCGCTAGAGCTTGTCAGGCGGACCACAACCGCGGCCACGGAAGCACCTGGTTCAGACAGAACGGACGCATACTTTTCCGCAAAGCATTCTTACAGGGTTGACAGGCCTGTCAAGAGCAGGGAATGTCAGGTAGCTTCAAGGCAGCATGAATGCAGCCTTCAAAATGGGACAGCAAGGCTAGTTCCAGCAGGAACCCGTTTCCATGGGCACACTCAGCATACACTCCTGTGGTTTCTAACAAGTCTAAAGAGACACAGGTTACCCTGTGTTTCCTCCCCTGAATCAACTTCTCGAAGTAGGGTGTTCTGCATCAAGCGAACTGCCTCAACCAAGGAACGCCGCAGCTGCTCCTCTGGGCCTGTGGCTATCCAAAAGCCTGCAGTGTCACAGGAAGAGCATGACTGTCTTAAATGGCAGTTAGAACGCACGCCCACTATCTCTGGGAGGCACGGTGACTTCAGGCAGGAGCTCCTGGATGGAATGCGAAGCCGAGGGTTACTCTGAGTTCAGCTCAGACTAGGGCAATGCGTCAGACTTCGACGCCATGAGGGACGTGCCACAACGGTGTTCGTGAACGTGTGCGAGTGCTGAGGAAATTAAGCTGCTCCCAAAGAGAGTGCAGTGCGTTTCCCTACTCTCGGCATACACAGAGGGGCTCTAAAGGGCTACGGGCCTGGATGTTGCTTAGCAGACCCAGGTGGGCCTGGGGGTACTCAGTGTTCCTGCCGGGAGCAGGGTGCCCACGCTAGCCTCCTAGGTGTCCAGAAAACTGTGCTGCCGTGGAAGTTACCCAGAGCAGAGGCCACCGCCTCATGGAAACTGCTGCACGCCTCCGCTTGTGCACGGCAAATCAGGGCCTTACTTCCAGGCATCTGTTCAGGCTGGGTGTGCCGTTAGCGACAACGCATGGTGAGATGCTGACTTTCTCCTCAGGCAGAGTGACTTCGGGTAGGAGGTCCTCGAAGTACTCAAAGCACACTCTTTTCTCACGGAAGCTCACACAAGGGCCATGACAAAGTCGGACTCTCCAGAAATGTTGTCCTGAGGCTGTTCGAAGACTGTGGAAATGTACCTCTCCTCAAGGAACGTACAGGGTGTTGCCCATCACGCGGCATGCACAGAGGGCCTCCGAGGGATCAACCAACGGGTCTCGAAGTGGCTCAGCAGGCCCACGGGGGTGTGGAGGTACTCAGTGAACTTGGAGGAAAGTGATGCGTACCCGAGAGGCCTACAAGTCCTCAAAAGTGTATTTCCTTTCACATAAAGCATGTAAGCGACTAAGAACTGATGGAAACAGCTGCCTGCCTCCCTTTCTGCACGGCTACTAGTGACCTAACCTGGAGGCAAGTTTTCACGTTGAGATTCCCTTTAGCTCTAGAGCTTGTCAGGCAGACCACAACCGCGGCCACGGAAGCATCTGGCTCAGACAGAACAGACTCATACTTTTCAGCGAAGCATTCTTACAGGGTTGACAGGCCTGTCAAGAGCAGGGAATGTCAGGTAGCTTCAAGGCAGCATGAATGCAGCCTTCAAAATGGGACAGCAAGGCTAGTTCCAGCAGGTCCCCGTTTCCATGGGCACATGCAGCAAACACCCGTGTGGTTTCTACCAAGTCTAAAGAGACACAGGTTACCCTGTGTTTCCTCCCCTGAATCAACTTCTCGAAGTAGGGTGTTCTGCATCAAGTGAACTGCCTCAACCAAGGAACGCCGCAGCTGCTCCTCTGGGCCTGTGGCTATCCAAAAGCCTGCAGTGTCACAGGAAGAGCAGGACTGTCTTAAATGGCAGTTAGAACGCACGCCCACTATCTCTGGGAGGCACGGTGACTTCAGGCAGGAGCTCCTAGATGGAATGCGAAGCCGAGGGTTACTCTGAGTTCAGCTCAGACTAGGGCAATGCGTCAGACTTCGACGCCATGCGGGACGTGCCACAACGGTGTTCGTGAACGTGTGCGAGTGCTGAGGAAATTAAGCTGCTCCCAAAGAGAGTGCAGTGCGTTTCCCTACTCTCGGCATACACAGAGGGGCTCTAAAGGGCTACGGGCCTGGATGTTGCTTAGCAGACCCAGGTGGGCCTGGGGGTACTCAGTGTTCCTGCCGGGAGCAGGGTGCCCACGCTAGCCTCCTAGGTGTCCAGAAAACTGTGCTGCCGTGGAAGTTACCCAGAGCAGAGGCCACCGCCTCATGGAAACTGCTGCACGCCTCCGCTTCTGCACGGCAGGTCAGGGCCTTACTTCCAGGCATCTGTTCAGGCTGGGTGTGCCGTTAGCGACAACGCATGGTGAGATGCTGACTTTCTCCTCAGGCAGAGTGACTTCGGGTAGGAGGTCCTCGAAGTACTCAAAGCACACTCTTTTCTCACGGAAGCTCACACAAGGGCCATGACAAAGTCGGACTCTCCAGAAATGTTGTCCTGAGGCTGTTCGAAGACTGTGGAAATGTACCTCTCCTCAAGGAACGTACAGGGTGTTGCCCATCACGCGGCATGCACAGAGGGCCTCCGAGGGATCAACCAACGGGTCTCGAAGTGGCTCAGCAGGCCCACGGGGGTGTGGAGGTACTCAGTGAACTTGGAGGAAAGTGATACGTACCCGAGAGGCCTACAAGTCCTCAAAAGTGTATTTCCTTTCACATAAAGCATGTAAGCGACTAAGAACTGATGGAAACAGCTGCCTGCCTCCCTTTCTGCACGGCTACTAGTCACCTAACCTGGAGGCAAGTTTTCACGTTGAGATTCCCTTTAGCTCTAGAGCTTGTCAGGCAGACCACAACCGCGGCCACGGAAGCATCTGGCTCAGACAGAACAGACTCATACTTTTCAGCGAAGCATTCTTACAGGGTTGACAGGCCTGTCAAGAGCAGGGAATGTCAGGTAGCTTCAAGGCAGCATGAATGCAGCCTTCAAAATGGGAAAGCAAGGCTAGTTCCAGCAGGAACCCGTTTCCATGGGCACATGCAGCAAACACCTGTGTGGTTTCTACCAAGTCTAAAGAGACACAGGTTACCCTGTGTTTCCTCCCCTGAATCAACTTCTCGAAGTAGGGTGTTCTGCATCAAGCGAACTGCCTCAACCAAGGAACGCCGCAGCTGCTCCTCTGGGCCTGTGGCTATCCAAAAGCCTGCAGTGTCACAGGAAGAGCAGGACTGTCTTAAATGGCAGTTAGAACGCACGCCCACTATCTCTGGGAGGCACGGTGACTTCAGGCAGGAGCTCCTAGATGGAATGCGAAGCCGAGGGTTACTCTGAGTTCAGCTCAGACTAGGGCAATGCGTCAGACTTCGACGCCATGCGGGACGTGCCACAACGGTGTTCGTGAACGTGTGCGAGTGCTGAGGAAATTAAGCTGCTCCCAAAGAGAGTGCAGTGCGTTTCCCTACTCTCGGCATACACAGAGGGGCTCTAAAGGGCTACGGGCCTGGATGTTGCTTAGCAGACCCAGGTGGGCCTGGGGGTACTCAGTGTTCCTGCCGGGAGCAGGGTGCCCACGCTAGCCTCCTAGGTGTCCAGAAAACTGTGCTGCCGTGGAAGTTACCCAGAGCAGAGGCCACCGCCTCATGGAAACTGCTGCACGCCTCCGCTTCTGCACGGCAGGTCAGGGCCTTACTTCCAGGCATCTGTTCAGGCTGGGTGTGCCGTTAGCGACACCGCATGGTGAGATGCTGACTTTCTCCTCAGGCAGAGTGACTTCGGGTACGAGGTCCTCGAAGTACTCAAAGCACACTCTTTTCTCACGGAAGCTCACACAAGGACCATGACAAAGTCGGACTCGCCAGAAATGTTGTCCTGAGGCTGTTCGAGGACTCCGGAAATGTAGCTCTCCTCAAGGAACATACAGGGTGTTGCCATCAATCGGCAGGCACAGAGGGCCTCCGAGGGATCAAGCAACGGGTCTCGAAGTGGCTCAGCCGGCCCACGGGGGTGTGGAGGTAGTCAGTGAACTTGGAGCGAAAGTGATGCATACCGGAGAGGCCTACAAGTCCTCAAAAGTGTACTTCCTTTCACATCAAGCATATAAGCGACTAAGAACTCATGGAAACAGCTGCCCGCTTCCCTTTCTGCACGGCTACTAGCGACCTAACCTGGAGGCAAGTTTTCACGTTGAGATTCCCTATAGCGCTAGAGCTTGTCAGGCGGACCACAACCGCGGCCACGGAAGCACCTGGTTCAGACAGAACGGACGCATACTTTTCCGCAAAGCATTCTTACAGGGTTGACAGGCCTGTCAAGAGCAGGGAATGTCAGGTAGCTTCAAGGCAGCATGAATGCAGCCTTCAAAATGGGACAGCAAAGCTAGTTCCAGCAGGAACCCGTTTCCATGGGCACACTCAGCATACACTCCTGTGGTTTCTACCAAGTCTAAAGAGACACAGGTTACCCTGTGTTTCCTCCCCTGAATCAACTTCTCGAAGTAGGGTGTTCTGCATCAAGCGAACTGCCTCAACCAAGGAACGCCGCAGCTGCTCCTCTGGGCCTGTGGCTATCCAAAAGCCTGCAGTGTCACAGGAAGAGCATGACTGTCTTAAATGGCAGTTAGAACGCACGCCCACTATCTCTGGGAGGCACGGTGACTTCAGGCAGGAGCTCCTGGATGGAATGCGAAGCCGAGGGTTACTCTGAGTTCAGCTCAGACTAGGGCAATGCGTCAGACTTCGACGCCATGAGGGACGTGCCACAACGGTGTTCGTGAACGTGTGCGAGTGCTGAGGAAATTAAGCTGCTCCCAAAGAGAGTGCAGTGCGTTTCCCTACTCTCGGCATACACAGAGGGGCTCTAAAGGGCTACGGGCCTGGATGTTGCTTAGCAGACCCAGGTGGGCCTGGGGGTACTCAGTGTTCCTGCCGGGAGCAGGGTGCCCACGCTAGCCTCCTAGGTGTCCAGAAAACTGTGCTGCCGTGGAAGTTACCCAGAGCAGAGGCCACCGCCTCATGGAAACTGCTGCACGCCTCCGCTTGTGCACGGCAAATCAGGGCCTTACTTCCAGGCATCTGTTCAGGCTGGGTGTGCCGTTAGCGACACCGCATGGTGAGATGCTGACTTTCTCCTCAGGCAGAGTGACTTCGGGTAGGAGGTCCTCGAAGTACTCAAAGCACACTCTTTTCTCACGGAAGCTCACACAAGGGCCATGACAAAGTCGGACTCTCCAGAAATGTTGTCCTGAGGCTGTTCGAAGACTGTGGAAATGTACCTCTCATCAAGGAACGTACAGGGTGTTGCCCATCACGCGGCATGCACAGAGGGCCTCCGAGGGATCAACCAACGGGTCTCGAAGTGGCTCAGCAGGCCCACGGGGGTGTGGAGGTACTCAGTGAACTTGGAGGAAAGTGATGCGTACCCGAGAGGCCTACAAGTCCTCAAAAGTGTATTTCCTTTCACATAAAGCATGTAAGCGACTAAGAACTGATGGAAACAGCTGCCTGCCTCCCTTTCTGCACGGCTACTAGTGACCTAACCTGGAGGCAAGTTTTCACGTTGAGATTCCCTTTAGCTCTAGAGCTTGTCAGGCAGACCACAACCGCGGCCACGGAAGCATCTGGCTCAGACAGAACAGACTCATACTTTTCAGCGAAGCATTCTTACAGGGTTGACAGGCCTGTCAAGAGCAGGGAATGTCAGGTAGCTTCAAGGCAGCATGAATGCAGCCTTCAAAATGGGACAGCAAGGCTAGTTCCAGCAGGCCCCCGTTTCCATGGACACATGCAGCAAACACCCGTGTGGTTTCTACCAAGTCTAAAGAGACACAGGTTACCCTGTGTTTCCTCCCCTGAATCAACTTCTCGAAGTAGGGTGTTCTGCATCAAGCGAACTGCCTCAACCAAGGAACGCCGCAGCTGCTCCTCTGGGCCTGTGGCTATCCAAAAGCCTGCAGTGTCACAGGAAGAGCAGGACTGTCTTAAATGGCAGTTAGAACGCACGCCCACTATCTCTGGGAGGCACGGTGACTTCAGGCAGGAGCTCCTAGATGGAATGCGAAGCCGAGGGTTACTCTGAGTTCAGCTCAGACTAGGGCAATGCGTCAGACTTCGACGCCATGCGGGACGTGCCACAACGGTGTTCGTGAACGTGTGCGAGTGCTGAGGAAATTAAGCTGCTCCCAAAGAGAGTGCAGTGCGTTTCCCTACTCTCGGCATACACAGAGGGGCTCTAAAGGGCTACGGGCCTGGATGTTGCTTAGCAGACCCAGGTGGGCCTGGGGGTACTCAGTGTTCCTGCCGGGAGCAGGGTGCCCACGCTAGCCTCCTAGGTGTCCAGAAAACTGTGCTGCCGTGGAAGTTACCCAGAGCAGAGGCCACCGCCTCATGGAAACTGCTGCACGCCTCCGCTTCTGCACGGCAGGTCAGGGCCTTACTTCCAGGCATCTGTTCAGGCTGGGTGTGCCGTTAGCGACACCGCATGGTGAGATGCTGACTTTCTCCTCAGGCAGAGTGACTTCGGGTACGAGGTCCTCGAAGTACTCAAAGCACACTCTTTTCTCACGGAAGCTCACACAAGGACCATGACAAAGTCGGACTCGCCATAAATGTTTTCCTGAGGCTGTTCGAGGACTCCGGAAATGTAGCTCTCCTCAAGGAACATACAGGGTGTTGCCATCAATCGGCAGGCACAGAGGGCCTCCGAGGGATCAAGCAACGGGTCTCGAAGTGGCTCAGCCGGCCCACGGGGGTGTGGAGGTAGTCAGTGAACTTGGAGCGAAAGTGATGCATACCCGAGAGGCCTAAGAGTCCTCAAAAGTGTACTTCCTTTCACATCAAACATATAAGCGACTAAGAACTCATGGAAACAGCTGCCCGCTTCCCTTTCTGCACGGCTACTAGGGACCTAACCTGGAGGCAAGTTTTCACGTTGAGATTCCCTATAGCGCTAGAGCTTGTCAGGCGGACCACAACCGCGGCCACGGAAGCACCTGGTTCAGACAGAACGGATGCATACTTTTCCGCAAAGCATTCTTACAGGGTTGACAGGCCTGTCAAGAGCAGGGAATGTCAGGTAGCTTCAAGGCAGCATGAATGCAGCCTTCAAAATGGGACAGCAAGGCTAGTTCCAGCAGGAACCCGTTTCCATGGGCACATGCAGCAAACACCCGTGTGGTTTCTACCAAGTCTAAAGAGACACAGGTTACCCTGTGTTTCCTCCCCTGAATCAACTTCTCGAAGTAGGGTGTTCTGCATCAAGCGAACTGCCTCAACCAAGGAACGCCGCAGCTGCTCCTCTGGGCCTGTGGCTATCCAAAAGCCTGCAGTGTCACAGGAAGAGCATGACTGTCTTAAATGGCAGTTAGAACGCACGCCCACTATCTCTGGGAGGCATGGTGACTTCAGGCAGGAGCTCCTGGATGGAATGCGAAGCCGAGGGTTACTCTGAGTTCAGGTCAGACTAGGGCAATGCGTCAGACTTCGATGCCATGAGGGACGTGCCACAACGGTGTTCGTGAACGTGTGCGAGTGCTGAGGAAATTAAGCTGCTCCCAAAGAGAGTGCAGTGCGTTTCCCTACTCTCGGCATACACAGAGGGGCTCTAAAGGGCTACGGGCCTGGATGTTGCTTAGCAGACCCAGGTGGGCCTGGGGGTACTCAGTGTTCCTGCCGGGAGCAGGGTGCCCACGCTAGCCTCCTAGGTGTCCAGAAAACTGTGCTGCCGTGGAAGTTACCCAGAGCAGAGGCCACCGCCTCATGGAAACTGCTGCACGCCTCCGCTTGTGCACGGCAAATCAGGGCCTTACTTCCAGGCATCTGTTCAGGCTGGGTGTGCCGTTAGCGACACCGCATGGTGAGATGCTGACTTTCTCCTCAGGCAGAGTGACTTCGGGTAGGAGGTCCTCGAAGTACTCAAAGCACACTCTTTTCTCACGGAAGCTCACACAAGGGCCATGACAAAGTCGGACTCTCCAGAAATGTTGTCCTGAGGCTGTTCGAAGACTGTGGAAATGTACCTCTCCTCAAGGAATGTACAGGGTGTTGCCCATCACGCGGCATGCACAGAGGGCCTCCGAGGGATCAACCAACGGGTCTCGAAGTGGCTCAGCAGGCCCACGGGGGTGTGGAGGTACTCAGTGAACTTGGAGGAAAGTGATGCGTACCCGAGAGGCCTACAAGTCCTCAAAAGTGTATTTCCTTTCACATAAAGCATGTAAGCGACTAAGAACTGATGGAAACAGCTGCCTGCCTCCCTTTCTGCACGGCTACTAGTGACCTAACCTGGAGGCAAGTTTTCACGTTGAGATTCCCTTTAGCTCTAGAGCTTGTCAGGCAGACCACAACCGCGGCCACGGAAGCATCTGGCTCAGACAGAACAGACTCATACTTTTCAGCGAAGCATTCTTACAGGGTTGACAGGCCTGTCAAGAGCAGGGAATGTCAGGTAGCTTCAAGGCAGCATGAATGCAGCCTTCAAAATGGGAAAGCAAGGCTAGTTCCAGCAGGACCCCATTTCCATGGGCACATGCAGCAAACACCCGTGTGGTTTCTACCAAGTCTAAAGAGACACAGGTTACCCTGTGTTTCCTCCCCTGAATCAACTTCTCGAAGTAGGGTGTTCTGCATCAAGCGAACTGCCTCAACCAAGGAACGCCGCAGCTGCTCCTCTGGGCCTGTGGCTATCCAAAAGCCTGCAGTGTCACAGGAAGAGCATGACTGTCTTAAATGGCAGTTAGAACGCACGCCCACTATCTCTGGGAGGCACGGTGACTTCAGGCAGGAGCTCCTAGATGGAATGCGAAGCCGAGGGTTACTCTGAGTTCAGCTCAGACTAGGGCAATGCGTCAGACTTCGACGCGATGCGGGACGTGCCACAACGGTGTTCGTGAACGTGTGCGAGTGCTGAGGAAATTAAGCTGCTCCCAAAGAGAGTGCAGTGCGTTTCCCTACTCTCGGCATACACAGAGGGGCTCTAAAGGGCTACGGGCCTGGATGTTGCTTAGCAGACCCAGGTGGGCCTGGGGGTACTCAGTGTTCCTGCCGGGAGCAGGGTGCCCACGCTAGCCTCCTAGGTGTCCAGAAAACTGTGCTGCCGTGGAAGTTACCCAGAGCAGAGGCCACCGCCTCATGGAAACTGCTGCACGCCTCCGCTTCTGCACGGCAGGTCAGGGCCTTACTTCCAGGCATCTGTTCAGGCTGGGTGTGCCGTTAGCGACACCGCATGGTGAGATGCTGACTTTCTCCTCAGGCAGAGTGACTTCGGGTACGAGGTCCTCGAAGTACTCAAAGCACACTCTTTTCTCACGGAAGCTCACACAAGGACCATGACAAAGTCGGACTCGCCATAAATGTTGTCCTGAGGCTGTTCGAGGACTCCGGAAATGTAGCTCTCCTCAAGGAACATACAGGGTGTTGCCATCAATCGGCAGGCACAGAGGGCCTCCGAGGGATCAAGCAACGGGTCTCGAAGTGGCTCAGCCGGCCCACGGGGGTGTGGAGGTAGTCAGTGAACTTGGAGCGAAAGTGATGCATACCGGAGAGGCCTACAAGTCCTCAAAAGTGTACTTCCTTTCACATCAAGCATATAAGCGACTAAGAACTCATGGAAACAGCTGCCCGCTTCCCTTTCTGCACGGCTACTAGGGACCTAACCTGGAGGCAAGTTTTCACGTTGAGATTCCCTATAGCGCTAGAGCTTGTCAGGCGGACCACAACCGCGGCCACGGAAGCACCTGGTTCAGACAGAACGGACGCATACTTTTCCGCAAAGCATTCTTACAGGGTTGACAGGCCTGTCAAGAGCAGGGAATGTCAGGTAGCTTCAAGGCAGCATGAATGCAGCCTTCAAAATGGGACAGCAAGGCTAGTTCCAGCAGGAACCCGTTTCCATGGGCACACTCAGCATACACTCCTGTGGTTTCTAACAAGTCTAAAGAGACACAGGTTACCCTGTGTTTCCTCCCCTGAATCAACTTCTCGAAGTAGGGTGTTCTGCATCAAGCGAACTGCCTCAACCAAGGAACGCCGCAGCTGCTCCTCTGGGCCTGTGGCTATCCAAAAGCCTGCAGTGTCACAGGAAGAGCATGACTGTCTTAAATGGCAGTTAGAACGCACGCCCACTATCTCTGGGAGGCACGGTGACTTCAGGCAGGAGCTCCTGGATGGAATGCGAAGCCGAGGGTTACTCTGAGTTCAGCTCAGACTAGGGCAATGCGTCAGACTTCGACGCCATGAGGGACGTGCCACAACGGTGTTCGTGAACGTGTGCGAGTGCTGAGGAAATTAAGCTGCTCCCAAAGAGAGTGCAGTGCGTTTCCCTACTCTCGGCATACACAGAGGGGCTCTAAAGGGCTACGGGCCTGGATGTTGCTTAGCAGACCCAGGTGGGCCTGGGGGTACTCAGTGTTCCTGCCGGGAGCAGGGTGCCCACGCTAGCCTCCTAGGTGTCCAGAAAACTGTGCTGCCGTGGAAGTTACCCAGAGCAGAGGCCACCGCCTCATGGAAACTGCTGCACGCCTCCGCTTGTGCACGGCAAATCAGGGCCTTACTTCCAGGCATCTGTTCAGGCTGGGTGTGCCGTTAGCGACAACGCATGGTGAGATGCTGACTTTCTCCTCAGGCAGAGTGACTTCGGGTAGGAGGTCCTCGAAGTACTCAAAGCACACTCTTTTCTCACGGAAGCTCACACAAGGGCCATGACAAAGTCGGACTCTCCAGAAATGTTGTCCTGAGGCTGTTCGAAGACTGTGGAAATGTACCTCTCCTCAAGGAACGTACAGGGTGTTGCCCATCACGCGGCATGCACAGAGGGCCTCTGAGGGATCAACCAACGGGTCTCGAAGTGGCTCAGCAGGCCCACGGGGGTGTGGAGGTACTCAGTGAACTTGGAGGAAAGTGATGCGTACCCGAGAGGCCTACAAGTCCTCAAAAGTGTATTTCCTTTCACATAAAGCATGTAAGCGACTAAGAACTGATGGAAACAGCTGCCTGCCTCCCTTTCTGCACGGCTACTAGTGACCTAACCTGGAGGCAAGTTTTCACGTTGAGATTCCCTTTAGCTCTAGAGCTTGTCAGGCAGACCACAACCGCGGCCACGGAAGCATCTGGCTCAGACAGAACAGACTCATACTTTTCAGCGAAGCATTCTTACAGGGTTGACAGGCCTGTCAAGAGCAGGGAATGTCAGGTAGCTTCAAGGCAGCATGAATGCAGCCTTCAAAATGGGAAAGCAAGGCTAGTTCCAGCAGGCCCCCGTTTCCATGGGCACATGCAGCAAACACCCGTGTGGTTTCTACCAAGTCTAAAGAGACACAGGTTACCCTGTGTTTCCTCCCCTGAATCAACTTCTCGAAGTAGGGTGTTCTGCATCAAGCGAACTGCCTCAACCAAGGAACGCCGCAGCTGCTCCTCTGGGCCTGTGGCTATCCAAAAGCCTGCAGTGTCACAGGAAGAGCAGGACTGTCTTAAATGGCAGTTAGAACGCACGCCCACTATCTCTGGGAGGCACGGTGACTTCAGGCAGGAGCTCCTAGATGGAATGCGAAGCCGAGGGTTACTCTGAGTTCAGCTCAGACTAGGGCAATGCGTCAGACTTCGACGCCATGCGGGACGTGCCACAACGGTGTTCGTGAACGTGTGCCAGTGCTGAGGAAATTAAGCTGCTCCCAAAGAGAGTGCAGTGCGTTTCCCTACTCTCGGCATACACAGAGGGGCTCTAAAGGGCTACGGGCCTGGATGTTGCTTAGCAGACCCAGGTGGGCCTGGGGGTACTCAGTGTTCCTGCCGGGAGCAGGGTGCCCACGCTAGCCTCCTAGGTGTCCAGAAAACTGTGCTGCCGTGGAAGTTACCCAGAGCAGAGGCCACCGCCTCATGGAAACTGCTGCACGCCTCCGCTTCTGCACGGCAGGTCAGGGCCTTACTTCCAGGCATCTGTTCAGGCTGGGTGTGCCGTTAGCGACACCGCATGGTGAGATGCTGACTTTCTCCTCAGGCAGAGTGACTTCGGGTAGGAGGTCCTCGAAGTACTCAAAGCACACTCTTTTCTCACGGAAGCTCACACAAGGACCATGACAAAGTCGGACTCGCCATAAATGTTGTCCTGAGGCTGTTCGAGGACTCCGGAAATGTAGCTCTCCTCAAGGAACATACAGGGTGTTGCCATCAATCGGCAGGCACAGAGGGCCTCCGAGGGATCAAGCAACGGGTCTCGAAGTGGCTCAGCCGGCCCACGGGGGTGTGGAAGTAGTCAGTGAACTTGGAGCGAAAGTGATGCATACCGGAGAGGCCTACAAGTCCTCAAAAGTGTACTTCCTTTCACATCAAGCATATAAGCGACTAAGAACTCATGGAAACAGCTGCCCGCTTCCCTTTCTGCACGGCTACTAGGGACCTAACCTGGAGGCAAGTTTTCACGTTGAGATTCCCTATAGCGCTAGAGCTTGTCAGGCGGACCACAACCGCGGCCACGGAAGCACCTGGTTCAGACAGAACGGACGCATACTTTTCCGCAAAGCATTCTTACAGGGTTGACAGGCCTGTCAAGAGCAGGGAATGTCAGGTAGCTTCAAGGCAGCATGAATGCAGCCTTCAAAATGGGACAGCAAGGCTAGTTCCAGCAGGAACCCGTTTCCATGGGCACACTCAGCATACACTCCTGTGGTTTCTAACAAGTCTAAAGAGACACAGGTTACCCTGTGTTTCCTCCCCTGAATCAACTTCTCGAAGTAGGGTGTTCTGCATCAAGCGAACTGCCTCAACCAAGGAACGCCGCAGCTGCTCCTCTGGGCCTGTGGCTATCCAAAAGCCTGCAGTGTCACAGGAAGAGCATGACTGTCTTAAATGGCAGTTAGAACGCACGCCCACTATCTCTGGGAGGCACGGTGACTTCAGGCAGGAGCTCCTGGATGGAATGCGAAGCCGAGGGTTACTCTGAGTTCAGGTCAGACTAGGGCAATGCGTCAGACTTCGACGCCATGAGGGACGTGCCACAACGGTGTTCGTGAACGTGTGCGAGTGCTGAGGAAATTAAGCTGCTCCCAAAGAGAGTGCAGTGCGTTTCCCTACTCTCGGCATACACAGAGGGGCTCTAAAGGGCTACGGGCCTGGATGTTGCTTAGCAGACCCAGGTGGGCCTGGGGGTACTCAGTGTTCCTGCCGGGAGCAGGGTGCCCACGCTAGCCTCCTAGGTGTCCAGAAAACTGTGCTGCCGTGGAAGTTACCCAGAGCAGAGGCCACCGCCTCATGGAAACTGCTGCACGCCTCTGCTTCTGCACGGCAGGTCAGGGCCTTACTTCCAGGCATCTGTTCAGGCTGGGTGTGCCGTTAGCGACACCGCATGGTGAGATGCTGACTTTCTCCTCAGGCAGAGTGACTTCGGGTAGGAGGTCCTCGAAGTACTCAAAGCACACTCTTTTCTCACGGAAGCTCACACAAGGGCCATGACAAAGTCGGACTCTCCAGAAATGTTGTCCTGAGGCTGTTCGAAGACTGTGGAAATGTACCTCTCCTCAAGGAATGTACAGGGTGTTGCCCATCACGCGGCATGCACAGAGGGCCTCCGAGGGATCAACCAACGGGTCTCGAAGTGGCTCAGCAGGCCCACGGGGGTGTGGAGGTACTCAGTGAACTTGGAGGAAAGTGATGCGTACCCGAGAGGCCTACAAGTCCTCAAAAGTGTATTTCCTTTCACATAAAGCATGTAAGCGACTAAGAACTGATGGAAACAGCTGCCTGCCTCCCTTTCTGCACGGCTACTAGTGACCTAACCTGAAGGCAAGTTTTCACGTTGAGATTCCCTTTAGCTCTAGAGCTTGTCAGGCAGACCACAACCGCGGCCACGGAAGCATCTGGCTCAGACAGAACAGACTCATACTTTTCAGCGAAGCATTCTTACAGGGTTGACAGGCCTGTCAAGAGCAGGGAATGTCAGGTAGCTTCAAGGCAGCATGAATGCAGCCTTCAAAATGGGAAAGCAAGGCTAGTTCCAGCAGGCCCCCGTTTCCATGGGCACATGCAGCAAACACCCGTGTGGTTTCTACCAAGTCTAAAGAGACACAGGTTACCCTGTGTTTCCTCCCCTAAATCAACTTCTCGAAGTAGGGTGTTCTGCATCAAGCGAACTGCCTCAACCAAGGAACGCCGCAGCTGCTCCTCTGGGCCTGTGGCTATCCAAAACCCTGCAGTGTCACAGGAAGAGCAGGACTGTCTTAAATGGCAGTTAGAACGCACGCCCACTATCTCTGGGAGGCACGGTGACTTCAGGCAGGAGCTCCTAGATGGAATGCGAAGCCGAGGGTTACTCTGAGTTCAGCTCAGACTAGGGCAATGCGTCAGACTTCGACGCCATGCGGGACGTGCCACAACGGTGTTCGTGAACGTGTGCGAGTGCTGAGGAAATTAAGCTGCTCCCAAAGAGAGTGCAGTGCGTTTCCCTACTCTCGGCATACACAGAGGGGCTCTAAAGGGCTACGGGCCTGGATGTTGCTTAGCAGACCCAGGTGGGCCTGGGGGTACTCAGTGTTCCTGCCGGGAGCAGGGTGTCCACGCTAGCCTCCTAGGTGTCCAGAAAACTGTGCTGCCGTGGAAGTTACCCAGAGCAGAGGCAACCGCCTCATGGAAACTGCTGCACGCCTCCGCTTCTGCACGGCAGGTCAGGGCCTTACTTCCAGGCATCTGTTCAGGCTGGGTGTGCCGTTAGCGACACCGCATGGTGAGATGCTGACTTTCTCCTCAGGCAGAGTGACTTCGGGTACGAGGTCCTCGAAGTACTCAAAGCACACTCTTTTCTCACGGAAGCTCACACAAGGGCCATGACAAAGTCGGACTTGCCATAAATGTTGTCCTGAGGCTGTTCGAGGACTCCGGAAATGTAGCTCTCCTCAAGGAACATACAGGGTGTTGCCATCAATCGGCAGGCACAGAGGGCCTCCGAGGGATCAAGCAACGGGTCTCGAAGTGGCTCAGCCGGCCCACGGGGGTGTGGAGGTAGTCAGTGAACTTGGAGCGAAAGTGATGCATACCCGAGAGGCCTAAGAGTCCTCAAAAGTGTACTTCCTTTCACATCAAGCATATAAGCGACTAAGAACTCATGGAAACAGCTGCCCGCTTCCCTTTCTGCACGGCTACTAGGGGCCAAACCTGGAGGCAAGTTTTCACGTTGAGATTCCCTATAGCGCTAGAGCTTGTCAGGCGGACCACAACCGCGGCCACGGAAGCACCTGGTTCAGACAGAACGGATGCATACTTTTCCGCAAAGCATTCTTACAGGGTTGACAGGCCTGTCAAGAGCAGGGAATGTCAGGTAGCTTCAAGGCAGCATGAATGCAGCCTTCAAAATGGGACAGCAAGGCTAGTTCCAGCAGGAACCCGTTTCCATGGGCACACTCAGCATACACTCCTGTGGTTTCTAACAAGTCTAAAGAGACACAGGTTACCCTGTGTTTCCTCCCCTGAATCAACTTCTCGAAGTAGGGTGTTCTGCATCAAGCGAACTGCCTCAACCAAGGAACGCCGCAGCTGCTCCTCTGGGCCTGTGGCTATCCAAAAGCCTGCAGTGTCACAGGAAGAGCATGACTGTCTTAAATGGCAGTTAGAACGCACGCCCACTATCTCTGGGAGGCACGGTGACTTCAGGCAGGAGCTCCTAGATGGAATGCGAAGCCGAGGGTTACTCTGAGTTCAGCTCAGACCAGGGCAATGCGTCAGACTTCGACGCCATGAGGGACGTGCCACAACGGTGTTCGTGAACGTGTGCGAGTGCTGAGGAAATTAAGCTGCTCCCAAAGAGAGTGCAGTGCGTTTCCCTACTCTCGGCATACACAGAGGGGCTCTAAAGGGCTACGGGCCTGGATGTTGCTTAGCAGACCCAGGTGGGCCTGGGGGTACTCAGTGTTCCTGCCGGGAGCAGGGTGCCCACGCTAGCCTCCTAGGTGTCCAGAAAACTGTGCTGCCGTGGAAGTTACCCAGAGCAGAGGCCACCGCCTCATGGAAACTGCTGCACGCCTCCGCTTCTGCACGGCAGGTCAGGGCCTTACTTCCAGGCATCTGTTCAGGCTGGGTGTGCCGTTAGCGACACCGCATGGTGAGATGCTGACTTTCTCCTCAGGCAGAGTGACTTCGGGTAGGAGGTCCTCGAAGTACTCAAAGCACACTCTTTTCTCACGGAAGCTCACACAAGGGCCATGACAAAGTCGGACTCTCCAGAAATGTTGTCCTGAGGCTGTTCGAAGACTGTGGAAATGTACCTCTCCTCAAGGAATGTACAGGGTGTTGCCCATCAATCGGCAGGCACAGAGGGCCTCCGAGGGATCAACCAACGGGTCTCGAAGTGGCTCAGCAGGCCCACGGCGGTGTGGAGGTACTCAGTGAACTTGGAGGAAAGTGATGCGTACCCGAGAGGCCTACAAGTCCTCAAAAGTGTATTTCCTTTCACATAAAGCATGTAAGCGACTAAGAACTGATGGAAACAGCTGCCTGCCTCCCTTTCTGCACGGCTACTAGTGACCTAACCTGAAGGCAAGTTTTCACGTTGAGATTCCCTTTAGCTCTAGAGCTTGTCAGGCAGACCACAACCGCGGCCACGGAAGCATCTGGCTCAGACAGAACAGACTCATACTTTTCAGCGAAGCATTCTTACAGGGTTGACAGGCCTGTCAAGAGCAGGGAATGTCAGGTAGCTTCAAGGCAGCATGAATGCAGCCTTCAAAATGGGAAAGCAAGGCTAGTTCCAGCAGGCCCCCGTTTCCATGGGCACATGCAGCAAACACCCGTGTGGTTTCTACCAAGTCTAAAGAGACACAGGTTACCCTGTGTTTCCTCCCCTGAATCAACTTCTCGAAGTAGGGTGTTCTGCATCAAGCGAACTGCCTCAACCAAGGAACGCCGCAGCTGCTCCTCTGGGCCTGTGGCTATCCAAAACCCTGCAGTGTCACAGGAAGAGCAGGACTGTCTTAAATGGCAGTTAGAACGCACGCCCACTATCTCTGGGAGGCACGGTGACTTCAGGCAGGAGCTCCTAGATGGAATGCGAAGCCGAGGGTTACTCTGAGTTCAGCTCAGACTAGGGCAATGCGTCAGACTTCGACGCCATGCGGGACGTGCCACAACGGTGTTCGTGAACGTGTGCGAGTGCTGAGGAAATTAAGCTGCTCCCAAAGAGAGTGCAGTGCGTTTCCCTACTCTCGGCATACACAGAGGGGCTCTAAAGGGCTACGGGCCTGGATGTTGCTTAGCAGACCCAGGTGGGCCTGGGGGTACTCAGTGTTCCTGCCGGGAGCAGGGTGCCCACGCTAGCCTCCTAGGTGTCCAGAAAACTGTGCTGCCGTGGAAGTTACCCAGAGCAGAGGCCACCGCCTCATGGAAACTGCTGCACGCCTCCGCTTCTGCACGGCAGGTCAGGGCCTTACTCCCAGGCATCTGTTCAGGCTGGGTGTGCCGTTAGCGACACCGCATGGTGAGATGCTGACTTTCTCCTCAGGCAGAGTGACTTCGGGTACGAGGTCCTCGAAGTACTCAAAGCACACTGTTTTCTCACGGAAGCTCACACAAGGACCATGACCAAGTCGGACTCGCCATAAATGTTGTCCTGAGGCTGTTCGAGGACTCCGGAAATGTAGCTCTCCTCAAGGAACATACAGGGTGTTGCCATCAATCGGCAGGCACAGAGGGCCTCCGAGGGATCAAGCAACGGGTCTCGAAGTGGCTCAGCCGGCCCACGGGGTTGTGGAGGTAGTCAGTGAACTTGGAGCGAAAGTGATGCATACCGGAGAGGCCTACAAGTCCTCAAAAGTGTACTTCCTTTCACATCAAGCATATAAGCGACTAAGAACTCATGGAAACAGCTGCCCGCTTCCCTTTCTGCACGGCTACTAGGGACCTAACCTGGAGGCAAGTTTTCACGTTGAGATTCCCTATAGCGCTAGAGCTTGTCAGGCGGACCACAACCGCGGCCACGGAAGCACCTGGTTCAGACAGAACGGACGCATACTTTTCCGCAAAGCATTCTTACAGGGTTGACAGGCCTGTCAAGAGCAGGGAATGTCAGGTAGCTTCAAGGCAGCATGAATGCAGCCTTCAAAATGGGACAGCAAGGCTAGTTCCAGCAGGAACCCGTTTCCATGGGCACACTCAGCATACACTCCTGTGGTTTCTAACAAGTCTAAAGAGACACAGGTTACCCTGTGTTTCCTCCCCTGAATCAACTTCTCGAAGTAGGGTGTTCTGCATCAAGCGAACTGCCTCAACCAAGGAACGCCGCAGCTGCTCCTCTGGGCCTGTGGCTATCCAAAAGCCTGCAGTGTCACAGGAAGAGCATGACTGTCTTAAATGGCAGTTAGAACGCACGCCCACTATCTCTGGGAGGCACGGTGACTTCAGGCAGGAGCTCCTGGATGGAATGCGAAGCCGAGGGTTACTCTGAGTTCAGGTCAGACTAGGGCAATGCGTCAGACTTCGACGCCATGAGGGACGTGCCACAACGGTGTTCGTGAACGTGTGCGAGTGCTGAGGAAATTAAGCTGCTCCCAAAGAGAGTGCAGTGCGTTTCCCTACTCTCGGCATACACAGAGGGGCTCTAAAGGGCTACGGGCCTGGATGTTGCTTAGCAGACCCAGGTGGGCCTGGGGGTACTCAGTGTTCCTGCCGGGAGCAGGGTGCCCACGCTAGCCTCCTAGGTGTCCAGAAAACTGTGCTGCCGTGGAAGTTACCCAGAGCAGAGGCCACCGCCTCATGGAAACTGCTGCACGCCTCCGCTTGTGCACGGCAAATCAGGGCCTTACTTCCAGGCATCTGTTCAGGCTGGGTGTGCCGTTAGCGACACCGCATGGTGAGATGCTGACTTTCTCCTCAGGCAGAGTGACTTCGGGTAGGAGGTCCTCGAAGTACTCAAAGCACACTCTTTTCTCACGGAAGCTCACACAAGGGCCATGACAAAGTCGGACTCTCCAGAAATGTTGTCCTGAGGCTGTTCGAAGACTGTGGAAATGTACCTCTCCTCAAGGAACGTACAGGGTGTTGCCCATCACGCGGCATGCACAGAGGGCCTCCGAGGGATCAACCAACGGGTCTCGAAGTGGCTCAGCAGGCCCACGGGGGTGTGGAGGTACTCAGTGAACTTGGAGGAAAGTGATGCGTACCCGAGAGGCCTACATGTCCTCAAAAGTGTATTTCCTTTCACATAAAGCATGTAAGCGACTAAGAACTGATGGAAACAGCTGCCTGCCTCCCTTTCTGCACGGCTACTAGTGACCTAACCTGGAGGCAAGTTTTCACGTTGAGATTCCCTTTAGCTCTAGAGCTTGTCAGGCAGACCACAACCGCGGCCACGGAAGCATCTGGCTCAGACAGAACAGACTCATACTTTTCAGTGAGGCATTCTTACAGGGTTGACAGGCCTGTCAAGAGCAGGGAATGTCAGGTAGCTTCAAGGCAGCATGAATGCAGCCTTCAAAATGGGAAAGCAAGGGTAGTTCCAGCAGGAACCCGTTTCCATGGGCACATGCAGCAAACACCCGTGTGGTTTCTACCAAGTCTAAAGAGACACAGGTTACCCTGTGTTTCCTCCCCTGAATCAACTTCTCGAAGTAGGGTGTTCTGCATCAAGCGAACTGCCTCAACCAAGGAACGCCGCAGCTGCTCCTCTGGGCCTGTGGCTATCCAAAAGCCTGCAGTGTCACAGGAAGAGCAGGACTGTCTTAAATGGCAGTTAGAACGCACGCCCACTATCTCTGGGAGGCACGGTGACTTCAGGCAGGAGCTCCTAGATGGAATGCGAAGCCGAGGGTTACTCTGAGTTCAGCTCAGACTAGGGCAATGCGTCAGACTTCGACGCCATGCGGGACGTGCCACAACGGTGTTCGTGAATGTGTGCGAGTGCTGAGGAAATTAAGCTGCTCCCAAAGAGAGTGCAGTGCGTTTCCCTACTCTCGGCATACACAGAGGGGCTCTAAAGGGCTACGGGCCTGGATGTTGCTTAGCAGACCCAGGTGGGCCTGGGGGTACTCAGTGTTCCTGCCGGGAGCAGGGTGCCCACGCTAGCCTCCTAGGTGTCCAGAAAACTGTGCTGCCGTGGAAGTTACCCAGAGCAGAGGCCACCGCCTCATGGAAACTGCTGCACGCCTCCGCTTCTGCACGGCAGGTCAGGGCCTTACTTCCAGGCATCTGTTCAGGCTGGGTGTGCCGTTAGCGACACCGCATGGTGAGATGCTGACTTTCTCCTCAGGCAGAGTGACTTCGGGTAGGAGGTCCTCGAAGTACTCAAAGCACACTCTTTTCTCACGGAAGCTCACACAAGGGCCATGACAAAGTCGGACTCTCCAGAAATGTTGTCCTGAGGCTGTTCGAAGACTGTGGAAATGTACCTCTCCTCAAGGAATGTACAGGGTGTTGCCCATCACGCGGCATGCACAGAGGGCCTCCGAGGGATCAACCAACGGGTCTCGAAGTGGCTCAGCAGGCCCACGGGGGTGTGGAGGTACTCAGTGAACTTGGAGGAAAGTGATGCGTACCCGAGAGGCCTACAAGTCCTCAAAAGTGTATTTCCTTTCACATAAAGCATGTAAGCGACTAAGAACTGATGGAAACAGCTGCCTGCCTCCCTTTCTGCACGGCTACTAGTGACCTAACCTGGAGGCAAGTTTTCACGTTGAGATTCCCTTTAGCTCTAGAGCTTGTCAGGCAGACCACAACCGCGGCCACGGAAGCATCTGGCTCAGACAGAACAGACTCATACTATTCAGCGAAGCATTCTTACAGGGTTGACAGGCCTGTCAAGAGCAGGGAATGTCAGGTAGCTTCAAGGCAGCATGAATGCAGCCTTCAAAATGGGAAAGCAAGGCTAGTTCCAACAGGCCCCCATTTCCATGGGCACATGCAGCAAACACCCGTGTGGTTTCTACCAAGTCTAAAGAGACACAGGTTACCCTGTGTTTCCTCCCCTGAATCAACTTCTCGAAGTAGGGTGTTCTGCATCAAGCGAACTGCCTCAACCAAGGAACGCCGCAGCTGCTCCTCTGGGCCTGTGGCTATCCAAAAGCCTGCAGTGTCACAGGAAGAGCAGGACTGTCTTAAATGGCAGTTAGAACGCACGCCCACTATCTCTGGGAGGCACGGTGACTTCAGGCAGGAGCTCCTAGATGGAATGCGAAGCCGAGGGTTACTCTGAGTTCAGCTCAGACTAGGGCAATGCGTCAGACTTCGACGCCATGCGGGACGTGCCACAACGGTGTTCGTAAACGTGTGCGAGTGCTGAGGAAATTAAGCTGCTCCCAAAGAGAGTGCAGTGCGTTTCCCTACTCTCGGCATACACAGAGGGGCTCTAAAGGGCTACGGGCCTGGATGTTGCTTAGCAGACCCAGGTGGGCCTGGGGGTACTCAGTGTTCC
This sequence comes from Pseudorca crassidens, assembly GCF_039906515.1. NCBI lineage: Eukaryota > Metazoa > Chordata > Mammalia > Artiodactyla > Delphinidae > Pseudorca > Pseudorca crassidens. The sequence goes on from NC_090312.1 coordinate 51,615,882, forward strand.
TGCCGGGAGCAGGGTGCCCACGCTAACCTCCTAGGTGTCCAGAAAACTGTGCTGCCGTGGAAGTTACCCAGAGCAGAGGCCACCGCCTCATGGAAACTGCTGCACGCCTCCGCTTCTGCACGGCAGGTCAGGGCCTTACTTCCAGGCATCTGTTCAGGCTGGGTGTGCCGTTAGCGACACCGCATGGTGAGATGCTGACTTTCTCCTCAGGCAGAGTGACTTCGGGTAGGAGGTCCTCGAAGTACTCAAAGCACACTCTTTTCTCACGGAAGCTCACACAAGGACCATGACAAAGTCGGACTCGCCATAAATGTTGTCCTGAGGCTGTTCGAGGACTCCGGAAATGTAGCTCTCCTCAAGGAACATACAGGGTGTTGCCATCAATCGGCAGGCACAGAGGGCCTCCGAGGGATCAAGCAACGGGTCTCGAAGTGGCTCAGCCGGCCCACGGGGGTGTGGAGGTAGTCAGTGAACTTGGAGCGAAAGTGATGCATACCGGAGAGGCCTACAAGTCCTCAAAAGTGTACTTCCTTTCACATCAAGCATATAAGCGACTAAGAACTCATGGAAACAGCTGCCCGCTTCCCTTTCTGCACGGCTACTAGGGACCTAACCTGGAGGCAAGTTTTCACGTTGAGATTCCCTATAGCGCTAGAGCTTGTCAGGCGGACCACAACCGCGGCCACGGAAGCACCTGGTTCAGACAGAACGGATGCATACTTTTCCGCAAAGCATTCTTACAGGGTTGACAGGCCTGTCAAGAGCAGGGAATGTCAGGTAGCTTCAAGGCAGCATGAATGCAGCCTTCAAAATGGGACAGCAAGGCTAGTTCCAGCAGGAACCCGTTTCCATGGGCACACTCAGGATACACTCCTGTGGTTTCTAACAAGTCTAAAGAGACACAGGTTACCCTGTGTTTCCTCCCCTGAATCAACTTCTCGAAGTAGGGTGTTCTGCATCAAGCGAACTGCCTCAACCAAGGAACGCCGCAGCTGCTCCTCTGGGCCTGTGGCTATCCAAAAGCCTGCAGTGTCACAGGAAGAGCAGGACTGTCTTAAATGGCAGTTAGAACGCACGCCCACTATCTCTGGGAGGCACGGTGACTTCAGGCAGGAGCTCTTGATGGAATGCGAAGCCGAGGGTTACTCTGATTTCAGGTCAGACTAGGGCAATGCGTCAGACTTCGACGCCATGCGGGACGTGCCACAACGGTGTTCGTAAACGTGTGCGAGTGCTGAGGAAATTAAGCTGCTCCCAAAGAGAGTGCAGTGCGTTTCCCTACTCTCGGCATACACAGAGGGGCTCTAAAGGGCTACGGGCCTGGATATTGCTTAGCAGACCCAGGTGGGCCTGGGGGTACTCAGTGTTCCTGCCGGGAGCAGGGTGCCCACGCTAGCCTCCTAGGTGTCCAGAAAACTGTGCTGCCGTGGAAGTTACCCAGAGCAGAGGCCACCGCCTCATGGAAACTGCTGCACGCCTCCGCTTCTGCACGGCAGGTCAGGGCCTTACTTCCAGGCATCTGTTCAGGCTGGGTGTGCCGTTAGCGACACCGCATGGTGAGATGCTGACTTTCTCCTCAGGCAGAGTGACTTCGGGTACGAGGTCCTCGAAGTACTCAAAGCACACTCTTTTCTCACGGAAGCTCACACAAGGGCCATGACAAAGTCGGACTCGCCAGAAATGTTGTCCTGAGGCTGTTCGAGGACTCCGGAAATGTAGCTCTCCTCAAGGAACATACAGGGTGTTGCCATCAATCGGCAGGCACAGAGGGCCTCCGAGGGATCAAGCAACGGGTCTCGAAGTGGCTCAGCCGGCCCACGGGGGTGTGGAGGTAGTCAGTGAACTTGGAGCGAAAGTGATGCATACCGGAGAGGCCTAAGAGTCCTCAAAAGTGTACTTCCTTTCACATCAAGCATATAAGCGACTAAGAACTCATGGAAACAGCTGCCCGCTTCCCTTTCTGCACGGCTACTAGGGACCTAACCTGGAGGCAAGTTTTCACGTTGAGATTCCCTATAGCGCTAGAGCTTGTCAGGCGGACCACAACCGCGGCCACGGAAGCACCTGGTTCAGACAGAACGGATGCATACTTTTCCGCAAAGCATTCTTACAGGGTTGACAGGCCTGTCAAGAGCAGGGAATGTCAGGTAGCTTCAAGGCAGCATGAATGCAGCCTTCAAAATGGGACAGCAAGGCTAGTTCCAGCAGGAACCCGTTTCCATGGGCACATGCAGCAAACACCCGTGTGTTTTCTACCAAGTCTAAAGAGACACAGATTACCCTGTGTTTCCTCCCCTGAATCAACTTCTCGAAGTAGGGTGTTCTGCATCAAGCGAACTGCCTCAACCAAGGAACGCCGCAGCTGCTCCTCTGGGCCTGTGGCTATCCAAAAGCCTGCAGTGTCACAGGAAGAGCATGACTGTCTTAAATGGCAGTTAGAACGCACGCCCACTATCTCTGGGAGGCACGGTGACTTCAGGCAGGAGCTCCTGGATGGAATGCGAAGCCGAGGGTTACTCTGAGTTCAGGTCAGACTAGGGCAATGCGTCAGACTTCGACGCCATGAGGGACGTGCCACAACGGTGTTCGTGAACGTGTGCGAGTGCTGAGGAAATTAAGCTGCTCCCAAAGAGAGTGCAGTGCGTTTCCCTACTCTCGGCATACACAGAGGGGCTCTAAAGGGCTACGGGCCTGGATGTTGCTTAGCAGACCCAGGTGGGCCTGGGGGTACTCAGTGTTCCTGCCGGGAGCAGGGTGCCCACGCTAGCCTCCTAGGTGTCCAGAAAACTGTGCTGCCGTGGAAGTTACCCAGAGCAGAGGCCACCGCCTCATGGAAACTGCTGCACGCCTCCGCTTGTGCACGGCAAATCAGGGCCTTACTTCCAGGCATCTGTTCAGGCTGGGTGTGCCGTTAGCGACACCGCATGGTGAGATGCTGACTTTCTCCTCAGGCAGAGTGACTTCGGGTAGGAGGTCCTCGAAGTACTCAAAGCACACTCTTTTCTCACGGAAGCTCACACAAGGGCCATGACAAAGTCGGACTCTCCAGAAATGTTGTCCTGAGGCTGTTCGAAGACTGTGGAAATGTACCTCTCCTCAAGGAATGTACAGGGTGTTGCCCATCACGCGGCATGCACAGAGGGCCTCCGAGGGATCAACCAACGGGTCTCGAAGTGGCTCAGCAGGCCCACGGGGGTGTGGAGGTACTCAGTGAACTTGGAGGAAAGTGATGCGTACCCGAGAGGCCTACAAGTCCTCAAAAGTGTATTTCCTTTCACATAAAGCATGTAAGCGACTAAGAACTGATGGAAACAGCTGCCTGCCTCCCTTTCTGCACGGCTACTAGTGACCTAACCTGGAGGCAAGTTTTCACGTTGAGATTCCCTTTAGCTCTAGAGCTTGTCAGGCAGACCACAACCGCGGCCACGGAAGCATCTGGCTCAGACAGAACAGACTCATACTTTTCAGCGAAGCATTCTTACAGGGTTGACAGGCCTGTCAAGAGCAGGGAATGTCAGGTAGCTTCAAGGCAGCATGAATGCAGCCTTCAAAATGGGAAAGCAAGGCTAGTTCCAGCAGGCCCCCGTTTCCATGGGCACATGCAGCAAACACCCGTGTGGTTTCTACCAAGTCTAAAGAGACACAGGTTACCCTGTGTTTCCTCCCCTGAATCAACTTCTCGAAGTAGGGTGTTCTGCATCAAGCGAACTGCCTCAACCAAGGAACGCTGCAGCTGCTCCTCTGGGCCTGTGGCTATCCAAAAGCCTGCAGTGTCACAGGAAGAGCATGACTGTCTTAAATGGCAGTTAGAACGCACGCCCACTATCTCTGGGAGGCACGGTGACTTCAGGCAGGAGCTCCTGGATGGAATGCGAAGCCGAGGGTTACTCTGAGTTCAGCTCAGACTAGGGCAATGCGTCAGACTTCGACGCCATGCGGGACGTGCCACAACGGTGTTCGTGAACGTGTGCGAGTGCTGAGGAAATTAAGCTGCTCCCAAAGAGAGTGCAGTGCGTTTCCCTACTCTCGGCATACACAGAGGGGCTCTAAAGGGCTACGGGCCTGGATGTTGCTTAGCAGACCCAGGTGGGCCTGGGGGTACTCAGTGTTCCTGCTGGGAGCAGGGTGCCCACGCTAGCCTCCTAGGTGTCCAGAAAACTGTGCTGCCGTGGAAGTTACCCAGAGCAGAGGCCACCGCCTCATGGAAACTGCTGCACGCCTCCGCTTCTGCACGGCAGGTCAGGGCCTTACTTCCAGGCATCTGTTCAGGCTGGGTGTGCCGTTAGCGACACCGCATGGTGAGATGCTGACTTTCTCCTCAGGCAGAGTGACTTCGGGTACGAGGTCCTCGAAGTACTCAAAGCACACTCTTTTCTCACGGAAGCTCACACAAGGACCATGACAAAGTCGGACTCGCCATAAATGTTGTCCTGAGGCTGTTCGAGGACTCCGGAAATGTAGCTCTCCTCAAGGAACATACAGGGTGTTGCCATCAATCGGCAGGCACAGAGGGCCTCCGAGGGATCAAGCAACGGGTCTCGAAGTGGCTCAGCCGGCCCACGGGGGTGTGGAGGTAGTCAGTGAACTTGGAGCGAAAGTGATGCATACCGGAGAGGCCTACAAGTCCTCAAAAGTGTACTTCCTTTCACTTCAAGCATATAAGCGACTAAGAACTCATGGAAACAGCTGCCCGCTTCCCTTTCTGCACGGCTACTAGGGACCTAACCTGGAGGCAAGTTTTCACGTTGAGATTCCCTATAGCGCTAGAGCTTGTCAGGCGGACCACAACCGCGGCCACGGAAGCACCTGGTTCAGACAGAACGGACGCATACTTTTCCGCAAAGCATTCTTACAGGGTTGACAGGCCTGTCAAGAGCAGGGAATGTCAGGTAGCTTCAAGGCAGCATGAATGCAGCCTTCAAAATGGGACAGCAAGGCTAGTTCCAGCAGGAACCCGTTTCCATGGGCACACTCAGCATACACTCCTGTGGTTTCTAACAAGTCTAAAGAGACACAGGTTACCCTGTGTTTCCTCCCCTGAATCAACTTCTCGAAGTAGGGTGTTCTGCATCAAGCGAACTGCCTCAACCAAGGAACGCCGCAGCTGCTCCTCTGGGCCTGTGGCTATCCAAAAGCCTGCAGTGTCACAGGAAGAGCATGACTGTCTTAAATGGCAGTTAGAACGCACGCCCACTATCTCTGGGAGGCACGGTGACTTCAGGCAGGAGCTCCTGGATGGAATGCGAAGCCGAGGGTTACTCTGAGTTCAGCTCAGACTAGGGCAATGCGTCAGACTTCGACGCCATGAGGGACGTGCCACAACGGTGTTCGTGAACGTGTGCGAGTGCTGAGGAAATTAAGCTGCTCCCAAAGAGAGTGCAGTGCGTTTCCCTACTCTCGGCATACACAGAGGGGCTCTAAAGGGCTACGGGCCTGGATGTTGCTTAGCAGACCCAGGTGGGCCTGGGGGTACTCAGTGTTCCTGCCGGGCAGGGTGCCCACGCTAGCCTCCTAGGTGTCCAGAAAACTGTGCTGCCGTGGAAGTTACCCAGAGCAGAGGCCACCGCCTCATGGAAACTGCTGCACGCCTCCGCTTCTGCACGGCAGGTCAGGGCCTTACTTCCAGGCATCTGTTCAGGCTGGGTGTGCCGTTAGCGACACCGCATGGTGAGATGCTGACTTTCTCCTCAGGCAGAGTGACTTCGGGTAGGAGGTCCTCGAAGTACTCAAAGAACACTCTTTTCTCACGGAAGCTCACACAAGGGCCATGACAAAGTCGGACTCTCCAGAAATGTTGTCCTGAGGCTGTTCGAAGACTGTGGAAATGTACCTCTCCTCAAGGAACGTACAGGGTGTTGCCCATCACGCGGCATGCACAGAGGGCCTCCGAGGGATCAACCAACGGGTCTCGAAGTGGCTCAGCAGGCCCACGGGGGTGTGGAGGTACTCAGTGAACTTGGAGGAAAGTGATGCGTACCCGAGAGGCCTACAAGTCCTCAAAAGTGTATTTCCTTTCACATAAAGCATGTAAGCGACTAAGAACTGATGGAAACAGCTGCCTGCCTCCCTTTCTGCACGGCTACTAGTGACCTAACCTGGAGGCAAGTTTTCACGTTGAGATTCCCTTTAGCTCTAGAGCTTGTCAGGCAGACCACAACCGCGGCCACGGAAGCATCTGGCTCAGACAGAACAGACTCATACTTTTCAGCGAAGCATTCTTACAGGGTTGACAGGCCTGTCAAGAGCAGGGAATGTCAGGTAGCTTCAAGGCAGCATGAATGCAGCCTTCAAAATGGGAAAGCAAGGCTAGTTCCAGCAGGCCCCCGTTTCCATGGGCACATGCAGCAAACACCCGTGTGGTTTCTACCAAGTCTAAAGAGACACAGGTTACCCTGTGTTTCCTCCCCTGAATCAACTTCTCGAAGTAGGGTGTTCTGCATCAAGCGAACTGCCTCAACCAAGGAACGCCGCAGCTGCTCCTCTGGGCCTGTGGCTATCCAAAAGCCTGCAGTGTCACAGGAAGAGCATGACTGTCTTAAATGGCAGTTAGAACGCACGCCCACTATCTCTGGGAGGCACGGTGACTTCAGGCAGGAGCTCCTGGATGGAATGCGAAGCCGAGGGTTACTCTGAGTTCAGCTCAGACTAGGGCAATGCGTCAGACTTCGACGCCATGAGGGACGTGCCACAACGGTGTTCGTGAACGTGTGCGAGTGCTGAGGAAATTAAGCTGCTCCCAAAGAGAGTGCAGTGCGTTTCCCTACGCTCGGCATACACAGAGGGGCTCTAAAGGGCTACGGGCCTGGATGTTGCTTAGCAGACCCAGGTGGGCCTGGGGGTACTCAGTGTTCCTGCCGGGAGCAGGGTGCCCACGCTAGCCTCCTAGGTGTCCAGAAAACTGTGCTGCCGTGGAAGTTACCCAGAGCAGAGGCCACCGCCTCATGGAAACTGCTGCACGCCTCCGCTTCTGCACGGCAGGTCAGGGCCTTACTTCCAGGCATCTGTTCAGGCTGGGTGTGCCGTTAGCGACACCGCATGGTGAGATGCTGACTTTCTCCTCAGGCAGAGTGACTTCGGGTAGGAGGTCCTCGAAGTACTCAAAGCACACTCTTTTCTCACGGAAGCTCACACAAGGACCATGACAAAGTCGGACTCGCCATAAATGTTGTCCTGAGGCTGTTCGAGGACTCCGGAAATGTAGCTCTCCTCAAGGAACATACAGGGTGTTGCCATCAATCGGCAGGCACAGAGGGCCTCCGAGGGATCAAGCAACGGGTCTCGAAGTGGCTCAGCCGGCCCACGGGGATGTGGAGGTAGTCAGTGAACTTGGAGCGAAAGTGATGCATACCGGAGAGGCCTACAAGTCCTCAAAAGTGTACTTCCTTTCACATCAAGCATATAAGCGACTAAGAACTGATGGAAACAGCTGCCCGCTTCCCTTTCTGCACGGCTACTAGGGACCTAACCTGGAGGCAAGTTTTCACGTTGAGATTCCCTATAGCGCTAGAGCTTGTCAGGCGGACCACAACCGCGGCCACGGAAGCACCTGGTTCAGACAGAATGGACGCATACTTTTCAGCGAAGCATTCTTACAGGGTTGACAGGCCTGTCAAGAGCAGGGAATGTCAGGTAGCTTCAAGGCAGCATGAATGCAGCCTTCAAAATGGGACAGCAAGGCTAGTTCCAGCAGGCCCCCGTTTCCATGGACACATGCAGCAAACACCCGTGTGGTTTCTACCAAGTCTAAAGAGACACAGGTTACCCTGTGTTTCCTCCCCTGAATCAACTTCTCGAAGTAGGGTGTTCTGCATCAAGCGAACTGCCTCAACCAAGGAACGCCGCAGCTGCTCCTCTGGGCCTGTGGCTATCCAAAAGCCTGCAGTGTCACAGGAAGAGCAGGACTGTCTTAAATGGCAGTTAGAACGCACGCCCACTATCTCTGGGAGGCACGGTGACTTCAGGCAGGAGCTCCTAGATGGAATGCGAAGCCGAGGGTTACTCTGAGTTCAGCTCAGACTAGGGCAATGCGTCAGACTTCGACGCCATGCGGGACGTGCCACAACGGTGTTCGTGAACGTGTGCGAGTGCTGAGGAAATTAAGCTGCTCCCAAAGAGAGTGCAGTGCGTTTCCCTACTCTCGGCATACACAGAGGGGCTCTAAAGGGCTACGGGCCTGGATGTTGCTTAGCAGACCCAGGTGGGCCTGGGGGTACTCAGTGTTCCTGCCGGGAGCAGGGTGCCCACGCTAGCCTCCTAGGTGTCCAGAAAACTGTGCTGCCGTGGAAGTTACCCAGAGCAGAGGCCACCGCCTCATGGAAACTGCTGCACGCCTCCGCTTCTGCACGGCAGGTCAGGGCCTTACTTCCAGGCATCTGTTCAGGCTGGGTGTGCCGTTAGCGACACCGCATGGTGAGATGCTGACTTTCTCCTCAGGCAGAGTGACTTCGGGTAGGAGGTCCTCGAAGTACTCAAAGCACACTCTTTTCTCACGGAAGCTCACACAAGGACCATGACAAAGTCGGACTCGCCATAAATGTTGTCCTGAGGCTGTTCGAGGACTCCGGAAATGTAGCTCTCCTCAAGGAACATACAGGGTGTTGCCATCAATCGGCAGGCACAGAGGGCCTCCGAGGGATCAAGCAACGGGTCTCGAAGTGGCTCAGCCGGCCCACGGGGGTGTGGAGGTAGTCAGTGAACTTGGAGCGAAAGTGATGCATACCCGAGAGGCCTAAGAGTCCTCAAAAGTTTACTTCCTTTCACATCAAGCATATAAGCGACTAAGAACTCATGGAAACAGCTGCCCGCTTCCCTTTCTGCACGGCTACTAGGGACCTAACCTGGAGGCAAGTTTTCACGTTGAGATTCCCTATAGCGCTAGAGCTTGTCAGGCGGACCACAACCGCGGCCACGGAAGCACCTGGTTCAGACAGAACGGATGCATACTTTTCCGCAAAGCATTCTTACAGGGTTGACAGGCCTGTCAAGAGCAGGGAATGTCAGGTAGCTTCAAGGCAGCATGAATGCAGCCTTCAAAATGGGACAGCAAGGCTAGTTCCAGCAGGAACCCGTTTCCATGGGCACATGCAGCAAACACCCGTGTGGTTTCTACCAAGTCTAAAGAGACACAGGTTACCCTGTGTTTCCTCCCCTGAATCAACTTCTCGAAGTAGGGTGTTCTGCATCAAGCGAACTGCCTCAACCAAGGAACGCCGCAGCTGCTCCTCTGGGCCTGTGGCTATCCAAAAGCCTGCAGTGTCACAGGAAGAGCATGACTGTCTTAAATGGCAGTTAGAACGCACGCCCACTATCTCTGGGAGGCACGGTGACTTCAGGCAGGAGCTCCTGGATGGAATGCGAAGCCGAGGGTTACTCTGAGTTCAGCTCAGACTAGGGCAATGCGTCAGACTTCGACGCCATGCGGGACGTGCCACAACGGTGTTCGTGAACGTGTGCGAGTGCTGAGGAAATTAAGCTGCTCCCAAAGAGAGTGCAGTGCGTTTCCCTACTCTCGGCATACACAGAGGGGCTCTAAAGGGCTACGGGCCTGGATGTTGCTTAGCAGACCCAGGTGGGCCTGGGGGTACTCAGTGTTCCTGCCGGGAGCAGGGTGCCCACGCTAGCCTCCTAGGTGTCCAGAAAACTGTGCTGCCGTGGAAGTTACCCAGAGCAGAGGCCACCGCCTCATGGAAACTGCTGCACGCCTCCGCTTGTGCACGGCAAATCAGGGCCTTACTTCCAGGCATCTGTTCAGGCTGGGTGTGCCGTTAGCGACACCGCATGGTGAGATGCTGACTTTCTCCTCAGGCAGAGTGACTTCGGGTAGGAGGTCCTCGAAGTACTCAAAGCACACTCTTTTCTCACGGAAGCTCACACAAGGGCCATGACAAAGTCGGACTCTCCAGAAATGTTGTCCTGAGGCTGTTCGAAGACTGTGGAAATGTACCTCTCCTCAAGGAATGTACAGGGTGTTGCCCATCACGCGGCATGCACAGAGGGCCTCCGAGGGATCAACCAACGGGTCTCGAAGTGGCTCAGCAGGCCCACGGGGGTGTGGAGGTACTCAGTGAACTTGGAGGAAAGTGATGCGTACCCGAGAGGCCTACAAGTCCTCAAAAGTGTATTTCCTTTCACATAAAGCATGTAAGCGACTAAGAACTGATGGAAACAGCTGCCTGCCTCCCTTTCTGCACGGCTACTAGTGACCTAACCTGGAGGCAAGTTTTCACGTTGAGATTCCCTTTAGCTCTAGAGCTTGTCAGGCAGACCACAACCGCGGCCACGGAAGCATCTGGCTCAGACAGAACAGACTCATACTATTCAGCGAAGCATTCTTACAGGGTTGACAGGCCTGTCAAGAGCAGGGAATGTCAGGTAGCTTCAAGGCAGCATGAATGCAGCCTTCAAAATGGGAAAGCAAGGCTAGTTCCAACAGGCCCCCATTTCCATGGGCACATGCAGCAAACACCCGTGTGGTTTCTACCAAGTCTAAAGAGACACAGGTTACCCTGTGTTTCCTCCCCTGAATCAACTTCTCGAAGTAGGGTGTTCTGCATCAAGCGAACTGCCTCAACCAAGGAACGCCGCAGCTGCTCCTCTGGGCCTGTGGCTATCCAAAAGCCTGCAGTGTCACAGGAAGAGCATGACTGTCTTAAATGGCAGTTAGAACGCACGCCCACTATCTCTGGGAGGCACGGTGACTTCAGGCAGGAGCTCCTAGATGGAATGCGAAGCCGAGGGTTACTCTGAGTTCAGCTCAGACTAGGGCAATGCGTCAGACTTCGACGCCATGCGGGACGTGCCACAACGGTGTTCGTGAACGTGTGCGAGTGCTGAGGAAATTAAGCTGCTCCCAAAGAGAGTGCAGTGCGTTTCCCTACTCTCGGCATACACAGAGGGGCTCTAAAGGGCTACGGGCCTGGATGTTGCTTAGCAGACCCAGGTGGGCCTGGGGGTACTCAGTGTTCCTGCCGGGAGCAGGGTGCCCACGCTAACCTCCTAGGTGTCCAGAAAACTGTGCTGCCGTGGAAGTTACCCAGAGCAGAGGCCACCGCCTCATGGAAACTGCTGCACGCCTCCGCTTCTGCACGGCAGGTCAGGGCCTTACTTCCAGGCATCTGTTCAGGCTGGGTGTGCCGTTAGCGACACCGCATGGTGAGATGCTGACTTTCTCCTCAGGCAGAGTGACTTCGGGTACGAGGTCCTCGAAGTACTCAAAGCACACTCTTTTCTCACGGAAGCTCACACAAGGACCATGACAAAGTCGGACTCGCCATAAATGTTGTCCTGAGGCTGTTCGAGGACTCCGGAAATGTAGCTCTCCTCAAGGAACATACAGGGTGTTGCCATCAATCGGCAGGCACAGAGGGCCTCCGAGGGATCAAGCAACGGGTCTCGAAGTGGCTCAGCCGGCCCACGGGGGTGTGGAGGTAGTCAGTGAACTTGGAGCGAAAGTGATGCATACCGGAGAGGCCTACAAGTCCTCAAAAGTGTACTTCCTTTCACTTCAAGCATATAAGCGACTAAGAACTCATGGAAACAGCTGCCCGCTTCCCTTTCTGCACGGCTACTAGGGACCTAACCTGGAGGCAAGTTTTCACGTTGAGATTCCCTATAGCGCTAGAGCTTGTCAGGCGGACCACAACCGCGGCCACGGAAGCACCTGGTTCAGACAGAACGGACGCATACTTTTCCGCAAAGCATTCTTACAGGGTTGACAGGCCTGTCAAGAGCAGGGAATGTCAGGTAGCTTCAAGGCAGCATGAATGCAGCCTTCAAAATGGGACAGCAAGGCTAGTTCCAGCAGGAACCCGTTTCCATGGGCACACTCAGCATACACTCCTGTGGTTTCTAACAAGTCTAAAGAGACACAGGTTACCCTGTGTTTCCTCCCCTGAATCAACTTCTCGAAGTAGGGTGTTCTGCATCAAGCGAACTGCCTCAACCAAGGAACGCCGCAGCTGCTCCTCTGGGCCTGTGGCTATCCAAAAGCCTGCAGTGTCACAGGAAGAGCATGACTGTCTTAAATGGCAGTTAGAACGCACGCCCACTATCTCTGGGAGGCACGGTGACTTCAGGCAGGAGCTCCTGGATGGAATGCGAAGCCGAGGGTTACTCTGAGTTCAGCTCAGACTAGGGCAATGCGTCAGACTTCGACGCCATGAGGGACGTGCCACAACGGTGTTCGTGAACGTGTGCGAGTGCTGAGGAAATTAAGCTGCTCCCAAAGAGAGTGCAGTGCGTTTCCCTACTCTCGGCATACACAGAGGGGCTCTAAAGGGCTACGGGCCTGGATGTTGCTTAGCAGACCCAGGTGGGCCTGGGGGTACTCAGTGTTCCTGCCGGGCAGGGTGCCCACGCTAGCCTCCTAGGTGTCCAGAAAACTGTGCTGCCGTGGAAGTTACCCAGAGCAGAGGCCACCGCCTCATGGAAACTGCTGCACGCCTCCGCTTCTGCACGGCAGGTCAGGGCCTTACTTCCAGGCATCTGTTCAGGCTGGGTGTGCCGTTAGCGACACCGCATGGTGAGATGCTGACTTTCTCCTCAGGCAGAGTGACTTCGGGTAGGAGGTCCTCGAAGTACTCAAAGAACACTCTTTTCTCACGGAAGCTCACACAAGGGCCATGACAAAGTCGGACTCTCCAGAAATGTTGTCCTGAGGCTGTTCGAAGACTGTGGAAATGTACCTCTCCTCAAGGAACGTACAGGGTGTTGCCCATCACGCGGCATGCACAGAGGGCCTCCGAGGGATCAACCAACGGGTCTCGAAGTGGCTCAGCAGGCCCACGGGGGTGTGGAGGTACTCAGTGAACTTGGAGGAAAGTGATGCGTACCCGAGAGGCCTACAAGTCCTCAAAAGTGTATTTCCTTTCACATAAAGCATGTAAGCGACTAAGAACTGATGGAAACAGCTGCCTGCCTCCCTTTCTGCACGGCTACTAGTGACCTAACCTGGAGGCAAGTTTTCACGTTGAGATTCCCTTTAGCTCTAGAGCTTGTCAGGCAGACCACAACCGCGGCCACGGAAGCATCTGGCTCAGACAGAACAGACTCATACTTTTCAGCGAAGCATTCTTACAGGGTTGACAGGCCTGTCAAGAGCAGGGAATGTCAGGTAGCTTCAAGGCAGCATGAATGCAGCCTTCAAAATGGGAAAGCAAGGCTAGTTCCAGCAGGCCCCCGTTTCCATGGGCACATGCAGCAAACACCCGTGTGGTTTCTACCAAGTCTAAAGAGACACAGGTTACCCTGTGTTTCCTCCCCTGAATCAACTTCTCGAAGTAGGGTGTTCTGCATCAAGCGAACTGCCTCAACCAAGGAACGCCGCAGCTGCTCCTCTGGGCCTGTGGCTATCCAAAAGCCTGCAGTGTCACAGGAAGAGCAGGACTGTCTTAAATGGCAGTTAGAACGCACGCCCACTATCTCTGGGAGGCACGGTGACTTCAGGCAGGAGCTCCTAGATGGAATGCGAAGCCGAGGGTTACTCTGAGTTCAGCTCAGACTAGGGCAATGCGTCAGACTTCGACGCCATGCGGGACGTGCCACAACGGTGTTCGTGAACGTGTGCGAGTGCTGAGGAAATTAAGCTGCTCCCAAAGAGAGTGCAGTGCGTTTCCCTACTCTCGGCATACACAGAGGGGCTCTAAAGGGCTACGGGCCTGGATGTTGCTTAGCAGACCCAGGTGGGCCTGGGGGTACTCAGTGTTCCTGCCGGGAGCAGGGTGCCCACGCTAGCCTCCTAGGTGTCCAGAAAACTGTGCTGCCGTGGAAGTTACCCAGAGCAGAGGCCACCGCCTCATGGAAACTGCTGCACGCCTCCGCTTCTGCACGGCAGGTCAGGGCCTTACTTCCAGGCATCTGTTCAGGCTGGGTGTGCCGTTAGCGACACCGCATGGTGAGATGCTGACTTTCTCCTCAGGCAGAGTGACTTCGGGTAGGAGGTCCTCGAAGTACTCAAAGCACACTCTTTTCTCACGGAAGCTCACACAAGGACCATGACAAAGTCGGACTCGCCAGAAATGTTGTCCTGAGGCTGTTCGAGGACTCCGGAAATGTAGCTCTCCTCAAGGAACATACAGGGTGTTGCCATCAATCGGCAGGCACAGAGGGCCTCCGAGGGATCAAGCAACGGGTCTCGAAGTGGCTCAGCCGGCCCACGGGGGTGTGGAGGTAGTCAGTGAACTTGGAGCGAAAGTGATGCATACCGGAGAGGCCTACAAGTCCTCAAAAGTGTACTTCCTTTCACATCAAGCATATAAGCGACTAAGAACTCATGGAAACAGCTGCCCGCTTCCCTTTCTGCACGGCTACTAGGGACCTAACCTGGAGGCAAGTTTTCACGTTGAGATTCCCTATAGCGCTAGAGCTTGTCAGGCGGACCACAACCGCGGCCACGGAAGCACCTGGTTCAGACAGAACGGATGCATACTTTTCCGCAAAGCATTCTTACAGGGTTGACAGGCCTGTCAAGAGCAGGGAATGTCAGGTAGCTTCAAGGCAGCATGAATGCAGCCTTCAAAATGGGACAGCAAGGCTAGTTCCAGCAGGAACCCGTTTCCATGGGCACACTCAGGATACACTCCTGTGGTTTCTAACAAGTCTAAAGAGACACAGGTTACCCTGTGTTTCCTCCCCTGAATCAACTTCTCGAAGTAGGGTGTTCTGCATCAAGCGAACTGCCTCAACCAAGGAACGCCGCAGCTGCTCCTCTGGGCCTGTGGCTATCCAAAAGCCTGCAGTGTCACAGGAAGAGCAGGACTGTCTTAAATGGCAGTTAGAACGCACGCCCACTATCTCTGGGAGGCACGGTGACTTCAGGCAGGAGCTCTTGATGGAATGCGAAGCCGAGGGTTACTCTGATTTCAGGTCAGACTAGGGCAATGCGTCAGACTTCGACGCCATGCGGGACGTGCCACAACGGTGTTCGTAAACGTGTGCGAGTGCTGAGGAAATTAAGCTGCTCCCAAAGAGAGTGCAGTGCGTTTCCCTACTCTCGGCATACACAGAGGGGCTCTAAAGGGCTACGGGCCTGGATATTGCTTAGCAGACCCAGGTGGGCCTGGGGGTACTCAGTGTTCCTGCCGGGAGCAGGGTGCCCACGCTAGCCTCCTAGGTGTCCAGAAAACTGTGCTGCCGTGGAAGTTACCCAGAGCAGAGGCCACCGCCTCATGGAAACTGCTGCACGCCTCCGCTTCTGCACGGCAGGTCAGGGCCTTACTTCCAGGCATCTGTTCAGGCTGGGTGTGCCGTTAGCGACACCGCATGGTGAGATGCTGACTTTCTCCTCAGGCAGAGTGACTTCGGGTACGAGGTCCTCGAAGTACTCAAAGCACACTCTTTTCTCACGGAAGCTCACACAAGGGCCATGACAAAGTCGGACTCGCCAGAAATGTTGTCCTGAGGCTGTTCGAGGACTCCGGAAATGTAGCTCTCCTCAAGGAACATACAGGGTGTTGCCATCAATCGGCAGGCACAGAGGGCCTCCGAGGGATCAAGCAACGGGTCTCGAAGTGGCTCAGCCGGCCCACGGGGGTGTGGAGGTACTCAGTGAACTTGGAGGAAAGTGATGCGTACCCGAGAGGCCTACAAGTCCTCAAAAGTGTATTTCCTTTCACATAAAGCATGTAAGCGACTAAGAACTGATGGAAACAGCTGCCTGCCTCCCTTTCTGCACGGCTACTAGTGACCTAACCTGGAGGCAAGTTTTCACGTTGAGATTCCCTTTAGCTCTAGAGCTTGTCAGGCAGACCACAACCGCGGCCACGGAAGCATCTGGCTCAGACAGAACAGACTCATACTTTTCAGCGAAGCATTCTTACAGGGTTGACAGGCCTGTCAAGAGCAGGGAATGTCAGGTAGCTTCAAGGCAGCATGAATGCAGCCTTCAAAATGGGAAAGCAAGGCTAGTTCCAGCAGGCCCCCGTTTCCATGGGCACATGCAGCAAACACCCGTGTGGTTTCTACCAAGTCTAAAGAGACACAGGTTACCCTGTGTTTCCTCCCCTGAATCAACTTCTCGAAGTAGGGTGTTCTGCATCAAGCGAACTGCCTCAACCAAGGAACGCCGCAGCTGCTCCTCTGGGCCTGTGGCTATCCAAAAGCCTGCAGTGTCACAGGAAGAGCATGACTGTCTTAAATGGCAGTTAGAACGCACGCCCACTATCTCTGGGAGGCACGGTGACTTCAGGCAGGAGCTCCTGGATGGAATGCGAAGCCGAGGGTTACTCTGAGTTCAGCTCAGACTAGGGCAATGCGTCAGACTTCGACGCCATGCGGGACGTGCCACAACGGTGTTCGTGAACGTGTGCGAGTGCTGAGGAAATTAAGCTGCTCCCAAAGAGAGTGCAGTGCGTTTCCCTACTCTCGGCATACACAGAGGGGCTCTAAAGGGCTACGGGCCTGGATGTTGCTTAGCAGACCCAGGTGGGCCTGGGGGTACTCAGTGTTCCTGCCGGGAGCAGGGTGCCCACGCTAGCCTCCTAGGTGTCCAGAAAACTGTGCTGCCGTGGAAGTTACCCAGAGCAGAGGCCACCGCCTCATGGAAACTGCTGCACGCCTCCGCTTGTGCACGGCAAATCAGGGCCTTACTTCCAGGCATCTGTTCAGGCTGGGTGTGCCGTTAGCGACACCGCATGGTGAGATGCTGACTTTCTCCTCAGGCAGAGTGACTTCGGGTAGGAGGTCCTCGAAGTACTCAAAGCACACTCTTTTCTCACGGAAGCTCACACAAGGGCCATGACAAAGTCGGACTCTCCAGAAATGTTGTCCTGAGGCTGTTCGAAGACTGTGGAAATGTACCTCTCCTCAAGGAATGTACAGGGTGTTGCCCATCACGCGGCATGCACAGAGGGCCTCCGAGGGATCAACCAACGGGTCTCGAAGTGGCTCAGCAGGCCCACGGGGGTGTGGAGGTACTCAGTGAACTTGGAGGAAAGTGATGCGTACCCGAGAGGCCTACAAGTCCTCAAAAGTGTATTTCCTTTCACATAAAGCATGTAAGCGACTAAGAACTGATGGAAACAGCTGCCTGCCTCCCTTTCTGCACGGCTACTAGTGACCTAACCTGGAGGCAAGTTTTCACGTTGAGATTCCCTTTAGCTCTAGAGCTTGTCAGGCAGACCACAACCGCGGCCACGGAAGCATCTGGCTCAGACAGAACAGACTCATACTTTTCAGCGAAGCATTCTTACAGGGTTGACAGGCCTGTCAAGAGCAGGGAATGTCAGGTAGCTTCAAGGCAGCATGAATGCAGCCTTCAAAATGGGACAGCAAGGCTAGTTCCAGCAGGCCCCCGTTTCCATGGGCACATGCAGCAAACACCCGTGTGGTTTCTACCAAGTCTAAAGAGACACAGGTTACCCTGTGTTTCCTCCCCTGAATCAACTTCTCGAAGTAGGGTGTTCTGCATCAAGCGAACTGCCTCAACCAAGGAACGCCGCAGCTGCTCCTCTGGGCCTGTGGCTATCCAAAAGCCTGCAGTGTCACAGGAAGAGCATGACTGTCTTAAATGGCAGTTAGAACGCACGCCCACTATCTCTGGGAGGCACGGTGACTTCAGGCAGGAGCTCCTGGATGGAATGCGAAGCCGAGGGTTACTCTGAGTTCAGCTCAGACTAGGGCAATGCGTCAGACTTCGACGCCATGCGGGACGTGCCACAACGGTGTTCGTGAACGTGTGCGAGTGCTGAGGAAATTAAGCTGCTCCCAAAGAGAGTGCAGTGCGTTTCCCTACTCTCGGCATACACAGAGGGGCTCTAAAGGGCTACGGGCCTGGATGTTGCTTAGCAGACCCAGGTGGGCCTGGGGGTACTCAGTGTTCCTGCCGGGAGCAGGGTGCCCACGCTAGCCTCCTAGGTGTCCAGAAAACTGTGCTGCCGTGGAAGTTACCCAGAGCAGAGGCCACCGCCTCATGGAAACTGCTGCACGCCTCCGCTTGTGCACGGCAAATCAGGGCCTTACTTCCAGGCATCTGTTCAGGCTGGGTGTGCCGTTAGCGACACCGCATGGTGAGATGCTGACTTTCTCCTCAGGCAGAGTGACTTCGGGTAGGAGGTCCTCGAAGTACTCAAAGCACACTCTTTTCTCACGGAAGCTCACACAAGGGCCATGACAAAGTCGGACTCTCCAGAAATGTTGTCCTGAGGCTGTTCGAAGACTGTGGAAATGTACCTCTCCTCAAGGAATGTACAGGGTGTTGCCCATCACGCGGCATGCACAGAGGGCCTCCGAGGGATCAACCAACGGGTCTCGAAGTGGCTCAGCAGGCCCACGGGGGTGTGTAGGTACTCAGTGAACTTGGAGGAAAGTGATGCGTACCCGAGAGGCCTACAAGTCCTCAAAAGTGTATTTCCTTTCACATAAAGCATGTAAGCGACTAAGAACTGATGGAAACAGCTGCCTGCCTCCCTTTCTGCACGGCTACTAGTGACCTAACCTGGAGGCAAGTTTTCACGTTGAGATTCCCTTTAGCTCTAGAGCTTGTCAGGCAGACCACAACCGCGGCCACGGAAGCATCTGGCTCAGACAGAACAGACTCATACTTTTCAGCGAAGCATTCTTACAGGGTTGACAGGCCTGTCAAGAGCAGGGAATGTCAGGTAGCTTCAAGGCAGCATGAATGCAGCCTTCAAAATGGGAAAGCAAGGCTAGATCCAGCAGGCCCCCGTTTCCATGGGCACATGCAGCAAACACCCGTGTGGTTTCTACCAAGTCTAAAGAGACACAGGTTACCCTGTGTTTCCTCCCCTGAATCAACTTCTCGAAGTAGGGTGTTCTGCATCAAGCGAACTGCCTCAACCAAGGAACGCCGCAGCTGCTCCTCTGGGCCTGTGGCTATCCAAAAGCCTGCAGTGTCACAGGAAGAGCATGACTGTCTTAAATGGCAGTTAGAACGCACGCCCACTATCTCTGGGAGGCACGGTGACTTCAGGCAGGAGCTCCTGGATGGAATGCGAAGCCGAGGGTTACTCTGAGTTCAGCTCAGACTAGGGCAATGCGTCAGACTTCGACGCCATGCGGGACGTGCCACAACGGTGTTCGTGAACGTGTGCGAGTGCTGAGGAAATTAAGCTGCTCCCAAAGAGAGTGCAGTGCGTTTCCCTACTCTCGGCATACACAGAGGGGCTCTAAAGGGCTACGGGCCTGGATGTTGCTTAGCAGACCCAGGTGGGCCTGGGGGTACTCAGTGTTCCTGCCGGGAGCAGGGTGCCCACGCTAGCCTCCTAGGTGTCCAGAAAACTGTGCTGCCGTGGAAGTTACCCAGAGCAGAGGCCACCGCCTCATGGAAACTGCTGCACGCCTCCGCTTGTGCACGGCAAATCAGGGCCTTACTTCCAGGCATCTGTTCAGGCTGGGTGTGCCGTTAGCGACACCGCATGGTGAGATGCTGACTTTCTCCTCAGGCAGAGTGACTTCGGGTAGGAGGTCCTCGAAGTACTCAAAGCACACTCTTTTCTCACGGAAGCTCACACAAGGGCCATGACAAAGTCGGACTCTCCAGAAATGTTGTCCTGAGGCTGTTCGAAAACTGTGGAAATGTACCTCTCCTCAAGGAATGTACAGGGTGTTGCCCATCACGCGGCATGCACAGAGGGCCTCCGAGGGATCAACCAACGGGTCTCGAAGTGGCTCAGCAGGCCCACGGGGGTGTGGAGGTACTCAGTGAACTTGGAGGAAAGTGATGCGTACCCGAGAGGCCTACAAGTCCTCAAAAGTGTATTTCCTTTCACATAAAGCATGTAAGCGACTAAGAACTGATGGAAACAGCTGCCTGCCTCCCTTTCTGCACGGCTACTAGTGACCTAACCTGGAGGCAAGTTTTCACGTTGAGATTCCCTTTAGCTCTAGAGCTTGTCAGGCAGACCACAACCGCGGCCACGGAAGCATCTGGCTCAGACAGAACAGACTCATACTATTCAGCGAAGCATTCTTACAGGGTTGACAGGCCTGTCAAGAGCAGGGAATGTCAGGTAGCTTCAAGGCAGCATGAATGCAGCCTTCAAAATGGGAAAGCAAGGCTAGTTCCAACAGGCCCCCATTTCCATGGGCACATGCAGCAAACACCCGTGTGGTTTCTACCAAGTCTAAAGAGACACAGGTTACCCTGTGTTTCCTCCCCTGAATCAACTTCTCGAAGTAGGGTGTTCTGCATCAAGCGAACTGCCTCAACCAAGGAACGCCGCAGCTGCTCCTCTGGGCCTGTGGCTATCCAAAAGCCTGCAGTGTCACAGGAAGAGCATGACTGTCTTAAATGGCAGTTAGAACGCACGCCCACTATCTCTGGGAGGCACAGTGACTTCAGGCAGGAGCTCCTAGATGGAATGCGAAGCCGAGGGTTACTCTGAGTTCAGCTCAGACTAGGGCAATGCGTCAGACTTCGACGCCATGCGGGACGTGCCACAACGGTGTTCGTGAACGTGTGCGAGTGCTGAGGAAATTAAGCTGCTCCCAAAGAGAGTGCAGTGCGTTTCCCTACTCTCGGCATACACAGAGGGGCTCTAAAGGGCTACGGGCCTGGATGTTGCTTAGCAGACCCAGGTGGGCCTGGGGGTACTCAGTGTTCCTGCTGGGAGCAGGGTGCCCACGCTAGCCTCCTAGGTGTCCAGAAAACTGTGCTGCCGTGGAAGTTACCCAGAGCAGAGGCCACCGCCTCATGGAAACTGCTGCACGCCTCCGCTTCTGCACGGCAGGTCAGGGCCTTACTTCCAGGCATCTGTTCAGGCTGGGTGTGCCGTTAGCGACACCGCATGGTGAGATGCTGACTTTCTCCTCAGGCAGAGTGACTTCGGGTACGAGGTCCTCGAAGTACTCAAAGCACACTCTTTTCTCACGGAAGCTCACACAAGGACCATGACAAAGTCGGACTCGCCATAAATGTTGTCCTGAGGCTGTTCGAGGACTCCGGAAATGTAGCTCTCCTCAAGGAACATACAGGGTGTTGCCATCAATCGGCAGGCACAGAGGGCCTCCGAGGGATCAAGCAACGGGTCTCGAAGTGGCTCAGCCGGCCCACGGGGGTGTGGAGGTAGTCAGTGAACTTGGAGCGAAAGTGATGCATACCGGAGAGGCCTACAAGTCCTCAAAAGTGTACTTCCTTTCACTTCAAGCATATAAGCGACTAAGAACTCATGGAAACAGCTGCCCGCTTCCCTTTCTGCACGGCTACTAGGGACCTAACCTGGAGGCAAGTTTTCACGTTGAGATTCCCTATAGCGCTAGAGCTTGTCAGGCGGACCACAACCGCGGCCACGGAAGCACCTGGTTCAGACAGAACGGACGCATACTTTTCCGCAAAGCATTCTTACAGGGTTGACAGGCCTGTCAAGAGCAGGGAATGTCAGGTAGCTTCAAGGCAGCATGAATGCAGCCTTCAAAATGGGACAGCAAGGCTAGTTCCAGCAGGAACCCGTTTCCATGGGCACACTCAGCATACACTCCTGTGGTTTCTAACAAGTCTAAAGAGACACAGGTTACCCTGTGTTTCCTCCCCTGAATCAACTTCTCGAAGTAGGGTGTTCTGCATCAAGCGAACTGCCTCAACCAAGGAACGCCGCAGCTGCTCCTCTGGGCCTGTGGCTATCCAAAAGCCTGCAGTGTCACAGGAAGAGCATGACTGTCTTAAATGGCAGTTAGAACGCACGCCCACTATCTCTGGGAGGCACGGTGACTTCAGGCAGGAGCTCCTGGATGGAATGCGAAGCCGAGGGTTACTCTGAGTTCAGCTCAGACTAGGGCAATGCGTCAGACTTCGACGCCATGAGGGACGTGCCACAACGGTGTTCGTGAACGTGTGCGAGTGCTGAGGAAATTAAGCTGCTCCCAAAGAGAGTGCAGTGCGTTTCCCTACTCTCGGCATACACAGAGGGGCTCTAAAGGGCTACGGGCCTGGATGTTGCTTAGCAGACCCAGGTGGGCCTGGGGGTACTCAGTGTTCCTGCCGGGCAGGGTGCCCACGCTAGCCTCCTAGGTGTCCAGAAAACTGTGCTGCCGTGGAAGTTACCCAGAGCAGAGGCCACCGCCTCATGGAAACTGCTGCACGCCTCCGCTTCTGCACGGCAGGTCAGGGCCTTACTTCCAGGCATCTGTTCAGGCTGGGTGTGCCGTTAGCGACACCGCATGGTGAGATGCTGACTTTCTCCTCAGGCAGAGTGACTTCGGGTAGGAGGTCCTCGAAGTACTCAAAGAACACTCTTTTCTCACGGAAGCTCACACAAGGGCCATGACAAAGTCGGACTCTCCAGAAATGTTGTCCTGAGGCTGTTCGAAGACTGTGGAAATGTACCTCTCCTCAAGGAACGTACAGGGTGTTGCCCATCACGCGGCATGCACAGAGGGCCTCCGAGGGATCAACCAACGGGTCTCGAAGTGGCTCAGCAGGCCCACGGGGGTGTGGAGGTACTCAGTGAACTTGGAGGAAAGTGATGCGTACCCGAGAGGCCTACAAGTCCTCAAAAGTGTATTTCCTTTCACATAAAGCATGTAAGCGACTAAGAACTGATGGAAACAGCTGCCTGCCTCCCTTTCTGCACGGCTACTAGTGACCTAACCTGGAGGCAAGTTTTCACGTTGAGATTCCCTTTAGCTCTAGAGCTTGTCAGGCAGACCACAACCGCGGCCACGGAAGCATCTGGCTCAGACAGAACAGACTCATACTTTTCAGCGAAGCATTCTTACAGGGTTGACAGGCCTGTCAAGAGCAGGGAATGTCAGGTAGCTTCAAGGCAGCATGAATGCAGCCTTCAAAATGGGAAAGCAAGGCTAGTTCCAGCAGGCCCCCGTTTCCATGGGCACATGCAGCAAACACCCGTGTGGTTTCTACCAAGTCTAAAGAGACACAGGTTACCCTGTGTTTCCTCCCCTGAATCAACTTCTCGAAGTAGGGTGTTCTGCATCAAGCGAACTGCCTCAACCAAGGAACGCCGCAGCTGCTCCTCTGGGCCTGTGGCTATCCAAAAGCCTGCAGTGTCACAGGAAGAGCAGGACTGTCTTAAATGGCAGTTAGAACGCACGCCCACTATCTCTGGGAGGCACGGTGACTTCAGGCAGGAGCTCCTAGATGGAATGCGAAGCCGAGGGTTACTCTGAGTTCAGCTCAGACTAGGGCAATGCGTCAGACTTCGACGCCATGCGGGACGTGCCACAACGGTGTTCGTGAACGTGTGCGAGTGCTGAGGAAATTAAGCTGCTCCCAAAGAGAGTGCAGTGCGTTTCCCTACTCTCGGCATACACAGAGGGGCTCTAAAGGGCTACGGGCCTGGATGTTGCTTAGCAGACCCAGGTGGGCCTGGGGGTACTCAGTGTTCCTGCCGGGAGCAGGGTGCCCACGCTAGCCTCCTAGGTGTCCAGAAAACTGTGCTGCCGTGGAAGTTACCCAGAGCAGAGGCCACCGCCTCATGGAAACTGCTGCACGCCTCCGCTTCTGCACGGCAGGTCAGGGCCTTACTTCCAGGCATCTGTTCAGGCTGGGTGTGCCGTTAGCGACACCGCATGGTGAGATGCTGACTTTCTCCTCAGGCAGAGTGACTTCGGGTAGGAGGTCCTCGAAGTACTCAAAGCACACTCTTTTCTCACGGAAGCTCACACAAGGACCATGACAAAGTCGGACTCGCCATAAATGTTGTCCTGAGGCTGTTCGAGGACTCCGGAAATGTAGCTCTCCTCAAGGAACATACAGGGTGTTGCCATCAATCGGCAGGCACAGAGGGCCTCCGAGGGATCAAGCAACGGGTCTCGAAGTGGCTCAGCCGGCCCACGGGGGTGTGGAGGTAGTCAGTGAACTTGGAGCGAAAGTGATGCATACCGGAGAGGCCTACAAGTCCTCAAAAGTGTACTTCCTTTCACATCAAGCATATAAGCGACTAAGAACTCATGGAAACAGCTGCCCGCTTCCCTTTCTGCACGGCTACTAGGGACCTAACCTGGAGGCAAGTTTTCACGTTGAGATTCCCTATAGCGCTAGAGCTTGTCAGGCGGACCACAACCGCGGCCACGGAAGCACCTGGTTCAGACAGAACGGACGCATACTTTTCCGCAAAGCATTCTTACAGGGTTGACAGGCCTGTCAAGAGCAGGGAATGTCAGGTAGCTTCAAGGCAGCATGAATGCAGCCTTCAAAATGGGACAGCAAGGCTAGTTCCAGCAGGAACCCGTTTCCATGGGCACACTCAGCATACACTCCTGTGGTTTCTAACAAGTCTAAAGAGACACAGGTTACCCTGTGTTTCCTCCCCTGAATCAACTTCTCGAAGTAGGGTGTTCTGCATCAAGCGAACTGCCTCAACCAAGGAACGCCGCAGCTGCTCCTCTGGGCCTGTGGCTATCCAAAAGCCTGCAGTGTCACAGGAAGAGCATGACTGTCTTAAATGGCAGTTAGAACGCACGCCCACTATCTCTGGGAGGCACGGTGACTTCAGGCAGGAGCTCCTGGATGGAATGCGAAGCCGAGGGTTACTCTGAGTTCAGCTCAGACTAGGGCAATGCGTCAGACTTCGACGCCATGAGGGACGTGCCACAACGGTGTTCGTGAACGTGTGCGAGTGCTGAGGAAATTAAGCTGCTCCCAAAGAGAGTGCAGTGCGTTTCCCTACTCTCGGCATACACAGAGGGGCTCTAAAGGGCTACGGGCCTGGATGTTGCTTAGCAGACCCAGGTGGGCCTGGGGGTACTCAGTGTTCCTGCCGGGCAGGGTGCCCACGCTAGCCTCCTAGGTGTCCAGAAAACTGTGCTGCCGTGGAAGTTACCCAGAGCAGAGGCCACCGCCTCATGGAAACTGCTGCACGCCTCCGCTTCTGCACGGCAGGTCAGGGCCTTACTTCCAGGCATCTGTTCAGGCTGGGTGTGCCGTTAGCGACACCGCATGGTGAGATGCTGACTTTCTCCTCAGGCAGAGTGACTTCGGGTAGGAGGTCCTCGAAGTACTCAAAGAACACTCTTTTCTCACGGAAGCTCACACAAGGGCCATGACAAAGTCGGACTCTCCAGAAATGTTGTCCTGAGGCTGTTCGAAGACTGTGGAAATGTACCTCTCCTCAAGGAACGTACAGGGTGTTGCCCATCACGCGGCATGCACAGAGGGCCTCCGAGGGATCAACCAACGGGTCTCGAAGTGGCTCAGCAGGCCCACGGGGGTGTGGAGGTACTCAGTGAACTTGGAGGAAAGTGATGCGTACCCGAGAGGCCTACAAGTCCTCAAAAGTGTATTTCCTTTCACATAAAGCATGTAAGCGACTAAGAACTGATGGAAACAGCTGCCTGCCTCCCTTTCTGCACGGCTACTAGTGACCTAACCTGGAGGCAAGTTTTCACGTTGAGATTCCCTTTAGCTCTAGAGCTTGTCAGGCAGACCACAACCGCGGCCACGGAAGCATCTGGCTCAGACAGAACAGACTCATACTTTTCAGCGAAGCATTCTTACAGGGTTGACAGGCCTGTCAAGAGCAGGGAATGTCAGGTAGCTTCAAGGAAACATGAATGCAGCCTTCAAAATGGGAAAGCAAGGCTAGTTCCAGCAGGTCCCCGTTTCCATGGGCACATGCAGCAAACACCCGTGTGGTTTCTACCAAGTCTAAAGAGACACAGGTTACCCTGTGTTTCCTCCCCTGAATCAACTTCTCGAAGTAGGGTGTTCTGCATCAAGCGAACTGCCTCAACCAAGGAACGCCGCAGCTGCTCCTCTGGGCCTGTGGCTATCCAAAAGCCTGCAGTGTCACAGGAAGAGCAGGACTGTCTTAAATGGCAGTTAGAACGCACGCCCACTATCTCTGAGAGGCACGGTGACTTCAGGCAGGAGCTCCTAGATGGAATGCGAAGCCGAGGGTTACTCTGAGTTCAGCTCAGACTAGGGCAATGCGTCAGACTTCGACGCCATGCGGGACGTGCCACAACGGTGTTCGTGAACGTGTGCGAGTGCTGAGGAAATTAAGCTGCTCCCAAAGAGAGTGCAGTGCGTTTCCCTACTCTCGGCATACACAGAGGGGCTCTAAAGGGCTACGGGCCTGGATGTTGCTTAGCAGACCCAGGTGGGCCTGGGGGTACTCAGTGTTCCTGCCGGGAGCAGGGTGCCCACGCTAGCCTCCTAGGTGTCCAGAAAACTGTGCTGCCGTGGAAGTTACCCAGAGCAGAGGCCACCGCCTCATGGAAACTGCTGCACGCCTCCGCTTCTGCACGGCAGGTCAGGGCCTTACTTCCAGGCATCTGTTCAGGCTGGGTGTGCCGTTAGCGACACCGCATGGTGAGATGCTGACTTTCTCCTCAGGCAGAGTGACTTCGGGTAGGAGGTCCTCGAAGTACTCAAAGCACACTCTTTTCTCACGGAAGCTCACACAAGGACCATGACAAAGTCGGACTCGCCATAAATGTTGTCCTGAGGCTGTTCGAGGACTCCGGAAATGTAGCTCTCCTCAAGGAACATACAGGGTGTTGCCATCAATCGGCAGGCACAGAGGGCCTCCGAGGGATCAAGCAACGGGTCTCGAAGTGGCTCAGCCGGCCCACGGGGGTGTGGAGGTAGTCAGTGAACTTGGAGCGAAAGTGATGCATACCGGAGAGGCCTACAAGTCCTCAAAAGTGTACTTCCTTTCACATCAAGCATATAAGCGACTAAGAACTCATGGAAACAGCTGCCCGCTTCCCTTTCTGCACGGCTACTAGGGACCTAACCTGGAGGCAAGTTTTCACGTTGAGATTCCCTATAGCGCTAGAGCTTGTCAGGCGGACCACAACCGCGGCCACGGAAGCACCTGGTTCAGACAGAACGGACGCATACTTTTCCGCAAAGCATTCTTACAGGGTTGACAGGCCTGTCAAGAGCAGGGAATGTCAGGTAGCTTCAAGGCAGCATGAATGCAGCCTTCAAAATGGGACAGCAAGGCTAGTTCCAGCAGGAACCCGTTTCCATGGGCACACTCAGCATACACTCCTGTGGTTTCTAACAAGTCTAAAGAGACACAGGTTACCCTGTGTTTCCTCCCCTGAATCAACTTCTCGAAGTAGGGTGTTCTGCATCAAGCGAACTGCCTCAACCAAGGAACGCCGCAGCTGCTCCTCTGGGCCTGTGGCTATCCAAAAGCCTGCAGTGTCACAGGAAGAGCATGACTGTCTTAAATGGCAGTTAGAACGCACGCCCACTATCTCTGGGAGGCACGGTGACTTCAGGCAGGAGCTCCTGGATGGAATGCGAAGCCGAGGGTTACTCTGAGTTCAGCTCAGACTAGGGCAATGCGTCAGACTTCGACGCCATGAGGGACGTGCCACAACGGTGTTCGTGAACGTGTGCGAGTGCTGAGGAAATTAAGCTGCTCCCAAAGAGAGTGCAGTGCGTTTCCCTACTCTCGGCATACACAGAGGGGCTCTAAAGGGCTACGGGCCTGGATGTTGCTTAGCAGACCCAGGTGGGCCTGGGGGTACTCAGTGTTCCTGCCGGGCAGGGTGCCCACGCTAGCCTCCTAGGTGTCCAGAAAACTGTGCTGCCGTGGAAGTTACCCAGAGCAGAGGCCACCGCCTCATGGAAACTGCTGCACGCCTCCGCTTCTGCACGGCAGGTCAGGGCCTTACTTCCAGGCATCTGTTCAGGCTGGGTGTGCCGTTAGCGACACCGCATGGTGAGATGCTGACTTTCTCCTCAGGCAGAGTGACTTCGGGTAGGAGGTCCTCGAAGTACTCAAAGAACACTCTTTTCTCACGGAAGCTCACACAAGGGCCATGACAAAGTCGGACTCTCCAGAAATGTTGTCCTGAGGCTGTTCGAAGACTGTGGAAATGTACCTCTCCTCAAGGAACGTACAGGGTGTTGCCCATCACGCGGCATGCACAGAGGGCCTCCGAGGGATCAACCAACGGGTCTCGAAGTGGCTCAGCAGGCCCACGGGGGTGTGGAGGTACTCAGTGAACTTGGAGGAAAGTGATGCGTACCCGAGAGGCCTACAAGTCCTCAAAAGTGTATTTCCTTTCACATAAAGCATGTAAGCGACTAAGAACTGATGGAAACAGCTGCCTGCCTCCCTTTCTGCACGGCTACTAGTGACCTAACCTGGAGGCAAGTTTTCACGTTGAGATTCCCTTTAGCTCTAGAGCTTGTCAGGCAGACCACAACCGCGGCCACGGAAGCATCTGGCTCAGACAGAACAGACTCATACTTTTCAGCGAAGCATTCTTACAGGGTTGACAGGCCTGTCAAGAGCAGGGAATGTCAGGTAGCTTCAAGGAAACATGAATGCAGCCTTCAAAATGGGAAAGCAAGGCTAGTTCCAGCAGGTCCCCGTTTCCATGGGCACATGCAGCAAACACCCGTGTGGTTTCTACCAAGTCTAAAGAGACACAGGTTACCCTGTGTTTCCTCCCCTGAATCAACTTCTCGAAGTAGGGTGTTCTGCATCAAGCGAACTGCCTCAACCAAGGAACGCCGCAGCTGCTCCTCTGGGCCTGTGGCTATCCAAAAGCCTGCAGTGTCACAGGAAGAGCAGGACTGTCTTAAATGGCAGTTAGAACGCACGCCCACTATCTCTGAGAGGCACGGTGACTTCAGGCAGGAGCTCCTAGATGGAATGCGAAGCCGAGGGTTACTCTGAGTTCAGCTCAGACTAGGGCAATGCGTCAGACTTCGACGCCATGCGGGACGTGCCACAACGGTGTTCGTGAACGTGTGCGAGTGCTGAGGAAATTAAACTGCTCCCAAAGAGAGTGCAGTGCGTTTCCCTACTCTCGGCATACACAGAGGGGCTCTAAAGGGCTACGGGCCTGGATGTTGCTTAGCAGACCCAGGTGGGCCTGGGGGTACTCAGTGTTCCTGCCGGGAGCAGGGTGCCCACGCTAGCCTCCTAGGTGTCCAGAAAACTGTGCTGCCGTGGAAGTTACCCAGAGCAGAGGCCACCGCCTCATGGAAACTGCTGCACGCCTCCGCTTCTGCACGGCAGGTCAGGGCCTTACTTCCAGGCATCTGTTCAGGCTGGGTGTGCCGTTAGCGACACCGCATGGTGAGATGCTGACTTTCTCCTCAGGCAGAGTGACTTCGGGTACGAGGTTCTCGAAGTACTCAAAGCACACTCTTTTCTCACGGAAGCTCACACAAGGGCCATGACAAAGTCGGACTCGCCATAAATGTTGTCCTGAGGCTGTTCGAGGACTCCGGAAATGTAGCTCTCCTCAAGGAACATACAGGGTGTTGCCATCAATCGGCAGGCACAGAGGGCCTCCGAGGGATCAAGCAACGGGTCTCGAAGTGGCTCAGCCGGCCCACGGGGGTGTGGAGGTAGTCAGTGAACTTGGAGCGAAAGTGATGCATACCCGAGAGGCCTAAGAGTCCTCAAAAGTGTACTTCCTTTCACATCAAGCATATAAGCGACTACGAACTCATGGAAACAGCTGCCCGCTTCCCTTTCTGCACGGCTACTAGGGGCCAAACCTGGAGGCAAGTTTTCACGTTGAGATTCCCTATAGCGCTAGAGCTTGTCAGGCGGACCACAACCGCGGCCACGGAAGCACCTGGTTCAGACAGAACGGATGCATACTTTTCCGCAAAGCATTCTTACAGGGTTGACAGGCCTGTCAAGAGCAGGGAATGTCAGGTAGCTTCAAGGCAGCATGAATGCAGCCTTCAAAATGGGACAGCAAGGCTAGTTCCAGCAGGAACCCGTTTCCATGGGCACACTCAGGATACACTCCTGTGGTTTCTAACAAGTCTAAAGAGACACAGGTTACCCTGTGTTTCCTCCCCTGAATCAACTTCTCGAAGTAGGGTGTTCTGCATCAAGCGAACTGCCTCAACCAAGGAACGCCGCAGCTGCTCCTCTGGGCCTGTGGCTATCCAAAAGCCTGCAGTGTCACAGGAAGAGCAGGACTGTCTTAAATGGCAGTTAGAACGCACGCCCACTATCTCTGGGAGGCACGGTGACTTCAGGCAGGAGCTCCTAGATGGAATGCGAAGCCGAGGGTTACTCTGATTTCAGGTCAGACTAGGGCAATGCGTCAGACTTCGACGCCATGCGGGACGTGCCACAACGGTGTTCGTAAACGTGTGCGAGTGCTGAGGAAATTAAGCTGCTCCCAAAGAGAGTGCAGTGCGTTTCCCTACTCTCGGCATACACAGAGGGGCTCTAAAGGGCTACGGGCCTGGATATTGCTTAGCAGACCCAGGTGGGCCTGGGGGTACTCAGTGTTCCTGCCGGGAGCAGGGTGCCCACGCTAGCCTCCTAGGTGTCCAGAAAACTGTGCTGCCGTGGAAGTTACCCAGAGCAGAGGCCACCGCCTCATGGAAACTGCTGCACGCCTCCGCTTGTGCACGGCAGGTCAGGGCCTTACTTCCAGGCATCTGTTCAGGCTGGGTGTGCCGTTAGCGACACCGCATGGTGAGATGCTGACTTTCTCCTCAGGCAGAGTGACTTCGGGTACGAGGTCCTCGAAGTACTCAAAGCACACTCTTTTCTCACGGAAGCTCACACAAGGGCCATGACAAAGTCGGACTCGCCAGAAATGTTGTCCTGAGGCTGTTCGAGGACTCCGGAAATGTAGCTCTCCTCAAGGAACATACAGGGTGTTGCCATCAATCGGCAGGCACAGAGGGCCTCCGAGGGATCAAGCAACGGGTCTCGAAGTGGCTCAGCCGGCCCACGGGGGTGTGGAGGTAGTCAGTGAACTTGGAGCGAAAGTGATGCATACCGGAGAGGCCTAAGAGTCCTCAAAAGTGTACTTCCTTTCACATCAAGCATATAAGCGACTAAGAACTCATGGAAACAGCTGCCCGCTTCCCTTTCTGCACGGCTACTAGGGACCTAACCTGGAGGCAAGTTTTCACGTTGAGATTCCCTATAGCGCTAGAGCTTGTCAGGCGGACCACAACCGCGGCCACGGAAGCACCTGGTTCAGACAGAACGGATGCATACTTTTCCGCAAAGCATTCTTACAGGGTTGACAGGCCTGTCAAGAGCAGGGAATGTCAGGTAGCTTCAAGGCAGCATGAATGCAGCCTTCAAAATGGGACAGCAAGGCTAGTTCCAGCAGGAACCCGTTTCCATGGGCACATGCAGCAAACACCCGTGTGGTTTCTACCAAGTCTAAAGAGACACAGGTTACCCTGTGTTTCCTCCCCTGAATCAACTTCTCGAAGTAGGGTGTTCTGCATCAAGCGAACTGCCTCAACCAAGGAACGCCGCAGCTGCTCCTCTGGGCCTGTGGCTATCCAAAAGCCTGCAGTGTCACAGGAAGAGCATGACTGTCTTAAATGGCAGTTAGAACGCACGCCCACTATCTCTGGGAGGCACGGTGACTTCAGGCAGGAGCTCCTGGATGGAATGCGAAGCCGAGGGTTACTCTGAGTTCAGGTCAGACTAGGGCAATGCGTCAGACTTCGACGCCATGAGGGACGTGCCACAACGGTGTTCGTGAACGTGTGCGAGTGCTGAGGAAATTAAGCTGCTCCCAAAGAGAGTGCAGTGCGTTTCCCTACTCTCGGCATACACAGAGGGGCTCTAAAGGGCTACGGGCCTGGATGTTGCTTAGCAGACCCAGGTGGGCCTGGGGGTACTCAGTGTTCCTGCCGGGAGCAGGGTGCCCACGCTAGCCTCCTAGGTGTCCAGAAAACTGTGCTGCCGTGGAAGTTACCCAGAGCAGAGGCCACCGCCTCATGGAAACTGCTGCACGCCTCCGCTTGTGCACGGCAAATCAGGGCCTTACTTCCAGGCATCTGTTCAGGCTGGGTGTGCCGTTAGCGACACCGCATGGTGAGATGCTGACTTTCTCCTCAGGCAGAGTGACTTCGGGTAGGAGGTCCTCGAAGTACTCAAAGCACACTCTTTTCTCACGGAAGCTCACACAAGGGCCATGACAAAGTCGGACTCTCCAGAAATGTTGTCCTGAGGCTGTTCGAAGACTGTGGAAATGTACCTCTCCTCAAGGAACGTACAGGGTGTTGCCCATCACGCGGCATGCACAGAGGGCCTCCGAGGGATCAACCAACGGGTCTCGAAGTGGCTCAGCAGGCCCACGGGGGTGTGGAGGTACTCAGTGAACTTGGAGGAAAGTGATGCGTACCCGAGAGGCCTACAAGTCCTCAAAAGTGTATTTCCTTTCACATAAAGCATGTAAGCGACTAAGAACTGATGGAAACAGCTGCCTGCCTCCCTTTCTGCACGGCTACTAGTGACCTAACCTGGAGGCAAGTTTTCACGTTGAGATTCCCTTTAGCTCTAGAGCTTGTCAGGCAGACCACAACCGCGGCCACGGAAGCATCTGGCTCAGACAGAACAGACTCATACTTTTCAGCGAAGCATTCTTACAGGGTTGACAGGCCTGTCAAGAGCAGGGAATGTCAGGTAGCTTCAAGGCAGCATGAATGCAGCCTTCAAAATGGGAAAGCAAGGCTAGTTCCAGCAGGCCCCCGTTTCCATGGGCACATGCAGCAAACACCCGTGTGGTTTCTACCAAGTCTAAAGAGACACAGGTTACCCTGTGTTTCCTCCCCTGAATCAACTTCTCGAAGTAGGGTGTTCTGCATCAAGCGAACTGCCTCAACCAAGGAACGCCGCAGCTGCTCCTCTGGGCCTGTGGCTATCCAAAAGCCTGCAGTGTCACAGGAAGAGCATGACTGTCTTAAATGGCAGTTAGAACGCACGCCCACTATCTCTGGGAGGCACGGTGACTTCAGGCAGGAGCTCCTAGATGGAATGCGAAGCCGAGGGTTACTCTGAGTTCAGCTCAGACTAGGGCAATGCGTCAGACTTCGACGCCATGCGGGACGTGCCACAACGGTGTTCTTGAACGTGTGCGAGTGCTGAGGAAATTAAGCTGCTCCCAAAGAGAGTGCAGTGCGTTTCCCTACTCTCGGCATACACAGAGGGGCTCTAAAGGGCTACGGGCCTGGATGTTGCTTAGCAGACCCAGGTGGGCCTGGGGGTACTCAGTGTTCCTGCCGGGAGCAGGGTGCCCACGCTAGCCTCCTAGGTGTCCAGAAAACTGTGCTGCCGTGGAAGTTACCCAGAGCAGAGGCCACCGCCTCATGGAAACTGCTGCACGCCTCCGCTTCTGCACGGCAGGTCAGGGCCTTACTTCCAGGCATCTGTTCAGGCTGGGTGTGCCGTTAGCGACACCGCATGGTGAGATGCTGACTTTCTCCTCAGGCAGAGTGACTTCGGGTACGAGGTCCTCGAAGTACTCAAAGCACACTCTTTTCTCACGGAAGCTCACACAAGGACCATGACAAAGTCGGACTCGCCATAAATGTTGTCCTGAGGCTGTTCGAGGACTCCGGAAATGTAGCTCTCCTCAAGGAACATACAGGGTGTTGCCATCAATCGGCAGGCACAGAGGGCCTCCGAGGGATCAAGCAACGGGTCTCAAAGTGGCTCAGCCGGCCCACGGGGGTGTGGAGGTAGTCAGTGAACTTGGAGCGAAAGTGATGCATACCGGAGAGGCCTAAGAGTCCTCAAAAGTGTACTTCCTTTCACATCAAGCATATAAGCGACTAAGAACTCATGGAAACAGCTGCCCGCTTCCCTTTCTGCACGGCTACTAGGGACCTAACCTGGAGGCAAGTTTTCACGTTGAGATTCCCTATAGCGCTAGAGCTTGTCAGGCGGACCACAACCGCGGCCACGGAAGCACCTGGTTCAGACAGAACGGATGCATACTTTTCCGCAAAGCATTCTTACAGGGTTGACAGGCCTGTCAAGAGCAGGGAATGTCAGGTAGCTTCAAGGCAGCATGAATGCAGCCTTCAAAATGGGACAGCAAGGCTAGTTCCAGCAGGAACCCGTTTCCATGGGCACATGCAGCAAACACCCGTGTGGTTTCTACCAAGTCTAAAGAGACACAGGTTACCCTGTGTTTCCTCCCCTGAATCAACTTCTCGAAGTAGGGTGTTCTGCATCAAGCGAACTGCCTCAACCAAGGAACGCCGCAGCTGCTCCTCTGGGCCTGTGGCTATCCAAAAGCCTGCAGTGTCACAGGAAGAGCATGACTGTCTTAAATGGCAGTTAGAACGCACGCCCACTATCTCTGGGAGGCACGGTGACTTCAGGCAGGAGCTCCTAGATGGAATGCGAAGCCGAGGGTTACTCTGAGTTCAGGTCAGACTAGGGCAATGCGTCAGACTTCGACGCCATGAGGGACGTGCCACAACGGTGTTCGTGAACGTGTGCGAGTGCTGAGGAAATTAAGCTGCTCCCAAAGAGAGTGCAGTGCGTTTCCCTACTCTCGGCATACACAGAGGGGCTCTAAAGGGCTACGGGCCTGGATGTTGCTTAGCAGACCCAGGTGGGCCTGGGGGTACTCAGTGTTCCTGCCGGGAGCAGGGTGCCCACGCTAGCCTCCTAGGTGTCCAGAAAACTGTGCTGCCGTGCAAGTTACCCAGAGCAGAGGCCACCGCCTCATGGAAACTGCTGCACGCCTCCGCTTCTGCACGGCAGGTCAGGGCCTTACTTCCAGGCATCTGTTCAGGCTGGGTGTGCCGTTAGCGACACCGCATGGTGAGATGCTGACTTTCTCCTCAGGCAGAGTGACTTCGGGTAGGAGGTCCTCGAAGTACTCAAAGCACACTCTTTTCTCACGGAAGCTCACACAAGGGCCATGACAAAGTCGGACTCTCCAGAAATGTTGTCCTGAGGCTGTTCGAAGACTGTGGAAATGTACCTCTCCTCAAGGAATGTACAGGGTGTTGCCCATCACGCGGCATGCACAGAGGGCCTCCGAGGGATCAACCAACGGGTCTCAAAGTGGCTCAGCAGGCCCACGGGGGTGTGGAGGTACTCAGTGAACTTGGAGGAAAGTGATGCGTACCCGAGAGGCCTACAAGTCCTCAAAAGTGTATTTCCTTTCACATAAAGCATGTAAGCGACTAAGAACTGATGGAAACAGCTGCCTGCCTCCCTTTCTGCACGGCTACTAGTGACCTAACCTGGAGGCAAGTTTTCACGTTGAGATTCCCTTTAGCTCTAGAGCTTGTCAGGCAGACCACAACCGCGGCCACGGAAGCATCTGGCTCAGACAGAACAGACTCATACTTTTCAGCGAAGCATTCTTACAGGGTTGACAGGCCTGTCAAGAGCAGGGAATGTCAGGTAGCTTCAAGGCAGCATGAATGCAGCCTTCAAAATGGGAAAGCAAGGCTAGTTCCAGCAGGCCCCCGTTTCCATGGGCACATGCAGCAAACACCCGTGTGGTTTCTACCAAGTCTAAAGAGACACAGGTTACCCTGTGTTTCCTCCCCTGAATCAACTTCTCGAAGTAGGGTGTTCTGCATCAAGCGAACTGCCTCAACCAAGGAACGCCGCAGCTGCTCCTCTGGGCCTGTGGCTATCCAAAAGCCTGCAGTGTCACAGGAAGAGCAGGACTGTCTTAAATGGCAGTTAGAATGCACGCCCACTATCTCTGGGAGGCACGGTGACTTCAGGCAGGAGCTCCTAGATGGAATGCGAAGCCGAGGGTTACTCTGAGTTCAGCTCAGACTAGGGCAATGCGTCAGACTTCGACGCCATGCGGGACGTGCCACAACGGTGTTCGTGAACGTGTGCGAGTGCTGAGGAAATTAAGCTGCTCCCAAAGAGAGTGCAGTGCGTTTCCCTACTCTCGGCATACACAGAGGGGCTCTAAAGGGCTACGGGCCTGGATGTTGCTTAGCAGACCCAGGTGGGCCTGGGGGTACTCAGTGTTCCTGCCGGGAGCAGGGTGCCCACGCTAGCCTCCTAGGTGTCCAGAAAACTGTGCTGCCGTGCAAGTTACCCAGAGCAGAGGCCACCGCCTCATGGAAACTGCTGCACGCCTCCGCTTCTGCACGGCAGGTCAGGGCCTTACTTCCAGGCATCTGTTCAGGCTGGGTGTGCCGTTAGCGACACCGCATGGTGAGATGCTGACTTTCTCCTCAGGCAGAGTGACTTCGGGTACGAGGTTCTCGAAGTACTCAAAGCACACTCTTTTCTCACGGAAGCTCACACAAGGGCCATGACAAAGTCGGACTTGCCATAAATGTTGTCCTGAGGCTGTTCGAGGACTCCGGAAATGTAGCTCTCCTCAAGGAACATACAGGGTGTTGCCATCAATCGGCAGGCACAGAGGGCCTCCGAGGGATCAAGCAACGGGTCTCGAAGTGGCTCAGCCGGCCCACGGGGGTGTGGAGGTAGTCAGTGAACTTGGAGCGAAAGTGATGCATACCCGAGAGGCCTAAGAGTCCTCAAAAGTGTACTTCCTTTCACATCAAGCATATAAGCGACTAAGAACTCATGGAAACAGCTGCCCGCTTCCCTTTCTGCACGGCTACTAGGGGCCAAACCTGGAGGCAAGTTTTCACGTTGAGATTCCCTATAGCGCTAGAGCTTGTCAGGCGGACCACAACCGCGGCCACGGAAGCACCTGGTTCAGACAGAACGGATGCATACTTTTCCGCAAAGCATTCTTACAGGGTTGACAGGCCTGTCAAGAGCAGGGAATGTCAGGTAGCTTCAAGGCAGCATGAATGCAGCCTTCAAAATGGGAAAGCAAGGCTAGTTCCAGCAGGCCCCCGTTTCCATGGGCACATGCAGCAAACACCCGTGTGGTTTCTACCAAGTCTAAAGAGACACAGGTTACCCTGTGTTTCCTCCCCTGAATCAACTTCTCGAAGTAGGGTGTTCTGCATCAAGCGAACTGCCTCAACCAAGGAACGCCGCAGCTGCTCCTCTGGGCCTGTGGCTATCCAAAAGCCTGCAGTGTCACAGGAAGAGCAGGACTGTCTTAAATGGCAGTTAGAACGCACGCCCACTATCTCTGGGAGGCACGGTGACTTCAGGCAGGAGCTCCTGGATGGAATGCGAAGCCGAGGTTTACTCTGAGTTCAGGTCAGACTAGGGCAATGCGTCAGACTTCGACGCCATGAGGGACGTGCCACAACGGTGTTCGTGAACGTGTGCGAGTGCTGAGGAAATTAAGCTGCTCCCAAAGAGAGTGCAGTGCGTTTCCCTACGCTCGGCATACACAGAGGGGCTCTAAAGGGCTACGGGCCTGGATGTTGCTTAGCAGACCCAGGTGGGCCTGGGGGTACTCAGTGTTCCTGCCGGGAGCAGGGTGCCCACGCTAGCCTCCTAGGTGTCCAGAAAACTGTGCTGCCGTGGAAGTTACCCAGAGCAGAGGCCACCGCCTCATGGAAACTGCTGCACGCCTCCGCTTCTGCACGGCAGGTCAGGGCCTTACTTCCAGGCATCTGTTCAGGCTGGGTGTGCCGTTAGCGACACCGCATGGTGAGATGCTGACTTTCTCCTCAGGCAGAGTGACTTCGGGTACGAGGTTCTCGAAGTACTCAAAGCACACTCTTTTCTCACGGAAGCTCACACAAGGGCCATGACAAAGTCGGACTTGCCATAAATGTTGTCCTGAGGCTGTTCGAGGACTCCGGAAATGTAGCTCTCCTCAAGGAACATACAGGGTGTTGCCATCAATCGGCAGGCACAGAGGGCCTCCGAGGGATCAAGCAACGGGTCTCGAAGTGGCTCAGCCGGCCCACGGGGGTGTGGAGGTAGTCAGTGAACTTGGAGCGAAAGTGATGCATACCCGAGAGGCCTAAGAGTC
Organism: Pseudorca crassidens; assembly: GCF_039906515.1. Lineage (NCBI taxonomy): Eukaryota > Metazoa > Chordata > Mammalia > Artiodactyla > Delphinidae > Pseudorca > Pseudorca crassidens. The sequence goes on from NC_090312.1 coordinate 51,653,400, forward strand.
CTCAAAAGTGTACTTCCTTTCACATCAAGCATATAAGCGACTAAGAACTCATGGAAACAGCTGCCCGCTTCCCTTTCTGCACGGCTACTAGGGGCCAAACCTGGAGGCAAGTTTTCACGTTGAGATTCCCTATAGCGCTAGAGCTTGTCAGGCGGACCACAACCGCGGCCACGGAAGCACCTGGTTCAGACAGAACGGATGCATACTTTTCCGCAAAGCATTCTTACAGGGTTGACAGGCCTGTCAAGAGCAGGGAATGTCAGGTAGCTTCAAGGCAGCATGAATGCAGCCTTCAAAATGGGACAGCAAGGCTAGTTCCAGCAGGAACCCGTTTCCATGGGCACACTCAGCATACACTCCTGTGGTTTCTACCAAGTCTAAAGAGACACAGGTTACCCTGTGTTTCCTCCCCTGAATCAACTTCTCGAAGTAGGGTGTTCTGCATCAAGCGAACTGCCTCAACCAAGGAACGCCGCAGCTGCTCCTCTGGGCCTGTGGCTATCCAAAAGCCTGCAGTGTCACAGGAAGAGCAGGACTGTCTTAAATGGCAGTTAGAACGCACGCCCACTATCTCTGGGAGGCACGGTGACTTCAGGCAGGAGCTCCTAGATGGAATGCGAAGCCGAGGGTTACTCTGAGTTCAGCTCAGACTAGGGCAATGCGTCAGACTTCGACGCCATGCGGGACGTGCCACAACGGTGTTCGTAAACGTGTGCGAGTGCTGAGGAAATTAAGCTGCTCCCAAAGAGAGTGCAGTGCGTTTCCCTACTCTCGGCATACACAGAGGGGCTCTAAAGGGCTACGGGCCTGGATGTTGCTTAGCAGACCCAGGTGGGCCTGGGGGTACTCAGTGTTCCTGCCGGGAGCAGGGTGCCCACGCTAGCCTCCTAGGTGTCCAGAAAACTGTGCTGCCGTGGAAGTTACCCAGAGCAGAGGCCACCGCCTCATGGAAACTGCTGCACGCCTCCGCTTCTGCACGGCAGGTCAGGGCCTTACTTCCAGGCATCTGTTCAGGCTGGGTGTGCCGTTAGCGACACCGCATGGTGAGATGCTGACTTTCTCCTCAGGCAGAGTGACTTCGGGTACGAGGTCCTCGAAGTACTCAAAGCACACTCTTTTCTCACGGAAGCTCACACAATGGCCATGACAAAGTCGGACTCGCCATAAATGTTGTCCTGAGGCTGTTCGAGGACTCCGGAAATGTAGCTCTCCTCAAGGAACATACAGGGTGTTGCCATCAATCGGCAGGCACAGAGGGCCTCCGAGGGATCAAGCAACGGGTCTCGAAGTGGCTCAGCCGGCCCACGGGGGTGTGGAGGTAGTCAGTGAACTTGGAGCGAAAGTGATGCATACCGGAGAGGCCTAAGAGTCCTCAAAAGTGTACTTCCTTTCACATCAAGCATATAAGCGACTAAGAACTCATGGAAACAGCTGCCCGCTTCCCTTTCTGCACGGCTACTAGGGACCTAACCTGGAGGCAAGTTTTCACGTTGAGATTCCCTATAGCGCTAGAGCTTGTCAGGCGGACCACAACCGCGGCCACGGAAGCACCTGGTTCAGACAGAACGGATGCATACTTTTCCGCAAAGCATTCTTACAGGGTTGACAGGCCTGTCAAGAGCAGGGAATGTCAGGTAGCTTCAAGGCAGCATGAATGCAGCCTTCAAAATGGGACAGCAAGGCTAGTTCCAGCAGGAACCCGTTTCCATGGGCACATGCAGCAAACACCCGTGTGGTTTCTACCAAGTCTAAAGGGACACAGGTTACCCTGTGTTTCCTCCCCTGAATCAACTTCTCGAAGTAGGGTGTTCTGCATCAAGCGAACTGCCTCAACCAAGGAACGCCGCAGCTGCTCCTCTGGGCCTGTGGCTATCCAAAAGCCTGCAGTGTCACAGGAAGAGCATGACTGTCTTAAATGGCAGTTAGAACGCACGCCCACTATCTCTGGGAGGCACGGTGACTTCAGGCAGGAGCTCCTAGATGGAATGCGAAGCCGAGGGTTATTCTGAGTTCAGGTCAGACTAGGGCAATGCGTCAGACTTCGACGCCATGAGGGACGTGCCACAACGGTGTTCGTGAACGTGTGCGAGTGCTGAGGAAATTAAGCTGCTCCCAAAGAGAGTGCAGTGCGTTTCCCTACTCTCGGCATACACAGAGGGGCTCTAAAGGGCTACGGGCCTGGATGTTGCTTAGCAGACCCAGGTGGGCCTGGGGGTACTCAGTGTTCTTGCCGGGAGCAGGGTGCCCACGCTAGCCTCCTAGGTGTCCAGAAAACTGTGCTGCCGTGCAAGTTACCCAGAGCAGAGGCCACCGCCTCATGGAAACTGCTGCACGCCTCCGCTTCTGCACGGCAGGTCAGGGCCTTACTTCCAGGCATCTGTTCAGGCTGGGTGTGCCGTTAGCGACACCGCATGGTGAGATGCTGACTTTCTCCTCAGGCAGAGTGACTTCGGGTAGGAGGTCCTCGAAGTACTCAAAGCACACTCTTTTCTCACGGAAGCTCACACAAGGGCCATGACAAAGTCGGACTCTCCAGAAATGTTGTCCTGAGGCTGTTCGAAGACTGTGGAAATGTACCTCTCCTCAAGGAATGTACAGGGTGTTGCCCATCACGCGGCATGCACAGAGGGCCTCCGAGGGATCAACCAACGGGTCTCGAAGTGGCTCAGCAGGCCCACGGGGGTGTGGAGGTACTCAGTGAACTTGGAGGAAAGTGATGCGTACCCGAGAGGCCTACAAGTCCTCAAAAGTGTATTTCCTTTCACATAAAGCATGTAAGCGACTAAGAACTGATGGAAACAGCTGCCTGCCTCCCTTTCTGCACGGCTACTAGTGACCTAACCTGGAGGCAAGTTTTCACGTTGAGATTCTCTTTAGCTCTAGAGCTTGTCAGGCAGACCACAACCGCGGCCACGGAAGCATCTGGCTCAGACAGAACAGACTCATACTTTTCAGCGAAGCATTCTTACAGGGTTGACAGGCCTGTCAAGAGCAGGGAATGTCAGGTAGCTTCAAGGCAGCATGAATGCAGCCTTCAAAATGGGAAAGCAAGGCTAGTTCCAGCAGGCCCCCGTTTCCATGGGCACATGCAGCAAACACCCGTGTGGTTTCTACCAAGTCTAAAGAGACACAGGTTACCCTGTGTTTCCTCCCCTGAATCAACTTCTCGAAGTAGGGTGTTCTGCATCAAGCGAACTGCCTCAACCAAGGAACGCCGCAGCTGCTCCTCTGGGCCTGTGGCTATCCAAAAGCCTGCAGTGTCACAGGAAGAGCAGGACTGTCTTAAATGGCAGTTAGAACGCACGCCCACTATCTCTGGGAGGCACGGTGACTTCAGGCAGGAGCTCCTAGATGGAATGCGAAGCCGAGGGTTACTCTGAGTTCAGCTCAGACTAGGGCAATGCATCAGACTTCGACGCCATGCGGGACGTGCCATAACGGTGTTCGTGAACGTGTGCGAGTGCTGAGGAAATTAAGCTGCTCCCAAAGAGAGTGCAGTGCGTTTCCCTACTCTCGGCATACACAGAGGGGCTCTAAAGGGCTACGGGCCTGGATGTTGCTTAGCAGACCCAGGTGGGCCTGGGGGTACTCAGTGTTCCTGCCGGGAGCAGGGTGCCCACGCTAGCCTCCTAGGTGTCCAGAAAACTGTGCTGCCGTGGAAGTTACCCAGAGCAGAGGCCACCGCCTCATGGAAACTGCTGCACGCCTCCGCTTGTGCACGGCAAATCAGGGCCTTACTTCCAGGCATCTGTTCAGGCTGGGTGTGCCGTTAGCGACACCGCATGGTGAGATGCTGACTTTCTCCTCAGGCAGAGTGACTTCGGGTACGAGGTCCTCGAAGTACTCAAAGCACACTCTTTTCTCACGGAAGCTCACACAAGGGCCATGACAAAGTCGGACTCGCCAGAAATGTTGTCCTGAGGCTGTTCGAGGACTCCGGAAATGTAGCTCTCCTCAAGGAACATACAGGGTGTTGCCATCAATCGGCAGGCACAGAGGGCCTCCGAGGGATCAAGCAACGGGTCTCGAAGTGGCTCAGCCGGCCCACGGGGGTGTGGAGGTAGTCAGTGAACTTGGAGCGAAAGTGATGCATACCCGAGAGGCCTAAGAGTCCTCAAAAGTGTACTTCCTTTCACATCAAGCATATAAGCGACTAAGAACTCATGGAAACAGCTGCCCGCTTCCCTTTCTGCACGGCTACTAGGGACCTAACCTGGAGGCAAGTTTTCACGTTGAGATTCCCTATAGCGCTAGAGCTTGTCAGGCGGACCACAACCGCGGCCACGGAAGCACCTGGTTCAGACAGAACGGACGCATACTTTTCCGCAAAGCATTCTTACAGGGTTGACAGGCCTGTCAAGAGCAGGGAATGTCAGGGAGCTTCAAGGCAGCATGAATGCAGCCTTCAAAATGGGACAGCAAGGCTAGTTCCAGCAGGAACCCGTTTCCATGGGCACACTCAGCATACACTCCTGTGGTTTCTAACAAGTCTAAAGAGACACAGGTTACCCTGTGTTTCCTCCCCTGAATCAACTTCTCGAAGTAGGGTGTTCTGCATCAAGCGAACTGCCTCAACCAAGGAACGCCGCAGCTGCTCCTCTGGGCCTGTGGCTATCCAAAAGCCTGCAGTGTCACAGGAAGAGCATGACTGTCGTAAATGGCAGTTAGAACGCACGCCCACTATCTCTGGGAGGCACGGTGACTTCAGGCAGGAGCTCCTAGATGGAATGCGAAGCCGAGGGTTACTCTGAGTTCAGCTCAGACCAGGGCAATGCGTCAGACTTCGACGCCATGAGGGACGTGCCACAACGGTGTTCGTGAACGTGTGCGAGTGCTGAGGAAATTAAGCTGCTCCCAAAGAGAGTGCAGTGCGTTTCCCTACACTCGGCATACACAGAGGGGCTCTAAAGGGCTACGGGCCTGGATGTTGCTTAGCAGACCAAGGTGGGCCTCGGGGTTCTCAGTGCTCCTGCCGGAAGCAGGGTGCCCAGGGTAGCCTCCTAGGTGTCTAGAAAACTGTGCTGCCGTGGAAGTTACCCAGAGCAGAGGCCACCGCCTCATGGAAACTGCTGCACGCCTCCGCTTCTGCACGGCAGGTCAGGGCCTTACTTCCAGGCATCTGTTCAGGCTGGGTGTGCCGTTAGCGACACCGCATGGTGAGATGCTGACTTTCTCCTCAGGCAGAGTGACTTCGGGTAGGAGGTCCTCGAAGTACTCAAAGCACACTCTTTTCTCACGGAAGCTCACACAAGGGCCATGACAAAGTCGGACTCGCCAAAAATGTTGTCCTGAGGCTGTTCGAAGACTGTGGAAATGTACCTCTCCTCAAGGAACGTACAGGGTGTTGCCCATCACGCGGCATGCACAGAGGGCCTCCGAGGGATCAACCAACGGGTCTCGAAGTGGCTCAGCAGGCCCACGGGTGTCTGGAGGTACTCAGTGAACTTGGAGGAAAGTGATGCATACCCGAGAGGCCTACAAGTCCTCAAAAGTGTACTTCCTTTCACATAAAGCATGTAATCGACTAAGAACTGATGGAAACAGCTGCCTGCCTCCCTTTCTGCACGGCTACTAGAGACCTAACCTGGAGGCACGTTTTCACATTGAGATTCCCTATAGCGCTAGAGCTTGTCAGGGGGACCACAACCGCGGCCGCAGAAGCACCTGGTTCAGACAGAACACACTCATACTTTTTCCCGAAGCATTCTTACAGGGTTGACAGGCCTGTCAAGAGCAGGGAATGTCAGGTAGCTTCAAAGCAGCATGAATGCAGCCTTCAAAATGGGAACGCAAGGCTAGTTCTAGCAGGCCCCCGTTTCCATGGGCACACTCAGCATACACCCCTGTGGTTTCTACCAAGTCTAAAGACACACAGGTTACCCTGTGTTTCCTCCCCTGAATCAATTCCTCGAAGTAGTGTGTTCTGCATCAAGCGAACTGCCTCAACCAAGGAACGCCGCAGCTGCTCCTCTGGGCCTGTGGCTATTCCAAAGCCTGCAGTGTCACAGGAAGAGCAGGACTTAGATAAATGGCAGTTAGAACGCACGCCGACTATCTCTGGGAGTCTCGGTGACTTCAGGCAGGAGCTCCTAGATGGAATGCGAAGCCGAGGGTTACTCGGAGTTCAGCTCAGACCAAGGCAATGCGTAAGACTTCGACGCCATGAGGGAGGTGCCACAACGGTGTTCGTGAACGTGTGCGAGTGCTGAGGAAATTAAGCTGCTCCCAAAGAGAGTGCAGTGCGTTTCCCTACGCTCGGCATACACAGAGGGGCTCTAAAGGACTACGGGCCCCGATGTTGCTTAGCAGACCCAGGTGGGCCTGGGGGTACTCAGTGTTCCTGCCGGGAGACGGGTGCCCACGCTAGCCTCCTAGGTGTCCAGAAAACTGTGCTGCCATGGAAGTTACGCAGAGCAGAGGCCACCGCCTCATGGAAACTGCTGCACGCCTCCGCTTCTGCACGGCAGGTCAGGGCCTTACTTCCAGGCATCTGTTCATGCTGGGTGTGCCGTTAGCGATACCGCACCGTAAGATGCTGACTTTCTCCTCGAGCAGAGGGACTTCGGGTACGAGGTCCTCGAAGTATTCAAAGCACACTGTTTTCTCATGGCAGCTCACAAAAGGGCCATGACAAAGTCGGACTCACCGGAAATGTTGTCCTGAGGCTTTTCCAGGACTCTGGAAATGTAGCTCTCTTCAAGGAACGTACAGTGTGTTGCCCAGCACTCGGCAGGCACAGAGTGCCTCCGAGGGATCAAGCAACGGGTCTCGAAGTGGCTCAGCCGGCCCACGGGGGTCTGGAGGTACTCAGTGAACTTGGAGCGAAAGTGATGCATACCGGAGAGGCCTAAGAGTCCTCAAAAGTGTACTTCCTTTCATATCAAGCATATAAGCGACTAAGAACTCATGGAAACAGCTGCCCGCTTCCCTTTCTGCACGGCTACTAGAGGCCTAACCTGGAGGCAAGATTTCCCGTTGAGATTCCCTATAGAGTTAGAGCTTGTCAGGCGGACCACAACCGCGGCCACGGAAGCACCTGGTTCAGACAGAACAGACGCATACTTTTCCGCGAAGCATTCTTACAGGGTTGACAGGCCTGTCAAGAGCAGGGAATGTCAGGTAGCTTCAAGGCAGCATGAATGCAGCCTTCAAAATTGGAAAGCAAGGCTAGTTCCACTACGCCCCCGTTTCCATGGGCACACTCAGCATACACCCCTGTGGTTTCTACCAAGTCTAAAGACACACAGGTTACCCTGTGTTTCCTCCCCTGAATCAACTTCTCGAAGTAGGGTGATCTGCATCAAGCGAACTGCCTCAACCAAGGAACGCCGCAGCTGCTCCTCTGGGCCTGTGGCTATTCCAAAGCCTGCAGTGTCACAGGAAGAGCAGGACTTACTTAAATGGCAGTAAGAACGCACGTCGACTATCTCTGGGAGGCACGGTAACTTCAGGCAGGAACTCCTAGATGGAATGAGAAGCCGAGGGTTACTCTGAGTTCAGCTCAGACCAAGGCAATGCTTAAGACTTCGATGCCATGAGGAACGTGCCACAACGGTGTTCGTGAACGTGTGCGAGTGCTGAGGAAATTAAGCGGCTCCCAAAGAGAGTGCTGTGCGTTTCCCTACGCTCGGCATACACAGAGGGGCTCTAAAGGGCTACGGGCCCGGATGTTGCTTAGCAGACCCAGGTGGGCCTATGGGTTCTCAGTGTTCCTGCCGGGAGCAGGGTGCCCACGCTAGCCTCCTAGGTGTCCAGAAAACTGTGCTGCCGTGGAAGTTACCCAGAGCAAAGGCCACCGCCTCATGGAAACTGCTGCACGCTTCCGCTTCTGCACGGCAGGTCAGGGCCTTACTTCCAGGCATCTGTTCATGCTGGGTGTGCCGTTAGCGATACCGCACGGTAAGATGCTGCCTTTCTACTCGAGCAGAGGGACTTCGGGTACGAGGTCCTCGAAGTATTCAAAGCACACTGTTTTCTCATGGCAGCTCAACAAGGGCGATGACAAAGTCGGACTCACCGGAAATGTTGTCCTGAGGCTGTTCGAGGACTCTGGAAATGTAGCTCCCTCAAAGAACGTACAGTGTGCTGCCCATCACTCGGCACGCACAGAGGGTCTCCGAGGGATCAAGCAACGGGTCTCGAAGTGGCTCAGCCGGCCCACGGGGTTCTGGAGGTACTCAGTGAACTTGGTGGGAAAGTGATGCATAGCCGAGAGGCCTTGGAGTCCTCCAAAGTATAGTAGCTTTCACATCAAACATATAAGCGACTAAGAACTCATGGAAACAGCTGCCTGCCTCCCTTTCTGCACGGCTACTAGTGACCTACCTGGAGGCAAGTTTTCACGTTGAGATTCCCTATAGCGCTAGAGCTTGTCAGGCGGACCACAAGCGCGGCCACGGAAGCACCTGGTTGAGACAGAACGGACGCATACTTTTCCGCAAAGCATTCTTACAGGGTTGACAGGCCTGTCAAGAGCAGGGAATGTCAGGTAGCTTCAAGGCAGCATGAATGCAGCCTTCAAAATGGGACAGCAAGGCTAGTTCCAGCAGGAACCCGTTTCCATGGGCACACTCAGCATAGACCCCTGTGCTTTCTACCAAGTCTAAAGAGACACAGGTTACCCTGTGTTTCCTCCCCTGAATCAACTTCTCGAAGTAGGGTGTTCTGCATCAAGCGAACTGCCTCAACCAAGGAACGCCGCAGCTGCTCCTCTGGGCCTGTGGCTATCCAAAAGCCTGCAGTGTCACAGGAAGAGCATGACTGCCTTAAATGGCAGTTAGAAGGCATGCCCACTATCTCTGGGAGGCACGGTGACTTCAGGCAGGAGCTCCTAGATGGAATGCGAAGCCGAGGGTTACTCTGAGTTCAGCTCAGACTAGGGCAATGCGTCAGACTTTGTCGCCATGAGGGACGTCCCACAACAGTGTTCGTGACGTGTGCGAGTGCTGAGGAAATTAAGCTGCTCCCAAAGAGAGTGCAGTGCGTTTCCCTACGCTCGGCATACACAGAGGGGCTCTAAAGGGCTACGGGCCTGGATGTTGCTTAGTAGACCCAGGTGGGCCTGGGGGTACTCAGTGTTCCTGCCGGGAGCAGGGTGCCCATGGTAGCCTCCTAGGTGTCCAGAAAAGTGTGCTGCCGTAGAAGTTACCCAGAGCAGAGGCCACCGCCTCATGGAAACTGCTGCACGCCTCCGCTTCTGCACGGCAAATCAGAGCCTTACTTCCAGGCATCTGTTCAGGCTGGGTGTGCCGTTAGCGACACCGCATAGTGAGATGCTGACTTTCTCCTCAGGCAGAGTGACTTCGGGTACGAGGTTCTCGAAGTACTCAAAGCACACTGTTTTCTCACGGAAGCTCACACAAGGGCCATGACAAAGTCGGAGTCGCCAGAAATGTTGTCCTGAGGCTGTTCGAGGACTCTGGAATGTAGCTCTCCTCAAGGAACTTACAGGGTGTTGCCCATCACTCAGCATACACAGAGGGCCTCCGAAGGATCAACCAACGGGTCTCGATGTGGCTCAGCAGGCCCACGGGCTCTGGAGGTACTCAGTGAACTTGGAGGAAAGTGATGCATACCCGAGAGGCCTACAAGTCCTCAAAAGTGTACTTCCTTTCACATAAAGCATGTAATCGACTAAGAACTGATGGAAACAGCTGCCTGCCTCCCTTTCTGCACGGCTACTAGAGACCTAACCTGGAGGCACGTTTTCACGTTGAGATTCCCTATAGCGCTAGAGCTTGTCAGGCGGACCACAACCGCGGCTGCAGAAGCACCTGGTTCAAACAGAACAGACTCATACTTTTTCCCGAGGCATTCTTACAGGGTTGACAGGCCTGTCAAGAGCAGGGAATGTCAGGTAGCTTCAAAGCAGCATGAATGCAGCCTTCAAAATGGGAACGCAAGGCTAGTTCCAGCAGGCCCCCGTTTCCATGGGCACACTCAGCATACACCCCTGTGGTTTCTACCAAGTCTAAAGACACACAGGTTACCCTGTGTTTCCTCCCCTGAATCAATTCCTCGAAGTAGTGTGTTCTGCATCAAGCGAACTGCCTCAACCAAGGAACGCCGCAGCTGCTCCTCTGGGCCTGTGGCTATTCCAAAGCCTGCAGTGTCACAGGAAGAGCAGGACTTAGATAAATGGCAGTTAGAACGCACGCCGACTATCTCTGGGAGTCACGGTGACTTCAGGCAGGAGCTCCTAGATGGAATGCGAAGCCGAGGGTTACTCGGAGTTCAGCTCAGACCAAGGCAATGCGTCAGACTTCGACGCCATGAGGGACGTGCCACAACGGTGTTCGTGAACGTGTGCGAGTGCTGAGGAAGTTAAGCTGCTCCCAAAGAGAGTGCAGTGCGTTTCCCTACGCTCGGCATACACAGAGGGGCTCTAAAGGGCTACGGGCCTGGATGTTGCTTAGCAGACCCAGGTGGGCCTGGGGGTACTCAGTGTTCCTGCCGGGAGCCGGGTGCCCACGCTAGCCTCCTAGGTGTCCAGAAAACTGTGCTGCCATGGAAGTTACCCAGAGCAGAGGCCACCGCCTCATGGAAACTGCTGCACGCCTCCGCTTCTGCACGGCAGGTCAGGGCCTTACTTCCAGGCATCTGTTCATGCTGGGTGTGCCGTTAGCGATACCGCAACGTAAGATGCTGACTTTCTCCTCGAGCAGAGGGACTTCGGGTACGAGGTCCTCGAAGTATTCAAAGCACACTGTTTTCTCATGGCAGCTCACACAAGGGCCATGACAAAGTCGGACTCACCGGAAATGTTGTCCTGAGGCTTTTCCAGGACTCTGGAAATGTAGCTCTCCTCAAGGAACGTACAGTGTGTTGCCCAGCACTCGGCAGGCACAGAGTGCCTCCGAGGGATCAAGCAACGGGTCTCGAAGTGGCTCAGCCGGCCCACGGGGGTCTGGAGGTACTCAGTGAACTTGGAGCGAAAGTGATGCATACCGGAGATGCCTAAGAGTCCTCAAAAGTGTACTTCCTTTCACATCAAGCATATAAGCGACTAAGAACTCATGGAAACAGCTGCCCGCTTCCCTTTCTGCACGGCTACTAGGGGCCTAACCTGGAGGCAAGTTTTCACGTTGAGATTCCCTATAGCGCTAGAGCTTGTCAGGCAGACCACAACCGCGGCCACGGAAGCACCTGGTAAGAAAAAGAATTTCATTCTTTTACATTTACCTGTCCAGTTTTCCCAGCAGCACATATTGAAGAGGCTGTCTTATCTCCATTGTATATTCTCACCTCCTTTATCAAAAATAAGTTGACCATATGTATGTGCGTTTATCTCTGGGCTTTCTATGCTGTTCCATTGATCTATATTTCTGTTTTTGTGCCAGTACCACACTGTCTTGATTATGGTAGCTTTGTAGTATGATCTGAAGTCCGGGAGCCTGATTCCTCCATCTTCATTTTTCTTTATCAAGATTGCTTTGGCTATTCGGGGTCTTTTGTGTTTCTGTACATATTGTGAATTTTTTTGTTCTAGTTCAGTGAAAAATGTCATTTACAGTTTCATAGGGATTGCATTGAATCTGTATATTGCTTTGGGCAGTATCGTCATTTTCAGAATGTTCATTCTTCCACTCCAAGAACGTGGTATATCTCTCCATCACTCAGCTTTAATTTCTTTCACCAGTGTCTTATAGTTTTCTGCATACAGGTCTTTTGTCTCCTTAGGTAGGTTTATTCCTAGGTATTTTATTCTTTTTGTTGCAATGGTAAATGGGAGTGTTTCCTTAATTTCTCTTTCAGATTTTTCATCATTAGAGGCTAGGAATGCAAGAGATTTCTGTGCATTAAGTTTGTAACCTGCTAATTTACCAAATTCATTGATTAGCTCTAGTAGTTTTCTGGTAGCATCTTTAGGATTCTCTATGTATAATATCATGTCATCTGCAAACAGTGCAAGCTTTACTTCTTATTTTCCTATTTGGATTCCTTTCATTTATTTTTCCTCTCTGATTGCTGTGGCTAAAACTTCCAAAAGTATGTTGAATAATAGTGGTAATAGTGGACAATCTTGTCTTGTGTCTGATCTTAGTGGAAATGGTTTCACTTTTTCACCATTGAGAATGATGTTGGCTGTGGGTTTGTCATATGTGGCCTTTATTATGTTCAGGTAAGGTCCCTCTATGCCTACTTTCTGGAGGGTTTTTATCATAAATATGTTTTGAATTTTTTCAAAAGTTTTTTTTTGCATCTATTAAGATGATCATATGGCTTTTCTCCTTCAATTTGTTAACGTGGTTTATCACTGATTGATTTGTATATATTGAAGAATCCTTGCATTCCTGGGATAAACCCTACTTGATCATAGTGTATGATCCTTTTGATGGGCTGTTGGATTCTGTTTGCTAATATTTTGTTATGTTTTTTGCATCTATGTTCATCAGTGATATTGGCCTTTAGTTTTCTTTGTGACATCTTTATCTGGTTTTCATATTAGGGTGATGGTGACATTCTAGAATGAGTTTGGGAGTGTTCCTCCCTCTGCTATATTTTGGAAGAGTTTGAGAAGGATAGGTGTTAGCTCTTCTCTAAATGTTTGATAGTATTTGCCTAGGAAGCCATCTGGCCCTGGGCTTTTGTTTGTTGGAAGATTTTTAATCACAGTCTCCAATTCAGTGCTTGTGATTGGTCTGTTTATATTTCCTATTTCTTTGTGGTTCAGTCTCGGAAGGTGGTGCTTTTCCAAGAATTTCGAAGTCCATTTCTTCCAGGTTGTCTAATTTATTGTCATATAGTTGCTTGTAGCAATCTCTCATGATCCTTTGTATTTCTGCAGTGTCAGTTGTTACTTCTTCATTTTCATTTCTAATTCTATTGATTTGAGTCTTCTTTTTTTTCTTGTTGAGTCTGGCTAATGGTTTATCAATTTTGTTTATCTTCTCAAAGAAGCAGCTTTTAGTTTTATTGATTTTGCTACTGTTTCCTTCATTTCTTTAACATTTATTTCTGATCTGATCTTTATGATTTCTTTCTTCCTGCTAACTTTGGGACTTTTTTGTTTCTCTTTCTCTAATTGCTTTAGGTGTAAGGTTAGGTTGCTTATTTGAGATGTTTCTTGTTCCTTGAGATAGCACTGTATTGCTATAAACTTCCCTCTTAAAACTGCTCTTGCGGCATCCCATAGGTTTTGGGTCTTCATGTTTTCATTGTCATTTGTTTCTAGGTATTTTTTTATTTCCTGTTTGGTTTCTTCAGTGATCTCTTGGTTATTAAGTAGTGTATTGTTTAGCCTCCATGTTTTTGCATTTTTTACAAATTTTTTCCTGAAATTGATATCTAGTCTCATAGTGTTGTGGTCGGAAAAGATACTTGATACGATTTCAATTTCCTTAAATTTACCTAGGCTTGATTTGTGACCCAAGATATGATCTGTCCTGGAGAATGTTCCATGAGGCTTGAGAAAAATATGTATTCTGTTGTTTTTGGATGGAATGTCCTATAAATATCAATTAAGTCCATCTTGTTTAATGTATCATTTAAAGCTTGTGTTTCCTTACTTATTTTCATTTTGGAATATCTGTCCATTGGTGAAAGTGGGGTGTTAAATTCCCCTACTCTGATTGTGTTACTGTTGATTTCCCCTTTTATGACTGTTAGTGTTTGCCTTATGTATTGAGGTGCTCCTATGTTGGGTGCAAAAATATTTACAGTTGTTATATTTTCTTTTTGGATTGATCCCTTGATCATTATGTAATGTCCTTCTTTATCTCTTGTAATTGTCTTTATTTTAAAGTCTATTTTGTCTGATACAAGAATTGCTACTCCTGCTTTCTTTTGATTTCCATTTGCATGGAATATCTTTTTCCATGCCCTCACTTTCAGTCTTTATGTGTCCCTAGGCCTGAAGTGGGTCTCTTGTAGACAGCATATATATGGGTCTTGTTTTTGTATCCATTCAGCCAGTCCATGTCTTTTGGTTGGAGCATTTAATCTATTTACATTTAAGGTAATTATAGATATGTATATTCGTATTCCCATTTTCTAAATTGTTTTGGGTTTGTCATTGTAGGTCTTTCCTTCTCTTGTGTTTCCTACATAGAGAAGTTCCTTTAGCATTCATTGTAAAGCTGGTTTTGTGGTGCTGTGTTCTCTTAGCTTTTACTTGTCTGTAAAGATTTTAGTTTCTCCATTGAATCTGAATGAGATCCGTGCTGGGTAGACTAAATTTGGTTGTAGTTTCTTCCATTTCATCACTTTAAGTATGTCCTGCCACTCCATTCTGGCTTGTAGAGTTTCTGCTGAAAGATCAGCTGTTAACCTTATGGGGATTCTCTTGTATGTTATTTGTTGTTTTTCCCTTGATGCTTTTTTTTTTTAACATCTTTATTGGGGTATAATTGCTTTACAATGGTGTGTTACTTTCTGCTTTATAAAAAAGTGAATCAGTTATACATATACATATGTTCCCATATCTCTTCCCTCTTGCATCTCCCTCCCTCCCACCCTCCCTATCACACCCCTCCAGGCAGTCACAAAGCACCGAGCCGATATCCCTGTGCCATGCGGCTGCTTCCCACTAGCTATCTACCTTACGTTTGTTAGTGTGTATATGTCCATGACTCTCTTTCGCCCTGTCACAGCTCACCCTTCCCCTCCCCATATCCTCAAGTTTGTTCTCCAGTAGGTCTGTGTCTTTATTCCTGTCTTACCCCTGGGTTCTTCATGACATTTTTTTTTCTTCTTAAATTCCATATATATATGTGTTAGCATACAGTATTTGTCTTTCTCTTTCTGACTTACTTCACTCTGTATGACAGACTCTAGGTCTATCCACCTCATTACAAATAGCTCAATTTCGTTTCTTTTTATGGCTGAGTAATATTCCATTGTATATATGTGCCACATCTTCTTTATCCATTCATCCGATGATGGGCACTTAGGTTGTTTCCATCTCTGGGCTATTGTAAATAGAGCTGCAATGAACATTTTGGTACATGACTCTTTTTGAATTTTGGTTTTCTCAGGGTATATGCCCAGTAGTGGGATTGCTGGGTCATATGGTAGTTCTATTTGTAGTTTTTTAAGGAACCTCCATACTGTTCTCCATAGTGGCTGAACCAATTCACATTCCCACCAGCAGTGCAAGAGTGTTCCCTTTTCTCCACACCCTCTCCAGCATTTATTGTTTCTAGATTTTTTGATGATGGCCATTCTGACTGGTGTGAGATGATATCTCATTGCAGTTTTGATTTGCATTTCTCTAATGATTAATGATGTTGAGCATTCTTTCATGTGTTTATTGGCAGTTTTCCCTTGATGCTTTTAATATTTTCTCTTTGCATTTAATTTTTGATAGTTTGAATCATATGTGTCTTGTATTTCTCCTTGGATTTATCTTGTATGGGACTCTCTGCGCTTCCTGGACTTGATTAACTATTTCCTTTCCCATATTAGGGAAATTTTCAGCTATAATCTCTTCAAATATTTTCTCAGTCCCTTTCTTTTTCTCTACTTCTTCTGGAACCCCTATAATTCGAATGTTGGTGCCTTTAATGTTGTCCCAGAGGTCTCTGAGACTGTCCTCAGTTCTTTTCATTCTTTTTTCTTTATTCTTCTCTGCGGTTGTTATTTCCACTATTTTATCTCCCAGGTCACTTATCCATTCTTCTGCCTCATTTATTTCACTATTGATTCCTTCTAGAGCATTTTTAATTTCATTTATTGTGTTGTTCATCATTGTTTGTTCTTCTTTAGTTCTTCTTGGTCCTTGTTGAACATTTTTTGAATTTTCTCCATTGTATTTCCAAGATTTTGGATCATCTTTACTATCATTACTCTGAATTCTTTTTCAGGTAGACTGCCTATTTCCTCTTCATTTGTTTGGTCTGATGGGTTTTTACCTTGCTCCTTCATCTGCTGTGTGTTTCTCTGTCTTCTCAGTTTGCTTAACTTATTGTGTTCGGAGTCTCCTTTTTGCAGGCTGCAGGTTCGGAGTTCCCATGGGTTTTGGTGTCTGCCCCCAGTGACCAAGATTGGTTTAGTGAGTTTTGTAGGCTTCCTGGTGGAGGGGACTGGTGCCTGTGTTCTGTTGGATGAGGCTGGATCTTGTCTTTCTGGTGGGTAGGTCTGTGCCTGGTGGTGTGTTTTGGGGTGTCTGTAACATTATTATAATTTTAGGTTGCCTTTCTCTAATGGGTGGGGTTGTGTTCCTGTATTGCTAGTTGTTTGCATAGGGTGTCCAGCACTGTAGCTTGCTGGTCGTTGAGTGGAGCTGGGTCATAGCATTGAGATGGAGATCTCTGGGAAAGCTTTCGCCATTTGTTATTATGTGGAGCTGGGAGGTCTCTGGTGGCCCAATGTCCTGAACTTGGCTCCCCTACCTCAGAGGCACAGGCCTGACACCCTGCCAGAGCATGATGACCCTGTCAGCCACACAGCTCAGAAGGGAGAAAAAAGGAAGAAGGAAAGAAAGAAAGAAAAATAGAAAAAAAAGAAAGAAAGAGAGAAAGATAAAATAAAAAATAAAATAAAATAAAATAATTAAAAAGTAATAAGAAAAAGAATGAAAGAAGAGAGCAACCAAACCAGCAATGATAACAAGTGCTAAAAATTAAATTAAAAGAAAAAAAACAAGAAATGGTCAGACAGAACCCTAGGACAAATCATAAAAGCAAAGCTATACAGACAAAATCATAGAAAGAAACATACACATACAAACTCACAGACAAAACACACAAAGCAGCATACACATATACACTCAGAAAAACAGATACAGAAATACACACACACACACACATACAGACACACACACACACACACACACACACACACACATATATATATATAATAAAGGCAGAGAGCAGCCTAATCAATAATCAAATCTACATACTATAATAAATTTTAAATACTAAACTAAGATGAACATAATACCAGAAACAAATTAGATGCAGAAAACAAACCCCAATTCTACAGTGGCTCTCAAAGTCCACCTCCTCAATTTGGAATTGTTTGTTTATTCATGTATTCCACAGATGCAGGGTACATCAAGTTGATTGTGGAGATTTAATCCACTGCTCCTGAGGCTGCTGGGAGAGATTTCCCTTTCTCTTCTTTGTTCACACAGCTCCTTGTGTTCAGCTTTGGATTTGGCCCCGCCTCTGTGTGTAGGTCGCCTGAGGGCGTCTTTCGGGAAGTCTGAGGTCTTATGCCAGCATTCAGTAGGTGTTCTGTAGGAGCTGTTCCACATGTAGATGTATTTCTGATGTATTTGTAGGGAGGAAGGTGATCTCCACGTCTTACTCCTCCACCATCTTGGAAGTCCTCTTCTATCTTATTTTTTTGTCTAGTTGAATGGTTGCAAGTAAAAAAAGTATTAATTTCTGACAAAAGGGTTATTTATATAAATCTGTCTTTTTTTCTAATTGACTCTTTATGTAAAACATGGAGTCATTACTATTATGCATTTATTAGTACCTACAACTTTTTATTATGAAGTTATTCACTTAATTTTATCTAATAAATTGTGCTTTGTATTTTTACATTTTAGACAACACTTTTGTCACTCATTCCTAATTTTGTAGTTGTTCCTTTTATCTTTCTCAAGAAAAATTCCTGAATTTCTCTCAAACAAAAGATGTATACTAGTCAGTGTTCTCCAGAGAAACAGGACCAATATATGTCACTTCTCTCTATATTAATCTAAAGGTGGAAGACGGAAAAAAACCTTTACAGACACACCCATAAATAGTATTTAATTAGCTATGTGTGCATCCCTTGGCCCAGACAAGTTGACACAAAATTAACCATCATAGACATACTGTGAGCATATATGTGCATTGAAATCCAAAATGGAAATCCTTTACAGCAGAGGTTCACAGGGGTTTTCTGTAAAACTACAAAAAAAAAAAAAAAAAACCCAAAACAAACCACTTTTTTTTCTGTTCAGTATTTAAGGTTTTGCAGAAAGAATTCAAAATTGAAGATGATATTTATGTATTTATGTAAGAGAGAAAATAAATTTCCTCAAAATTTAATAAAAGTTGAATAAAATTTTGTAATACAAGTTTACTAATGAGAAGAGTTCTTTTCTTAGGGGATAGCATTCCTTGAATTTGGACTCAGAGTTAACGATCCCTATCATCAAAATCATTTGCAAACTGCAAAATTTAATGATGATCTTTTATAAGATTTTACACCTTTCATCTTCGAATATATGTGTCCTGTCACACATCATGCCTAAAAACACTGAGTTTTAACTGCATCTCATCAATTTGCAGTGCACCAAGCATCAGTGCAAAGCGATGCAATCAACACACACACACAAACACACACAAAGTCTCTGAGGCAAATATTCAACCAATGTAGCATAGAAACAACCATAGACAATCCATAAACAAATGGGTATGCCTATGTTCTAATAACTTCATTTATGGACACTGAAATTGGAATTTTATATATTTTAATTCATGACTAAATATTATTATTTTGATTTTTAAATTATTAAAACTGCAAAAAAATTACTTATTTGTGAGTAGTACAAAAAAAGGGGGATGGCTGTATGTGGCCAGTGGGCTGTAGGTTACTGACCCCTGATTTAGAAATAGAGGAATTTCTAATGAATGCCTAATTTTTAAAATCTCTTGTGGGTCATTTGCTATTTTTCTCATATCTCTGCTTCTCTCTGATTTTCATTTCCTGATTCTGTCTACTTATCCAACTCCTCATCCCCTCCTCAAAATCTTTTCCCTTTCCCTCCACTTCCTTCTTAATTTCCTGATTTCCTGTCCTTCATGTTACCTATGCAGTGTACGTTTCATTATGACCTTGCCCCTACTCTTCTTCATAGAACCTTTTTAGCTTTATTGCCCCATTAACTCATTTTTTTCTAGGTCAATATACCAAGAGAGAGAATTTGATTGATCTCATTGATGATTTCATCATACCCATGTCATTCATAAGCCACACATTTGCCTGAGAACTGATTGCCCTTGGATCTAGAATACATCCTCAATTCAACCAGACATGCGGAAATGGTGATGGGGGTCCTGCACCCCTAAATATGTCCATTTCTTGAACATGGACATGTGCTGGACATGTCTGCTTAGAAGGAACCTCATAGTGAGACACACATTTTGAAGCTTGATTCGTCCTAAGAGCCTTTTTGTTTCTTTATACTTACATGTTAAATCTGAGTATGTACTTTCATTTTAAATGATCTACATCACTTTGATTTTAAGTGGGATTTTTCAAATATTTGATGGCTTAATTCAATCTTAGTATTTTTGTCTTTTAATGGATTTTCTGACTTGAGTCTTAGGTCTATTATTTACTCTTGCAGACGAATTTTATAATCATCTTGTTAACTCTCATGAAATTTCATACTGTGATTTTAATTGTAATTGTTTTTAATGTTTTTAGAGTAATTTAGAGAGAAGTGAAATTTCTTACGAAATTTTATCTTCTCATCCGGAAACATAATAGAACTTTTTATTAAAGGCTTTTAAAATACATTTCACCAAAACTTTGTATTTTTTTATATTGGGTACGATTCTGTGGTTTATTTTGATTGTTATTTCTATTTTAAACATGAGGTTTTAACTATAATTTTCAAAATTATTTACAAATTATATATATGAATTGCCATATACATATATGTATGGATTTATATTTTTTCTAGTCATAATAGTCTAAGACCTCCAGAGTAACATGTAATAATAGTAGTGTAACATGCCTCTTATATTTTTTTCACTTTAATAGGAATGCTTTTTATGTTCATTCATTTTTTTATTATTATTCAACAAAAACTTTTGATGTTTGCTATATACTAGAAAATGTCCAAGATTCTTGGGATATATCAGTGAACAATACAGACAAACAGCTTTGAGCTTTTTTTTTTTTTTTTTTTTTTGCTGTACGCGGGCCTCTCACTGTTGTGGCCTCTCCCGTTGCAGAGCACAGGCTCTGGACGTGCAGGCTCAGCGGCCATGGCTCACAGGCCCAGCCGCTCCATGGCACATGGGATCCTCTCGGACCGGGGCACGAACTCACGTCTCCCGCATCAGCAGGTGGACTCTCAACCACTGTGCCACCAGGGAAGCCCTAGCTTTGAGCTTTTGATACTACACTCTAGTGAGGGAGACAGTCAACAACAAGCATAATAAATAGGTAAGCAGTATAGTATCTTAGACATTGATAAATACTGCTGAAGAGAATTAAAAGTAGGGCAAGGTCTAGGGGTTTGAGAAAGAGGAAATGAGTAGAGGGGCTACAGTTTTAAATAGTGGTCACAGTAGATCTGGTGGAGGAGGGATTTTAGTAGAGGCATAAAGTACAATTTCTAACATATTTTCTATAGTCATTGGTCTATTCTGGTTTCTCAATTTGACCTAATTTGATTTCAGCATTTATGTGTGTCTGAAATTTTTTTCATATAATATTATCTTTCAAATTTATTCACAGCAGATTATAATTAGTAGCCGCATGGTTTCTCAGTCTCTTTCAAATCACAAAACTAATAGCCTTTATAAAAACCTGGTTTACATAGAATGTATCTTTGGTCCCTTTAAAGCACTGGATTTAGTTTTCTTATATTGTTTCTTATATATATAATTCTCAATTATAAATATTTTATATTTGGTTAATTGTTATCTTTATTATTAATTACTTTAAACACTTTTCATGCCTGTCATTTTTTTCCAGCTACTTGAATGGTTTACGTAGTTTATTTTTTCTAAAATATTTATTTAAATATAGAGTAGAAGCTCTTAATAATCAATATGAGAACAAAACTAATATGATAGCATTGGATTTTACCCTTTAGAATAAAATATATATCCATGAGTCCATACTGATATAAATTATCAAATAAGAAATTCACACATATTTTCCAAGAAGTATCATTTGGCCACATCTCTCAGGTTTACATATAAAAATATCTCTTATTGTTCTTTAGTTTTGTTTTTCTTTTTTTTGAAACTGAAACTCTGAAAATATTGCTAGATTTATTTGGCTAAAATGTTTTTCTGTAGCTATTTTCATTTTAGTTTAACTGAAAGTTTGTCTTCTTAGAGTTCTCTTCCCTTATAACCAGGCTTTATTTTCAGGCTCTATAAGTCTTTGGGAAAAGTCCAGATCTTTTCTGACCACTTTATGCAAGGCATATTACCGAATTCATAATCATTTTTTTATGGTCCCAATCCCCTGCTGCAACCAGTGACATAAGTTTAAACTGATATTTCTCTCACATCACTGAAGAACAGAATTGGCTCTAAATGCTGACATATCCTGTATAAGAAAAAAAGAAGTAAGCAAGTAGAATCCCAGAAGGAAGAAATAATTAAAACCCATAGACCTACATAGTAAGTTACTTCAGTCACAACAACAATTTACTGTGTTTCTTTCCGTTTTTTTGTTCACATGTTCGCGTGTGAACAGAGTAAAAGGCCACCCATTTCTGCTGCACCACATTTACTCACAGCTTAACTGAAGACAAGATTAATTCTGTAGCAAGGTGGTGATATCACCATTAACAGAAGGTACACAAATTCTTTAAGCACTATAACAAAAATATCAATAAATACTAGTGTCTGAGGCATGTAGGACTGAACAGATTTGTCAAAAAAACAAAAAAATGATAAATAATTTTTCTCAATTTTTACAGACTATTTTCATCAACAACTGTGAGGCCAAAGTGGCCAGAAAATTCACTAAAATAAACTGAAAATCAACTGGGAATCAAATGTGTTGTTAGAATACGTGTAAACAATAGAAAGATTAGTTAAATAACTCTGTGAGACATTTTGTAAACGTGTGAGACAGTTTGTAAATTTAGTCTTAATATTCACAGGGGTCTTCAATAAACATTTTTTGTTGTTATTAAATTAGGGCAAATAACCAAGTCATCAAGAAAGTAGAGAAGGCATTATACTAAGTGAAATAAATCAGAGAAAGACAAACAGTGTATGGCCTCAATTAAATGGAATCTGAAAAGAAAAAACTCATAAAAAGGCATCAAATCAGTGGTTGCCACATGTGGGAGCTGGGGTGTAGGGGAAATATTTGAAGGTGGTCAAAGGGCACAAACTTTTAATTATAAAATAAAAAGTCTTAGGGATGTAATGCACAGCATAATGATTAAAGTTAACAATACTGTTTTGTATATTTGAAAATTGCTAAGAGAGTAAATCTTAAAAGTTCTCTTCACAAAAAAAATGTTGCAACTATGTGAGGTGACAGATGTTAACTAAATTTATTGTGGTAATCATTTCACATTATATGCATGTATCAAATCATTATGTTGTACTCTTTAAACTTATACAATGTTATAGTCAACCACAACTCAGTAAAATTGGGGAGGGAGGGAGTAGAGAAAATACAGAAGCTATCACACTATACCCCCCCAAGAATCAGTGATACAATTAAAAAAGGATTGAGACATTCATTCCCTCTATTCTCTTTTTGGGTGGCTTTTTTTTCCTTTAAATTATATGCAGGAAATGTAAGAAAACATAAGATATCCACTTAACAGAGTTGTATATGAAACAGAAAAAAGATGATCCTTCTCCCATGAATGCATGTTAAATGTGCTTGAGACAAATGCAGATTTTTAGGTCCAAAAATTATCTTATGATCAATTTTCCTTAAGAAATAGTGATATCTAATTTGTCAGAGTTTTACGTTGTTAGGGATAGTAATGATTCTGCATTTGTACAAGCTGGGGGTTAATCCATGCATTTTAATTGTTAGGACAAATAAAAATTTGTATTTATTACACTCATTTCAGAAAACAAATTAACAGTTGAAACAAAATGAAATATTTTAAGCAAAGGATTTACTTACATCAACTAGAGAAACGCAATTATATTTAAACAATAATAGAATTAATGTGAAAATAGTGCTAAAGAAGTATCTTTGCAACTAATCTAGGTAGGTTTGAGTATTGTAATCACTGCAACTGTGTGTCCTTGTGTCTTTGGAGCCCTTCTAGAATGTAGACTTCCACCAGTTCGGGCTTGGCTTCATTCTGACTGGCCCACACGCTTGAGATCTTTCTGTATACACAGGATAGATTCAAAAGAAGTTGTACCAAGAGGAAAACACACTGTGGAAAACCTCTACTTGCAATTGTTAATGTACTAAAGTGACAGAAGTACAAAGGAGAAACAGTTCATAGATTGACACATAATTCAGTAGGAATGGAGAACATGATGTGAAAAGAAGTAAGCATCTAATATATGCAAATGGAGCCCTTGAAATGTTTCAAGGAGAATGTAGAATACAATGGCACATTTTGAGATGAAAAACAATCTCCGCGTATACCTCCCTCTTTTCAACCCCACTTCTTTGCTCTCTGCTTCATGATCCTCTGTCGGATGCCTTCTCTGCACCATCAGGTCTCTTTCAGGGGTTCATCTGCATTCCTATGATTCTCCCAGGAGCACCCTGAGAGCCCAGAGCTGGCAGGTGGCAGGGGACTGAAGCCAGAACTGTTCCACATGCAGCTAGCTGGAAAAGGGGTTAGCATTCATCTCCTGTGTTAAGGGAAACAGAAGGCCAACAGCTAAATATGGTCTGGGTTTGCCTAAGCCTGTGATCACCTGTGGCAAGGAAACAGTCTGAAAAGGCAAAAAACAGTGAGGTTCATCACTACTTGGCCTAACAATGTACATATTCATAATAAAATCAATTTAAAATTCAATGCTCCTTGATAAAGTTTCACGCATACTAAAATTTAACCAGTGCTGGATAGCACTTTACAGTTTTACAAACACATTCACTTATTTTATGGGTCATCATTATTAACCTACTTAAAGATGTAAGTGAAGTTCAGCCCCAGGCAGTAAACCACAATGTACTTGAGAAGCAGTCATTCAGCTTCCTTGTCACCTCACTTCTCGTGTGATTTGTTACCTGCTTACCATGTGATGGTCCTCTGTCACATGCAAGGAATTCAGGGACAGATAAAACACAGCCCTTTTTCCTTGAAGAGTTTACAGTGCCCCAGGGAAAAGAAGAGACGTTGACAGTACTTTAGAATACTGTGTAATATGAAGCTGGCCCAGACAGAGGGGAAGGAAGCTCAGGCACTATCAGAGGACAGATGTTACTCATAGCAGAGTGCATGTGTCTCCAGGAGCAAGGCTTCAATGAAGAAGTGTTACTTGACCTGAATATTAAAAGGCGATTAAAAATTAATAGGTGTGGGCTTCCCTGGTGATGCAGTGTTTGAGAGTCCGCCTGCCGATGCAGGGGACACGGGTTCGTGCGCCGGTCTGGGAAGATCCCACATGCCACGGAGTGGCTAGGCCTGTGATCCATGGCCGCTGAGCCTGTGCGTCCGGAGCCTGTGCTCTGCAACGGGAGAGACCACAACAGTGAGAGGCCCACGTACCACAAAAAAAAAAAATAATAATTAATAGGTGAATGAGAAGGATTGACAGGACAGGGAGATGATGAACCTATAAACATATGCACTGGTGTGTGCTGTAAGACACCCAATTCCTGGCCACAAGAGCACAATAGCAATTGTAGGTTTGGGATGAAGTTGGAAGGAAGGAACAGGTAAGATCAAAGAGGGTCCTATCACAGCTAGCAAGGATTTCAGGTTCGAATCAATATGAACAGACTACTTCTCATTTTAGAAAGACACCTTATATTTTATTTATTTATTTTTTTAGTACTCAGTACTTAATTTTTTTATTTTTCAAAATTTTTATTGAAGCTGATTTGCCATGTTGTGTTAGTTCCAGGTATACAGTAAAGTGATTCAGTGATAAATATTTATACATATATTCTTTTCCATTATAGGTTATTACAAGATATTGAGGATGGTTCCCTGTGCTATACAGTAGGTCCTTGTTGTTTATCTATTTTATATACAGTAATGTGTATCTGTTAATCCCAAACTCCTAATTTATTCCAACTCTCTCATTTTTCTTTGGTAACCATAAATTGGTTTTATGTCTGTGAGTCTATTTCTGTTTTGTAAATGAGTTCATTTGTAGCATTTTTTTAGATTCCACATATAAGCTATATCATATAATATTTCTCTTTGTCTGACTTGCTTCACTTAGTATGATAATATCTAGGTCCATCTGTGTTGCTGCAAATGACATTATTTCACTCTGTTTTTATGGCTGAGTAATATTCCACTGTATATATGTACCACATCTCCTTATAATTTAAAAGAAGGATGGCTTTTAGTGAGATAAGACTCCTCATAGTCTTACAATGAAAGTTAGCATTAAAAGGACTACAGGGGTTAAAAGAAGACATATCCTTTGGTCCCAAGCAATTTACATTTGATTTAAAAAGCAATTTATGTATTTGTACATGCAAGCACACAATCTAGAACAAGAGCAAAAGTAGTATTAAATCTATTAAGTGCTATTAAACTTGTCTGAAATCATTAAAGAAAGCTTCAGAGAGGAGTTCAGCTATAAATGTTGCTAGGATTGTCACTGAAGAGACGAGAGAAAGAATATTTCAGAGGGCAGTATAGACTATAAAAAGCATAGAGTGGAAAATAGAAATTAGATACTTGTAACAAAAGCCCAGGACCAGATGGCTTCACAGGAGAATTCTATCAAACATTTAGAGAAGAGCTAACACCTATCCTTCTCAAACTCTTCCAAAATAGAGCAGAGGGCGGACCATTCCCAAACTCATTCTATGAGTCCACCATCACCCTGATACCAAAATCAGACAAAGATATCACAAAAAAAGAAAACTACAGGCCAATATCACTGATGAATATAGGTGCAAAACTCATCAACAAAATACTAGCAATCAGAATCCAACAGCACATTAAAAGGATCATACAACATGATCAAGTAGAGTTTATCCCAGGAATGCAAGGATTCTTCAATATATGCAAATCAATCAATGTGATAAACCATATTAACAAATTGAAGGAGAAAAACCATATGTTCATCTGGATAGATGCAGAAAAAGCTTTTGACAAAATTCAACACCGATTTATGATAAAAACCCTCCAGGAATCCAAATTGGAAAAGAAGAAGTAAAGCTGTCACTGTTTGCAGAGGACATGATACTATACATAGAGAATTCTAAAGATGCTACCAGAAAACTACTAGAGCTAATCAATGAATTTGGTAAAGCAGCAGGATAAAAAATTAATGCACAGAAATCTCTGGCATTCCTATACACTAATGATGAAAAATCTGAAAGTGAAATCAAGAAAACACTCCCATTGACCATTGCAACAAAAAGAATAAAATATCTAGGAATAATCCTACCTAAGGAGACAAAAGACCTGTATGCAGAAAATTATAAGACACTGATGAAAGAAATTAAAGACGATACAAATAGATGGAGAGATATACCATGTTCTTGGATTGGAAGAATCAACATTGTGAAAATGACTCTACTACCCAAAGCAATCTACAGATTCAATGCAATCCCTATCAAACTACCACTGGCATTTTTCACAGAACTAGAACCAAAAATTTCACAATTTGTATGGAAACACAAAAGACCCCAAATACCCAAAGCAATCTTGAGAACGAAAAACGGAGCTGGAGGAATCAGGCTCCCTGACTTCAGACTATACTACAAAGCTACAGTAATCAAGACAGTATGGTACTGGCACAAAAACAGAAAGATAGATCAATGGAACAGGATAGAAAACCCAGAAACAAACCCATTTCCATAGGGTCACCTTATCTTTGATAAAGGAGGCAGGAATGTACAGTGGAGAAAGGACAGCCTCTTCAATAAGTGGTGCCGGGAAAACTGGACAGGTACATGTCAAAGTATGAGACTAGATCACTCCCTAACACCATGCACAAAAATAAGCTCAAAATGGATTAAAGACCTAAATGTAAGGCCAGAAACTATCAAACTCTTGAGGAAAACATAGGCAGAACACTCTATGACATAAATCACAGCAAGATCCTTTTTGACCTACCTCCTAGAGAAATGGAAATAAAAACAAAAATAAACAAATGGGACCTAATGAAACTTCAAAGCTTTTGCACAGCAAAGGAAACCATAAACAAGACCAAAAGACAACCCTCAGAATGGGAGAAAATATTTGCAAATGAAGCAACTGACAAAGAATTAACCTCCAAAATTTACAAGCAGCTCATGCAGCTCAATAACAAAAAAACAAAACAACCCAATCCAAAAATGGTCAGAAGACCTAAATAGACATTTCTCCAAAGAAGATATACAGAGTGCCAACAAAAACATGAAAGAATGCTCAACATCATTAATCATTAGAGAAATGCAAATCAAAACTACAATGAGATATCATCTCACACCAGTCAGAATGGCCATCATGAAAAAATCTAGAAACAATAAATGCTGGAGAGGGTGTGGAGAAAAGAGAACACTCTTGCACTGCTGTTGGGAATGTGAATTGGTACAGCGACTATGGAGAACAGTATGGAGGTTCCTTAAAAAACTACAAATAAAACTACCATATGACCCAGCAATCCCACTACTGGGCATATACCCTGAGAAAACCATAATTCAGAAAGAGTCATGTACCAAAATGTTCATTGCAGCTCTATTTACAGTAGCCAGGAGATGGAAACAACCTAAGTGTCCATCATAGGATGAATGGATAAAGAAGATGTGGCACATATATACAATGGAATATTAGCCATAAAAAGAAATGAAATTGAGTTATTTGTAGTGAGGTGGATGGACCTAGAGTCTGTCATGGAGAGTGTCATAGAGAGAGTGAAGTCAGAAAGACAAAGACAAATACCGTATACTAACACATATATATGGAATCTAAGAATAAAAAATGTCATGAAGAACCTAAGGGTAAGACGGGAATAAAGTCACAGACCCACTAGAGAATGGACTTGAGGATATGGGGAGGGGGAAGGGTAAGCTGTGACAAAGTGAGAGAGTGGCATGGATATATATACACTACCAAATGTAAAATAGATAGCTAGTGGGAAGCAGCCGCATAGCACATGTAGATCAGCTTGGTGCTTTGGGAGCACCTGGATGGGTGGGATAGGGAGGGTGGGAGGGAGGGAAATGCAAGAGGGAGGAGATATGGGCACATATGTATATGTATAACTGATTCACTTTGTCATAAAGCAGAAACTAACACACCATTGTAAAGCAATTATACTCCAATAAAGATGTAAAAAATAAAAAACAAAAAAACCCTCCAGGAAGTAGGCATAGAGGGAAATTACCTCAACATAATAAAGACCATGTATGACAAACCCATATGCAACATCGTTCTCAACGGTGAAAAATTGAAACCATTTCCATTAAGATCAGACACAAGACAAAATTGCCCACTCTCACTACTATTATTCAACGTAGTTTTGGAATTTTAGCCACAGCAATCAGAGAAGAAAAAGAAATAAAAGGAAACCAAATCAGAAAAGAAGAAGTAAAACTCTCACTGTTTGCAGATGACATGATACTATACAAAGAGATTCCTAAGGATGCTACCAAAAAACTACTAGAGCTAATCAATGAATTTTGTAAATTAGCAGGATACAAAATTAACACACAGAAATCTCTTGCATTCCTATACCCTAATGATGAAAAATCTGAAAGAGAAATTAAGGAAACACTCCCATTTACCATTGCAACAAAAAGAGTAAAATACCTAGGAATAAACCTACCTAGGGATACAAAAGACCTGTATGCAGAAAACTAGAAGACACTGCTGAAAGAAATTAAAGATGATACATGCAGATGGAGAGATATACTGTGTTCTTGGATTGGAAGAATCAACATTGTGAAAATGACTCTACTACCTCAAGCAATCTACAGATTCAATGAAATCCCCATCAAACTACCAATGGCATTTTTCACAGAATTAGAACAAAAAAATTCACAATTTGTATAGAAACACAAAAGACCCCGAATAGCCAAAGCAATTTTTCAGAAAGGAAAACAAAGCTGGAGGAATCAGGCTGGCTGACTTCAGACTATGCTACAAAGCTACAGTAATCAAGACAGTATGGTACTGGCACAAAAACGGAAATATAGATCAATGGAACAGCATAGAAAGCTCAGACATAAACCCACGTACATATGGTCACCTTATCTTTGATAAAGGAGGTGAGAATATACAATGGAGAAGAGATAGCCTCTTCAATAAGTGGTGCTGGGAAAACTGGACAGCTACATGTAAAAGAATGAAATTAGAACAATACCTAATGCCATACAACATAATAAACTCAAAATGGATTAAAGACTTAACTGTAAGGCCAGATACTATACAACTCTTATAGGAAAACATAGGCAGAACACTCTATGACATAAATCACAGCAAGATCCTTTTTGACCCACCTCCTAGAGAAATGGAAATAAAAACAAAAATAAATGGGACCTAATGAAACTTTAAAGCTTAGGCACAGCAAAGGAAACCATAAACAAGACGAAAAGCCAATGCTCAGGATGGGAGAAAATATTTGAAAACGAAGCAACCGACAAAGGATTAATCTCCAAAATTTACAAGCAGCTCATGCAGCTCAGTATCAAAAAAACAAACAACCCAATCAAAAAATGGGCAGAAGACCTAAAGAGACATTTATCCAAAGAAGATATACAGATTGCCAACAAATAAATGAAAGGATACTCAACATCACTAATCATTAGAGAAATGCAAATCAAAACTACAATGAGGTATCATCTCACACCAGTCAGAATGGCCATCATGAAAAAATCTAGAAACAATAAATGCTGGAGAGGGTGTGGAGAAAAGGAAACTCTCTTGCACTGCTGGTGGGAGTGTAAATTGATACAGCCACTATGGAGAACAGTATGGAGCGTCCTTCAAAAACTAAAAATAGTACTACCATATGACCCAGCAATCCCACTACTGGGCATATACCCTGAGAAAACCATAATTCAAAAAGAGTCATGTACCACAATGTTCATTGCAGCTCTATTTACAGTAGCCAGGACATGGAAGCAAACTAAGTGTCCATTGACAGATGAATGGATAAAGAAGATGTGGCACATGTATACAATGGAATATTACTGGGCCATAAAAAGAAATGAAATTGAGTTATTTGTAGTGAGGTAGATGGACCTAGAGTCTGTCATACAGAGTGAAGCAAGTCAGAAGGAGAATAACAAATAGCGTATGCTAACACATATATATGGAATCTAAAAAAAAAAAAATGGTTTTGACGAACTTAGGGGCAGGATAGGAATAAAGTCGCAGATGTAGAGAATGGACTTGAGGACACGGGGAGGGGGAAGAGTAAGCTGGGATGAAGTGAGAGAGTGGCATGGACATATATACACTACCAAATGTAAAATAGATAACTAGTGGGAAACAGCCACATAGCACAGGGAGATAGTTCAGTTCGCTGCTTTTTGTCTACCTACAGGGTGGGATAGGGAGTGTGGGAGGGAGATGCAAGAGGGAGGAGATATGCGGATATATGTATATGTATAGCTGCTTCACTTTGTTATAAAGCAGAAATTAACACACCATTGTAAAGCAATTGTACTCCAATAAAGATGTTTAAAAAAATACATTGTTGTGCTTGCAACCATGAGAAAATCATTGCAGCTGGAAAGATAAGCGACAGATAGGTGCAAACCCTGCTTGGTTGTCATAATAGGACCCCAAATTTCTCACCAATAGGAACTGCAATGTTAGCCTGTCTGTGAGAAAGACATGTATTTCTTCAATATTTCATGAAAATATTATCGATATTTTTAGGCATGATCATTACAGTCAAAATTAAATTCAAAAAAAAGAGAGAAAGATAAGGATAAAGATTAAAAAAATTACGAACGCTTTTTATTTTAGAGTGGACGTGACGTACAAAGCAGGTACTATAGCAGTTAACTGATACTTATAACTCTAAGACCATTCAGGATATATGAGGAATGATGGGAAATAGGCATAGGCAAATGTTTGGCAAAGATGTTTCTTCAAATTCTCTGCCTCCAAACTGATGATTCCTCCCCTGTGAAGACATTGTTTACATGCAAAGCCAGAGGTCGTAACAAAGGTCAACTGTGTGCCGTGCAGTTATTCAGATTTTATATTCTTTCTCGCTCAGTAGCAATACCACTGGCTGGATATAGGGATAGAAATGTGCCTGAGGTTTTGATTGACAGGTTTGGAGCTTGGTTTCCCTTGAGGAATTCTCTTCCTATAAGTCTTTGTTTTCCTGGCATTTTACACATTATACCATAATGCTCATCAGAAAATTCATATCAGATCTAACTACTGGCACTTGACTGTAAAGTTTTATATTTAAAAGATGCTGTTTGGCTGTTTACAATATACAAATGCCAGTTTATTTCTCTGGGAAGGGTCACAGAGAAAAAAACAGTAATTTTCTTTCACTGACATCAGGGGAAACTGCTTCCTGCTAGATCAATGCATAAAAATTCAGTTTTAATGACTTTGTAGTACCTTAGCCCTGACATCTGTATATTTAGAAATGAGTGTGCAAAACCTTCAGCATTTTAAAAATGAAAAGAAAAAAGTGATTTAATTATGAGTAGTGTATACAATATTATGATTATTATTGCTAGAGATAATAACACCAAGAGATGGTCCAAAGACAAATGAATACATATTTTTCCAATTTTTATGTTAATAAGGTAATTTAAGTAAATTCAAACCTGGTATTCTCTGCAGAGCAGTACATTATTCTCTATACACACAAATAATTATGAAAGGATTAGTCAGTTGTAGGAATTTATTACGTATAGTATTCTGCCTTGATTTATCATTCAATGAAGTATTAAAAGGCAGCTTATGGAGAAAGGAATATTTCAAATTATGGACTTATAAATACTCTGCAAACCATTGCTTTTGATGAACTGATTTCCTGATCAGAGCAATCTTGTATAAATTTTGATCATTTTATATTTTTTCCGTCTGTATTTCTTTCAAGTTCAAGTCTGGATAGCTTGAGTTTGTTGCTTGTCCCCCATTAAATTGCCTGAACTCTATCTCAAAGCCCGAACCATGCTTATGTTACATAACACCCAAGGGGAAATGTGTTTCCTGTGGGGACTCAGTTAAAAAGATGCCTTTTCCACATAAAGATCTTTAATATTTCTGAAATCACATTTTCCCTGAATGTTAAAATCTGCTTTCCATTACACTCTAATGGTAAAAGTTTTTGCATGGGCATCTGTGGTCCAAAGGTTGCCTCAGCAGGGTCACATACAGTCTCTCAAAGTAAACCTGAGGAGCCGCTCACGAGGCCGGCCCACCAAGCCACCCTCCGCAGAGGCAGTAGCAAGCTGGGCTGATCAACCACCGGCACAGATCAAACCACCAGCATAGGAGTTCTCACTGCGCTGCAGCACTTCTTAGCAAATGGTTTGTAAGTAAGTCCACATTCCCAAAGACAACACATTGAAAAATGTATATGTTTAGGAGTGAAAGGTGAAGAAAAGAAAGCCAGTACATGAGGTACCTAGAGCTGTCAAATGCATAGAGCAGAAGGAAGGAGAATGGTTTGCAGAGGTTGGAATCAGGAGGGAAGAAGGGAGAAATATTGTTGACCGGGTACAAGACGGGACGCTGAAAAGAAATCTGGAGATGGATAGTGGTGACTTGCACAACCATGTGCAAACTTTATGTTATATACATCTCGCCACAATTTTTTTTAAAGACTTGTTAAAAACAACAAAAAAGAAGAAAGCAAATAAGAGATAGTCATAATGATTGCACTCGATCAACTGCTTAATTTGTATCTTACCCAAATCTAAAATGTTATTCTTTTGTTTGTTTTTCATAATTGTCCAAGTTGGTTCCCCTTCTGAGGTGAGAAAAATAGTGAATTTGCTAATGATTTCTCTCATAGGCATCTATATCTTCTGCATTTTTGAGAACCTTTTACAAGTCCCTAAGTTGCTCGCACAACCCTCAGACACTGTGATGCTTCAGGCCCTAGAGAAGGATGCTAAGTGTCTACCATGTTTGCGGTCTCAAGGTACCATTCCTTATAAAAGCTCAGGAAATAGCTAGGTGGCTTGCAGAACTAACCACCATGACGGTTCTCTCTGGTTGAGGGGTTGGCACTTTAATTTCCTATGGTGACAGTTTCCTTTGCTGAGAGCTGCAAGGTGTCAGGACCTATGGTTTCTAAAACCTGGAGGACTGGGCTATGGCATATGCAGTGGAAATGCTGCTCCACAATCCAGATAAGTAGACCCACTTCTTCCTGAGTGATGTTAGCTGTCTACACCACAAATGGAGCCATTGAAATAGTTAGATATTATCTGAACTCATTAATATTCTGCTATGAAGTTTGTTACTAGGCAATTATGATTAAAACAGACAAATCTTCAGTCTCTTGAAAACTATGCTTAATGACACTTGCAAGTAGAAATTTGTTTCTTCTATTTATGGACAAATATTAAAACCAGACCTTCTGATTTTCAAAGAAAATCAGCCATAATGCAATCACACATATGTAAATATTAAACATATACATAAACCAGAAAGACAATTCATGTTTGATTGTGGCAGGAATGGATTATGATTCTTTTGTAATCTTTCCTTGGAAAAAATGATTATCCAAAGAATAAATTCACAAGTTCTAATTTTAGTTCCTCTTCATCATCAAGAGAAAAGGTGATTAACTATTTAGCATTCAGAGCTCCCTATGGCGTAGTTATCATGCCCATTACTAAATGAGGAAAAATCACTCAGAAGGATTAAATAAAATTGCCTAAGCACAGCTAGACAGGAGCACAAACAGGATTCACGCTTGTGTCCGACTTAAAACATATTCTCTTTTACTTCCTTATGTTTCCTCTCAATCAATAATTATTAAGATTGTATTATATGAAGGATACTGTAAAGGGCCTTCATAGGCTAGAAACAAACATAAGCTCCTGTCTTTCTGTGGATTAACTGATAGAGCAAATGTACTGATATAGTGATGCAGTCTTTATATATGTAGAAGAGGCCTGATCATTAAGACTAGAATGTTCCAGGGAAGTCTTCAAGTGAAACTAGGAAAGGAGCAGGTGAATAACTCCTGACTGGAGAGAGCATGTTCATAGCTGAGCAGGTCAGAGAGCTGCTGCCTTGCATCCTTCAGAATCATCACAGACACAAGAAACACAATCTTACATGGAGTGGATAATAAGTAGATAGTTATTGAATTAATGGACAAGAGGACTAATTAATAAAGTCATTTGGCTGGAGTAAAAGTTTTATGTAGAAAAATAAAAGCAAAGATAAAATTAGGAGGATAAAGAAAGGGAGCATGTAGAATGGTTTCACGGCAAGAATATGGGCTTTGAACTCTATCCTCTAGAAAATGGGAGAGGTCACATAAATGGGATGATAAAAGACAGAGTGGATATGTTGTCTAGGAAGAATTGGAAGGGGAGAGATTGGTGAGAAATAGACAATAGCCCAGGTGTGAGATAATGAGAACCTGGGCTGGGGGGATGGGCAGTGGGGAATTTACAGGATTATCTTTACTTGTGAATAATGGAAACCTATTTCAAGAATAAGTATGGCAAATATATTCCAACAAAATGGATAAATCACTGTTAACAAATTTCTCTTACAATTGAAGATAAAAAAAAATACTGGTGTGAATAAATTTATTTAAATTTTAAGATGTATATTTTAAAGCAGTTTCATTATTTGACTGATATTTACCATTCAAATAATTAGTTGTCCATATCATTTTGCATATACAATAACTCATACCCAATCTGCTGACAAAACCTTATGGAGTCTACACTGAAAAACTGCATCAGCCTTTTCAATTAATTTAATAAGGCACTTGCTCTTCACATTTTAAAGAAAAAAATATAACAAAACCCTAGCCCAAGAAAATAATCTTTTGCTTGGGCATTTGTAAAATAAAAATTAAAAAAAAATAATGAACATCTTTTGGCTTTCTCTAACTCTTTTTTACTTTGAAAGAGAACAATAAGAAAAGTCCAGAATTGTAAGTTCATCCATTATTTGGACTGAATATAATTTCATCCTTAAGTGAGTATTGTTATTAATCCTGGCCTCCTACTATAATCAAAATAAAGCATATTGGTTACCTGCTAGGAGTCAAGTCTGACGCCACAGTACAAGTGCACTGGATTGTTCTTTGGGCACCCAGGGTAAACTAACACCCAAAAGTCATCCCAAGTTGCCCTTCAAAATCACTTGCAGCTATTCGTTATTTAATCCCCACAGCAATGCTTTTGTGACAAAGGTCAGGATCTCTTTGTAGGCAACCAGGTGGCTGAGGCAAGTGACACAAATGTCAGAGTTTTAGGGCTTCATCCAGCAGCTCAATTTTCATCTCTCTGTTTATTAGACCAAAGTAATAAGGCTTAACCCAACTATGTATTCAAAATGCATCATCTTAAAAGATAGATGTCTTGACTGCAATAAATTTTTTTAAAACCAAAAAATAAATAAAGTGATGTTTCATACAGCTGGGGAGTTTGAGTTTATAGAAAAGTATTTGTTAACACAATAGCGATCTTAGCATTAAGAGCTTATATTTCTTAAAAGCTCTTCAGAGCTTAGAATACTCACCAATACACTGGGACGGATCGCGTATAAACGAGCCTACTTCCTACTTTGTTCATCTTTTGTTTTAAATGTTAATCCACAAAAGAAGCAGAGTGAAGTGTTTTCTATGAGAAAAGTATAAAAGCTGAGTTTATGAATATAAAAAATAAAGACTAGTATAACAACCAGCCCTGAAATAATGGGAAATGGACTGCTGTCAAAAGAACAAGAAAAAAATTAGGAGAAAAGACTGGATTTTTCTACTTTTGATGTGAAAAGGAAAGGGCTGCTTATTTTCATCTGTTTACCCCTGGACTCACCTCTCCCCAGATACGTCGATTCTGAGTTTGAATATTAAATGTCTATCAATGTAGTAGAAATAATGAGATCTATTTGTCTATCTATTTATCTGTCTGTACATATACATTTATATTCAAAACATACTATCATTTGATACAATCATTTTTTGAAATGTCAGTGTTTCATTTTATATAAAAAGAGATACAAAAAATTAAGTAAATTAAAGAAGGGTCAGAAATAATGTGACACGATAATAGTGACACAAAGGACCCCTGGGAGCCATAAAGAACCTTTATCTGTTTCTAAGAAGCCTGCGGCTTGGTTATTTAAGATAAATACTTGTCTCTGCTCTCTTGATCTGCACATTCACAAAGCAACAGACTGGGAAGCAACACGCCAACTATCAAGTTCTTTCTTTGCTGCTTAGTAACAGTATACCTTTTGCACAGCCATTGAAATTTTCTGTACCTCAGTTTAGTCATAGGGAAAATCATGCTATAAACTTTCATTTGTCTTCCATCTTTAAGAGTAAGGGAGAATAAACTAAAATTAAAGAGATTTTTCTTTTCTTAAGTTGAATTCAGGAATTTTTCTCATAGCTAATAAATATATTTTCAAGCACAAAGGCCAAACTCCAATGGCAAACACATTATCTAACCTTGTATGCATTGTCAGATATTTCCAAGGAGAAATGCAAGCATGTGTGTCTACTGTGTGTGTGTGTGTGTGAGCGTGCATCTGTGGTATTTGTCCACACCGACATATACCTGTGAATACAAACTAATATTACAGCATATTGAATACTATAGGAGTAAAAAATCTATACCTCTCATATAAATATTAAGTGTCTTAATTCTATGGGATATTCTATTGGGCTTATAAAATGTATAAGATGTAAATCACAGAATTTCTCGAAATGCAATAGTTCTAATTTGAAAGTGGTTAAAGTCAAAACTTTACAAATGGGCCTGGTCTTACTCTACAACAAATGGATTACGCAAAGACATTTAAGCTCATAGCCTAAGGGTATAATCATCCTATTGAGAATAATATCTTTTTAAAGTTGACTGTCCATGACTTGATCTATTTAGCATTGGGAGGAGAGATAAATTAGGAGTTTGGGATTAATATATACACACTACTATATGTAAAATAGATTACCAAAAAGGACCTACTGTATAACACAGGAAACTCTACTCAATATTTTGTAATAACCTATAAGGGAAAAGAATCTAAAATATATATAGATATAGATATAGATATAGATATAGATATAGATATATGTATAACTGAATCACTTTGCTGTACACCTGAAACTAACACAACATTGTAAATCAAATGTACTTCAATAAGAAAAAAAGATATAGAGGTGTCTGTCCCATCACATATTGTGAGTTTTACAGCATTACAGAATCCTGGGTGGTGCCAGGGCCTAGCGGGCAGAGTCACAATAATTTCCGAATTACTTAGATTTGAAATTCCAGAAATTCTATTAAGTCAGAAGTGAGAAATGTGTGAGTCCTCTTGACCACAAAAGTATTCAATGAAATATATCACAGTATTTAAGAGAGAAGGTCCTAAGCCTGCTTGCCTTAGTTTCAATGCCAACTCTGACACTTTCTGACCAAGTGCCTTGGACAAGTTATTTAATATTTCTGTACCTTGGAAGTCCTTGGTCACTATTGAAAAGGAGATGACGGTAGTCTTTACCTCATAAAGTTTGAATCTTCTATGTGTTCAGGAAAAAAAATCACTAGCACAGAGGAAGCGTATGAAGAATGTCTGATGTCTGTTTTTCCACTGAGTGTCCTTCAACAGCCTCTGGACAGTCCTGAGAACAAATAGCTAAAGCTCTTCTCTTTGATGTTGTGTTTTATGGACACTACTTTCTACCTCTTTAGTCTGTAGTTTTCTGTGACAAGCTGAGACTTGATAAGATTTCCAGGGCTTTATTTTTCTCCACTTGTGATGAGGGAATTAACTCATTTGATAAAAGTTTAATGAATAAATACTATGTGCCTGAAACTATGGTAGGTACTGTGGATGTATGAATGCTGTATCAGGTGAAGTTACATGCTACAAAGAAAAACTGCAAAAGTTAGGGAGTGTCAGTTTTCCAATGAGTTAACATTTGAGAAGAGACCTACAGGAAGAGAGCGAATAATCCATGGGCGTATTTGAGCCCTGAGTGTTTGAAGGAAAAATAACAGTAAGTGCAAATACCCTGTAGCAAAGTCATGCTTGGTGTGTAGGGCATTGCAGAAGCCAGTATGTCTAGAGCAAAATGAGGAAAGAAGAATGATTGTGAAGCTCCAAGACATGGGATCATGCAGGCTTTTGTAAGAAATGTGGCTTTTACTCTCAGCGCATTGAGAGCATTGAAGAACTGGAGTAGAGAAATATCATCAAACATGGTTTACAAAAAGTGTCTTTGATGTGTTGCAAATAGATTGAAAGAGGGCAAGAGCCAATGCAATTAGAAGGCTGTTGCAATAATCCAGGCAAGAAATGATAATATCTTGGATGAGGATAGTAATGATTAAGATGGTAAAAGAATTTGTATTCTGAGTATACAGTCCTTAGGGACAGAAACAAGGGTGTTTGTTCATAGACTGGATATGGGTTTGAGAGAAACAAGGAGGTTATGGACAACTGCAGTGTTTTTGGTATGAGTATAAGGGAGGATGGAGTTGACTTTAATGAGCTGGCAAAATTGTGGGATGGGTGGGGTTTGGGGAATCAGAGAGAATCAGAAATCTCACTGTGAATTTGTTTAAATGTGAGATGACTATTAGATACTTAGTGGGAGTATCAAGGAAGCAGTGAGGTACACTGTCAAGATTTGGTTACTCTGGGAATAAGATCCAAGGGGTAGACTCATCATTGTCATGATGTTTTGGATGTGCCCATGACTTTCATACATTGACAACATACTGCTGGTCATTTGTCTTGTACAAGTTAGCATGATGATAAATAACAGAAATACCTTTATGTCCACCCCATCCAACAAGGCATCAATAGAGTTATAAGAGATCATCTCTGAAAGTATGATGGGCAGCTGCATGGTGTGAAGCAAAGGGACAGCCTTACCAATTCTTGGTACCACTTTCCACCACCTCTCCACATTTAGACATTGTTTGCCTTACATTGTATCTCTGAATCCACAGCTCACTGAATTTCAATCTCAAACACAATAAGATGTATGGAGTGATTACTGACTCCAAGCAGAAGGAAAAAAATGACAAGTTTTGACTATTCAGTTTAGTTAGAATAGTAAGTGAAGTATGAATGAAGTATTTTAAACTACATACTACAAGATGAAGTATTTTAAACTACATACATTTTGTCCGTCTAAATGTGTTTCTTCCATTACCAGTTCTTACTTTTTTCCTCTGACCTACCTTTGCTTTTAATGTTTTTCTAGTATGTTTTAAGTACATTTAACTATATGGGAATGGAACTGTGTTTCCTCCTGAGAATTCTGATGCCTCATTAGCTGGGTTGATTTCATACACTGCATTAATGTGCTTGTTATTACAAACTATAAGATAAAAGCATGTTTTCGTTTTTATTTAAAAGTTCTTTCTAAATATATACACACATTCATATGCAGCACCTGCAAGCATTAGAATTGCTACACTTCGTATTTCATACATTTTCCTTTTTTCTGGTGTACCTGTTCTTTGTCTCATTTCATTCTATACCATTTATTTTTAATTAAGGATTCCTCTTTCTACTCTAGATGGCTGACTCTAAATTCTTCAACTTTTCAAAACCCACTGAACATTTACTAGTACACTGGGATCCATTCTTTGGAATGTTTCTAAAACAAGGCATGTTCTATGCACCAAATCAAAATACGCATGCCACTGTCCCTGTACCTCCAAACCTGTTTCTGATTACTGATCAAAATTCCCCTGTTCTTCATTAAAGGCTGAGATTCTTTTTAAATGCTTATTTATGGCTGCCTGGTCCACAGGGGCAGACTATGGATTTAATTGCCTACAGCACCAAATCTCTTTTAACATTTGGCCAACTGAGCATTAGGTACCTTGTTGGCTGGGGGACAACACGTTCCTACTTAGTGTTTGGAGAAGGCAGCCTCAATCCAATATTCTTCATTTATTTCCAAGAACTATTAACGCTAATGAGCATTACATCCACACATCAAGAAAAGATACAAAATAGAGTCACTGCTTCTCAGACTTCATTAAGCTCGGTATTGCTTTATTCAAGGGGCAGGTGTCTAATTTTACAATGTTCCGTAAAGACAGATGAAAACAAATACACTGTAATTATTAAAAAGTATTGCTTACCTCTTTAGTTGGTAGCCCCTATTCAGATACAGCTGTGAGTTTGAAAAGATACTTCTTGGGGTTACAGGAAGAGATAATTAAGTGTGCTACAACAGAAAGCAATTCATTAAATGACAATGAATTTTATTTTCTCCTGATACAAGTAAAACAAGCAGGTGTCCACATTAATTTTGTATCTTCTTTTGTGACTGCAACATACCACAAAAGGTTTTCACTTAAATTTAACTTTTGTTACATGATTCATATTATATTGCTTGCTGTATGTGTTTAAATGCTTTAAGCTCTGCATCTACAATATAAAACTTAAAAAAAGCTTTTCCTCTTGGAAATGTCAGAGTTTTTTTTCCCCCCTAAATCCAGAGTATGTTTTCAAGGTCTCTTCTAAAATGATAACCTTCATATGAGTCACAGGAAGCTAAGAACATCTCTGGATTAGTCTGGCTTCAGTGAGGTTAAACGCAGCAACAGTATGCCTACAAAGAGATACGATAAGCAGTTATAATGGGTATCACTGAATACAGCACCAAATATAAATCAAAACTAACAAATGCCCACCCCCACAAACGCTCTCAAGTTCAGTTCCTTGAATTTAATTATTATAGCAAATGGTAATATAACAAGAGTGTCTACTGTCAGGAAAAAAAAATGTTTAAAACAGATGTGAACCATACAAAGCATATGTAAAACACATGTGATCCACAGCGAGGTCACAGGACCCACTGACAGAACACATGTGGAGTACATGAACCACATATGGACACATGTTGCAAAATCACGTTTCTGTTCAATGCCGAGACTCATATCGTATTCTAAAGAAATCAGGGGCTCTTAAATAAACTTTGTACTTCTTAAGGTAAATGGATACATTTTTGTTTAAAATCCCTTAGTGTAGGCAGACAAGGGTCCTCAAATCTAATACTGGGCTTGAAAGTACTCAAATCCTTGTTTCACTCCTGTTTTCCTATCCCAGGGTGATTCAGTTGATTATTCTCAGGGAATGAAGATTTCTTCCTTGCGCACAGCTAATTCTTTGAGGATGCCATAGCTTATAATGAAACCTAAGCAAACAGAGCCTAAGTGTGTGAACTAGGAGCAACTGTGGTTTGAATGGGCTTTTTCTTTCCTAAAACACTCAAACTAGCAAGGCATTGCTGCCTTATCTTATGTATCTGGAATAGAATTAAAATCTTCTATACTTACAAAAAATCATCAGCATAAAAATTCCAGAATAACATTTATTTTATATTATAATTTGGGGGAATAAAATATTAACCATATAATTTAAAGTGAATATGAAAAGTCTCATATATACATGGAAATAAGCACAAGTATATCATTTTCTAGTGTGAAAACAGTAACAGTGCCTTATGCATAGGCATTAATTTAATTAGACTCAATATATTATTTCATTTGGTCCTCCTCACAGCCCTGAAGAAATGTAGTGCAACTAGAATTCAGTAAGGCAACTACATGGTATTTAAAAAGAACCTAAGAGAGTGGCATGAACATATATACACCACCAAATGTAAAATAGATAGCTAGTGGGAAGCAGCCGCATAGCACAGGAAGATCAGCTCGGTGCTTTGTGACCACCTAGAGGGTGGGATAGGGAGGGTGGGAGGGAGAGGCAAGATCCCCCATATATGGGGATATATGTATATGTATAGCTGATCCACTTTGTTATACAGCAGAAACTAACACACCATTGTAAAGCAATTATACTCCAATAAAGATGTTAAAAAAAAAAGAACCTAAGATATAAGAACAAATGAGAGAAGTAAAAATTCTTCTCCCTGAGCTGTTAAACTGTGGCTTCCAACAAGTGATACACTTTTTTTGAGGTTCAGTTTTTAATACAGAAACATGGGGATTATACAATTGCTAACTTAATATGCTTGTTGTAAATTACCCAACTATTATATGCAAAATCATATTGTAAATGCAAAGATATTACATGTATAGGTGTTAGCTACTTCCGCTGACAATTTACATATGAGAAACACTGAGATTCAGAAAGGTAAGCTGATTGTCACATGACTAGTAATTAGTAGGCCTAAGATAAGAAAATAGATAGTTTTGCTTAAGAGTCCCCCATTCTCTTCCAAAAGGCAAAGCTAAGCAGAATATATTTCTCATTAACAGGACATTCATTCTACTTCTACCTCAATAGACAAGCATTGATATCACAGATAATCATTACTATAATAATGCCACATTCACATTTATAGCATTTTACATTTTCAATGTAAAGCATGATCCAGTGAGCATTTGTCTCTTCCATTTCAGGGAAATTACCTCCTTTCTAAAGATTACTAAATTAAGGTTCTAAGAACACAGTAAATAGGTTGCTTGAATTTGTATGCTTGTTAAGAAACAACATTAAGAATCTAATTCAAGAGATGAAATTCGAAGTCCAGTAATTATTTTCCATTAAACTAAAATTTTAAATATATAATTGGCAGGCTCTCAATATTGTGTTTTTGTATAATTATATCCAAAACAGTGTTTCTATTGATGCTGCTATTAAAAATGAGTGTATGATGGAAGAAAATCATGGCATTAAGGAGGAGAAATTTTACCACTGAATGAAATGAAAGATTTTACTTTCTTATTGATTTTGGCAAAATGCAGTAGACTATCCAGCATGGCCTGAAAAGACAGAGCTCCAAGCTGCTTACTGATTTCAGATGTATCCGTTACCTACTGTTTATCGTTGTTTTTGAAAGTGTCATTCTATTATACCTTAAGATTTTATAAATATGTTTCTTAGTTACATTTTTTAGCTGTAATTTCTTTGTTAGCATGACTTTCCCCTTTAAACCTGGCTCACTGCCATCCACACTTCAAGACAGAATTCTGATATCACTTCTGTGAACCCTTCCTGGAGGATCCTAGACAGAATTGTTTCCATCTTTCCATTGTACTTGCTGCATTGTGTTACAGTCGATTGTTTGCATGTCTATGTTTTATCTCTGCTAGTCTGAAAATTCCTCAAGAGTGGAGTCATTATTTTTATTAACTTTGTATCCACAGTGCTTTGTAAAGCTATTTAAAATGGCAATTCTGAGGAAGTAGAAAATAAGTGAATGAATGAATGAATAATATATTGCTGCTTTTCCTTTTTGGAATTAGTTGACTTAGAGGCTTACACACTCAGTTCAGGTGCAATGTCTTGGCCAGCCACATACCGTACTAAACTATTTCCACCCTAAAAGAAAATATTATAATTCAAATAGCCACTGGAGTTTTGTTCATTCCTATTAAATTGTCTATTTATGAAACATCCCTTCAAATAATCAGCGAAGTAGTGTGCCTCTTCTTTTAGATGATTCTATATTACACGTATTATAATTTTTCATGAGACACTCCCCCTGACACTAGAAAGAATCTTTATGTCAGACTAACATAGAGAATTGTAGACAATATCACTAAACTGGGTCTGGAATTATTTTTCTGGATTTTGACACTAGATTATACACACACTTTTATCATACGCTGCATCTCCATTGGAAATACAAAAAAAAGGGGTAATATTTTGTCATTCCAATTTGCCACCAGCCATTGACATTTCTCTATTAGAGATGTGGAGCTGAAAATGTGAGTCTCACCCCTTTTTGTCTTATCTTAATGAACCACAGGAATGAGAATCACTCAATATTTTGGCTGTACACTCTCTACCATGTGCAAGGCAGACACAGTGTCAGCCAGCCCTCCAAAGGGTATGCAGATCTCGCATGCTTTCACATTTGATCAATACAAATCTGACAGTCTGCTACTTAGTTTCTTTCAAGGCTGAGTCTCACACATGAAAACAGGAGTAAGGTTCTCAACTCAATCAAAACTGATT
The DNA here is from genome assembly GCF_039906515.1 of Pseudorca crassidens. NCBI lineage: Eukaryota > Metazoa > Chordata > Mammalia > Artiodactyla > Delphinidae > Pseudorca > Pseudorca crassidens. The sequence continues at coordinate 51,697,285 of NC_090312.1, forward strand.
GTTCTATTCCTCTCTTCCCATCTAATCCTCTACCCATCTACGCACATCCACGAGACACAAATATGACAAATATGTTTTAAAACCCTTTCTTGTATGTAAGGTGAGGTCCAAACTACTTTTGTACACAGACATGGTTTGTTCAATCTAGACTCTTACCTATCTCATCATGGTTACCTTTAACCACTTTTTTTCTGCCCCTTGTTATTCACCTTTATTCTCCAGCCACATGAAGTTCTTACAGCTTTTGAAACGTGATATCTACGTGATTTGCCTGACTTGTCCTATCTCTACCTCTGCTTGTAAAAATTCTTACTGATCCTTCAAAAATCAACTGAAATATCATAGAATATCTTCCTTTTCATGCTTTCAGAGGACATTTTACTACTCCTCTGGAAGAAATTGTCACTTTGTAATAAAATTATTTGCTTATGCACCCTATTTTGCACAAGATTGGTGAATTTATGAAGGTAATATCATATGCATATTTCCTATACCTCTACATTCATCCACTGGTTAAAATAGTATATGGTAAGAGCTTGAAAGATTAAAAGAAGCAATGGAGGGGAGGGAGTAGATGATCTTATTTCAAAAGGAGCCATTAATGCACACATCTCAAAACAGGCTTCGAAATCAAATATAGAATTTGTCCTTCTTAATCTTTAGGGATTCTTTTTTAGATAAGGATGCACCTGAAGACAAGGAATATACTGTGGATTCTGAATGTCTGTTTCCATCTTATAGAGCAGTTGCTTATAGAGCATCTTATAGAGCAGTTTCCCCTTATAGAGGGGTTTTAGGTACCCCGGTTACTGCAACAGTTAATGATTCTTAACTTCTATTTTTATTATGACATGATCAGCTCCCAATATTAGACCAACTACTAAAGCCAATAATACTTGTATTTATCATTTTTCTTTGTGTTCTTTATTATCAAAGCTGATTTATCACTGAATTTTGGTTTCCTTATGCAATCAGGAGGGTGGACCCCATGAACACATCTTGGGATGATATCAGCCAAATCTAGCATAACATGCAGTCACATCACGTATCTAATAAAAAAAAAGAAAAATCAGGGGCTTCCCTGGTGGCGCAGTGGTTGAGAGTCTGCCTGCCTATGCAGGGGACACGGGTTTGTGCCCCGGTCCGTGAAGACCCCACATGCCGCGGAGCGGCTGGGCCCGTGAGCCATGGCCGCTGAGCCTGCGCGTCCAGAGCCTGTGCTCCGCAACGGGAGACGCCACAACAGTGAGAGGCCCGTGTACCACAAAAAAAAAAAAAAAAAAAAAAGAAAAATCAATACTGAGCACGTGAAATATACAAGTTGCCCTGGAAAAGAGTAACTGTCGGAACAACTGTGAGATCTTAATTAGTATAAGGAAATCTTGAAGAACACTTACGAATAGTTAAAGATTTATTTGTGTTATGGTTTTCTAATGATGTGGATGCAAAATATAGTGTGAATGTGAAACAGTTTTGATCTCTGAGGACCTCGCAAAGATAGGACTATCCTCCTAAAGAGACAGAATAGTGTGTAGTCTCCATACTGCGTGTTACATCTCAAGAGAACTTTCCAATGTGCCCCAAATAACACATGCATACATACATACACACATACACATACACACACACACACACACACACACACACACACACACACACACGTACACACTCACTTGGACACTCCCTTTATTTCTGAAAGTCACTTTGAGGTTTTAGTTTAAGCCAAATAGGCTAAGTGCATTTCTTAAAATCTCAAAAGCCCAGAGGAGAAGTGACCTTTAGTCCCTGGAAGGATGAATGAATTTATGTTTCAGAGACAATTCTGCTTAGGGAGCAGGGCTGAGAAAGGGCATAACAGGGATGGAGGAAGAACAGGTGAGTGGCAACTCCGTGTACCTCTATGTAGACCAGGTGGCACGTCACCCTTGTCACAGTTTTGTCATTGGTAGAAGGAGCACTCTCCTCTATTTAGAATTATCAACCCTGAGAATAACAGGAGAATAGAAAATATCACAGTCAAAAAGTCTTTTCTCCAAATCTTCCCAGCAAGAAGTTGGGGGATAATGATTTTCATACAAGTCCTATAGGTGTTACAGAATTAAATCTTCTTTCAATGTGTCATTCTTTCTCTTATGGTGACTAACTGCCCTCTTTCTTGACTGAAAACAAATATTTATGGCCCTTCCATTACTAACAGAAATATTTTTAAATTACAAATACAGCTCTACTAATGGTCTGTTGAAGGCCATACCACATGCCAGTATAATAAAATTTCCATTTTAAGTCAAATAAGACTTGTTAGAATGTGAGAAAGTTGTATTTCTCATGATGGCATACAAAACAATTTATTATTAATCATCAGATGCTACAGAACGAAGATCACAGAAGAAAATGATTTATTATAGGGGTAATATATTTGGTTTTATTTTTTTCTTCTTGTTAGTTTTTCTGATGGCGCCCCTTACCAAGGGCATCTAAAAATGTCTTTTCACTACTGAGAGTGGTACTATTCTTATTTACTTATTAACAATTTTACAAAGTTAAGTGAACATGGGAAAGTATTGTTTTAAAGCAATTTGTGACAGAAACTTTTGTCCTTACATTATTCAATGAGCTTAATCCATTTGGTTTATCTCTCTCAAAAGAAAATGCATGTCTTTGGGTATTTGGAAACTGTGTCTAAAAATTGCCTTGTGTTTAATTTTTTTTATTTTCTTTTAAAACTATCTATAAAACTTATCATGTGATTTAATTTCACTGGAATTTATTTGTGAAGAAATACCAGACTTCTTAAAACAAACCTGAACTCCCTTTTCTCCAACACACACACACACAGAAACACACACATTTGATAATATAAACTTTTTGATTTTGAAATCTACTCTGTTATAAATCAAAGTACACTGAATAGTGCACAGAGTGAAGTAGGTCAGAAAGAGAAAAACAAATACCGTATGCTAACATATATATGGAATCTAAAAAAAAAAAAAAGGTTCTGAAAAACCTAGGGGCAGGACAGGAAGAAGACACAGACGTAGAGAATGGACTTGAGGACGCGGGGAGGGGGAAGGGTAAGCTGGGACGAAGTGAGAGAGCGGCATTTACATACATGCACTACCAAATGTAAAATAGATAGCTAGTGGGAAGCAGCCGCATAGCACAGGGAGATCAGCTAGGCACTTTGTGACCACCTAGAGGGGTGGGATAGGGAGTGTGGGAGGGAGAAGCAAGAAGGAGGGGATATGGGGATATAAATATACACATCGCTGATCCACTTTGTTATGCAGCAGAAACTAATACCACAATGTAAAGCAATTATACTCCAATAAAGATGTTAAAAAAAAAAACTACATGTGCATTTAATTGTGCCTCAAATGTGAGACTTGTCCCCCCCACACACACCTAAGTCTGCTGCCCTATATTGTGAAATACATAAACAAAAGATTTAAATCACTTAGACTATATCTGGCCTTGTATCTACATTGTTGCACAACACATTCCTAAAACCAGGAAACACTAGTTTGTGAAAACACCGCTTGTTGTAGTATTGTTGCCTTTTAATAACCTCGGCAGTCTTCAAAGGATGTTCATTGGGTCTAAAATTAAAATTGATTCACTTGGCTAAAGTCTGTTCTCTTGGAACACACTGGAGTGTTCCTGATGCCTGTGTGTATATCTAAACCTATTTATAATGTAAGAGGATGAGCACGTAGCAACAGAAGTTTTATCTTGATATCATTTGATGCTACCATGGTTTGTTCAAAAGTATTCTCATAAAAGAAGTTGCAAGAATTATTTTCAGGACCGTGCATGGAAATGAGGCACATAATTCTGACTACAGTAGTGGGAGTGGTGTGTTTAATTCCACCCACACACCCTTATTAACTGAAAGCATTATTTCCAAGCTGCAAGACTTCAAAATCCTGGTTCCAGCAGCTATGCTGTCTGCCAGTATCCCAAAAAACTTTATTTCCCTAAGGTTTCCACAGTATGACATATTTGGATCATGTTCAGTTCTTACCTTCCCCTGTGTACATTTGTTTCATGTATTTTAATTGTTCTCTTATCTGCACATAGATATTAATTCCAGAATGTACAAATAGGCACCATTGTGATTTCCCCACCACACTTTATATGATAACATCACTTATGAATGCTATTTACAAGTTTCCAGGCAGACATGGGGTTGATCTAAACTTGTGGGACAACAGCATGCAGATATCTGCTTTCAGTTTGTGTGCATGTTTCCCCCTGTTATTTTCCCTTTTTTATGACTGTATTAATTGTTAGCAGAAGTCTCTATGCAATGACTGAGCAATCCAGCAATGGAATGTAGCAGGTGAGAAATTATTGTTTTGCTTCATCTGAGAAACGTGTCGATACAGCCTAATTCTTATGTCTTGGGACATTTGTGTAGTGATTCGCCACTTAATTCTCAGCATGTGGGCACTAGCTGACCACCGGGACATGAACTGTCCTAACATTGATGTTTTATCGACCTATTTGACACGATACTTGCAGAAATGATGAATCAAAAACTAACCCATCACTAAGGGAAACGGGACATGTGGGAATTGGTATGTTGCACCTCACTGAGTCTTAAGGCATTAAGGCTAAGGATTAATCCAAAGAGGCCGTGAAGGGCATCAAAGCCATACCCTAGCCTCATGCCTCAGTGAGTTAGCAGCAGAATGGAGAGCAAAGGGCCCTGCGGTCTAATCCAGAGCATTGACTTACTATTTGGTCAGGTTTATTTCCATAAATTTCTTTTGACACACAATGCGATACTTCTTTCATTGAAAAAGAGAACTTTAAAAAAGTATAAATAAAATTACTAACCACTTAAGAATATGGTTTCAAAGGATATGAATAAAAGCCATAATTTTTAAAGCCTGTAACCATGAGTAATCTAGGCTGAAAGACCCTGACAGAGTTACAGTGAGACCAACACTGAGGCTTTGAATGTAGTCAATTAAAGGAGATGGCATGGGTCTTTAGACTGAGATAAAGTGTAACGTGAACTAGTCGATGAAGAAATAACATGACAAGGAAATGCCTCTGAACCCTTCCTAGTGCAACATAATTGCTACTGTCACCTCTGCAAACAGTTCAGGTGAATATACAACTTTCCACTGATCTAGAAAATGGATGGAATATTCAGTTTCTCTCTCTCTCTCTCTTTCTCTCTCTCTCCCTCTCTCTCTCTCTCTCTTTTACATGTTACCAATTGTTTTAATCCTAATTGCATTTTAGAAACATCCAAGAAAGTTTTAAAAATACTAATGCCTAGACTCATCCAGAGAAATTGAGGCAGAGTCTCTAGAGGTGTGGTTGAGGCATGGGTATTTTTAAAACTCCCCATGTGACACCAATGAGTATCCAAACTTGAGAGAATTTTGGAGGTTCTAATCAATAGCTTACTCAGTGTAAACAGCAGCATGAGATACATGAGTATGTTATGTATCTATGAACAAATTCCCAGAGTAGATTACAAGCTCCCCCCAAATAATTTGTTCCGTAGTAATATTAAACAGTCACTGCAAACTGCTTAGTAACTGTTTGGGGTTTTTATTTTGCCTTCTTTCGTTTTCCTTTTCTTCTCAACCAAATCAGAGGGAAAATCCCTTATGCTTTCTAAAAACAAGAAAAAACCAGATTGATTGACAATACTACACTTATGTGTACATTTATTTATAGGGAAATGTTTCTGCATTATGCTACTAAGTGACAAATGATTGTCCACACGGGTCAATCTTCTTTCCTTTATAGAATACAACTCTCAGCATCCATCTATAGAGTCAACTGCTATCTTCACTCACTGTTAAAATAAAGAGTCGTTCTTTTTCTTGCCTCTGTCCATACAGGCTGGCTACATTTACTTAGTACAAAAGATGAAAATATAGTAATGTAGCAAGAGCAATAAATGATGGCTGCTAATCTTTGGCCTCATGCACACTCCCACAAATGTTCACTCAGAAAGTGTTTAAGAAATGTTTCCTGAGTGCCATCAGGTGCATAAGAGAAGATCATGTTGGATTCCCTGGAGCTTCTCCATAAATTTATACTCTGAGTAATTTTGCATTTGTGGAAAGCAGATGGTAAGAAGGGATCAGACTTGCAAGAGATCTGTTAACACCTAGGAGCTTGAGAAAGAAAGGAGAACCTTCAAAACATGATGTAGATCTGATATCCATGGAAGGACAGAGGAAAGGAAGGTAGAATGAATAAGAAGAGTCTCAGACTACATTGCAGTTCCAAGAAAGGTTTGGCAAAGCCATTGGGGCATCCTAGAGCCAAACTCACCTGTTGGGGCAGTCTTGTATTCACAGGAATGGCCCGCTTTCTTGGCCACACCAGGCTCTGTCCTGTGCTGGTAACAGTAACTGGAGCCATCAGTCAATCATGATCCCTGTAATAGGAGATCTGAGTGTCATGTTTCTAAGGTTACCCCAGTCCATCCCTGTGCTACATATATCCATTTCTCCATGATGCTTGGTGGCTCAGCTCCACCGTGGTTCGTATGGGCTTATCTTCCCAAAGAGAACCTTAAAAGTGGAAGGTTAGTGAGATGAATAACAGTCCCTCTCTTTGCAAGTGGTCTCAGGGCTACAACTGGTACTCATCCTTGCCCTTTCTCCAGTACCAGTTCTAAATACAACTGACCTGATAAAATGGATCAGAGATCATCTGAATGTGCAGAAGTTGCACTACAGGAAAGGAACTTTGAAAGGATGAGACTTGGAGCTTATGTAGGGTGGCTGGCACTTCTGATGTTCCTCCTCTCTGAGAGGTGGAGCAACTGAGAGAGAGAGAGAAAGAGATGAGAGACTTGGACTGTACAGCATAAACAAGTCCCCTTTATGCTGCTTCTAACTGTAATCAAATGGCTCTGCTCTGGGGGAGATAAAAAAGTGGAGTCCAGATTTATTACATTAGAATGCAAGCAAATGGCACTTGAGCAATGCATAATCTGTAATTCCCAAAGCCTGTTTACCATCCAATTATCCTTCCAGTGGTCCCCAACCTTTTTGGCACTAGGGACCGGTTTCGTGGAGGACCATTTTTCCACAGATGGGGGGGGGGGTCAGGCAGTAATGCGAGCGATGGGGAGATGGGGAGATGGGAAGAGCAGATGAAGCTTCGCTCCTGCTGTGAGGCCTGGTTCCTAACAGCTGCGGACCAATGCCAGTCCATGGCCCGGGGGTTGGAGACCCCTGCTTTACACAGATTTCTGGTAATCTTTGCTTGGAAAGCTGTGACACTGCAGAAAAATGGAACTATTCACAAAGCCTTGTTTCGCACCATCACTTCATCTTGACAAGGTGACTCAAACTTTCATTTCTGAGGTTCTGAGCTCTTGTCAATTAGACAGCTCTTAGGCCAAGTCTTCAGAGTATGTTTGGACACTATTACCATGGGTCCAGGGAGTATCAAGGGGTGTTCAAGTATGTCACCTGTGTTCCATATGGTTTCCTCCTTGACTGCATATTGTAAAAACAGCCCTAATCCCTCTTACTGATCAAGATTGATTACTCCTACCATTATGGTGACTTTTCTGTACACCTACTGATCGTCCCAATTTTCCTGGAACTACTGGGGACATGGTGCCATATAAAGCATGTGCTCTGATTTAGTGCAAACACTACATCTGGAAGGACAGCATTCTGTCCATTCAGAGTTTGCCTCCAAGGTGGTGATTTATCCATGTCTTTAGAAAGCCATTCTAAAGCCAGAAATTGTGTTTCCAAGTCAATGGGTCATGACTTAGCCAGTCTTAAACTCCAGACTCCTTGATCAACACCATTAAAATCCAATTCCAGGGTTGCTTCCTTGACTCCTTCTTGTACTCACTAGCTATTTTTGCAATTTCTCCAATATGTAATCTCTTTTCTCTTTTATCAGACCTTGTACATCCTTAGCCAAGTTATGCTGAGATTTAAACTAGTCCTCAGCTTGTGGGCCAGCAAAAGTGGTATTGGAAGCTACTGAAAGGTCACAAGTCCCTTATGGTAGACAAGCTTTTGCAACGTCTTCCAAAAGGAGAAGTGCTAGCTTTGGATGAAAAAATGTGGGACATCTCTTTAAACTCATAGTGTTCAGGAGTCTGCAGAGTCATATTCTCAGACATTCCTCCAGAAGTTCCATCCCTACTTTCAGGTTCAAAGGTGTTAAGATCTGCCTTGTCAGGGTATTCAAATATCTCTTGATCTCCACTCTGACAGATCTTTGGTATACTGCTCAGCCTTTACTGTTGGAGGTAAGGGCTGTTTTGTAAGTTACTAAAGAGGTCTCTAACTGCTTGCTAATTGCCCTTTGTTTCTCATTATCCCTCCACAAAGAGTCAATACAGATTAGCAGTAACAAACAACTCTGCTCTATTTATAGTCATAGTTCCCACCATATCTTACAAACGCCAGAATCACTTACAACTTCAAGGATATTTCCCTCCACAAATTTATTTCCCTGCATCTTAAACAGGGAAATATTTAGTTAGTGGGTAATCATCTTGTGTTTGGAACTGTCTATGCCCCAAAACTAGTCAGAATGATGTACTTTTCACCAGCACAGTAGATAGTGAATCAATCTCAAATCCTCACTTTACCACCAGTTTTCTTGAACTATTCTATTTTCCATTTACATTAGTGTGGGTTCTCCAAGATGCTGAAGTCAATATGGGATTAGAGATGAAAGTGGGATGGAGGGGCAGCAGAAGAAAGGGGAAAGAATCTTCAGCTTATGATATAAATATCAATCTCGTGTAAGAAAATGGTGATTGGAATGAAGGTTATTGTAGGACATGTCGCAGATTACAGTACAATTTGAAGAATGCTGGGGTTGGGTAGCTGAGTGCTCTCAAGACAAAGTTGTGCCTTGGAAGAGCCCTGCTTTTCACTGAAATGGGTGCACCTTAGGACTTCCTCTGTGCTCGGTCATTGGCTAGGAACAGGACATAGAATATATGGTCTCAGTGTTAGTGCAGTGGTGAATCCACAGGGGCAGCAACTAGTATCATTGGACAGTTATGTTCCTCAGAGCATGAGATCTGACTGGTCTATTTTCATAAACACCTCTACATGTAAGTCTAAGTAAATTGTATTCAGGTAGGTTCCTGTTACCAAAACCAAAGAAGGAAATTCAAAAGATGCCAAGTAGACCCTAATATTGATTTATACAGGAGAACTCCATGGGAAATCAACTTACCTCTTGCACTGAGAAGAATCAACACCATCTCTTGGTGAGACTTCTGGGATCACACTTAAAAAAGAGAGAGAAAGAGAAGAATTTCACTTGACACATATTGGGTTCAAGGTACTGGTGGGAATCTGAAAAATATTGAAAATGTCCAAAAGAGTTGGGAAAGTAGAATGCAAGCTGGATAGACAATTTAGGAAAAGTAATTCCAATTTTTATCCTCTAGGTGCTTTAGTGGAATGCATAGTAGATATAAAGACACAGAAGAATGATGTAAATATAGTGTGTGTGTGTGTGTGTGTGTGTGTGTTTAAGGCATGATTTAGCATCACTAATTTAATCTCATGAATGCCAATAAATTAAAAGTTGAGATGCAGAAAGTGGCTTGAGAATACAAAAATAACACTATAGTTTATTTTTTAGTTCCATGAATTGCTTATATGTGGAATCCTAAAATAAACTGTGTTTTCAAGATGCCCTCAGGCTACATCCCTCAATGAACATATTTTCAAAGAGAACAGATACAGAAGTATCACTTTTAAATTCTGATCTTGACAAAACATTGTGAGTAAACATAGGTAAAACATACCCAGTATTTCTGTTTTAAGACAGCAAATTCTCTTTATAAGACATGGACACACATATATGCAGATATAGATTTATCTAGATCTCTCTCTATATATATAAGAAATTATTAAATAAAATTATACATTTGAAATAAGAGCATTAATTCATGAAAATCATGCCAAATACATGAATACAAAGCTTTTCAAAACTTTTTCAGTCTTAGAGCAAATGTAAACTTCAAAAGTTTCAGGTATATAAATGAAAACAGCCAAGCTAAAAGGAAAAAAAAAGAAGCCGGTTAAAAGTATCTTCTCAAACATTCTAGGGTGCCCCAGGATGAACCATTTAGAAAGCCAAGATCAGAGCAGATCTCTGAATGTAGATCAAGTTTTATCAAAGCCAACTACTTGGTCTGCAAGTGGAACAAAAGACATAGTTTAACAAATGCAGAAATAATGAGGGTTTCAGATTTCTAACCGAGGCTCCAAAAGATATACTCCAGTCTAAAATATCAAAGCATGGGAGTTCACAACTGAAACTACTATTGCCACATAGAATTTCTGCATACCATAGGCAGAATTTATAAAAGCAAAAATTTCAGTCACTTCCTCTTTGTATTTCTCGAATGAGAAGAAAATATATGCTAGATCTAGCCTACAAGAAATTTGCAAATTTCAGTATTTATGTTGGTTGACCAAAGAAATCTGTTGATTCTATGGAAAATTAAAGTCATTACTCTCCCACAGATTCTCAAGATGCTAAATTTCAAAATACTGGCACCAGTCACCAAAAGACCATATTTCAAGGTTGCAAATTTGAAGTTGTGTCTTGGGTGATGGTAATACGTTACAATGAAATATAAAAATGCATATAAATAATAAGGATAACTTAATTAATTATGCAAAACTTTTTTTTGAGATCTCAAAATAACTTCAATCACTTTCTTGTCCATCTGGTTCCAAGCATATGAAATAGAATCAGATCTATATCATCATGAATTCATGTGCTTGATCTTCTATTTGTTATCTAGGTGAGTTAATTCATATAAATCTCAATTTCCACATATTAACATTGAGAATACTATTATTACTCACCTTGTAGTTAAGATGCAATAATAAAACTAAACCACAGTGGCTTACTGGATGCCTTAAAAATGTAGTCAGTACTATATTGTTATTAATACCTTCACATTAAGTATGTAACAATTTGAATGTTCAAATAATTATATAATTACTTCTTTATTAAATAAATATGCATTTTCAATGTATTTCCATTATGTTGTCTTTTGATTGCTGAATTTTTCTTTTTTAACAATTAAAGCAATAGTTGCCCAGATTGGTTCCAGATGGTGGAGTAGAAGGATATGCACTCACTCCCTCTTGCAAGAGCACCAAAATCACAACTAAATGCTGAACAGTCATCAACAGGAAGGCACTGGAACTCACCAAAAAAGACACCCCACATCCAAAGACAAAGGAGAAGCTGCAGTGAGACGGTAGGATGGGCACAATTACAATAAAATCAAATCCCATAACTGCTGGGTGAGTGACTCACAAACTGGAGAACAATTATACCACAGAAGTCAACCCACTGGAATGAGGGTTCTGAGCCCCCATGTGAGGCTTCCCAAACTGGGGGTCTGGCAATGGGAGGAGGAGTTCCCAAAATATCAGACTTTGAAGTCTAGAGGGATTTGATTGCAGACTTCAACAGGACTGAGAGAAACAGTGGCTCCACTCTTGGAGGGCACACACAAAGTAGTGTGTGCATCAGGACCCAGGGGGAAGGAGTAGTGACCCTATAGGAGACTGAACCAGACCTACTTGCTAGTGTTGGAGGGTTTCCTGCAGAGGCAGGGGTGGCTGTGGCTCACCACGGGGACAAGGACACTGGCAGCAGAAGTTCTGGGAAGTACTCCTTGGCATGAGCCCTCCTGGAGTCCATCATTAGCCCAACCAAAGAGCGTGTAGCCTCCAGCACTAGGTCACCTGAAGCCAGAAACCCAACAGGGAGGGAACTCAGCCTGATCCAACAGCAGACAAGCAGATTAAAGTTTTACTGAGCCCTGCCCATCAGAGGAACAACCAGCTATACCCACCACCAGTCTCTCACAACAGGAAGCTTCCACAAGCCTCTTAGATAGCCTTATCCACCAGAGGGCAGACACCAGAAGCAAGAAGAACTACAATCTTTCAGCCTGTGGAACGAAAACCACACTCACAGAAAGACAGACAAAATGAAAAGGCAGAGAACTAAGTACCAGATGAAGGAACAAAATGAAACCCGAGAAAAACAACTAAATGAAGTGGAGCTAGGCAACTTCCAGAAAAAGATTTCAGAATAACGATAGTGAAGATGATCCAAGACCTCAAAAAGAATGGAGGCAAAGATCAAGAAGATGCAAGAATTGTTGAAAAAAGACCTAGAAGAATTAAAGTACAAACACCTAGAATAATTAAAGAACAAAAAAACAGATGGACAATACAATAACTGAAATGAAAAATACACTAGAAGGAATCAATAGCAGAATAACTGAGTCAGAGGCATGGATAAGTGACCTGGAACACAGAATGGTGGAATTCACAGCAATGGAACAGAATAAAGAAAAAACAATGAAAAGAAATTAAGACAGCCTAAGAGACCACTGGGACAACATTAAACGTACCAACATTCTCATTATAGGGGTCTCAGAAGGAGAAGAGAGAGAAAGGACCCAAGAAAATATTTGAAGAGATTATAGTCGAAAAATACCCTAACATGGGAAAGGAAATAACTACCCAAATACAGGAAGTGAAGAGAGTCCCAGGCAGGATAAACCCAAGGAGAAACATGCTGAGACACACAGTAATCAAACTGACAAAAATTAAAGACAAAGGAAAGTTATTAAAAGTAACAAGAGAAAAACAACAAATAACATACAAGGGAACTTCCATAAGGTTAACAGCTGATTTCTCAGCAGAGACTCTAGAATCTAGAAGGGAATGGCATGATATATTTAAAGTGATGAAAGGGAAGAACCTACAACCAAGATTACTCTACCAGCAAGGATCTCATTCAGATTCGATGGAGAAATCAAAAACTTTACACACAAGCAAAAGCTAAGAAAATTCAGCACCACCAAACCAGCCCTACAACAAATGCTAAAGGAACTTCTCTAAGTGGGAAACACACAGAAAAAAAGGACCTACAAAAGCAAACCAAAAACAATTAAGAAAATTGTAATAGGAACATACGTATCAATAATTACCTTAAATGTGAATGGATTAAATGCTCCAACCAAAAGACACAGTCTCGCTGAATGGATACAAAAACAAGACCCATATATATGCTGTCTACAAGAGACCCATTTAAGACCTAAGGACACATACAGACTGAAAGTGAGGGGATGGAGAAAGATATTTCATGCAAATGGAAATCAAAAGAAACCTGGAGTAGCAATACTCATATCAGACAAAACAGACTTTAAAATAAAGAATGTTACAAGAGATAAGGAAGGACACTATGTAATGATCAAGGGATCAATCCAAGAAGAAGATATTACAATTATAAATATATATGCACCTAACATAGAAGCAGGTCAATACATAAGGCAAATGCTAACAGCCATAAAAGAGGAAATCAACAGTAACACAATAATAGTGGGTGACTTTAACACTTCACTTACAGGAATGGACAGATCTTCCAGACAGAAAATTAAAGAAACACAAGCTTTAAATGACACAATAGATCAGAAAGATTTAATTGATATTTATAGGACATTCCATCCCAAAACAGCAGATTAAATTCTTCTCAAGTGTACATGGAACATTCTCCGGGATAGATTACATCTTGGGTCACAAATCAAGCCTCAGTAAATTTAAGAAAATCGCAATCATATCAAGCATCTTTTCTGATCAAAACACTATGAGATTAGAAATAAATAACAGGGGAAAAAAGTAAAAAAACACAAACACTTGGAGGCTAAACAATATGTTACTAAATAACCAAGAAATAACTGAAAAAATCAAAGAGGAAATCAAAAAATACCTAGAGACAAATCACAACAAAAACATGATGATCTAAAACCTAGAGGATGGGAAGTTTGTAGCAATACAATCCTACCTCAAGGAACAAGAAAAATCTCAAATAAAAAACCTAAACTTACATCAAAAGGAACTGAAGAAATAAATGCAATAGAAACAGAGAAAACAATAGCAAAGATAATAAAACAAAAAGCTGGTTCTTTGAGAGGACAAACAAAATTGATAAACCTTTAGCCAGATGCATCAAGAAAAAGAGGGAGAGGACCCAAATCAATGAAATTAGAAATGAAAAAGGAAAAGTTACAATGGACACTGCAGAAATACAAAACATCATAAGAGACTACTACAAGCAATTTTATGCCAAGGACAACCTGGAAGAAATAGACAAATTCTTAGAAAGGTATAACCTTCCAAGACTGAACCAGGAAGAAATAGAAAATATGAACAGACCAAACACAAGTGCTGAAATTGAAAATGTGACTAAAAATCTTCCAACAAACCAAAGTCCACGACCAGATGGCTTCACAGGTGAATTCTACCCAACATTTAGAGAAGAGCTAACACCTATATTTCTCAAACTCTTCCAAAAACTTGCAGAGGAAGAAGCACTCCCAAACTCATTCTACGAGGCCACCATCAACCTGATACCAAAACCAGACAAACATACTACAGAAAAAGAAAATTACAGACCAATATCACTGATGAACATAGATGCAAAAATCCTCAACAATATACTAGCAAACAGAATCAAACAACACATTAAAAGGATCATACACCATGATCAAGTGGGAGTGGGATTTATCCAAGGGATACAAGAATTATTCAAAATATGCAAATCAACCAATGTGATATACCATGTTAACAAGTTGAAGAATAAAAACCATATGATCATCTCAATAGATGCAGAAAAAGCTTTTGACAAAATTCAACACCAATTTATGATGAAAAACTCTCTGGAAAGTGGGCATAGAGGGAACCTACCTCAACATAATAAAGGCCATATATAACAAACCCACAGCAAACATCATTCTCGACGGTGAAAAACTGAAAACATTTCCTCTAAGATCAGGAACAAGACGAGGATGACCACTCTTGCCACTATTATTCAACATAGTTTTGGAAGTCCTAGCCAGAGCCATCAGAGAAGAAAAACAAATAAAAGGAATACAAATTTGGCAAGAAGTAAAAGTGTCACTGTTTGCAGGTGACATGATACTATACATAGATAATCCTAAAGATGCCACCAGAAAACTAATAGAGCTAATCAATGAATTTGGTAAAGTAGCAGGATACAAAATTAATGCACAGAAATCTCTTGTATTCCTGCACACTAACAATGAAAGAACAAAAAGAGAAATTAAGGAGCAATTCCATTCACTATTGCAACAAAAAGAATAAAATACCTAGGAATAAACCTACCTAAGAAGGTAAAAGACCTGTGCTCAGAAAACTATAAGACACTGATGAAAGAAATCAACGATGGCACAAACAGATGGAGAGATATACCATGTTCTCAGATTGGAAGAATCAATATTGTGAAAATGACTATACTACCCAAAGCAATCTACAGATTCAATGCAATCCCTATCAAATTACCAACGGCAGTTTTCAAAGAACGAGAACAATAAATCTTAAAATTTGTATGGAGACACAAAAGACCCCGAATAGCCAAAGCAATCTTGAGGGAAAAAACGGAGCTGGAGGAATCAGGCTGGCTGACTTCAGACTATACTACAAAGCTAGAGTAATCAAGACAGTATGGTACTGGCACAAAAACATAAATATAGATCAGTGGAACAGGATAGAAAGTCAAGAGATAAACCCACGCACGTGTGGTCAACTAATCTATGACAAAGAAGGCAAGGATATACAATGGAGAAAAGACAGTCTCTTCAATAAGTGGTGCTGGGATAACTGAACAGCAGCTACATGTAAAAGGATGAAATTAGAACACTCCCTAACACCATACACAAAAATAAACTGAAAATGGTTAAAAGACCTAAATGTAAGACTGGATACTATAAAACTCTTAGAAGAAAACATAGGCAGAGCACTCTTTGACATAAATCACAGCAAGATCTTTTTTGTCCTACCTCGTAGAGTAATGGAAATTAAAACAAAAAATAAACAAACGGGACCTAATGAAACTTAAAAGCTTTTGCACAGTAAAGGAAACTGTAAAGAAGACAAAAAGACAACCCACAGAATGGGAGAAATATCTGCAAATGAATCAATGGACAAAGGATTATTCTCCAAAATATATAAACAACTCATGCAGCTCAATATTAAAAAAAAGAAACAACCCAATCCCAAAATGGGCAGAAGACCTAAATAGACATTTCTGCAAAGAAGACATACTGATGGCCAAGAGGCACATGAAAAGCTGCTCAACATCACTAATTATTAGAGAAATGCAGATCAAGACTACAATGAGCAATCACCGCACACCAGTCAGAATGGCCATCATAAAAAAATCTACAAACAATAAATGCTGGAGAGCGTGTGGAGAAAAGGGAACCCTTGTACACTGTTAATGGGAATGTAAGTTGATACAGCCACTATGGAAAACAGTATGGAGGTTCCTTAAAAAACTAAAAATAGAGCTATCATATGACCCAGCAATCCCACTACTGGGTGTTTACCTAGAGAAAACTATAATTCAAAAAGACACATGCACCCCAATGTTCCTGGCAGCACGGTTTACAATAGCCAGGTCATGGAAGCAATGTAAATGCCCATCAACAGATGAATGGATAAAGAAGATGTGGTACAATGGAATATTACTAGTCATAAAAAGCAATGAAATTGGGTCATTTGTAGGGATGTGGCTGGACCTAGAGACTGTCAGACAGGGTGAAGTAAGCCAGAAAGAGAAAAACAAATATTGAATATTAACACATATATGTGGAATCTAGAAAATAGTACAGATGAAACAGTTTGCAAGGCAGAAGTAGAGCCATATATGTAGAGAATAAAATGTAAGGACACCAAGGAGGGTGGGTGGGATGAACTGGGAGACTGGGATTGACATATATACACTAATATGTATAAAATAGATAAATAATTAAAACCTGCTGTATAAAAAAATAAAATTCAAAAATTCAAATTAAAAAAAGATGAAGAAATCCTTTAAAATAAATAAATAAAGCAATAGTTGCCCAATATTAATGTGAGTAAGAGCTTGTAAAAACATGGATTTTGCATCTGTGAACCTGCATTTTAATGAAGCACCACAGATAATTTTATATAGGTTCATTTTGGACAATACTGACATAATGATTTCTAGGAATAATTTACATGTAGTGCTATAAGTGGTGTTCAATTTCAAATGAAAAGCTTTTTGGATTTTGCAATAAAATAAATCTGTTAAGGAAAGAATGTTTGTATCCCCCCCGAATTCATATGTTGAAGCACTAACCTCCAACACGATGGTATTAAATGGTAGGGTCTTTGGAAGGTAATTAGCTCTATATGAAGTCATAAGGATGGAGCCCCCATGATAGGATTAATGCTCTTCTAGAAATTGGACAGGCACAGAGCTTCCACAGTGTGAGGACACACTGTGAGAATTTGGTTATCTGTAAGCCAGGAAGATGGTCATCACCAGAACCCAACCATACTGGCACCATGATCTCAGACTTTCAGCCTCAAGAAGTGTGAGAAATTAAATTCATGTTTTTTAAGTCTCCTAGGATATTTTGTTATGACAACAAACTGAATAATACAAACCCAAATCATCCCAAGCATTTATTTGACTTAAACCATGCCCTCACAATGAGATATTACTTCACACTTGTCCCAACAGCTAATCATCAAAAGGTCTACAAACAACAAATGTTGGTGAGGATGTGGAGAAAAGGGAACCCTCTTACACTGTTGGTGGGAATGTAAACTGGTGCAGCCACTATGGAAAACAGTACGGAGGTCCACAAAAAACTAAAAATGGAAGTACCATATGATCCAGCAATTCAACTGCTGGATATATATCTGAAGAAAAAAAAATACTAATTCAAAAAGATACATGCATCCCAAAGTTCATGACAGCATTATTTACAATAGTTAAGATATGAAAGCAAAATAAGTGTCCATCAACTGATGAGTGGATAAAGAAGATGTGGTGTATGTATAAAATGGAATACTACTCAGTCATGAAAACAGAATGTAATTCTGCCATTTGCAACAATGTTAATGGACCTAGAGGGTATTATGCTTAGTAAAATAAATCAGACAGAGAGAGACAAATACTGTATGTTGACACTTATATGTGGACTCTAAAAAATAAAACAAATGAATATGTATAAAAGGAAATAGAAACGTATTCACAGATATAGACAAACTAGTAGATACCAGTGGGGCGAAGGAAGGAAGGAGGGGAAAGATAAAGGTATGGATTTAAGAGCTACAAACTACTACATATAAAGTAAATGTGCATCAAGGATATATTGTACAGCACAGGAAAATATAGCTATTATTTTGTAATAACTTTAAATGGAGTATAATCTATAAAATATTGAATCTCTATGTTGTATACCTGAAATTAATGTAATCATCTATACTTAAATAAAAAATAATAAAAAAGGATGTGACAATATATAAAACATGAAATACTTATGACAGAATAATATAAAATGTATACTCATTTCTGACATATTAATTTGGTTTATCTGTCTCCATATCTTTACTGCATGGTTTTTTTTCATTTTTTTTTTTGCGGTACGCGGGCCTCTCACTTCTGTGGTCTCTCCCATTGCGGAGCACAGGCTCTGGACGCACAGGCCCAGCGGCCACAGCTCACGGGCCTAGCCGCTGCACGGCATGTGGGATCTTCCTGGACCGTGGCAGTAACCCATGTCCCCTGCATCGGCAGGCAGACTCTCAACCACTGCGCCACCAGGGAAGCCCTACCCTAAGATTTTATCACAAATTGCTAATGAAAATAAAGCTGTTAGTGGAGTTTCAACATGCATAGGTAAATGAGAACACAGAACTCCCCTTTCGCATGCCCCATTCTCCTCCTTCTAACTCCCTATGTGAACTCACTTTGTGCCAAGACCAAGAAGCTGTGCCCCAATAAGAACCAAGCTGATTTCCTCACACTGACTGGGGCTATTGCTCACTTAGAAGACTTGATGCTTAATTTTGATAAGCAACTAGAAGACCATGGAGACAACGTATAAAAATGATTTGTCTTGGGAGAAAATACTAAAGAGGGTTAATGTGCTGTTCCACATGTCTAACCTCCTGGGATTAAACCACAGACACCAAGATCACCAAGTGTACTTGGCAACAATGCGCTAAAAATGAAAAAAAAGAAGCATCATACTGTTATTGTATTCATTTTCCCCCAAGGCACTCTCTGAGAAACACCACACCCTCTAAGGGAATTGAGAACAGCTTCCTTGTGGGGTAGGTTATATAATATATATGCATCTTTTTCCAAGCAGTTAAATCATATCCAGCTATCAGCACACCTTACTTAAGATGATTGTAATGTATGAGATTAAATGTTCCTACCTGATTGGAAACCTTCTTGTCCTCAATTCATTGGCTGTACTGGAGTTTTTTTCTTGGGTCAGACCTTCAGACTTCTACCAGAAATCATTCCTTTGGGGAAACCAGGCCTTCCCAGAAACTCAGGAAACTGAAATGGAGACAGCAAGAGAGAAGGAAATTATTTGGACACATAGACCTCAATGGTTTGGTTTTAAGTAAACGTCCAAGCAAACATCTTCTAAATGGTATAATAACTTTAGGGAAGTTCACGGTTTGTAAGTTTGTGTGCTCATGAACTGAACATATTATGATAAGAGTGCAGGCTGCATTTTGTGTCTTCAACTCAAGCAAAGGCTTCAAAAAAGGCCCAGTTATCCTTTGTTCATCAAGACACAAAGAGAGGGCAAGAAGGGCAAGTTTCTAAGTCTTTTTCTTTACAATTTACTTCCTTTCTTCAGTCTTCATCAAGATCTTCAGGAAATTAAAAAAAAAAAAAAAAAGATCTTCAGGAAATTAATTTTACTAAAGTTAATTATTCATAAAATAAACATAGGAACCTGCAGAAGACTATTTCACAGAGACCTGTAATGTACAATATCCATTGCATACATGCACCATGAGCTTGTCTTTTCTAGCACTGGCATACACAAAACTCTGTGTGTGTGTGTGTGTGTGCGTGCGCGCACATGTGTGTCTTTTTTTGTGATGGAGCCATAGGGAGAAAATAAATCTATTGGCTGCAATTCAGTGATGTAGAAAGATTTAAGGGTAAAGGAAAAGGCTACATCAAGTGAAACAATAAAGTCATGAGGTTGTGGTTCCATAATAATAACAATAGCAGTCTTCTGTAACCAAGGGAGCAGGCTCCTCAAATTATAGTCACACCTGTTAGACCATCTGCCCATAAATTACACACTATCATTAATGGAAAGCAAATGGCACTGTCTCTCCTTCCCTTTATCCATTGGCCATCCTCATATAAACTCTTTTTCTCTTCAAGGTCATGCTCTTTCCTATCTGTTTAAAAATATTAGGATTTAGGAGGAGTGATACGTAATGTGCCGTGCCTTGGTACTTGTACCAGTGACGGCTCTGTAAGGAGCACTGGGTCGTTAGGAGGCTATCAATTGAATTCCCCTAGAAGTAGAACCTGAGGAAATAATTTGAATGCAAACTGTTCATCTGGGAGGTGCTTCCAGAAAACTCAGAAGTGGAGTGGGAACTGAATATGGAGGCATGGAAGGAAGCCAACAGAGGTGCATTACTGAATAAATTACTCCTGCAGGGAACTGCTGCCAGTACTTCAGGGGAGTTCTGTGAAACTCTACAGAACATGTCTCAGAGTTATCCCAAGAATCGGTGAGAAACTTGAAGTATTTATCTTCCAGTCCCCTCTGTCCTTGGTTGAAAGCTACACCCAGATACATTAACTCCTGCACACTTCTGGCCTGCTCTAAGGTGGATAATTGCAGGTGGCAGCATGATCCTATCAGCATATACTGGAATGATGAGTGCTGGGGAGATATGAGTGGAGCATTGAAACCATCTAATACAGTCGGGGCAGGAGATATTAATTATTGGCTTGAAAGTCCAAATGGATAACCTTAAATTCCTGGGTTTATGGTTTTACTTTGAGGTATTTAAGCATGATGTATGAGTAAAAATTTCCTCTATTAAATCAAGTTTAAGATCCTAAGTCCCTAATCTTCTGGAAAACTGTGGGTATCTTGTAACGGATTTTTGAAAAGTAACATTCTTAAGAGTTCAAATTGACCATTCATTCATTCAAACATTCATTCATTCAACAAACATTTATTGAACACCTGAAGTATGTTATGGGTTAAACTAGGCACCAGTGTTACTGTTACTAAAATCATTATCGTGCCACCTAGAATTCAATGTATTGTGACACTCAAATAAGAAAATCCATAGTTACTGTAAAAATTATTACAGAGTGCTATAGGAAGACACGGTAAGACCTTAATTCATGCTGTGGACAGTAGTATATGGGCGATATCAGTAGGGCTTCCTGTAGAAGGCAATTGAAATGGATATGTAATATGAATGAAGGGTGAATTTTTGAGGAAAAGAGAAGATAAATTCATGGTTGCCAGAAAATGAATGGTTAAGGATCAGTGCAGAAAGGAGTTCCATTCATAATCAGTATAAGAAATGCTCACTGGGGCTTACCTGGTGGCCCAGTGGTTGAGAGTAAACCTGCCGATGCAGGGGACACGGGTTCGTGCCCTGGTCCGGGAAGATCCCACATGCCGCGGAGCAGCTAGGCCCCGTGAGCCATGGCTGCTGAGCCTGCGCGTCCAGAGCCTGTGCTCCGCAACGGGAGAGGCCACAACAGTGAGACGCCCGCGTACCGCAAAAAAAAAAAGAAAAAAAAAAGGAAATGCTCACTGGATTGTAAGAAAAGAAGACAATGGAGAGGGTGGTAGAAGCCAGATCATGCATGGTCCATGTATGTATAGTGAGTGCTATGGTCTAGTCTTTGTGTTCCCCTCCAAATTCATACGTTGAAATCTTAATTTCTGTAGCTGATAGTATTAGTAGGTGGGGCCTTTTGGAAATGATTTTGGTATTAGTGCTCTTATTAAAGAGACCCCACAGAGCTCCCTAAGCTCTTCTGCCATGTGAGGATACAATGAGAAGTCTGTGATTCAGAAGAGGGTCCTCATCTGACCATACTGGCACCCTATTCTTGAACTTGCAACCTCCGGAACCGTGAGAAAAAAAATTCCTGTTGTTTATGAGCCACCCAACCTGCAGGATAATCTTACAGCAGCCCAAAAGGACAAAGAGAGTTTGGATGTGAGATTTTACTCCAAGAAAGATGGGAATCCGTTGAAGGATTTTACCTGGTAACTTAGAAGAGAGAAAAGTTTCATAACACAATCAGGTATTTTTATAAGAAAAATTTGTTTCTTTTTTAGAAAGATCACTCTGGAAATACAGTGACTAGATTTTTGGAGAAGTGTGATGGCAGGCCCGGATATAGAAAGATGAGTTAGTAGTCCATTAATATAAGTCAAACAAGAAAGTGGATATAAAAAGTGTGAATTTGTGGCTGAGAGTTCTTTTCTTTTAGTACTTGAAAAATGTTATGTCAATGCTTCTGACTCCATAGTTTTAGACAAGAAATATGCTGTCATTGGAATTGGTTTCTCAATAAGTGATGCATTGTTTCTGCCTGTGCACTTTCGAGATTTTTTTTGTCTCTACTTTTCAGAAGTTTAATTATGACGCGTCTTGACAAGGATACCTTTGCGTTATTCCTCTTTTGGGTTTGCTCAGATTCTTGAATTTGTGCTTATGTCTTCTAAAATATTGGGAACTTTTTAGTCATTATTTCTTTGAATACTTTGTCAGTCCTACTTGCTCTCTTCTTTCATTCTGGAACTTTGATGATATGAATGTTAGTGCTTTTGTTACTGTTTACAGGTTCTTGAGATCCTGTTTTTTCTCCCATCTCTACCTCTCAGTCTATTTTTCTCTGTACATTTGGGACATTTTATTGATCTCTTCTAAGTTCATGATTCTATGCTTTGTAATCTCCACTCTACTCTTGAGCAAAGTTTTTTGATTGTTGTATTTTTCAGTTCTACTGTTCTCATTTGTTTTTATTCTTATAACTTCTAGTTCTTTGTTTACATTTTCTATTTTTCCCATTTCTGTCAAGGAACACATAATTGCTAATTGAAGCATTTATGTGACAGCTTATTTAAAATCCTTGTCTGATAATTTCAATAGATGTTTTATCTCAGTGCTGGTGTAGGTTTATTGTCTTTTCTCATTTATTCTGTGACTTCCTGGTTCTTGGTGCCATGAGTATTTTTCAATTGTATTCTAAACATTGTGAGTTATTATATGACTCTGTATCCCATTTAATTTATTATTACTTTTTAGAAGGAAGTCATCCTACTGGAGGTGTAGTATGAGGACTGAGGGGTTACATACAGATTTCCATTGGGCCCTACTGTCAATACCCCAGCAAAAGTGGGCACTTACATTACCTCACTGAAGACAGATCAAGTAGAAGTTCAGCTATCCTATTGGCCCTTCTGACACCTTCCCCCCAAAAGTGGGAACATTAATATCATTGTGTTGCCTTTTAGTAGGAGTGGAAGTTCATCTCCCCAGTACATTTCTTGACACCAGGGGAGGGGAGAAGTGAAGTGTTTGCTGTCCTTCCTCCCACTTCATTCCTTCTTGTTGATGCCGGATGTGGGTAGAGGGTCAGCTACCTGCTGGCCCCACTGACACCAGGGTAAGAGGAAGAGAACTGCCAACTAGCCCTGCTTGTGCCATCTCATTCTGTCTTACTGCCTCAGGACGGTTATGGGGATTCAGCACCCCATTGGGTCTCACTGACACCATGTGTTGGGGGTTAGTGGGGTGCCTACTCCCTCCAACCTGTAACATCCTTTTCTTATTGATGTCGGGGAGAGACAGAGGCTAAGTCCCACCATTGGACCCCACGACTGTGTGAGGGCAGCCCAGTGTTAACTAGCCTGTCAGGCACCACCTTTGAAAGTCTCTTTGCTAATGCAAAGGGGTGGAGGCTCAGCTCACCATTGCACCACACTGAAACAGCCCTGGTGGCGAATCAGAGCGCTGCCTCTTCTGGAGGGCAGGAGTGGGGTAGTGTGGAAGATCAAATCCTAGCTTGGCCCAACTGAAACCACAGGACATAGGGGACGGGTGCAATATTCCACTGGCACTTGGCTCGAGTAGTGTGTATATTATTGCCCAAATGGTTTTCTGTCTTTGGCAACCCCTTTCCTCATACCTTGGCTAGGGGGAACGGGGGTTTTGTGTTTTCTTTTTTGAAGCGTTCTTGTCTGTTGTTCTGTTGGTGGTTATTGATTGGGGGTTCCTGTAATACCCTCTCCAGGATGTATGGGAAGCAACAGGAAACACAGGGGACTCATCACCATGTTATTCCTCAAGTCCCAAAGTCCCTAGTTAAGTCTGCCTTCTCATTTCCACCTTTCAGTGTCTTCCTATGTTTGTTTGTTGTTATGTTCAGGGTTTTAGTTTTAAGTGGAAGAGCCTGGGAGAAATGGGCTACTTCATCTTCTTGGAAGCAGAGGTCTGGAGGCCTACTGATGTTACAAAGCACTGCTGACTGTAAATTAAAATTTGATGATATACACCTTGTCCTTTAAGAATTATTCTGCTAGATGATGTGGCTTCCCAAAGTAGCTACAATTTGATTTTCATACTTCTAAAAGTCAAGTGTTTTGCTGGAGTTGAAAGTTAAAGATAAGCAAGAGATGAGGCTAAGATGATCTATGTGGTAACAGATTAAAGTTGGAAACATCAATATACATTCATGTTTAGCTTAATATTGCTTCATATTACCTTAATACACATGGTTATGTAGAGAGATACTTATAGATATGTGCATATACATGGGTAATGTACACACATACTATCTCTTTGCTCTGTCAGCTGAGAAGACCTAGAAGCAATGACATCCGGGCAGCAATTAGCACACCCCACACCCAGATCCTGCTGTCTAATACTGTTCTCCACTGAAAAGACCTAGTTATCCTTGAAGAAATAGCTGATTCTAGGACTGGGGCAGTAAATATACAAGATTTATATACAAGACCATCTTATAGTGTCAGAAAGTTAGGAAGTTCCAAAAAAATATATAGGATGGGGATACCTCAGAGTGGCACACGAGCCACTGAACTGAAGAGTTCACAAGGGTCAGGACTAGAGCAATTTGAGGAACAAAGTAACTAATGTAGAATTAGATTATAACCCAAAGTATGAAATAAAAATCCATGAGTTCTTCTGATATAAATAAATAATTGGATACATAAATAAATGCGGGAGAATAGATAAATCTCCAGTGCAAAAGAATTCCAAATAGTTTATGTAGTACTCCACCTTAAGCATAACTCCCTATTCCTTAGTTGTGGGCTGAGCATATTGACTTCCTTCCAAAAAGTACAATATGGAGAAGGGAAAACAGTCATTTTACAATGGAGAAACCTGAAAAACACTACCTCAGCCTGGTGATCAAGGCCGACCTCAGCATTCATAATGCATATTGATACTTTGTACACTTGATGTGATCTGACAAAATAACCCTTCTACTCTTGTGGTCTTCCTCCCCAAAACACATAATCCCAATATTATCATGAAAAAGGCATCAAACAAATTCTAGTAGTGGGCATCCTACACAAACCTAACTATTCAAAATTGCCAAGGTCATGCAAGGAAAATCTGAGAAGCTATCAAACCCAAGAGGAGCCTAAGAAAACATGGCAACTAAATGCAATATGATGTTTTGGATGAAATCCTGGAATAGAAAAAGGACATTAGGTGAAAACTAAGGAACTGGACTAATGTATGGACTATAGTAAACAATAATGTATCAATATTTGTTCATTGATTGTAACAATGTAACATACTAATATAAGTTGATCATCATAGAGGGAAATGGGTATAGTGTATATAGAAACACTTTATACTATCTTCTCAATTTTTCTGTAAAATTAAAACACTTCTAAAAAATAAAGTCTACAAAAATGTTGTATTTTCTTGTTTTATGATTATGTGCCTGTATTTCCTAATAAGTATGTAAATTTGCTTTGCCTTCCTTGATACTGATATTAAAGAAAATACTAAGTAACTCTGAAAGAATTTGTAACTCCAATTTAACAAGCAATAATTCTTGGTATTAACTTTTTAGGAGAACCCACTGAATAAATCAAAGCAAATTGTCTTTAAAGGCTGAATTTCTTTTCAGTGTTTAATCTTTTATATGATTAATGCATACCACAAGCATGGTTCTGTTTCAAAGGGCAGAAAACATTGATTGTAGACAATGTCTAAAATACAGTGAAATATTAATGTATGATGCTATAACAACTTTAATGTATTTTATGTTTTCAAAATGATGAATTGTTATTTCAGTCAATAAAGTATTCACTTTTATACATTTCCTACCCACCTTTTCCCAGAACACCCACAAGGAAATGATACTATCATCTGATATTAGGTTCATCAATTTAAATTGGAGTTTTTGGTAGCTGTGGTTGCCAATGGTACTGGAACGTGTGATATTTTTACAAATCCTCTCCATGGCAAAATCTGATCTTCACAAGGTAAATCACAGTAGATGCCTAAAGCCAAATGACATATAGCTTTGTAGCTAGATTACCATGCACTTTACTTAGAGGCACAAGAGAATGTAGAAAAGGCCATTTCTCCTTCTGTCTTTTTCTGCTCAAAGGTCACTCACCATCTTACTTTTTTTCAGCCATCTCAGAAGTTTTCCATAAATTTAGACTATATAATGTCACTTAATGTGAATGTAGCTCAACATTCTGTTTTAGTACAGCTAATCTCACATTATTTTATTGGTCCTAAATATGTAAATCATCAGCAAATTTTTGTAGTTAACTTTTTTTTTTTTGATGTGGACCACTTTTTAAAGTCTTTATTGAATTTGTTACAATACTGCTTCTGTTTTATGTTTTGGTTTTTTGGCTGTGAGGCATGTGGGACCATAGCTCCCCGACTGGGGATTGAACCCACACCTCCTGCATTGGAAGGCGAAGTCTTAACCACTGGACCGCCAGGGAAGTCCCTGTACTTAACTTTTAAAAATAATTAAAATAAGCTATTCAACACATTTTTCCTTAAAAAAAAAAAAAAAAACAATTCTTCTTAGGCTGGCCCTGGGCACATACATGACTTTGACATTTTTTCCATGGACTATTTTCTTATCTGTTCTACTGTGTCACATTTGTTCTACCTTCTCAAAAAGAAGCATTTAAAAATTCATCTACGTGTTCATGCATCGATACATTTATTAAATAAATCTATTGAACACCTACATACGGCACAGAAGAAAAGGCAGAAAACTAATCTGGGTTGCACAGAAAGTAATGAACTCAGTTAAACTTTTTTGTGAAAACAGGTGTTACTCAATCTACTGGAAATTACATTTCATTATGGGGACTCACAGACTCAAGGAAAACCAAGACCTAAATAATAATAAAGTAATAAAAGCACTAGCCATTTACTTAGTGCCTGCTTGTACCTGACTCTGAAACTCTAAAATCATTACGGATGTTTTGAGGATTGTCTGATATAATTGTAATCTCTATTTTACAGATGAAAATAACAAGGTTCAGAGACATTAGGTTACTTGCCTAAAGTGAGGTGGCCCAGACACTACAGAATTGGAAATTGAACCTTAGACTTCATGATGCCAAAGTCTGTGCTTTTAATCACAATGTGTGTGTGTGTGTGTGTGTGTGTGTGTGTGTGTGTGTGTGTGTGTGTGTGTGTGAGAGAGAGAGAGAGAGAGAGAGAGAGAGAGAGAGAAAGAGAGAGAATGTGTTTAATAGAGAACTTCTGAGAAATGGCAAGAAAACTGCCAGGTATCCATAAAACAATAATTTAGGAGCTTCTTACTATACAAATAATTGTTAATCATATGGCTGAACTAAGGATCTCTCTCACTTTTGAACTAAGAAATCAAAAGCTTCCAGAAGTTGAGTCTAAATTTTACACTTACATAAGATACTTCATACAGAATGCTAAAGTATAATAACAAAAGAGCTCTGAAAATACTGGAAGCATTCATATTAGTATGATTTCATAATGTGGATAATAGAGGATTTAAGAAATTGGCAGATACAACTGCAGACTCATTTGTTATCATTCCTGTGAAGGGCAAGATAAATGAATAAAATGAGAAAAATGAAAAAAGAATGGCTAGCAATTTTAGGTAGTTTGCTTAATCTCCATACTAGGAAAGACTAAGCAAAAAAAAAAAAAATCTCGAAATTTTATTTTGAAAGCACCTACAAGTGTATATGGTCTTTTTATACCAAATAACTTGGAATTATGAACTGTCAAATAAGTCTAATCTTCTCTGATGATAAAATTGCTGAGTTTATTTGAAACTATGAAATGAAAAATGAGGTAATAATCAGAAATTCTTAAGAAAAGGAGTAGACAAAACAAAATTATAAGAGTTATGTTAAAAAATATTTTGAAACAAATATTACATCCCCATTACTGGTACAGAGCTTTTAAAACCTTATTTTGGTTTTAAGTTTTAATAAATATTGATATGTTTACATAATTACTGTCATAAGGAAGACACAATTTTAGGTCAGCTTTCTTCATCCTTTCTTTATTAAGCATTATTCTATTTTGCTCCATCATCTTGTAATTATAATATAGTAACTGTGTAATTTTCTACTAAGTGGATATAATTACCTAAACTGTTTTCCTACTGTTAACAATTAAAGGTGTTTCCAATTTTTTGTTATTACAAATGACATGACAATGAGCATTTTTATATAATAATTTTCTGGATTATAAATTATTTATCGGCATAAGCTTCCAGAATTAGAATTAATGTGTAAAAAGCTATTAACATTTTTATCTTGCTAGACATTGCCAAATTACTTGTCAAAAGATGGAACCAAATTATATTGCAAAAATCTTTGCCAACAGAAGACATTATATATATAATTTTTGATTTTGCTAAATTAATAAGTTGGAAACCTATGTTCCATTTCTTTGAGTTCTTTGATAACAGAGTGCTGCTGGAGGCTGGGAGGGCAGCCATGTCCATGAAGGCTCCCCAGAGTTGGAGCGGGGAAGTAGAAAAAGGTAAAAAAAATACTAATTGTATTTCCTCGATTGTTATCTCTCACTCTTTCCTGCCTCTGTGTAACTTATATCCAGGTAGCTGGAGAAAAATCATGTGGCAGGGCAAATTGGTATTCCAATAAATTAATAATCACCAACTTCAAATGGATTTTCAAGACTGGAAATATTGCTCTGACTTACAGTAAGTTCTTTCTAATTCTCCTTAAGGACTATTTTCTTAGAAGCTTTACCTACCCTCCTCAAATTTTCCTCCATCCTCTCTACTTCCTTCACTCTGAGCTGGTGAGGTGCTTCATAACTCATTAAGAACACAGAAGTCGTAAATAGTCCACTGCCAAATCCGTTAATTCATTAGCATTTGCATTGATCTTTGTATTCCCTTTCACTACAGGAGTTAAAGTTAAAAGGCCATGTGCACTACAGATAGCATTTCATTTTCTCTCATCTTCTCAAGTACTTCACAGCACTGCATTTTCTACAACCCATCTACTCCTTATGAATGATTCTTGCCAAAATTCAACCTCATTCTAGACTAGTAACTCCAACTTAAAATGTTAAAAACTATACGTGTAACATGAAAGCCTCCCTCCTCCCCTAATCCCTGCATATCTTCTTTAGCCAATTCATGTCTGAACTTTTCAAAATTGTTATCTTCATATATTGTTTCCATTTCCTCATGTCCCATTTACTCTCTAATTTACCTCCACCTGACTTCTCTCACCATAATCTCTCTGCCCACTGTCCTGAAATTTTACTTATGAAGGTCACCAGCGATCTCCATGTCAGCATAGCCAATGAATAGTTTTTGTCCTATTTCTAGGCTCTTTCCTTCTTTAAAAAAGAAAAAGAAAAACCCTTTTTTTTCTTCTATGCTTTTACACTCGCATCAACTTCTGTCCTGGTATATTTTACTGGCTTTCTGTGTTTAATCTGATTTCTAACATTCTATGAGTTTCCTTTATCTTCAGTGGAATAAACCACTATATGAAGGATTATTCTCAACAGTTAGTTCTCATAATAACAGTACTAGTAGCAGCAGTCAATACTTCTATAATGCTTATCATGTGCCAGACACTATTCTAAGACACTGTTTAAATACATATATATAGACACACACACACACACACACACACATATATAGTTTTCCTCCTCAAAGGTGTATGAAATAAGCCTATTATTATACCATGTTACAAATGAGAAAACTGAGGCAATGAGAGGCCAAGGTCACATGATCAGTACTTGGTGAAGCCCCGCCTGAGTTAATGCTGGAACTTTAGAGTAGACAAGTTAAATAATGTCTCACAGATTGGCCTTAAAACTGAGCAACATTTAGTTAATGACTTGTGAAGTATCAGAAAAAAAATGGAACATTTTAAATTGAATGGGAACTACTAAGTTATATATCAGTAACTAAGAATGACTCTTATTAAATGAAATTATTTTTCATTATTCTTTTGAAAGAAGAATATTCTTGTGTTAGTGTTTTACAGTTTTTTTCATTCACATATTTATTCATTTATTAGATACAGACTTCCTACACACCTTCTATGTGCCAGTGTCTGCTGCAAGCCTTGGAAGTTTCAGTGGTGAGCAAAAAATTACAAAGTCCTTGCTCTTAAGCAAATGTCCACTGGTGGAGGAAAACAGAGTAAACATGTACATAAATTTTGTACAGTGACAGAAATACGACTGGACAATGGGATGGAGAGGCACTGAGGAGGCAGGTCTCTTTGGTCAAGATACTAGTGGTGGCGTTTGAACCGAGACCTTAATGAACAGAGGGAAATTGGTCTGGGTAGAAGGATTAGCCAATCTAAAGCTGGGAGAGCAAGAAATAGAGATTGTTGCATCTGAGGGACTGAAAAAGACAACTGTGCCTCGAACCCCATGAAGGTCAGGGAAAGATGTAGCAAGTGACCAGAGCACATGGCCCCTGTGAGCCTGGCTAAGTAGTTGAAAACTTAATCTCTTTACAATAGATAGCCTTTAGAGGTTAGAAGCAGTGCAATAATAGCATCGGATTTGTGCTTTTTAAAAGACTACTTTGACTGTTGAGTGTCCTACAAAAGCAAAATACTTGTGTCTCTGTGAAGTGCAGATAGTAAATTTTCAAAAGCCCAATGAGCTCATAAGCAGTTGGTTTACTAACTGTAATCATTTATCTTAACTAGACTTCATTAATATAAGCTTGGTGACCTTGAGGTACTGGGACATATTAGATTAGGGCAACCCAACTATTTTCAAATAGTGTGATTTGAAAAATTCTTGAAATTGTTGGGGTTCAGGAAGATTATTTTATTGCTGGGGCTGGATGGGAAGTTTAGAATAAGAAAAGAAAGTATGATGGCTGGCTTCCATCTATTCTCCCTTTCTGTGGGAGAAATGATGGTGGGGTGACTACTTTGCTGTTGACCCAATGCTTAAATTTCAGAGCTAGTTCAATCCAGTAAATATTTGCTGAACAACTATTATATGTTAGGCACCTAGCTGGAACTGGGAATATAAAGAGAATAATTAATAATAAAAGCAGGTATTACTAACAAGACACAGGCACTGTGCTAATGCTTAACATGCACCATCTCAAGTTACATTAAGTTACACACTAACCATATGGGGTAGGTGCATTTATTATACCATTTTCTGGGTGAGAAATCTAATCCCTTTAAGGGGCTTAAGTTATTCTCCAAGGTTACACAGCTAGTTAGGGGCATAGGCAGTACTTGGACTCAGGTCTGGTATCAGCACCAATTCTCTTAGCCATTATGCTCTCTAAGGACCTTACTTGAGAAGTTCAGGATTATACATATATGGGTACAACCAACCCTAAGACCATCTGGCAAAACTGGCTGCTTGAGAAGTCCTGGATTTATGTAAGATGCTCTTGGAATGGAGAAGATCGTGAAGGAGGGTCCCCAAAACACACTCTCTATACTAAGGGGCAACAGAAGAGAGAAAGAATTAGCCTACAGCAGTATGATATTGAGGACCAAGAAACAGTGTTTCTCTCTTTTGTGAATAGTTATTAAATTATTTCTACTTCAAAATATCAGAAAGAAATCACAGGACTATGGACAGTTTGCGAGCCACCCTATCTTAGAGTGAATCCTGGCAGGTGTAGAGCTCATAGTATGACCCTGGCACCTAAGTGTAGTTAAGTAAGCTTTTATTTTTCTTCAACCTTAAAGCAAAGTAGCTTTCTGATGGGTATAATTTAGGAAAGTCTTCAAAGAAAATATTTAAAGTCCACTATCTCAGAGAAAAGCAATTTTGCAAAAGCTCTATCAGCAAAAGCAAGGCCAAACACAGCAATTATTTAGTGAGACTTGTATTGTTATGTCATTGCTCATGTTGTTTCTTTATGCATTTACCTGGAAGAAGGCTTTTAATGTTCAACAATTGTCAAAGAGATAAAGACCCACACTGATGTGTCAGAAAGAGCTTTGCCCTGGAATTAGATCAGTTTAGGTTTGGCTACTTACTAGAATTAGGTAACATTCTTAATCTTTCTGAGCCTGTTTCCTATCTGCAAATAGGGATAACACTATCTATTACAGAGGGATGTGGTTAAA
Source organism: Pseudorca crassidens (assembly GCF_039906515.1). Taxonomy (NCBI): domain Eukaryota; kingdom Metazoa; phylum Chordata; class Mammalia; order Artiodactyla; family Delphinidae; genus Pseudorca; species Pseudorca crassidens. The sequence goes on from NC_090312.1 coordinate 51,729,791, forward strand.
TTAAATGACACATGTAAGTGAAATATATCCTTCCAGACTGAGAACATACCTAGTAAATGTTAAGTGATCTGCAAATATTCTGCTTTCTTGAAATGGATGAAACCTGTTATCATGATTTTAACCAATGGTCTAAATATCAACACAATATTTAGTTAAAAGTTATATTTGTTCTTTCACTGTCCATCTGCATTTTAACATATTCTAACATATTCTCTTTGATAAATTGTGTCAATATTAGTAACATTTGTCATTTAAGCTATTACTGTTCATATGTTTAAAATATTTCAATGTGATATAAGTCATTACTCAAAGGGATGCCTAGCTGGCTTTGCCAAAGATTTATTTTAAGTAAAAAGAAAAGACACATTTTTCATTTTCACCAAGTTTTATTGAACAGTGTATTCATTAGCTGTATGAACTTTCTGGCCAACCCAATACAGTAGCCAAGACATGGAAACAACCTCAGTGTTTTTTTGTGGATGAATGGATGAAGAAAATGGGGTGCATACAACCTACTATTATTCAGCCATGATAAAGAAGGAAATCTAGCTATTTGTGACGACATGGGTGGATCTGGGGGGCATTATGCTAAATGAAATGTCAGACAGAGAAAGATAAATACTTTATGATCTCATATGTGAAATCTAAAATACTGAACTCATGATAGAAAGAATGGAATGATGGTTGCCAGAGCTGGGCGTTGGAGGTGAGGAAAATGAGGGAAGACGATCAAAAGGTAAGAACTTCTAGTTGTAAGACAAGTGAGTAATGGTGATGTAATGTACAGCTTGGTCACTACAGTTAACAATACCGTATTTTATGTTCGAAAGTTGCTAAGAGAGTAGATCTTCAAAGTTCTCATCACAAAGATAACATTTGTAATTATGTGAATTAAGGTTAACTAAACTTATTGTGGTAATCATTTCACACACTATATATATAACAATCATCACATTGTACACCTTGGACAGATACAATATTATATATCAATTAAATCTCAATAAAACTGGAAAAATTTCATTTATATTTTAGCATAAATATATCAAATTGGGTTTCTTGACAAGATGAGTAATAACTATAGATAAAAGGAAATAAGATATTGTTGTTGCTGTTGTTTGCTTTTCCAGAGTGCAAAACACTAAAAACGGGGGAAGTGAGTATGGGCTTGCAAATGCTGCTCCATGGGCCCTAATGCTGTGATACAGACATTTAGTCCAGATCTGAAAGAGAACTTGAGTCATTTCAAAAAATCTGCAGAACAGTCATGTTCAAACATGAAGAGATGAATAGATATCAGTAAATTCTTTTCCACACTGCAAGCAATCTGCCTTCAGCTTTCAGCAAAACCTCAGTTTTCGGGTTATGAGGGTAACAGTTCTGAAGCAACCAGTATGATGCTTAAACACCAGTGTTTTCTCCCCACGATGAATAAGTTTTCAGTCTCCCCACCAGTGCCCATCCCTTCTCCCCTTAATGTCTTGGCCAACATTCAACCATCAGCCCAGAAAACCCTTTCCCAGTTTCATTGCCTGTACATGACCACGTTATTTCAATCACCTTGGCACATTTATACTCCCTACTTCCTAAGGTAGGTATTATATATATGAGATTTTAAATAAAAGAATGCCTGTAAAGTACTTAATGCTCAACTCCTAGCACAATATGAATATTCCGTAACTGCTGACTAGCATTATTATTATATCATTTACATTAAAACTAATCTGTACTTTCTTTCACACACCCATGTTCTTTGTCTCCAACTGGGGTAAAGGAAATAAATGAACACTTATTATCTACAGTGAGAGCATAGAATGCAGTGTAGGCTATAGAATTAGTGGTGTTCAAGCCTGAAACTGACCTGGATTTGAATTCCAGACCTCTCACTTACTTAGACTTTACTACGCCTCAGTTCCCTTACTGATAATTAGCGATAATAGACATTTCAGGGACCATGGTAAGGATTGAAAATATTATAATGTTTGGATCCAGAAAGGTCATTCATTACCTCATTTAATGGAAACTGTTAGATAATCTGATTGAGTTTTGAGAATCTGATAACGGCTCTGCATCCTTTTGCTAAAAATAGATAGGTAGATAACTATTCATAGCATTTTGCATATAATTCCAGGGCTTTGCTAATATGAAAATCAAAGGCTTTAGTTGGCACAAAGAACTCAGAGAAATTGTTATGGGGCAAGAATTATAATTCTTCTTGAAATATAGACTATCATCCTGGAGAAGAAAGAACAACATTTTAATGTGGTCAAATTTGGGTCAAAACTATGCACTTCCATAATGGTGTTTCTACCAGGTCTTGATTTGACTGGGATTGAAATTTCTGACGTTACTGTCCCCATCACAGACTTGAAGACCTGGCAGACAATCAAGTGCAACCTATAGTTAAAGGTCGCTCATCTAAAAAAATGGGTATGTTACTACCATTCTGACAAGAGCATTATGAAGATTAAGAAAAATCACAAATAAACTCTCCTAACACTTGACAGCCAAGTAATACATCTTTCAGCTCTTTCAATTCTTTTTCCTTCTTACCTTATTTCCTTCCCTGCTCTGAGTTCTCACTGTGTTTCATGTCCCACAATGCTGAAGTCATTGTAATGCTTTTACTCAGAAATCTCATTTAACATTTAGCATAGTAAATAAGAAAGCCTAAGAAGTGATTCAGGTAAACTGCCATTATTACATCATTCTGGTAACCTGATTTGTCCAGAAATGTAACTATGTGATTCTCCTTTACTTCTAGTTGCTCACCATTCATGGGCACAAATTGAGTGTATATCAGATATATTAAATTCCTGGAAAATTATCTGTGGTGTGATTTGGGGTTCTATTTGTGTACTATAGCTTTCCTAAAACTAAACTATTATCATTTCTACCCCTCTTCTGTCTGAAAATCCTCAAAACATAATTTCTAATTAATAGCTATACTAATTGGCATTATAGTCATTCTTTTCTGCTTTTTCTCTGATTATAAGTATCTTCTGACTCTTAAGTCAATCAAATGGGTTCTCTACATATGAGGAAGTTCAAAGAGGAAAATAGGAGGAGTAGGGTAAGAAGACATTCACACATAGAATCAGTGGAAGCCTTAGCAGTAACAGAACTAGTGAACTTAGAGCTAATTAATTAGCAGTCAGGAAAATTTTGTCATGTGTTGTCATTAATTGGTCAACTAGGGTAATTAGGCTTACAAACAATAGAAAGCAGAGGGGAAAATCTATTGGTTCTGCCAGCTTCTCCTGCTTGTTATCAGCGCAATTTTCTCCTAGTTTATGAAACGATAACAGTTCGCTATTAGAATTTAAATGCCATCAATATAAGATACGGAGATATGTGAAGCCTACTACACTTTCTTCGTAAACTAGTACTATAACATCATAAATTCCACAGTACAATGATTTAGTTGAAAGATAAAATTCATGCAGAGTACACTATTTGTTTAAACTTCAAAAAAATCAAAAAGGATTGCTATATCTTGGCACACTCTTCTTTGTAGAATACGTTAGAGCCGGCCTTTTTTGATTAAGAGCTACTGTTCTGTAGAGAACACTTTTTTCATATTCATAATCATCAGGCAAATCAAGGATCTGACTTCCTTAGAATCAGTGTTTTTTTCCTCACTTCTTAACAAAGAACAGAACAGCTGATAAGAAAACTAAAATCTCTTTTTTATTGATGTATAGATGATTTACGATATTATATTAGTTTCAGGTGTACAACATAGTGATTCAATATTTTTATAGATTATACTACATTTAAGTATCATAAAATGATGGCTATATTTCCCTGTGCTGAACAATAAAATCCATCTTTTGTTAAAAAAAATAGCAAATGATGGAATGTTAGAAAATTAATTTATTTCCCATGAATAATGATCAATAACTATGGGACACTGGCCCATGGAAGTTAAGAGGCTTCTTTTTCCATGTGATTCTGAATACAAAATGTATCCATATTCAGGAATCGTTTTCAAAGTGAATTTTTTTGGTACCTTAATAATCATAATGGGTAGTAAGAGCAATTTGTTTTAACACTTATGTAGATAAGTGTTAAATATAAAATGATAAAACATAGGGTCTTTTCATTTTTTAATTTTAACTCTGTATATGAGACAAAGAAAACTAACTGCTTTCTATCATACTGTAGTTTTTGCTCAACTACTACTACCAAAATTCTTGAAAGATAGTATTACCTGTTTGTGTCCTTTCAGAACAACCCCCTTGCATACCAGTGCCATAAAAAAATCAATAGCCTTGAGAGACCTTTCAAGGAAATCATTGTTATTGATTCATCCCTCAAATATGACCTAATTTAGCAACAAAAGTATGCTGAAGTTTATCGTTTCTTCTCAGTGAATTAATAACTCTGGAAGATTTAAATGTCTTTTCCTAGATGACAGAGGTGGCTTCTATACACATACACAATGGACACATACACACAAATAACATCCTGATATCCATTTTACATCTGTAATTCCACTCTGAATTCTCCCTGCCATTAACCAACTCAAATGCCCACATTACTCAACTCCTTTCCCTTGCTAGATGGATTGGGTTCAGGAAACAGGAAGCAATTTTAATGTCCTCTTTAGTAAACCTACACCCTATTTATGAACTAAGAAGAAATAGCTTTGGTTTCTATTTTCTGGTATCTTGAGCCTTTCATATGATTGCATGTCTCCAACTATATAGCTTGCAGAATTAGTATTATGATTAGAGATGCAGAAAAGTTTTGATGCCTAAAAATGTCTTCTCATCTACTAACTCATGGTTGGCACTCAACTCTCATCCCTTTATCTCTGAATCTCATCCCTTTACCTTAGATCTTTTTTTCCCATTAAAATTCAAATACTGGTTGTGCTTTAAGATCATAGTCATTTTTACCTCAGCCTGAATGATCCAAAAGCAAGTTTTGATGATGTGTAAGAGGGAAGAGAACTTGAGGGCATAAGTGTTGTGCAGAGGGTATTAGGGAATAGAAAAGACAGAGCAATAAACAGACTCACAGGGGAAACTCAGAAAGTGGAGCTTGATGAAACAAGCAAACATCACGGCTTTGCTAAGGTCTATTCTAATTAGTTATTATTCGTGTGTAAAAGTCTGCCTAAAAAGCATAACCTATGAGTGATCTGTGCCCCTGCATATTACGGATGTATAATATAATTCAAACAGTGCAAGGAACACACTGATTACCACATGGCCTCAGCCATGCTCCATTTTGTAGTCTGCCCACCTTGAGCATCAGAAAATGGATTGTAGAAATCTGGTTCATCTTATTTTAAACTTCTCATTCCCCAAATTTGAAATAGTATTTATTTAAAAACTACGCTCTTTAAAAAGATCGCAAGAACACTATAAAGTACTCATTGAAAAGAACCTAACATTTACAACTGTAGTACATTATGTACAATTTATTGACTATTTCTCCTGAATACACATTTATGTATTTCATAATCTAACATTTATATTAAGTATAACTATAATATGATTCTGGTGTCAACCTTGACAAAGCTGGTGAAATCCTTTGCTACAAAAATATGTCTCTGCCTTATATTTTTGTTTCAGTATTAGTTTCCACATTTGCCAGCAAGATAGTTTTCATCCTACTAAACTAATAGGCCACTTACTTGAATACTGGATAAAATACAAATTGCAGAGAATTCTCCATTTCTGTCTATAATTTAAAAAAACTTCAACTAAAAGTGCAAAGATTTTATCAATTTCTGTAACTTGCTCTCTTCCTAAACCTACTTGCTTCTTACATCAATATTTCAGTTTCTGGTTTTAAATAACTGTGACTCTCTTTCAATGTGTTCTCTGTTAAAGGCTTTCTCTCCCTTTAGAATTGTTAGTAGGAGAAGTGGTTGTTTTTTTGTTTTGTTTTGTTTTTTGCGGTACACGGGCCTCTCACTGTTGTGGCCTCTCCCGTTGCAGGGCACAGGGTCCAGACGCGCAGGCTCAGCGACCGTGGCTCACGGGCCTAGCCGCTCCGCGGCATGTGGAATCTTCCCGGACCGGGGCATGAACCCGTGTCCCCTGCATTGGCAGGCGGACTCTCGACCACTGCGCCACCAGGGAAGCCCAGAAGTGGTATTTCTGTGAGAAGAAAACAGCATCTTCTCTACTACTCAGCTGTCAGGACTACAGAGCTACATCCTCAGTTGTATAATCAAAAACCTGGCCTGGCATCAACCAGTGGGATTGAAAACCACTTTTTCAATTCCTTGCAATTAAAATATTTACATCAACTTCTCTTTGTTTTAACAATAGCATATAGAACCCAGTGTGGGTGTGGCTCATGATTCTGCTTCTCTCACTCACGATCTTAGACTTCTTGCTTCCAACTTCTTCATGAATGTGCCTTTAGCAATTGCTGTGGGCCAGGTTTGTTTACTGCTACTGGTTTCCAACAGTTCAATGCCCTGAGGCATCTCTTGAAAGTATTTCTTTGCTACAAAGTATTTCTCTCCCCTGCCCTCACCCCACTCTCGGATTCTGTTGCTTATTTAAGGTTTGCATCTGTAAATAGTCCTTTGGGTTTGTTTCCTTGGTGGGCTGGCTGTCTTCCAAGATTTTGTTGTTAATCTTGTCTGACATTTTAAAGATGACCTTTTGGTGTTGTTATAAAACTTCTCAAGAAAAGGAAAACAGAAGCGCTCATCTAACCCTCTTCTAAAGACTATGCAAAAAAGCCAGTTGTTTTAAAACATTATGCCTGGTGATATAAATGGCTGCAGCATATTATATCTGCACCTGCATGTTTTTAACTTCCAGAAACTAAAAATCAGCTCTGCAACATGGAATCAGACATGAAGAAAAAGCAAAGAAAAAGCCAGTATTGAAAATTTGCTGCCTGATACGTGAATGTATTGGCGAACAAGCCTGCTACTTCTCATATTTACATAAAGACAGTAGTCAAATGCCCAATGCAGTAAAAGAAACAATTCTTCTATGAGAAAAAAGAGTGATGCTACTTAGAGTTGATGAACATGAACTTTAGGAAGTTTAGAGCTGAAAATAATCTTGGAGGCCTCCTTTTATAGATGAGGAATATGAGGTCTATGGTGGTTAAGTGAATTGTCCAAGCCAGAGATGGGACTAGGGTCAAAGTTGAGGTCTTCTGCCAGGGTGTTCAGCTTACTCTTTGAACTTGCTGGGTGTTTACATATTGCGTCAAGAGAGCCCATACGTACTGGATTTTCTTCCATTTACTAATAGAAGCAAGTTAGTGCCTTTACAGGTATTGTAGTATCAAATCAGCCCATTCAGTCAAACTAGTAAAAATTACTCAATCTAGGAGTCCCAAAGCGACAATGCTTTGTAGGCTTTTTCTTTTCTTTTTTTTCCACTGGAAATGGGAATTAGATAGATAATGCATGTTTGTGTGTATGTATGTATACATATATATATATATACTTATATCTTGTTCAAATTTAAAAGAATACAATTTTTTATAGTCTAATTATGTATGACATAAAAATAGAACATGTCGTTAATCAAATATATTTGTAGTATTTATTTTTGTAAGTAACTTCCTTTATATATCTATACAGTTTTAAAGATAATGGGAGGACACAGAAATATTATTCATTTTCAAGCTAACACTGATAATGTTTTGTAAGTGCCCTAAATTATGTAAAGACTAAAAGTTCCATTGTTCTATCTATTCTATGGAAAGTGGTTGATGTTTAGCTATGAAATAATGTATCAATCTCAGGAAACAATTCTTAGGTTAAAAAACTCATTTTCCCCATGATGTCTTTTCACAAAGATTTAATTCAAAGAATTTGCCTTTGTAAGATCTCAATCACTTTTCACCATTGTTCCCATGCATGTTCCTGTTAAGGGTGCCTGATTCTGCTGCGAAGCAACCTTGCAGTCTGGTTGGGGCATGATGATGAACTAATAATTATTTTCAATATGTCTGTTTGGATAGGGTCTTTGTAAGAATATCGTGACACTTTTGTCTAAGAGGCTGTGTAAGAGGGTTCTTCATTTCAGCTTACAGTTCTACAGGAATATAAGTGATAGAATGATGTTTTCCAGAAGAGTTGGAAGAATGTCAGGAGTACACTAGAAAAGCACTTGGTCTTACTTCCTCCCGGTATGTTTTTCTAGAAAAGGGTAAAAATCAGTCAGATGACAAGTCAAGAAATTTACCAAAGGATTTCAAAGAAATATGAGGAACATCAGTATTCCTTTTATTGACTAGATTAAATTACTGATTTTTCCTTCTCATCCCAAATTCTTAAGAAAAATCGTCAAGCCATATTATGTTGAAAAATAAGTCCCATGTAAGCGAGACACGGGTATTTGAATTTTATCAGGCTTCCAGATAAAACTAAATTGTTGATTAAATCCTCTCCATCCTGCTTGCTCTTGTCCCAGACATCCCTCTCCAGTTCAGGAATATCCTCCTTTAAATAGCTTATTTAACCATATGGGGCTGATGCCAGAAGCCTTAATATTTTCTGTACGGTATACTGGGATATATAAGGGGACTACCATCATATCTCTAGCATGTAGTGAGAGTTAGTAAATAGCATTCCCAGTGTGTATCTGGAAAAACAGAAAGGTTGTTCCTTTAAACAATCTTTTTTGGTGATAAAGCAAAGAATCAAAGGTATTTCATTACTAAAGAATCAGAGAATGTCTTAACTCTAAGAGAAGAGCACTTCTAATGTCATCTCAATATCCATCCAATCCAGAAGCAGAGCTGATGGTGCTACCAAGAGACAGAGTCTCCTTGTGGTGACACCACCTTCGAAAGTTTTGGAAGTTACCCCCAAACATCACCAGTTTTCTTTACAACCTTGCTTGTCTCTAGTATTTAAAGATACATCTGATACTTATTGATTCTGTTTATATTTTGAGGGTGATCCCTTCTTAGGGATATCATCTCATATGCAAAGTTAAAAGTATTGATCATTGTTCTCTCCTAAACTTAAACTATTATAATTTATGTTCAAGGCAGTCAAGTTTAATAGCTTTATGACTTGGGGCCATAAAGGTGAGTGTTTAAATCTTGGTTCACTGTTTGGTAGGTGGTATATGGCCACTCCAGGTATGTTTTCTTACTTATAAAATAGGGTTTGCAGTGCTTTCTTCACAGATAAAGGATTAAATTTGATATGCTAACATAGTGTCTACCATATGGTGTACATTAAATGTGAGCCCTCTTTCCTTTCTCCACTGGGTGTGGCCAACTTCTAGTTTTCTAGGATTTACTAGAAAATTTCATACCTTCTAGGAATATATGGCTTCTGATCATATTCCCTTACCATCTTCATTTTACTAAACTAAAGACTCTTCATTTTTTTGTAATTCCCACATTCTTATTTCCTATCTCAGCTACTTTTCTGTTAATTTTTTAGAATTCAGTTTATTTTAGCAGGCATTAATTGAAGTAAGGGGAATTACAGTAGGTCCTGTGGTTACAAATGTAAACAGGACCCCTGTTCTCAGGTACCTTATAGTCTAGTGTCAAGAGTAGTAAACAGACAAAAAATTGCAATTTGACCTGATAAATTCTGTGATATTGGTAAGCCTGTGACAACACAATTGAAATATCTAAATCAGATTAGGGAGGATGGGAGATTAAAGGTAAAGGAGCTTGCCGTACTTATAGGCTTTTCTCTAGAGTTGGCAAACATCTGTAGCTGTGTTCAAGGTTTAGATTGACCAAGACAGCCTTAACATTCCTTTCAGCTTAATAAAACTTTAGACAGGTTTCTTCCTGACTTATAGGCCCTTGACCTCCCCTTATTTAGAACATTTACTCTAAAAAACATACAAATTCTTTTTTCACCCCTTTGACACATAAATCTTCTTCTAGTAATCTTGCCAGATTTACAACCCAGGAATGTCTTTCTCAAGGACATGGGAGCCATTTTTCAAAATGTAATCATCAAGAAAGATAGCACCGCATCCTCTGTGGGAGGGCAAGAGTCTAACTTCAATAAGTGCTGATTAGCAAACACAGATGGCCTAATCACATTAACCAGTCTCCTCCTAATGTCCTCCAGTACCAGTCCACTAGCTCACTCCAGAACTGATAAACTCTCCCACCTTTTGTTTCAGCAGAGTTTAGTCTAATCTCTCTCTCCAATTGCAATAGTTTTGAATAAACTTTCCCTTGCCTGTTTAAGTCTGTCCTTGGACAGGATGCATCCAGGTTTTGTACAAGGGGAAAAAACTGATTTTTGCCAAATAATCTACTCACTGATGCCTGGCACTTGGTCAACTTTTGTAATTGCTGATTAAAATAAGTCCATCATGTCAAGGTCTAGGGGGAAATGTTTTCAATGGCTCTAAACACTTTGAGCAGTGATAAATGAAATCTCTGAGTTCACCATCTTCTAACTGGAACTAGAATTATTTTTCCAAAAATATATTTCTTTACACTTATGCACAAAATGAGCCTCTGCCTCAAAGAGACTGTGAGTAGGCTCAAGTATCCATTCGTCCTAAAAGCTTTATACTCATTCTTTTGGTATTTCAATTATCTCAAGTGTTCAGAATCATGAATAAAGTTGGGAGCAATTCATGAGGATGTTAATCAACTATAAATTACTCAACAAGGGCTCCCCTTATTATACTCTCCATGAAGCTCTCTAGAGGATCAGCTCAGGTACTGGCCTCATGCGCAGTCTAGATTGAGAGAGGATTTCAAATAATTGATGGTTTTAGCCAAAATTTTGAATTCTAAAAATGGATGGAAATTTGGAAATTCTAAATCAATCATAACAAATTACAAATTATCATCAAGAAAGACTGCATAATAAAAATTTCTAAAGGTTACTGTAGAAATGAAGCTTAAATTCAAATTTAATTCTAAGGTAAATAAAAATATGTATTCCATTTTCATTTTTTTCATTATAAAATGTATAAAACCAGAATTTTCCTTCTAATGTGCACATTTGGTGTACTTGCTTTTTCTTTCCAAAAAAGGTTTCACTAACTTAAGGCCATATACAACATATGGCACCTTAGAATTAAGGAAATATGGGAGAATGATTTTGATTACCTCCTCATGCTACATGAAAATTCATTACTTCAAACTTTCTTGGACAGTTTTTAAAAAGATGCCAGTTATCTAACTCATACAAACACCCATATACATATGTACATCTTTCTTGTTGGGGAACAGACTTATATTAGTGTAAATAAGTGGTAATTAAAGTTAATGTGTTCATTTCATATACTTATAATTTAAGATATAGTAGAAATTGGTTTGAACATGATATATACCTTTTTAAAATATATTGGAGACTTATATAACCACCTCACAGTGCCTATATTTGTCCATTATGAGGTTTAGAATATACTTTACTACTTAAATGAGTTGAGTATGATATTTTGTAATTATACCTTTGCTTTTATCATATATTGTGGATGTAGAGTCTTTGGTCAGAAACATACCGTCTATATTATAAAAAAAATTTCTATAGTTTCATTATAGAAAAATGCAGTGTTCTTTTAATATATAATTTAACATGAAACTAGGACAGATTTTCAGCAAAAGAAGGGAGCTGCATATATTTGGCTTTTACTGGCAGGCCTGTTTCTGCCCAGTAATTACCCAGTCTTTACATACATGTTACAGTTCAGGGCTTTTAAGGAAATCCAGCTTTCTTTGCTCTCTGATCTTTTCTTCTCACAAAATACTTAGCAAACACATAGCTATTAGCTCCATATGAAGTGGTTGTATACATCAGGTATTTTTCACAAGCCCACTTAACCAAGGTGCCAAGTAATTTGACTAGAATCCAAACCAAACCAGTTGAAGAGCTAATTGTGCAAAAATTCCTGTAACACACTAGATTCCAATGAGCCAGTTTTATTAACACTGCATCACTTAGCAAACTCAGATGGGGTCTTTGGGTCTTTATGTTGAGTTTCTTTAATTGGCAAATGCTTAAGAGCACACTTTACTTATTTATTTATTTATTTATTTAAGAATCATCTTTTTTTTTAATTTATTTATTTTTGGCTGCGTTGGGTCTTCATTGCTGCAAGCGGACTTTCTCTAGTTGCGGGGAGCTGGGGCTACTCTTCGTTGCGGTGTGCGGGCTTCTCATTGTGGTGCCTTCTCTTGTTGCAGAGCACCGGCTCTAGGTGCGTGGGATTCAGTAGTTGTGGCACACGGGCTCAGTAGTTGTGGCTCGTGGGCTCTAGAGAGCGCAGGCTCAATAATTGTGGCGCACGGGCTTAGCTACTCCGCGGCATGTGGGATCCTCCCAGACCAGGGCTCGAGCCCGTGTCCCCTGCATTGGCAGGTGGATTCTTAACCACTCGCCACCAGGGAAGTCCCTAAGAGCACACTTTAAATGCAGTTACACAATGAGATCATGATAAGAAATGCTATAAGAATATAGGCATAGAAAAAAAAAATAAATCATCACTCACATATGCCCTGAGCATTTTCTGCTGAAGAGAGAATCTGAACTCCATAATGAGGGTACTAATATATTACATGCTTCTGATAGTAAGTTCTTATCACTTGAGAAATATCATTAAACATTATATCTGTGCAGCTTAATCCTTCTTAACTTGAAATACCTTTAGAAATAATACTTTAACAGTTTGAGAAAATTCAGCTATTACATAGCTATTTATCTAAATATTTATGTGAGATAATTATGAAAGCATTCTATTAATAATTTTATGAAGACATTGTAATAACAATTTAGTCTTAGAATTTTAGGGAAAAAAAAGACGAATAATGGTACTTCTAGTTCAAATTGTACAAATGAAAATTCTGAAGCTAAGTAAATTGGGCAAAGTATGTTGCTGTTTCATAAGTTAATTAAAGTAAATTTATTTATTAAATTTTTAGTTTTTTATATTTTCATGGGTTTATAACACATAAGTTTCATGTGTATAATATTATATTTTGACATTTATGTACACTATGGTGTGCTCACCACCAAAAGGTTAGTTGTCATCTGTCACCATATTGTTGACCCCTTTACTCATCTTGCCCTCCCTCCACCCCCTTCTCCTCTGGTAACCACTACTCTGTTCTCTGTATCTATTTGTTTGTTTGGTTTGTTCATTCATTTTGTTTTGCTTGTTTTTATATGCCACATATGAGTTAAATCATATGGTATTGGTCTTTCTCTATCTGATTTATTTCACTTAACATAATACCCACAAGGTCCATCCATGTTGTCCCAAATGCCAAGATTTCATCTTTTTATGGCTATTATTCCATTGTAAGTGTGTGTGTATCTTCTTTATCCATTCATCCATTAGTGGACACTTAGGCTGTCTCCATATCTTGTCTATTCTAAATAATGCTGTGATGAACACAGGGGTGCATATATCTTTTCAGATTAGTGTTTTTGTATTCCTTGGATAAATACCCACAAGGGGAATAGCTAGATCATATGATGGTTCTATTCTTAATTTTTTGAGGTATCTCCATCTCATTTACCATAGTGGCTGCACTAATTTACATTCCCACCAAAAGTGCACAAGGGTTCCACTTTCTTCACTTCCTCTCCAACACTTGTTATTTCTTGTCTTTTTGATAATAGCTATTCTAATGGGTGTGAAGTGATATCGCCCTGTGTTTTTAATTTACATTTCCCTGATAATTAGTGATGTTGAACTTTTTCACGTGCTTGTTGGACATCTATATACCTTCTTTGGAAAAATATCTATTCAGTTTCTCTGCTCATTTTTTTATTGGATTGTTAGCTTTTCTGTTGTTGAGTTGCATGAATTCTTTATATATTTTGGATATTAAATACATGATTTGCAAATATCTTCTCCCATTTGGTAGGTTTTCATTTTGTTGATGTTTCCTTTGTTGTACAGAAGTTTTTTAGCTAGATAATAGTCCCATTTGTTTAGCTATGCTTTTGTCTCCTTGCCTGAGGAGACATATGCAGAAAGATATTGCTAAAACCAAAGTCAAAGCGAATACTGCCTATGTTTTCTTCTAGGAGTTTTATTGTTTCAGGTCTTACATTGGAGTCTCTAATCCACTTTGAGTTGATATCTATGTATGGTATAAGATAGTGGTCTAGTCTCATTCTTTTGCGTGTGGCTATCCACAGAAACCAAATTTAGATGCTCTCCATCCTTTCATCACATTTTAAACTCATTCAGATTAATCTGCAAAACTTCATCAAGAGGTTTGAAGGTAGACAACTTTTTACTGTCTAGCTGATTTTTAAGAGTGATTAGGGCAGAGTTATAAATCAAATTACTGCAAAAAACGTCCTGGCTAGTCCATGTCAGTCACTTTCCTAAATTTCAAGGTTATTGACTGATCAACTTATCTTATGACTTTAAATTTGAAAGCCTCAAATTAGCAACAAGTTTTCATATGATTCAGAGCAGTAGGGGTTTTACAGAATGATTCTGTTAAATTAACATTTTCCTCATTTGAAACACAGATGATTAAGATACATATTAATTTATTCAGAAAAGTCATACATCTTTTCAATGGAAAAAGTCTTCCCTTTTGTGCTCCCTAGGGCTATTTGTGTGCAAAATTTAACAAATATTGGTTCAAATCTTTTTTTTTTTCTGATTCAAAACTTCAGCATGAATGATGATTAGTTGGATGGCTACCCAGACAGTAATCTCCTCAAACATTTTTTAACCCACTTGTACGTTCTACATGAAGCAGCAGCTCAGTAAATGTTGAATGAACGAGTGGACAGATTCCACTTACACAGAAGACTGAATTCCTCTTTTAAGAATCTGAGGTTTAATTTTGTGGTCAAATGTTCAGAAATGTAAATAGAACTCAAAGTTCCATTTGACTTATAACATGACTTCTGTCCTCAGCAGGTGGTTAAAAAGGTTAGTTCTACCAGTGGCTTCAAAAAACATCAAAAGGTGTTAGCAGAAACATGATATTTATGGTATATATTTGATTGTTTCAAGAACTGAGTGAACAGGTATTACTTGTAAGGGCAATGAGGTGCCAGTTTCAATGATAAGGCCTGAACTGCAGGGGTTTCACACTCAGCCCTGCTACTTGTTAATTCTGGCTTAACTCATTATGCTTCCTGATGCTGCCACACAGCTCCTTATTTTGAGGTAACAGGTGATTTGACTACGCTTTTTTGTTTGTTTTTCTAATGTTACACAGAAAGCTAGAGTCAAAAATTTGTGTGTAGTCTGAGAATGATACTTTGGATATATTGCTATTTTTGATAAGCCCAGATTTACATGTTTACCTCGAACTGGAAAAAAATTGCTAACTAGAATTTCCCCCATAAAAGTAATTACTGACAATGTCTTCCTCCTTAACCACATGGACCTATATCAAGGCTGCTTATTTGTGCAAGATACCAAAGTTGTTACCACAGGACTATTCTATCAGAAGTAGATTTTCTGCCAGTGGGCTGGGCCAGCTTTTGCAAACTACAGGAAACCTGGGTTCATAAAATAACCTAAGGGACACTCCTGATCTAAACTCAAACAGAATGGGGTTAATACATAAATCCTTGCAGGAAGTTTGGACACTGAAAAGATCTGTCACTTAGGATGGTGATTCAGCTTAACAAATGAGGCAATGAGACTGATGGAATACGCCCTTTCCAAGGAAAGAGTTACAATGATTTCTATTGATACTATCAGTATTTCCACAGTCCTCTGTTTCCAGGAGGTTATATATAGTATCACAGAAGAACCCTGAGAACAGATAATCAAGCCTTTATAAAGAATCAGAGAAATATATTAAATGTCTCTTAACAAGGAGAATTGAACTTTTTTACTTATAATAACCATTATTATCATTATAGAATATTATATTGTTCTTAATATTTTATTATTAAATAAATAATTATTATCTGCAGGGAAGGCAGATTGGCATCACATAAGTGTTACGTCACTGAAAACTAATCAATACACACACAAAAAAAAATGTGTTAAGGCTACACTAGGGAGTCTCACTTCTGATCTCAAGGTTATGCCAGTTTATCCCAATTTCTCAACAAAACTCTTTATCAAACTTATTGTATCTTATCCCTCACTGTATCAGAACTGTTTCAAAAGGGATCTTGTTAGTCATTTTCCTTAAAAAAAAAAAAAACAGAGAAATCCAAGTCATGCCTTTTCTATGAAATCTTTGGAGGTTGCTATGACAAGGTTATTTGTAGCTCAGCCCACAATTCATATTCTTCAGCTTTTACCCAAAGTAACCTGGTTCTGCTTGCTAGGTATCATCTTCTAAGACTCCAAGAGATATTGCCAAAGTTTTCTCCAGAGACTGGGATTGGAAAAATGATGGCATTAGTAAATGCTGAACTTTAAAAAAATCATTTCTATTCTGAGCACCCTAACATAGTTATCTTCATTTTGCATAATACTTTTTTTTAAACAAGGATGTACATTTTTACATGGTTGCAATTATAGGAAACACAGGGTTTTGTGTTATTCCTTCACTATTTCCAATAACGAAAGCATTATTCATGTATTATGATTGGGGGATTATTTTCATGTTAAAGAATACATGATATTTAATGGATACAATCTACATTTAATTTAGTCAGATCCCTATTACTAGCTATTTGTCTTCATTTTTTTCCTTATTACAGACAGATTCACAAAAAACATTATTACGAATATTTTTTTTCCTCTACAGAATTGTTCCTTTAGAATGAGACAGGGGTTATGGTTTGTTTGGCTTGTGTCGACAGTATTTATAAAAGTGTAAATCTGAATGTGTTTAGGTGAGGCAAGTACAATAACCTGTATTCCCCATTGCCTTCCCCCAGGCCAGCATTGCACATTTAGATTACTTGCTTGACCCTCAAAGCATTTGAATTTTTGACTCCTGGATTACTGGGTCAAAGGTGTAAGTATCTTTATGACTTTCAATAACAATTATCATTTAACTCTTCTAAACCAGTTATACATGTATTTCAATGTCACCAACTTTCATTTATTGGAGTACTTTCCAAACGTTAGGTGCTGTATAGGCATTGGGGACACAATGATGAAGTAAGACAATGCACAGGGAGTTACAATGCAGTGTGAATTAATAGAGCTTAGAATAGGGTACTAAGGGAACCCATAAGAGGGGCAGAAACAAGTCTTCTCCAAATCGGGTCATTACATGGGGAAGTGGTGGCAAGTAGAAGAACGGAGGAAGGAGAGAACTCCAGGCAAAGAGAGTACCACATGCAATGGCCTGGAAAACATAATGCAAGCATATTTTGAGTATTATGAGGATGTAGAGGGTGAGGTTAGTGTTGAAAGACATAAATATATATGAAAAAGCATATATATATGTGATTTTATGACATAGTCATCATTAGGTATCATTTAATAATTTTTTGTCAAATTTATTAACTATATAAGCATGTTATACATGTAAAGTAGATTTAATATGCATCGCATCTAAAAAAATCCAATTCCTGACGTAATCAGCAGAATGAAAAGTGACACAGAGATTAGAAAACTCCCCAGCACTTGAGAGAAGAGAGGTTTGTGCGGTTTGATGGCAGCACAGGCCCATGCGTAGGATAAGGGGAGGTGATGGAGCCGCAGTGATAGGTTAGAACAGTTAAAGTGCCTGGAGGGCCAGGCCAAGGAGTTCACTTTGTATTAATTCAATGGTCAATGAAATTACATAGCAATTTTAGAGGAAACAAAATTATAATTAAAACTGTAGAGGAAACACTAATTCCTTTCACTAAAGCAAAATTCAGAACATCCTGGTGTCAGCACTGGAAAACAATCTCCAGGTAATTGAAGCAGGAAAACCACATCCATTTAGGGGATCTCTCATTTTCATTATGACTGCTACCACCATAACAGCCTCTAGGCTTCCATTCTAACACTTTTGTCCAGGTATGGAGCAATCAGAAACATCTTGCTTTGTTTCGCTTTAGTACAAATGATATAGAAAAGACATCAAAAGAATTTATTAAGTGATAAGAGAGAATAACTGGGAAACAGAGTGTGTATGAAATATATAAACAGTCTAGTTTACAAAGAACTACTTTATTCTTTATAGAACATTATTAGCCCATAGTCCATGTTATTCTACATTGGACACCAAGTATCTGTTAACCCTGTGAAATAATATGTAAGACATTATGTGCATTTATATAGTCTTTGTATAAAGGATGTGATGGAAGAGGACCTCTATGAATAGATAGAAAAGAAATTCTTGTAATTGTCTCTTATGCAAGCCAAAAGCGGATGGGGTAATTTGCCAGAAATAATACTATAAGGAATATAAGTAATTTGGTCCAAGTACACAGCTCTCTGGGTTGTAATATTCAAGAGTAAATTTTAGAATGTCTGGAAGCAGAGGTCTTACCCAGTGTTCAAGACATATGAGGTGTCTGAGAATTTCTCTGAAATCACACTGCACATCTTGTGTACATGCATGTGTGTGTGTATATTTCCTGGGGAGTCTTTAAAAGGCTCATAAGCTCTTTTATGGCACTTCTTCATTTCACTTCTGTGCTGGGCCTCCCCATTTATGAAAGCAGAAGTTTCAGCCTCTGAGACTTTAGGCACAAGTCAGCAGGTGGTGACAGTTTCTCTTCCAACACTGCATCTTTTAAGCATTCTTAAGAAAGCAAGCAGCCATCAGTAATGAACATCATTCAGGTGACAGTTCATGACGTATGTATGAACTGTATTTGAGACTAAAAGATGGGGAAGAGATGGGAAGTGAGTAGACATGAGACTGTTATAGGGCTGAGGAGAAAAGTGGCAGAATCTAATTATGATGGGATGAGTGGGAACACACAAATGAGGATGGGCAGAGGATGCATATCTTGGTATTTGGTATATACCACAGGGTTTTTTTCACCAAGTTGTCATTCTGTGTTTGGAAAACAAAATGGGGGGAAAAATGAAATCAAAGAGTAAGTCAGTGCTTGGCATATAATAGGAATGTAATAAATTTTGGAAAGACTCACACTACCATGGTGAAACTTTTCGTATTAAACATATATTTAGTATTAAACATATATTCATTTGCAGAACAGACAATAGTTGGACTTTTATATTACTAATGCTTACAATATTTCAACTTCTGGTCATCTTATACAAGTTCATTAGACCACTGATCGTTGTTGCAATAGAGTTCTGAAAGTTTAATTTTGAGATGTGAATGAGAAATGAGGTCATGGCACAGATGAAGACAGGCAATGAAACTATAAAATTGGTAAGCTTGGTCTATGAGAACCTATATGAGCAAAGAATCTGAAAAAGAATAGATATATGTATATGTATAACTGAATCACTCTGCTGTACACGTAAAACTAACACACTGTAAATCAACTATACTTCAATAAAATTAATTATTTTAAAATTAATTAATTAAAATTAAAAAATGGTAAGCTTGGTGAACTGTAGTTGACCTTGTTCAGCAAAGTATAAGTGGGCACTGGTTCTGGAGGATACAGGAGTGGTTTGAATAGAGAGAGGGCCAACTTTACTTCCTAACAGTAAGTTAAAATTAGAGGAATACAGAGATTATAGAATAATAATCAGAAAGTGGCATAAATGTAAGAAGCAGGCTGGCTCTTCTTACACTAGAGAAAGAGAAAGCTAAATTTGTGGTCGAGATGGTAAGGGAATCATTTGAAACAATCGAGATTTCAGTTGAAGTGAAGAGGTCAGAAAATATTAAGGATAAATAAAGCTTAGTTTATTCATTAGGAACATGGAAGTTAGAGTTAGTAAAAACCAGTCTCAAAATGGTAATTCTCTAATTTGATAATTCTGAACTAATCAGAAAAAAATATGAACTATAGTGCACATTAAGTCAATGTTGAGGAATAATGATGTATTTATTTGAGTACAATTCAGTTGTTATTTTACAATGCTTTAACAAAAGTACACATTAAATACATAGAATTTTATATGTACTATACTATATCTATAAGTATACTTTTTAGCATAGAATATTACAAAATTATCTAATCACTTAAAAGAAAATAGTATTTTCCTTCTCACAAAGTTCTGAAATTAAAGAAAAATATTATGAAGATATAAACTATTCACTGAAGTTTCTGAAATAATCAGAAAGCTTGAATCAAAGAGAGATTACATTTAAGAAGGATGTGTTATTGTTTAATTCAATGGTTAAAGAAATAGAAAAATTAAATGGGAACACTTTTCTGTTAAACTTTCCCCTCTGGCGGCTGGTATAAATAAGGGAGCTGGTATCGGACCCTCCATTTCCCTTGAACAGGTGTTAACTTCTTCCCAGAGTTTAACTTCACGGTTAAGAGCATGGCCTCTGGGCTCAAATCTTTTGTGCCTGAATCCTAGACATGTCACTTGTTAAGTGTGCAACTTTTGGCAAGTTTCTTACTTTCTCTAAGTCTCAATATTTACCTGTGTAATGTGGATAATATGTGTGAGGGTTAAATGCCACTGACAAACGGTAATTGGTGTACATTTAAGCGCTCAATAAATTTGGCTATCAGGAGGAGTTTGGACATAGAGGGAGATGGTAGATAGATTAGGAAGGGAAATGTGAGAATTCGTTTAGAATGAACAGTTTCGAGGAAGATAACAACTGAAGGGGGGGGTCTTCCTTCCCATTCAGCTGCTAGAAAAAGAGGTGTGTTTAACAGGACAGAGAAAACAGGTTGAAAACTGGTGGCCCTGTGGCCATTGGAGTAGGGGAAGCATGTTAGAAGTGTTTCACTCACAGACCGAAGAAGCTAAATACTACACATCCAACAGAGCTGTGGATATCTATCTAAGTATGTCTGTGGGTCTATCTGTACAAAGTTTCTCTTGAAAAGTCAGCAAGCGCTGTGAAGCTAGAGCTCCAATCCTCTCTGACAGTTGTTTAGGGGAGGGGCAGCAGCAGAGAAATCTCAGAGTGTAAGACAATCTACAAATACCTGCAGGGACATACATTACTACTTTCCACTTTCCTCCTGGTATCAGAGCTCTCAAAGTAGTTTATACCCTTTCATTGCCTTATTCATTCCCTTCATGCATCTTCCACAATCAGGCTTCTGTTTCACATTTTTTACTTCATTTTCCTCTGTAATGTTGTAATTGCAAAAATGAAGTGAACTTGCCTCAATCCTCTTCCTTCTTGTCCTCAATGAACTATAAACTGGTAAATATATATCTTTCTCTTATCTAGAAATCCACCCTTTAGGGTGTGAAATCCTACAATGTGTAAGACAAAATTGTTCTCTTATAATTAACTGTGTATATATAAACCTTCGCATTCAGTATATACATTTATTATATTCAGTTGTTATTCATAATATATTTATTCATATATATAATATATATTATATATATATTCATATAATATATTCATAATATATTTATTCATATATATATAATGAATGTGAATATCAACTTTGTCCCCTTAAATTTAAGCCCTCCAGGTAATAAATATTTTTGTCTTTATGACCTACATAGGTCTCGAACACATATTCTTCCTTTTTTTCTTTTTCTTTTCTTACAACCTTTTCAAAATGCAGTAACCATTCTTAGCCCAAGAATAGATTTGACCTGTAGGCCATAGTTTGCTTACTGATGCTTTAAAATAAATAACTCTGAATTTGAGAAAAATACAATAAAACTCAACAATTAGTTATTGATGTTGGATATGGTACACTCTAATGCAAGTGAGCGACAACAAGCACTATGGTGAGAATATGCTTATCAGTTCCCAACAAATCTGAGGAGTGAAGGTAAGTTGTGTGAAAGGAAAACAGAAATGGAGTCATTATTGGTAGGGAGCGCTCTCTCAAATGGAGCCTCTGAGGAAGCCACTGCGGAAGTGACTTAGGCACATCTCAGCCGAGATGGAATCTGAACTTTGACTACCTATTGCTTTGACACAGGCATCCAGAGCATCTGCCCACGTTCCAGAAACTCAAGATACTTATCGGACCCTTACCCTAAAATAACTTGTGACAGAGAATCCCTTAAGGACAAATATTTCCTTTCCTGCATCAGAGTCAATCATAATGCCTGCCAGACAGCTTTAACAACCTTGTACCTTTCATCTTTATAAGTCCCTGACTCTTTCTCTTCCATAAAACATCTTTGGGTTTTACCTGAATCTGTGTGTCCAGGATTGCAATTATTAAGACCCCAAATACAACTTTGTTCTCTGCAGCCTCGATACTGATTATTGTTCGACAGTTGGGCCCCATAGTTTACGAATAAGGGAGACAAGTTCTTATCTCTTGGTTCATGCCTCTGATCTCCTCTTTTTTGTTCAAATTAAATGTTATTTCCTAAGAATGACTGCCTCCTTATATGGAGATAAAGTTCTAATTTTCACCTTAGATCTAGTCATGTGACCAAGGAATTACTTTATTCCTTGGTCACATGACAAAGGAATGAGAAAATATACTCATTTTCTCAATCTCTTATGGACTGCTTTCACTTTGATCTGGCAAAAATGTTACTGTTGAGAAAATTGTTTCTTTTGCCTGTTAATTTGATCCCCTCAACCTTTTCTTGTACATTTTCTATGCTACATTTAATCAATTTAAATTACTCACAGTTGATTTCCAGGCCTACCAATATACACTTCTGCCTTTCAATACTCACTCACCTTGTTTCTTTGCATTTCTCTTTTCTGTCATTTTTGCTCCAAATTGCTCATATTTAAAAAGTCCTCTTGCAATATCATGCATAATTCACATATGTGAGGAGGAACAGCTGTAAAATCTTTCTGCCAAGGCATATACTCATTCACAATGCCCAGTGGTTTCTCAGTTGTGTGTAAGATTTTTCTGCTGGGATGCGTCTTTTATCATCTTCAAACATTCATGACTCAGCCACACATACTAGCTTCACAGAGTCTTCCCAGCTATAAAGTTTAGAACAAGCTTCGAGTCCCAAGTATCTGCTATGGTCTGAATGTTTTATACATTGAATTCCTATGTTGAAATTCCTATGTTGAAACCCTAATGCCCAATGTGATAGTATTAGTAGGTGGACCTTTGGGAAGTGCTTGAGTCGTAACAGTGGAACCATCATGAATGAAATTAATGCCTTATAAAAGAGGCTACAGAGAGATCCCCTGCCCTTTCTACCATGTGAGGACACAGGGAGTTGGTGTCAGCTTATGAACCAGGAAGAAGGTCCTCACCAGAAGGCAAACATGCTAGCACCTCAGTCTTGGACTTCCCAGCCTCCAGAACTGTGAGCAATAATTGCTGTTCTTATAATCTACCCAGTTGGTGGTATTTTGTTATAGCAACACGATTGGAGTAACATAGCATCTTTCTACCCTAGAGGAATAATTCCTAGACTAATTACCTAGTAAAATTTCTGCATTACCTCAACATACACCAAGTGATGCTGGATGAGGTGAAATCCAGAAACAAGGTTGCTGAAGAGTTTTGTCATGATCTACTATCACATACTATCACATACCTCAGAGATACTACATATTTACTCGTGTTAGGAGCTTCACATGGCAGTGGTTTTCTTCATGGCAGTGTGAACACCAGCATCACTGCTACTTGCTACTCCTAAAGAAGCTTGAATGCCTCACTCCTCTTCCTTGTTTCAGAGCTATTCCAGTTTTCACTTGGCTGATCTTCAAGCTACGTATCATAAGTGCCCATTCTCTTGATTTTCAGGAACACTCATTACTATTATATCCCTCAAGGCAATTTTAGAAGTTTAAAGCAATGAAGGGTAGCTTCTTATGATAAGAAAAAAGAATAAGGTGGATTGTTGTTCATTTATTGATCATTTATGAGTAGCTGTCATATGCCAGGCATTGGGGCATTGTGCTTTTGATGTCAGAAGCAGTCCCTGCTTTCAAGTGGTCTCTGGTAAAGCTGGGAGGGGTTTCAACTGGACAGAATAGTATAACATAATGAGTAGATATGTGCCAGGATAGGGTGCCAGGGTGGGAAGGAGGACACAGAAAGAACGAGTTTATCATGAAATATTTTTGAAGAACAGGACACCTGATTTGTGTTTTGAAGGAAATGTAGAAGTGTGAAAGACAACAAAAAGGTTTCAGAAATGAACATTCTAGGCAGAGGCTACAGCAAGATTTAAAAAGTAAGAGGGCACAAACCACAGAGCTGATCTCCCTGTGCTATGTGGCTGCTTCCCACTAGCTAGCTATTTCACATTTGGTAGTGAGTGTATATATGTCCTGTGACCACCTAGAAGGGTGGGATAGGGAGGGTGGGAGGGAGACGCAAGAGGGAAGAGATATGGGGATATATGCATATGTATAGCTGATTCACTTTGTTATAAAGCAGAAACTAACACACCATTGTAAACCAATTATACTCCAATAAAGATGTTAAAAAAATAAAATTAAATTTTAAAAAAGACAAGAGGGCATAAAGAGCAATGGTGGTTCTAAAGAACTGCCAATAGGTAAGTATGACTGGAGTATAAGATCATTTGAGCAAGTAATGCAAAAGATACCAAAATTTGCACTGGATAATCTAACGTAAGGATATATCACCTTTCTCTTTTTCACTCTAGAAATATTTACTGAGCGACTCTTATGTGTCAATGATGGTTGTAGGTTCTGCAGGGAAAAAACCATGACTCTACCTGCACGGAATTTGCATTCTACCTAGGGAAGAGACAGAAAATAAACCAATACCAAAATACTGATGTATTGTTTGGCAGATGGGAACAAACATATGGAGAAAAATATATCAGAGATGGAATAGAGCATGTGTAGGTTAATGTGTGCACCTGCATGGGGATGCACAACAGTTGTTTTTTATAGGATGATCAAGGTCTCACTGATGTGGTGACATTTGACCAGAAACTGGAAGGTAGTCATATCCTATCTATTCTCATAACCTCTAGTATCATATTCTATTTATATGTGTATGGACTACTTTTCTAGAACATTTCCAGAAGATGAAATCGTAAATGCAAGGGCCTTTGGATGGGAGAACATTGAGTGTTGAAAGTACAAGGTAAGAGGCTGGTGTTGCTGGTGTGGAAAGAGTGAGAAGAGCAGTGGATAAACTGGAGAGCTGGTGGTGGTGAAGGGGGTGCAGAATAGATAGGGCTTTTTAGAGTCTCTTTAAGTACTTGTTCCCTTGTGGCTCCCCACCTCTTAGACAGAATCAAGGAAATGTCTAGCCCCAGGCAGTGGAGAATAGGCATTTGGGAGTTTTCACTAAAGAGTTAAGCTTAAAAGCCTAAAATCTTTATGGACAGAGAGAAATTTTGCTAAATTTCTTCTTTACTACATCAGAGAAATAGATGGATAAATCCAAAGAATTTTCCACAAAGGGAAATCACCATCAGGATTTGCATTTTTGTTTTGTCTTGTTTTTTAACAAGAGGGAAGGGAAATTACTGTTACTATTTTGAATCTGAGAAAGACTGGGGTAAAGAGAGGTTAAATGGCTCATTCACTGCAAAGCTGGGCTTAAGAGTAGGACAGTCAAGAGTGTTCTACGTGATGCCCTCGGCCAATCACTTACTCAGAGGAGGGCCAATTACTTTTTTTCTTAATTAAATTAAATGAATTTATTTATTTATACAGCAAGTTCTTATTAGTTATCTATTTTATACATATTACTGTATACATGTCAATCCCAATCTCCCAATTCATCCCACCACCACCACCCTTGCCCTGCTTTCCCCCGGTGGTGTCCATACGTTTCTTCTCTACATCTATGTCTCTATTTCTGCCTTGAAAACCGGTTCATCTGTAACATTTTTCTAGATTCTACATATATGTGTTAATATACGATATTTGTTTTTCTCTTTCTGACTTACTTCACTCTGTATGACAGTCTCTAGGTCCATCCACGTCTCTACAAATGACCCAAGTTCATTCCATTTTATGTATGTACTACGTCTTTTTTATCCATTCGTCTGTCAATGGGCATTTACGTTGCTTCCGTGACCTGGCTATTGTAAATAGTGCTGCAATGAACATTGGGGTGCATGTGTCTTTTTGAATTATGGTTTTCTCTGGGTATGTGCCAGTAGTGGGATTGCTGGGTCATATGTTAATTCTACTTTAGTTTTTTAAGGAACCTCCATACTGTTCTCCATAGTGGTTGTATCAATTTACATTCCCACCAACAGTGCAAGAGGGTTCCCTTTTCTCCACACCCTCTC
This sequence comes from Pseudorca crassidens, assembly GCF_039906515.1. Taxonomy (NCBI): domain Eukaryota; kingdom Metazoa; phylum Chordata; class Mammalia; order Artiodactyla; family Delphinidae; genus Pseudorca; species Pseudorca crassidens. The sequence goes on from NC_090312.1 coordinate 51,755,863, forward strand.
CAACATTTGTTGCTTGTAGATTTTCTGATGATGCCCATTCTAATTGGTGTGACTTTCAATACGCTTCCCTGGGGCACTAGTGATGATCTTCCCAATAGCTTGGGCAGCTTGGTGAAGAAGATCAGAGGCTGACTTCATTCAGCTTTTCATAGCTCTCCATCTTTCTACTTCCTAAATTCCCATTCCTTTTACTTGAGCAGTGGTTCATCAAGTAAGTAACAGCAGCAGAAGTTTCTCCTAGAAACTTGTTGGAAATGCAAATTCCCAGCTGAGGCTCCGGAAATCATTGTTTTGACAAGCCTTCTGATTCTCGCTAAAGCTTCAGACCCATTGCTCTCCTGATCTGAGACAGAGGGAGAGGGGGAAAGATAGAGAAAGCCCAGGAAAGAATGCTGGAAAGTAAATTCAGATAGCTTTTTACATGGGGTTTTTACTGTGGTGACTTACAAATGGTTGAAAAACACCCACAAATTGAAACATGTAGCTACTTTAAGGACTCTAGCAGAAATCAATCTTATTCCCCATCTATTACTTAATAGGTCATTTCCTCATAGGGATGACTAACAACAATTCAACAGAAAATGCTTTTTATATTTAAATAACACTTTCTGTTCCAAGATGTCAAAATGTTTGACAAGTGGTCAAAATGCAGCTCACTAATATTCTCAACCCCATGGTAGTAAATAACCCACCTCTACCATCACTGCTGTTTACTGGTGATTTCTTGTCTGGGGAAGTTGAAGCGCCTTCGTTATCTCTGTAGAAAGTCAATGACTAAAGGAGGAAACGTCCTTCATCCTGGTTCCCATAGGAAACCAAATTGATAAATTACTCAGTGACTTCTATTATTGCATCTCAAGGATAGTTAACAATGCTCATCAAGGAAAAATCCCAAAGAACATTCTTGCCCTATCTCTGATTAAGCCTGATTTTGGAAAATCATCTGGCTCTATCTACATTTAATTACAATATGAATGCTACTTAATTCCCTATTACTTCTGATTACACAGGATCAATGCCACTTGAAGAGTAAGAAGCAAAGATTCACTACATTGGGGTCTCCTTGACAGCCAAGCCTGTGTCTTAGTCATTTTGACTCCCTAGTGACCAGCCTGGTATCTGGAATAGTATATGCGATCAGTAATTATTTCTTGAATGTATGATGTATGAATGAGTCAAGATATTTTTAGAGTTGGAGTCATGGATCAAGAGGAGACAACGTGGTGTAAAAAAAAAACTACTACATTCTCAGAAGCCGGTGCTGCAATGAATGCTAATAACCACCTGACAATATCCTCTGTCATTGCAAATAATGTGATACCAACATCTACTAATCAATGAAAAAAAGACTTTCAGAATTCAAATTTGGATAGGATTTTGAGCTGGGGATTCCTCTCACCCACCTTTTCCTATGATAAAACTTGGAACTGTAGTGTCAACAGATAATATGCCAGTTTTTCATTTAAAATTGGAAAATATAATTTCGGAAGCATGAAATAAAACTGATGGGCAATTACCAGAATTTCCATCAATGTAAAAGCTTAATTTCTAAAATGCTGAAGGTTAGTTTATCAAAATACTGAAATTGCCTCATATCATAAGTCAAAGCACCCTCTCTTTACTAAAATAAGGAGCTATAAAGTTGCACAATTACTGTCAATAATTTGTTTACTTGGTTTGAAAAAAGTTGCTTGTTTTAAATAAAACAAAGTTCAACTGAAGTGACTATATATCATCAGTCTTGTAAAACTCCTTGTGTTAGACTTCTTCTGTCCCCAAGATGCCAACCATGCATATTAAACTGACTCTTGTTTTTTGCGTATGATTTCTGTACATCTTTCCTCTTTGAATTTTAATGTTAAGTACCCTTTCTTAGAGTGTGGATTGTAACCACTCTGTTTAAAACTCTATCACCAGTACCTAGAACAGTGCCTGTCACATAAGAAACACTTAATAAAGTTTCTAAATTATCTTGATTAAAATCCGTACTCATCCTAGCTTTAAGCACATGAAGACAGAAATAGGTTCCAACTGCATAAGAACACGTGAATAATCGAGAGTAAATGTTAACTAAAAGTACAAATTATCTGTTGATTAAAATACAGAACATGTCTGAGATTTGGAATTACTTCCTAATAACCCTGAGTCAGAGCTGTGGTAAAGGCTTACTGGGGGCATGTTACCATTTTCTGAGTACATACTCAGAAAAGGAAGAAGTTGATGAGAGAGCATGCAAGATTTTCCAGGCTCAAAATGGAACTTGACTCATCTGCATGGAAACATCCAGCGAAACACAGAAGAGCTCACTCTTCTGCTGGATTAAGCTCACCCTGGTGAATGGAATGGAACAGAAACAAGAGACTGAGGTCTAGGTTTTGAGGATCTTCACTCCACTTACCTGCTTTCACAGAACCAGGCAACGGACAAGAAGAAATGTGGAACTGTTGCTGTGTACCTCTAAACAAATACAGTCACCCTATGTAATAGAATGTGTCATAAATCTGACCAATCAGAATAATTCCTCCTTTCTTGGTGGTGTAGCTCTAATAGAAATGGACAGAGCTGGGCTCTCAGGGTGGGAAGGGGGGGGTTTCCTTCTGTTACAGGCTCTAAACTTTCTTCAATTTTCCTATGATTTAAGCCTAACTAAAATTTATGGACTTTTGAAAAAGAGTAGGTACTAAAATTAAATAAGCCGAGAGTGTTGAGGATGAAAAAAATGATAACAAATTTAAGAAAATGTAGAATTATTACTATGAGAATTACCAGAACTGTGTTTGTTCCAAATATGAGCCTGATATAGCATTTTAATTATGAATAGAATTAAACAGAAATTCACTTGCTGTCTCCATCTGATAATATTACCAGAGACTTCCCTTAAGGAAATTTAAAATTATTTATTCCAGGTAAATCTCTACAAGTCCTTAATTTCAACCTTATTATAAGAAATAACACACAGTATCAACAAACTGGCAGAATTTTGACAATTCTCCTGCCTCCCTCCATTCCACCTTCTTTTCCTCTTTCCCTCCCTCCCTTTCCCTCCTCTTCCCTCACTCCCTTTCTTTCCACAAAGCAAGTAAATGGGTATATAGCAAATAGTAGGGATCACACGCTTTCATTACAGGGGTTGGGAATGTGGACTCTCACAAAAACAGACTTGATTTTAAATATTGTATTTGTGCCTTACTAGCTGTGTGACCATGAATAATTTAATCATTCTGTGCCTCAGTTTGTCCGGCTGTAAAATAGGTGCAAAGAGTACCTACATCTTAGGATTGTTGTGAGGGGGGATTCCAATTGGTTTTAAAACAGTATTTAGCACAGAGGAAGCATAATAATTATTATTTTTCACTTCTCTGAATATATAAAACATTTAGTATTGGGATTCATAGTCTCAAAATCTAACACTCACTGATGTGAATATCTGATTAGCTAAATGAAGAAAAAATTGTTATAGTAATTATTTCTTTAGTTTCTCGTTTTGTTTTTTTAACTGAAAACCAGAATCACAATTTCTTGGTGTTATCTGTTATCAATGAACAGTAATAAGACTATAATATTATTTTTGATAAGGCACTGAATATTTGAAATGAAGAAAACTAAGAAATAGTAGTAAATAAACCTTTTCTTTTACTAATCCCAAGTGAAAGATGAAATTAATGATGATATATATGTGAAAACTCTGGAGAAGTCATACAGAAAGAACCTCCACTACTTGAGACACACTTGAAATTCAAATGACACTAAATGACTAATTCGTAAATCAAGAACCCTTCACTAAAATTAAAAACACAAATGCTTTCTTTTTCTTGATTTCTTGTAGGAAGTGAAAGAGTACTCGGTAGGTGTCAGACTATTTTAAAAAGCAGGTTATAGAGATGATATTTCAGGAGTGTAAAAATACTAAGGCAGATCTCATAAATGATTGGTATATTATTTAATTCAGGTTAGCATCAGAATTGTCAATGTTTGTTTATTAAGCAATGCAACCCTTTAGGTAGGAAGCATGGTTCTTTGGAGTAGTTGATAGACACAAAATACACAAACTGGAATATGGTGAAAAAAACAGACAGTATAGATATTTTAAAATTAAACCTAGGAATTATTTAACATGGCCATTTCTTTGGGTTGAAGAAAGAAATTCATATAGATTTTCCTGGTTCAGGCTCCAGTGAGGACTATAGGCAAATTTGTAACTAAAGCAAGATTCAGACCTATTTCCATTTTTGTGCTTACCTCTTAAATATGTCCAGTTCCTACAGCATAGAGGAAAGCACTAGATTGGCCATGGCATGAAACAGGTTAGAATTCTGGCCCTGCCACTTAATAACTGTGCACGGCTTAAATGGGCAATTTGCTAAACTTCATGAATTTCAATTCCCACCCTCAAACTCCCCACCCTGGGCAAAATGAGTATAATCCTTTTTCTACCAACTCTAGAGAGTTAGGATGGTCTGAGGAGAAAATGTATACAAAAATGCTTTGAAAATTATTTAATGCTTTAAAAATATTATTTATCATTATTATTTCAAGATGGGAAAACTCCCCCTCCTCTAATATATTCAGTTTTTTATGGCCAGCTAGATCTTCCAGAAAGCTACATAAAACCTGAACATTTTAACAACACTCGGCAATGTTTAGATGTTAAAAAAAAAATTATCCAAACTGGCACATTTCTTCTTAAACAGTTCTAAAAGTAGTACATACATATTGCAATGAATTTGGGAATACAGAATAAGAACAGGAGAAAGTAAAGGTCACCCTGACCTGACTCTCTTATTTCTTGAGTTAACCATTGATAAGTAATTTTTAAATTTTCTTTGGGTCTTTTTTCTCTATGTGTGTGATATTCAAAACCAAGTTGTGAATATGCTGTATTTATTATTTAACGTTCTTCTCTTCTCACTTGACATTTTACAAAAAACAATTTTAATTTGTTAGTTTCTGTATTGTTTCCGATTCTAAGCATCATAAAATACTTAATAGTGAAGGTTACCTATGAGCTATTATGTAAAAAGTAGTTCAGCATATATAACCTAAATAAATATATTAGAAATTCATATGCTTGAAAGCAGTGATCCCCAACAGTTCTGGAGCTAGGGGCCGGTTTCGTGGAAGACAATTTTTCCACCAACAGGGTGAGCGGGGGAGGATAGTTGGTTCAGGCTGTAATGCCAGCGATGGTGAACCATGGGGAGCAGCAAATGAAACGTCGCTAGCTCGCCCGCTGCCCACCTCCTGCTGGTCGGCCGGGTTCCTAACACAACCAGGGGGTTGTGGACCCCTGCATTAAAGGATATCCCTATGTTTTTATGTGATTGACCATTTCAAAAGTTTCATAGACAATTCCAATATTTATATTTAATTAAAGACCATGAAACTTTTTTTAGTATTTTTAAATAAAAGATAGTTAAAGATTACTTCATTTAAAAGCTGATAACAAACCTCTAGAACACTTCCTTCTGCTTAAGTGAGGTGTTAGATAAAAAATGCACTATAGAAATATAGATTATACTTGAGTTTAAATAAAAATCTGAATAAATACTATAGAATTGTTATCTCCCCTTTATTCTGTTAATAATTGGTAATAGGAATATTATGGAGAATGATTGAAGCTTGATAGTCATATGTCAATTACCAAGATCACATTTGTGTGGTGCAATGAATTTGCAAAGGTAGACTATCAAATATATTTTATTGTCAAAGGTGGTCTGCCAACTGGCAAGTCATTTCATAAGTTATGCTCTAAAATATATCATTTACTGATACCCAAGAGACATCTCAGTATGTCATTAATAGTGCAGAAAGCCAGGGATATTTTTGTCTTTATAATTAATTTGAGACAGCAGCTAATAAAAACCAGAATAATAACACTAATAACCTTCAAATTCATTTTGACCCTAAGCTATAGCAATCTCAACAGAAGTTAGTATATTTACATACCAAATTAAAATTCCTAAACTAGTATTACAATTGATGCAGTGTTTTTTATGAAATACTACCTGTATAATATTTCATTAAAATAATAAACTGAGAACAATATAGAAATGTCATAAATATTTGTGTCCGACAAAGGATTTAGAGGGAATTTCTGGTAGTATAAATTAATACATGATTAATCATATTACTTTTATTTATATAGCATCCAAACATACACATCTTATATGCCTTTACCATCAAAAGAAATATATTCCAGAATTAATTTTAAAAACACTGCTTTTACTGTGCTTATGTTTTCTAGTTGAGAAGTCTGGACTTTAAGCATTTTTAAATTATAGAACTAATCAGAAAGCAGGAGGAAACCAACAATACAACTGATGGCATTTGTTAATATAAGCCTTTGTGTAAAATTGTTATGAAACTAAGAATGGAAAAAGAATAGAATTATTAATCAACAAATGGCTATTTTAAAAAATCTAGTTAATAGTATACTACCTGGGTTATTCTCTTACTTGAAAAAATTACAGTATATTAGGTTGTCCTCATTTGGAACTATGTAGCTGCCACACTCATGTTTCTAGTTTTACTAGAAGAGTGCCTTTTTTTGGTATAAGCGTAAGAAAACAAAAAAAACTGGAAAGTTCCATAGGGCAGTTTCCTTCCTCCCTCTCTCCAACAGAAAAAAATAAGAAATACTGTACCTAACCAACAGATCTGATGATTCCAAAAGGGAAAAGTCTCTATTCTGAGACACAATTCAAGTCAGAACATTCCAAATTAGGATTTTGTAAGACACTGGAAAATTATGGCATGAAAAATAGAAGACTATTTCTAATGCACTATAAAATGTATTCCTCAAAGCAAAAGAGCTAATGGAAGGCCAGAGCACTTAATGGATAAAATATAATCAAATGAAACAGAAGCATGTTCCAAGCTGAAAGGCAACAATATCACTATTCTCACATAATTGGATAGTAGTTATAACCCAGTAAGATCAGGTTTAAAAACATTTAAATATATATAAATACACATATGTATAAATCACATATATAGTGCCTGAAGTAAATACATATTCGTATTCATATATTAAAGAATCACTTTGAAATTTTAAAAATATTTTTTTAACTATTGAAAAATAAACACCTAGTGAAAAACTAAGTTTTCTTTGCAAAAGTTGATTCTGGAAACACAGATTCTTCAAATGCTTCTCCAAGAACTTGTCTGTTTATTTTAAATATAATCAAATAAAAAAATAAAAATAAATAAATATAATCAAATATTTGAAATAGAAGGCAAATGTTCATGAAAACAGACATATATACATGCATATATATGCATATATATATTTACACACATAATTGGCTAAATATAATTAATACATATAATACACATAAAGTACAGATCTTCCTTAACTTACTCTGGCATTGCATCCTGATAAACCCAACATCAATTGAAAATATCACAGAATGCAACAGCACATTAAACAGATCATACACCATGATCAAGTGGGGTTTATTCCAGGAATGCAAGGATTCTTCAATATACGCAAATCAATCAACGTGATACACCATATTAACAAATTGAAGGAGAAAAACCATATGATCGTCTCAATAGATGCAGAGAAAGCTTTTGACAAAATTCAACACCCATTTATGATAAAAACCCTGCAGAAAGTAGGCATAGAGGGAACTTTCCTCAACATAATAAAGGCCATATATGACAAACCCACAGCCAACATCGTCCTCAATGGTGAAAAACTGAAAGCATTTCCACTAAGATCAGGAACAAGACAAGGTTGCCCACTCTCACCACTCTTATTCAACATAGTTTTGGAAGTTTTAGCCACAGCAATCAGAGAAGAAAAGGAAATAAAAGGAATCCAAATCAGAAAAGAAGAAGTAAAGCTGTCACTGTTTGCAGATGACATGATACTATACATACAGAACCCTAAAGATGCTACCAGAAAACTACTAGAGCTAATCAATGAATTTGGTAAAGTAGCAGGATACAAAATTAATGCACAGAAATCTCTGGCATTCCTATACACTAAGGATGAAAAATCTGAAAGTGAAATCAAGAAAACACTCCCATTTACCATTGCAACAAAAAGAATAAAATACCTAGGAATAAACCTACCTAAGGAGACAAAAGACCTGTATGCAGAAAATTATAAGACACTGATGAAAGAAATTAAAAATGATACAAATAGATGGAGAGATATACCATGTTCTTGGATTGGAAGAATCAACATTGTGAAAATGACTCTACTACCCAAAGCAAACTACAGATTCAATGCAATCCCTATGAAACTACCACTGGCATTTTTCACAGAACTAGAACAAAAAATCTCACAATTTGTATGGAAACACAAAAGACCCCGAATAGCCAAAGCAATTTTGAGAACGAAAAATGGAGCTGGAGGAATCAGGCTTCCTGACTTCAGACTATACTACAAAGCTACAGTAATCAAGACAGTATGGTACTGGCACAAAAACAGAAATATAGATCAATGGAACAGGATAGAAAGCCCAGAGATAAACCCACGCACATATGGTCACCTTATCTTTGACAAAGGAGGCAGAAATGTACAGTGGAGAAAGGACAGCCTATTCAATAAGTGGTGCTGGGAAAACTGGACAGCTACATATAAAAGTATGAGATTAGATCACTCCCTAACACCATACACAAAAATAAGCTCAAAATGGATTAAAGACCTAAATGTAAGGCCAGAAACTATCAAACTCTTAGAGGAAAACATAGGCAGAACACTCTATGACATAAATCACAGCAAGATCCTTTTTGACCCACCTCCTAGAGAAATGGAAATAAAAACAAAAGTAAACAAATGGGACCTAATGAAACTTAAAAGCTTTTGCGCAGCAAAGGAAACCATAAAGAAGACCAAAAGACAACCCTCAGAATGGGAGAAAATATTTGCAAATGAAGCAACTGACAAAGGATTAATCTCCAAAATTTATAAGCAGCTCATGCAGCTTAATAACAAAAGAACAAACAACCCAATCCAAAAATGGGCAGAAGACCTAAATAGACATTTCTCCAAAGAAGATATACAAAGTGCCAACAAACACATGAAAGAATGCTCAACATCACTAATCATTAGAGAAATGCAAATCAAAACTACAATGAGATATCATCTCACACCAGTCAGAATGGCCATCATCAAAAAATCTAGAAACAATAAATGCTGGAGAGGGTGTGGAGAAAAGGGAACCCTCTTACACTGTTGGTGGGAATGTAAATTGATACAGCCACTGTGGAGAACAGTATGGAGGTTCCTTAAAAAGCTACAAATAGAACTACCATATGACCCAGCAATCCCACTACTGGGCATATACCCTGAGAAAACCATAATTCAAAAAGAGTCATGTACCAAAATGTTCATTGCAGCTCTATTTACAATAGCCCAGAGATGGAAACAACCTAAGTGTCCATCATCGGATGAATGGATAAAGAAGATGTGGCACATATATACAATGGAATATTACTCAGCCATAAAAAGAGACAAAATTGAGCTATTTGTAATGAGGTGGATAGACCTAGAGTCTGTCATACAGAGTGAAGTAAGTCAGAAAGAGAGAGACAAATACCGTATGCTAACACATATATATGGAATTTAAGAAAAAAAAAAATTGTCATGAAAAACCTAGGGGTGAAACAGGAATAAAGACACAGACTTACTAGAGAATGGACTTGAGGCTATGGGGAGGGGGAAGGGTAAACGGTGACAAAGCAATAAAGAGGCATGGACATGTATACACTACCAAACGTAAGGTAGATAGCTAGTGGGAAGCAGCCGCATAGCACAGGGAGATCAGCTCGGTTCTGTGTGACCGCCTGGAGGGGTGGGATAGGGAGGGTGGGAGGGAGGGTGACGCAAGCGGGAAGAGATATGGGAACATATGTATATATATAACTGATTCATTTTGTTGTGAAGCTGAAACTAACATACCATTGTAAAGCAATTATGCTCCAATAAAGATGTTTAAAAAAAAAAAAAAAAGAAAATATCATAAATTGTAAATGCTTATACTACACCCAATCTACCAACCGTCATAGTTTAGCCTAGTCTACCTTAAAGGTGCTCAGGACACTCACATTAGCCTAAAGTTGGGCAAAATCATCTAACATAAAGCCTATTTTATAATAATCTGTTGACTATCTCATTTGTTTTATTGAATACTGTACTGAAAGTGAAAACCAGAACGGCTGTTAAGTGTGTCAGTTGTGATCCAGTCGCTGAGTGGGAGGCGTGGCTTGCTGCTGCTGCCCAGCATCACAAGAGAGCATCATGCTGCTTATCAGCAGTCTGGGAAAAGTATAGTTTCTACTCTAAATTCGAAGTATACTTTGAAAAAATTCAAACTATACTTTCTACTAAACGAGTATCACTTTCGCACCATGGTAAAGATGAAAAATCGGTAAGTCGAACCGTTGTAATTCGGGGAATGTCTGTATATAAATTTTTGCATAATATACGTGTATGCACATGTATATTTAAAACAGGAATTTAGACTGTTTGCTACAACTCATCTTAGAAGCAGACTATGCCCAAAATCTATGCCTCAAGCCTTTGGTGAATAGCTAATGAATTCAGTATTCAAACAGGGATTAAAAATATTGATTTGGAAATTCAGGACAAACTTACTACTAAAAATGTTTTACACTTTTTACTTAAAAGAACATAGTTAGGTACACATGATTAGACTCTACCAACTGAAATAAATTATTGCCGATTTGGCTAGAGTTGTTGATTAGCACAAAATTCTCTCTTGTGGACAACTATGGCTTACATATTAAATGGAAGGCTCTAGGCAGTTTTTGTACTTTTTTCCTTAGACCTAAATGGTCCACATAATGATAAAAAGTCAAATAAGAAAAAAATGTAAAATTATGTGCTTTTAAAGCCCAACAAAATGGTTATCATACTAAAGCTCGTCTGTATACTAACAGTGTAGTTTTTAGAGGCAGGTGTTTCTGGTACTAAAGTTTTCACGTTAATTGAGGCTCTATTTTTGCTTTCAGTTTAAAGGTGTTGCTAGTGATTGAATCTACTCAGTAGTGCACATTTATGAATAAGACTCTGAATATTAATATTCTTACATGTACTCTCTAAATTCATTGAGATTCAGTAAAATAGAAAGATATCATATACCAAGAAGATTCCTTTGTATATGGTGTACAATGGAGTAACAGATTAATTTTCCTTTTGGGACAACTTAATGATATTGATTAACATTAAAAAACTTCAACAGTTACACATGAAAAAAAAAGATTGGGGTACAAGGCAGATAATTAGTAGTATTACCTTTAAAGGCTTTTGTTAGAGGAAGTGAATGTTAACGACTCTTTATAAATTAAAGTTACCCTCTCCCAGGAACTTCAACACTGTATCAGAAAAAAATAAAATAAAATTGTCAACTATTGCTTTTAAGAAAGGGAACAATTCCCATTTTCTATAACATTACTTCTGAAATCAACACCCTAATTCAACAACCTTCATATCATTTCTGATAATGAGTCAGTGAAAAGAGTGATTAGACAAATGGTACAATTCAGAAAGAAAATAAGACGCAGAAAGAAATTCAGAAAGAAAATAAGATGCCAACTGAGTTTTCCCAGGTCATCCAATCAACTCCTTGCAGAGTTAAAAATAGAAGCTAAGACTAATTCCCACAGCTACTGCCAGATCAGAGCCTGACAACTTTGCATTGTGGTAGCTTCAACATCTCCTGCTACTGGGATTACCTGCATTGAGACATCTTCCTATGAGGTTCAGTCATTTCAAGGTTTGGTTTAAAATGGAGAGGGGTAGGAAAAGGTTCATAATTTTAGGGAAAATCTGTGGTAATGAGATCTCATTGTAAACTGCTCACGAGAATTAGAAAGATAAAAATTGGAAATATTTACTAACCCTTACTATGTCTCAAACACTGCAATAAGTTCCCTTTTATGTTATCTTCTTTCATCTTCGCAACAACCCTGTGATTTCCCTGTTTTAAATATCCAGAAACAATTCACAGTGGTTAAGTAACTTACCCTAAGTCATAGAGATAGAAAACAATAGAGGTAGGATTCAAACTAGGTGAGGTTCAAAGTTCAAATTCACTTCCTGAAAAACATGATTAGAACATAAATGGTAGCCAAAACTCCCCAAAATAAATTTAAAAATTAAAAGAAAGAGAGAAAGGAGGCGGGGAGGGCCTAGTGATCTGCATACCTTAAAAATAATGTTTAGAACTTTTTGATTGATCTTAAAAATGACCAAAAGCTAGCTGCCTTGGAGCTCTAAGAATAAAATTATTAACAAACTAAACAAAAAACATTGATTTTTATACTCACTCACTTTGAGATCAACCCAATTGCTTTCCTTTCATAACACTGTACTGCCATTTGATTTCATTTTCTAGTATATTTATTACGGGATAATTTAAAGACAAGTATTTTGCCTAACAGGTTAATGATTTTTTTTTCTTCTAAACGATGACCAAATGCCAATCCTCCTCCCCTTATTCAATGGACTAATTAGTGTCAGATCATTTTAGTGTCATATTTAATTTCTGTGGTGAAATAGTGATTTCACAAACCCTGTGAAGATGTTACACATCCACTCTAATATGCATGCAGGTGGAAAAAATTTTCAACTGATGTAGATTTTGCTTTCTCTATGATTGTATTCTTCACAATCAATGAGATAGAAAAAGACATAGAGATAAGAGAACTGTTGCCTAATATTTTCTTATTAAAATCTGTATCTTGGGCTTCACTGGTGGCGCAGTGGTTAAGAATCCGCCTGCCAATGCAGGAGACACGGGTTCGAACCCTGGTCTGGGAAGATCCCACATGCCACAAAGCAACTAAGCCCATGCGCCGCAACTACTGAGCCTACACTCTAGAGCCCGCGAGCCACAACTACTGAGCCCGTGCACCGAAACTACTGAAGCCGGCATGCCCTAGAGCCTGTGCTCTGCAACAAGAGAAGACACCGCAATGAGAAGCCTGCGCGCCACAACGAAGAGTAGCCCCCGCTCCCCGCAACTAGACAAAGCCCATGCACAGCAACGAAGAAACAACGCCGCCAGAAATAAATAAATAAATAAATAAATAACTTAAAAAAAATAAAATCTGTATCTTGCATTTTCAATTTTCTAAAAGTTCAAATCCATTGTGGTTGAAAAAATAAGAGTAATATCATATGTTTTCTTGTCCTGGGTAAATGGACTGTGCTTGGTTGAGTGTCTTTTTTTTTTTTTTTTAGTGCCAAAATTTCTTTTTTATTATTTTTATATCTACTAGTACTTATTTGAATTCTACTCACTGTTGTTGTTGTTTTTCATCTTTATTGGAATACAATTGCTTTACAATGGTGTGTTAGTTTCTGCTTTATAACAAAGTGGATCAGTTATACGTATACATATGTTCCCATATCTCTTCCCTCGTGTCTCCCTCCCTCCCACCCTCCCTCATCCACCCCTCTAGGTGGTCACAAAGCACCGAGCTGATCTCCCAGTGCTATGCGGCTGCTTCCCACTAGCTATCTATTTTGCATTTGGTAGTGTATATATGTCCATGCCACTCTCTCACTTTGTCACAGCTTACCCTTCCCCCTCCCCATATCCTCAAATCCATTCTCTAGTAGGTCTGTGTCTTTATTCCCGTCTTAACCCTAGGTTCTTCATGACATTTTCTTTTTTTCTTAGATTCCATGTATATGTGTTAGCATACGGTATTTGTCTTTCTCTTTCTGACTTACTGGTTGAGTGTCTTGAACTGCTCAAACTTTAAGGTCCATCACCTCTAATTTCCACCTTACCAAAACCTCAGACAAGAAACAGGAGAAAGGGTAGTGCCATCCATAATTCATTCCCACCACACCTACAAAAATAATCACAAGGAGCTTGTGTAGAATACCAATTCTTTTGTATTAGGAAGGCAGTTTTCAAAATTAAATGGTATTGGTTCATTTGGTTGTTTAATAAATATCTTGCAAATGCCTGTAATAAAGCCAAATACTAAACTGACCATTTAAGTTGCAGAGATTTTTACGTTCTTGATATTTTACTATTTTAAAGTAACAGTTTACATTTGAGTGCTTACCATAATATATGATACCAATAAGCTCCCTAGAAATCTAAACATTTATAAAATACACCAAATGCTACCGTTCCATGTCTTGCTTTGCAATCCTGGATTGCTTTCTAATATGGAGATGATGTAAGAAATATAATCTAGATATCTCTTCTACGGGATCACCAGCCATGTCTCAACTAACTTTTATCAGTGGAGACTCTCAGGACATACATATTTATTTATTATAAAACTCTTCGGTACTGATCATTAGGTAATTCTGGTAAATGTGGGCGCGTAATAATAGTTAAGAATGTCAGCTCCATTTCATTTCAGCTTGATCCACTGCAGGAAAGCACAAATTAGATGAAAGCAATTTCGCCAAGAACAACTCACTTCCTTGAGATGAGAGATAAACTTGGATGAACAATGATTTGTCACAATTTATTTTTGAGGGTAGTGGTTTAAAAAAAGTGCTAATGTAATCTTTTCAGAATGAATCCTTTTAAAAATGCATTAATTCTCCAGTGAATATAGCTTATAATTAAAAATCTATACATATAATTTTACTTTTCTAAATTTTTACATATGACCATACATAACAAATAATGAAATCTTAACATCTTCGTAATCTTTAAAATTTGACGCCTTTAAATCTGAATTTGGATTTGCTGAGTCTGACGGATTATTCTTAGTGACTCTATTGGGTACCACCAATTCAGATTCAACATTATTTCTGCAAGTCTCAGAAGCATTAAGTTTTGTGAATGGATAGAGGGTATTAGCATCCTGGTTGTTTTTCACTACATTGAGATTACCAGAGAACCTGAGTGTCAAAGATCATGGAGAGGAGTGTAAGAAATGGCACTAAAGGTATCACTGACTTCTCTCTATTTACTCAGATTCTGCAGTATACAACAGAAGGAACAAAACAGGTTGTGTTGCCGCTACTGTTGCAATGACCAAGGATCCTCAGTCTCATAGCCATTGCAGTCTATTGTTTAAGATGTGAGCTTGTTGTTGCTTATTCAGGCAAAAGTCAGAATGCTTATTTGTTTTATGTCTGCTTTTTAATGAGGGTTTGATTAGACAGCAATAAAGACAAAAGAAAATAGGAGAAATGTTTATTAATAGGTCCCTCCATCCCTATCAACCAAAGAAAAGGCATACCTTAAAATATTGTTGTGAAATGTCTAGGGTGTGTCTGTCTGTGTTCTTGCAACCCTTCACCTTTAAGTAGCTTTTCAAAAATATGTTATAAACATGTTGCTTCACCCTTGCCCTTTTAGCCTGTTAATGTCTAATTTAAGTAAAGCAGGATGCAATCCCCAGCAAGTTATCTCTTTCTGCTTTTTGGGACCATGCAAATCAAAACAGTCTTCTTCTAAGGAGGGTAGTGAAAAGTTTTGCCAATTGTGTTCATACTTCAGCTATTCCAACATTCTTTAGTTTAGCTGAAATGAGACATTCTCATCTTTGGGCTCAAATTATTCTGTTTCAAAATAAATTTTAAAAGATACTCTAAAGAGAAACTAAGAAATAAAATAAAATAAAATATTTACCATAATGCAGGTACATAAATATTAACTAAAAATAGTTTTAGATTAAAAATTAATCTTTTTTATTTTAAAAATTAATCGAATTAAAATTTCAGATTAGGCTGGATGGAAATGATCCATTGCTGAAGCTTAAAAAAAAAACTAGCTATAAATGTTACTAGTTTTCTACAGTGTTGTTACAAGACTTGACTGACATCCGTGATGTACTCTGTAACATTTTTGAAATGATGAAATGTGTGATCCAGAGACTTGAAATATTTCAATACTTGTGTATAGGAATTTTCTTCCATGAACTAGAAATGAAAAAAGTGAGAATGTTTCCTTGCTCAAATCACATTAAATGGATTCCCTTATATTACTTGCATTCATTTTTAAGATAGTCATAAATGGTTACATAAAATACAGGAATACTATCTGTTGAAGAAGTTTATGGTTTTTATAGTCAATGTATGTATTCCAATTATAAATGTTTCTGCATAATCTCTGACCCAACAATACCATTCCACGTCACTCCAAGAATTCTTCCATCAAAAGTAAAAGCTCCAGCACATAAAGACATGAACCTCTATGTCCATTACCACATTTCTTGAAATCATAAAACTGTTTGGAATTTAATAAATGTTTATCAATGGATTTTGACTGAATGAAATTATGGCTCACTCATAGTACACATAACTGAGCATCTACTAAAGGTAATATGGTAGTGATATATGCTAGATATCATTAATATAATAGAAACACAATGTACTAAAAGTGTTTTGCAACTAAAAACCACTATACATTGTGTGGTTTTACAAAGCAATGAAATGCTGATACATGCTATAACATGGATGGACTTTGAAAACATTATGTTAAGTGAAAGAAGCCAGACACAAAAGGACAAATATTGTATGATTCCACTTATATGAGGTAGTCAGAATAGGCAAATTATAAACCCAGAAAATAGAATAGAGTTAACCAGAGTCTAAGGGGAGGGGAGAAATAAGGGGTTATTGTTTAGTGAGTACAGTTTCTGCTTGGGATAATAAGAAAGGTCTTAAAATGGATAATGGTAATGGTTGCTCAACATTGTGAATGTACTTAATACCAATAAATGATACACTTAAAATGGATAAAATGGTAAATTTTATGTTATGGGACATTTTACCAAAATAAAAATATACTATAAAATAAAGTAAAAATTTACCTCTTACTAGGCATATTATGAAGTTTGCATAAAATTGCACTTATTTTAGGAGCTTATATGGTTATTACCATATTTGGGGACATGTAAAGAAATCAACAGCTTAAGTAGTCCTCTTGAGTTCTTTCTCTCCATCTTTCCAACCCGGTTTTTTCTAGATTAATGGTTTTGTCACGCCTCTCTTTGAATACTAGCATCAGTAGGAATGCTAGCTAGTGCTGGTTTCCTTAAGTATCAGCTAAAAATTTTAATGTATTTTTATGCTGGTAATTGTTTTAGAACCTGGGAGGGATGTCATTGTTTTCTTAACTTGGCAAAAACAAATATATTACTGTAGACAGCATTACTAGAAAGAAATAGTAACTTTGAAGTAGACATATGTCCATCCTAAGAAAACTGAATATATTTCACAATAGACCACACCACTCAACTGCTGGCAATGTTCTTCTACATACTTGGCAGTATAGTACTCTAAGTCTGAGAACTGTTTCTTTTTTGTAAAAATGGTTTTGATTGGAAAACCCTGAATAAATCATTTGGCATGTGTAACGTTTAGAGCTCCTTCTGGGATTCCTTTTCCATGAATCAACGTTCTTTGATTCACTCTTCTCCTTGGCACTTGCTTCCTAGTCATCTCAGCAGCCTTTGTGCCAGTGCTAATGAAGACCTCCCATTTTAGGTCCAAAAGCAGGGAGAACAATAAAAGGAGAACCTCATTTCAAGTACCAGAAATGTCTGGGCTATAAAGGACACACATATTGTCAAAGTAAGTCCTGAGTGGGGTGACATCACCAAGGTCATTCCTGGCTCCGCACCCCCCCCCCAAGGAGGAACAACTAACAATTATTTGGAAACAGGACACTATTTGAGAGGATCCTAGAACATGGAGGTGAGGCTGAAGCACCCCCGTGCACTACAGAGACCAAGACAGACTGCATTAGAAGGGTGAGAGAAGGAGCTACACGTTGACCACATTGCCCCTCCCCCAGGCCAGTGGAGCACGATGGGTGAGGTCTCCCCTGAACCTCTGGTTCCTACAGTAGGAGAAGAGAACTGGGGGACAGCAAGCACCACCACTAGCATTGGGGTTGCTTTGTGGGAGCCACTGCTCTAATCTGCTCCACTGGGATTGCAGGGAAACCTGCAGGGTTTGACCACTAAAAGTTGGACTGTGATGAAGGGGGAAGGGGCATGCAACAGCCAGCACATGGATTGTGACAGATGGAATTCATACCTGCAGTGCCCAAGTAGTGATCACAGCTGGCATCTTTGCTTATCTACAGAGCCAGGTTGGCAGGGCACTACAACCAGGGAACTCAGCAGGGTACAGATCCACCTGATATGCATCTGGCCCTTGAGCCTGGTTTGCCCATACCCAGGGAAAGAGCAGAGTCACAACCCACCCACTGTGGAGAGTGTCTTCTGGCCATCTGACCGAAAGGGCTGGCAATAAATCCTGGAAGCTATTTGGCCCGGTCGTGGTCCAGCCGCTCCAGCCAAGTGGCAGGCAGCCAGAGCTCATCACTGGCTCTGGTACAAAGCAGAGCCAGTACCAGGTGTGGAGGGATCCTGTATCATGCACAGGCAGGGAGATTAATTCATATCCAAGGCTGAGAGTAGCTCCCAGCTCCTCCCAACTGGGGAGCCTGTTTGAGAAATTAAGAGTAGCCTGCAGTGGCCCCTCCTCATCCCACCCAGGCAAAGGAACTGGGACTAGCCCCATCCCATCTGCTGTGGATGTGCTGCGGTCCATCTGACTAGAAGGTTTGGTGACAACTCCTAGAAACTGTGCGGCCCAGCAGTGCTCAAGCCTAGAGAAGGGTAGGCAGAGCTGATAGTCTGCAAAGCAAAGCCAGTGGCCTTGTTCAGCCACAGAACGTGGGGTGTGGATCAGCTTGAGTTAAGACAACAAAGAGCTTTACTGGCTTTAGAGCTGCTTCTCCTGCTGCACCCAGGCAGGAAATCTAATTCATAGCCCTACTCATCACTGAATACAGCCTTCAGCATGTCCAACTGGGGAACCTAACCAGAGAGCATGGGAAGCTGTACAGCCCATTAAACAGCCCTAGATACAGTGGCACTTGAACAGACAGCACAGCCTGTGGCCTCCCCCATCTGCAGGGCAAAACCAGTGTCCTCACCTGACCAGGGAATTAAGTGCACACTCTGGCCTGATATGGGTTCCCAAACAATGAACTATACAGGCTCTGGGTCCTGGCCAGAGCCAGGTCCTATACAGGCTCTGATTCTCTGCCACGAAACTAATTCGTAGCCCCATCTACTACTACTACTGAATATAATACCCAGTAAAGTCTGGAGGAAGAGCCCAATTACTCAAATATGCAGATACCAATGTA
The DNA here is from genome assembly GCF_039906515.1 of Pseudorca crassidens. Lineage (NCBI taxonomy): Eukaryota > Metazoa > Chordata > Mammalia > Artiodactyla > Delphinidae > Pseudorca > Pseudorca crassidens. The sequence goes on from NC_090312.1 coordinate 51,774,990, forward strand.
GAATCAAGGATCACAAAAATTAGGCAAATATGACACCACCAAAGGAAAGTCATAAAACTCCAATACCTGACCTTAAAAAAATGAAGATCTATGAACTATCAAAGAATTCAGAATAATCCTCCTAAGGAAGGTTAGTGAACTACAAGAAAGCGCAGACAACTAAGTGAAATTAGGAAAACAATGCATGAACAAGACAAGAAGTTTGACAAGGAAATAGCAACATCAAAAAAACAGGAACACTAGATTTTAAAAATACAATAACTGAACTGAAGAATTCAATAGAAAGTTTCAAAGGTGGATTCGACCATGCAGAAGAAAGAATCAGCAAACTGGAGGATAGGACATTAGAAACTACCCAGTGAAAGGAACAAAAAGGAAAAGAATAAAAAGAGTGAAGAAAGCCTATGGAAATTATGGCACACAATAAACTAAACAATGTTCATGTTATGGGAATTCCAGAAGAAGAAAAGAGAGAGAGAAAGGGAAAAAAAGTATATTTAAAGCAATAATGGATGAAACCTTCCCAAACCTAGGATGAGAAATGGACATCCAGATCCATGAAGCCCAATCAAGCCCAAATAGGTTGAACTCAAATAGGGCTGCACCGAGACACATTGCAATTAAATCATCAAAAGTCAAAAACAAAGAAAGAATTTTAAGACCAGCAAGAGAAAAGAGAGAAGTTACATACAAGGGAACCCTGGGATGCTTGGATACTCACATGTAAAAGAATGACATTGGACCAATATCTTATACCACTCACAAAACTAACTTGAATTGGATTAAAGACTCAAATGTAAGACCTGAAACTATGCAACTGCCAGAAGAAAACATAGGAATAAAGCTCATTACATGGCTTTGGTAATGACTTTTTGGATATGACACTGAAAACACAAACGACAAAATAAAAAATAAACAAATGGAACTACATCAAACTAAAAAGCTTCTGCACAGCAAAGAAAAACAAAATCAACAAAGTGATTGAAAAGACAACCTATAGAATGGGAAAAAATATTTGTAAACCATATATCTGATAAGGGTTAATATCCACAATAAATTAAATATTCAAACAAATCAACAGCAAAAAAAAAATACCCAATTAAAAAATGAGCAAAGGACCTGAATAGACATTTCTCTAAAGAAGACACACAAAAAGCCAACAGGTAAATGAAAAGATGCTCATTACCACTAGTCATTAGGGAAATGCACATTGAAACCACACTGAGATATTACCTCACACTTGTTAGAACAGTCATCCTCAAAAAGTCAATAGATAACAAATGCTCGTGAGGATGTGGAGAAAAGGGAACGCTTGTGCTGTTGGTGGGATTGTAAACTGGTAAAGCCAATATGGAAATCAGTATGGAGGATCCTCAAAAATTAATACTAGAACTACATATATCTAGCAACTCCACTTCTGGGAATATATCCAAAGAAAATGAAAACACTAACTCAAAAAATATCTGCACCCCCGTGTTCATAGCAGCATTATTTATAATAGCTAAGACATGGAAACAACCTAAGTGCCCATTGATGGACAAATGGGTAAAGAGGTTGTTTTATATATTTATAGATATATACATATCATATGTACATACACACACACACTGAAATATTATTCATCTATAAGAAAACAAAGAAATGCTACCATTTGAGACAACAGAAATGGACCTTGAAGGCTTTATGTTAAGTTAAATAAGTCAGAGAAAGAAAGACAAACACTATATGATCTCACTTATATGTGGAACCTAAAAAAAAAAAGAAAACAATCGTAGAAAAAGAGATCAGACCTGTGGTTACAGGAGACAGAGGGTCAGGGGAGGGGAAATTGTAGGAAGATGGTCAAAGGTACAAGCTTCCAATTGTAAGATAAATACATACTATGGACATAATGTACAACACGATGACTATAGCTAACACTGACGTGTGATATATATAGAAAAATCGTTAAGAATAAATTCTAAGCATTCTCTTCACAAAAAAGTATTATTTGATCTCATTTATATAAATTTTTATATTTGTGTGAGACAGAAGAACAGAATACAAAAATGCAAAAAGAAAAGTTGTAAAGTACGAAGCTGCTTAGGTTTATATCTCAATCTATAACAGATAACAATTTGTTTAATTTTAATAGGTACAAAAATAAATATTAAGCATAGAACAAGCAAAAAGAAAAACTGAGCCCAGCGTAGATGTCCTTAAAGCATTTGCAAAGGAGGGCTTTATTACGTCTGTAAACACCTGCACTTACAGGCAAAATTCTATGTGTGTGTGTTTTGTATGTACTAGGGGAGTGGATGCATAGCCTTTATTGAATTATTCAAGGGGATGTTAAGACCCAAAAGTTTAAAAAGTGCTGGAAAGCCTGATCACAAAACAATTTTAAACTACTCTGATTATGTTTTTATAGTTTTCCTTCACTCGTTAACACTTCAAAGAACAGCATGTTAATGTGGAAAGAATCTCTGCCATTTAGGTAAGATCTCTGAGTCTCAGTGTAAAATTAGCATATAGTAGAAGGATGAAATTATATACCATAGATGAAAGTACCTAGCAGAGTGCTTTAAAACTAGTACTTATTTATGCAAGACATCTTCCCCTGCTTACTTGTTTTCAGTAGAATGAAAGCATACTGAAAGCTGGTACAATGTCTTCTTTAATGTTTTGTTTTGTAATGCTTACTATGCTGTTTGATGCGGATGAGCCAATATCCACTTAAGGGCATGTAAGCTCACAATAACTTTTGTTGAACATAACTGTTTGAATGTACTTTCACTATACTATTATATAGGGATTTAAAACTAAAATGTACTTGCACACATTATTTAGAGCCTAACTTGGATATTAGAGTAGGTGGATATACACCCCCGGAAAATAATAGCTAATTTCTTCACTAAAATCAAATTGCTGAACAACTACTTGGAACATACAGAGCTAGGCACTGTATTATGAGTTGCAGGTAATAAAAAGTTGTTAGTCAAAGACTCTGCTCTTTAGGGTTATTTTAGAACAGCAAATCATGTTCAAACTAAAGGACAGACCAAAATAGAAAGTGCCATAGGAATTTAGACAAGGGAGAAACACATCTGAAATGAGAAAGAAGGTGGGTATGGGGAAGGGCTCATGGAAGAGGCAGTGTATGATGTGAGCAAGGTTTCAACGTGCAGCAGGGTGAGTGAAAGGAACAAATGAAGACATATAGTCGTGATATCATGAGGCACAAACTACAAATAAATATCACTTGTTCTAGGCTGGTCATGAGGTAATTTAAGGGGATTAGTGAGAAACTAGATAAAGAGATATCTCTTTATATATTACTTATTATAATACTTTTGAACACAAGTATTTAATTAAAAAAAAGAACAGTATAGGGATAGGAGATAGGAGGTACAAACTATTATTATAAAATGAGCTATAAGGATATATTGCATAGCACAGAAAATATAGCCAATATTTTATAATAACTATAAATGGAGTATAACCTTTAAAAATTGAGTCACTATATTTTACACCTGTAACTTATATAATATTACACATCAACTATACTTCAATTAAAAATGCTATTTTAGTGAATAAAACACTAAGCAGTAAAATTTTTAAAACAGAACTTAGAAGAGAACTTAAAAATAAAGACATAAAAAACAGGTTGAGGGCTTCCCTGGTGGCGCAGTGGTTGGGGGTCCTCCTGCCGAGGCAGGGGGCGCGGGTTCGTGCCCCGGTCCGGGGGGATCCCACGTGCCGTGGAGCGGCTGGGCCCGTGAACCGTGGCCGGTGGGCCTGCGCGTCCGGGGCCTGTGCTCCGTGGCGGGAGGGGCCTCAGCAGTGAGAGGCCCACGTGCCGCAAAACAAACAAACAAACAATAAAAACAGTTTGAAACAGCGCAGAAATCTGGCAATTAAGAGGCCATTGATAACTTTCAAAATAGCACTTTTTCTACCCATTCTCAGTGGAGGCAAAGCCTTATTAATCCTACTATTTCTTTTTCTGTTTTTCAAAATCTCAGGATAAGTCTATTTCAATTGTAGCTAATGGCAGTAATGCAGCACCAGAAAATGCCTTTTGTAAGGAGAGGGCAACTTTGAATCCTAAATCGGTACTCAAGTCTTAAATTACTGATAACACTGACCACCCACCAGACTAAATGTTGTTTTTTACGTGATTGGAAAGCAACAGATTGATTTCAATTCTGTCTTGTGAAATCGACAAAAAAGTTCCTACAGTTCATTTAGCATCTAATAGCGTACATCCTTCTATTTGGTATTACTCCTCCTTAACACGGGGCAATTAATTTTTCCTTTCTCTGGGAAATTTTTTTTTTTTTTTTGGAAATGTTTTTAAAAAAGGAAATAGAGTCATAAACCAGTTTCGGTTAGGAAATCAACTATTTCTACCTAGGGCTTTGAATTTAGAAGCTTTCCTCAGAAATTGTTTAAATATAAGGAAGTCCAAATTCAGAAATACCTTAAATTTAATTATCTTAGTTGCACTAAAATAACAAATTATATTTTCTATCTTGTTTTCTTTCTTCCCCAGAAGGTTTCTCCAACCCTAATCCATAACTTAATGCATCCATCTCACCTATAAAATCACTGGCAGGTATGATGCCAGCTTTGGCGGCTCCAGTCCCTTAATCCTGTCCCATTTCTTGCCAAAGAATTCAGTTTCTTCAGAAACCAACTAACAGACATTTCAATTTCTAACCATCATTAGTATATTTTCATGTACTAATACTCAACATAAAAACACCTTTTAAAATTACAGAAATTTTTACTGTACTTAAGATCAATTGCGCTAACCTGTATTTCATAAACCTTGGGCTACTTTCTTAAAAATGAATTATTTTAATATGTTTTTCACTTATTATTCAGAATAATTATTCATATAATTAAATATTTTACAATTAGGTAAGAAAGGTGGAAAATAGTCTTGCTATTCTTGTTCTTTGTTCTCTCTTCTAGTTGGTGTGCCTGAGTCAAAATTTTAGAATACTGAAAATTCAATATTTCAAACCCAAACCACATTTAAAGATAATAAAAACAACCAGCCAAAAAAATTTCGGTCCAGAGGTTTGCATGGTCCGGGGAACAGTTCTTTGAGTGGGCCATTTGGAGTGGGATTTGCCCACCCTCCTCCACTCCTTCTGCCTCATGTACTGAAGATAGAGACAAAGAAACCAACTCAAATCTTTCCAAAGTGTATTTATAAATATAGAATTTATAATCAGAAAAACAATAATGATATATAATAGAAGTAACATGATTTTTCAGAACCAGTATCTTGTCCTAAAAGCAATATTTAAAAAAGAAGGTAAGGGGCTTCCCTGGTGGCGCAGTGGTTGAGAATCTGCCTGCTAATGCAGGGGACACAGGTTCGAGTCCTGGTCTGGGAGGACCCCACATGCCGCGGAGCTACTAGGCCTGTGAGCCACAACTACTGAGCCTGCGCGTCTGGAGCCTGTGCTCCGCAACAAGAGAGGCCGCCAATAGTGAGAGGCCTGCACACTGCGATGAAGAGTGGCCCCCACTTGCCACAACTAGAGAAAGCCCTTGCACAGAAATGAAGACCCAACACAGCCTAAAATAAATAAATAAATAAATAAAAAGAAGGTAAGAAGGTTAGCTATAAACCCTGGCCCTCTTTTTCATTGATCTCCTATTTTAATTTGTTAAAATAAAATCCATGGCCTTTTGAGTCAAACTGTATCTTTAATTTCAGATTTAAAGATAACAAATCTCTTTTTAAATGGAATATTGGCACACAGACACCACGCAGTCTGGCTTATTGCAACTGTTCTCTGTTGGTGAAGTGGCACATTTGCTATCCCCACCATAGCAATCTTCACCATTACACAGAATATCATTCAATTGTACATCCCTAGGTGGGCAACAAGAATGGGCACTTGAGCTCAGCAGCAAGGTGTTTGTGGGGAAATCCTAGGTCAGAACCCCTAAAAGGGGAGACTAACATGAGGATGCCCAAATAACCTGAGGTTTACCTTGGCCACCTCCCCTGGCTTTCTGACTGTCTGTGGGAAAAGCCTCTCTGGAAACTCTTTTGAGGTTATTGGGGGAATCCTAGGACAAACACACTGCTTGCTTTTGCAGGAGGACTTGCCCCATACCCTACCCAGCTAGGTATCTCACAACCTAGCTGGACTAAAAAAGCTTCAAGAAAAACGGGATAGACTGACATTTGCATTTCTACTTCCACCTATTCTTATGCACGTGGAGCAAAATATGTAGGTATAGCCCTCTTTCTCACACCCCAACAGATTCTGCTGTCCTCCAAACCCATCTGGTAGCTGCAGTGACTACAATGAAGGGAGTTATCGGAAACCATGTTGGTACTGGGCTTAAAGGATTTTTCATGCCATGCATTTGGGGGAAGGACACAGATAATAGTCCAAACGTGGTATAAGGCAATGCCCTTTCTGGGTCCTTGAAAAATCAGTCACGGAACAGAGGTGGTGGACAGGAGGTGACAAGAGCTGGCTTGTTAATGGGCACAGCATCCCCGGAGCGGGGTGGGGGGGGAAATCAATGAAATGATTGACAAGAGAAGATGGTAAATGAACGGAGAAGTGGGGACAAGTGCTGCTCAACCCAAGCTGAACTCCAGGAGGTAAGTTTCTCCTCTAATTTGAGATTCTTTCTAAAGGTTCAGTATTGAAGTGGGTGTTTGACGTTGAGATGTGCAGACCCATTCTGATAACTGGAAAGGGAGAAGACTGAGGAAGGCAAAAGGAGAGGGAAGATTTCCGATTACTTCTCCAGGCTGCTGACAAGAACCTGCTGCTCGCAAACCAGAAATTAACCAAGCGAAGGTTGAAGGTAGCAACGTAAAAGTGCAACTCAAATTATTTTACATTCTGAATCCTCTTCAATACCTAAGCGAGTGTGGCATAGCAATGGTTGATTATCTTAAGATTACAGAGGCTGACCGCCTGCTTTGTTTGCCCAGTAACACCGCTCCTCCAATAATCTCAAGCACTTGGCTGATTAACATTTCAATTTCAATTCCAGTTGTTGCTCCTTTTCCCATTGCAGAAGGCGGCAGGGATATTCCCCGTCTTCCCTCTGTATTGCAAACCCCATTACTCACCAAGCAGAAAGCACCGCGCAGTGTGGCCGACGCTAATAATAGCCGGGCTGCTTACCTTCTCCGGAGGGATCGAATCAGCGCATGTCCCCGGCGCCGGCTGCCCCGGGGCCGCAGTGCCGCCGCGCCGGGTCTGTGCGTGGTCAGCTCGGCCGGCCCCACCACACCTGCAAGCTGCAGCAGCTGCTTCCGCCGCCGAGCTCCGGCCGCAAGAAGTCATCCCCCGCGCCGGGCCGGATCGCCACATTCCGCGCCAGCCGCGGGGGGAGAGGGACCTCTACCGGCTTCGGGGACCGGCTCCTGGAAACTGCGCTCAACGATCGCTACCCTTCCCGGTTTTAGGGTTATTTTCTAGGAATGCTTTTATAGAAGAAGCGTCGCCGGCTGGTGGACCGAGAGAGAAGAGCCAGAGTGACTTTCTCTGCAGAGCTGCTTTCCTCTGAGCGCTCCCCTGTCACTCCCGCGGCATGGACAGCTCCATTCCGCTGTTTGGGTTTTCCACCCTCTTCATCTTCCTTATCTGTGCTGTTCATTTCGCTGAATTTGAGAGTGGGATTAGCTTTTAAGATATCATTCAAACACTCCGAAAATATTTTAAATTGGCGACTAGTTTTTCTAAGCCCCTTGTAGCAAGCTCCACTTTCCCCCAACACACATACACACACACACACACACACGCACACGCGCACACACACACACACACACACACACACACAGAGTTACTCGCACGTACACACCCAGCCAAACCACTCACAATGATGAAAGCTGGGACCTCTCGCCCTCTTGCCTATGTAATGGAAAAGGAAACTCCCAAAGGAGTGGGGAAGTAGGACCGGCTAGCGAAAGCACTCGAAGAAAGAGAGAGGGGTCGCCCCAAGATTTTGTTGCTGTTTAGTTGTGTCCTTAGTGGACAGATCTAACCCTAACCCAACTCTAACCTCTAACCTCCTGGCCCCGCCCCAGGTGGAATGGCTGGTCTGATGACAGCTGTAACATTTGGAAACCAAGAAGCTGAAGCCACATTAACAGATGGCTGCATCTCTTTCTTTCCCGAAGGATTTATCAGAATTGGCTTTAAGAATAATATTAGTGTATACGTATATAATAAGCCCTTTCCTTCTCTCTTTAAATTGGCACCAGCTATTAACAGGTTTCTCTCTCTCTCTCTCATCTTCCTCCCTCCCTCCTTCCCTCCCTCCCTCTCCTAAGCTGACCAGATCATCAGTTTCCGGACTTAAGGGGGAAAAACGGCCAAGGGTGTGCTCTCTTTACAGCTGAACCAGGGTTTATTTTCCCAGTGTTGAGCCATTCCCAAGTAGAGAGGCTCTTTAACACTAAGGTTCTCTGTGAGTGCACTTCACATTCAGCTTGCTTTTGGCATTGCCCATCACTAGGTCCAGGCCAGTTTTATCCTTGGATTTGTCCAGCAACCTAAACAGTATAATTGCACAAGGCCAAGGCAGTACTTTTAATCTAGGAAGAGTTCCCAACTCTGTGTTTAGCAGTTCCAAAATTAGGAGGTAGTGTAGCAAACAGTTTCAGTGTACTGAAAGTGAAAAGTAGAATGGTTGTATGGGTACAGAATGTTTTTAAGTGTATTGGTTGTTTACCCTTGTGATCCTCTCGCTGACTGACAGCTGCGGTTCCCTGTGGCAGCCCAGCATTAGAAGAAGAATATCATATTGCATGATAGCTGAGAAAACATCAAAATTCGAATTAAAGTTTCTAATGAATGTGTATTGCTTTTGTACCATAGTAGTCAAAAAATTTTAAGTTGAATCATCGTTAAGTCTGGAGGTGTCTGTGTGTGTGTATGTATATATATATATATATATTCGAAATTCTAAGAGTATAATATATAATGAAATATAATATATCCTACTATATATATTATGCTAAGAATATATATGTATGTGCATACATATGTATGTATTTATGTATGCATTATATATATATAATATATATATATATTCTTAGAGTGTTCATCTAGCTTAGACCCTCACTCTGGATTTTCTGTTTCGTTGGAAATAATCTATAGTTCCAGATGATTAGTTAATAACACAACACAGAACATTACTAATTTAAAAAATTAGTTCCTTTTTCAAAGTCACTGTTTTTTTAACAAAAAATGTAAAAAAGAAAAATGAGTTTGAAGACTTCTTTGCTGTGGGCTGACTTTTGATATAGGCATGGAGATATGTTCTTGCCATCTCTTTGTTTCATAACACGTTTTTAACAAATATCTTTCAAATTCAAAGCCACATAATCCAGAAGTATGGAATAATAGTGGTATAAGTATGATTGTATTTGACTGAACTGCACAGAAAGCAATACGTTCACTGTTGGATGTTGAAAAGGCACCTAAAAATGGTAGAGTATCCATTAGTCCAGAATAAATGTGGGATTTTTCCAAGGATATACCTAGCACAGAGGCAAGCACTTTAAAAGACATTTTCCTGCTTGTCTGCTCTAAATAATTTGCATTATCTTCAGCATGATGTCAATTCAGGAAATATTTACACCTACAAAAGGGTAATGTAGGTATAGATAGATTCCTATAATTTTATTTTAATCACTTCATCTTTATCAGCTTCTGGAAATGGAAATTTTTGCCTGGATTACATTAAGTTGTATAACTGTAGAAACTAATGATAGATATGGTTCAAAATCCTTTTGAATAGACTGTCTTCTATATGGACAAAATCATACATGGATTTTGAAATTTGAAATGGAGATAATACTGTTAATTGAACTGATGCCCCTCATCTCCAGATGAAGAAACCAAGGAACAGAAAGGTTAATACTTAGAGCTAGTTGACGGTGATGCTGGACTAGAATCTAGGAGGACTCTTAGGTAATTGTCAAGTAGTTTTTGTTTGTGTACACATTTTTTTCCTTCAGAGAAATAAAACCAACACATTTTGTCTGCCGAATAAAAATAAGAGGATCCTAATTTCAGAAACAAAATCCAATTTTGTATTACTCTAAATATAATATATGGGGTTTTTCCCCCTCTAAAATTTTCATCAAAGATGGAAAATACTAAGATATACTGTGTTTCTTATTTATCAGTCTGTATCTTTATCTATTATAGAAGTGAGAAAAATAACATAAATTCAATAATAAATTTGTAATTAGTAACAATTTATTGATGTCTTTTAGTAAACTCCTGAATAAATATTGTTTTATTTCAATTTTACAATATGATATTCATATGAGAAAAACAAGATTTAATACGTGTATGTATAAGTATAAACACATACATATATACATATATAATCACACACACATATATACATATACAGTATATGCATATATGCACATACATATATACATATACCTCACACATATACATATACATACATATATTTTACTTGGGTACACACAAAAATATATATACACACGTAAAATATCTATTATTAGCTACCTAATATTCGTAAAGTAGTTAGAGCTTTTAATATCTCTAAGGCTCTCAAAACAGTATCTGGCATACTGTAAGCATTACAGATGTGCTTCCTTTAAGTTATGTATGTAGTGTATACAAAAGGATAAAAAAAAGTCTCTACAATAGCTGCAGCAATTCAGAAAATATTACATCTGTACCAGTCAGTAAATAATAAGTAATGAATGAGTGGTATGGAAAATAAGTCTTGTGGAAGTTTAGAAGATGGAAAAATTGCTTCCAGATGAAATTGTCAGGGAATACTTTACAAGAGAAGCAGGATTTGAGCTGCACTTTGAAAAATGGGCAGGATTTGGATGAACAGAGCAAGAAGGGTTGGGTTGAGAAGTGTTGTAACAGAAGTAAAGTGTAAAGGCAGAGTTTAATTTTCATTCTTCTCTGCCTCAGGGTTGATGAGAGGAGATAAATATATTTAATCATGAAGCCAACCGGGAAGTCTCCTTTCTCTCTTTCCCTGACTTTTGAACTCTCTCCTAGTATCACTATATTTTTCAAAACAAAGATCCCTGGAAAATTCTCCTTTCTATTATACTCCCTGGGACAATGATATGTTCATACCTGTTGCTTTTAAAATAACATATTCCCATTGTTATGATACAATTTTATATTTACAATGTTGAAATGAAAGCAAGTGTGTGTGTGTGTGTGTTCTTTATAACCTGGGTTTCTCTAGTGCATAAAGAAACAAGGAAGCTGTACTTCTTTTTTCTGTCAGAGTAGAGTGAAAGCTATCCTCCTTACTCAAGCAAAATAGCAAAGTATAGCTGGGCATCAGAAGCTGCAGAGCATACCGTGTTTCATAAACTTCACGTATGAGTAATATTCCGTTGTCTATATGTGTCACATCCTCTTTATCCATTCATCTGTCGATGGACACTTAGGTTGCTTCCATGTCCTGGCTATTGTAATTAGAGGGGTGGGAGGGAGAAGCAAGAGGGAGGAGATATGGGGATATATGTATATGTATAGCTGACTCACTTTGTTATAAAGTAGAAACTAACGCACCATTGTAAAGCAATTACACTCCCATAAAGGTGTTAAAAAATAAAATAAAATAAACTTCATGGAATTCGGACCACAAGAGAGTGGCTATGGAGATATTTCTCTCCTCGGAAAACAATACTCTATTCTCCATCTTCAAACAGCTCTGTTACCTATATCATCTTCACTGGCAGGGGACACACTCTTGTATATATTGACTAATGAAAGGTATGTCAAGTAAGGACCTCCAAATATATACTCCTCCATAGAAGTAATGAGAACACTGGCAAAAACTGTCAAAATCAATATTTTCAGAACCCTGAAAATTAACCAATGATTTTCAACAATCCAGGGAATGATTATCCAAGAAAAATGGTTGAATCTTTAAATGAAGAACAAGCCTTGTAGGGCTTTAACCTGCTCTATCCCCCTGTCCTTAACTCTGTGGTAGTCCTGAAAATGGAACAGCCTTACAACTACTATAGCTGGAAAGCCACCAATCTAGCAGCAACTTTTGAGGGAGCAGAATCAATTTGAAGTATCCCAAAAGCCCCCCACACATAGAATTATTACTATTTGACTTACCTGGCAGGTCTATGAAAAGCTCTATTCTCATGTCTTGGTATGATCTGACAGAGTCCTTACCTTGTATGAACAAGCCTATCTACAGGGAAAGTTTCAAGGAAAATTAATGACAATTGTTTAATGTCAATCTGTCTGAAGTAACATTGGGACTAATAAGAAGTTCACCAAACAACCTAAAAGGAAAAACTGGGGAATAAGATGTCAAAATGTTGCAGGAAGGGGAACCCCTTCCAGGGCCTGAGAGTGGGCTCTTGTCTAACACTCAGAAATTAATTGTCTGAGGAGACACACGTGCTGACAAAACAAGAGACTTTAGTATAGGAAAGGGGCACCGGGCAGAGAGCAGCAGGGTAGGGGAAACTAGGAGAACTGCTCTGCCATGTGGCTTGCAGTCTCAGGTTTTATGGTAGGAGGGTTACTTTCTGGGTTGCCTCTGGCCAATCATCTTGCTTAGCCCATAGTGTGACTCAGGGTCCTACCTGGTGGCACGTGCGTCTCTCAGCCAAGATGGATTCCAGCATGAAGTATTCTGGGAGGTTGGCTGTCTCCTCCCTCTTTTGAGCTCTCCCGAATTCTCCCGGTTAATTTTCAGCACCATGTTCCTTATCTGGACTTCCTGCTGTGACACAACTCAGGTAACTGGCCCTGGTCAAAGTGGGGGGGTTTCAGTCGGTGATCTCCTAACAACCAGAGGCTTTGAAAAACTTCAGCATATTTTGGGAAAATGAGAAGATCACTTTGTATGCATAGGCCTGTGCACACAAAGGCTGTGTACATTCCTGGGAAAGGCCCCAGAAGGCCCTAAGCTCTCCTTTCATCTGACCTGGTAATTCTGCAAAAGCAGAAGTGAAGTCTAAGGTGGAGTTAGAAAATGTCTGCCTAAGAGTTAAAGGTATGCCCCATACACATAGAGAGACCCTTGGCAAAAGTTGGGATATTTAAAGATATTTAAAGAAATCTGTTCAGTCATTAGCTGACCATCAAGCTAATTGAGTGGTGACTTCAGTGACCAAACAGGAAAGTAATATATACATTATAGAATTAGTACAAGAAAGTCACTAAAAAACAAACAGCTATAACAACAAACTTTGAGTGGGAGTTCTGATTTCCTAAACTGATACATTAAGGAAACTCTAAAGGTTTCAATACAAATTATGAGACATGTAAAATAATGAGAAAGTATGGTGCTCACACAGGAAAAAAGTAGTCAACAAGAAGCTATAATATATATGTTTAAAAAAAAGAACTAAAGGGAAAGCATATATAAAGAATTAAAGGAAAGAATGAGAACAACGTGTGACCAAATAGAGAACACCCACCTGCAGCCCTCTCTAGGCTTCCTGTTCGACCTAAGAGGGAGAAAATTGAGAAATACCACTGAAAGTCATAGGCAGGGATACAGACTCACCAAAAGACCAAGACCTTACCATACAGCCATAGAAAACTTCCTCTCCCACACACCTTACCACCACATCATTTAAACTCCTGTATAATAACAGGAAATACAAGTGAAAGAACTGCATGTCTCAGACCTCATTTAAGAAGTATCTAAGGAAACCTGAAGATTACAGGAGTGACAAAAACAAGGATATCAGAGGAAATTTTAACCTCTCACTCCTACAGCTAGAGCAAGCAGTAAGCACAACCTAAATCTCAGTCAGGTAAACTTAAAACCTCACACTAGAGGCCAATTTATCTCAGTTCCTTTTACCCAGTACATCATTTCCAGCCTTTAACAAAAATTACAAGAAGGACTACAAGACAAAAAACAAACAACAACAACAAAAAACACAGCATGATAAGATGAGCAAATATCAGAACTGGACTCATATTTGGCAGAGATGTTGGTATTATCAGACAGGGAATTTAAAATAACTAATAAATACGGTAAGGGCTCTAATGGGAAAAGTGGACAACATGCAAAGATGGATGCATAATGTAAGCAGACAGAGGGAAACTCTAAGGAAGAATCAAAAGGAAATGCTAGAAGTCAAAAACACTGTAACAGAAATGAAGTGTGCCTTTGATAGACTCATCAATAGACTGGACACAGCTGAGGAAAGTATCAGCAAGTTTGAAGAAATGTCAATAGAAAGTTTCAAAATTTAAATGCAAAGAGAAATAATAATGAAAAAGAACAGAATATGCAAAAGCTGATGGACAATTACAAAAGGTGTAATGCATAATGCATAATGGGAATACCAGATGGCAGAGGAAGAAAGGAATGGAAGAAATGTTTGAAATAATAATGACTGAGAACATCCTGACATTAATGACAGACACCACACCACAAATCCAGGAAACTCAGAACAGAGGGAAGAATAAATTAAAAAGAAAAAAAAAAAAGCTAGGCATATCATATTCAAACTTCATAAAATTAAAGACAGAGCAAATCTTAAAAGAGAAAAACACCTTACCTATAGAAGGACAAGATAAGACTTATATAGAACTTTTATTCAGAAACCATGCAAGCAAGAAGAGACTGGAGTGAAATATTTAAACTTTGAGAGAAAGAACCCAAAGATCTAGAATTCTGTACCCAGAAAAATTATCCTACAAAAATGAAAGAGAATTAATTTTCACAGACAAACAAAAATTGGGGAAATTTGTAGCCAATAGACCTGCCTTGAAAGAAATGGTAAAAGAAGTTCTTCAGAAAGAAGGAAAATGATAAAGGTCTGAAACTTGTATCTACATAAAGAAAGAAAGAGCAGCGAAGAAATATGAGGTCATGTTGGTAATTTGAAATCAGCCACAATGGAAGTATGTACATTTGCATGTTACTAATCAGCCATACAGCTGCAATTAACATTCCCAAATAGTTTGTTAAACTTTTACCAACCCCCCATGTGATATCAGCCTTATTTCTTTTTTTTAAAAGGTGATCATCTTTCAGGACAAAACATGATGAGCTGATAATTTTACTTCAAAGTCTGATTTTATCAGTCCTGTTCCTGGGACTCCATCTCCAAATTATGGCAATAGGTAATGGGTTGCCATATTTATAATTCAGTAATTAGTTTCTGCCTTTTTCCTTAGTCTTAAGTTTTAATATGTTATTGTTTTTGTTATAATTATTGTAATTGCTTTTCTTATTTTCCTCCTCCTTCATCTCTTTCTTATTTTTGTCTTTCCCTTTTATTATTGTTTCTTCAAGAGACAGTGGTATATATGTGGAGATACTGTATCAGGGACTGTCAGCTATATACATTTTTCAAACAGAATTTCTCCCTATATCTTTTTAAGCATTTATTTTTATCTAAAAAATACATTCACATTGTACAAACATCAGAAACCATAAACTATAGTGAATATATTCCTCTTTTGCTCCCAATCTCTGCCCAATTAACTTCTATCCTCTCCTTCTAACAGGTAATTCTTATTATTACTTGTTTTTTGCTTCCTACACACTTCATATAAATTTTTAAAATGTGTGTCCTGGCAAGTTCAAATATCTATTTTTTTCTCTCCCTTTTAAAACATGAATCCTAAATGCTATATTGGATACCACGTACCTTGCTTTTTCACTTACTATATTTTGAGATATTTCCATATAAGTACATTAAAAGTTTATGTTTTGTACATCTACATAGTTTTTAATTGTGTGGATAAAGCGTGAACTACTACTCCTATAGTTTTCCTTCTCAGTAATCAACACTATCTTTTCATTTGCTAGAGTCAGACACTTTAGTGTCATATTTGACTCTTCTCTTTCAAATTCCACATCCAGTTCTTCCACAATTCTTGTTGGCTCTACCTTCAAAATATATTCTGCATCAATTCTTTTCTTACTAATTTCACCAATTCTACTTCTATCCCAAGCTATCACTGTATTCCTTGACATCTTTGAGTATCACAGAGCCCCAGAAGCTTATCTGTGAGTTCCTCTGCTTTTGCTAATATGCTCCATGCTCAGTGGGAAAGACTTCACACCCAGGTAGTTCCCCTGTTAACCAGACCAGCTGTACCCCATCTGGATCTGAACCTAATATATTTTACTCCTCTGTCAGTCTGCAAAATTATTCAGACAAACCAATCACATCCTCAAGATGTGAACTGGAATGGGAGTGGTCCACTTGTCTCTGGTTACTACAAAGTCTGCCTTCAACAGCCCCTGCTGATTCTTGTAACTCTTGTGTTGCCCTGCATAGTGTGTGGAGTCCTCCTCTCCCAGGTTATGAGTATGTTTGACTAATAAACTGCCGTCAATCTCATCTGTTCAAAGTTGAATGTCATATCTTCAGCCATTTTGTACTATTTAGGGTATGGGACTCATCCTTCACCGGTGGCGTGAATAGGATGTAGTGAGAACAATCACCATCTCGTTCAATTTTCTCTTTCATAACTATCACATTCCCCTCCCGAAGTCTATTTTCAATACTGCAATCAGTGTGTTGAAAACATGAGTAATATGTATTTTTTTTTTTTTTTTTTTTGCAGTACACGGGCCTCTCACTGTTGTGGCCTCTCCCATTGCGGAGCACAGGCTCCGGATGCGCAGGCTCAGCGGCCATGGCTCACGGGCCCAGCCGCTCCGCGGCATGTGGGATCTTCCCGGACCGGGGCACGAACCCGTGTCCCCTGCATCGTCAGGCGGACTCCCAGCCACTGCGCCACCAGGGAAGCCCGTATGAGTAATATCTTGAAAACCCTCTACTCTAACCCATCCAATGGCTTTCCATCTTGTAGAGTAAAAGCTCAAGTCCAAACAGAGCTTACAAAGCTGTACATATTCTAAGCACGCTATTGATCATTGACCCACTCATCTACAGCTCCTGTTCCCATTCAATCCGATCCAGACACACTTGTCCTGTGCTGTTCCTTCTTGGTATGTTTCCAAAGATGGGCCAGTGGCAGCAGGCCATTGAGCTCGATAGAAACCACAGCAGTTGTTTAGATCTTAGATCAATAGACTATTTTTTTTTTTTTTAGGGAGGAGTATTTTATCACTGATATTGTTTACACTTGTCAGTTCATGAAGATAATAAACATTTAATCAGTCTTATTATTGATTTAAGATGTTCTGTATACAATGCACAACTTATTGACTACAACCATGGTGAACTACTTCCACTGACCACACCCTCCTTTGCATTTTAGGGTGTTTGCACTGGTATTCCCTTTACCTGAAATCTCTCCTCTGAGTTTCATATGGCTTATATATTCACTTTTATCAGGCCTTTACTCAGATGCCATTTTCTTATTAAGGCCTCTGTTACTACTGTGTTTAAAATGGAAATCTTATTCCCATTCTTTACGTGATTGACATGAAATAGGAAAGGTTTCAAATTCAGAATAAAATGTTTTGTAAATATTTATGTTTTCTCAAAATTCAGATTGGTTTTATTCTACAGCTCCAATTTTATACCCACTTCTAAGAAATCGTAAAAGACAAGCATTTTTATAAAACATTTGTGTTAAATCCAAATGGCTGTCAATTTACTTACATACCTCATTAGACACAAGTTAACCTTCAGAACTTTAACTTTAGAAATGAAGCTGAGATGAGACTATGTGAAGAATAAGGTATGTTTTGCCTCTCCTTCAAGAATTTTGATGCCACTTTCTATTATGGAAACTCCCAGAATGTATTGATACTGATAATTATGATGATAATAATTGAGTTAGTTACCATAGGCTAGATACATTTTTATATACTTTATTGAATTGTTGTAATAATACCATGAGACTGGTATTATTATGTCCCTATTACAGATGAGAAAAATGAGACCAGAGTTATCAAGTCATTGAACTAAGGTCACCCAGCTGGTAATTGGCTATTAGGGTTTTCACTTAGGTCTACTTCCATCAAAAGCCCTTGCTCTTAAATAGAGCACTATGCATCCCCTTCGTGGAAGCAAACATACCAGAAGACCGAAAGGTTTGTGTCAATAATATTAGAATATTAGGATGGAGTAAACGAGAACACATCTATATTCAGTTTAAGGTGGAAAAACAAAAAGTGAAATCTTTTGTTCATTGATTTGGGACTAGCAGTGCAGGGGTCTGTGAACTATAGTCTATTTATTGATGATAGGACCTACAAATGTTAGTCATTTGGCAGGTAGAAATACAGCTCCTGATCCAATGTTAATGTAATAAATTTAAATGCTACTAAACATTACTTTGGTAACTGCAAACCAAAGGTCTGCAGTCATTTGCATGTAATGTATAAATAAGCATTTTGACTTACATGTTGTCACAAGCATAAATTCAGTTTACTCTTTCTAAAAGCCAGAACTTGGCTATGAACATTAAAGATGACTTGTATGACCGTGTTAATCTTTCCACCTCATATTTCAATTTTTATGAGAACTTTATTACTAAATAATATATCTCCATGCTCTCCTTTTGTAGCACTACTGCCCATTACTTGCCTAAACTATACTCTGTCATTACTTTTAGCAGTTTTATGCCTCGTATACTGTACAGCCTGTGATGATTGTCTTTCTAATAAATTCTTCATCACTTTCAATATAATCATCTGCATTGCAGCTTCATTAATCTCCTTTCATTCAAAGATCCAGGTAGGCAGCATCCCGCTGAGTAAAAGGTTTTAAAAAACTTAATTGGGCCACAGGAACCTGCTTCTGGGCTTTAGTCAGTGTCATGAAATATTGCAGCTATTAATATAATACTGGTGGCTTTTGAATAACAGATTAATTAGGAACATCCTTATGTAGAGAAATAAATGGAGTGTTCATGACATGATTTTCACTGCAACAATAAAATGCAAAAACTCAATACTCAACCAAGTTTAAACCTATCCTTGTTACCTTGATGTGTGCAGGTTTTGGAGACTCAGAAACACACTCCTGCCAGAACCTCTTCATTTAAAATTAACTCATATACCTGTGGCTCCATCTACCACAGTAATTGAAGGTAATGTACTCACAAGTTTTGCCTTCTATCTCAGCTACCCTAGTTAATTATGGTCATTGTTTGGGGCAGAATCCCTTATCATCTAAACTGTGTGTGAACTGACAACCAACACTCCTCTTTCTTTTCCTTCAGGGAGTATCTTGATGATGTTTGGGGAGAAGGCCAAGACTACCATAATCTAATAGACAAATATTCTGAAATTATTGACTGTCATAAATGGGAAGGGTGATAGTATCTCCAGCTCTAAATTAGAAAATCCATGAAGAAGAAAGAAATTCCATTGATGGGGGAAAATCTAGGAGTGGGTAGGTACTGGCAAATCAGATGTGATAATATTTGGGGGTAAACCCAAACTGACCAAATGATCAAGGGGATTTTTCATTAAAAAATCAATGCATGGTATGGATATATATACTGAGTTTTAATATCTGCTTAAGAGGTGACTTGGTAAGGAAAATCCCATTTAGATTTTGTAGAGCTTAACTAAGACTTAAATAAGAATTTAAAACTAAGAATTTTAAGAATCTAACTAAAAAAGAACTTTAGCCAATTAGGCTATTATGTTGTAATTTTAAAATGTGAGTGTGACACCAGCAGTCAATTTGATAAGTAAATCATGGCATAGTTATGCATAGAATACTATAAAAATGAGAATGAACAAATAATATCTCTGTACAAGAATATGGATGAAGATCACAAATGTACTGCTGACCAAAAGGAGCCAGACCTGAAAAAAGATATACTATATTATTCCATTCATATAAAGTTCAAAACCAGGCAACGCTGATTGACTCCTTCAGCCCCAGATCCTGGAAACCGCTTATCTGATTTCAACCCCTATACCGTAGTTTGCCTTCTATAAAATGTCATACAAATAGAATCACATAGTGCTTAGATTTTTGTATCTGGCTTCTCTCACCTACAATAGTGTTTTTGAGGTTGATCCATATTTTTGCATATATCAGTAGTTTGGTTCTATTTATTGCTCGTTTAACTCTGTCTCATTGCTGAGAATCTTATCGTATGGATGTGCCATGTGTTATTTATCTATATATTTACCTGTTGATGGATGTTTGGCTTCATTCTAGGTTTTGGCTACTATGAATAAATCTGCTCTAAACATTTGTGGGGACGTGTGTTTTCAGTTTTCTTTGCTAAATACCCAGGGCTTGGATTGCTGGATCATATGTTTAACTTTTATTTATTTATTTATTTGTTATTTATTTATTTATGGCTGCACTGCTTGGCTTGTGGGGTCTTAGTTCCCCGACCAGGGTTTGAACCCACGCCCTTTGCAGTGAAAGCGCAAAGTCCTAACCACTGGAACTCCCGGGAATTCCCTATGTCTCTCTTTAGAAGAAACAGCCAAACTCTTTCCCAAAGTGTTACATTTTGCATTTCCACCAGAAATGTATGCGTTCCAGTGGCACTTCACCTTGTAAACTCTTTGTATCACTTGTTTTTCCTTTGTGTGTTTGTTTTTTTAAGCTACTTTTTAAGCTGTGTAGTGGTATCTCATTGTGGTTTCAATGGAAATTTTCTTAATGAGTAAAATTATTTTAAGCATATTTTCAGGCAATTATCTGCCACTCACATTTCTTCTTTGGTGAAATATCTGTTGAAATATTTTACCCATTTAAAAAATTGTGTTGTTTGTTTATTATTGTGGGAAATGTTTATATACTTTAAATCAAAGTTATTTAATGGATAGATATATGTTTTGTAAATATTTTCTTTTTTCCCTCTTTGTTGTTTTATAAACTATGGCCTTTTTTCTAATTTTAGTACTAATAATTTTTTTTTTTTTTTGCCGTACATGGGCCTCTCACTGTTGTGGCCTCTCCCATTGCGGAGCACAGGCTCCGGACGCGCAGGCTCAGCGGCCATGGCTCACGGGCCCAGCCGCTTCGCCGCATGTGGGATCTTCCCGGACCGGGGCACCAACCCGTGTCCCCCGCATCGGCAGGCGGACTCTCAACCACTGCGCCACCAGGGAAGCACCACAAATATTATTCTTGTTTTGATCCTCCCTCTCCTCTCACCACTTAAAAAGCCAAAAGCCATTCTTAATTTGCAAAACTAAGCTGCACAAAAACAGATGGTGGGCTGGATTTGTCTTGCAGGTCGTAGTTTGGATTCTGGAGTTTTATTCTGACATCTGCACTCTTACTCAAGTTGTTTCCAGTGCATGTCTTGTCTTCCTGGCTTTCTTTCACTCTGACCCTCTTCAACAGCTCTTCTATTCTTATCCCTTCCATTGAGTTCTGCCCACACCTTTTGGTGGATCTCCTTCACATACTGACTTCTAGTGGCTCTGCTCTTTGTTAGCTGGAGGACCTTGGGCAAATTATTTAATATCTCTTAGTCTTAGGTTTCTCACCTGTAAGATGGAGATAATACTAGTACCTACCTCAAGGTATTCTGTGTGTGTGTGCGTGCGTGTGTGCGCGCGTGCGCGTGCACACACACACATTAAATGAGATAGTGCATATAAAGCACTCAGCACAGTGTCAGATATACTAAGTGCTCACTAGTGTTATTTAAGTTATTTAATGTTACTTAAGTTAAGCATTTATGTTGTTTAAGTGTTTTGTATGTAATAGTTTTGTTCCTTCATTTGAAGCTTCCCAGATGCTAATGTTTTTCTTGTGTTCTCACAACAATAGCCTAGGGCTCTATTTAAAGCAGGTGCTATAAATATTGAGAGTACAAAATGAGTTAAATTTAAGAAAGCTAAACATTTCCAGAAATAGTTATATGGAAGGTAGGAGTCATAGCAGCAGCCCAGGCCACACCTACTGCTGGAAACTATAGGGCAGGCTTGTATGGCATTCTCAGGCTCTCAGTATGGTGCCTCTTCAAATTCCTGTTCAGCTGGGGAAAGGTTAAGCGCTCCTTGTGGGAGAGGCAGACCCACCCCCCTCAGCTCTTAGCCCTTGACAAGAACACTTCCCGTCTAGCCCCAAGCTTGTTCACCTCCCCCAACAAGTCAAACTCAGAGGCTAACCAGATGCCCCACCACCACCACCCCTTCTTACCAGGCATTTAACTACCACCTTTACACACCCTTGTGGGATCTTACCATCTCCAAGTGACTTTTTAACCTATTCCTCTCAACCACATGTCACATTCTTCATGGAAGGAGTTTCGATGAATACAGCGTTTTCTGTCTGGTTACATTTCCTATGATAACTCAGCGCTTGCCTGCCTCTTAACCCAGCTCAGTGTGCACTGATCAGGTTGCTATTGGGTTTTGGATAAAAACCTTTGCTCCTTGGGAAGGAGAATTGCAGTGTCTGTCTTAGATTTAGTCCTCTGGTCCGGCATAGGGAGAGAGGGATCTGAGGCAGAGTTGAAAGTGTTTCAGAAGATGCTCTGAGAGATACTATGGTAAACTGCTGTTTGGATATAAAAGAGGGACACTGGATTGGGTGAGAGAGGCATCCTCTGCACTTCTGGATGGTTCTTCTGTGCCTGAGAGCTTGCAGGGTGGGTACAAATGTGCCACTCTGTCTGATGGAAGGGGACTGACAATGGGCTTCAGAGGCATGACAAGGTGCCCTCATGCAAGTTTGCACAGAGAAGGCCTTGTCCACTGGGCATGAAACCTGGTAGTGGAGAAACCACTGGTGTGGAGAGTGTGTGGACAGTAGGAACATGGACTTTGGTGTCAGATGCTCTACCACTTAACTAATAATTGTGGACTATTTCTCTGGAAATCGAGATAATACTTACTATATAGGGTTGTTGAAAAGATTAATACATGTAAGGCATGTGGTAAGTGATGTTAAATTATAAGAGACATGGGTCAGTAACATATGAGATATTACTGGCAATGTGACCCCAGTTGAATCTATGAAGAGTGGTCTGGCGTTTAGACACATGAGTCACATATGTTTCCATGTGCCTTGGGTGGCCATGAAATTAAGTGGTCTTTTTTCTCTTTTAAAAACCACATCCCTTTAATAGAAAACTACAGCAAACACCATGCAATATGTGAAAAGGACCACTTATTTATTGTCACTACATGTCAAAAACCAGCTGGACCATTTTCTTGTAGCAGATGTTTGCCAAATTAACTTTGGAAACAGAATTCATGTAGGGTATTTCTGTTAGCACAATGAATGCAACTAGGACACATACAGATAAATTTTTGAAAACATTTTTCAGGAAATGTCAATACCCTCTTAATTTAAATGTCAATACCCTCTCAGGAAATGTCAATTTCCTTTCAGGAAATGTCAATACCCTCTTAATTTAAAAGAAATTCATTTACAAATGATCTGCAATTCAGAACAGCTTTAAAAATTTGACCATGAAGACTTAAGAACATTTAATTTATGTTGTTTGTGGTAATGGTAATTATTAAGTGTGATAATGTGCTTTATAATAAGAAATATATATTTGGTCATTGTCCTATTCCTGGCACAGAGCTCCTAAAATCCTCGGAATTTTCTGTGAAGAGAGCAATAAAGGTGTCTTTTGTTATGTTAATGAGGTTGCTTTTGAAAAGCTCCTAAGGATGGGGGCTGGCTGCCAGTGGAGGCAGCTGTGTGAACAGAGGGTGGAAACTTTCAGCCCTGCCCCTCAACCTCCTGGGAGGAGAAAGGGTCTGGAGACTGAGTTGAATCATCCGTTGTCAATGATTTAATCAATCATGCCTATGTAATGAAGCCTCCATAAAAACCCAAAAGAGTGACGTTTGGAGTGCTTTTGGGTTGGTGAACATGGGGAGACTTGGGGAGAGTGATGTGCTTGGCGAGAGCATGGAAGCTCCAGGCCCTTTCCGTATACCTTGCCCTATCTATGTATCTCTTCCATCTGGCTGTTCCCGAGTTACACCCTTTTATAATAAATCAGTAATCTGGTAAGTAAAACATTTCTCTGAATTCTGTGAGCCGCTCCAGCAAATTAATTGAACCCAGAGAGGGGTTTATTGGAACATCCAATTTATAGCTGGTTTGTCAGAAGCACTAGTGACAAACTGAACTTGCATCTGAAGTGCGGGGCGGGGGGCAGCACTCTTGTAGGACTGAGCACTTAACTTGTGGGATCTGATGTTATCTCCAGGTAGATAGTGTTAGGACTGAGTTAAATTGTAGGACACCCAGCTGGTGTTGGAAGACTGCTTGGTGTGGGGAAAAAACCCACACAAATTGGGTGCGGAGCCTTATTAAGAAATAGAGTTGTCTTCTGTTGATTCATAAGGAGTGTCTAATTCTTTTTCATTCACAAACAAGCTGTGCCAGGACCTGGGAATAAAAAGTCTATTAAGAATTAGCCTCTGCATAAATTGTAGCAATATTTTTTTGGATCTGTTGACTAAGGCAAAGGAAACAAAAGCAAAAATAAACAAATGGAGCCTACTTAAACTTAAAAGCTTTTGCACAGCAAAGGAAACCATCAACATAACAAAAAGATGACCTACTGCATGGAGGTAAATATTTGCAAATGATATGACCCTTAAGGGGTTAATATCCAAAATATACTAAGAGTTCATACAACTCAACATCAAAAAAAAAAAAAACTGATTAAAAAATGGGCAGAAGAACTGAACATTTTTCTAAAGAAGACATACAGATGGCTAACAGGCACATGAAAAGATGCTCAAAATCACTAATCATCAGAGAAATGCAAATCAAAATCACAATGAGGTATCACCTCACACTTGTCAGAATAGCTCATCAAAAAGACCACAAATAACAAATATGAGTGAGGATGTGGAGAAACGGGAATGCTTCTACACTGTTGGTGGGAATGTAAATTGGTGCAGCCACTGTGCAAAACAGTATGGTAGTTTCTCAAAAATCTAAAAATAGAACTGCCATATGACCTAGCAGTTCCACTCCTGGTTGTATATCTGAAGAAAACAAAAACATTAATTCAAAATGATATATGCATCCCAACATTCATAGTGGCATTGTTTACAATAGCCAAGATATGGTGGTAGCACCCTAAGTGTCCATCAACTGATGAATGGATAAAGAAGAAGTGGTAGATATACACAATGGAATATTACTCAGCCATAAAGAAAATGAAATTCTGCCATTTGCAACAACATAGATGGACTTGGAGGGTATCTCACTTAGTGGAGTAAGTTTGACAGAGAAAGATAAATACTGTATGATATCACTTATATGTGGAGTCTAAAAAATAAAACCGATTTACAGAGAACAAACTAGTGGTTACCAGTTGGGAGAGGGTTGGGGGGAGGCATAAGATAGGGTAGAGGATTAAGAGGTACAAACTACTCTTTATAAAATAAATAAGCTACAGAATATATTATACAGCACAGGGAATATAGCCAATATTTTGCAGTAACTATAAATGGATTACAACCTTTAAAAATTGTGAATTACTATGTTGTACACCTGAAACTTATAAATCAACTATAAGTTAAAAACAGAAAGAAAAAAAAAGAATTAGCCTCTACCCTCAGGGGTCTTTCAGTCTAATTGGGAATCAGGTAAAGTAACACATCCACTGTGGTAAAGGGCTAAGATTCAGGTGTGCCTTGTGTCCTGTGGAAGCCCAGACTGAGGGGCCAGGGAACACTTCTTGAAGGGGTGCAACTTGAGAGATGAGGGAAAGTTTGCAAAGCAAAAAGCATGCAGGGCCTTTCACTCAAGCTGACAAATGCAGAAAGCAAGTGTTTACCTAGGGAAGCCTGAGCTCTGGCATCCTGAGTTTCCACCACTGTCCACCATTACGAACTCTGAGACCTGGCAGGCTTAGTACCTTTCTAAGGTCTGGCTACTTTTCTGACCAATGGGGAATTGCTCCCAGAGCCAGGTGATCACGGGGCATCTTTTGGCCGCCTCTGCAAAGACCGCCCTGGGCAGCAGAGGCGCGTAGGAGCTCCCTTCTGGGAGGCGGTGGATGTTCTCAGGCGCTAAGCTGGTGTCCGGCTGGGCTAGGCGGAGGACGGGTCCGGAGACAGCGCCCGCCAGTCTCCCAGGCAGAGAGCACTCCCTTAAGGCCCCAGATGTGTGTCAAATCAGAGGCCTGACCTCAGGCCGAAGCTGCAGGACAAGCAGACGAGCCTCCCGACCACAAAGTCTGGGCGCCCAGCGGCTGCTCCGCACAGGGCCCTGGAGCAGGTGAGTCCCAGCACCAGGCCCGGAAAAGCTGTTTCTCACGTCGCTACAGCCTTGTGGGTCTTGGGCATAAGAGCCCCTTGGTTTTCAAAGCTAGACGTTTGGGGGCTCGCCTCTCAGGTGCAGGTCTTGGAAGTTGGGGTACCTGGTGTGGGGTTCAGATCCTTTGCTCCTCGGAGACACTCTGGCTGTTGAGTTCCCTCCTGACTGGGGCGGGGAGGGGGCGTGGGGGAGGAGTAGGGGTGGCGTTTATGCCGAGACTGAGTCCCAGCGCTTCCCACGTGCTGCCTGTGGGCCTTCTCCTTGGACCCATTTATAGAAGTTGCTCAGTTTTTAGGTTTTTTCAGAGGAAGTTGTTCTATTTGTATCTGTAGATTCAGTGTGTGTGTTGCCATCTTGAACCTGAGTTTTAAACGGAAGTACTTAATCATATATTTTTTAACAAAGTCTATAGTAAATCAATATTTCTGTCTTCCTCCTGAACAAGATTAGTATTTTTAGAATGCTTTAACTTCGTTTAAATACTCCTCCCATGGTCTGCTGTGAGAGGCTTTTCCATCTTCTGTGCCATTTTTATCTAGTATTTTAATTCCATTTTGTTTTTCAGTACAAAAAAGTTATCATTTATGTATTTTTTTAAAAAGTAGACTATTTTTTAGAGCCGTTTTAGGTTCATGGCAAAATTGAGTGGAAAGTATTGAGAGTTCTCATATACCCCTTGCCCCCATCCTCATTATTTTTATAGTCAGTTCTTACTCAAATTTACCAACGGGTATTCTGGTTTTTTGCGTCCCATTGCTCCATGCATCCCATACCTCCCTTCTGAATTTATTTCCATTAATGTGATGTGAACCTTTATTATAATTTCTAGGAATGCAAAATAAATATATCTGTAGTTTTTCAGGGGTGAAGAACTTCTAGTTGTTGGTTCTGTGGGCTGAGTCATTAGAATTCCTGTTTTTTTTTTTTTCATAATTTAGGTGAGTGAAGTCATCTACATGGATATTCTTTTGAGAGTACCATGCATGCCTGGGATGGGAGACCTCCCATGAGATGTTTTTTTCTGTTTGCCTCTGTCCACACTCAGTAGTGTTCATGAGTCCCCCATCAGTTTTTGTTTTAAATAATTTTAGACTTAACAGAAGAGTTGCAAAGATAGTACAGGAAGCTCCCACATACTGTTCACCCAGCTTTTCCTATTACTGTAGCCCTTAGCAAGCCTACGATTGGCCTTCAGCAATTTGTTAAACATTTCTAGCTCAATTCTTCCTAATGGCTTATATGGTGTCCAGAGGTGTTTGTCCCAGCCAGGCAAAGGCCTGGGTCCTGTTTCTTCCTGTGGATGCCTGTTTTTCCTCAGATTCTGGGTTGGTTATTGGCTCCGTGACCTCCGCTTTCTGATGAGTTCATGAAAAATTGTTAATTTGCCGTTTGTCTAGCTTGTTCCTTGTTGTAAGTGTGAGTGTGATGCTTTCCAAGGCTATGTCTCCAAGTGGAACCAATTTTGGCGTTACTTTCTTCTTCTAATTTCTGTACTGCTCAGGTGGTGCAAATTTGGGACCTGCACTGGCGGCCAGCGCAGCTTCAGTGCTGCTGGCACAGTTGGCTATCCGTGTGTTGCAATCCTGGGTTAGTAAGCCGAGATCCTTTGGTCTCTGCTTATGGACAGGTAGGTGGGTTTTATTTTGCTTTTTTTTTTTCTTTATTTTTGGTTCTACCTTTGTAGAAAATTGTGGTTACCAATGACTCCATGGGGATTTCCCTGAAGATAGAAATGACCTAAAAGAATACCTTTTCTTTATTTAGTGTTTTCTGTTTTCTAAGATACATGGGGGCTTCCCTGGTGATGCAGTGGTTGAGAGTCCGCCTGCCGATGCAGGGGACATGGGTTGGTGCCCCGGTCCGGGAAGATCCCACATGCTGCAGAGCGGCTGGGCCCATGAGCCATGGCTGCTGAGCCTGCGTGTCCAGAGCCTGTGCTCCGCAACGGGAGAGGCCACAACAGTGAGAGGCCCGCGTACCGTAAAAAAAAAAAAAAAGATACATGGACTGCCTATGCACCTCTGTGGCACTTTCCATATAATCTGATCTCCATGTGATTTTCTTCTATTTTTTTCTGCTTCCATTTGTTTTGCATATATTAGATTGGAATCACTTTGAATAAAGAGGACATAATTTCTACTCTTGTACACCATGTTAGTGCTGAGCATGTATGTTCATTCAGCAAATATTTTCTGATCCCCTGCTGGGTGCCACAGACTATTCTAGGACCTGGGTGTATAGTGGGGAGCAAGAAGAAAATTTCCTCGCTTTTTAGTATTGTGAGGAGTCAGACACAGAATAAATACGTAATTACCAACTATGATAAAGAAAAGTACATGGTGCTCTGAGACCTAGTTTATGGTGGGGGCTCAGAAAGACTTGTCTGAGGGAGTGACTTTTAAATTGAGACTTCCAGGCAAATAAGACTTATGGGAAGAGTGGGAAGGAACAGCATCACAGACAGCGAACAGCATATGCTAAAGTATTTTGGTGGCAAAGAGTGTGGGGCATTCAGAGAACTGAGCAGTCAGTGAAGCTGGAGTGAGTGAGGAAATGAACCTGAAGGAGTGGTCAGAGGCTGGAAGATACAGGGTCTTGAAGGAGTTGATACTTCATTGTAGTTTTGGCAGCCATGGAAGGGTTTTGCTCTAGTTTACATTTAAAAACATTACTCTGGATGCTGGGTAGAAGACTGATAATAAGGGAAAGAGAATGGGAATAAGCTGATAATCTGGGTGGTCCGGGCAAGAGAGTACAGTGGCCTGAACAAGGGTAGGAGCAACAGGGATTGAGGGAAGAAGGACTCGAGGTACAGTCTGGATGTGGAAGGGGCAGGACTTGATGATGCTGTGTTTGGGGGAGGGGTAATTGGGAGGCAGAGGAAAGTATCAACCAATGCTTTCAAGCTGATTTATTCACTTCCTCTGCCCACTCAAACAAGGGAAGAAAATTGTCATGTGAGTCTCTTTTTTCATGATTTTCACTGAGCAGAAACCTGCTCTATAGCCACCTAAGTCTGGTTTGTCTTACTCACTGTGTTCCATTCTACATTCTGTCTTGTCTAGTGGGATTTTCATTCTCAACTGGATTACTAGCTGTTTGGGGGTGAGGCGGGGCAGGGGGAAGGACTATGTTGCTTTCATCTCCCGTCCTATGTAGCACTTAGCACAGTCCTTTGCTCAGATGCTGAAAATCATTTTTGAAATATACATTTCTTTTGAGCACTTTATGTTTCTTCAGTTGGACAAGAAAGATTTTACTTTCCTTTGGACTTAACCCTTCTTTCAGTTTCTAGTCCATTGGTAAACTATGGTGCACGTGGCATATGGATTATAAATTCAAGTTAATTTTTCCTCTGCTCTTTGCTTTTAATCTACAGTAGAATCGAGTTGCTGGACCAGCAAAAAGCCAAGTGCTTTATCCAAGCCTGGTATTTGTATTTGTGAGGTGAGCTACTGAGAAGCACATTGAAGCATTTTGCACATATGTTTTTCTCTTTTGCCTCTGTGGTAACACATTTTCCTAGCTGTGCTTTGGATTTTTCCCATTTCAGTTTTGAAATTTCCACATGGGGTTTAGCCACTTGGTGAAGTGCTCTCAGCTTCCCTGCTCACCATCAGGTTGGCTTCAGCAGTGAAACCTTTGATATCTTTCTGTTTTTCTGAGCTTGGGTTTACTGCCGCACTTGCTGGCCTCTGGCTTTATTTCTTTCCCAGTATTTTATAGTTGTAACGTATGGGCTTTTCCTTTCAACAGTTCTCTGTCCTCAGGGAAGCACTCCGTCTTGTCTGTTCCATGGTTTTTGATTTTGACTCTGTTGCTACCCAGCTGTGACTATTGCAGCTTGAATCACAGCACCCCAGAGCATGGACCACTTTTCTTCAGTTTGCCTGTTTCTCATCTTCTCTGCCCTGACATTGTTTCAGACATAGTTTTTAATTCGGTGGAATTTTTCTCATTATTTTATTTCTTAGTTGCTGATTCCAGTCTGTCTCTTTAAAATAAAGCCGATTCTGTTAATTTCTTTCTTTCTTTCTTTTTTTTCTCTATTTGGCAATGTGGAGATTGCCACTGCTCTTGACAGCTGCTTTCCAATATGTCATTACTCAGCCTTGGAAGTAATTTTAGAATGTTGTGTGCCCCTGACTGTGGAACACCGCATTACCAAGGTCCCGAGTGTGGCACATCTGAAGGTGGGGGTGACCTGAAGAAGAATCTGTGACATTCGTACAGTGCCGTGCAGTTTACAAGGGACCTTTAAATCTGTGGTCTTGTTTAGTGCTCACAATAAGCCTAGGAGTGTGGCAGGGCATTATAATTTCCTGTTTTAAAGTCAAGGAACTTGAAGATCATAAAGTGAAGTGTTTTCCCAATGTCGCCTAGCTAGAAGGTGATGGAGCCAGACTTTGAACTTATGTCCCAACAGTGTCTTTATAATATAGGAACTTTTCAATATCATTTAAATTTCAGGCTGGGATAATCAGGGTAGATTTCAGGCACAATTGGATTCAGGAACTCAAACAATGTTATCAGGGCTGAGTCTTGCTCTTGGCTCTGCCTTCCTCTGAGTTAACTTTCTCTTTATCCAGGCTCTTCTTTTGGGGAGCACTGTGGCTTCCAGTAGCTCCAGACTAATATCCACCAATCTGGGGGAAAGGAGAACATTCGTCTCCTGCAGAAGAACAGTGTTTGCTTTGCATTGTCCTTCATTGAGTTAATGTTTATCTCTGAGTCAATCACTATTATTAAGAGGGTTGTGATGCTGATTGGACAGACCTGAGTCCTGAGTCACATGACCTCTCCTGCTGTTCAAGGTGTGATCAACTGGGCTTAAATCATGTGACAGGAGAGTGGGTGGGAAGCGGTTCCCTAGAAGAAAATTGAGGTGTTGTTACCAGAATAAAAGTGAATGCATGTTGGGCAGACAAGACATGAGATGTCTTCTGTGCTAGATATTTTCCATTTGCCCCTCAGGTCTGCTCACCGCTCTGCTCTGTGCCCCAGGAATCTAACTTGTATAAAGTGCTTTGATGCACTCCCTTTCCCTCAAGTTTCCAATTACGTTTAGCCAGTGAAAACCTCTGGCAGGAGATTAGAGTCAAGGAGAAGAGTGAGGGAGGGGTATTTTTTCCACCAAGCCCTGCCCTGTGAGGCTGCCCTCTGAAGCTGAAGGTTACAGCTCCTGCCAGGCAATCTTCTTTACTTGGCTGGCCCTGTATCCAGTTCTGCTAACTGCTTTCCTTGTTCGTTCAAGCCTGGAGTGGTAATACCCTGGGGTATTGTACAATCCCTTTTAGTTTCCCTACCCTGTGCTCACACTTTTGTAAATGGTCCCTTTGTTAAACTGTCCTCAAGTTACTAAATTTCAGTGAGCCATACCTTTCCTGACAGGACCTGATTGACCTCTACAGGTAGGAAAGTAAAAACTCAATGCATCCACATTAAAAATGATTTGGAGCTTCTGTGGTGTGAGGTTAGGAGTTGAGAAGATTTAGTGGGCTATGAAAAGTATGATCAAGGTAGGTGTGAAGGATGGCCACAAGGAAGAGGGAGTAGCGTTTTCTGTGTGTGTGGTTTTATTCAATTCAGAGTTGTTAGAAGTTTCTAACAATTTGTGCTATCTAAAAATCAATCAAGCTGCCTTAAAGGTAATGAGCTCACCATCATTGATGGTATTCACCTGGACAGCTCTAGTGACACGTGATTTTTCAGGGGTTTTTCTGAAGGGGATTCCTTCCTCAGATAGTCGGTGGGCTAAATGATCTGGAGAGTTCTTTCCTACAGTTCAAGTGATGCAGGAATTGCCTTCGCAGAGGAAATTTTCATTTCTTCTCTCCTTTGGGGGCCTTCCTAGCATCCCCAAACACCCTCTGGTGTGAATGTCAAGAATCAGATGTAGTGAGCTCTGCTTTGTTATCTTGTCAGTTACATGTTAAAGGCATTAAAAACCCTCACCTGTGCCTTTGCCATCACAGATGAGCAGATGTCCCCAAGTGGAAGCCATGGAGAGGTAGTCTCTGATGCTTAATACTAATGGTGTACTATGTTGTCACAAAGAAATCAGCTGCTAGTCCTAAAGAATTAAAATTACGTCAGCAATAGGAAATCACTGTCATTAACTATTGGGACTAATTTAATACCTGTGAAATGGTGTTCATATTCCTTTATATGTTTCTGCATTTGATAATTGAATTAAAAATAACTTTTTTTTTTTTTTTTTTTTTGCGGTACGCTGGCCTCTCACTGCTGTGGCCTCTCCCGTTGCGGAGCACAGGCTCCGGATGCGCAGGCTCAGCGGCCATGGCTCACGGGCCCAGCCGCTCTGCGGCATGTGGGATCTTCCCGGACCGGGACACAAACCCATGTCCCCTGCATTGGCAGGCGGACTCTCAACCACTGCGCCACCAGGGAAGCCCTCTTCTAAGGTTTTATACATTCAAATCAAGACCTTTCTCCCCTAGTACTATTTTCTTCAGAAGGAATCAGATTCCTTAGAGACAAATTCTCCTACCCTGCAGGTTTTTATGGACCTATTGTATCAGCTGGGTCTGGTTACAAGTGACACACTGATCTGGCCAACTTAATTTAAAAAGGAATTTACATCTGAAGAACGAGGCTTGGAAAGGACAATTTGCAGAGCAGCAGGAATGAAGAGTCTTGGAAGGGCACTGATGCAGGTACAAATCAACTCTCACTAAATTTCTGTCCATGAGTCATGATATTCCAGATGTGAAATTGTGGGAAAGGAGTCCTAATGGGCCATTTGGGTCTCAAGCCTATCTTTGGTTAGAGGACGGCAGGGCACCTTGACTGAAAGTCCTACCAAAGCTGCACACGGTGGGAAAGGTAACTGCCTGGATGCTGGAAAAATAGAAACCACTGTCCACACACCACCTCTTATGGCAAATGAGAAATTACCACATGAAAATAGAAATTGAAACAGGTGTTACAATAGTTCTGAGGTGGTGTAGCCTATCCTAGAAAAGTAGATTATGGTTAATGTGGAAAAAGTACCAGCTTATAGACATATATGTAAGAAAGATCCATGAGAGAAATAACAAAGGGTTATGATTCCATTGTTCCTCTTGCTTGTGGTTTTACGATTGTCCATGGGATAATGAGATATTTGTCAATATAATGTGGGTCTGGGGCAGGGTTGACAAACTTTGTCTGCAAAGAAAGGGCTACCTCATTAATATTTTAGATTTTGCAGACCATACAGTCTCTGCCATTGCAGTGTGAAAACAGCCATAGACAGTATGAAAATAAATGGGCGTGGCTATGTTCCACTAAATCTTTATTTACAAAAAGAGGCAATGGTGAGGTTTCGCCCACAGGCTGTGCTTTGCTGAGCCCTGGTCTAGAGGGATACTTCAGTACTATGGTAGCTTGGTGGAGCCCAGTCAAGGCCAGCAATTGCAGGCTCAGTGTAAGTGAGTAGTTTGTGTAGTAGCTGAGTCCTTGAGCAAGTTGAGATGAGCCCTGGAAGACAGGTCTGGTAGAGAGGAAAGCACAAGGGACTTTATATTGGGTGGCCTGAGTTCATACCCTTGCTTAAGCACTCTGTGATTGAGGGCAAGCTTTAGACTTTCCTGAGTCTCGGTTTCCTCATCTTTAAAATGGGGAATGTAATTAGAATGCCCCTTATGTTTGTTGTTTATTTAAATGAAGTAACATATGAAAAATATTCAGCATGGGGCTTCCCTGGTGGTGCAGTGGTTAAGAATCCGCCTGCCAATGCAGGGGACATGGGTTCGAGCCCTGGTCTGGGAAAATCCCACATGCCGCGGAGCAGTGAAGCCCGTGCGCCACAACTACTGAGCCCGCGTGCTACAACTACTGAAGCCCACGCACCTAGAGCCCGTGCTCTGCAACAAGAGAAGCCACCGCAATGAGAAGACTGTGCACCACAACAAAGAGTAGCTCCTCCTTGCCACAACTAGAGAAAGTCCATGCGCAGCAACGAAGACCCAACGCAGCCAAAAATAAATGGTGAAAATAAATACAATTTTAAAAAATTCAGCATGGAGCTTGACACATAATATTCACTGAACACTCTGTATTTCCTTTCTCCTCCCTTCCTAAAGTTATACGGAAAGGATAAATTGCTTAGTTAGGGTACCCCACTGCAAGATCACTGACATCTCATCCAACTCAGGAAATGTTTGAAAAAAGCTGATGCCATATCTCTGAAGATTCTCAGAAGCGTAGAGTGATGGGGGTGCACGTTAGTGGGTAGAATGATGAAGAAGATCTGGTCCTCTGGCTTTCTTTACAATCCTCTCCCCAGCCTGACCTCACCTTAGAGCTGGGCAGCCTCCCTTCCAGGAATTGGGCGGCTCTGAAGCGTATTAACAAGCAGGAGTTCCTGTAGAAGGGACTGTATCAATCAGGCCCTGGGATAACACTTTAGGAACATGGGGTTATTCAGCCTAGAAACTTGATAATGTATTTACGTGTTTGAAGGGCTAAGTACCTTCTGCTGGGTGGACCCACAGGACAAAATTAGAAACAGTAGGCCATCCACAAGTCACATGGACAGCCAAGGGGCAGTTTCCTTTTGCTGGAGATATTCAAGCAGAGGTTTTCTGGGATGTTAGAAAGGGAATAAGATCTGCATAGGGCTGTAGATCTGGCTCTCCAACTCATGAATCTTTTTGGAGCCTGTGGAAATTCAGAACAGACAGGTTAGTGTATGAACTGTTCCTGAAGATCAGTTGCCCAAAAAATATTAGCAGTAGAGTACTCCTGACTGCGGGCGGGTTCTTCTCCCTGACTGAAGAGTAATTACCATGCCCCACCTAGGGAAGGATAACAATAGATAACAGTTACTGAGCTCTTAGAATGTGCCAGGCACTCACATATGTACTGCAAACTTTTTATTTTCTCAAAGTGGCTTGAAGAGGTAGGTGCTCATGTCATCTTATACATGAGCAAACTGAGGTCATAGGAGGTTATGTATGGTGCCTAAGACCACATAGATATAAGTGATGCCAAAATCTGAACATGAATATTCTAATTCCAGAGCCCACTCTTAATCCCAAAATAAAATCCCACTTTTATTCGAAATTAAATAATTAGGGGAGCGAGGCCTTTCTGGCACGACATTATGCTGGATTAGGTGCTCCTCATGGCATTGACATAAATCCACATTTAATAAGAAAACTGTATTTCAGGAGCTAAAAGTTTGAAAATTTAATGAAGACAAATGGCCCCTTTTAGCAAAGTTAAATAGCAGTGTTTGAGGCGCTGGTATCCAGTTTGTGGTAGCCCTCTTGGGGTAGGAAACTTTCAAGTTATGCTTTGGCTGTGACCGTTCCTTATCTGCATTATAACCTTGAGTCAAAATATCTGTTTACTGCAGACTCTGCTTTCTGTGGAGGCCCCATAAAGAAGTGACCCATTCTGGTAACTGGTGTAGGGAGGGGAGGAAGGGAATGCACCAGCAAGTTCAAAAGAAGTCCCAGGACATATATGCAGTTGGGAAAAAAACCCAGCAACGTTATTTAGACAGCTGGGCTTGGGAGAGAATGGTCATTGTTTGGGAAAATTGCTTCATCAGCCCTCTAGTGCAGAAGGCAAGGGCTGGAAGGAATGATCTGGATGACAGGATCTGAGAGAGGAGGTCAAGCCCTTTGGACTGACTCTCAAAGGATGTGTTGACCCTAGTTGACAGGTAGGCTGCACATACATACAGTCTCTCAATCCCCCATCCCCTCCCTAGGAATAAGGCCAGAGTGCGCTGGCGTACTCTGCTGACATCTCTTACACACGCTAGGCTGCGTGTTTGGGCCTTTTCCATGTAACGCTGCTCTAGCGATGTTAAATTTAACCTGATTGTCCTTGGATGTGAATACTGGCAAGCTGAGGAGGGAGTGGCTGACACTGACTTGCTATAGGCCTGGAAACATTTTAGATATGTGATTCAAGAGAAAAAAATAAAACCACAGAGAACATAATTGGAGCTTCTATCTTGGAAAGCATGGTCTCCAACCAACCGTGGGCTGCTGCTAGCGCCAGCTCTGCTGTGCGACCTTGGGAAAGGCATTTAGGCAGTCTCTCTGAGTCTCTCTTGCTTTCCCGTTTGTATAATAAGGACAGCTGGACTGAATGACCTCTCAGGCCAACCCTTCAAGCTGTAAATTCGATGAGTGTTCACTATTTCTTTCTCGGTATTGAAGAGTTTATTTATTTTTAAATTCTATTTTTAGAAGATATAACAATTCATCCAAGGAGGAGAGTAGTGACATGATCCTGGGGAAAAAAAAAAATCATTGTATTTTCAGAACTTTTCTTTCATGTAAATTCTGTATGTCTGTGTGTTTCTTGCTCCCTCTTCTGTCCAAACTCTAGTTTACTCTGGGTATTTTCTTTTTTAAAAAAAATTTAATTTATTTATTTTTGGCTTTGTTGGGTCTTTGTTGCTGTGCACAGGCTTCTCATTGTGGTGGATTCTCTTGTTGCGGAGCACAGGCTCTAGGCACACGGTCTTCAGTAGTTGTGGCACGTGGGCTCAGTAGTTGTGGCTCGCGGGATCTAGAGCACAGGCTCAGTAGCTGTGGTGCACAGGCTTAGTTGCTTCGCGGCATGTGGGATCTTCCGGACCGGGGATCAAACCTGTGTCCCCTGCATTGGCAGACAGATTCTTAACCACTGCACCACCAGGGAAACCCTACTCTGGGTATTTTTACGTTTTGAAGGCCATTGTGTAAACTTGCTCTTTTCTGTTTGAAATCTACACTATTTTTATAATTGTTGATATTTCCTCTCTTTTTTTAAACTGCGGTGAAATTCAAATAACATAAAATCAATCATTTTCAAGTGTACAATTATGTGTCATTAAGCACATTCACAGTGTTGTACAAACAACACTTTTATCTAGTTCCAAAACATTTTCCTTGCCCCCAAATGAAATATCCCATATCCATGAAGTAGTTACTCCCCATTCCTTTCTCCCCTACTAAGGCAACTATGGTTCTGCTCTCCTTCCCAATGGATTTACCTTTTCTGGATATTTCATATAAATGGAATCATACATGTGATCTTTTGTGACTGACTTCTTTCACTTGGCATAATATTTTTGAAGTTCATCAACATTGTAGCATGTATCAATACTTCATTCCTTGTTATGGCTGAATACCGTTGCATTCGTTGTATGTATATATCACAATTTGTCTATCCATTTATTGGTTGATAGATATTTGGTTTGTTTCTGTTGTTTAGCTATTGTGAATGGTGCTGCTGTGAACATATGTGTACAAGTATTTGTTTGAGTACCTGTTTTCAACTTTTTGGGGTATATACCTAGGAGTAGAACTGCTATGGTAATTCTACGTTTAACTTTTTGAGAAACTGCCTTTTTTTCTCAGCCACTGCACCATTTTATATGCCCACCAGCAATGTATGAGGGTTCCATTTTCTCCACATCCTCATCATGCTTGTTACTTTCTGTTTTTTTGATTACAGCCATCCTAGTGGATATGAAGTGGTATCTCATTGTGGTTTTGGTTCCTTTTCTTTTCTTTTTTTTGGCCTTGCCATGCAGCATGCGAGATCTTAGTTCTCCGACAAGGGATTGAACCCGCGTGGAGTCTTAACCACTGGACCACCAGGGAAGTCCCTCATTGTGGTTTTGAGTCTTACTTTTAGGAAGTAACAAGGTACCTTTCATATTACCACCACTTCAAGCCAGTACAAGAACTAATAGATGCCAGGCAAATCCTTTGGCAAAATTCATTTGAACCACCAATCTCTTCTGTGTACCTGGCACTTACTTTCACACCTGTCTCAATCTTGTTCCTAGGGTACAACTCTGTGTCTTTGTGTGAAATGTCTTTTACTGACCCTTTGTTTGTCCTAACAGAAAATACTTAAAAAAAATCATATGCAAAACAGGGTATGAAAGCCAAGAGTCAAGGAGGGAAGTGTTTTGGTTTTGGTCAATATTCACTGAAAGATACTGGGTTCTTTTCTCTGGTATAAGTTCTAGGTGAGATAGTTAATTACTCCTGGTCCTATGTGGAGTTGGGTGCACCAAGAGCATCTTCTTGGACAGACGTCTGGAGATCCACACCAACTGATTTAAACACTTGATCTCTTTGAGGGATCCTTGGAGTTGCTTTTTGTACCACACTCAAAGGGTAGTCTGTACCTCATCCACCTGAGAAGTGCTGCTTCTGCAGAGGATACCTTTGGATTTCTAACTGCAGTGGTTCCATCTTGAGGGAACTATACTCAGGTGGTTGATCAGCACAGAGGAAGGTGAACAACTTCCCCTTCTGAATTCCAGACTTAAGAGTGACATAGTCAGTAAGGTCTGGTAGGCCGGCAGATGGCTAAGATTAGCAGGGGTTAGTTGTTTCCCATTGCCATCTGAGTGACCTTTCAAATCAGGAATTTCTTCTCTTTCCTCATACACCATTCCTCTTTCCAGTCAGTCAAGGCCACGGTCAACATTTTCTATGGACAGTCCAGTTTTAAAAAATTTGAGGAGGGGAGGTTCTCTAGCTTCTGTGGTTAATGAGATTTGCCTACGCTCTATTATAAAGTAAAGCACCAAGGAGTTAAGAAAACTTATTTAAAACTTGGAAGTAAGACAGAAAGATAGATAATATGTCCTTTTAACATCATCTAGGGACATAGTTTAGCAGCTCCACCTGAGGGGTATTTAGGCAGGAGAATATGCTTTGTTCATCCCAACCATTATTTTTCATTAAAATTTCCAGACTCAGTGAAGTCACATGTTAACATGTAGATTTGGCAAATAATTTCTGTCCAATATAATAGATAACCCCAAAGGTTATGGCTTATTGCTCTCTAGGTCATTAGCCAGTTTTGTATTTAACATCGTGATCTTGTTCAAATGTTGTTCCACATGCTTATGAAAATCTAGATCCTGAAAATGCTCTTTGAAGGAGCTTTACCATCTTAATGTTTCCCTCATTAATTAACAAGTTGGATAACATCTTTGACACATGTTCATTTGATATTTGGATGAGAGTCATGTTTTTCACTTTTTGAAAATTACAGTTTCAGAAGATTTTACTGGAAACCCAAGGGAGGACGGAATTGGGTCAAAGCTAGTATCAGTAAAGGGATTATGTCCCACAGGGAGTGCTATCATATGCTTTTCTAGACAAGATGATCATGGGTCTGTTTGCTGGGTCTAGCTGAGCAATGCAGATTTTGGGGTGTGGGGTGGATTTGGCTCTTCTAACTTTAAGGCTATGACTCACGGTGTTTCACAGCCTTGCCTTCCATTGCCAATGATAATTCTGCCCAACATTGGGACTTCTACTCCTGGCTTCTCTCTGCTCTTCCAGCTCTTCAGTGTCTTTCTATTCCCAGCCCAAACAGACAACTGGTGAGTCCTTTCACTCCCAACTTCTTTTAATCTTCCTCTCTTGAGTGTGAGACTTCTGTACTTAGAGGTTCTAAAAGCTGGATTTTCAAGCCACTCATCAGTACTTGCTGACACTCGTTTCACCTCCTGGCTGTCTGTGGGGCACATATCTGATCTGGCTGGAGAAGAAACGGTGGGGCAGAATTTTTTGCAAGAGCAACTTGTGAGTTCTAAAGTAAAAACTTGCCTTCAGACTGAGTTGAGTCTTTTCTAGTCTTTGGGGATGAGTGATCCTGTGTGCTCAATTATATCACTGCTGTAATTGGAAATCTACTTGTCATCAGTTCCTCAGGCTGTTTAATCTCTTGGTCACTCATTGGCAGCTTGGGCTGTTCTGTTTTTCCCTCCGATGTGTTATTTCTTCCCACAGTTCAAACCAGGATTTTCTGGAATGTGGGCTCGTTTTGTTACTCCT
Source organism: Pseudorca crassidens (assembly GCF_039906515.1). Lineage (NCBI taxonomy): Eukaryota > Metazoa > Chordata > Mammalia > Artiodactyla > Delphinidae > Pseudorca > Pseudorca crassidens. The sequence continues at coordinate 51,814,956 of NC_090312.1, forward strand.
TCCTCTTCTGCCACCCCTCAGAGAGCATTACTCCTCTTTCTTTTAGCTCAGAGTTAGTTTGTGTTTCATCTTCTCTCTGCTTCTTGGATGGAATGAGCTCTTGAGAGGCAGATCATCCTGTCTTGATTTAGGCTGAGGAAAGATTAATTTTATTGGTAGGGCTTCTTTCTTGCCTTTCTATTCTTCTCTATTCTCGTAATGGCTTCTCAGAGGTGTCTCATTTCTCTCAACTTCTGGGATTCCAGGGGAGGTCAGGGCCGAACAGCTGAGGGACTGGCTCTACATGCAGAGGTCCTGTCTGTCCTGAGGTGAGCTCAGCTTTCCTCTCCAGCCATATATCCATGTTGACGTCCATCTTTGGGTCAAAGGTGTCATAATGCCTTCTTGGCACAGGCTTGTTAGAGTCTGGAGGAAGCTACGACCTCACCTCTGTTTCCCAGGTCATCAGAATCTTTGTAAGGGGCTTCTCAGGGCCAGCAGGGAAGGAACTGTCTTTATGCCTCCCAGAAGCACTTTTTACATTTTGCCATGGGATGTGATGATGTAAGCTTTATAGGTCCCCCACAATGCCTAGAATAGTTGCAAAAAGATGTTGCTCAATCTGTGTTTGATGAATAAATGAATGAATCAAATTAGTGGGATTTATTTTGACACTTGAGTTCCACTTTGGTTCGAGCCTGGATTGGTTCATATAGTATTTCCATAGATCTAGCTTTATAGTCTTCATTATTTAAAATGTTATTGTAATAATAATTTAAGAAATTTCATATAAAATACAGATGCTGGTATAAATATAGTTGCCTATATAATTAAAAGCTGGGGTCTTTCTGTTTTTAAAATTCTGCTAAACACAATTTCTAGCTATATTGAGAAAATTCCAGGCATGGCAGGTCTATTATGTGCATGTCAGAGCAGGACTGTATTAACAACTCAGCCACCGCTGTGGTTGCACCAGGGGAAGGAGGTCAGTTGTGGAGTTTAGTCCTGACTAAAGACTAATAAATGTTATTAAACTGTTTGATTACTCAATACAAAAGAAGAATAGAATCTTCCCTGTATAGACTGACTGCACACTGAGAGCCAGAGTTTCCTTTCTCTACACAGACTGAAGAAAGATTATTTTAATTTTTAAAACTTCTTTTTTCTTTTAACATCTTTATTGGGGTATAATTGCTTTACAATGGTGTGTTAGTTTCTGCTTTATAACAAAGTGAATCAGTTATACATATACATATGTTCCCATATCTCTTCCCTCTTGCGTCTCCCTCCTTCCCACCCTCCCTATCCCACCCCTCCAGGCGGTCACAAAGCACCGAGCCAATATCCCTGTGCCATGAGGCTGCTTCCCACTAGCTATCTACCTTACGTTTGTTAGTGTATATATGTCCATGCCTCTCTTGTTTCTTGCCTTTCTACTCCTTGATTCTGTTCTCAAGCTGTTGTTGATGGGATCTAGGTTTTCCCAAATGGGACCATTTGAAACAGAAATGAATTCATTCTCAAATGAAATATATGAGGAAAGAGAACAGCTCTGAAATGTATTTTGGTGTTTAGCCATCAAGCCAGGAGAGAAAGGGCAGCAGTTGGCTGGAAATCATCCATATCAAATCTGCATTCATTTAGCATCCTTCTTTATCCATATGTCACTTTCCTGCTTTAATGGAAAAAATAAAACTAGTAAACACTTTAAAGCGTGCATTTTTTTTGGCGAAAAGGATTTAGTCTTAAAATAAGATTATGCACAGTATTCATACAAGAGAATTTTGAAATTTTTAGAAGCAAATGAAATTAGGTGCAAATTCTTGCAGATTGAAGTGATGTGTACAAATAAATACAATGAAGAGAGGTTTCTCTAATCATCTTTGGGTGCAGACAACTGGGAGATAAGGAGAGTAAGTTTAGAGGGATTGAATGAATAACATTTTTATGAGAAGTTTATGAAACACTGCAGCTTTCAATTTGGATACTGACGTATTTAGAAAAGAGAAGCAAAAAGATGTCACCAAGAGAAAAGATGGAACAGAAGATGACTCATATTGTTTTTTGTCCTTTCTTTTTTTAGTTTAAATAAATTGAATAAAAAATTATCCTAAAAAATGTGACTCATAGTGTGTTAAAGAGAATTCAGAGGTTATTTTGTCCAGTCTCTTTATTTCACACAAATGAAATTGGTGCTTAGGGATATTGAGTGACTTGCCCAATGTCACCCAGTAACTTAATGGCACATCCTGGGGTTGAATCTAGTCTCCTCTTAAATAAACCAATATTCCTGTAGTGTTATGACTCCCCAGCCCCCATTTACCCAATGTGGGCCAAGTTAAAGGTTTGGGAGAATCCAAAATGCTCCAGTCGAAGACAGAGGATTGCAGAGTAATTTACAATCCCATGACCTTGCTTTGCATTTATGGAGTTCGCAGCTCATTTTATTAAAATATGCTGGTCTCTAATGGATAGTTTTATGGCAGACTTATATTTAAAAATTTTTGTGTTAGCCCTTTGGAAAGGATTGAAAGCTCCCAAGGACATTGCAGTTTCCCTGGATAGACTTTGGCTGTAATTAAAATGTTCAGGCTCTATTCTGCATTCAGATCCATGTGAAACCAGGGCATTTTAACTTCATTTCTCCACTGCTTTGGTAGCTGAAAATTTGAACATTTATTTTATTATCCTGGCACATGTCTTTGTGAGCATATATCTAATAGGTAAACATTATTGTATTTAATTCTTTCTGAAAGTTTCTTTTCTAGGCTCTTTGCTTTTTTTCGTTTTAAAGCTTTGTTCGTGTGTCCTGAAGATTTACCAATTTTTGCTGACTGTTTGTTGCCTAAATATTTTTTTTTCTTCTATCCTTCTGGCTAAATGAATAGATTCTCTTCTATCTAGTCGCCTGACCCTTTTCAGATTTTGCTATTTGATTTTGAATGGGCAGAGATTTTCTGTATAGCTTAATGCTTCTTTTAATTGTGGTAAAATACAGACAACATAAAATTTGCCATTTAAATCATTTCTAAGTGTACGATTCAGTGGCATTAAGTAACTCACAATTTGTACAGTGTTGTGTAGCCATAACCACTAATCCTTTTCAGAACTTTTTTATCATTCCAAACAGAAACCCATTAAATAACAATTTCCCATTCTCCCCTCCCCTCAGTCCTTGGTAACCTCTATTCTGCTTTCTGTCTTTGTGAATTTGACTAGTCTAGGTACCTCATCTCGGTGGAGTCATACAATATTTGTCCTTTTGTGGCTGGCTTATTTCACTTAGCACAAGGTATTTATTAATTAGTATTTGTTTATTTTTATTTATTGTTGATTTACAATATTGTGTTAGTTTCAGGTGAACAGCTTCAGATTCTTTTCCATTATAGGTTATTACAAAATATCCAATTTAGTTCCCTGTGCTATACAGTGAATCCTTGTTGTTTGCCTATTTTATATATAGTAGTTTGTATCTGTTAATCCCATGCTTCTACTTTATCCCTCCCCCCTGCCCCCATTTCCCCTCTGGTAACTGTAAGTTTGTTTTCTATGTCTGTGATTCTGTTTCTGTTTAGCACGTTTTTAAGGTGCATGCACGTTGTAGCCTGTTTCAGAATTTTATTCTTTTTCTAAGGTTGATTAGTATTCAGTTGTGTGTGTGTGTGTATGTGTGTGTGTGTGTATACCCACCACATTTTGTTTATCCATTCATTTGTTGATGGACATTTGCCTTATTTCCACCTGCTAGGAACATTGACTACAAGTGTCTTTGTGTCCCAGCTTTTGATTCTTTTGTGTATATACCTAGAAGTGAAATTGCTGGATCCTACGATAATGCTATCTTAACCTTGTGAGGAATTGCCAGACTGTTTTCCACTACTGCACCATTTTACATTCCCAACAGCAATATACAGGGGTTCCAACTTCTCCACATCCTCACCTATACTTTTCATTTTCCATTTTATTGGTAATAACCATCCTAATGGGCACGGAGTGGTATCTCATTGTGGTTTTAATTGTCATTTCCCTAAGCTTAGTGATTTTGAGCATCTTTTCATGTGTTTGGCCATTTCATGTCTTATTTGGAGGAATGTCCACTCTAATCCTTTGCCCATTGTTTTGGATCAGGTTACTTATATTTTTGTTGTTGAGTTATAGGGGTTTTTTAGGCATTCTTTTTTTGTGTGTGTGTGGTACACGGGCCTCTCACTGTTGTGGCCTCTCCCGTTGTGGAGCACAGGCTCCGGACACGCAGGTTCAGCGGCCATGGCTCACGGACCCAGCAGCTCTGCGGCATGTGGGTTCTTCCCAGACTGGGGCACGAACCCGTGTCCCCTGCATCAGCAGGCGGACTCTCAACCACTGTGCCACCAGGGAAGCCCATAGGCATTCTTGATAGTAATACCTTATCAGATGTAATTATTTGCAAATATTTTCTCTCATTCTGTGGGGGTTTTTTCCCCTCTTCATAGTGTCTTTTGATGTACAAGAGTTTCTAATTTTGACGAATTCCAGTTTATTTTTTCGTTTGTTGTCTGTGTGAGGCTTACTGTGTTTGAGCGTCAGGTAGGCTGGTGACTGTGTTGTAACTGTGAGGTCAGATGTGCAAGGTTAGTGGTGACTCTGTCTCCACAGCTGCAATTGTCAGCCATGGATACTCTGGGTTCTGCCTCACCCTGGGAGCACCTCTTACGTGCCCCTGTAAAAGGCTGCTTAAAACCTGGCAGAGGACAAACAGGCCCTTCTCAGATCAATAACCCAGCGGCACCACTCTGCAGACCAGGGGTCACATACCATAAAACTGACAAGTAGGAAATATGAGGATGGATTTGGCTGAGTGTAAGCCTGGGCTGGAGAGGCAACTGCAGCATTGTGGCTAGCACCTGCGTCTAAATCCCGGCTGGGCTATTTACTAGCTGAGTGACCTCAGGCAAATTACTCAATTCTCTGTGCCTCCTTTTTTTTTTTTTTTTAATAATGTTATAGCCAATTATGTCTCAGTTTTTTAAAAAATTAATTAATTAATTTATTTTTGGCTGTGTTGGGTCTTCGTTCCTGTGTGAGGGCTTTCTCTAGTTGCGGCGAGCGGGGGCCACACTTCATCGCGGTGCACGGGCCTCTCACTATCGCGGCCTCTCGTTGAGGAACACAAGCTCCAGATGCGCAGGCTCAGTTGTTGTGGCTCACGGGCCCAGTTGCTCTGCGGCATGTGGGATCTTCCCAGACCAGGGCTCGAACCCGTGTCCCCTGCATTGGCAGGCAGATTATCAACCACTGCACCACAAGGGAAGCCCTCTGTGCCTCTTTTTCCATAGGTAATATGGGGATAGGATTGTTAAAATTTTTCATGAGTTAATGCACATAAAGTGATTGGAATAGTGCTTGGCATGTCGTAAGAACTCCTCAGCATTGTCTCTCTGTGTTTCTAGACTGCTTGCTTTCCCTTGGATTCATTCTCAGGTACATCTCCAAGTGGTGGTAAGATGAGCCCCACTGGCTGCTGGCTTACATGGTCCCAGAGTCTCCCAGTCTCTGGTTTAATGGTGGGATATTGACTGGTCCTGTTGGTTATGTGCCCATCTCTTGGACCAATCCCTGTACTGGGTGAGCCAACTTGCCAGGTCTGGGTTGCATGCCCATCCCTGTGACCCCACATAAAGAAGGGGTTTATGCCTACAAGTGTATAGATGTCGCCCTCATGCACTTTCCATTAATGACTAGAAAGAGGCCTTTAAAAATTTGAGAGGGAGTGTTTTTCCCAAGTCTGCTTATTAATTTAAGGGTAGTTTAGACTAACTTAACTTCATCCACTAGTCTTCAGTTCTATTGGACTTGTTTATACAAAATTAATTGTGGTCATTAGGTCTTGTTTTAGGTGCTAGCACAGTGACATTTAGGTGACGCTCCCTGTGAGCTCTATCAGCCCAGTCTCTGAGGTAAGGTCAGCCTCTGGTTGGCTTTCTCAGGCCACTGGGCTCACTCACTCATTGGGATCCCACTGCCCTCCACGTGTTGGGGAGTAATCTGACAGGAGAGTAGTAGGTAATTTCATGAGATCTCTCTTTTCATTCTCCATTGTGATACAAAATGTGTGATTCTTACTTTGTCACAAAGCAAATACGACTATGATTGGTTTTGAATTTGATGTAGTTTTTTGTGTGTATTTTGTTTCACACTGAATCATGTTTGGGACAGTTAGAAAAATGAACATGGCTTTAGAAGTTTTATTCTGACTATAAAAATGATAAATGCTCATTGTAAACAATTCAAGAAGTATGGAGAAGTGTAAAGAAGACAGAAAAATGGCCCCAAATTCTGTCACCCAGAGATAAATGCTCTTAACATTTTGATAAATATCTTTCTGTATACCCTTCTGGGTATTTCGCTATGCATATATATTATTATCCGTCTAAAAAAATTCAAGAATGAATGTTGCATTTCCTCAAGTGCCTTTTGGAGCCCTTTGAAATGCTCATACAGCCTATTGAGCATTTTCTATATTGACCTATTGAAACAATGAAAAACAGTATTTGTCTACATATTTATTGATCTGTATATTTTTTCCTATAGAAGCTGATGGACTTCTTACAGAAAGACTTACTTAGTCTGGTTTTCGAATTCCTTAATTTCTGCTTTTTTCCTATTGTAAGTATTTCTTGTTTTCCTTAGGCTTTTGCTGTCCTTTTTCTGACTTCATAGTCATATATTATGGCAACCTAAGTTGAGTCCTGTTTTCTGACCCTCCTTTTACCACCAGAAGAAACTCAAGAGTTCATACTAAATAAACATCTCTCTGTTTTGATAACTCTTAACTTGGAGTAAAGAGACAATGGGAGAGGCTGGTGACCTTTTCACATAGCTGGCTGTTAACAGATGGTATTGCCATTTACTTGTGTTTTGGAAGCTAGAGGCAAATAACCATAGCATCTGGGATGAGATCAGTTAAATTTAAGAATGGAAGAAAGGAGTTTGGGTTTTTCTGCAAGATGAAGATGAAACAGTCCGCTCTAAATGTCACCACCGAAGGCAATGTTACCCTCTGCATAAACGTAGCAGTGCGGGCTCACCCAGCAGGCTTAACAATATTCAGTATGGACTAAGGAGCCTGATGTTCTTAACAGAATTTGGGGATTTCTATGACCTGTTAGAACAGGATGTTTCTGGAAATCATATTTCCTCTGTTGTTGTACTTAGTGTGGCCGGTCTTTTCAGCCTGAGGTCTTACAACCTCCAGCATAAAACCTGCCCTACGAGGGGGACCAAGAGTGCAAACTGGGGTCAGATAGAATCTGTGCTCAGTCCCTAATGAGCTATGACCTTTCGAGTCTTCGACCTCTTTGAGCCTTAGTCTGCTCTTGCAGAATATAAGACTAGTGTAAGAATAAAGTTGGCTAATGAGTGGAATACAGCACTGATTTTCAAAATATTCAATGGGGGCATTGACCAATCAGAAGAGGCACAGGTCACAACGCTGAAGAGGGGTCCTAGCAGCCTCCTTTTATGTTTTTAGTTCCTGGAGGGAGGGGACACACGAGGTTCTAGTAGTGGGGAGAGCTCAGATGATCAGGGCAGTGGGGGCTCCCTAAGGATGCTCAGCGTAATAGCTGCTTGGTAATGCACGTGACAACATTTCAGTATTGTAATAGCTAGCATTTCAGCCTGGAGAAAAGCACGTAGCACAGTGTCTGGCACACAGTAAGCATTCAGTACATGTAAGTTATGGTTCCTGTTGTTATTTTAAAATGATGAACATGATGCTGGTAACTATGCTTATTCCTGCCCACAAGCTTGTGCTCTCATTGTTACCCTGCTTGAAGAATGGTGATTAGTATAAATAAGCAATGTGGTCCCACACAGCTCTTTTTTTTATTTTGCCAGTGGCATTTCCTATTTAGTCTTCTGTTTCTATCATGACCCTCCTTACCCCCAAGTTAGCTCTCCCCCTACCCCTAAGGATCACATTTCTCGTTGACAGGCACCACTGAATATTAAGTACCTCTGACGTGCTCAGCACTATGTTAGCAGGCTGGATCTGGTCCTTGTCCTCGGGGCCCTGAAACACCTCTTTGATGGCCTTCTTTGGTTGTTTTAAAGCCTTCAGTGGCTCCCAGTGAACTCTGGATTCTCCATCAAAATTTCCAATGCTATCGTCTGGCACTCTTCACACTACAGAACGTCTTTGCACTACACAAAATGTCTTAGCCCCACGTTCTTGACTAATGGGGCTATTGGTCACTCTTCTCCAACCAATTAGCTAACTTCCTGCCTCGTTGACTATTCTAATTTTTCTACATGGTATATCCTCCCCTCTATCTTCACCAGCCTGGCTTCCTCCTCCTGTTTCCTGAAAATGCACTGAGAGTTTCTGATCTTTGCTGATGCTAGTTTCTCTATAGAATGTTTTTCTTACTGCCTCTCTGTCATGTCTCCCGTTCTTCTAACTTCCCCAACCTTGTAATTACATCCTCCATAGAATGGAGGTTATTTGGCACGGTTATTTGCACCATTAATTTGATACATTATATTACCGTGGTTTTACATCTTTTAAAACTTACGTCCTCTGTAATTTCCATAATTGTATCATAGGCTCCTAGAAGATGTTTTGCATCTGTACACGCAAGCACCCGTAGTAAGAATTCAGTAAATATTTGTGGATACTAGTGATGAGGAATCCACTGTTGGTTCTGAATAGGGGAATCACATGCCCAATGCAAGGGAGGCGGGAGAGATTTTGCAGTGATGTACAGAATGGACATGATTAAGAGAATGTGGAAAACAAGAGACCAGTTAAGATTCTGTTGAAGTAATATGTGCTAGGGCAAAGGTAATGGCATTGGGGACGGGGAGGATAGAACAAATCTGAGAGCTATCTGGAAGAGAAAACCTGCAAGGTTATAGTACAGAGTCCACTTAAGGGATAGAGTAGAATCAGAAATAAGTTCTGATGTCTCTTGTGTATAGAAAATTGAAGAAAAAAAAAGGGCAGGTAACTGAGGAAAATTTGGATGCAGAGATAGTTTTGCTTTGTACGTGTTGAATTTGAGCGAGCTCATGGACAAGTAAGAGCTAAACAGTACAGTTAGAAACTATAGGCCTGGTATTGGGTAAGGCCACTAAGAGAAAGAATTACTAGAAAGACTATATACAAAGAAGAGTAGAAGCCCGTGGACTGAGCCAAAGATCAATCAAGGACTGGACACCGAGGAGAGAGAAGGGGCTGGGAGAAGACGTGGGAAGAGGCTGAAATTAGGAAGCACAATGTCATGGAAACCAACAGAGGACAGAGTGTGAAGAAGACTTGGCGGTCAGATTCTATTCGTACTTGTGGAGCATGAAGAATAGCAGACCGAGAAAACAGCCAGGACCTCGGGTGAGATAGGGATACATCTACTAGGGGGCTGGTGAGGGTGCTTTAGTAGGGCGGAAGCCAGCCTGTGAGAAAGGGGTGGGTAGGAAACCAATTTAAACCACAGTCTTAATAGCTATTGCTGATGAAAAGGAAATATATTGAGAGCGTGGAGGGATATTGCATGGAACCTGGGGTTAGGTTGTACAGCCAGGCTCTATGAGATTCTGGGGAAGGAACGGGACAGCCGTGGTCGGCTTCATTCTTCGTTCTCCACAGAATTTCTTTTCTTTTTTTTTTTTTTTTACATCTTTATTAGAGTATAATTGTTTTACAATGCTGTGTTAGTTTCTGCTTTATAACAAAGTGAATCAGTTATACATATACATATGTTCCCATATCTCTTCCCTCTTGCGTCTCCTTCCCTCCCACCCTCCCTATCCCACCCCTCCAGGTGGTAACAAAGCACCTAGCTGATCTCCCTGTGCTATGCGGCTGCTTGCCACTAGCTATCTACTTTACATTTGGTAGTGCATATACGTCCATGCCTCTCTCTCGCTTTGTCACAGCCTACCCTTCCCAATCCCCATATCCTCAAGTCCATTCTCTAGTAGGTCTGTGTCTTTATTCCTGTCTAACCCCTAGGTTCTTCATGACATTTTTTCCCTTAAATTCCATATATATACATATATATATATGTATACATATATACATATGTGTGTGTGTGTGTGTGTGTGTGTGTGTGTGTTAGCATACGGTATTTGTCTTTCTCTTTCTGACTTACTTCACTCTGTATGACAAAATCTAGGTCTATCCACCTCATTACAAATAGCTCAATTTCGTTTCCCTTTATGGCTGAGTAACATTCCATTGTATATATGTGCCACATCTTCTTTATCCATTCATCTGATGATGGACACTTAGGTTGTTTCCATCTCCAGGCTATTGTATATAGAGCTGCAATGAACATTTTGGTACATGACTCTTTTTGAATTATGGTTTTCTCAGGGTATATGCCCAGTAGTGGGATTGCTGGGTCATATGGTAGTTCTATTTGTAGTTTTTTAAGGAACCTCCATACTGTTCTCCACAGTGGCTGTACCAATTCACATTCCCACTGGCAGTGAAAGAGTGTTCCCTTTTCTCCACACCCTCTCCAACATTTATTGTTTCTAGAATTTTTGATGATGGCCATTCTGACTGGTGTGAGATGATATCTCATTGTAGTTTTGATCTGGATTTCTCTAATGATTAATGACGTTGAGCATTCTTTCATGTGTTTGTTGGCAGTCTGTATATCTGCTTTGGAGAAATGTCTATTTAGGTCTTCTGCCCATTTTTGGATTGGGTTGTTTTTTTTTTTTGTTATTGAGCTGCATGAGCTGCTTGTAAATTTTGGAGATTAATCCTTTGTCATTTGCTTCATTTGTAAATATTTTCTCCCATTCTGATGGTTGTCTTTTGGTCTTGTTTATGGTTTTCTTTGCTGTGCCAAAGCTGTGAAGTTTCATTAGGTCCCGTTTGTTTATTTTTGTTTTTATTTCCATTTCTCTAGGAGGTGGGTCAGAAAGGATCTTGCTGTGATTTATGTCATAGAGTGTTCTGCCTATGTTTTCCTCTAAGAGTTTGATAGTTTCTGGCCTTACATTTACATCTTTAATCCATTTTGAGCATATTTTTGTGTATGCTGTTAGGGAGTGATCTAATCTCATACTTTGACATGTACCTGTCCAGTTTTCGCAGCACAATTTATTGAAGAGGCTGTCCTTTCTCCACTGTACATTCCTGCCTCCTTTATCAAAGATAAGGTGACCATATGTGCGTGGGTTTATCTCTGGGCTTTCTATCCTGTTCCATTGATCTCTCTTTCTGTTTTTGTGCCAGCACTATACTGTCTTGATTACTGTAGCTTTGTAGTATAGTCTGAAGTCAGGGAACCTGATTCCTCTAGCTTCGTTTTTCGTTCTCAAGATTGCTTTGGGTATTCGGGGTCTTTTGTGTTTCCATACAAATTGTGAAATTTTTGGTTCTAGTTCTGTGAAAAATGCCAGTGGTAGTTTGATAGGGATTGCATTGAATCTGTAGATTGCTTTGGGTAGTAGAGTCATTTTCACAATGTTGATTCTTCCAATCCAAGAACATGGTATATCTCTCCATCTATTTGTATCATCTTTAATTTCTTTCATCAGTGTCTTATAATTTTCTCCATACAGGTCTTTTGTCTCCTTAGGTAGGATTATTCCTAGATATTTTATTCTTTTTGTTGCAATGGTCAATGGGAGTGTTTTCTTGATTTCACTTTCAGATGTTTCATCATTAGTGTATAGGAATGCCAGAGATTTCTGTGCATTAATTTTGTATCCTGCAACTTTACCAAATTCATTGATTAGTTCTAGTAGTTTTCTGGTAGCATCTTTAGGATTCTCTATGTATAGTATCATGTCATCTGCAAACAGTGACAGCTTTATTTCTTCTTTTCCGATTTGGATTCCTTTTATTTCCTTTTCTTCTCTGATTGCTGTGGCTAAAACTTCCAAAACTATATTGAATAAGAGTGGTGACAGTGCGCAACCTTGTCTTGTTTCTGATCTTAGTGGAAATGGTTTCAGTTTTTCACCATTGAGGATGATGTTGGCTGTGGGTTTGTCATATATGGCCTTTATTATGTTGAGGAAAGTTCCCTCTATGCCTACTTTCTGCAGGGTTTTTATCATAAATGGGTGTTGAATTTTGTCAAAAGCTTTCTCTGCATGTATTGAAATGATCATATGGTTTTTCTCCTTCAATTTATTATTATGGTTTATCACATTGATAGATTTGTGTATATTGAAGAATACTTGCATTCCTGGAATAAACCCCACTTGATCATGGTGTATGATCCTTTGAATGTGCTGTCAGATTGTGTTTGCTAGTATTTTGTTGAGGATTTTTGCATCTATGATCATCAGTGATATTGGCCTGTAGTTTTCTTTCTTTGTGACATCCTTGTCTGGTATTGGAATCAAGGTGATGGTGGCCTCGTAGAATGAATTTGGGAGTGTTCCTCCCTCTGCTATATTTTGGAAGAGTTTGAGAAGGATAGGTGTTAGCTCTTCTCTAAATGTTTGATAGAATTTGCCTGTGAAGCCATCTGGTCCTGGGCTTTGGTTTGTTGGAAGATTGTTAATCACAGTTTCAATTTCAGTGCTTGTGATTGGTCTGTTTATATTTTCTATTTCTTCCTGATTCAGTCTTGGCAGGTTGTGCATTTCTAAGAATTTGTCCATGTCTTCCAAGTTGTCCATTTTATTGGCATAGAGTTGCTTGTAGTAATCTCTCATGATCTTTTGTATTGCTGCAGTGTCAGTTGTTACTTCTCCTTTTTCATTTCTAATTCTATTGATTTGAGTCTTCTCCCTTTTTTTCTTGATGAGTCTGGCTAATGGTTTATCAATTTTGTTTATCGTCTCAAGGGACCAGCTTTTAGTTTTATTGATCTTTGCTATCATTTCCTTCATTTCTTTATCATTTATTTCTGATCTGATCTTTATGATTTCTGTCCTTCTGCTAACTTTGGGGTATTTTTTGTCCTTCTTTCTCTAATTGCATTAGGTTCAAGGTTAGGTTGTTTATTCGAGATGTTTCCTGTTTCTTAAGGTAGGATTGTATTGCTATAAACTTCCCTCTTAGAAGTGCTTTTGCTGCATCCCATAGGGTTTATATCACAGTGTCTCCATTGTCATTTGTTTCCGGTATTTTTTGATTTCCTCTTTGATTTCTTCAGTGATCACTTTGTTATTAAGTAGTGTATTGTTTAGCCTCCATGTGCTTGTATTTTTTACAGATCTTTTCCTGTAATTGATATCTATTCTCATAGCGTTGTCGTCAGAAAAGATACTTGATACAATTTCAATTTCCTTAAATTTTTTTTTTTTTTTTTTTTTGCGGTACGTGGGCCTCTCACTGTTGTGGCCTCTCCCGTTGCGGAGCACAGGCTCCGGACGCGCAGGCTCAGCGGCCATGGCTCACGGGCCTAGCTGCTCCGCGGCATGTGGGATCTTCCCGGACCGGGGCACGAACCTGCGTCCCCTGCATCGGCAGGCGGACTCTCAACCACTGCGCCACCAGGGAAGCCCCGATTTCCTTAAATTTACCTAGGCTTGATTTGTGACCCAAGATATGATCTATCCTGGAGAATGTTCCATGAGCACTTGAGAAAAATGTGTATTCTGTTGTTTTTGGATGGAATGTCCTATAAATATCAATTAAGTCCATCTTGTTTAATGTATCATTTAAAGCTTGTGTTTCCTTATTTATTTTCATTTTGGATGATCTGTCCATTGGTGAAAGTGGGGTGTTAAAGTCCCCTACTCTGAATGTGTTACTGTCAATTTCCCCTTTTATGGCTGTTAGTATTTGCCTTATGTATTGAGGTGCTCCTATGTTGGGTGCATAAATATATTTACAATTGTTATATCTTCTTCTTGGATTGATCCCTTGATCATTATGTAGTGTCCTTCTTTGTCTCTTCTAATAATCTTTATCTTAAAGTCTATTTTGTCTGATATGACAATTGCTACTCCAGCTTTTTTTGGATTTCCATTTGCATGGAATATCTTTTTTCATCCGTTCACTTTCAGTCTGTGTGTGTCTCTAGGTCTGAAGTGGGTCTCTTGTAGACAGCATATATATGGGTCTTATTTTTGTATCCATTCATCCAGTCTGTGTCTTTTGGTTGGAGGATTTAATTCATTTACATTTAAGATACTTATCGATATGTATGTTCCTATTCCCATTTACTTAATTGTTTTGCATTGGGTATTATAGGTGTTTTCCTTCTCTTGTGTTTCTTGCCTAGAGAAGTTCCTTTAGCATTTGCTGTAAAGCTGGTTTGGTAGTGCTGAACTCTCTCAGCTTTTGCTTGTCTGTAAATGTTTTCATTTCTCCATCAAACCTGAATGAGATCCTTGCAGGGTAGAGTAATCTTGGTTGCAGGTTCTTCTCCTTCATCACTTTAAATATGTCCTGCCAGTCCCTTCTGGCTTGCAAAGTTTCTGCTGAAAGATCAGCTGTTAACCTTATTGGGATTCCTTTGTATGTTATTTTTTGCTTTTCCCTTGCTGGTTTCAATAATTTTTCTTTATATTTAATTTTTGGCAGTTTGATTAATACGTGTCTTGGCATATTTCTCCTTGGATTTATCCTGTATGTGACTCTCTGGCTTCCTGGAGTTGATCAATTATTTCCTTTCCCATATTAGGGAAGTTTTCAACTATAATCTCTTCAAATACTTTCTCAGTCCCTTTCTATTTCTCTTCTTCTTCTGGAACCCCTATAATTCGAATGTTAGTGAATTTAATGTTGTCCCAGAGGTCTCTGAGACTGTCCTAAGTTATTTTTATTGTTTTTTCTTTATTCTGCTCTGTATTAGTTATTTCCACTACTTTATCTTCCAGGTCACTTATCCATTCTTCTGCCTCAGTTATTCTGCTATTGATCCATTCTAGAGTAATTTTTTTTTTTTTTTTTTTTTTTTTTTTTTTTGCAGTATGTGGGCCTCTCACTGTTGTGACCTCTCCCATTGTGGAGCACAGGCACCGAATGCGCAGGCTCAGTGGCCATGCCTCACGGGAGCAGCCGCTCCACGGCATGTGGGATCTTCCTGGACCGGGGCACGAACCCGTGTCCCCTGCATCGGCAGGCAGACTCTCAACCACTGCGCCACCAGGGAAGCCCCTTCTAGAGTATTTTTAATTTCATTTATTGTGTTGTTCATCGTTGCTTGTTTCGTCTTTAATTCTTCTAGGTGCTTGTTAAAGGTTTCTTGCATTGTCTCTATTCTATTTCCAAGATTTTAGATCATCTTTACTATCATTATTCTGAATTCTTTTCAGGTAGACTGCCTAATTCCTCTTCATTTGTTAGCTCTGGTGGGTTTTTGTCTTGCTCCTTCATCTGCTGTGTGTTTTTCCCTCTTCTCATTTTGCTTATCTTACTGTGTTTGGGGGTCTCCTTTTTGCAGGCTGCAGGTTCATACTTCCCGTTGCATTTGGTGTCTGTCCTCAGTGGCTAAAGTTGGTTCAGTGGGTTGTGTTGGCTTCCTGGTGGAAGGGAGTAGTGCCTGTGTTCTGGTGGATGAGGCTGGATCTTGTCTTTCTGGTGGGCAGGTCCACGTCTGATGGTGTGTTTTGGGGTGTCTGTGGACTTACTATGATTTTAGGCAGCTTCTCTGCTAATTGGTGAGGTTGTGCTCCTGTCTTGCTAGTTGTTTGCCATAGGGTATCCAACACTGTAGCTTGCTGGTTGTTCAGTGAAGTTGGGTGTTGGTGTTGAGATGGAGATCTCTGGGAGATTTTCGCCGTTTGATATTACGTGGAGCTAGGAGGTCCCTTGAGGACGAGTGTCCTGAAGTTGGCTCTCCCACCTCAGAGGCACAGCACTGAATCCTGGCTGTAGCACCAATAGCCTTTCATCCACACGGCTCAGAATAAAAGGGAAAAAAAGTAGAAAGAAAGAAAAAACGAAAGAGGATAAATAAAATAAAATAAAGTAAGGTAAAATAATATAAAGTTATTAAAATAAAAAAATAATTATTAAAAAAATACTTTTTTAAAGTAAAACAAAAAAAAGCAAAAAATGATGGATAGAAGCTTAGGACAAATGGTTAAAGCAAAGCTATACAGACAAAATCTCACACGGAAGCATACACATACACACTCACAAAAAGAGGAAAAGGGAAAAAATAATAAATCTTGCTCTCAAAGTCCACCTCCTCAGTTTGGGATGATTCTTTGTCTATTCAGGTATTCCACAGATGTTGGGTACATCAATTTGATTGTGGAGGTTTAATCTGCTGCTCCTGAGGCTGCTGGGAGACATTTCCCTTTCTCTTCTTTGTTTGCACAGCTCCCGGGGTTCAGCTTTGGATTTGGCCCCATCTCTGCTTGTAGGTTGCCGGAGGGCGTCTGTTCTTCGCTCAGACAGGAAAGGGTTAGAGGAGCCGAGGATTCGGGGACTCTGGCTCACTCAGCCTGGGGGGAAGGAGGGGTACGGATTGCGGGGCGAGCCTGCGGCAGCAGAGGCCAGTGTGAAGTTGCACCAGCCTAAGGCGTGCCGTGCGTTCTCCTGGGAAGTTGTCCCTGGATCCCGGGACCCTGGCCGTTGCGGGCTGCACAGGCTCCCCAGAAGGGAGGTGTGGAGAGTGACCTGTGCTCGCACACAGGTTGATTGGTGGCGGCAGCAGCAGTCTTAGCGTCTTATGCTCGTCTCTGGGGTCCGCACTGTTAGCCGCAGCTCGCGCCCATCTCTGGAGCTCCTTTAAGCAGCACTCTTAATCCCTTCTTCTTGCGCACCAGGAAACAAAAAGGGAAGTAAAAGTCTCTTGCCTCTTCGACCGGTCCAGACATTTTCCCGGACTCCCTCCCGGCTAGCCGTGGTACAGTAACCCCCTGCAGGTTGTGTTCACACTGCCAAACCAAGTCCTCTCCCTGTGCTCACACCGAAGGCCGATCCTCAGCTGCCAGCACCGCCTGCCCTGGCCGGTGAGCAGACAAGCCTCGGGCTGGTGCGTGCTGGTGAGGACCGATCCTCTGTGCGGAAATCTGTCCACTTTTCCCTCTGCACCCCTGTTGCTGTGCTCTCCTCCACGGCTCCGAAGCTTCCCCCCTCTGCCACCCGCAGTCTCTGCCCGCGAAGGGTCTTCCTAGTGTGTGGAAACCTTTCCTCCTTCACGGCTCCATCCTACTGCTGCAGGTCCCGCCCCTATTCTTTTGTCTCTGTTTATTCTTTTTTCTTTTGCCCTACCCAGGTACATGGGGAGTTTCTTGCCTTTTGGGAGGTCTGAGGTCTTCTGCCAGCGTTCCGTAGGTGT
The DNA here is from genome assembly GCF_039906515.1 of Pseudorca crassidens. Taxonomy (NCBI): domain Eukaryota; kingdom Metazoa; phylum Chordata; class Mammalia; order Artiodactyla; family Delphinidae; genus Pseudorca; species Pseudorca crassidens. Next base: position 51,832,130 of record NC_090312.1, read on the forward strand.
TGTATAGGAGTAGTTCCACATGTACATGTATTTCTGATATATCTGTGTGGAGGAAGGTGATCTCAGCGTCTTACTGTTCCGCCATCTTCCCACACTGAGATTTTTAAATCGAACAAATGTTTTTTGATGTCAGAATGTGTTTTGCTTTGCTGTGTATTTTGTTTTTTAAAGTATGTAGCCATTTTTTCCTTTTTTTTTTTCGGAACGTGGGCCTCTCACTGTTGTGGCCTCTCCTGTTGCGGGGCACAAGTTCCGGACGCGCAGGCTCAGCGGCCATGGCTCACGGGCCCAGCCGCTTCGCGGAATGTGGGATCCTCCCGGACAGGGGCACGAACCGTGTCCCTTGCATCGGCAGCCGGACTCTCAACCACTGCGCCAACAGGGAAGTCCCATTTTTTCCTTTTCTGTTCAACCGCGGTTGTCTTTTTCACTTTTAAAAGTTGCCAAATGGCTTCCGGGAATATGGTGGAATGGTAAGACGGGGAGATCACCTTCCTCCCCACAGATACACCAGAAATACATCTACACGTGGAACAACTCCTACAGAACACCTACTGAACGCTGGCAGAAGACCTCAGACCTCCCAAAAGGCAAGAACCCCCCCACCACGTACCTGGGTAGGGCACAAGAAAAAAGAATAAACAGAGACTAAAGGATAGGGACTGGACCTGCACCAGTGGGAGGGAGCTGTGAAGGAGGAAAGGTTTCCACACACTAGGAAGCCCCTTCGCGGGCAGAGACTGCGGGTGGCGGAGGGGGAAAGGTTTGGAGCCGCGGAGGAGAGCACAGCCACAGGGGTGCGGGGGTCAAAGTGGAGAGATTCCCGCACAGAAGATCGGTGACCACAGGCAATCACCAACCCGAGAGGTTTGTCTTCTCCCCCACCGGGGCGGGTGTGGCTGGGAGCTGAGGCTTGGGCTTTGGTCGGAGCGCAGGGAGAGGACTGGGTTTGGCTGCGTGAACACAGCCTGCAGGGATTTAATGCACCACAGCTGGCCTGGAGGGAGTCCGGGAAAAGATCTGGAGCTCCCGAAGAGGCAAGAGACTTTTTCTTCCCTCTTTGTTTCCTGCTGCGCGAGGAGAGGGGATTAAGAGTGCTGCTTAAAGGAGCTCCAGAGACGGTCGTGAGCCGCAGATGAAAGCGCGGACCCCAGAGACGGGCATGAGACGCTAAGGCTGCTGCTGCTGCCACCAAGAAACCTGTGTGTGAGCACAGGTCACTATCCACACCCCTCTTCTGGGGAGCCTGTGCAGCCCGCCACTGCCAGGTTCCCGGGATCCAGGGACAGCTTCCTGGGAGAACGCACGGTGCGCCTCAGGCTGGTGCAATGTCACCTCAACCTGTGGCGCCGCAGGCTCGCCCCGCCCTCGGTGCCCCTCCCTCCCCCCGGCCTGAGAGAGCCAGAGCCCCCGAATCAGCTCCTACTTTAACCCCGTCCTGTCTGAGTGAAGAACAGATACCCTCCGTCGACCTACACGCAGAAGCGGGGCCAAATCCAAAGCTGAGCCCCTGGGAGCTGTGAGAACAAAGAAGAGAAAGGGAAATCTCTCCCAGCAGCCTCAGAAGCAGTGGATTAAAGCTCCACAATCAACTTGATGTACCCTGCATCTGTGGAATACATGAATAGACAACGAATCATCCCAAATTGAGGAGGTGGACTTTGAGAGCAAGATTTATCATTTTTTCTCCTTTACCTCTTTTTGTTAGTGTGTATGTGTATGCTTCTCTGTGAGATTTTGCCTGTATAGCTTTGCTTCCACCATTTGTCCTAGGGTTCTATAAGTCTGTTTTTTTTAAAAATTTTTTTCTTAATAATAACTTTTTATTTTAATAACTTTATTTTACTTTACTTTATCTTCATTCTTTGTTTCCTTCCTTCCCTCCTTTAGACAACCAATCATCCCAAATTCAGGAGGTGGACTTTGAGAGCATGACTTATGATTTTTTCCACTTTTCCTCTTTTTGTGAGTTTGTATGTGTATGCTTCCATGTGAGATTTTGTCTGTATAGCTTTGCTTCCACCATTTGTCCTAGGGTTCTATCCATCCGTTTTTTTCTCTCTTAATAATTGTTTTTTTTATTTTAATAACTTTATTATATTTTATGTTATTTTATTTCATTTTACCTTATCTTCTTTCTTTCTTTTTTTCTTCCTTCCTTCCTTCCTCCCTCCCTCCCTCCCTCCTTTCTTTGTACTTCTACTAATTCTTTCTTTCTAATTTTTCTCCCTTTTCTTGTGAGCTGTGTGGATGAAAGGCTCTTGGAGCTGCAGCCAGGAGTCAGTGCTGTGCCTATGAGGTGGGAGAGCCAACTTCAGGACACTGGTCCACAAGAGACCTCCCAGCTCCACATAATATCAAACGGCAAAAATCTCCCAGAGATCTCCATCTGAATACCAGCACCCAGCTTCACTCAACGACTACCAAGCTACAGTGCTGGACATTCTATGCCAAACAACTAGCAAGACAGGAACACAACCCCACCCATTAGCAGAGAGGCTGCCTCAAATAATAATGAGTCCACAGACATGCCAAAACACACCACCAGATGTGGACCTGCCCACCAGAAAGACAAGATCCAGCCTCATCCACCAGAACACAGGCACTAGTCCCCTCCACTAGGAAACCTACACAACCCACTGAAACTACTTTAGCCACTGGGAACAGACACCAAAAACAACGGGAACTAAGAACGTGCAGCCTGCAAAAAGGAGACCCCAAACACAATAAGATAAGCAAAATGAGAAGACAGAAAAACACACAGTAGAGGAAGGAGCAAGATAAAAACACAACAGACCTAACAAATGAAGAGGAAGTAGGCAGTCTACCTGAAAATGTATTCAGAATAATGACAGTAAAGATGATCCAAAACCTTGGAAATAGAATAGACAAAATGCAAGAACTATTTAACAAGGACCTAGAGGAACTAAACATGAAACAAACAAAAATGAACAACACAATAAATGAAATGAAAAACACTCTAGATGGGATCAATAGCAGAATAACTGAGGTAGAAGAACGGATAAGTGACCTGGAAGATAAAATAGTGGAAATAACTACTGCAGAGCAGAATAAAGAAAAAAGAATGAAAAGAACTGAGGACAGTCTCAGACACCCCTGGGACAACATTAAACACACCAACATTCGAATTATAGGGGTTCCAGAAGAAGAAGAGAAAAAGAATGGGACTGAGAAAATATTTGAAGAGATTATAGTTGAAAACTTCCCTAATATGGGAAAGGAAATAGTTAATCAAGTCCAGGAAGCACAGAGAGTCCCATACAGGATAAATACAAGGAGAAATACGCCAAGACACATATGAATCAAACTGTCAAAAATTAAATACAAAGAAAGCATATTAAAAGCAGCAAGGGAAAAACAACAAATAACACATAAGGGAATCCACATAAGGTTAACAGCTGATCTCTCAGCAGAAACCCTACAAGCCAGAAGGGAGTGGCAGGACATACTGAAAGTGACGAAGGAGAAAAACCTGCAGCCAAGACTACTCTACCCAGCAAGGATCTCATTCATATTTGATGGAGAAATTAAAACCTTTACAGACAAGCAAAAGCTGAGAGAGTTCAGCACCACCAAACCAGCTTTACAACAAATGCTAAAGGATCTTCTCTAGGCAAGAAACACAAGAGAAGGAAAAGACCTATAATAACGAACCCAAAACAATTTAGAAAATGGGAATAGGAACATACATATCGCTAATTACCTTAAATGTAAATGGACTAAATGCTCCCACCAAAAGACACAGATTAGCTGAATGGATACAAAAACAAGACCCTTATATATGCTGTCTACAAGAGACCCACTTCAGACCTAGAGACACATACAGACTGAAAGTAAGGGGATGGAAAAAGATATTCCATGCAAATGGAAACCAAAAGAAAGCTGGAGTAGCAATTCTCATATCAGACAAAATAGACTTTAAAATGAAGACTATTGGGGCTTCCCTGGTGGCGCAGTGGTTGAGAGTCCGCCTGCCGATGCAGGGGAGGCGGGTTCGTGCCCCGGTCCGGGAAGATCCCACATGCCGCAGAGCAGCTGGGCCCGTGAGCCATGGCCGCTGAGCCTGCGCGTCTGGAGCCTGTGCTCCACAACGGGAGAGGCCACATAGTGAGAGGCCCGCGTACCGCAAAAAATAAATAAATAAATAAAGACTATTAGAAGAGACAAAGAAGGACACTACATAATGATCAAGGGATCAATCCAAGAAGAAGATATAACAATTGTAAATATTTATGCATCCAACATAGGAGCACCTCAATACATAAGGCAAATACTAACAGCCATAAAAGGGGAAATCGACAGTAACACATTCAGAGTAGGGGACTTTAACACCCCACTTTCACCAATGGACAGATCATCCAAAATGAAAATAAATAAGGAAACACAAGCTTTAAATGATACATTAAACAAGATGGACTTAATTGATATTTATAGGACATTCCATCCAAAAACAACAGAATACACATTTTTCTCAAGTGCTCATGGAACATTCTCCAGGATAGATCATATCTTGGGTCACAAATCAAGCCTAGGTAAATTTAAGGAAATTGAAATTGTATCAAGTATCTTTTCCGAACACAACGCCATGAGAATAGATATCAATTACAGGAAATATCTGTAAAAGACACAAACACATGGAGGCTAAATAATACACGACTTAATTACGAAGTGATCACTGAAGAAATCAAAGAGGAAATCAAAAAATACCTAGAAAAAAGTGCCAATGCAGACACAATGTCCCAAAACCTATGGGATGCAGCAAAAGCACTTCTAAGAGGGAAGTTTATAGCAATACAAGCCCACCTTAAGAAACAGGAAACCTCTCGAATAAACAACCTAACCTTGCACCTAAAGCAATTAGAGAAAGAAGAACAAAAAACTAACAAAGTTAGCAGAAGGAAAGAAATAATAAAAATCAGATCAGAAATAAATGAAAAATAAATGAAGGAAACAATAGCAAAGATCAATAAAACTAAAAGCGGGTTCTTTGAGAAGGTAAACAAAATTGATAAACCATTAACCAGACTCATCAAGAAAGAAAGGGAGAAGACTCAAATCAATACAATTAGAAATGAAAAAGGAAAAGTAATAACTGACACTGCAGAAATAAAAAAGATCATGAGAGATTACTACAAGCAAGTGTATGCCAATAAAATGGACAATCTGGAAGAAATGGACAAAGTCTTAGGAATGCACAACCTGCCAAGACTGAATCAGGAAGAAATAGAAAATATAAACAGACCAATCACAAGCACTGATATTGAAACTGTGATTAAAAATCTTCCAACAAACCAAAGCCCAGAACCAGATGGCTTCCCAGGTGGTGCAGTGGTTGAGAGTCCACCCGCCGATGCACGGGACACGGGTTCGTGCCCTGGTCTGGGAGGATCCCACATGGCGCGGAGCGGCTGGGCCCATGAGCCATGGCCGCTGAGCCTGCGTGTCCGGAGCCTGTTCTCTGCAACGGGAGAGGCCACAACAGTGAGAGGCCCGCGTACCACAAAAAAAAAAAAAAAAAAAAAAAAAAATCTTCCAACAAACAAAAGCCCAGGACCACACGGCTTCACAGGCGAATTCTATCAAACATTTAGGGAAGAGCTAACACCTATCCTTCTCAAACTCTTCCAAAATATAGCAGCGGGAGCAACACTCCCAAATTCATTCTACGAGGCCACCATCACCTTGATTCCAATACCAGACAAGGATGTCACAAAGAAAGAAAACTACAGGCCAATATCACTGATGATCATAGATGCAAAAATCCTCAACAAAATACTAGCAAACACAATCTGACAGCACATTCAAAGGATCATACACCATGATCAAGTGGGGTTTATTCCAGGAATGCAAGTATTCTTCAATATACATAAGTCTATCAATGTGATAAACCATAATAACAAATTGAAGGAGAAAAACCATATGATCATTTCAATACATGCAGAGAAAGCTTTTGACAAAATTCAACACCCATTTATGATAAAAACCCTGCAGAAAGTAGGCATAGAGGGAACTTTCCTCAACATAATAAAGGCCATATATGACAAACCCACAGCCAACATCATCCTCAGTGGTGAAAAACTGAAACCATTTCCACTAAGATCAGAAACAAGACAAGGTTGCGCACTGTCACCACTCTTATTCAATATAGTTTTGGAAGTTTTAGCCACCGCAATCAGAGAAGAAAAGGAAATAAAAGGAATCCAAATCGGAAAAGAAGAAATAAAGCTGTCACTGCAGATGACATGATACTATACATAGAGAATCCTAAAGATGCTACCAGAAAACTACTAGAACTAATCAATGAATTTGGTAAAGTTGCAGGATACAAAATTAATGCACAGAAATCTCTGGCATTCCTATACACTAATGATGAAACATCTGAAAGTGAAATCAAGAAAACACTCCCATTGACCATTGCAACAAAAAGAATAAAATATCTAGGAATAATCCTACCTAAGGAGACAAAAGACCTGTATGGAGAAAATTATAAGACACTGATGAAAGAAATTAAAGATGATACAAATAGATGGAGAGATATACCATGTTCTTGGATTGGAAGAATCAACATTGTGAAAATGACTCTACTACCCAAAGCAATCTACAGATTCAATGCAATCCCTATCAAACTACCACTGGCATTTTTCACAGAACTAGAACCAAAAATTTCACAATTTGTATGGAAACACAAAAGACCCCGAATACCCAAAGCAATCTTGAGAACGAAAAACGAAGCTAGAGGAATCAGGTTCCCTGACTTCAGACTATACTACAAAGCTACAGTAATCAAGACAGTATAGTGCTGGCACAAAAACAGAAAGAGAGATCAATGGAACAGGATAGAAAGCCCAGAGATAAACCCACGCACATATGGTCACCTTATCTTTGATAAAGGAGGCAGGAATGTACAGTGGAGAAAGGACAGCCTCTTCAATAAATTGTGCTGCGAAAACTGGACAGGTACATGTCAAAGTATGAGATTAGATCACTCCCTAACAGCATACACAAAAATATGCTCAAAATGGATTAAAGATGTAAATGTAAGGCCAGAAACTATCAAACTCTTAGAGGAAAACATAGGCAGAACACTCTATGACATAAATCACAGCAAGATCCTTTCTGACCCACCTCCTAGAGAAATGGAAATAAAATAAAATTACATTTTAAGATGAAAATTTTTACTAGAGACAAAGACATTTTAAAATGATAAAGTGATTATTCCATCTAGAATGCATAATAATTATAAACTTATAAGCACCTAACAACAGGACTTCAAAATACAATGAAGCAAAATCAACACAACAGAAAAGAGAAACAGACAGTTCTACAATAATAGTTGGATACTTTAATACCCTTCTTTCAATAGCAGAACAGACAGAAAATCAACAAGAAAATAAAAACCTTGAACAGCATTATCAATCAAGTAGACCTAACAGCCATCTATAAAACATTCCACCCAACAGCATCAGAATATACATTCTTTTCAAATGCACATGGATATACTATATGCTAGGCCATAAAACAAATTTCAGTACATTTTAAAGGACATAAACAATACAAAGAGTGCTCTCAGATGAAAACAGAATGCAATAAGAAATCGTTAACAGAAAGAAATTTGTTGAAAATCACAAATGGAAATTAAAGAATATATTCCTAAATAATTCATGGGTCAAGTAAGAACTCATAAGGGGAATTAGAAATAATTTGAGATGAATTAAAGTGAAAGTATAACATATTAATACTTGATTGGTCCCACATACTCTTCTGAAAAGCAGAGGGGTTAGACAAAGAGATCTAAATTAATTAAAAAATCATTTATTATTCTGGGAATAAAAAGAACTGGGCTTAGTCTCAGTTTTGCCTTTATCTTTGTGTCTGTTGATTATCTTGGAATAGTCATTACATAGTCAAAATACAGTTGCCAGCTCAGGAATCAAATACTGTCATCTCTAGGGCTACCATGACAAGATACCACAAACTTGTTAGCTTAAAAGAACAGAAATTTATTTTATCACAGCTCTAGAGGCCAGAAGTTCAAACTCAAAGTGTTGAGAGGGCCATGTTCTTTCTGACGCCTCAAGGGGAGGATCCTTCTTTGTCTTAACCAGATTCTGGTGGTGGCCATCAATCACTGGTGTTGGCAGTTTTTTGATTTGCAGCTGCATCACTCTGGTCTCTTTCACTGTTGTCACATGGAATTGTCTCTGTGTGTTTCTGTCTCTGGAAACAATTTGAATAGAAATTTCTATTTTAAAAAAACAAACTGTTGATTATTATGCTCTATTTAGATACTTCCTCTAACCCACACCCACCTCCATTTCCCCATATGTATTTGAGAAGGAAAGAGGAACTCCTGTGAGCTATCATATTGGAAAGAATCAATAATACAGTGTTTTACTAGAGATGCCTCTTATCTAAAATATTTGAATTAAATATAAAATCTGGGGAAATTATCGCCCAGTTTCCCTCTTCTAGAGGCATGTTCTAAATGATAGGCAGCAGAATATTTTATACCCATGAGGTTTGCTGACATTATTGATTTGGTCCAGGTTCTGTATTTTCTCTCTAAAGAAAACAGTATTCTCTCTTTACTTTCTTTAATATATAATGTTGGTGTCTTAAATTTATTGTCAGAGAGGATGCTTATAGTTCAAATGATTTGGTTGTATTTCACCAGTATTATTACAAGATAGTCAAACAATGGCTGGGCTCCAGGATAGACCTCGGTCCCTTTGTTCCACTGGGATACTGATCTGAAAGCCACTGTTTTCTTATATTCCAAAGACCAAATAAATAAAAAAATAAATAAACAAACAAAAAAAACACAAGTAAATGAAACTATTTTAAAACCAACTCTCTTTTCTTCCTCATCCATGTTAATTCTCTTCTACCTAAAATTACTTCCTGGAAGTGATTTTTATGTTTCTTAGAGCTACTTTATGTATATATCCACACTAATGCATATAAAACTGTGCCTTGTAGATACTTATACTTTTTCCATTTGAATATTTTCTCATGTCATATAGAGTTTATCCATTGTCCTAGATATGCATTTTTCCTGTGTATTTGAGCATCATAGGAAGATAAATTCTACTCTTGAAAATGTTAACTGGTCACTGAGACACAGAAAGCTATTATTCTTACCAGTTTTCAATAGTGAGTAGATTCTGTAGGGGTGGAATTTTAAGATGTAAGTATACTGTTTTTCTACACTCAAATTCCGTTCCCCTTATCATAGAAATTGACCAGTGAAGTGTGCTGCTGACTTTTCAGAATCCATGTACATATAATCCATTAGGGTATTAGATATAACATTGGTCAGAAAAGCATACTGTGAAATGTTGCTTTTATTTAAACTCCCACTATTTTCACTACATGGTTTCAAGATTTTACTTCATTTTTGTCCTCTGGTGGTGGGCTCTGTGAACTGCATATTTATGGGTCTGGAGCACATATCTTCAGGGAGGTATACAACTCCTCAGGTACCAGCTAAAGAGTAGATGATAAGAAGCATTCAGATTTATTAAAACTCATTAAGAATATCAGTAGCCTGACTGTTGTTTCTAAAAATATAAAATATTTATCCTTCTGTTGTCAAACAACCATATTTCATGAAAAGAAGTATAAATCCTTTTTTGCTTGCAATAGAAGAACAATAATTGAAGATATTCTTCATTTGGACCAAATACCTTCTCTGAAAATATAAGTTAAAATAGGAGTTGAAATTTCCAAAATATTCTTTAGGAAATAAAACTCCACATATAATTTCAAATTATAATTTAATTTTACCTTAAATTTAAATATCTATATTGAATTTAATTTAAGGAAGGAAGAAAGAAAGAAGAAGGAAAGAAGGAAAGAAAGAAAGAAAGGACGGAGGGAGGGAGGGACGGTGGGAGGAAGGAAGGAAGGGAGGAGGGAAGGAAGGAAAAAGGAAGGAAAGCAATAAGATAAAGTAAAATAAAGTTATTAAATTAAAAAATACTTACTAAGAAAAAAATTAAGAAAAAAAACGAACGGATAGAACCTTTGGATAAATGGCGGAAGCAAAGCTATACAGACAAAATCTCATACAGAAGCATACACTTACAAACTCACAAAAAGAGGAATAGGGGAAAAAAATCATAAATCTTGCTCTCAAAGTCCACCTCCTCAATTTGGGATGATTCTTTGTCTAAATGAGGGAAGGAAAGAAGGAAGGAAGGAAAGAAAGAAAGAAGATAAAGTAATATAAAATAAAGTTATTAAACTAAAAATAATTATTAAGAAAAAAATTTTAAAAACACACGGATAGAACCCTAGGACAAATGGTGGAAGCAAAGCTATACAGGCAAAAATCTCACAGAGAAGCATAGACATACACGCTCAGAAAAAGAGGTAAAGGGGAAAAAATGATAAATCTTGCTCTTGAAGACCTCCTCAATTTGGGATGATTCGTTGTCTATTCATGTATTCCGCAGATGCAGGGTACATCAAGTTGATTGTGGAGCTTTAATCCACTGCTTCTCAGGCTGCTGGGAGAGATTTCCCTTTCTCTTCTTTGTTTTCACAGCTCCCAGGGGCTCAGCTTTGGATTTGGCCCCGCCTCTGCGTGTAGGTCGCTGGAGGGCGTCTGTTTTTCACTCAGACAAGACGGGGTTAAAGAAGCCGCTGATTCGGGGGCTCTGGCTCACTCAGGCCGGGGGGAGGGAGGGGCACGGAGTGCGGGGCGAGCCTGCGGCGCCAGCGGCCGGCGTGACTTTGCACCAGACTGAGGCTCACCATGCGTTCTCCCGGGGAAGTTGTCCCTGGATCCCGGGAACCTGGCTGTGGCGGGCTGCACAGACTCCCCGGAGGCGGGGTGTGGATAGTGACCTGTGCTCGCACACAGGCTTCTTGGTGGCGGCAGCAGCAGCCTTAGCGTCTCATGCCCGTCTCTGGAGTCCGCGCTTTTAGCCACGACTCGCGCCCGTCTCTGGAGCTCCTTTAAGCAGCGCTCTTAATCCCCTCTCCTCGCGCAGCAGGAAACAAAGAGGGAAGAAAAAGTCTCTTGCCTCTTCGGGAGCTCCAGATCTTTTCCCGGACTCCCCACCCCCCCACCTCGGCTAGCCGTGGTGCACTAACCCCTTCAGGCTATGTTCACGCCACCAACCGCAGTCCTCTCCCTGCGCTCCGACTAAAGCCCGATCCTCAGCTTGCAGCCCCGCCCACCCCCGCGGCTGAGCAGACAAACCTCTTGGCTGGTGAGTGCCAGTTGGCACCTATCCTCACGGGCTTAGTTGCTCCACGGCATGTGGGATCTTCCCGGACCAGGGCTCGAACCCGTGTTCCCTGCACTGGCAGGAAGATTCTTAACCACTGCACCACCAGGGAAGTCCCTAAAGCAATTATTTTTTTAACTCTATGGCTTTAAATAATCCTTGGCTCTGAAATTCCCTGTACCCCTCAACTACGTAACCACAGGCCCTTCTGCCCTAAATCCTTTTCTTACACTTTGTAGCTTTTTAAGCAACGCCCCTCTTTAGGAAGACATAATCCCTTCTCTGTAGAAAACATGAAAGACCTGAACAAATCAAGATTTCTCCATGGAGAATTCAGCTAGTCCTGTGCTTAGCTCCGAACAAGGAAATCCATGTCTACACCAAGCACGCCATTACCCGGACTAATGCCTGACTTGAATAACAAACAAATTATTGTGCTTTTAATTGTACCCTGCTGGGTCACAAAGCATGTGTGAGAGAGGAATGTGCCCAGCTTCTGCAGGAGAAACAGGTCAGGCCTCTAATCCTCCTTTTCTGTCACCTTCCCCTCCCGCTTTCCAATCCTTTCTCTTCTCAGCAGAGCAGAGGGAAGAAAAAGAGACAGCTAAATTATGTTTAAAATGGAAGAGTCTAAAAGAAGAAAAACGGCGATCAGTACTGACTTGGGAGAGGATGCATTATCTATCCACAGCCTCTGCAGTGTGGGCCATTTGAGGACAATCAGTGTTCCAACCGGCTTGCTGGAGGGCGATATCTGCGAGCCTAAACCAGGCTTTCTCAGCCTCAGCACGACTGCTGGGTGGGGTTGGATGCTTCTTTGCTGTGGGCCTGTCCTGTGATGGAAGGACTTTTAGCCTCGCGTAAGCTGTGACCATCCAAAGTGTCCCAAGACACTTTCAAATGTCTCCTGGGTGCAAAATTGCCCCCGGTGGAGAACCACGGCCCCAAGCCCTTCCATATTGGGATGTACTTGCTCTCTCTCCCATTCTCTCCCCCCCCCCCCACATACACAAAACCCAAGAAAATCATGGTTCCTGTGTTAAAACTGGGGAGATCAACGTGCTCTTCATGTAGGTAGAATGAGCGGAAAGGAAAAAGACACTGACTTGTGTGTAGTCAGGGGACAGAGTGGGAACCCCCTCAACGCCAAGACTGAAAAGAGTCTTAGGATGTGGGTGTGTTTCTGGCTCCCTCTGGGAAGTGGCAATGCCCCTGGTTGAACAAGCCAACTTTCGAACGCCTCTACCCTGTGCACTTTGGAATCGGGCTTGCTGTGGGCGAGATGAGGAGTGATGGCGAGGCTGCAGAGATGAAGGCGTCTGTGAAGGTGCTGACTGTCTCCTCCCACACTACTTGGGACAGGGGAGAACTAGCCAGCTTCGGAGAGATACCCATTGCTCAGACAATGACGATCCTGTCTTGGACCTAAACATCGGGATGAAAGAGGGCTACTGACAAGACAGACGTTGTGCAAGCATGGGGTTGCACTTTCATTACAGACATTGAGGCAAACATTTCACTCCTGGTGATATAAGACCTCCCCTATTTTTAGGAACTTACAAGAAGCAGTATTGCTTGTTGTTACCTGCCAGAAGGAAAGGCGGGAGAACGAGCACACTGCAGTGAGCCCCAATATCCAATAGATGGAGGTGTACATCTTCCTCAGAAGCCAGGCGGGCAGCGCTCTGGGCAGCTCGTTGGCCAAAGCAAGACAAGGGCCACTTTTCTTTCCGGAGACAAGGCGTCTCTTCTCATTGTCGGCACAAACAGCCCCGAACAATTGCACTGACCACACAGCTCTAAGCCACGTTCCAGGGCACTGCCGTCTGTTCAGGAGTGAATGCTGGGAAAATGAACCACGCTGCTAATTTGCTTGATTGGGGGGAAAATAAGATCTCAAGTGACAGTGGGTGTAATTTATTTTTCCAACAAGAATAGGGGCAAAGCCATTTCATCCACCCCCCCCCCCCACAACTGCTACCATAAATGAAAGCAATCACCTTATTAGTCCTGAATTACTAACTGGCAGGGTAAAGATCTGCTGGAAGTCAAGCTGAAGTGGGGAGTCTGGAGAAAGGGATGTGATTTCTGCAGGGGAGGAGGGGAGGGGTAGGGCGCGGTGGGAGGGGCGGGAGGGGAGGGGAAGGCCTGAAGCCCATTGTGAGGTCCTGCGCCCCTGTGGTCTGGGGGCCGTGCTGGCCCTGACCCTGGGAGGAAAAGAGGCTCAGTGATGTCTTCAGGCCGTTCATTTTGTGCAGGAGAATGACTTTATAAAGTGAAGGAAAAAGAACCTGTTGGAGAAAACCTATCCGAGAGTTTCTCTGAAAATGCTACAGATGGAGATGAACTGGCTTGGGAAGGAGAGCACAGCCCTGTGGCGCCTGGCCACCCCGCTGCTGGTGGACCCCCCAGGAAGGTTCTGTCACGGAAACGACAGGCAGATCTGAAACCAAGTTGGGCTTTACGTCATTAAGAAATCCCCCAAAGGAATGGAATAAAGGACTCCTTTCACACTTTGGGTTTTGCATGTGTCCTGAGAAAGCGCCTCTTCCCCAGCTGAGACAGCGCGCTGTCCCCGCGACCCAGTGAGCGTCCCTCGTCCTGCGGAGAAAGCAAAACAGCAGCGGGGTGGGTGCGCGCCCAGAGCTGCCCCTCTCGCCATTGATTTGTTCAGGGGTGACTTCTTGCGTTCTAGTTAGATGTGACTTTAATCGAAGTGCTTTCCTAAGGCGATTTATCACAACTGTGAACCGTCAGTCTGCACAGCTGCTGCTCTTTTAGGGAAACGCACAGGCTCGGGAGGCGGAGGGGCCGGCGCGGGCTCCCCTCTTTCCCACGGACCGGCCCGCGTGCCCCTCCCCACCAGAAATATGTGCGCCGCGTCCTCAGAGGCCGCCGCTTCTGTGCTCTGGCTCCTCTGCTGTTTCTGGCTGCTGAACAGCCATCTCCTCTCTCCTGGGAGGGGCAGCTGGTTTCCTTTTGGGGCGCTCCCCTTCTCCCCGTCTCAGCTCCTGCAGCGGAGATTAGGCTGCCCCTCTCTCCCTGCACGCTGTGGGCTGGGTGTGCGACCCGGCTCGGGCCACAGTCCCCCCCCACCCCACCCCCGTCCCCACCCACCCCGCTTGGCGCCCACCACAGCCGGCAAAGCCCACACGGGGCGCCCAGTTAAAGCTGAACCGCAGATGAAAACCACGACTTTTTAGGGTGTCTTAAACATTGCATGCAACATACTTCTACTAAAAAAATTACTGTTTATCTGAAGTTCAGCTTTAACGAGGCGGGCATCCTGTATTTTGTCTGGCAGCCTTCTTGGTTCTAAAGAAAATGTTTGTCCAGAGCAGGTCAAATTGGAAGCAGCCTAGGACTTTTAACTGGAGCTTTGGGGAACAAATACTTAAAAGGTATCTGTTGGGACTGCTAGGCTGGTAGGATTCATGCTTGCAACTGCTGGGAGCCAGCTTTGCTATCATGTGGGGAGAGCTGCTTGAACTAGAAGCCAACACCACAGAGAGCAGACCTGTTTCATTTGAACAGGTGGATCCAGCTGTTCTTGAAGCTGGCCCGGTGGGTGGTAGAGGTCAGGGTGCTGATGGCCAGGAGGGATAATAATTTCCTACCCCTCAAATCTGAGAAGTGAAAACAGCAGGGCTGAATGTGCCCATGGGGCATGGCTTCTGTTCAACTGGAAGAGTGGTGAATGGCTATTGGGTGACCAAAACAGTCGGTCTACTATATTCTTACTTTGTTTGCTAATTGTTTTGCTGCGTGTAAACTCTTTGTTGCATTAGCTCTTGTTCATGACATCATGTCTGGAGACAGGGTCTGATAGACTTACATGTGGAATTGGAGACTTAAATTTCAAATCTGCCTCTGCCTGGTTGAGTGGCTTTAGGGTTCTCGTAACCTCTACAAAGTTGAGTTTCTGGGTCTGAAACCTAAGGACAGAGGTGATCGTAATCCATTTGGGCTGCTATAACAAAATACCAGAGCCTGGGTAGCTTATGAACAACAGAAATTTATTTCTCATAGTTCTGGAGGTTGGAAGTCTAAGATCAGGGTGCGAGCAGATTCACAGTCCGGTGAGTATCCTCTTCCTGGGTCACAGTTGGCGTGTTTTCTCTGTAACGTCCCATGGCAGAAAGGTCGAGGGACCTCTGCGGGGTCTCTTTTATGAGGGCACTAATTTTGTTCATGAGGGCTCTACCCTCATGACCTTATCACCTCCCAAATGCCACACCTCCTGATACCATCACTTTGGGGGTTAGGATTTCAACATATGAATTTTGGGGGAGGCAAATGTTAAATCTATAGCAGAGGTACTTTCCCCATAGGATGGGGGAGAGGGAAAGTATGTAAGCACCTGTCATAGGGCCTGGTGTGGAGCAGGTGCCCCATACAGATGTTATTACAAAATATTGAGTATAGTTCCCTGTGCCATAGAGGAGATCCTTCTATCTATTCTATGCCTTCTTTGAATGACCGTAGCACTTGTTGTCTGTATCATTTTTATGTCTGTTGTTGCTTTGTGACTGAAAATGAAAAATGTCTATTTGTCCATGTCCTGGCCCTTACATAAAAATGTGTTCATTTATCTATTTCATATTTATTGACTACATCTTAGACACCGTGTTAACTGCTGGTTCTAGATGTTAGTAAAATATAGACCTTCCTGCTCAAAGGGTCACAGTATTTGTGGGAAAGCAAAAAATGAACAACCTATGTCTCTAAGAGCTTTGTACTTCCCAAAGAGAACACACCTCGTAGCTACAATAAATCCATGTATCATACGTAAATGTATAAATAGTTAATGGGATTATTTATACACCTGAGATAACTGCTTTTCGATTCTGAGGAAATGATGATTATATTTCACCAGGAGCTCAATACCACTCTGAGAATGAGGGCTTAACCCCCGACTTGACTCACTGCATCACTTTCCTATATAAAAATACACAAGTCTGTACATACGCTCTAGAAAAAGGCTTATCTGGCATGAATTTCAGATAGCAAGAAGAAAACTTCAAGAGGTTCAGAGAAGCATCCAGAAGCTCAGATGACTGTCTGGCACTAATACAACTTGCTTGACAGGAAAATAGAGCTGTAAATCTCACAAAATTCGATGATCTTTTAAGAATTTCAAAACCTCCTGCTATTAATTGGAAATCCTAGAAGAATAGCTTCTTTTAAAATGTACCGATAATATGCTTTACAGCTTAATATTCAGAAGCCTATGTTTTGGCTAAGTGAGCTTCAGGAAGGAAGGAAATTTGTGGTTTACCTCCACTTACTTTGGAACCGCTGGTTCCAAACATCTACTTCTATGCACAGTCATCTTATCATCTGTAAAATGGAGGCAACTCTAAGACAACAGAGTTACAGAGATGTTGCACAGCTCCATGTGTCATTGTCTTCATTTGTTTCAGAATACCAATAACATCTAAGCTACTACTGAAAGAGGGCTATATTATTTGGGGTCATCTAGTGCAGCTCTGTCAAAATAAAGTAAAGGGACCTAGAATGACTATAATTTTCCCAAGAGGACACAATTATTTTATGGTAAATCTGGGACAAGAACCCTGATCTCTTTGATCCCATTCCATTGTTCTTTCATTGGGTTCTGAACAACCCAGAGAAATAAAGAGAAATAAAACTCCTGTGTGCTGTGTCACTGGTACAGGACATGGCAAGATTGGAATTGGAGCACTACATATTAAGAGGTATCTGAGAAATTCTTCAAACTAATTGAGATATATACCAGGTACATAGAAAACACTATGTTTTATGAAGATGATTCTGTGCAATGAACAGAACTGGTAACACACACTGGAAGGTGAATTCTCATTTTCTGGCACCTTGGAAACGCCACCTCAACATACACGTTAAAATAAACATTTGAACTGGGTCATATTTAATTCTGCATGCTCTTGTAAGTCAGCAAAATATTCCATATATCATTTAAGTTGTCACTCACTTTTTAACTTGAATTTCAATTTCTAAAAGTCTTTCCAAACATAAAACAGAGGTGGGAAAATGGTATATGGGAAGCTGCAGAGATGAAATAAGCTTATTTCATTAGGCATAAAGATGAATATCCAAACAACTTCATGGCTGAAAGTGTCCAAATCTACTGTCTTCGTTTTGTAGTCAAGGCTTCCAGAAAAATATGCTAATGGATTCCTTATTACCCAAATGCCCCATATCAGTTTCAGTAGGTATCATTATATATTATGGAAATTTTTCTCAGTGACAGTGAAAGACATCCTGGCTGAACATCCCCCTGCCCATGACACAGAGATGATGATCTCAAGCTATCTTGAAGGCATTGGAGCCCACACTATCCGTTACTAATATTAATGGAGGATAAAACTTCATATTCTGTTTGCTCTATATTTGTTCAATCACTTCTTCCCTTCATTAAACTGGATGGCCCATAATTGAGTCTGTAGTGTCTATCATTGGAAACTGAACAAAGTTTTGTTGGTTTTATTAATGTCATACGTTTCTAGGGAGGGTCTATTCAATAACTAAGTCTAGTTTCACAGTTACAAATAAATTATGATGTAACTTTGAATAAATTAAGCTCATCATAAAGGAAGGATACTGAGAGTTGCTACTACCCCTTCCTTGAGGGACTCTCGTAAAGCGCTGAGTAAAGTAACAGAGGTGTATATGTATGCATATATTTTCAATGATATTTGTACAGACTTAAAAAGAACTCTACAGAATGCATTATAAAAACCTTAATGCTGTGTGTCCCTAGTTCCCAGCTCTCTCATTAGAACTACTTAAATGAACACAATCTTATCTTTTAGGATAGCTATCAGAGTACTCCAAATACTACTTCTTGCAGTACCCTGTCCCAACAATTTGCCATCCTCTTCCCATTAGTCCTCAAGTCAGAAGCCCCGAAGATCTGTTCATTAATTTATGAACACATTTCTTCATCCAGCCAAGAAAATTGATTGATCCCTTACCAAATTTCAGGCACCATTCTTCAGTATGATTTATAGTCATGTTCAGGAAACACAGCAGTGATTAACACAGATGAATATAGTCTCTCTTGAGCTGAGGGGGGAGACAAAAGTAAATAAGCAAATATAAAATCATAAGTATAGGGCTTCCCTGGTGGCGCAGTGGTTGAAAGTCCCCCTGCCGATGCAGGGGACACGGGTTCGTGCCCCGGTCCGGGAAGATGCCACATGCCGCGGAGCGGCTGGGCCCGTGAGCCATGGCCGCTGAGCCTGCACGTCCGGAGCCTGTGCTCCGCATTGGGAGAGGCCACAACAGGGAGAGGCCCGCGTACCGCCAAAAAAAAAAAGCTATGAAAACAAAACCTATGGATGGAGACCTCCATGAAAGATGGAAGAGTATAATAATGGCCAGAGTACATTACTGTGGCAGAAGCAGCAGCCCTTAAGGAGGACAACTTTATAAATTACAAATTGGATTTAAATAGACAGGGAATTGGAAGTGGAGACATTATTTTCTGCAGAAGATGATGGACAGGGGAGAACAAAGAAAATAAAACTGAGATTGTTAGCAAAATACAATGCTAAGCATATAAGTTAGGACTGAGTCCTTAACTTTCATTTTTATTAATGAGTGGGTGAGTATAGATTACTGACTACACAGAATCAAACCTGGGAACACATTTTATATTTATGATCTTTGTGCCTAAAACTAGATTCTCCTGCAATTTAATATGACACTAGGACAATGACTGGCTAAGTTTTAGATTAATCACTCTTACACAAAGATTTTTCATTCATATAATCTCAAACAAATACTGCGTCACCAATTAAGTTCCAGATCCTATGCACTCTGGCTGAAGATATAAATATCTTGCAAGCCCAGCGTCACTTTCCTCTTTCTCTGGTAACAAATCACATTTTCTATTATGACAATGGCCCCAGTTATCGGCCCAGGAATAAACACTTGACTCAGGAAGAGCCAATTAAAGCCCTCCTTTAGAGTTGATCGAGAGCTTTAAGGTTAGAGTATTTCAATCTTACGAAATTTTTGTAAAACAAAATTATTTCAAAATCTACTAATTATTCTTTAAGTTCTAGAAACTGCATTCTGTGACTAAGAGGACAATTTATTTGCCGTCGGTTCTGCTCTGCCCACTTAATGTTTCTGTTATTGTGAGATAAAGGCAGTGGGGAATGGCAAACCAATTCTGATTCATTCAACACATGAGTGCTTCTTAGGTACAAAACACCATTCTGAACATTGTCCGAGGTAAAAAGATAAATAATACCTAGCCCCTTATAATACCTAGCCCCTTACCCTCAAGGATCTTCCAGCTTAGCAAGGGAAATAAAACATGCACACAGATGACTGCAACAAAAAGAAGATAATGATTGCTGCCAGATGTTTGGGGAGAATGAGTAGAGCAAAGAGAGAACACAGAATAAGGCAACATTCAACAGTCAGCCAAGAACTATTTGTTGAGCAATTGCAAGCTGTGACCTGGAAATGGAAGAGGAGAACATAGATCTTCACATGGGCAGGTGAAAAATCAAGTGTTCTTACTTGTAACACAGCTCTTCAAATATATTTTTTGGCACCAAGTGCCTACTAAATAGCCTTAAATTAAAAACTAAATAAGGATACAGTCTCTATCAAATATAGCCTGAGGTACTGATGCCTAAATACTAGGATCACAGTATTTGTGTTCCCAAGGATGCCTTTCTATTGCTTTGCTTCTTTCCCCCTTTCCAAATTAGCTAATGCTGCCTTACCAGGATATCTATTTCACTTGTTCCAGCCTTTTTGATCCAATGTATTGAATAGCAGAATAGGTGAGTTACAAGAGGATATTTTGATTTCAAACAACAGAAATAAAATACTATATAATTGAAAAGAAAGAGGCAATCTTTCAGGCACATGTGGATCCAGGAGTTCACATGTTTTAACCAGGTCCCTTTCTCTCTTCCCCACCCCTTCTTCTCTCTGCCTTTTCTCCTCTCTGGTATTTCTCATTATGGGATTCAAATATTTCCCTGTTTATGTGGGAGCTTCTGGCACAGCTGCGGGCTTATACCCTCGCAGCTCCAGGGCTGGCTGGAAGGGGCGGGCGCATCACAGCATAAGGTTGCACAAGGTGTGCACTTATATAGCAGGGCATCACATCTATGAGTGATGGATGATCACATTGTATACAGGGGTAGCTTCTCATAGTTTTTACATCACTTTTCTTGAAGATGGCAGTAAAATGGTATGTTTTTACAAAATCAAATAGTGTAACATTGTCCAAAAGATATACATAAAGCATTTAGAGGAAGAAGGCTCCTTTTTCTTTTAACTCCGGCATGGATTGTCTATTGGACAGTGGTAACCCTATGTCATCAACCTCGTCACCCCAGCAGAAGTCCAGGGATTAGCCCTGCATAACTCTTGTTAGCCTCTATTCCCTTCCTTGAACACTGTAGCCAGAAGGTATTTTTCCTCCTCAAACCTTAAGTATTGAAACCTGGAGGAGGGGCACGTCTGAAAAGAAAATGATGGACTGGACTCTCCCTAGAAGGAAGATAAATGGGTGGTCAACAAGAAAAAAAATAAAATCCTCTGTACCAGGAAATGTTTGAAGTGTTGTTTGGGTATCAAAAAGCGGGTGCCCTACACATAAAGCAACAAAGGATATTGGTCTAAAAAGAACACCATGGCCAAAGGTGCATCACCTATTTCAACAGAGGATTTGAAAGTTAGAAGTTAACGTGTAAAACATTCAATTCAATTTCATCATTTTACAGATGGGCAAAGTAAAACTCAGGCACAGGAACAGAAGTGCCAAGGTCAGACAGGTGGTTGGTGGAAGAGACAACCAACTTCCCAACTTCTGACTTTTTAGGGGTGTGTGTGTGTGTGTGTGTTGTTTTGTTTATGTGCAAGGACATTTTTCTTTAGTACACTAACATTACAACAGAAAGTATAGTCTTGTTTTTGTTTTCTCTGCGCCCTCAATTCTGTATAAGGCAGTTTCGCTGCACTCCAACAGAAAGGCTCAGCAAGAGTAGAGACCACCATAAGCAGTACACGTGGGCACCAAGGGCAGATACATTGCCCTTCCTTGTGTAGGAACTAGGGCCACTTGTTGCTTTAATGGGCCAAGTTTGGGCTGGACCTGCAGGAGGGGACACCTTTGAAAAACAGCTTCCTAACTGCACTACAACCTGCTCTGGCATCCTGATTCCACTCCCCAAACCCCCCAAATCTTCAGCCAGAAAAAAAAAAAAGAAGAATGGATCACTGGATCACTGGATCGATGGGGAGATTTCTGTCTGCTCCTCCTACTGCCACCTCTTTCTTGCTATTTCCTGCCCGAGGAAACCTGACATCAGCCCAAAAGCATCTCTGGAAATGGGTAGGAGGGAGCCTTACACCTGTCAGCGCCAGAGAAGAAAGTGCGCTCTGCAGAGTTCTCAGTTGTTCCATCTCTTGCGATGAAAGGAAGAAAAGGAGCGAATCCGCCACAGATTTACTGAAGACCAGGGTTACTTCATCCGGCTCCGGCCACAGTAACCCCTGAAGACCAAAGACGCATTTCCATTCCCAGCATTTCTTGTTGGCGTCTTTCCCTACAGGCTAGCCCAGTGCCTGGCCCCGAAGAAGTCTCTGCGTAAAGGTTCTTTAGGTCATAAATCAGCCTCCTGTGTGTATGTGTGTTTTTCTTAGGAAAAACTGGCACAGACGAATTAGCAGTACAGACTGGGGTCTCCCTACTACCCTTCATGCTTGGCGGCATCACCTTCGACTACCTCGCATTCTCCCGGCGCTGACAGTCCCGGCTCCGGACCTCAGGGTTGGAAGCAGTCAGCCCCAGCTAGAACAGCCCTGTCCGGGGCTGATGCCACCCTGTGCCTAGAATGTGCGTGTGGGTGCAGGCGGGCGAGCGAGCGGCTTCTACAGTGAGACCGAAGCAGGAGCTCAGCCTTCGCCTGCGACCTGCAATCCCCAGATTCCCTGGGGACCTCGAAACTCCCAATCGGAGGTACACCGCCCCCCCACAGCCGCCCACCCATTCCCTCCCCCCTTACCTCAGCACGCAGCCCCTCCCTGCGTGATGATGCAAAACCCTGGGGAGGGTGGGCGCTGGGAAGGGTGGGGAGAGCCTGAGAGCGAGCGAGGGTGGGAGGGAGTGGGCGGAGGAGGAGACGGAGCCGAACGCGCATTTAAAGCGATAGCCATCCTCGCTCTCTCCCCAGTGCTGGGCTGTTGGAGAGCTCGAGCTGCAAGCCACCGAGCGCGAGCTCGAGCGCGGCGCGCTGGCCGGGGAACCCAAGAGCGCACGGCGCCCCAAGCTGGCAGGCGCCGCGGGACCCCCCACCCTCGCCGGCTGCCCTTCCCTGGGCGCCCCTACCCTCCTCGCCCGCAGGAGACCCTGGGCTTCCCCGGAGGAGCTCACCCCAAGGGGCCAGGACTCCGGCGAGCCCGCCACCGTCCCCTCGAGTGCCGCCGCCACCACCGCAGCCGCGGGAGCAGCATGGTCCAGCTGGGGAAGCTGCTCCGCGCCCTGACTTTGATGAAGTTTCCCTGCTGCGTGCTGGAGGTGCTTCTGCGCGCGCTGGCGGCGGCGGCGCGCGGCCAGGAGATGTACGCCCCGCACTCCATTCGGATCGAGGGGGACGTCACCCTCGGGGGGCTGTTCCCGGTGCACGCGAAGGGTCCCAGCGGAGTGCCCTGCGGCGACATCAAGAGGGAGAACGGGATCCACAGGCTGGAAGCGATGCTCTACGCCCTGGACCAGATCAACAGCGATCCCAACCTGCTGCCCAACGTGACGCTGGGAGCGCGGATCCTGGACACTTGTTCCAGGGACACTTATGCGCTCGAACAGTCGCTCACTTTCGTCCAGGCGCTCATCCAGAAGGACACCTCCGAAGTGCGCTGCACCAACGGCGAGCCTCCGGTTTTCGTCAAGCCCGAGAAAGTAGTTGGAGTGATTGGGGATTTCGGAGAGTTCGGTCTCCATCCTGGTAGCCAACATCCTGAGGCTTTTCCAGGTAGGGGGGCGCTCCCTCCGGGGCAGAGCGCGCCGTAGCTCCCCGCGCTCTTTATCCTGAAGGCTGGCTTGGACTCCAGGGGTGCGGGGTCTGGTCAGCCTTCGCTCATTTCCACCCTGGAGATCCTGCCGAATCCCTCCCACCTCACCCGAGGAGGTACTTTCCCTGCTTGATTCATTTCCCTTCCATCTCTCCCCTGTCCGCGCTCCACTCCATCCGGCTTGACATTCTGGATTTATGGCCCCATTGACAAGAAACAGTCTCCGAAAAACAAGGCGATGATTTAAATGGGTTTGCATTCGAGTGAAATATGGTTCCAAAACAGGCTTGTAAAAGTGCCGGGCTCCTGTGAGAGCCACTTAGGCGCAAGGAATATGAAAGATGAGAAGACGCCTAGAAACTAGGCATTTCTCAACTCCCCAGCTTCCCTGCCCCAAGCCGCCCGACAAGCTGCAGCTGCCTTGGAAAATTTCGAGAAGAGCTTAGGGAGGCGGTTCTTAAACCGAAGGCTAGGTCTTCACCTACATTTGGACGTGAATTGCCCATTTCGCTCGGGTTGGATTTCCCGACCTGTCACCTATCTCTGCGAGGGCATGGGGCGGAAGGCGTGGGGACTGTCCTCAAGCGGGGAGAAGCCACCCACAGACGTGCCCCCGGGTGATTTGCTCTGGGCAGTTGTTTGCACCGTCTAAACTGCCTTTGCGATCCGGCCACTGGCAGGAGCCGGGCGATCAGCTTTCTACTCCTGCCAGCTCAGAGCCCGGAGGTGAGCTCATGCTAACTGCGAGACACAGTCGCTTTTTCTGCACTCACCCTGTGCCCATCCTTTCCCACGACCGCCCTAACGCAGCCCCCAACCCCAGTCCTGGGTTTTGAGGACGATTCTCAGAGCCAGACAAGAAGGCGCCTGGAGGGAGGCAGTAGGGTGCGCTGAGCAAGGCCGGGCGGTCCTCTAGCTCCGGGTGCAGGCGGGCAACGGCGGAAGATGCGAGGACGGCGGATCGGGCCCGCTGAGCGGTGGGCGGTGCTGCAGTGCTCTCTCACGGCCTGCTCCCGCAGCCTCGGCCCCACGGCTCCTGTGCCGCCCTGGGTATAGATGGACGGCTTCTGGATGAAGAAATTGAGTTTCAGGGTCTGCGTGACTATGGGTTCTCTTGTTTCTCTGTCTTTCTTCCTGTGTGTCTCTCTCCTTGTGTCTCTTTCTCCCTGCTTTTTTTTTTTTTTTGTCTCTCTGTTTTTATGTTCTCCCTTTCAATTTCTGCCTCTCTTTTCCTTCTCTACCCCTATCTCCAAGTTTTTTGTTCATCTCTGTCTTGAAGTGATCCTTTCCTAATGCACAGCTCTCTCCCTGCCTGGTAGGACCCAAGCTCAGTTAGTCCCTTCTCCAGATGTTCTGGCTGACCCTTATGCTCCCCGTAGCTAAAAAGTCGGCTCCCTCTCAAGTGCCTTTCCTGAAGCATGTTGGGTTTCTGGAGGGGACTCCTTGTGAGATTCAAGCTGTCACTACATCAGCACCCAGGGGTATGAAGTTTGTGTTTGTGCCAGAAGGAGGGGTGCCTGTCTAAAGCTGCAGCCTGGTATGGCCCCTCTGAGCCTCTGAGCATCCCTAGCACCTGTTGAGTATGCCACCTCTAGATGTTTGCAAGGCCAAAAGTGCTTCTGGGCAGCCTTCACTTTGAGGTAATGCTTTCAGGAAGAGCCTGGGTTGTCATAAGCAAAACCCAGAAGCACTTCCTTTACCTCTGAGCTTAAACTAGAGAACCTGAGGAGGCAGCGCTGCAGGGAGGATGAGGCCAGAGGTCACCTGAGAACCACAGGGGCAACTCACAGTATTTTTACTGGATCTCTGGGGGTTGAAGCACATTTGCTGTTTGACATTTTAAAAATTATCTTGGTGCCTTCACTTGGAGCTTGGGAGCTTGCAGACGGGCCTGCCTGTCGAAAAAAGAGTGAAATCTTAAAGTCAAGAGAGAGCTTGCAGACTAGGTGAAGGATTGTGTTTGCTGAAAAAGATTCCAGGGGGAGCTGATTCCTTCTCTGGTGTGTGGATCTGAGGCACTTGCAAGAAAAGAGAACGCTTGCCTTATGCTTAGTTCCCCCGTTCCCTGGGCTGGGAAGGAAAGGAACTGAATGCCAGCATTAGCAGTGCGCGTTGGGACCAAAACCATTCAGAGAAAACACTGTCATTTTCCTCTAATTTGCAAATTGCAGCTATTCATTTGGATTGAACAGCTGAGGGAAAAGAGCCCCCAGTTTTCACCTGCATTTATTGAGAAGAGGCTGGTAGTAGGAGGGATGCACCAACTTGTAGCTTGTGCTGCAAGCTGGATATAAGCTTGGTGTGAGTATCCTGGTTAACCACTGCCCATGTTCAAATATACAGAGATAGATTCCAACAATCTCTTCCAGTAGCCTTATTTTTGCGTGTGATCTTAGAAGCTCCTGGCATGTAAGTCCAGTCCCCAGTTTCCCAGCCTCTGTAAACCTGCAAAATGAATAGAGAGAATAGTGGAACACAGACCCCTTGTTCAAAGACACAGTCACTCTAGGGAAAGAGGAAAAGAACGGGTAGGTGAATCTTCTCTGGGATTGCAGGGTTCAGCTCAATGAAGACTGTCCTGTATAAAAGAAACTCCTCTAAATGGTTGAATTCTTAGCTCTCCAGAGATTTGAGTTTTCCTTTCCCCAGTCCCTGTGGGTTGCTGTGGGGAATGTGCCAAACCTATCATTTGAGATAAAAATTTATGGTGAGGTAAGCTTCTAGGCTGGGGGAAGGAAGACTTAGTGACTGAAATGGGGGATGCTAAGCACTGGGGGGCAGGAAGGAACAAGGAGCTAGTAATGGATGTAACAAATGCTGCAGCTGCCAGCAAAGCCTGGATGGAACTTCCTTCCTGAAAATGAGGACCCGGGCAAGAATGACCACTCAGATGTAAACAGTGTCTCTGACTGGGAATTCTCATCTGCCTGCCGGTGGGCCAGAGTTGAGCAAGTCCTTTCTCTCCTCTGTATGCACACTGAATTGGTTAGTAAGTGACATGTCAGAGGAGAGGAATCATATTCAGTGGATCTTTCAAATCCAGGAGTTTGAGGCTAATGAAATTAGTGTGTGGCCAGGGCTCTGCCAACTAGAATTAAGTCACTGCAGCCACCCTGCAATGCATTTTCAGCCTGAAGGGAGCATCAGGGAGGAATTTCGGGAGATTTGTTTCTGAGCCTGTACAAAATAATACTCTCCTAATGCTAAGAAAGATTAAATGTAAATTAATATTGACTACGAGTAACATATTTAAAAAATAATCGCCGAGTGGGGGATGGCTTAAAGTGGAGAGATTATATAATATGGTGTGCAAAGAATAAATCTCCTCTGACCATTGTTTCATGCGCTCTAAGTAAGATCTATTACAATGGAAAGTAATGGGAACGTTTTTATTCAAGGCTTCTCTGCTATTGACTTGAGAGCAAACACTCTGAGAGTATAAATTACTCTTGCTATGTGCTGACTCTGAATGAACAATATTTCATGTGCAGTGACATGGTCTAAGCTATAGACTTGGAATTGAATGGCATCTGTTTCAATTGTTTTGTTCTCTCAAGAGCAACTAGATAGAAAAAAGTGGTCAATTTGACCCTTGTGGGAGCGTGTTGCAAATCTAAACCTGTGTCCCTCATACCATAAATGAAATACATTTGTAAATTTGTAAGTGTTTTCCTTCTGTTCATTGATGCTTGAGTATAATCTCAAACTTCGGCAGCAACATTTTATACATAAGTACTTGGTTTTCTTCCTTTCTTCTTTCTCTTTCTCCTCTCTCTCTCTCTCTCTTTCTCCATCTTATGTAATTGGATAGAACTGGGCACCTAGGATGATGTGGTGTTACTATAGTGGGATTTTTTTTTTAAAAAAACAACTCTAACTTACCCTTTTAAAAATTTCATAAATACAGGTGTCAGTGCCATTTGGAATAGTCTCTATAACAATTTCTGTCTCCACATTTACTGTGTTTCAGCAAATTTACCTAACAGATGGTGAGTGGGCAATTTTTAAAGGGGCATTTTTTAAAAGAGCGGAGAGGGAAGGAATAGAGACAGGCACATACTATATTTGAAGTTACCTCCACGTGTATTTTATGTATGTATACCCATACAATTAAGAAGTCTTTAGATGTTTTATCTTCAAGAATAATTCAGATAATGGATTACTTGAATATCATAAACATTTAGGGTTTAACAGATTTGTTACATATAGACGTTCTATCATGGATTTAAAAGACCGTAGCCAGCGGGCAGCGGCGGGCGGAGCGACCGAGGGGCGGCGCGGGCTGGGCGGCGGGTGCGGGGGTCCATGCTTCCTCGCGATAGAGGGCTGGGGTTCGCCAGAGACGCCGGGTTGCTCCGCGTTGCCAGGTTACCGAGCGCGTGCCCTGCGCCCGCTCTTCCGCCCGGGCCGCCCTCGGCGCCGCCTGAGCCGCGGTGCGGGCTGCGCGGGGCGCCGGTTCCGCGGAAGCCTGGGTCGGGCGCTGCGTGCGGGACTCTCGTCGCTCGTGGACGGGGCGCGAGCGCGCGGGGGACGTAGGGCGCCGACCTGGCCCTCCCCGGCGCTCCGGCTCCGCTCAGGGCGCCCGCTCAGGGGCCTCCGGCGCGAGGCCCCCTTCGTGGTCAAGATGGCGGCGCCCAGGCGGGCCGCGGCGAGGTGAGCTGGAGCTGGGCCCGGAGAGGGGCGAGTGTGCCACGCCCAGGACTTGGACCCCGGGCTGGTCTCCCGTCTCCCGGGGAGCGGCGGGTGAGTGGGCGCGGCCGCGCGTAGGTCCCTCTCGTGGGGTGGTCAGCTCTCCGTGCGTCCGCAGACTTCTGTCGTCTGATAGTCAGATCTGGGGTGGCCCAGGTTGGAGGCGAGGGTGCTTGATTGGGGAAACCTGAGGGGTTTAAGGACTCTATTGGGATCGTTTCAGACCCCAGCAAAAAGCTGAGCAAGTTTCCTCCTGACTCTCTTCCCGGCTAAGTTTTCTCTCTTCTCTGAAGACGCCAGCTTTTTTGAATCACCTTGTTCCCCGGGGGGATACAGTTGGTGGTTCTGACCGTGGAACGTAGGACCCGGCGCGGGGAAGCCTGAGCTGGTTCTAGTTACTTTGTTTGCAAAGCACTTGTCTTGTCTTTGGAATCTTTGTGTATGTAACCAACGTTGGGAAGAGCCAGTGTTTTCTTCTCCAAAACACTGCGAGGGGTAACTTTATACGTAAGAAACAAGTGGGCGTTCACATCCATCTCTTTTCCAACCACTGAGTTTTGGTTGTGTTTCCTTTCTTTAAGTTTGTCTCGTTCTGAAGTGATAACAAAGAAAAAAAAAACAAAAAAAGGCCATAGCCAATTACACAAAGTATACTCTAGTCTCAGTCCTGCCATTAATTAACTTAAGTCATTTAATTTTTCAAGGCCTCATTTTTCTCATGTGATGTTTTTTCTTTGAAAAATAGAGTTTCTAGAAGTCTCTAATCTCTGTGTCATAGTTCAGCTTGGAGAAAACCTGTTCTTATCCAAACTCCATGACATTGTATTTCCAGCTCCAACTTTGGACTTTGAGTGAGTTGGGGGCAACTTTTTAAGGATATTTTCACACACCTTTTTTAGTTAATATCGGTCTAGCTGACTTGTCATACTCAGACTTTCTCCCTTATTCTTTTACCAGTGTGTTCCTTAGTCATATATATAAAGACTGTTGTGGGAAAAATGACCTCCTGGGTCAGCTTACTGCATGGTCATCGACACAGGGCAGGGAGTAAGATTCTGTGGATTTTACAGAAGCAGATACAGGTTTCATTATCCATGTCCTCTCCCCTTTCATCTTACAAAAACAGCAGGCTTTTCTTGGAGAACTGCCAGATAATGCCATCCTGCCTCCTGACGGGCCCCGGGGATGAGTCGCCCAGGGACTGAACTCCAGTAAAGCAGGTGATTGGCTCATGGGTAGGCATCTGACTTCGGCTAAGTCTATCAGACTGCTCCCCAGGACTTTTGTCTCAGAGCAAAATGGAAGAATTGTCTTTTCTCTCTGGAATTTCTAAGCTGGGGAGATATGACTCTGGGACTCCCAGTGACCATCCAGCACAAGAAGAGAACTTTCTGTAAAATAAAGTCTTGCAGAGGTAAGCAGGGCTTAGCGATGGAGAGAGAGCTGGAACCCTGCTGATACTCTGGAACTTCCAGATCCAACTGTATCTTGCTGCATCCCTGAATTTCTAGGACTTGTTTGTTGAGGTTGTTGTTGTTGTTTGGTTTTTGTTTTTAAATTTCCTTTGACTATTTTGAATTTGTTTTCAGCCATGTGCATTTGAAAGCATTATAGCTAAAAGAGCTAATTTCCTACATTAATGTCAGGTTTGCTTCCTTAAGTGAAAAATCATATCCGCTATTTTCTTTAAATAAAATCCTTCTAGCTCAGGTTTGAGATATTCAACACTCTGCCTCCTACCCCCCTCTTTTCCAACATTTACTATATCACCTTGAAGCATTTGTGACCACATCTTTCCCATCTAGATGCAGTTGAGAGAGAGAGCAAAGACTTCTGATATAAACTGCAACCTATACGCCTCCTACCTGGAAGCTTTAGAACATACTTGATTCTTGTCATTAAAGCAAATCTTTTGTTGTTGTCTCCAGGGCACAGAAGCATTTTCATGGCATAATGGAGTACAAAGTACATTAAGCCTAACTCTACTTCTCACCCTCTTTTACTTTAAATAGGCAGAAAAGAACAATCTCAAACACATTTTCCCAACAAATAAAATACATATACGATTATGTTTAGAAGACATTTATGCAACATATAGTTAGACTGATTAATTAATGGACCTTTCGCCAACTGGCACAGTAAATATATATGTTCAATGTGCTCAATTAAAAAGACAATAACATATTTTTACAGGTTAATTATCTGAGAAGAGTATTGTGCCAGCACACTTGATACTACAGTATTTCATGCTTGACAGGTAATCTTCTTTCAATTATATTTACTGCTAAATGTTTCTTGGATCAAGCTATTAAATTATAAGGTCAAAAGTAAAATGATATGAAATTACAATGATAAAGGGACAGATATCCCACTTTATGAGAATAGAAGTTCTAATTTCTTCTCAGTACTACTAGTAGTGACCACAGTACTAATTTGAGCCCTTACTATGAGCCACTGTGCCCATATACATTTAGTTCTTATAGTAGTTCTGCAAAGGGCATATAATAATCCACAGTGTAAAGCTGAAGAAAGTGATTCTCATAGCTGAAAGTCACATAGCTGGTGAGTGGCAAAGTCTAGATTCAAACTTAGAGTCGTCTGACAATGCCCAGGTTGTTGACCACTATGTACACTGCTCAATTGTTGCACCAATAAAGAAGTGCTTGAAATAATTATAGATTTGCCTACCCTGAAACTGCAGTGATTTAAAGACATCAAAGTTGCCAGTTGCTTAACCACATCTACTTACAGTAAGAAATTACATTTTATTTCATTTCTAAAACAAGATTAGTTCTGCAGGCCCATCGAAACTTGAGCACACAAATCCTACCTCCAAATGAAAGATGCTTGTTTTCCATTATTCAACAGATGGCCCTGTACAGAGGCAATAAATATATAGTAGAATTTTCATTCAAATAAATGAGAAGAGAGGTTTCTTCTTGTCCTGATTCAGTGCCCATCATTATGGATTATGATGGCTCTTCCCAAACTTTACTTCATTCACTCCACTCTTTCTACAAAACTCCAGTAATGGAATCCATCATTCAGATATATGTGCAAAGCGAAAGGACTGTATTAATACAGTTGCTGAAAGTCAAGTTGATAGAGCACAGGAAATACATCCTAATAAATGCAACATTAATGTTTGTGTGGGCCTTGGAGTGAGGGGTAGAAGGATTTTCAGTTTAATGGAATATTTTGCCTCTTGTTATGAAAGTGTGGCTTAATAGTCTTGTAATTGGTCATTTACAGAATCCTCCATCTCTGGGTTTCATGCTTTCTTTACTCTGCAGCTGTTGATTCCTTCTCTTGTTCTGGATGGAAGAGAGCAACGAAGCCACTTCAAAGGGCTCAGCCTGCCTTTTTGTGTTATTGTTTAGATGAAGATATTTCCATTTATTAAAGCACACTATTTAAACGTTTTTATCATGTTTCAAACTCGACTGTGTCCTGAAGGTATGAGCACAGGCAGACATAATGGGGGATGTTTTCCAGGAGAGAACATACCCTTATCAAAGGAATTATCAGAATTTTCATGTATGGATTGAGAATCAAATTCTGGAGTTAGACCTGAATTTAAATTCATACTCACAACTTATTACCAGTCTCATCTTGATCAAACCGTTACCACACTTCTCATCAATTTCCTTATCTTTGAAAGCGGAATAAGAGAAGTATGCCTGGTGGAGTTACACATAAAGCTCATCTGATAGGATATTCATAAGGATTTTGCACAAAATATACATGGAAATATTTTAGCACCGAGTTTAGCATGCGATTCGTCTTCAATACATTTAAGAGCTATTATTTTATTATTATTATGCTATCATTAAATATCACTGTTACTTAAATGTCATTATTGCTAAAATTGCTGTAAAACTACCGCAATAACCCATGATGAATTCCCCTCTTCTGTATCCTTTGTTTAAATGGAAAATATATATATAAATGTAGACAGAGAAGACTTTAGTGATCCTATTCAGTGGAGTGAGAATTTCCATGGCACTGATTAAAACAAATCCTGAATTGCATGGACTTAAGATAGCAGAGAGGGGCTTCCCTGGTGGCGCAGTGGTTGAGAGTTCGTGACCCGATCCGGGAAGATCCCACATGCTGCGGAGCGGCTGGGCCTGTGAGCCATGGCTGCTGAGCCTGCGCGTCCGGAGCCTGTGCTCCGCAACGGGAGAGGCTGCAACAGTGAGAAGCCCGCGTACCGCAAAGAAGAAGAAAAAAAAAAAAGATAGCAGAGAGGCTAAGAGATTTGAAGTTCGACATCCCCAAGTGTGAATTCTACTGTGACCCTCTTCTAGCTCTAGAACCTTGAGGAAGTTACTTAAACTTTCTGAGCTTTACTACTAGTTTCCTCATCTGTATCTTTTTCAGGACTATTTATCAAGCATCTTCCTGTTTTCTATGCTTGGACGTATCAATGAATAAATAGACAAGAGCCTTTGCCTTGCGTGCTCCTTCTTGCATGCTTTCTCCCTCCTTACACTCTCGTGTGGAAACGGATGTTATAAATAAATTCTATGCTTTGTCACAGGTTGATGGGCGCTACGGGATAAGGAAAAGGATGTGAAGCTCACTGAAGAGGCTTGGGTTGGGAGTGCTGGAGGAGTGTACAGGTAGGTTCTGATTTTAAATAGGGTAGTCAGGGTGGATTTTATAAGTTGACATTTGAGCAAAGACTTGAAGTGAGGGAGTTGTCAGAATGTATGAGGGGGAGACCACTCCCTGGGAGCAAGAATAACCAGTCCCAAAACTCTAAGGCAGAAATATGCCGGGCAGCTTGGAGGAATATCAAGGAGGCCACCCTGGCTGACTTAGTCAGTGGGGAGGAAGGGACAGCAGGAGGGCTGGAGGTCGGATATGTGATGGGATGGATTGGGTAAGTCCTGGGAGGCCATCGCATGCATTGTGTCTTTTACTCTAAATGTAGGCAGCCAGGGGCAGGATTTTAGCCGAGGTGTGGCATGAACTGTCTCTTGTTTGAAAAGCATAACTCTTATCTGTGGTCTTGAGGATGTGGGGAGAAAGTGGAGTCAGGGAGAATCTCGGGAGGCGACTACAGGATCCTCGAGGTCTATGTTGGTGGCCTGCACCAGGCTGCTAGCGGCTGGTAATTCTCAGAAGTGGCACATTGGGAAGGTTGTGACAGCATTTCGTGGTAGATTGAATGCAAGAATGGAAAGGAAGAGGGGGTCAAGGGTGAATTCGAGATTTAGGGCCTGGGGAACTGGAAAGGTGTGGTTACTGTCACCTAAGATGGAAAAAGTTTGGGGTAGAGCATGTTTGGGGGATTAAAGACCAGTTTTGGAGGTATAAGATTTGAGATGTTTTCGTGACGTCCAAGTAGAGATGCTGAGTACACAGTTGGATACACAAGTCTGCAGTTCTGAAGAAAGGTCTAAACTAGAGATACACTTTAATACAATGGAGATATTAAGAATAATTACATGGAAGCGCTATTTTAAAGGTAAAATGAAGTAATGCAATTAGCACTCTGTCTTCTCAAAACATTTAATAACTGTTAGCTAAAATAATTACCTGAAATGAAAGAATACCTATAGTTTGTTTTGTTGTTTGCAGTAAAAGTGAATGAAATGTCACAATTATTTTAATAGTATTTGTGACACAGTAGTTTTAGTTAAGACACCATGACTACAAACATTTACACTAAACCTTTCAGTCTCCTGCTTTTCACTCTGATAGGGTACTTGGAACCATATTTTGTAAGGTTTAAGTTAGTTGTCATAGGGTACCTCTTTAATTAGAAGTAATTCTGAACTGTCTAGTTCCATGCAGTTTTATATACATATATGTATAATTATTATTTTATGATTTATCAAACTCAGTTGAAAATTTGCATCACTGATATACATTAGAATTTAAGCATTTACCCAGGTACTCAAGGAAAAAAATGTACTTGTCTTGTAATTTCCATAGGGGTACTTACTTTCACATCTTCCCTTCACTTTGCACTTGCAGACATGGCAGGGGAAATATCTTACTGGTCTTTGAGTTCTCCTTAGCTATCTGCAAGTCCTTAAACAGCCTTTGTGGCTTAACCAAAATTCTCTTCCATCTTCATTCCGCTAACAGATATTGGTCTAAGCATGTACTTATACTAAGAAATGCATGACCACGTTGTCTCTACACATCTATAATTTTATGTTAACACTATCATTATGTAAGCTATACTTTAATTGTAATTATAACAGATTTTATGTCAACACACATCCATTTCTAGTGTTCATCTGGTGTTCAAGGGGAGAGCAGCATGTCATAAATTTTATCAAAATATAACATCTGAAGACTAGAACAGAGGGTAATTGTGTAATTCTGTATTCACTCTAATTAAGTTCAGTGGAGTTGGCATAATAGAATTAGGATGAAAAAAAAAGACATCGAGGTACCATGGCTCCCTCTCCTAACACACCCTTTTCGTATCTGAGAGCAGAGACTCAGCACCTTTCTGTACAGAAATGGAGACAGGAAGAGGCCAGAGGATGAATGACAGGCACGAATGAGGTGGAACTTTGAAGAGCAACATGGAAATGAAATACTTCTTTTGTATTTGGTAGGTGGGGAAAATGTACCAGTGTGTATGCCTACTGGGACCACGTTTTCCAGAACAGTTAAGCCCAGTGTCAACTGTGCTGTCCCACCTTCCTCGTAAGTAGGAACATACTGTTACTTGAATCTTTGCTTCCTGTTTCTTGATAGCTGGTTGAGAAGATTATCACAGGAACTGCATCTTGTTAGCAAATACACTGTTTTGAAATGATTGACACTCACTGAAGAGTGGCAACTCCAAGCTTGCTCTCTCTTGATCTTGGACTATTTAAGTCTGGAGTGCAGGAGTGGGTTATGGGGAAAGACCATTGGAATTCTTATGTCTTCAGCATAATGGTTATAGCATAATGGTTAGGAGTGTAGGTGCTGGTTCAAATCTCTGCTTTCCACTTGCTAACCATATGAGCTTGGGCAATTTACCTGATTACCTGAACCTCAATACTCCTGCCTATAAAATGATGTTAATAATATTTCATCCCCATAGACTTGTTTTCAATGTTAAAATGAAGTCACTTACACCAAGCACTTAATACAATGCCTAGAGCATAGTAAAGTCTATTATTATTACTATTACTACTACTACTACTACTACTATTATTATTACTGTCACAATGCCAGGTGCTATTTTTCCTATGCCTTATTCCATTATCTTCTGTCCTGTCCCCCCATTTCTGTCTTGTTTCTGTACAAGGGTAGGTTTGTCACAGAGCATTTTCTTTCCCTAGTGTCTGACTCTTAGTCATCAAGGTGACTGGTCCACGACCCGGCATTCATTGCTGCTCGTTGAAGCAACCCATTTTGAGAAGGGGAGTTGGATATTGATGCCAAGTTGGGTCAAGGAGAGAGAATTTTCTCTCTTCTGCACTCAGAGAGCTAAGTGAAATATTCAGGCCTCAGAAGGAGAATCAGGCAAAGGGCAACATGCTTAATTTCATACCTTAGTGATTAAGAACAAGTCAGACAGGCTGGATTTGAACTCATTTCCGTCATGTACTGACAAGGGGATCTTAGGTGCTTTTGTAACCCGTCTGAGGCTCAGTCAACATCTGAAAGAGACGAATAACATTATCAGGACCTAGCGTATAGCCTCGTTGTAATACGTGAGTAAATCCTTTTAAAACGTTCAGCACGTTGTTTGGCATATAAACACGTAATAAAATTTAGCTTCTTTGATTACTATTGCTGCTAATATTATTAAGTAGCTGAGCAGATCCGAGGCCTATTTTTTTCTTAGATTGCACATAATCGTTTGGACAACCAGCTCACATTGATCAACCGTTGCTTATATATAAACCCCCATGAACCCAAAGGTGCTTTAACTCTCTCCCAGTCAGAGCCTGTTCTGGGGGCAGAAGCAACACCGGCACTACCCCCGTCATCTTTGCCTTTATTGTCACTACACTCGCCTGCCGTACTGAGCACTTTCTGTTTGCCAGGCACCAAATTTAGCCCTGCGTATGCACTATATCATGTAGTTCTCACACTCAGGTGGGAGACATTATCATCGTCCCCAATTTTCAGATAAAGATGCCGAGGTGTTGGAAAGGTAAGAAACTTGACCCACAGCAAGAGATGGAGCCGGAGTATTCAAACCCTTCTCTCTGACCTCAAGAACCCTTAAATATTAGCATACTACTACATCCTGGTAAGAAAATCTGCTTCCAGCCACTCTGGTGAGAGTAGAAATGATTCTCAGTCCCCACATTCCTCTATTGCCCATGCCACCCTAGCCTCAGGACTAGGTGGGAAAGGAAGTGATCTCTTCAAAGAGCAGCCAAAGGGAACCTACTCCCTTCTGCCTTTTCGTAATCAACTAACCAATATTTTATTTCCTTCTTAAGAGTCTCCACATGTTCCTTTTGGTACTTAGCTTGGCCTTTTAGAATTCTGACATTCTGTACATGACTCATCCACTGTATTTCATGTTAATTTATTGAGGTCAAGTATAGGGTCTTACTCATCCTGAAGTCCAGTTATCCCCTGTCACATCTAACTCTGTTCTTTTCTTCTTGTAGGACATCTGCAGATATTTATTTGAATTTTGTTGAATTGTTCTCATCAATAGTACATTAAAAGTTATACAGAAAGTGCTTTCTTATAAGGAAAACCATCTAAATAGATTTCTAGCTCTTTACTTTTTATAGCACTATTGTAGAGATTATAGATCTCCAGGTAATATTTTTTAGATTGAGTTCTTCATATCATCTTATTTTTACATATAATGATAAATCTGAATTTTCTCTATCAAAGCTCTGAGACTTCACTGGCTTGTAACTTAGCTTGTTGATTATGTGTTGTTGACTTTTCCATTTACAATGATATTTGATCCTGGTAAGGATGGGGCTGGGTGGGAAGGTACATCTTAGGGCCATAAATTGGTTTTGTAGAGAACTAACATAAAGATCTAAAGTCTCATCATATTTCTGCAGAACTCATGAATCATTTTATTATAATTCCATTCATTCAGGGAGTATAAAACTATTTTCAAATTGTTATTCCTAATTTGTTCATCTTCTCTTCCTTAGTCTTAGTGAGAAGAGAGCAGGGTGAATGGAAGAAAGTCATTATGACCACTGGGGCCACTAGGGTAGGCATCAGTCCCAGAGTTTTGTTTTCATCTCTCTGCTATTAATATTGGCTAATGTCTTGAGTGCTTACTTGGTGCAAATTACTTAGCCGACCATGGCAAATGGATTGTGTCATTTCATCCCCTGATAGTCATACAATTAATGTATGTATTATTATGATATCCCATAATGCATATATGGAACAGAGCCTCAGAAGTAGTTATTTGCTCACCAAAATATGGTAGATGTGGAATTTGGACTGAGGTCTGATAGACTCCTAAATCACTCCTAGTGATTTTTACCACGAAATTAAAGTTGTATACCTCTGGAGAGTAGATAGTTTCTAAAATTTCCTCAGCTCTAAAGTTTTATAATTAAATTTTTGTCTGATGGCAAGCTTAACAGTTAAGATGGGTAGGAAGGAATGCCAGCCTGTTGAATGGAATTTCCCTGAAATGAGCCAGTTCACTCATTCATTCACTCAGCATGTATTGAATGTTTGCTCTGTGCAAAGGCATTTTAGGCATCACAGTGGAGTGAGCGCCCCTTCCATAGACTCTCCTGCAGCACTCAGAGAAGTCTTGGACTGGTTTGCCTGTTATGGAATGGGGCTTGGTGATAGAAGCCTGGTTTGTCCTCCACTGATAAAACTAAGACATACTCATATGAGTTTATAGGCATCTTGAAGCCGTGGGATAGTAACACACATGAATCTTACCATTTTTGCCTGGGATTAATGATATAAAGGCTTTGGATTTGGGTATGGAAAATGGGTGCAATTATGGGTGTGTTGGTTCTACATATATACGGACATCACGTGTCATCAGCCTGCAGCTACCTGCCATTCCTCACTACTCCTTCTTTTCACAAACAAGTACCTTCTTATCTCTCCTGTGGATAAGCTCTTGACAGTGGCACTAGGGCCTCCCTCAATAAGTACATCATTGGCTAAACCAGTGGTTTCTCAGATATGCTCATTGAACAACCCTTAAGGTGGATTGACATTCCACTGCCTAGAATAGAATATGGTATTCTTTAGAAATCGGGGGGAAAAAATAGGCCACCAGGTGTACTTTCTTTAATTTAAATTGTTTATATATATGAACAATTGTTATGTATACTTGTTCATATATATGAATGATTTAAAATTGAAGCGATAGATATATACACACACATATATATATATATGTATATTTAAATTTTGGCTTCTGTTAGCAAGTAGTAAATTAAATTATTAGCAGATCCATACTGCAGGGAAATAACCAATCAGATTTCATTCAATAGCTTGCTTTTTTGTAGATTTATGGTTGTGATTTTATATCTGCAGGTATGTTTGCTGAAGAAAATATTTCTGCCACTTTACACAAAATTAAATTCATTTAATACCAATGCGGCATGTCTCAAATGTCTTAATACAGTTTTAATCTTGAATCGCATCAGAAGTATGAAATTAGAAACATACCCCAAAATCATTTGAAGATATAATTACTTTCATTTCCCTTATACTTTTGAGACTTTTGAAAAACAAGTATTTAGTTGTACTTATCTGTTTCTGTCTCTCTAAGGATAGCAAACACTGAAACACAATTCTTTTTAAAAGTCAGTATTAAAACTATATTGTCCAAGATGATCAAAACTAAGGAAGTGGCAAAGAAATTCAAAAATTTAAACTTTCAAAGGGTGCTTTTTTTGTGAATGTGTAGTACTTGTTCTTCTGAAGGAATTAATCTTTTTAAAAATTTAATTAACTTATTTTTTATTGAAGTATACTTGGTTTACAGCGTTGTGTTAATCACTGCTGTACAGCAAAGTGACTCTGTTATACATATGTATATACATTCTTTTTCATATTCTTTTCCATTATGGTTTATCACAGGATATTGAATATAGTTCCCTGTGCTATATAGTAGGACCTTGTTGTTTAGCCAATCTATATATACCAGTTTGCATCTGCTAATCCCAAACTCCCAGTTCATCCCTCTCCCACCTGCTTCCCCCTTGGCAGCCACCAGTCTATTGTCTATGTCTCTGATTCTGTTTCTGTTTCATAGATAGGTTCATTTGTGTCATATTTTAGATTCCACATATAAGTGGTATCATGGTATTTGTCTTTCTCTTTCTGACTTACTTCACTTAGTATGATAATCTCTAGTTGCATCCATGTTGCTGCTGCAAATGGCATTATTTCATTCTTTTTTTTATGGCTGAGTAGTATTTCATTGTATATATGTACCACATCGTCTTTATGCATTCATCTGTTGATGGACATCTAGGTTGTTTCCATGTCTTGCCTATTGTGAATATTGCTGCTGTGAAGATCAGGGTGAATGTGTCTTTTTGAATTATAGTTTGGTCTGGATATACGCCCGGGAGTGGGATTGCTGGATCATATGGTAGGTCTATTTTTAGTTTTCTGAGGAACCTCCATACTGTTTTCCACAGTGGCTGCACCAACTTACATTCCCACCAACAGTGTTGTAGGAGGGTTCCCTTTTCTCCAC
Source organism: Pseudorca crassidens (assembly GCF_039906515.1). Lineage (NCBI taxonomy): Eukaryota > Metazoa > Chordata > Mammalia > Artiodactyla > Delphinidae > Pseudorca > Pseudorca crassidens. The sequence goes on from NC_090312.1 coordinate 51,871,766, forward strand.
ACCCTCTCCAGCATATGTTATTTGTAGACTTTTTAATGATGGCCATTCTGACTGGTGTGAGGTGGTACCTCATGGTAGTTTTGATTTGCATTTCTTTAATAATTGGCAGTGTTGAGCATCTTTTCATGTGCCTATTTGCCATCTGTATTTCTTCTTTGGAGAAATGTCTCTTTAAGTCTTCTGCCTATTTTTTTGATTGGGTTGTTTGCTTTTATTGTCATCAAGTTGTATGAGCTGTTTGTATATTTTGGAAATTAAGCCCTTGCTGGTCGCATCATTTGCAAATATTTTCTCCCATTCTGTAGGTTGTCTTTTCATTTTGTTTATGGTTTCCTTTGCCGTGCAAAAGCTTGTAAGTTTGATTCGGTCCCCTATGTTTATTTTCATTTTTATTTCTATTGCCTTGGGAGACTGACCTAAGAAAACATTGGTATGATTTATGTCAGAGAATATTTTGCCTGTGTTCTCTTCTAGAAGTTTTATGGTGTCATGTCTTATGTTTAAGTCTTTAAGAGATTTTGAGTTTATTTTCGTGTATGGTGAAAGGATGTGTTCTAACTTCACTGGTTTATATAAGGCTGTCCAACTTTACCAACACCACTTGCGGAAGAGACTGTCTCTTTCCCATTATATATTCTTGCCTCCTTTGTCAAAGATTAATTGTCAAAGATTAACTGAGGTGTGTGGGTTTATTTCTGGGCTCTGTATTCTGTTCCATTGATCCATATGTCTGTTTTTGTGCCAATACCACGCTGTTTTGATTACTGTGACTTTGGAGTACTGTCTGAGTCTGGGGTGGCTATGCTGCCAACGTTGTTCTTTTTCTTCAGGATTGCTTTGGCAGTTCTGGGTCTTTTATGGTTCTGTATGAATTTTAGGATTATTTGTTCTAATTGCGTGAAAAATGTCATGGGTAATTTGATAGGGATCGCATTAAATCTGTAGATTGCTTTGGGTAGTATGAGCATTTTAACAATATTAATTACTCCAACCCAAGAACATGAGATGTCTTTCCATTTCTTTGAATCATCTTCACTTTCCTTTATTAATGTCTTAGAGTTCTCAGCATATAAGTCTTTTGCCTTCTTGGTGAGGTTTATTCCTAAGTATTTTATTTTTGGGGTTGTGATTTTAAAAGGCATTGTTTTTTTACATTCCCTTTCCGATATTTCATTGTTGGTATAAAGAAATGCAACCAATTTCTGTATGTTAATCTTGTATTCTGCTACCTTGCTGAATTCGTTTATCAGTTGTAGTAGTTTTCATGTAGAGTCTTTAGGGTTTTCTCTATATAGTATCATATCATCTGCATCTAATGACAATTTTACCTCTTCTTGAAGGAATTAATCTTGAAGTTCTACTAAGACTTTTGGGATACCTGTTTTAATGAGCCACTACTTCCTGCCTGAGATTGCACTATGCACCAGAGATTCTAGAATTAGCATAGTAAAACTAATAATGCAAACAACAGCAACAAATCTTCACAAACCTTCCTTGCAAGGAAGTAAAGTCCACTGGAAAAACAGACAAGTGAAACACACATTCAAAATGGCAGTGATTCTCAAACATTTATGTGCTGAAAAATCATGACAAGCATGATAACCAGGGCAATTACTAGACCCCTTCTCCAGCTGGTCAGGTGTAAGGTCCTGTAACTCTATTTTTGGTGAATGCCTCCAGGAGAGTCTGAGACAGATGTTCTCAGTTGTCGTCAACCTTTAGTGTGCATCAGATTTGCCTGAGAATATTGTTAAAACACAGATTGCTGGGCTCCAGTGCCAGAGTTCTAACCAGTTCCCAGATGTGGCTGATATTGCTGGCCCAGGGACCACATTTTGAGAACCACCTTTCAAAACTCTGCAGTATGCGGTTGTGTGTGTTGTGAATGAGACGGGCCCAGAGAACCAAAGGAGGGCAAAGGGACTCTGCCCTAAATTAGCCAAAGGTAACAATAGCAGCTAGAATTGATTGACCCAAGAAAAAATTATAAGAACTTTACCTGCATTTGCTCATTTAATCCTTTCAGTAAGGTACATAGGTGCTACTTAGTGTTCCTCTTTTACAGGGGTGTCCAGAGAAGGTAACTACTTTGCCCACGTCCTGAACTGGTAAGTAACAGATTAAGAATTCAAGTCTAGGAAGTCTGATTCCAGAGCCCACACCTCTACCCTTTCTGCATGTAGAGAGGAGTAAAGGGTTGTCAGTGAAGCCTTCCTGGGGGCCCTGGCCTCTGAGTGTAGATAGAAGGATGAGTGGACATAAAGATCATTATTTGTGTGTGGTGGGGGTAGGGGAGGAAGTATGAGGGCTTCCAGAAGAGCCCGCCCTCCCCATACATCTGCTCTAAGCAAGTCTGATGATCAGGAGTCCGGAACATGAGTATGACTATGGGATACTGAGAAGGGTTCTAGAACCCTGGGGTTAGAGTTCTGGATCAGTTAGTAGGTAACAGAAAGTGAATGAGTGATTTACCTTACTTTCCACGGGTAGCAGGAAGTTTGGAGATAGTCTCTCTAGCGTTAGTACAGCTGCTGAAGGGCATCACCAGGGGACTGGGTTGCTTCGCTCTTCCAGCTTCCACATCTCTAGCACGTCCACATAGCTTCATAGTGACCCCAGAATCTCCAATAGTGTTCCAACAATTTGGGCAGGAAGAAAGAAAAGGAAAAAAAAAAAGAAATTAAGTAAGAAAAAAAAGGCAGTGTCTAACTCAGAGAGCAAATTTTTTACCACAGGTGGTCAGCAGACTTGCACTTAGATCTCATCAGCTCGGATTTTAAACTGGCCACCTTAGCCTTAAGGATAATGGGGTCTCCTAAACCAGGGCTCTGATAGTAAGGAATAAGGAGAGAGTGGTACTGATTAGCAGTGCCTGCTGTCCCAAACAAATATTACCCCCAAACTATTTTTTTTAATCCTATATTTTACTTTAAAGAATGGAGGGGAAACATTATGTATCTGTAAATAGCCTTTTAGAAAGGGTACAATTATATAGTTATACAACCCCCTGGAGGGCTCCTTTCTTCTAAAATCTCTTTAAAAACTGTTCAAGGTTAAGGACATTTTTAACTTAATTTAGTAACTTGCAGTCGATTATCTTGGAATGACATCCTCTCTCTGCAGATGTTCTGTCAGGCTTTAGAAAATTCTAGAAGTGGACAGAGAAGTGTTATGGTACATGTATTTGCAATATGCACGTCTTTGAAATGAAATCCATTTAGGGAACAAAAGGCATTTCATGTCTTTGCTATACATTTTCACATATTTGCCTTTCCAGAATTCCTTTGAGCAAATCTGTTAGATGTAACCCATCCGTTTCTCCCGTCTGAATTCTTTATTACTAAACATTCTTCAGTATGCTCTCACTCCCCTCTGTCAAAGGCGTTTCTCTGGGTCCTCACCCTTCTCATCTCATATGTGAATGCGTATCTTAAACTGAAGCAACAGTCTGCTATGACTTCTCCATAACTTGAAGAACCCGTCTTTGTGGGAAAAAAAGTAGACTTACTAACTTAAAAGGTAAAATGCGCGCAATGTTTCTGAGAATTAAAAACTAAGATAAAAACATAAGCAAGGGAAAAAACTTACAGTGGATCCTTTTCAAAGACTTTATTTTACAGAGAAAGCAACTGAGGTTTAAAGAAAAAATGTGTTAGTTAAACACTAAGTAATATACCTTAAACCTCAGTGGAGCAACACATGGACAGTTCATTTCTCACTCACTCAGGAGTGTAGTATGGACTTTGGTGGTCTGAGGGTCAGTTTTCTGCTCAGTTATTCAGGGACCCACCACCTTCATCAAGTGGCTCTACGTTCGTCCTAAAAAGGAAAGGAGAGAGGAAGCTGCAAGCTACAATTATCAACTCGTTATCCTTCAGACATAAACTCTTCAGGTCACCTCTGGTCACATTCTTTGGGATAGAACCATACCCAGATGCAAGCGGAGATGGAGAATGTTGTTCCTATCTTGGTCCTAGTGATGCCTCTACAGGCTGGAGGAGCTAATTAAAGTGTAGTCAACAGCTTGTTGTTTCTGCCACAATGAGTGCTTAGCCTAAGGCTGTGGATTAATTATGTGTGTGTGTCACATATACATATAATAGACACAAACATATGTATGTGTGTGTATATATACATTTTTTAGCATGAGTTGACACATGGGGCTTCTGCCATATCAAGAGTACAAACTGCCTCTTGTTGCTTTTTCTTAATTGAAGTTGACTACTACTATCTATTTCCCTTCATTTTGCTACCTCCCCCCACCGCCTTTCAGTATTATATGAAAATTCTGAAAGAAATAATTTCAAAGTTTCCAGTGCTTTTAAAGGTAATAGAATACTCAGACCTTAACAATTTTCCTGTGTGAAACTTTTGCCAGACTAAAATGTTAACTTATGAAAAGTAAATTTAGATTGATACAAAAGAGAAAATAAGCTGATTTTTTTTTTTTTTACACAAATACCCTGAGCCAGGGTGGAAAATAAATGGAAAACTGGAGGAATTTAGATCCTTTTGTTGTAAATTTAAATATTTTTAATTGTAAAAATAATACAGGCTCATTGCAGAAACTCCAAAATTGAAAGGATTTAAAGAAAAAAGGAAAAATAACTCAAAAATCCCATTTCTGATAAATCATCTCTGTAACATTTTTGAGGGTATCTTTTGAAACTTTTTTGTGACGGGGTGCATATAAATACAATGCAAGTATAAAATACCTTTAATTATTATATCAAACTACAAAAGAGTTCTATAACATTTTTATTTAGTAATATAAGTATGATTACTCATCACCTAATAAAAATCTGCAGCATCATTTTTAATGGTTGAACAGCATTCTATTATTTATTTAACCAGTCCCTACTGTTCAACATTTAGATTATTCCTGTTTTGCTTTGCTAAACAATGAGACAAGCATCCTTGTTCATATGTCTTTGAGCATTTGTTTATTTCCTTAGAATGGACTTCTAGAACTTGAATGGCTGGTTGTCAGTTCTGGTACATACTGACATATTGTCTTCCAGAAAGGTTACCGTGCTTTTTATTTCTACCAAGAATTTAACATCCAATGTGGTTTCTTACACACACTCATCAGTACCAGTATTATCAATATCAATACCAGTATTATCAAGTTTTTTAAAACTTTGTCATTCTAGTCAGTAAAATATGACACCTGAATTATTTTATTTGTATTTCTTTGCTTAATAATAGCAAGGTTGAACATATTTTCATATCTTTATTGGCTGTTAATACTTTTTAGTTTGTGACTTTATGACATCCATTTTTCATCGATGTATAACAACCTTTTATATATCAATGTGTTTATTTTGTTTGTTGTAAATGCAATTTTTTTCTCTTCATTTATTAATTTTTATTTTGTGTGTGTTGAACTTCTTTAATATTGTCAAGTCTATTCAAAAACCCTTTAATGAACACAACAAATGTGGAAAATCAGTCATTCTCCTGCATTTTGTAATCAATGTATTTCCTTTTGGGCAGTATGGAAATGTAGGTTCTTATTTCATCTTATGGTTGGAAAGAATCTATTCCCTCGGAAAGGGATTATAGTCTCCATGATGCAGTAATGGGAGATTTTATAGGGTAGGCAGGGTCTACAGAAGAAAAAACCCTAAATCACACTCCATTGGTGGTTGCCTTATTTATAAAAATGGCATTTGAGGTTGTGTGACTGCCATCAGGTAAGCAAAATTAATTTTTAGCATGAAGTACTCCTATCAGCAAGAACAGCCTAGGATAGGCTAGCAGTAAGAAGTGAGGGGTTATGGGATTGGGGCATAGCCTCTGTTTCCTCCAATACAGCTGGAAATTTAAACTCCGGGGTTCCTGCTTGATCCAATCAGCCCAGCTAGTATGTGTTGCCAGGTAGGGTGAATAGACTCAGAAGTACAAGAGCTCATCCTTGGTCCCCTCTGGAAATGAGCAGAGAATACTGTGTCAAGCAGAGGTGATCAGTCCATGGTTTGGAGACTTGGATCTCCCCACAGAGTCCTTAAAGTCAGGGTGAGACAAAATGCCAATACAGATTATATTGATGACAGTATCAATGAGGTGACATTGAGTCCTTTGACCCAACGTGTGTCTGCAGTGTGCCATCCATTAGTAAATGGGCAAAGCCATTTGACAGATATGTCTGATACAATGAATGAATCTGACACTCACAGTTTGAAAAACTGAAACTGTATCCATTTGTCAAGAACAGTGGCTACTTGTTCTGCTTTATTCCCCCTGGTAGAACTAGGTAACGTTGCAGGCAGTAAGACGTTCCGGCATTTCACCCTGGAGTAGCCCCAAAACTGAAGAAGGTGTCTTATCAGTAGTTAGCTCCTTATCACCAAGAATATTAAAGTAGATTTGTATGATTAGCAAATTAAAGAGACTGTAGTGCCTACCACTGCTGTATTCACTAAGGCACCCAAGTTATTCTAAAGAAATCCTAATAATACATTAGGACTGTTTTGAATATTTTTATTTGATTAGCCATAATCTTCTAGTTATAACATCCATCACCATTTTGACCACTGAAAGTTGGCCTTCTTTTCTTACAGCCTAGCCCTGTGGTCTTGGGCTAATCACTAACCTGCTTAGATACAATTTTCTTCTCTATGAAATAGAAACAATATTATATGCTTTGAAGGTCTGCAGGAAGATGAGCTGTAATGTTTATCAAGTGCCTAGTAAGTAGCCTGGCCCATAATAAATACTTGGCTAATCGTAGATGTTAGTTTCATTTTTAGTTTTATTTCCAAACATTGCTCTTTACTTTTGGAACTCTAAAATTTGTTTTCAGTGTGGAGGACTTGTTGTTTGGATTCCTCCAACACTCTCTGTATATTCTGTACTTCTATCCCTACATCATTTATATTAATGGAATAAATGATCTTTGGTCTGGTGATTCCAAGGTGACGAGGAGCTAAGTGGAGGTTCAGTATACACGTGGAAGTATGGATTTTCATGCCCAGTGCAAATGTGGGAAAGGCATTATTCCCACATTATAAAGGGGGTAAAGACCTCCAACTTGAGGAGACTCTGGGTTGAGAGACGAGAGATCCTACAGGGTACCACAGGGGCTTTTATGTTCTGTAGCAAGACTTTGCACCTTATACCCTTGTAGTTAGAAGTAAAGCATACCACATAACTAATATCTAGTAAGCATTTGAGTTAGAATAGCTACCATTTAGTTAACGTTTCCTTTGTGTTAAGCATTTTACAGTTACAACATATGGATGGATACTATATTGTAATGGTTAAGAGTGTAGTTTTTTGAGCTAGATAATCCTGGATTGGAGTCTCATCTTTATTACCTCTTTTTTTCCTGTTTTATTGAGGTATAATTGACAAAATTGTAAGATAGTCAAAGAGTATATCATGATGATTTGATATACAGATGCATTGCAAAAGGATCCTTCCCATCACGTTAATTAATACATCTAACAGCTCATGACACCTTTTTCCTTTTTTTCTTTTTTTGGTGAGAACACTTAAGTTCTGTTCTCTCAGAAAATGTTAGTTATACAATACAGTATTATTGACTGTAGTAACTATGTTATACAGTAGATCCTCAGACCTTATTCATCCTGCAGCTGAAAGTTTGTACCCTTTTACCAGTCTTCCCCTCTTTTCCCCACCCACACCCCAGCCCCTGGCAACCAGTTTTCTACTCTGTTTCTATGAGTGTGGCTTTTTTTCTTTTTAGATTCCATATATAAATGATATCATTCGTATTTATCTGGTCTGGCTTATTTCATCAGCATAATGCACTCCTGTTTCATCTATATTGTCACAAATGAAAGGATCTCCTTCATTTTTTTAAGGCTGAATAGTATTCCATTACCTCTTAAATGAGTGACTTTTGGTACATTGTTTACACTTTCTAAGCCTCAGGGTTTCTTTTCTTCTGTAAAAAAAAATATATATACTAACAGGTTATTTTCTGATATGTGGAATGTTTGTTGAATCAACAAATATTTAGTTGAGATCATAAATGTGACACTTAGCACTGTATTAACATTTATTAATACTCTCCCTGTTAATTTCTACAGTTAATTGTATAATAAGTAATAATAATAGTACTACTAGTTTTAGAAAGTGCATAGGATGTGCCAGGCATCATATACTGTACTACCCTCCTTCATTTGTACCACAAGTTACATGTGGATATCATCTTCCACGTTTCCTTTAGAGAAAATTGAAGCTCAGCAAGATTGAGTAGCTTGCTCCAGATGTGAACTCAGGTCTGAATCACTCCACATAGAGGTTCTTAATGACTCCATGTCTTTAATTCCACATCTGCATTTGTTTGTTGTTGGTGTTTTTAACTTTTCAAGCATCTGATCTGAAATTCCTTTCTCTTTGGGGAATTTTCCACTTTGTGGGTCTTGGTGAGAAACAGAGCCTTCCTCTCGTTATACAAGCTGAACATGTCAGATACACTGTTTACTCACATGCTCAGTCTCCCTTACAGATGGAAAACAGTCGGGCGACCTCGGGTTGGCCAACTGCACCCCTCTCTTGGATTTTGAATTACAAATAAATGATGTAAAGAAGCAAGGCCAGCAGTGCTGGGTCAACCTCCTGTTTCCTGTTCCTGCTTGGTAGGAAGGCCAGCTAGGACTTATAACATCACTTTGGCCTGATCCTATAATTGCAATAGCATAGCCTTGGCTTTCGGTTGTTTCGTCTGCTTCTAGTTACTGAGGCCTAACCATAAACTTCCAAAAGTTTCCTTTCTGCTCAAATTAGCCGTATCTGGTTCCTGATGATTACAAATAAGACCTTTCCTGATATACAATGGTGACCTACTTATCCAGGCAGACGTAACATCGTCCTGGCAGGGACAGAGGGCAGGCAAGTTCCTTGAACAGCTGAACAAGAAGAAAAAGACCTAAGAAGGAAGAATTGAAGCCAGTTCTGCTTGTGTTATAATTCTACCCGCAGCTGCCTCTGTTTCACAGACCACATGCTAAGGACCATGTCCCTTCCCCTGTAAAAGACGAGCAAAGTAGACCCAGGCCTTCCAACCCAGAGACCAGCTGAGCTGTACCGTGGGCAATCTAGAATGTGAAAGACTTCACTCAATGTCTTTGTCACTTGACACATTGTTCCTCTCTTTGGGAAGTAGCTTCTTTGTGTGACAAGAATGTGCTAAACCAACAGTTAAGTGGACAGAGGTGAAAGATGCCAAAATTAGCTACAGAAAAAAAGGCGTAAAGACTTGTATTTTCTGTTATTTGAGGGTGTTAAGACCCCACATAGAATATGAGTCCTTTAAAGGAAAGTTGTGAATGGCCCAGGGAATGTTGAATTTCCACGTGGCAATATGTTCGTGATCGGTCATGATGATGATGATGGTAGCATCAGTAGCATTTATCAATGTTTCCTGGGTGAGAGGCACTTTATCCTACTGACCTTTTATCCCCATGACGACCCTGTGAAGTAGGAAATACTGTTTCAGAATCTTCAGGGTTTTTCTTTTTTTTTTTTATCAGGAATTTACCCTAGATCACAGTTGGGTGGTAGAACGACCAGAACTGGACACTTTCCTGAATTCCCAGAGTGTGATCTTAGCTGTTGTATTGCCTGATGCAGAGCCATGTAAATGTTGCCAAAGCAATGAAACGTGTACCTATTTCTAAGAGATTCTAAGTCAGAAGCTCTGGGGTTAAGTGCAGAGCAGTTGAGTGTGATTGTCTTTACAGACAGTAGATAACTTAAGAGAAGTTGTTTAAAAGTATATTTGCATATTGCACTACACTGTCATATCTGTGATTGGTTAGCTATTGAGTAACTAACACAAATCCCAATCCCAACTCTAATCTCATTCATCTCTTGTATGATATTTGACCTGAGGCAGGTTTTTTTTTGTTCTTCCCCACAAACACACATCGAACATCCAAAACATGCTTACCATTTGTGAGCATATTCTCTTAGTTATTTAGGAGTTGAGTAAGAGTGAGAGAGAAGGGCTTCCCTGGTGGCGCAGTGGTTGAGTGTTCTGCCTGCCGATGCAGGGCACGCGGGTTCGTGCCCTGGTCCGGGAAGATCCCACATGCTGCGGAGCGGCTGGGCCCGTGAGCCATGGCCGCTGAGCCTGCGCGTCCGGAGCCTGTGCTCCGCAACGGAAGAGGCCACAACAGTGAGAGGCCCGCGTACCAAAAAAAAAAAAAAGAGTGAGAGAGAAAAAGACACATAAATATGAAATACGGTCATCATTTTTTTAATATCCTTTATGTTGTTAATCTCTCTTAGCATTTACTGCCATTCACTCATTTGTATTATTTGGGGTATAGCAGTTTATTCACACAGCATTTTTACATATGGCTTATCATTTGTATTCTATTTTAATAACACTAATAATTATAGACTATTGACAAACTCATCAGACCCTACATATTCATTTCAAAATCATGAAAATAAGGGGGAAAATGAGGTGTAAAGTGGAAAATCCATGTGTACGTTTTCATACACATTGGTGGAATGAGGAGCTACCTGAATATATCACTCCTTTAGCTTTTCCTTCAAATGGTGCACTTTTTCCTCCATGCATAGGAGTCACTTCCATTAGGTAAACAGTAGTCTTGAGGGCAAACCTCAGAAGTAGAAATGGGAGAACTTTTCAGTTATGGTAAAATCAAACATATTTTTCTTCAGTAGTGAAAAAAAAAATTCTTCATGAGAAGTTCAACCACCGTGAGTTCCATGGTGAAAAACTTTCCACTTATAGATGCAACTTCCCCCAGAATTCTGAGAAATGTCGGTAGTAGAGAGGGGTGTTGCATACACCTGTTTCATTTCCCTCTGACTTTTCCTTCTCCTTTCTCTATTGACATTAAAATCTATAGTGAAAGCACATAGTAAGCAGTCTAGGACAATTGATATGACATTTGATCTAAATCACCAAAGTCTATTTTAGATGGGGATGCTATGAGAGTCACAGGAGGGGAAAAAATCTAGAATTATTCTTATGTGATCAAATGTACTAAAATAACAAAAGCAAATCTTATTTCTAGCTAATAAAATAGCATTCCTTATATGATGTCATATTATGGCAGAAAAGAAATATATGCGTCTATTTTCTTCTATATTAAAACTGCTAAGGAGTGGGGACCAATGAACTAAATCAATTGTTTTGAGTTCAAGTTGTAGTTTTTAGTAGCCATCCTTCTTAGCAAGTTTTCCGAAGCAAATGTAGTTCGTTTACTATCACCACTAAATGTGCCATTGTGTAGATTTGTGGAAAAAAGTATTGTCAAATATATATACTTCAAAATGATTTGTGTAAATTTATCTATTCATATTATTATTCTCCCCAAGTAAATCAAAATATACTATATACTATGTTTTTCTTCTATAGCTTAAAAGGGGAATGTATGTTGAAACTTATTCAAATATTTATTAGGTGTCTACTAAGTGCCAGGCACTCTACTAGGCAGTAGAGATGTTGTATTAGAGGTGGAAAATGTCCTTGACCTCCAGAACTGATACTCTTGTAAGAGAAATACCGGGTCAAACTAAGTCAACAGTTTCTTTGCTACAGAGCTTTTTACGAGTCTTGTGAATTATGAGTCTCTGATAAGGAGATATAGTGGACAACAGATCCCAAATTTATTTGAAATCTTTTCCTTCATGGACTGTCTCATAGGATTTATGATCCACTGAACACACCTTGAGAGACACTAGTATTCTGCAGTGGTTAGTTAATTGTTTTCTATTAAACAACTATATACTGAATCCATGATATTATTATCTGGATTTTTTGGAGGATACAATGATGTACATGGCCACTGTGATGATAAGGGGGTCCAGTTTAGTTAAGAAGAGAAACCACAGGAGCTGTAACTTAATGTAACAAAGAAATACACACACATATACATATATTTTTATGTAAATTATTATTTATATAGTATACAATGTCTTCTGAAGAAGATAGAGTTGTTTGTAACTTGGGATCTCACAGGAGGTTTCACAGAGAAGGTAGACCCTGAGCTGGGCAGAATTTCAGTAAGTTAAATTTGGTTCTGACTGTACGATAAAATCAGGTATTTGCACTGGTCAATCTGACCTTGATGGAACAGCATTCCATTTGCAGGGAATAGTGTGATCAAACATGCAGTGGTGGAGATTGCCAGCTTGTAATATTCCAGTACCTGGAAAGTGTTGGAACATCTGCTTTCTCCATGGTCTAGAAAAGTGAATCTCGAGTGAAATGCAAGTATAATGGAGGCCAGTGCTCTTTGCTTTGTACACTGCTTTGATTCTACAGCATGCAACAATGTAGTGATCTGTTTCAGATTGTCATTATTCCAGAGGGTTCTTAGTAACAGGAGTGGAAAAGGAAGACCTCTCTTCCTGTGTTTCTGCCCTATGCTCTTTTTTGTTGTTGTTGTTGCTGTACGCGGGCCTCTCACTGCTGTGGCCTCCCCCGCTGCCGAGCACAGGCTCCGGACATGCAGGCCCAGTGGCCATGACTCAGGGGCCCAGCCGCTCCGCGGCATGTGGGATCTTCCCGGGCCGGGGCACGAACCCGTGTCCCCTGCATCGGCAGGCGGACTCTCAACCACTGCGCCACCAGGGAAGCCCTGCCCTATGCTCTTAAGCCAGAAAAGGTACCAACATCACTGACCTGACCTTGTCTCAGGTATCTATCAGGATCTACTAGCATCATTCTAGTGAAAGGTAACTAGACGTCCAAAGGACTTAAAAGATACACTATAACCTTTGTATACTTTATATACCTGGTGAAACAAAAATGTCACCTGAGTGGTCCCCTTCCCTAGAAATACCAGTATGTTTTTCCAGTGCCTGGCAGAACTTTGCAGTTAAAACTGGGATAAAGGTGAAGAACAGTCTTAAAATTCTAGTCCTTGAACAGCACCTAACACACAACAGGTTTTCAATAATCTTAGCAACAGTATTCACAAATAATGACCATCAGCGTAACTGCTCTTTTGTGCCAAAATACATTACCATATTACTTTTTTTCCTTCAGCTTTACAACTTGGGTTCTATTATTGTTTCCGTTTTACAGATTAGGAAAGTGAGGCTCAGAGATGCTAAGTCACTTGGGCAAGGTCACAGAACTTGTAGGAGATAAACCTGCACTCTTACTGTTGGATCCTACAAACCAGACCATAATTTAAGTCCTTCAAAATATACCTCAGAACATTTGAGTAAATTAATGAATAAATCCTCCTAGTCAGACTGACCAGATCATTATATTAGGTTCAGCTGTAAGTGGAGGAAAGTCATAATCATAGTTGGACAGTTAATACAGTAATTTACTTGCTTTGAATTTTCTAAATGATGTTTAGCTGGTAGTTTCATGATGATAACCATCGAATAAAAACAGGCATATTTTGGTGTTTGGAATAAGATCTTATATTGAGTAAAATACATATTGATTCCTAGACCTATATGATGTGAGCAACAGATGACATTGAGATGCCATCTAGAAGTACTCCTGTGCAGTTCATCATGTCAACCCAGCTAATAATTTTAGAATGTTCAGAGTGAATAATATATGCAGCCATAAAGCATATTTATAATCAATGCAAATAATGTTTTTCCTATGCTAAACCCAGAGTTAAGTTATAACACGCATCGTAAGATTAATGGGCCATTTTTTCTTCATCACTTTGCTAAATTATTTAGTCTGGAAACCATTCAGAAGGTTGCGAATTGGAGCTGAGCAGTAGTAGTGAGACTGTGCCTCTGATGATGAAACTATTTCCACCCTGACCCCTACTGCTCCCTTCTTGGGAAAGAAGGCAACATTTCTCCTAGAAAAAGTCACAGGTTTATAAGCTGGCTTGTATAATACGTTTGGAGGAATATTGTGTCTTTTAAGCAGAGCCTATCTCAGCATATAAAATAATTTTTACCTACCATTTAATGAAATTAACACTCACTTTGAGGCTAGGTCTTTTGCCATTTGACTCCTGGATCACGTCTATGGATATATTTTTTTCTTGAGACGAAGTGTGAACCCAATATAGTATCCATCATTCAGTCTATCTAGCTGATGTACATCCTCTGAAACACAAGCTCCGTGAGGCCAGGCACTTTATCTGCTCTATCAGTGTAGCCCTGATGCCTAGTGTCTAGCTTTTGGAGATTCTTAATAAACATTTGTACTGAATAAGGTATGTACATGGTGAGCAAAAGTTGGCTTCCCATTTTACAGTCAAGAGTATCCCACTCATGTTCTGTGAACACTGGATAGCAGAATCTTACTATGTTATTTTTCTGTTCCCTTTGCAAGTTTCCTGAAAGGGCATTCCTGTCCTTAGAATGTCCATCTCCTCCCATCTTCCTGGAGAATAACTCTTCTTTCTTAAATACTTAGTTCCATTATTGACTCTTTAAGATTGAATTTATTACCTCCTTACAAACAGAAAAATGCAGTGCTGTTTTTTTTTTTTTGGACATTTATCACCAGAAAATTATTCTAACACCTGAAATTCTGGACCTAAAATGCCTGGACTAGTGGTTCTCAAAGTCTGGTATCCAGACCAGCACATCAGCTGCACGTAGGAATTTTTAGAAATGAAAGTCTTGGGCCCTGCTCCAGACCTACAGACTCGGACACTCTGGGGGTGGGGCCCACTACCTGTTTCAGCAAGCTCTCTTGGTGATGCTGATGCATACTCAAGTTTGAGAGCCACTGCTTAGACCTAGAACTTAAGGTTTAGGCTTTGGACAGATCTGAGTCCTAAACACTACTGAGACACTGGGGTGACCATGAGCAAGTTACTTCTGGGAACCTCTTAGCATCTGTGTGCCTTGCTTAGCTAATAGTGATTTTAATTAATTAGAAGAATGCACACGGTGTACTCAAGAGAGTAACCAAAGCATACTTTATGTTCCATAAATTCTAGCTGTTTACGATTATCATCAATCAGAGCTTACTGACACATCCTGAAGACATTCTTCTAATAAGTGTAATAATATGGTTTGTAAAATTAACAGCTTAGAAGAGCATATTACAAAGTTCATCAGACACGGTCTCAGCAGGAAATCAGGGGTACATCAATAAGGATAAATTGAGCCCAATGTAGAGAATCAAGAGATAGTGTAGTGCCCTGGGTTCAGTAAAAGTGTGGCTACTTTATAGGAGATGAAAGAGAAAGGAAGCCTTGCTGGAGAGAGAGTCCTTCCCAAAGATGCTGTGACGCCCCACAGAGAAGCACTATACGTTAGTTGGGGGATGCAGCCAACTCCCAGCAATTTGGCAAGAATTAATACCCTAACTTCACTCCCCTCCTTCGTTCCCTACAATCTTCTATTGGTACTCTTCATTGGTGAGCCAAACGGAAGCCAGAGCAAGGACACTTACTAAGATAGGCCATGCAAGCCATCCATATAGAGTTGGGTGGAGAAAGGATGTGGAAGGGCAAATAGGACATATTTCCTGTAGGTGGTGAGCGAGCTGTAAAATCACTCGCCCTTCTAACATCATTGCCATTGCAGGAGCACGGAGGAGCAAGTGGTTAGTTCTGACTTGGCAGATCCAGGAGACTGCAGGACAGAACTGGTATATGAGTTGGGCTTTAAAGGTAGATTTGAATTTTAATGGAGAGTATGGAGTAAGAAATGGTGAAGAACCAAGGGAAAGGGAGATTCATTGCAAATGGAGAAAAGAAAAGTGGCATAAAGATAAGAAAAGTCAAGACTTACGGAAGAGATAGCAAATACTCTGCGTGTGACTGGAGCAGAGAATGGGTAGACGAAGGCTGGAAGTTAAGATGAAGTCATCCTTGAATAACATTAAAGTTTCCTCCTTTAACCTCAATTTCCACCTTCTACTCCCTTCACTAACATTGGAAAATTAAAAGTGAATTTGACTGGGTTGGTGACAATGGCAGTATGAAGCAAAGAGAGGAGAATAAGAGTAAAAAAATTAGTAGTACCTTGGTGAAGCTGGGTAAATGATGGGTGGTGGTGTCACGTCAAAGCATGGGCAAGTGATTGTGACAAATATAGGCTTATTTCTTGACTATATGACTTCAGTTAAGGTACTTAAGCCCTCTAGGCTGCAGTCTCCCAACCTGTAAAATGGGGATAAAACCTCGCTTCCTCCAAGGTTTCTGTGAGGATCTAGTGAGAAATGGAAGTAAGAGTTGAGTCCAGTAATCAGTTTTTAATACATATAAACTAATGTGAGGATAAGGGTAAGAATACTTGCTATCATTTATTGAATACTTATTATGTGTCCAATATTGTGCTAGTCTATTTACATATCTTTTCTCACTTAGCTTTCTTTTCTCTTATCTGCCTTTCTATAGGCAAGAGATAACTGATGGCTCAGTTATGAGGAAACGCAGTTGTGAGGAAAATGTCAGAGGGAAAATGTACCAGAAAGTTAATTCCTAATGGATCTGTCAGCCTTAAACAGAGCATGTCTGTGCTAAACTGTGTAAAATATCTGTGCTAAAACTACTCAATTGGACAAGTTTTGATAAAGTATTAACTTAATGAATAGGCATAAACAGCTTGGAGCTTTTTGGAGGGTATGTGGTAATATTAGTATTGGTGTGATGACTTTTGAAAGTTCTATGGCGTATAGAAGTCAAAAAGAAGACCCGGAAAGGGGGAAAACTCTCTCTGAAAGTTATTGGGGAAGTCTGGCTAGTAAGACTCCAAAAGGGAGAATCAGTAAGAGGCCAGGTTATTCGTAGGCCTTCTAAGAATGTGTCCATGAGAAATATTTACAATGATTGGATGCCGGAATAAAGGAGAACACTGGCTCCATAAATGGTAACTTATTTTACACAAACAGGCTAATGATAAAAATAATGAAAATCTGATGGATTTTTGAGAGTTTCATTGACCAAACTGAGACAAAAGTGCATAACAGCTAGATGCTCATAGTTTTAATCAGTTCCCTTTGGAGTCAAGCAAAGATAGCACCTGAAATGGTAAGGGACGTTTATGCAAGGTCACAAAGATTTTTGGTGGTGCATTTGGGATATAAACCCATTTCCGTAAGAATTCTTTCAGAAGTCAAATGTTTTCTTGTCAAAAATAGCATGAACTTACTTCCAAGAAAAGTTCCTAAGAAAAAATAATTTGAGTAATGAAGAACACTGATGTGAGAGTTAATTTAAGAACCCAGAAATAGAGGTAAAGAGTAAAGCAATTATGGGTTAAGAGTCTGCATAGGCAGAAGGAGCGGAGCGGCTGCTGCTCAATGGTAGAAAAGCCGCCGGTGTTCTGACCAATTCGTCCCCCTAGCAGTTGCGGGGGAGTTTCCTGCCGGCGCGGCTGGAGTCTCTGTTTCTCAGGGTTCGGTGGCTGGAAGATGCTCCAGAGAGACGAGGCTGCGGCGGAGGAGGTGGCGGCGGCCGAATCGGCAACGGCGCTAGGGTGGAGAGAAGGCGGCGGCGGCGGCGTGCGGGGCCCAACGGTGTAAACAGCCCCGGAGGCGGCGGAGGCGGTGGCCAAGACCCCGAGGGGGAAGCGGCGGCTGAGCCAGGGTCGCGCCTCCGTTGGAAGCCTGGGCTGAGTGCAGCAGAGGGGTTCTGCGGCGGGCGCGAGCGGACGTCCTAGACCTCGCCTCCCTCCCTCGCCCCAGGTAAGGCCGCTGGGCGCCCCGCCCCAGGGGGAACGGCTCGCGAAGCCCCGGACCGTTTTCGGGGTGCCACCGAGCTGCGGCCGGGACCTCTCCCCGCTTAATCCTCGCTTCTTTCCCTCGGCCGCGGAGCCCAGAGGAGCCCAGAGGAGCGGGACGCCGGGCCTGGCTCCTGGCTACGCCCCTAACCCAGCCGCCGCCTCCGCGCTCGGCCGAGGCTGGGAGAGGCTCGGGGCAGGAAATTTTAGTTTGCTCCAAAGCCTGGAAGTAAACTGCTTGTCCCTGTTCTCTGCGAGCATCTCTTTCACCTGAAAGCACTGGGGCTACTCCAGGCCGTAACTCGTCCCTTCCTGGTGCATGCCTGTTTGAAAACACTACCTTTCCCATTTGTTTCCCCATTAGCTTCTGCCTTCCTCTGCGCTCCATTTCACTTCCTCGTTAAATCTTCTTTCTCGCTCTTCTGTCTACGCCTCTCACCACCTCCTTCCTCCTTAGCGACTTTATTTAAATCGTTTCTCTTTTTCTTCTCAGGAGACTCCGGTCTTCTCTTCCCTGTCTTCCCCAGCAGTCCTTTTCGGATGTCATTCTTTTTACTAGTGAAGTTCTTAAATGAAACTGCTATCGTCAGTATCCCAAATCTACCAGAGGCCCATTAAGAATAGACTCACCAGCTTTAAGTGGCAGATCAGTTTCTGATTTCACCGAGCCTAGCATCCTTTGTAAAAAATTGTATTATTAAATGTAGTGTGTGGAAATAGCCCTGAAGTTATTTTTAAAATGAAGGGCTCAATGAGTGTTGGAAATAGTTATTTCATTTTTCAAGTTGCATGACCTCTAATGTCAGATTGAGCAGATCTAGAACATTTTTGCCCATATTGTTTGGCAGAATGCTTCTTAAGCGTTTTGATAGCGGCTCACATTCATCACTATTCAAGTTGGCTTAAAAACAGTTTGAAAACTTTAGAAAAAAGACATTATGAGAACAGCTAGGAAGCTGTTTTGATGAAGTCACTGTTAAATACCTTTTAAAATAGGCTTCACATGTTTAATGTATCAAAATAAAGTTGGCGGGAGTCTTGTAAAAAGGATTATTTAGGAATTTGAGTAGTCTTAAGAGTTATGTAGCTATTTTGGGAAAAACATTCTTTTTCTGTTAACAAACGTTTACAACTCCTGTGATGTGAGAATTACCGAGGTTTACTGTGGGATTAACACAGGAACTCATTTTATTTGAGCTACTACCTGGATGTAGAAGTGGTAAATTGTTCCGGTTAGCGTAAATCAGTATGTAGAAGAAAAAAAAAAAAGTCTGCATAAATTTCCCTGGAAGGGGGATATGGTCAGAGATGGCAATTTGAAAACAGTGAGTCACCAAAAGTAAAAGTAAATTACAAGCTGTTTTGGGGGTCTTCAAGAGAGATTTTATAGATTGAACAACAACAGCAGCAAGGATAAAATATAACGCTGTCATGTAGACTGCAGCCTGAAAAGAAAGCATTGCAGAAAAGCCACATCATCCTGAATTTATATTTCCGTGCATTTGAACAGATTGGAGAGCAGTGAAGTTGTTTTAAGAGCGAGTGATTTAAGTCAGCCAGCTTGTGCATAATACGAGATATTTTTGCATTTACATTAACTTATGTCCATAAATAACGAACTTTAACAATGAACAAAATCCATAATCCTGATAATGCTAAGAAAACTGGAAAGATACCTTTACCTTGAAAAGACAGGATAAAGAAGACAGCATAGAAATTTAGGGAGATTGCAGTTTTGGAAAACTTACATTAACATTTATTAGCTGCTACAGCTTTGAAATGTGATGATTTAAAGAAAGAAGTAGACTGTTGATTTCTAAAAGGTAATGTGTTGGCTGAAAGAGAAGAGAATCTTGTTGAGACCTAAAGTGTTCTTTTAAGGATACATTTCAATGTCATTTCAAAAAATAAACACATTTCCCATAACAAAACAGTGAGGTTAATGGAATAATGCAGGTGAAAGCTTTTTGGCCCGAAGGAGTTCCATCCTTTGGAACAAAGTTTTATTGTTGAACACACCATGACCCAGGCCTGTGAGTGCCAGCACAGTGGCTGTTTTTACAAGATCTGGTACAATATTCACAGTAGTTCTGGCCTTAGCACTAGGCAAGGATCATTCTTTTTGTATCTTCCTGATTTCTTCCTCTACAGAAATGGGATAATCCCTCCTCTTCTAAACTGGAAAGTAGTTTCTTCCCTCAATAAAACTAGTTTCTTCTCCAGGTTGAGCTTTTCCAACTCTTAGAGGTCTAAAATGAATGATATGAAACATACTGTATTTGCATCTATTTTTATTTAAGAGTTATCTAAGGAGATTTATCTAATTAAATAGGAATTTCCTAAGAGATGCCAAAATAAACAATCAACAAGTTTTCTTTAAAGATCATATATATTATATAACAAGATCCACCTAAGAGTTAAAATATAAGTAGGTATACAATTTAACTATTTGAAGATAATTTTTCTTCTTACCACTGAAGCAATAAGCAGGTAGTAGTACAATTTGGGGAAAACAATATTTCTGGCTTTTGTTTGTTTTATTTTAATTTGTGATATTCATGAGATCTTTTGTGAAGCCTTTGGGTATATAGTAAAATTCATGGGTTTTTAACTTTGTATTGACTCGTATTTTTGTAGATTTTAAATTTTTCTTCTGGCTTTAATTTATACTATCTCCTTTTACTTTTTCATTTAGAAATAATGTATTTTTCTCAGGATTGCAATCTCAGTGCAGTCCTCTACTTTTCTATTTGTTGGACGTTCTCTTAGACGTCTACATTTTTGTCTAGTTAGTACATTTCTAGTTTTTTATACAATTGATAAGAACTCTTTAATCTTATGAATTCTTTATATTTACTCTTTGGAGACAAGACTTACAGGGATTTCCTTGGGCTTAAACTAGAAAGAAAAATGAATTTGCATATGAAATGTTGAAGGCTTTGTTACAAAGTGGGTTAACATTATATGTATGTTTGAAATAAACTACTTCAACCAGAGCACCTAGCTGTTAACCTCCAGATTAATATCTATCATAAAATATGTGCATGCTTCCAACACATGGCATTGCCTCCTATTACTGCATGTCCAGGAGAAATGGTTTTGTCTTGTAGCAAAAGCCATTAGCTCTTTGCACATTTTTTTTTTTTTTAATGACAGCTATCCAAAAATCAAGCTGAACCCTTGTATATGAGGACAATTTTTAGACAGGTCTAATATCCAGTTGTACCTTTCAGTCACTTAGAGAGAAGGCTTAGACCGCTGAAGCCCAAAGTCACAGGGTTTTAAGGATTATGGTGGTATATACCTCCAGGTTATAGGAAAAAAATGCGTTGTAGAAAATCCAAGTTAAATTAGGACTAAAATCCAAGTTAAATCTAGAGGTAAAGTTTTACTGCCCCAAATACTTGTAAACTCTAGGTTACTGCTCTGTTGTCCATTTCATCAGTTGCAGAATATTCAAGTTAGTCTTTCAGTGCTAACAAGAACATAAAAATGCATTATGTCTAAAAGCAGAACATGATTGCCAAGCCAGATCTGCTCATTACCTGAGAGTTTGGGGGGCCACCCAAGCGGCATCTACTTGTTTGCTACTGACCTTCAGTTAGACTTGCTCAAGAATTGTTACAATGTAATAACATACACCCTTATGTACTCTTGAGTTTATTGAAAAGACACAGCAAATGTGCACACACACACACATACACACCAGCACACCAGCACGCACCTACTCTAGAGCCTAGAATTTTAAGAGTCAGAACTTTTTATTTGCTTCTGGATTAAGATGGACCCTGTATTTCCTCAGCATGCTAATTAGAAACTCTATAAACAATTCAAAACCAGCTTCTTCAAATTCTGTTTTACAAAAATTGATGTTAAATATTGTCCTCAGAGAGTTCTACTCTGACTTTTCAAATTGTTTTTTTCTCCCTTCATGGGATAAACAGTTAGAGTTTCTTTTTGTTTGTTTTTTTATCTCTCATTGTAAAAAATTCTATCTTAAAAGCTGATTTATTATTTCTTCCTTAGCATGGATGACATGGGAACAAAGATGATATTTCATCAGTCTTGTTTTTATTTAAGTTGAAAGGTTATATATTTCTACTATCTATTGCAATACTGCTAAATATTTTTATAGTACTTGTAAATCTAATGACATTATTTTTTTAGTTTGTATTTAAGGCATTTACTCAAAAGGGACCATATGCCTCAGTTCATGTCACTCTATCATCAGTGTGTATGGTCACTCTATTTTCTAATACTTTTAAGATTGGTTTTGGCCCCGACGTTCCTCTGCCAGATTTATTTCCTTTATTTTCCCCTATATAGCACCATTTGGGCCATTTAATAAATAATTTCCCAACTCACCTTTCATAGTTATTTTAAACATGTGTATCTATTTGAAATACCGAATTGTTTTGTATTTTCTAATTTTTGCAAAAGTAGTATCGACTAAAAATCACATCCTATTCTTTTATTTTTTCTACACAAAATTATTGTTTTAAAATTTGTCTGTGTTGCTCCATAGAAATTATTGCTTCTGGCCACTGTCTAATATTCCACCATATGTTAATACCATATTTTGCTTATCCATTACCCTGGTGATACATACTTAGGCTATTTTCAACACTTTATGTCCACCATAGGCATTAATACACTCTTTCCATATGTCCCTTTGAGTAACAGTGCAGCTGTGGAATGGCTGAGGTAGAAGTCATATATATGCCTTATTTCACAGATTCCTCCCCAGAATAGCTGTACCATTTTCCCCTCACCAGCAATACTTGGAATTTCTCTCTTGCCATATCCTTTGTCACCACACGCTGTTAATCTGCATTTTTAAAAATTAATTAATTAATTTTTGGCTGCATTGGGTCTTCGTTGCTACACTCAGGCTCTCTCTAGTTGCAGCGAGCGGGGTCTACTCTTCGTTGTGGTGCGCAGGCTTCTCATTGCAGTGGCTTCTCTTGTTGCGGAGCACAGGCTCTAGGCGCGCGGGCTCATTAGCTGTGGCTCCCAGGCTCTAGAGCGCAGGCTCAGTAGTTGTGGTGCGCAGGCATAGTTGCTCCACAGCATAATTTGCATTTTAACTTCTGGAAATTTGGCATGTGTGGATTCATATGAAGTAAGGTGTTTTAATTCTGCATTGCTCTGATTCTAGAAAAGTTAGGTCTTCATATACTTTCTTGCTATTCATGTTTTCCATTCTGTGAATTGCCTATCATGACTTCGCTCATTTTTCTATTGAGTATTGTGTGTCTTTAGAGATGTAGAAGTTTTTGTATTCAGATGTTGAGTCCTTTATTGGGTTTTAGATAATGTATATGTCTTCTACCCATCAACTGTTTTTCAGTCTGACTTTGGTATCCTTTATTGTACATAAAATTCTAATTTTTTATTAAAGTATAATTGATTTACAATATTATGTTAATTTCAGGTGTACAACATGGTGATTCAATATTTTTATAGATTATGGTCCATTGAAAGTTACTATAAAATATTGGCTATATTCCCCATGCCCTACAATATATCCTTGTATCTCATTTATTTTATACATAGTTGTCTGCACTTCCTAATTCCCAGTCTGTATCTTGCCCCTCTCGCTTCCCTCTCCCCACTGGTAACCACTAAATTGTTTTCTATATCTGTGAATCTCTTTCTGTTTTGTTGTATTCATTCGTCTTATTTTTTAGATTCTACTTATAAGTGATATCATTACAGTATTTGTCTTTGTCTGACTTATTTCACTAAGCATAATACCCTCCAGGTCCATCTATATTGTTGTAAATGGCACAATTTAATCATTTTTTATGGCTGAGCAGTGTTCCATTGTGTACATATGGCACGTATTCTTTGTTCATTCATCTGTTGATGGACACTTAGGTTGCTTCCATATCTTGGCTATTGTAAACAATGCTCTTATAAACACTGGATGTGGGTGCACGCATCTTTTCAAATCAGTGTTTCTGTTTTCTTCAGATATATACCCAGGAGTGGAATTACTGGATTATATGGTTGTTCTGTTTTTGTTTTTATTAACATCTTTATTGGAGTATAGTTGCTTTACAATGGTGTGTTAGTATCTGCTTTATAACAAAGTGAGTCAGCTATACACATACATATGTCCCCATATCTTCTTCCTCTTGTGTCTCCCTTCCACCCTCCCTATCCCACCCCTCTAGTGGCTACATCAGTTAACATTCCCACCAACAGTGTACCAGGGTTCCCTTTTCTCCACATCCTCGCCAAGGCTTGTTAGTTTTGTTCTTTTTTATGATAGCCATTCTGACATGTGTGAGGTGATCTCTCATTGTTGTTTTGATTTGCATTTCCCTGATGGCTAGTGATGTTGAGCATCTTTTCATGTGCCTGTTGGCCATCTGTATGTTTTCTTTGGAAAAATGTCTATTCAGCTCTTCTGCCTATTCTTTTAAATCAGATTTTTTATATTAATAAATTTATAATTTTAATATAGTTAAATTCATCACTTTTGCTTCATACAATGTATGCTTCTTTATTTTTCAAAGATCTATTTCATCTCTTACCCTGAAATCACAAATATATTACCTTCCAATTTCTTTTATTCTCTCTAGATTTTATTTTTCACATTTAAATATTAAAACTATTGTATTTTAGTTTTGTACATTAGGTGGAATTATATAACATAATGGTTAATAGAATGATTTCTGTGGGGTTTAAGTTCCAGCTCCACCATGTACTTCTTAGGCTAGTCATTTTATCTCTCATACTTCAGTTTTTCCACCTGTAAAATGAGGATAATAGTTTATGCCTTGTGGATTTTTTTGTGAAGATTAGGTGAGCTATATAGGACTGGGTACAACATAAGTGATATCACTAGGTTAAGATCCAGTCTCATCTCTCTTTTTAAAATGAGACTGTTTCCCCAAAAGCTGTAATTCAACTTCCTCCATTGGACTATGATTCCATCTCTTTCATGTGCCAACTTTCTATCTGTATATAGCTCTATTTCTAGGCCACCTGTTTGAGTTGTTTTCTTATTTGCTATTTCTTCCAAGGGCATCACACAGTTCTTATCTATCATGACTTCCCAATATATCTTAATGTGTAGGGCACATTCTCCATTTTGAGCTTATTTTTCAAAACTACCTTAGCTGTATGGAGAACTTTATTCTTCCAGATACATTTTATTTTATTTTATTTTATTTTTTTTATAGGAGATAGAGCAATCTGCTTTTTTTTTCTTTTTTTTGGCTGCATTGGGTCTTCATTGCTGCGTGTGAGCTTTGTCTAGTTGCAGCGAGCCGTGGGGCAGGAGGCTACTCTTTGTTGTGGTGCACAGGCTTGTCATTGCAGTGTCTTCCCTTGTTGCAGAGCACAGGCTCCAGGCTCGTGGGCTTCAGTAGTTGTGGCTCGTGGGCTCTAGAGTGCAGGCTCAGCAGTTGTGGTGCACCAGCTTAGTTGCTCCGTGGCATGTGGGATCTTCCTGGACCAGGGATTGAACCCATGTTCCCTCCATTGGCAGGCGGATTCTCAACCACTGCGCCACCATTGAAGTCCCCCAGATACATTTTAGAATCACTTTTTTATGCTGTCACTCAAAAAAAAAAAAAAAAGAGCTTGGCCTTTTATTACAGTTGCATTTAATTTTATAGATTAATATAGGGACATTTATATTATTATAGTAAGTCATCTCATCCATACCTGTGATATAAATTTCTTTTACTCATGTGTCCTCTAATAAAGTTTTCATTATGAAGATTTTCTGCATAATTTATTAGGTGAAACCCCATACTCTCTATAGGTTTTGTTACTATGGTAAATTCATCTTGTATTGTATCTAGATATTGATGCTATGGAGGAACACAATTGATCTTGGTGTATTAATTTTTTTCCAGCCCCTATGTTGAGCTCTTTTCTTAGATTTAATAGTTTATTGATTTTCCTGTGTTTCCAATGAAATACATAATCAAAACGATCTATAAATATGACATTTTTATCTATATTCTTCTAAACCTTCTCTCTTTCTATTTCTCTCAATACACAGCTCCAAAAAGGTCGGTTCCAATAGACCAGTAATGTTAGAAATCTTCATCTCAATTCTCTCCTTAAAGGAAATGCTAATTTTTTAAAAAAATTAGTAGTATAATAATTTTTGTTAGTGTATACATGTGCCATGTATTTTTGGTATATAGCCTTTATCAAGGAAAGATAGTTATTATTTGGATCTACTTTTATAAAATTTACCCTACCCAATAGATTTTGAACCTCATGGGATGCTTTTTATCTCTTCTATCTAAAAAGAATGATATGATTTTCTCCTTTTATTTAACTAATACAGTGAATCACATGAATTGATTGGCTGATACTGAACCAACCTTGCATTCTCAAGGATAAACCCACTTGACCAAATTGTATTATAGTATAGATTAGCTTTTGCTGTATTACAAACCACCTCAAAACTGAGTGGCTTAGGGAGATCAGCTTGGTGCTTTGGGACCACCTAGAGGAGTGGGATAGGGAGGGTGGGAGGGAGGGAGACACAAGAGGGAAGAGATATGGGAACATATGTATAACTGATTCACTTTGTTATAAAGCAGAAACTAACAAACCATTGTAAAGAAATTATACTCCAATAAAGATATAAAAAACAAAAAAACAAAAAAAAACTTAGTGGCTTAAAATAGCAATTACTTGGCCATTTAGGACTGGATTCATCTGGGTAGTGTTTTACTTTTGGTTTTATCTGGGCTCCTTCATGCAGTTTTAGTCAACTGATGGATCAGCTGAGTGAGAGCTGGTCTGAGACAGCCTCACTCACAGGTTCGGTGGTTGGCTTGGACAGTGGGAGCACCTGGTCCACTTGTCTTCAGAACCTAGTGGGCTAGTCCTCGGCAACTGAGCCATAAAGCTCTTTTGCTATTGTCTCATCATGTGGGTTGAGTATGCCAAAGCCCAGTCCTGCTGAAGTGGTGACTTAGGAATGAGGGTGTCAGAAGGGGATTGTACCATAATTTTTGAAACATCCTATCACAATGTTTTTAATATACCTTAAAACTCTGTGGAATAATAGTGTATTTAGGTTTTTGACTTATATTTTTAATAAGGAAACTTTGATTGTAATGTTTTTTTATATTGCCCCTGTTTGGTATAATATTCTTCTTGCACCTTTAGCCCCATTATTCTAGCTTGGGGTACTTAAAATGTATTGAAGGGGATAGAAATGAGTATTGCATCTTAAATAAAATAGTCTTGGACAAGTGGTTCCCACTTATCACTGAGGTTGTTCAACAGGCTGCACTCTCACGGTGGACTATTGAACCCTTATGTACACCAAGCATTACATCTCACTTATACAATATTTATATCACAGCGCCTATGAATAGCACAATACCCATTGCTAATTCAGATTGTGTTTTAAGATATGAGGCAAAATGTAAGACTTTTATTATAGTCATAAACATCTAGCAAACCAACCAGAAAATAAAAGCTAATTTTCAGTTGGTTGGCCGAGAACAAAAAAGCGAAGAATACCTAGTGCAAAACCATATCTCTGCTAACTACTGTTGGATTTAGAGCACACACATGCTAAAAAATATCTTCTTATCAAAGATTTGAGGTTGGACCTGAAAAAATTATATCAGAAGTGAAAATAATCATGTGGTCTGACCAGCGTGGATCACACAAAGTAAGTGTATACTATATATAAAGTAGATAGACTACGAGGTCCTACTGTATAGCACAGGCAACTATATTCAACACCTTGTAATAACGTATAATGGAAAAGGATCTGAAGAAGAAATACGTATATCGGAATCACTTGGCTGTACACCTGAAACACAACATTGTCAATCAACTATACTTCAAGTAAAACAAAACAAAACAAAAAACTAAGTGTAAAGGGAAGTATAGTTTTATAAATTCACCTCTGATATCCAATGGACCAACTGAAAGACAACAGAACCTACAACTATCTAGGAGACAGGACATGGCCAGCAAACCAGGCCGTTACCCGTGTTAACGGTCATAGCTGCCAAAAAACATACAGACTAGCCTGCATTCATGAATACATAGGAATTCTTCATTTATCTGGCATTGTTAGGCAATGAGGTATTGTATGTTAGGAGAAGTTTTTTTAAAATGACAAATTTAAGAGGAGTTATTTTAACCTTCACTCGGTAATTTTTTTTCTAAAATTAAGAAATGTATCTACTGGTGTATCTAATGTTTCCTTGATAACTCGGGGTCATCAGTTCAATCAACGTTTGCATGAATAATGCAAATGGAAACAAGACAGGCATGCTTACTGAAACTGAAAATGACATAGCAATGGCTGGAATAACTGATGAGAGAGCAAGAAAAAAGCAAAACTGAAAACAAACCGTGATGAGGAAACAATCAGTCAAGTTCTGACTTTCTGTACTTAGTTTCAAAAAGAGATACCACAAATCCCAGCGAGAGACTCCAGCATCATTAGCTGTCTTTCTCCTTTGTTTCCACCTTCCTTTGCTTTTCCTTCTACCCTAGATTGTTCCAGGAAGTGTTTATAGCTCCTTGCAAGACACATTCTAATACTTGCTTTCTCTCACACAAACTTCACAATATGTCCATGTGATAAATAGTGTGGAGGTAAAAGACAATTCATCACAGGCACATCTCCTATGAAAATAAAATTAGAAACTAGCTTCTAAACATGCAGAGAGAAGGGCGTGGTGTCAGGCACTAATTTCCTTGCGAATTCCTCTCCATCTCTAATAGACGTTCTTCTTTACCAAGATCCCTTTTTATTGGTGTCCTATTCCAGACTGCTCCACTCCGCCCATCCTCATCCTGTAAAATACATTCACACTCTTTTGTGACCCTACTTATTTGCCCATTAAATAATCAATCATAGAACTGTCGGAATTAAATACAGAGCGAAATTAAAATACTGGAGTCACTTGGAGGGTTTAAGCAGCTCCACCAGAAAATACTGGGCATGGATTTAAAAGAGGCTGCGTGGGACTTGCTCTTGTCCAAATTCTTTCTCAAGAAGTATCTGAAATAAGCCTAAATTCAGAGTTAATCAGACTGGCCTGCTTTCTCAGGTGGACTGGAATTCTGCTCTTTCCCCTCAACTCCCTGATGTCAGTGGTACTTTCCGGAGAGGAGGTGGACTTCTCTGCCTACTGCAGAAGCTCAGTTCCCCCCGGGTCCGCTCCCTGTCTGAATCCCACACTTGAGGCCAGATGCCAGCCTTCCCAGAACATTTGTGGCCTCCTTTCAGTTTCTGACCTGCTCAGATTGAGTCCCTCTAGACTCTTTCTGGAAACCTGATCTTCAACCCCTTTCGCTGACCTTGATGGTTACCTTCCTACTTTAGGCCTCAGGTGCTTTAGCTATAAAATGATATAGTTGCCCTTAATTCTGAAGTCTTCTTTCTAAAGCGCTACAATGTGCTGGCTCCTTGAAAATGTTTCTCTTTGCTGATTTTAATTTTGTAGAGAATTAAAATCCCAGCCACTCTAAAAGACAGTAAGTTACATTGGATAAGGAAAGTGTGCTTTTGTAGTTAGATTAACAGGGATGGAAGACGACTTAGTATGTTTTAAGATACTCATGATCCGTTCTCGTGAGAGTCGGGGAAGAAGGGGAAGAGAGTTAATAAAATACCAAACAATTGTGACAAATTAAGTTCACCAAGATGTAGGTGATTAGTTACTACTTGAATAAGCCACACAAATCCAATTCAAGTTGTCCTTTATTTTTCTAAGGAGGATCCCAGTGAACTGAGTCCCATGTTCAGTGACTCCACGTTCAATGGCTTAGTCTTTAAAAACTTTAAAAACTTTAAAAACTGTTATGTTGCTGGAAGCAGAAATATTGCCCATCAGTCCTAATTGATGTTTAGCTATCACGCACATTTGAAATAAATTTATTACTTTGCCTGATCTCAGTGTAATACATTCCAAAGGGGCAAAGAGCACACGAAAAGCTATGGAGTCTCCATCTTCTACGCTAAAGTGTGCAATAGATTACATATTATTTGGCCGAGAAATTCACAAGCCATAGAAACCACACCATTAGCAATGTATACAGTGGTAAACAGCAGGTAATGAGAATGATATAAAACAAAACAGACTGTGTAGGTTGGCACTGCTGCCAATAAAGCAATTATTAAATGCATTCATATGCATCTACGCTAGGTAAGCTCTTTAGGGCAATTGCTATGAGTTCTACATACCTGTCAGGATATTATATATAGCCCAGTTTCTATGCCCTTTATTCAAAGACGCTGAGAAAGGGTTACTCTGGGTAAATTCAGACCTTTTCTCAATATAGAATTTGGTCAACATGCATTCTGAACAGCAAGATTTCACAGTATTTTCATACACTAATTGCCACCTCAGCAAATGCAGGATTAAGTATAATGGATTATAAGAAGTTAGAAAGGAAAGATGGAAGAAAAGAAGGAAGGTAGAAAAAAGGTGGATATGGAGTACTTCAACATTTATGTAGAGTGGACCTAAAACTAACCTGAGGTTTCCCTGAATTATTAGCATACGCTATAGAAACTTAAATGAAAAAATAAAAAAACCCAGCAAGGGAAACTCAAAGATTCTTTGCTTTTTCACTTTACTGCATATACACGTCCATCTTAAACAATCTATATGCTTATATCCAACAAGAGAGCATTGTTTTGCAAGGCTATTTGGGTTCTATCAGCATGTAAAGGTCAGACAACTCAACTTTAGCAGAGTCAGCTTTCAGGTGAATAATTGTTTCTTTCAGGTTGCGAGCATTTGAATTCTCCAGAAATGTTTCCCAAAACATGAAAATTAAAAGAGTCCTAGGACAGCGTCCTTTAGAAGTTTTATAGTATCAAGGTTTTTGGAGGAGGAGTATCCTTGTCCATTATCAACACAATGATTCCAAGCAGATCAATTTATGCTGAGAATATTATATAACAGAACCCACTTCACATCCATTATACTGACAATGATCTTCCTTACTTCAACCTTGTGCTTCTTATAAAGTTGAAAATACTGAGCCAAGAACAGACAGTGACAATGCCAGAGACTCAGATGTACCTATAGGTGCCTTCAGACAACATCAGCCACCCAGGCTAAAGTCCTGGTTTAAAACATCCCAACATGAATGAATCTCAAAAACTATATGCTGAGCAAGTGAAGCCAGATCAAAAGGGCACCCACTGTATTATTCAACTTACATGAAATTGTAAACTGGGCAAAAGTCGTCTCTAAAGATAAAAAACAGATCCGTGGTTGCCTTGGGGTGGGAGATGGGGATACTTCTGCAAAAGCCTGGGAGGAAACTTTCTAGGGTTTTAGAATTGTTATCTATCTTTATGGGGGTGGTAGTTATACAAATGTATACATTAATTAAAAGTCACTGAGCCGTTGACTAAAAATGTCTGCATTTTATTGTATGTAAATGATACCTTAATAAGGTTGATTACAAAATGAACCAAAACCAAAACAAAGCAGAAGAAAAACCTCTCAAGACCTTAAAGAAAATACACTGTTTTCTTCCAGGGTACCAGATTGGAAATGAGGCATTGGTCTGTTCTACCCTCAGATTATCCCTAGATAGATTATCTAGTCTATTTTAAAGCACTAGAGTCCCCTTATCAGGAAAACTCACCCCATGTTTAATTTCTTTGATTTCTTCTGTGCCTCTTCTCCCAACACAGTGAAGCCATTCACGGAAGAAAAACCAGCTTTTTCCAACTTTGCATCACCATATATTCTTTGCAAAGCTATTATTTATAGAATAAAATTTGGCGACACTTTGTAAAAATCTAGCTTTTTGAGCCTTACAAATCTTAACAGTTACCCTATTTATTGCCTCCAGTGGAATTTGGAAAAAAAATTATTTTGAAAATGAATAGCTGAGAATTGACTTCTTTGCTTGTTGTGATTTTCTCTTCCTCTAAGATAGAAGTGAGTAGGAATGAGAAACACATACATAAAGAAAAATAAATTATCTTGCTGCCTTTGCATGGTTATAATTTATAGGAGGCCCTTTTCAACAATAATCTATTATCAGAATCAATAAAATATAATCTCCATGAAGGCCAGGCCAGGATATTTGTCTCTTTTTCAGCAGATTGCAATACAAACCACATTCATGGATATGCTTCTTGATGATCTTTGTAATACTGTAACAGTTGACCATTTCCTCATGCCTCTTCACCTTAACTTCAACCTGGTTTTTCACCAATGACCTCACATTTCCTTCTCTATCACTTGGTTGTGGGCCTCTTTTCCAACTCCAACTCGCATTTCACTCTGGAACCAAAGGAAGACTCACACCTTCCTGCTTTTTAGTGATACCTCAAGGTCATTTCCATATTGTGATCACCCTGAAGAATAGCCAGACAATTGTTATTTCAAAGCCATCTGACAGTTTGTAGCTCTAAAAATTAACTAAGGACCGCATTTGTCAAAAATATCCTAGTTTAAGATTTTGGTAATACAGCAACAGTAATTCCGAAGTCACTTATGACAATCAGTGTGGGAAGCACCCTCCTTCAGGAAGATCCTTTGCCATACAATACTCTTTCCCTGTCAGGTAATAAGGAAGCACGGCCGTGGAAAGTAACCTTTTGTGGAAAGAAATACTTGGCTTCGAGAAGGCTTGAAGTTCATACATTTTTCTTGAATTAGATTCCCCATTAATTACTTTATCCACAAAGAGGTAATTATCAGAGTTATGTAAGCAATTAAGGAGATGCTACTCCACATTCTTTCAGCTTGTTGACCTTTCTCACTTTATTTCATGTGGCCATCTGAAACATCAGTGATTTACATGTCTTTCTTTTTTTTTAACAGATTTCTGTGTGTGTGTGTGTCCCCATGATGAAAACATCATTAAAGTAAAATATCATGAATAGACTCTTAAGAAGCAGAGTCTACTGAAAGTCCTGGAAAATATGAAAGCACTAATATTCATGGACAGCTCTACACTCTGAAAGTTACTCCAAATGTTGTTGATCTCTCTTTTGTCTAGGAGTTTTTCAAATTTTCTACCATGATCATTTGTTAGTTTTATAATTACATAATAAAGGCATTACATCATACAATCTTTTGTTATCCATTGCAGTTTTAAAACTATTCCTTTCCTTGTCCTCAGCAGATATGTCATAGATTATTAGTACACAAGCAAAGACTTTCAACGTAACAGTACTTTATAGTGAGAAGAACTATACTGAGCTATCTCTATCCTAAGACAATACACTAGGAAAGCACTAGGAATTCTTAAGCACTAGGAATACAGAGACGATCAAGGGGCAAGTTCCTTGCCTTCGAGTATACATGATCATTATAGCAAATGCTTAAATAGCACTTAGTATATAACTCACCACAGCAGTCTTATTATCCTCCTTTTTAATAGGTGAGCAGAGGAAGCCACAGGGAAGTCATAGGGTAAAGCCAGAATTTGAACCTAGGTAGACTAGTACACTCTCCACGGCTTTAACTACTACATTAAAAAAAAAAAATATATATATATATATATATAAACTCCAAGTATTCCAAAGTTACAAAACACTTATCTACCAAAACTCAAAAAGGAGCACACCAACTTGCATAGAAAATAAACATGTAAAAGTTCATAAATAAACCACAATATAACCTGCTCCACATAATATACTGACTGCAGTGTCCTGGGCCTCTCCCATCCTTAGGTAGCCAGAAATTACAACAAAATAATACTTTTCACCTTCACAGCCACACCATCTCTCATACCAACCAACCAATTACTTCCTTAGATAGAATAGGAAATTAACCTGAATATCATAAAATATATATATATAGCATTACTGATGTAGAATCTTTGTTTAAAGACAATAATTTCAATAGCAGAGGGAACGTTACCATTGCAGGCTTCAGATAACATGTATATTTCTCAGTTTCATGCTAAATCATATAATGCCATATTGTGTCTGAAGCTATTTTTTCAATAGTCCATTTTCTTAAATGGACTAGCAATGCCGTAAATACTGAGGAACATTTTGGCTCCCAAATCCTAAAGCCATTCTGATTATGCCTGGGTGATCATGGGGACTTCATCGGAACTACCAGAGGACTGGCTGAAATACCAGTGTTCTGGCCAGCTTACAAATCAGAAATTATACAGAATCCAATTTTATTTTTTTGTTAAGTAATTCCTATGAGGCTGTTGGGATGTCAATGTAAAGGCCTTTCACGTGTAATCTTTATCCATTAGATAGGGAACAATGCCAATCCCCGTCATAAATACTTTCACAACCTGACACTGAAAATCCACTGTAGGGCATAGGACCTGCAAATAGGATATGAGTCACACACATCCACTCATTCAGACAATCCACAAATATTCATTTTTAAGTCTACTATATGCCAATAATGTACTGGCCTCTCAGATGCTAAACCATGCTAAATGCTGAAACAGACATACTCAGTTCGGGCCCTCCTGGAACTTATTACCTACAGAAGTGCCTTCATTGTAAATGGTCAGGTCTCAGCCAATGCTATTATCATCAGCAGGTGACCAAAGGATAGAGCTTGCTTTCTAAACAAGCTCCACACTCTTTGCTTTCAACATTTTTGTTTTCCTTCAAGGCACATTATCCAGTGGTCAGTTTCTCCCAGTTAGTGAGGTTTGGGGAAAAGGTACCCAGTGAACAATTCCTTGTGGCCTCACTCTTTCCTCACACTCTCCTCTGTGCTTTTGAGCTAAAGAGACCTGGATTAAAGTCACTTGCTCTAACCTTATTATTTTAAAATACGGCTGCTCCTGCTTTGAGGATTTCCACTGGACCAACAGCAGCAAAGCAGCACTGAATCAGAAGCAGGTAAATTTCAAAATGACAGCTCTAAACATATCCACTCTTCTTTTGTTCTCCTCCTATCCCTTTGCTCTGAACACCTCTGCCCTGAGGCTTTGCCTTTACCCTTCTCTGATTACTGCTCCAAAAGGGTTTCCAAGAGCGGGGAGTATTTATGGTTTCATTTGCTCCCAAGTCCTTGGTGGAAAAGGATGCTTGCTTCCTGATTCTTACTAATTCCACACTCACATCATCAACACAAAAATCATCATTAAAAAAAAAAATTTCCTCAGCTTCATATTTCTTCTGGGCCAACACTGAAAGAATATTTTCAAAGAAACAATATCCTCTCTCCTTTGCCCTTCTGAGTTTCACGTTCTTACCTCCAGTCTCATTTTCAACCCTTATTACAGGATGCATCACAAACACAGAAGAAAGTTCTTTGTGCTTTCCTGTACCAGCTAATTATTCTAATTTGTTCTGTCTCTACCGAACAGAATGCGAAATCAACACAAAGGCTGATTATGCGACCTCTTCCAAGGGAATGGTCTGAGAGTTGTCTATTTACTAATGAAGCTCAGTGTGTATTAAGGGTTGACTGAAGCAATCATCAGGAATTTTCATCCCTTAAATTAGTCTTTTCTACCAGATGCACATCTTTCATTTCGGATAATATAACTTTTAAGTTCAGGATACAACTGGACAAAAGAAAAGAAAAAAAGGTAACCAACACAACATTTGCAGTAATAACACAGTAACAGCTATCGTCCTTCCCTGAGGAATTCAGCCTACTTTATGGACACAATTTAGTACACACTCATAAAAAAGCTAACAAAGCCCCAAACCACTTCACAAGAGCGTAGAGAGGTAAAGGTCAGAAATTATTACTGCCAGACCCAGCAGACAATAGCACCTACTGGAAAGAGCACAGGACAGGAAAACCTGGAAGCCTGTGTTCCAGTTTCGGTTATTCCTGTAAGCATTAGTACGATCTGAGTGAACTCAGCCTGCCCTGCTTTTTCTGTTTATAAAAACCTACATCATCCTCTCAGTAGAATGAAATGCCACATCTGAAAAGTTGCAGATCTCTTTAGGAAAGAAAAAAGCTCATGCTTTCCAACCAAAATGGAATAATTCTGTCAATGGAGACTTAATAAAAATCTGCCATAAAGCAATTGTTTACTTGAAATCTATCTTTTGTGGTATATTTATTGGGGTAAGGAGTGTCAGCAAATCATAATTAGAGTTACCGATTATTCCAGAAATCAAGGTCATTGAGTTCAGATTCCAACTTTGACCCTGACCCAGGCTTACAGAGATGTAAGATGTCCCAATACCTCATATCCAGCATACATGGGAGAAACAAGGTATGCAGACAGATCCTCTTATAAATATCCCATATGTAGTGGTTTTAATACAGGGTCTCAGATTCATTGCCATTCTTCGCATCCAGATGTGGGCATTTTCCCTTGAATTTAGGCAGGCTTTCCATGGCTTCAAACAATAGAGCAGGGGTCAGTAAATTATGGCTGGTGGGCCAAGTCTAGGCCTCTACCAGCTTTTATAAATGAAGCTTTATTGGAACACACCCATGTTCCTTAGTATATGTATTGTTTGTGTCTGTTTTCACATCACAGCAGCAGAGCTAAGTAGTTGCAAAAGAGACTGTATGGCTTGTAAAGCCTAAAATATTGACTGTCTGACACTTTATGGAAAAAGGTCTCCAACGCCTGCAATAGTATATAATGAAAGTGATGCTATGTAACATCTAAGACTAGGTCATAAAAGGTCATGCAGCTTTTGCATGATTCTCGTGGAATGCTTCAACCCTGGACACTCATTCTCTTGGAATACTCTATCTTGAATCCTAACTACCACGTTATGAGAAGTCCAAGCCACCTGGGCAGCCATCTATAGGCACTCCAGTCAAGAGTCCTTGTTGGGCCCAGTCTTCAAGGGCCAGACATGTGAATTAAAATTATCTAGATGATTCCAGCTCCAGCCATCCGAATCCTCATGAGCTGAGGTTTCAGATATCAGTCATGGAGTAGAGACAAGCCATCTCCTCTGTGTACTGTTTGAATTGCTGACCCACAAAATCTGGGCACATATTAAAATTTTTGTTTATTTCACCACTAAGTTTGGACTTCTTTATTATGTAGCAATAGATAACTATAGCACTGTGTCTGTACACAGGATATCTACATTTCACAGAGCACAGATTTTTAGATGTGAATGTTGACTGCTCAATTTCTAAGAAGAACGTATACACACACATAGGTACAAAATGTTTATGCATATGTAAATATTAGACCTATATAAACTAATCTATATTATCCATAAAATGAGGGGGCCTTGATAATGGCTAACATTATTTTTCGGTATTTATTGTGTTCCAAGAACTGATAAATTCTTGCATTGTATGAATTTTCTCTTTCACCCTCATAGCAACTCCCTGAGAGAAGTAATGGTATCTCTATTTTATAGATGAGAAAACTGAGGCAAAAACAGATAACATGCTCAAGAGTACTCAACAAGTAAATTTTTAGAGTCAAGATTTGAACCCAGGTTCTCAAGTTTTAGATCCCTTACTCATACTCACCAAGCTATATACTGAGGAAGGGGATGAAAGCTGACGCCATTACCTCATGCTCAAGAAGTTAGACAGAAACTTAGCAGGTATGGTTGAAAGAAGACAGGACTTGGAGTCGTAAGTCCAGAGCCTGAGTTATGAGATGAATTCTCCTCTCATCTAGATATAGGTTTGTTTTTAGAAAATGAAGAAGATCACTGCATATTTTGATTGTTAATTTCTGTACTTAATGATTACCAAAGAATGGAATTTTAGCAGGGAGCTATTTTGCAATGACATAAATTATTGATTCAAACTCAAACCTTTATTATAAATTATTGATTCAAAATCAAATCTTTATTAAGTCTCCCTTGCATCAGAAGTCTTTCCCACTCTTCATTTCTTTGAAACCCTTTCCTGTCTACTCTTGGCCAAAGCTTGAAGCCTAATTTAACATTTGGAAATAAAATAATGAAATAGTCATAACACAGCAATTCCAATGCCTACTGAAACGGAAGCTCTAAATAATTTTTCAGATAATTTAGGAAATTAAAAATATTTACATCATAGATGCAAAGACAGAAGTTACTTGTGTAATAAATGGTGAGACAAAAAGTTTCTGGTCAAGTAGATTTGTTTATATATGATCACTAATGTGAGTTCTACCCCTGTGCTAAAACCCAGTGACAGGTTGCATACAGCTTCTAAAGGGATAGTTCAGTGCATTGGGTCAAATTCATGCCATAAAATGTGGTATTAGTAGTAGTACTAGAAGACAGAGTGACTGTCTTCTTTGGGACATAGATGAAGACCCCAAGATAGACAATATCAAGGACAAATTATGTAGAATAAGATATTATCTCAGTCCTTGGAACATGTCATCCAGGATAGAACAAGAAGTAGATTTATTATCAAGTACATGAAGCCAGAGACAGTAAGCAATGAGTGGTAGTTGGTTAAAATAGACAGGTTTTAGAAGCAGAGGCACGGATGTAGAAAACAAACTTAGGGTTACCAGGGGACTGTGGCAGGGAGGCTAAATTGGGAGATTGGGACTGAAATATACACACTACTATACATGAAATAGATAACTAGTAAGAACCTGCTCTTCTTATTAGCCCAGGGAACTCCATTCAGTACTCTGTAATGGGCTATTTGGAAAAGACTCCAAAAAAAAAAAATAAAAGTGGGGCTTCCCTGGTGGCATAGTGGTTGAGAGTCCGCCTGCTGATGCAGGGGACATGGGTTCGTGCCCCGGTCCGCAAAGATCCCACATGCTGCGGAGCGGCTGGGCCCGTAAGCCATGGCTGCTGAGCCTGCGCGTCTGGAGCCTGTGCTCCACAACGGGAAAGGCCACAACAGTGAGAGGCCCGTGTACTGAAAAAAGAAAAAAAAAAAAGTGGATATATGTACATGTATAACTGATTCACTTTGCTGTACACCTGAAACTAACACAACACTGTAAATCAACTATGCTCCAATAAAAATTTAAAGAAAAAATAGGTTTTAAGAACCATAGTCAGGGAGCAGTGTGGATTGGAAAGACCTGGCAAGAAAAATTTCTGCATCCTCAGACAATGCTCCCCAAGCTGGCTATTGCAAGGGTGAGCATTTAAGAGATCTTTGACCTAAGGAGGACATGAGATTAACAGTCTATCCCAATGTGCATGAATTATTCTCCTCCGTGCTATCAGAAATCAGATGGCATCCTAGAGCAGGGGTCAGCAGATCTTTTTTGTAAAGGCTCAGATAGTAAATATTTTGGATTTTCTGTACCATACGTCTCCATTGCAACTGCCCATCTGCTGCTGTAGCACAGAAACAGCTATGCACAATACGTTAAGGAATGGATGAGGCTGTGTTCAAGCAAAACGTTATGTACAAAACCAGGAGTCAAGCGAGATCTGATCAGTGGGCCAGAGTGTGCGGACGCCAGTTCTGGGTCAGTGTTCACAGCTGAATGAGTCATGAGGCCTTAAGTTCCAGTTCTCATTGTACTACTTTCTACCTGGGTGAACTTGGGTTCGTCCTTTTATTTATATGGGCCACTGTATTAGTCAAGGTTCTCCAGAAAAACAGAACCAACAGCATGTGTATACAATGTGCCCATATATACTGACAGATATAGATCTAGATATCGATATTGATACCTAGATCTATATCCATATCTATATAAAGATAGAGAAAGAGAGAGAGATTTTAAACAACTGGTTCACACAATAATAGAGGCTTGGTAAATTCAAAATCTGCAGGTTAGGCTGTCTAGAGACTCTCGGAAGAGTTGCAGTTCAATTTCTGTAAGTCTTCTGGTAGAATTCCTTTTTGCAACAGGGAGGTCAGTCTTTATTAAGAGCGTCAACTGATTGGATGAGGCCCATGCATATTATGGAGGATAATCTGCTTTACTCAAAGTCCACCACAAATTTAATTATGAATTTCATCCAAAAACACCATCACAGGGACTACCCTGGTGGCACAGTGGTTAAGAATCTGCCTGCCAATGCAGGGGACACGGGTTTGAGCCCTGGTCTGGGAAGATCTCAAATGCCGTGGAGCAACTAAGCCCATGCACCACAGCTACTGAGCCCGTGCACCTAGCGCCCATGCTCTGCAACAAGAGAAGCCACCGCAATGAGAAGCCCGCACACCACAACAAAGAGTAGCCCTCGCTTGCTGCAAATAGAGAAAGCCCACGTGCAGCAACGAAGACCCAATGCAGCCAAAAATTATAAATAAATAAAACATAAAAATTTTAAAAAACACAAAAACACCATCACAGAAATATCCAGAATAATATTTGACCAAATAACTGGGCATGGTGGCCCAGACAAATTGACATGGAAAATTCACAACCTAAGCCATAGTTTTGTCACCTGTTACTGAGAAATATGACTTATCTGAGCTATTTTGATACCTAGAAGATACCTTCTAGAGGTAACACCCTCAGTATTTTACATGGTAGGCAGTAGAGGGAATGAGCCCATTTGCCCAGTCATATGACACCTAAAGGATAAAATTCTGTCTTCTCTCTCCAACCCACAAGGATGAATGCTAAAAATACATCACTTATATCTGCTTTAGCTAACATAGGATAGGTCTGGAACAGACCTATGCTCCCAGTAAGTCTCATGAAATGCTGTTTCATTAAGGAGACACTTTACTTGCTAAGATTAGAAGCAAAAGAGGGTGGTGGATGAAAAACTGCCCAAGGATATAAGCTCATGCAAGGAAGCAGGCGAGAGAATGGGTATCCGAAGATGTGCGCTCTGAGCCAACACTAATTCCACAGCATCAGGTTATAATTCAGGCAGCCCAACCGCTGGGGGTTTTTTTCCCCTTCTTCTTTTCCCCCAAAGAGGGACAAGCATACTGACAAAGGAAGAGCATCAGTCACCACAGATAAATTGCTTTTTAGAGGTGATCTCGCAAATGATTTGGCTCAGTGTAGACTATGATTTGGCTCCCCAAACCATAAGTTAGAGCATTTCATTCCAGGTCCCTCTTCAAATATCCATGATAGGTAAAACTCTGGCATCAAGTAGGTCTTGAAATCTCCCCAGGTGATTATAATATGCAACCAGGGCTGAGAATCTGGAGATGTAGAGCAAACTTAAATTGAACTTTAGTTAAACAGTAAAACAAGCTCTGACTCTACTGGCTGGAGCTAGACAAGGGATATGGATTTAGTGGGATGAGAAGATAAAGGACACCAGGGAGTAAATCAAATGCTTTACACCTGTGCTTAGCTAATTGTTACTCAGATAATTCAGACAATCTTACAGCACCTGAACCCTGAAATTCCTCAGTTCTGTTTCAAAAAAAGGAACTCTTCAAGTAACTGAACTCTGAGAATCATGCCAATAATAAAGAAAAAGAAGAAATCTTATTTTTTGAATTAGTTGATTTCATATATACTGTTTCACTTTCATGATATTAACTAGTTATCTTTCTTTCCATTTTATGTTTGAGGAAAGTAAGGCTTTAAAGTCTCAGTAATTTTCTCAAGGTCACTTGTTAAGGGTGCGGTAGGCAGCATAATGGCTCCTAAAAATGCCCTCACCCTAATCCCTAGAACCCAATAATATGTTACCTTACATGGTAAAGAGGACTTTGCAGATATGACTGAAGTTATAGGCCTTGAGATAGAAAGATTATCCTGGATTACCTCATGGAACAAATCTAATTGCATGAGTCCTTAAAAGCAGAAAACCATTCCCAACTGTAGAAAGAGAAAGAGAGAGATGTCCTAATAGAAGCAGAATCAGAGAGATGCAACATTTTGGGGTTTGTAGGTGGAGAAAGGGGACTCTGAGTCAAGGACTACAAGTGACCACTGGAAGCGGATAAAGTCCAGGGAACAGAAACACCCCTAAGAGCCTCCAGAAAAGAATGTAGCTCTGCCAACACTTTTTTTTCTTTTTTAACCATCTTTATTGGAGTATAATTGCTTTACAATGGCGTGTTAGTTTCTGCTTCATAACAAAGTGAATCAGCTATACATATACATATGTCCCCATATCTCCTCCCTCTTGCATCTGCCTACCACCCTCCCTTTCCTATCCCACACATCTAGGTGGACACAAAGCACAGAGCTGATCTCCCTGTGCTTTGTGGCTGCTTCCCACTAGCTAGCTCTTTTACATTTGGTAGTGTATATATGTCCATGCCACTCTCTCACTTCATCCCAGATGACCCTTCCCCGTCCCTGTGTCCTCAAGTCCACTCTCTATGGCTGCGTCTTTATTCCTGCCCTGCCCCTAGGTTCTTCATAACCATTTTTTCTTTTTTTTTTTAGATTCCATATATATGTGTTAGCATATGGTATTTGTTTTTCTCTTTCTGACTTACTTCACTCTGTATGACAGTCTCTAGGTCAATCCACCTCACTACAAATAACACAATTTCATTTCTTTTTATGGCTGAGTAATATTCCATTGTATATATGTGCCACATCTTTATCCATTCATCTGTCGATCCTGCCAACACTTTTACTTTACTCAATTGAGACCAATGTCAGACTTGTAAGGTCATAAATTTACGTTGCTTTGAGTCACTAAATTTGGGATAATTTGTATGAAAGCAATTAAAAAAAATACAGAGGTCCTACAAGAGCCAGGCTATATATTTATACTTAAGTATTTCTGAAATGAATTTAACCTTGTGATTGACAGCAGCAGCAGCAGCAGCAGCTTCCAAGGGATCCCACCACACACCTGAGGCAAAAGGAGCCTAATACAAAGCAGTGACAGCAGCAGGTCACTGCCCCACACTTGGGGTAGAGGGGGACTTGATCTACTGTAGCAGCAGCATAGCCTGAATGGGAACCCACCCTCCTGTGGCACTAGTCCCATCAACATTAGTCTAATCTGCTAGCATCTGCTGTGCCAACAGGCCCAACATATACAAACCCTCCAACTCAGTAGCATTAAGTGAGCCAGGCTCAGTGTTTCCTGAAACTCATATCCAGTTGCACTGGAAATCCAAGATATCACCTACTGTTATGAAAACATAAACAATAACAGAAGACTGGGAACTTCAGAAAGAAAAGGGGAACAATGGAATGGGTGAAAACAAATGGGGTAAATATAAGAGACTATGATTAGCCTCATGAGTTTCTTAAATTCTATATGATGGTCAAAGCAAAAATGATGACACCATCTGATGGGGTTCTCAATGTAGAGAAAGGAAATACTACAGAAAATCATACTTTAAAACTGGGGAATATTAAGAGACCTAAATGGAAGTAAAATTTTGAAACTTCACTTGAAGTAATGAAACACTGATTCCAGTAGGCTATGATAAATTACATATGTATACTGTAATGCCAAAAGCAACCACTAAGAAAACTATACAAACAGTATACACAAATGATTATAAATGAATTAAATTAAAATGGACTTATTAAAAAATGTTTAAGTAACCCACAAGAAGGAAAAATAAGGGAAACACAGGATTGAGAAACTAAGGTAAAAGACAAAACAAAAAATAACATGGTAGACCAAATCTTTGACATGGCAATAATTACATTAACGGTAAATGATCTAAATAACCAAGTCAAAGACAGAGATTGGAAGAGTAGATTAAAAAATCGCAAGCATGATCCAACTATATACTGTCTATAAGAAGCTTACTTTAAACATCATGATATAGGTAGTTCAAAGTAAAAGGATGAAAATGATATATCATGTGAACATTAATCAGAAAAAGCAGGAATGGCTATATTAATATCAGATAAAGTAGACTTCAGAGCAAAGGAAATTATTAGGGGCAAAGAGGGTCATTACATAAAGATAACAGGAATAATCCACCTAGATGACCTAGTGATACTAAATGTGTGTGCACCAAACAACAGAACTTCAAAATGCATGAAGCAAACACTGAAAAAGGTAAAAGGAGAAAGTTTTAAATCCACAATTATTATTTGAGACTTCAACACAGCAATTTATACAACTACCAGAGAGAAAAATCAGCAAGGATATGGAAGAACTGAAAACATCATCAATCAACAGGATATAACTGACATTTAAAGAACACACTCAGTAAGAGCAGAATACATATTCAAGTGTCCATGGAACATTCACTCATATACCATATACTGGGCGATAAAAAAACATTAGCAGATTTAAAAGAATTAAAATCATAGAGAGTATGTTCTCTAGCCATAATGGAATCAGACTAGAAATCAATAAGAGAAAGACAACAGGAAAATCTTCAATCACATGAAAACTAAACATCACACTTCCAAATAACTCATGGGTAAAAAAGACAGCATCAAGGAAAAAATTTTTAAATGCATAGAATAAAAGAAAATGGAGATATAACAGATCAAAGTTTGTGGAATGAAGTGAAAGCAATGCTGAAAGGGAAGTTTATAGCACTAAATTGGGAAAGAAAATATTTCAAAGCAATAATCTAATTTTCTATATTAAAATAGTAAAAAAGGAAGAGGAAAAAACACTAAACAAGCAGAAAGAAGGAAATAATAAAGATGAAACAGAAATCCATGAAACTGAAAACAGGAAAATAGGGGGGAAAATCAATGAAACAA
Source organism: Pseudorca crassidens (assembly GCF_039906515.1). Lineage (NCBI taxonomy): Eukaryota > Metazoa > Chordata > Mammalia > Artiodactyla > Delphinidae > Pseudorca > Pseudorca crassidens. Next base: position 51,915,794 of record NC_090312.1, read on the forward strand.
AAGGCTGGTTCTTTGAAATAAGCAATCTAACCAGCAAAGATCTAGAAAGACTGATAAAGATTAAACAGAGAGATGGCACAAATCACAGATATCAGAAATGCAACCAGGGATACCATGACATATCCTGCAGGTTAATGAGGGACAAGTTACTATGAACAAGTCTACACTAGAAATTCAAAAATGTAGATGAAATGGGCCAATGTTTCTACATCCAAAACTACCAAAACTCAGCCAAGATGAAATAGATAATCTCAATTTTCCTGTAACCATTAGAAATACTGGTTTTTCATTTAAAAACTCCCAAAAGAAATGTTCAGGCTTAGATGTTTCACTTTTACCCAAGACTTAAAGAATTAACACCAATTTTACATGATTTGATAAGAAATAGAAGTAGAGGGAACAGTTTCTAATTAATTTTATGAAGCCAGTATTACCTTGATACCAAAACCAGACAGGGATAGTATAGAAAGAAGAAACCTACAGACCAATATTTTTTATGAAATTGGCTGAAAAACCCTCAGCCAAATATTAGCAAATTAAATCCAGAAATATATGAAAAGAATAATATACCATGACCAAGTGGGATTTATTCCAGTTATGCAAAGTTGGTTAAATATTTGAAAATTAAACAGTGTAATCCACCATATCCAATAGATTAAGGGGGAAAAGTCATGTGATCCTATCCATTAATGCAGAGAAAGCATCTGACAAAATCCAATCCCATTCATGATTTTAAAAAAAGAAGAAAAAAAACTCCAAGCAAACTAGGAATAGAAAAGGAGCATACTGAAACTCATAAAAATGATCTACAAACAACCTATACCGACATGATATTTAACTGTGAAAGACTGGATGCTTTCTCTGTAAGATCAGAAACAAGGCACCGATATCTGCTCTCACCACTTTTATTAAATATATCACTGGAGGTTCTAGTAAGAAAATAAAGCAAAAATAAATAAATACATAAATTTAAAAGTTAAATTTTTAAAAAGTTTACTTAAAAGATAAAAGGACTATTCCTTCTACGTTGCATAGGAAGGAACATATCCTACTGAATGTTGAATAGTAATATATCCTATTATACTGAATAAGGAAAAGTAAAACTGTCTGTATCTGAAGATGAGATGATAATCTAAATGGAGAAAATACCAAGGAATCCACAAAAAGCTTGAGAAATAATATTAGTTTGTAAATGATTTAGAGTACAAGATCACCACAATTTTATCAAATTATATATTAATAACAAATGTGTAGAAGCTTAAATAAAACTATGTGATGCCATTTACAACTGACCTAAATAAATACTTAAATATAAGCCCAATAAGACATTTATAGGACCTCTAGACTGAAAATTACAAAATGCTGATGAAGAAAAATTTTTAAGTCCCAAACAAATAGGGAGACATACCTTGTTCATGGATTAGAAAACACAACATGATAAAGATGTCAATTCTCCCCAAGTTAAGAGGCTTAACACAATTACTCTTAAAATGCCCTCAAGGTTTTTGTGGATATAGACAAGCTTATTCTAAGATTTATATGGTAAGAAGAGGCTGAAGAATAGCTAAAACAACTTGTAAAGGAAGGTGAAAATGGGAGGAATTAATCTACCCAATTTCAAGATTTTGCAGTAATGATGGAGGGTAGATACATAGATCAATGGAATGGAATAGAGAACCCAGAAATAGACTGACATAAATACATATAACTTGTTTTTGACAGCAGTGCAAAAGCTATCAAGGAAGAATAGACTTTTCAAAAAATGGTACTGAAACAGTTGGACATCCCTCGACAAAAACAAACAAACAAAAAATGAACCTTAACCTCCACACCTTACACAAAAATTAAATCAAAGTGGATCATAATCTTAAATGTAAAAGCAGGGCATTTTTAGAAAAAAAATAGGAGAAAATGTTTGGCATCTAGAACTAGGGGAATAATTCTTAGACTTGACACCAAAAGTATGATCAATAAAGGCAAAAGCTGATAAATTGGATCTCATCAAAATGAGTTAAAAATGCTTCATAGAAGATCCTTTTAAGTGGATGAAAACTCAAATTACACAGTAGGAAAACATATTTGAAAATCCCATATGAGACAAATGACTTGTATCTATAATATACAAAGAACTCTCCAAACAACTTAAAAAAATCCAACTAGAAAATAGGCAGAAGACAGGAACAGACATTTCATGGAAGAGAATATACACACGGCAAACGAGCACATGAAAAGATGCTCAGCATCATTAGCCATTAGAGAAATGCCAATTAAGACCATAATGAGATGTCAGAGAGTAACTAAAATTAAAGTATAGTGACAACATCAAATGCTGGCGAGTACATAGAAAACTTATATCACATCACTGGTGGGAAAATAAAATGGTTTAGCCACTCTGATCAACAGCTTGACAGTCTCTTTTAATCCTAAAAGTAGATTCACCCTACAACGCAGTAATTGTACTCTTGAGCATTTATCCAAAAGAAACAAAAACTTAATTAAGTTCCCACAGAAACTTACACATAAATGTTCATAGTAGTTTTATTTATAATAGCCAAAAACTGGCAACTACCCAAATATCTTTCAGTGGATGAATGTTGAAACAAATTGTGATAAAATCTTATGATAGAATACTACCGAGCAACAAAAAGGAACAAATTATTAATATACGCAAAAATTGAAATGAACTTCAGGGGAATGATGCCGAGGGAAAAATTTTGAAAAGCCCATCTCCGAAGATTAAGTAATTCATGATTATGTTTACATATTATTCTTAAAATAACAAAACCGTGGAGATGGAGAACAGATTAGAAGTTGCCAAGGGTTAGAGATGGGGGTAGAAGGTACAGCGGGGGAACTCTGTGAGGTTTTTGTGGTTCCAGTACAAATAATACAGCAATCTTGGTTTTAATCCCTAAAGATTTCTAAAAGCAATTCCTAATAAGAGGTGTCCAGATATTTAGCAATGGCAGATTAGAGGTATAGCTCCCCAACATAACAACTTCAAAAGAGAACATACTAATTCAATGCATATGTTAATTTCAAAAAGGCCAGTCACAATACTTAAATGGTATATATCTTAACATATTATTCTAAGTATCCAGCTATACCAGATGGACTAGCAAGATTTTCTGTACATTCAACCTTATTTAAGACAGTAAATCTTATAATAAGACAGTTAAAAAAAGAAAAAGAAAAAAAAAACAAACCTCAACTACATTTGGATATTCTCATAGGAAGATGAGGTGAAAATATGCAGCAGCGGTTCAAAAGCTTAAGCAGTGGCACCTAAATTTGGTTGTGCATTAGAATCATCTGAAGCACTTTTTAAAAACCCTCACACTGATGGTTGGTCATCGTAGACCAATAAAATCATTTTAAATCTCCTCAGACGATGCCAATGTCTAGCCAGAACTGAGAACCAGCGGACTAAGCAGAAGGGGATGTTTCTACAAAGATCTCTTAACAGTAAGTCCTTTCACCCAATCAGATTTACCTCCCCGCAAAGGGCTAAAGAACGCTAGTGTTGTCCATACTTGCTTAGCTTTAATTAGCACTTGTGACTTGCCCAAAACCTAGATCATGTTTCCCCTAAATTTCATGTTATTCCCTACGTTTTTCAAACCCAGGGCTAAGGGGTTTGCCAGGATGAGATTTTAAGTGCTCACACAGGGGAAGTCCCTGGCAAACCAGGACAGCGGTCCCTCTACATTGAAATGTAAAGCATCCTAAATAACCCTGCCACTGCTCCCAGATCCTAGTCTGTGCCAACCAGTGGAGAAAAGGCATTCTCCATTACTACCACGGCAAATGCTGCTGTACTTGCCTTGGCTGGTCCCTATCTTTTCCAGGCACCACTCCCCTTCACCTGCTGGTGGACGCTTTGGCCAGCTGACAATGCAGATATTTTCAAACTTTAAGGTGAATAAAAATCATCTGGAGGGCCTGTTATAACAGAGATCACTGAGCCCCACCAGAGCTGCTGATTCCATAGGGCTGGGACAGGGCCCTAAAACTTGAATATCTGACACGTTATCAGGGGACGCTGGTAAAACTGGTCAGGTTGTTACCGAATGCAGGTTCATGTGTCTGAAGCACAGTGAGGCCAAACAAACCTAAAGGTTGGAGTCTGGAGCAGAGAAAGGTTTATTGCAGGATCGAGCAAGGAGAGGGGTGGCCCGAGTTCCAAAACACCCTGAAATCTCCAAAGGATTTCAGCAAAGCATGTTTAAAGGCCAGGTGAGGGAGGGACGTCCCAGGGAATGTGATCAGCTCGTGCACAATCCTCTGATTGGTTGATGTGGAGGCCACAGGGCAGGTAACATTATCCATCCTTAGGTGCCAGAAGGTCTGGGGGCTACGTGCTCATGATCATCAAGGAGTTAATTTCTTCCATTGGGTGGTGGTTTTTAGCATCTGAAAACTCAAGGAATATGCCTGAGATACTATTATCTGAGTACTTCAGAGAGGAACTACAGCAGAGGATATGGGGGATGGGTCTGTCCTAGGAAGGCCCCATAGGGTACTGCTTGGTTACAAGGTGACCATACTTTGAGAACCACTGCTCTAGTGGCTTGGAATGTTCAGAAAGTAATGGAAGAATCCCTTCCCAGGTCTAGATTCTAGTATCGCCAGCTATTTTGGTGGGGGGAAGGGTAAGTTTTGTCCTTGCTTGGACTTCTTGTTCATTTATAGCAAAGCCTATTTGAGGCAGTGCGCTCGGCAGTCCTGCAGTTCTGTCTTCTGCTTCAACAGTGTTTGGAATGAACAGACCCAGGGACGCTCCTTGCTCCAGCCCCCGACCACCCTCCAACCTTTCTTCCTGTCGCAACCTTTGGAATCAGCCACTCAGCTATCCTCAGCCTCCAGGACAGGCCAACACCGTTTTTTGAGCTTAGCTCCTTCTCACTGATCAACCACGAGTTCCCAGGTGCGTCAGAATTATTCCATCGAGGTGGAGGCCGCCGTCCACCGCCTGTTCAACATGCATCTGGGGACACTTACCTCTCTCTGAGCTTCTATTTCGACAGCAACAGTGGGACTCTGGACAGTGCGGGCCACATTTTTCGCCAACTGGCTGAGGAGAAGTGTGAGGGCGCCCAGCGTCTCTTGAAAATGCAAAACCAGTGCTGTGGCCGCGCCCTCTTCCAGGATGCGCGGAAGCCTTCTCAAGATGAGTGGGGTAAAACCCAGGACGCTGTGGAAGCCGCCATTCTTAGGGAGAAGAGCCTGCACCAGGCACTGTCAGATCTGCGCGCCCTGGGTTCCGCCCGCGCAGACTCCCACCTCTGTGACTTCCTGGAGAGCCGCTTCCTGGAGGAGCAGGTGAAACTCATCAAGAAGATGGGCGACCACCTGCCCAACCTCCGCAGGCTGGCTGGTCCGCAGGCTGTGCTGGGCGAGTATCTCTTTGAAAGGCTCACCTCGAGCACAAACAGGAGTCTCTGAAGTCCAGCGGCCTCTGAGGAGCCCCTCTGGCATCAGAGCTTCTGCCTGAAGCCCTGCTCTGCAGCTACTAGGCAGCTTTGTAACCACCCTCGAGCCCTCTCCCAAGCCTTGGTAACGCTTTTTGCAGAAGGAAAAAAAAAAAGCCTATTTGAAACACAAACAGAATAAAGAGGAAAAAAAGAAATATATATATATATATATTCATGTTTTTTTCCTTTTTTTAAAAATTTATTTTACTGAAGTATAGTTGATATACAATGTTGTGTTAGTTTATGCTGTACAACAAAGTGATTCAGTTATACATATATATAATTTTTCATATTTTCCATTATGGTTAATTACAGGACATTGACTATAGTTCCCTGTACTATACAGTAGGACCTTGTTGTTTATCCATCATATATATAATAGGTTACCTCTGCTAATCCCAAACTCCCAATCCATCACTCCCCCACCTCCCCCTTCCCCTCGGGAACCACAAGTTTGTGTGCTATGTCTGTGAGTCTGTTTCTGTTTCATGGATAAGTTCATTTGTATCATATTCTAGATTCCACATATAAGTGATATCATATGGTATTTGTCTTTCTCCTTCTTACTTACTTCATTTAGTATAATAGTCTCTAGGTCCAGCCATGTTGCTGCAAATGGCATTATTTCATTCTTTTTTATAGCTGAGTAGTATTCCATTTTATATATATCACACCTTCTTTATCCATTCATCTGTGAGTGGACATTTAGGTTGTTTTCATGTCTTGGCTATTATAAATAGTGCTGCTGTGAACATAGGGGTGCATGTATGTTTTCGAATTATAGTTTTGTCCAGATATATGCCCAGGAGTAAGATTGCTGGATCACATGGTAGCTCTATTTTTAGCTTTTTGAGGAACTGCCATAGTGTTTTCCATAGTGGTTGCACCAATTTACATCCCCACCAACAGTGTAGAAGTCAGTCAGAAAGAGAGAGACAAATACCGTATGCTAACACATATATATGGAATTTAAGAAAAAAAATGTCATGAAGAACCTCGGGGTAAAACAGGAATAAAGACACAGACTTACTAGAGAACGGACTTGAGGATATGGGGAGGGGGAAGGGTAAACTGTGACAAAGCGTGAGAGAGGCATGGACATATATTCATGTTCTTTTAACATATGAATTGCCCCACTTTATCTGTGTGAAATAAGTTTGTTCCCGTTATTGGGCTGCTTCTCAAGCTTTGCTGCTCATTTGAATTACCTAAAGAGCTTTTAAGAAAAACATTGGTGTCTGGGTCCCAGCCCCAGAGATTTTGATTCAGTAGGTCTAGGGAGGAGCCTGGGCACAGGGAGGTCTCAGAGTTCCCCAGGTGATTCTAATGTGCAGCAACTTTGGGAACCACCTCTTGGCTTCAATCCAGCTAGTGATCAGATAGTAAATCTAAGACACATGGGCTAGTGCGTGAGCTCTAGGAAGATTCGTGCCAGGGAAAATGATCGATAGTTGTGTTACTTCTCTGAAATGGACTGAAATTTCCAATTAGCATGAACAGGGGAGGGTGAATGGGTGAATGCAATAAGGTGTATCATTTACGTATTGCCCTATGTGTATGGCTAGAAGCTTTTGCAACTGAGGTCTGCCCTACTTTTCATGCTAATGGTAATGCTTGTCCTCCTAATGCAGCTGTAAACTTTATAAGCCCATAGGTAGACAGCATCACAAAATATTTACCCCTCCCCACTGGCCCACTCTCAAGCTTCTCTCCCCTTCCCCAATACACAAATGTACATCAATGCTCTTGAGACCACTATCAACATATTGACCTTCAATTCTTCTACTTTGCAGCTTCCCTCTTACCAGGAGATGTCAGCATTTAGTGCAAGGACAAATGCTTGCCTCTTGGTGAGTAATGTAGGCAATGCCTCCAAGAGACAAATAGCCCTTAGGGAGGGGGAAAAAGTCTTTCAAAAAGGTTGATGCCCAGAGGAGGCATTTTCAGTCATCTCAGCTTAGAGGTCAAATATCCAAAATTAAAAAGGTTAAAAAAAAGAAAAAGAAGAAAGCAAGGAAGAAAAGAAGGAAACAATTTTCTTATCTCATAGTAATAAGGCAGTTTTCCTTAAAAAAAAAAGACTTAAGCCTTAAATTCTCTTTCCTAATCAAAATGTGCTTTTCCGTCTTTAGACTCTTCCTCTTATATCCTGTATTATTCATGACGTTTAATTCTTGAAATAGCACATGGCTGAAAACAGAAGCTAACCTCTAGTCCACTATGAATTAAATCTTCTTTTCCTAGGACCTGTCTACAGTGTACAATTTGGGGTTTGCCAACATAATTATTTTTTCTGAAATAAGTTACAGCATTTTGCCTTTTCAATATATAGTTATACAATATATTCTTAACACAGCATAGTTAATATAGTCAATATAGTAAATACAACTATAACACACGTGATATGATGCCACTTTGGTGATTTTCTTCATCCATGTAATTCTGAAATTTGACAGTATAGTTTTCATATTCTAATGAGCTGAGTATTACCTTTGCAAGGATAGAAAAATAAAATAAATTCATAATATTCTTGTGTGGTTTGCCCCTGGGGTGGATTACCATAATGGGGGGATATTTGAGCCTTTCCCCAAGTCATTAAAAAACCTCCAGCGAGCAGCCCCTTGTCCTCTCCAGGGAGTGGGGGGAAAGGATCTTTAATCATAATAATCCTGGGGGGAGAAATCTCAGAAATAAGACATCTGCTTCTCTGCCTTGTTGTTTTGCAGAATAGCAATGATTGCTTTAGCAGCTTCTATTGCCATGTGTGTACAATAAGTAAATGAACATAAAATTGAATGAACGCATAAAAGAAGGATAAACCCACCCAGCTTAACAAATCCACTCTCTCACCTGCTGTGCCCTGAAACATGAAAGAAAGAATCATGGGATCATAAGGATTAATAAAATAACAGTCTCTGTTAACAATATTGACAGAAGGTATAGGAAAATTTGTCTGATGTGGGACCAACAGCTTAACTGCTTAATCCTTTTTTTTTTTTTAAGGGCAACTCATTCATTTATTGTTTAAAGATTGCAAGACAACTTCTGAATTTCTGTAGCACAGTTTAAATGTTTTACTTTTTTGATAAATCAGAGTATAATAGAAAAAACAATTAGTTTCCAGTAATATCTATATCTCTATTCAGAATTAAGTCTTCCACAGACATGTAACCCGGAAACAAAAGCCTGTTACAATAAGCAAAGCTTCAACAGAGCTGCTACTTTTCGGGCCAGGGAAAGGTTCATCCCTATAGGAGGAGGATGTGCTATGTAAAATGGCTGCAAGGTCGCAGTCTTGAGGGCGCTGGAAGTCTATTATCCTATCCCACATTAAGTAGTTTGGTGAACTTCAAACGTCCGTTCATCTGCAACCAAGCTGGCAAACTTTAACTGATATCTCAAGCAGGTAAAAAATAAATTAAAAGAAATCCTTACACTGATGTTCCTTGATTCACACTGTTAAATGGTTCATTAACATGTAATTCTGGCTAAGAATTACATTTGAGACTCCTTGCTCAGATTTTGGTTAACAGTACAAATCTTTGAGAAATTCAAGTTCTTATTAATCAATAATTTGTCAGCTAGGCTACATTCAGGCATCAGCTGCAACTACAGAATAGGTGCACTGCCTCAGCGCTTTGGAAAGACATAATCTAGAACACTACTAGCAGACAAAATATCTGTTACTAGACAGCACAGGTGCAGTACAGCAAGACAAAAACATATATTCATGTGTGCCGCGGACCAGCCGGACAAAGAGGATTTCACTGCCCAGGGTCAGAAGGGAAGGGGTAAGGAACTGAAGTAGCACCGACGGATGGGGTCAGAAGGACCAAGACAATTGATGGTTGCAAGGCAAATTTTATTGCGCTACAGTTGCAGATTATATAGACTAGAAAAAGGAAGGCTGCCAGATGGTGGTTTACATTATCTACAGACTGTCTCGGCTCAAGGTTAACTTCCCTGGGAGGAAACCCATAAACCCAGAAGCATCAAAAATAACCTGCATGTGCAGGGGAAAGACAGCTTTGCTTGTCTCATTTTACATTCTTTCTGATCGCTGGGCCCTGGTGATTTATCTCCCATGGAATGGAACAAGGAGGGGAACAAGTAGGGACAGTCCCTTCCAGCAGCGGCGGCATGCCTGGCATGTCCTTACCTGCTCTCAAGGCTGACTGCTTCCCACAGGTCCCCCTTTTTTATTTTTTAACTTTTGCTGCAAAATAATTCCATGAAGTTTAGTGCCGAGAGTAGTGTACTGTTGCATGAGGATACGAAACAGACATGAGAAGATTATTATCAATAATAGGCAAATTATGGCCAGGGTAATAAATCCTGACAACCTTCCAGTAATCCAAGACTGAGGGTTTAACCACTTTAAATGATCCAGTAAAGTTTGAATTACGTCTTCTGGCGAAACATCATCAAGATGTGTATTTTGTATATCCTGAATTTCAGCATTTAATTTCTTAAGATCAAGACTAATATTATTATCTGACCAAACACTCAGCAGATGCATTTTTACTTTTTCCCATTCCCAAATACAGTCACTGTACTTTTAAGGAGTAACACACATCCATGTATACTTTGCATGACAAGCAAAACGCATCCTCAATTTTAATGCTGCCATCTGATCTCCAATCTCCAAAATTGCGTTTTTAAATTCATCTAAATTGTTATTAATCCATAAATATATGTGACTTTGTAAAGATAAAGCAAGACTGGTATGTTGAGATAACTGATTAGCAAAGTGAGCATGATTAATACTCTGTGAAACAGAAAGACCGGCAGTAGCCACAGTAGCAGACAGAGCAGCCGACGCAAGTAAACTTACTATTAGCCACCCAAGAAAGCGTCTCCTCTGCAAGGCTTTAGAGACTTCCACCCATGCCTGTACTCCAGTATCTTCATACCAAGGTTCTCTCAGATGTACAGGCACCATAACATACATGGGTTGCTTTAGTATAAGCACAGATTGCGTTCCTGCAGAAGGGAACATACAACTGCTAAAAATACAATTAACACAGCTAATATTATATCCTCCTTTGGAAGAATTACCAATGTTAATAGAACCACAGAAAAGTGTATATGGAGGAAAACACAAGTTATAACAGGTGTATTGGAATAAGTTAGAACTAGTTTCCATATATCCCAGTTCTTCTGAAATGTGATAAACCTATCTATGATGGGAAAAGAAGAGATAAGAATTGACACCTTGGTATAATCTATAGTACACCATATTTGGTTATTATTCCAAGATGCATTGCAATGTTCAAAATTGGATCCAGGAAAGTTAACGGTCATAAGGGGAGGCAATTGATTTTTTGATTTTCTGTTAAGCATAGTAACCTTATGTCCAGCTATAAGTATCCCTTGTCCTCCAAGTAAACGCTTCATACAGAAATAATTTCCTGAATCTTCACCTGTAACCTTGGCTATAGTAATAGCGGAATCCCTAAGTGGTGAGGCGTATGAGATTTGACCTCTAATATTAATAGCTTGCCCATTTTATACCAAATGATGGTATCCTTAAGATACTCTCGTCAGCTGGTAGCTGGGCATGTAAGAGTAATGTTGGTTCCTGTAAAACGAAGGATGCCTGGAGAGCCTGACAAACTAATTGATTGATCCGTTCCCTCATAAACATCTGTATGCTCATAACTAATAGTCTTTACACGTCCAGTTTCCAGATTCAATGGGCTAAGACAGACAGGATGGGTACTAAGCCAGTTAGTATAATTTACAGACATATTGATTTGTTTTATATTCCCAATAAGAGGCCCATAAACATTTATCATTGTAAAATACAGGAAACTTTGCTTCAGACCAAGATATGGGTTGTAATAGTGGAGGATCAGGTACATAGGCCCAGTAAGTTGCTGCATTAACAGAGGGAACACATGAAATGGTTGCCAACATAGCCAAAAATAAAGTTACAGGTGTAACAGGATTATTCTGTTGTTTCACTGACTCTTGAGCTCATGAAACCAGTTGTTTAATTTGTCCCCAAGTTGGAACATCACTCCTTTGAGTCGTCCTGGCAAGTGGTCTCCTCTTCTTCTTTTTCTGAATCAACACTGTCAAATTTTCGGGAGAGATGCAGAGCTTCTTCATCTTCTGAACTAGGTGAGCTGTGGCGAGCCATCTATTTGCTTGACTAAGCGTTCAGGAAGCCAGCAAGGTCCAGGCGCTGATCTGGGAAAGATACACACGTGACCACGTCCCCAAATCAACACAGGATCAGGACCACGCCAAGTGCTGGTTAACGGATCTTTCCAGAGGACCTCTGGAGATTGAGAGGCCAATCTTGGCTCAGCCACCAACCTTCCCCCTGCAGAGCAGCCAAATTTGTCAACAGTGAGAACATTTAAAATAAACAGAGCATCATTTATAAGGTTATGTGGCGTTGTTCTATACAATTCCCCCCTTTTTATTTTTTCAATAGTTAGCTTTAAAGATCTATTTGCACGTTCTATAATACCTTGTCCTTGAGGGTTATATGGAATGCCTGTAATATGGGTAATTTTGTAATGAATTACAAAATGTTGCAAAAGCAGCGGGCCCATTATCTGTTTTAATAATTTTGGGAAGGTTCATGAAAGCAAAACAGTGTAATAAATGAGTGATAACATGTTTAGTAGCTTCTCCGGTCTGTGCTGTAGCACAGAGGAAACCAGAATAAGTATCGATAGTGACATGAACAAACTGTAATTTCCCAAAAGACGGGATATGAGTAACATCCATTTGCCATAAATGTCTAGGTAATAATCCACGAGGATTAACAACATAATGTGGAACAGGAAGGTGAGGTAAGCATTGTGGGCATTGCTTAACAATTTGTGGGGCGGCTTCACCAGTAAGGGAAAATTGTGTGTGTAATGTAGCCGCTGACTGACGGTGTAAAGCGTGCAACTGCTGTGCTGCTTGTGAAGCAGTTTGATCATAACTTACCATAATATGAGGGTGTCCAGGACATGGACCATGAGTATCAAGAGTATGGAGATAATGAATGCAGAATATTAGCCATTCTTGACAGCATGACGAACGGAAAGGAGGAGTACGGTAAATTGGGACATGTCCTGCTTTAGGAAAAAGAGATTGAGGAGGAGGAGTAACTTCAACTCTATTCTTGGGAGGAAAATGTACAGGATAAAGATCACGTTTAGATCGAGTTAAAACATCTGCAGTCGCATTAAGTTTAGTCAATGGACCAGGCAAGTTAGAATGAGCACGGATATACAGACCTGCAACAGGACCATCATGGGAACGAATAAGCTGTTGAAGCAAACGAAAAGAGGATGATAATTCAGGGTCATTAGTATGTCCTATGCTCGCAGTCTCCAGAAGAAATCACAAGCTAATAAGATATTTACTATCAGAAAACAAATTAAAAGATATAGAAGGCAAATGTTTAAAAGACATAATGACAGCATACAGTTCAACACGTTGAGCTGAAGTCAAGGAAGTTTCTTTAACGAGGTTTGTTCCGTCGTCAATGATTACAGTAGCCACTCCTGAAGAAGAACCGTCCGTAAAAACGAAAGGTACATGAGGGACAGGCTGTTGCCTAATTATAGAAGGAAAGATATGAGTTAAGTTTGCTGAATTGGATCAATTTATCAGCAGGGTAATGGCATTCCAAGGTACCTGAAAATCCTGCAAGAGCAAGACCCCATTCATTACTATGTTGAAAAAGCCAATTTTGTTGACTAACTGAATCAGGGATAATAATTTGAGAAGGTTCTATACTTATAGGTTGTAAGCACCTAGTTCTACCTTGCATTATTAAATTACTAATAAGTTCATAATAAGGGTTAATAACTTTAGAGGGTGTAGATTTCATATGAATCTATTCAATAATTCCAACAGTTTGCCATAAGACGGCAGTAGGCACATGAGGAGTTGGACAAATTATTAAGAAAATTGGAAGGTGAGTATGAATTCTAGTTAATTGTGTAGAACTGATAGATCTATTGACTATTTGTAAAGCTTGAAATCCTTCTGGAGTCATAGAGCGTGAAGAAGAAGGATCTGAGACACCTTTAAGAATATCAAACAAAGGCTGTAATTGAGCAGTAGTAAGTTTTAAGGCAGGCCTTAGCCAATTAATATCTCCAAGTAATTTTTGAAAAGCATTTAATGTTTTTAAATTATCAACTCGAATTTGCAGTTTTTGAGGCCTAATAGTAGTGTTATCAATATATTTTCCCAAATATAAAAATGGAGATTGTCTTTGAAGTTTTCTTGAGGCAATGACCAAGCCAAATGATTGTAAGGACTGTTGTAAAAATTGAAAAGCAGTCTCTAATAAAGAAATATTATCAGTGGCTAAAAGTATATCATCCATATAATGTATGCGATATAACGATGGAAACCTTTTTCTCACAGGAGTCAAGGCCTGAGCCACATATTTTTGGCATAGTGTAGGACTATTTGCCATGCCCTGAGGCAATACTTTCCATTGAAATCTCCTCATGGGTTCCTTAAAAATTAAGGCAGGCAAGCTAAAAGCAAAATGTTTTCTATCTTCAGGAAACAAAGGAATAGTGAAAAAACAATCTTTTAAATCTATAACTAAAAGATGATAATTGTGTGGTATGGCTGTTGGAGAGGGTAGGCCTGGTTGAAGAGCTCCCATTATTAGCATAGTTTTATTAACAGCTCTTAGATCCTGTAATAACCTATATTTTCCAGATTTTTTCTTGATAATAAAAATAGGAGTATTCCAAGGACTACTGGAAATTTCTAAATGCCCTAATTGTTCCAGTACTAATTGTTCTGCAGCTTCTCATTTCTCCTTTGTGAGGGGCCATCGGTCCACCCATACAGGGTCATCAGTCAGCCAAGTAATTGGATCAGCAGTGAGTGGAGAATCCAAGGCCCCTAAGAAAAACCCAAACCTTGTCTATCATTTTTTATTTTCACATCAATAGGACAGACAGTTCCTTGTTGATTTGTTCCCAGCCCTTTTGTGGGAAGAAATCCTTGATCCAACATCATATTAGAGACTTGAGAGTTTGGACTATAAAGTAATACTCCCATTTCTTTTAATATATCTCGGCCCCAGAGGTTTAAAGGCAGCCCAGGCAAAACATAAGGCTGGAAATATCCTGAATGGCCCTCACTATCTTGCCATAAAAAAAACTGACTACTTTGCATAGGAGAAGAACTTTGTCCTATTCCGTGAAGTTCTGTAATAGTAGGACTAATGGGCCAACGTTTAGGCCAGTGTACCTGCGTCATAACAGAGACATCAGCTCCAGTGTCTAACAAACCTGAAAAAACCTTTCCATTAATGGTTCATTTCATTTCTGGACGTTCTTTCCCTATCTTCTGAATCCAGTAGGCAGCATTAGACGATCCAAAAGCCTTTGTTTCTCTCTTTTGATGTTGTAAAATTTGTCCATGAGGTACAAAGGGCAAAAGTAGCAATTGTGCCATTTTATCACCAGGAGAAATAGTTATTATATTTTTAATAGTTTGTGCCATGACTTTTATTTCTCCTTCGTAGTCAGAATCTATGACTCCTGGCATAACAGTTAAACCTTTCATGGTGACACTACTTCTTCCCAATAACAGTCCCATCAAACCCTTGGGTAAAGGTCCACAGATGCCCGTAGAGAGGGCCTGAGGACCCATTTCAGGAGTTAATACATATCGGGCGGAGGTACTGAGCTCCAGTCCTGCGCTTCCTGGTGTTGCTCTGGAGAGCGAGGATATTGTATGTTTTTGTTTTTGGTTAATGTCTGATTGATAATTTGAGGAGGATACACAGACATTGCGCTTATTATTTGTTGGGGCCGGGGAAGGCCCTGGGAAGAGTTTCCCGACAGTGGTGGCCCATCCTTGTGGGCCACTGAGCAACAATCTTGTGCCCAATGTTTTCCCCTATTGCATTTAGGGCATAAACCAGGGATTTTCTGACCATCTGGAGGTTTTTGAGTAGGGAAGGAAGGACTAGGGTTAGAATTAAAAGATCTACATTCTCTAGCAAAAGGACCTGCCTTTCCGCATTTAAAACAAGTCTTTGTTTTCTTTTGATTGTTTTTAAACCCCACTTTAGTTAATGCTGCAGCCACAGCAGCACCCTGTATATAAGTAGGCCCAATGTCTGCACAAAGGTGAATATAATCCTCCAATGTTCCCCGTTTTCTCCAAGGTCGAATCGCAGCCTGACACTCATTATTAGCATTTTCAAAAGCAAGTTGCTTAACTACAATTGTACCAGTGAGTCCGTCCACAATGAGTCTCCCCACCGCCTGTGACAACCTATCTACAAAATCAGCATATGGTTCATCAGGTCCCTGTCTAAGTTTTGAAAGATCTTCAGTTTTGTGTGTAGAAGGACATTTCCTCCAGGCTTGTAATGCCAAATGATTTATTTGAGGATAAGCAACAAAGGGATAAGTTAATTGATCTTGTAAAGAAAGATATTGTCCTTCCCCAATCAGCATATGATAATCAACTGGAATATTATGGGCAGCATTCTTTTCTGCTTGTTCAGCAGCCCGTTCATAAAAATCAAACTTCCATATTAAATAATCTCCACCATTTAAACAAGCTCATGCAATAGACTTCCAATCAGCGGGGGGAAGAGCTTCTCCTGTCAACCATAGCAGTAGTAAAAGGAGCAGTGGGCCCATATTGAGCACAGGCAGATTTTCAATCTTTCAAAACTTTCAAAGGGAGAGCCTGATGCTCCCTAGTAGCTTGTTGAGGATTATTAGGATCAGGTCTTTCTATGACGGGACAACAGAAAATAGGATCTTCTCCTCGTTTTATTGCTCCTTGTACAGCGCGCTGCAAGGGACTGAGCATTTTTACAGATGTAGATTTTTGAGGAAGACAGTCCTTATTAACCTGCAGCTTTTTCACTGACTTATCTATCACAGCCATTAGAAAATCATCCTCAGGATATTTCTCTCTTTTATGTTTACAAGCCTCATCTGTTAAGTCAAAATGTTCCTCTTCATCTAAAATATTTAAATTAATTAGCTCTTTCGGTTTAGGAAGTGGCGACACAGTAGTTGATAATACAGTCTCTCCTTCTGTCAGAGGCTTATGTTTTTCTGACTTTACATTCAAATCAACACTATCATGAGAAGAATCTAAACATATTTTTATCAGATTCCACAAACTGTATGTAACAACAGGAGTATGAGTAGGCCCTCGAGACTCGTAATAATTTTTTAAATCTTCTCCAACTTTCTGCCAGATTTCTATGTCAACAGAGCCGCCATCAGGAAACCAGGGAGATACACCATGGATATGCTGTAAAAATTCAGTCAACAATAAAGTTCAGAAACTTTATTACCCCGAGCTCTAAGCATCAAAAGTAAAACCTGAGCAAATAATTCATACATCTTTGAGCCCTTTTGCCCCATCTTATTTTACTTCTGACTATTGCCTTATGCCTCTATTCGTTTCACTTTTACTGGTGGCCACACATATTTTGCATAAGGGTTCTCTTACCTGCACTTTCTTTTTCTTTTAATTGCCTTCACGCTTCAGGTCCCTGTTCGAGTGCCACTTGCCGCGGACCAGCCGGAGAAAGAGGATCTCACCGCCCACGGTCAGAAGGGAAGGGGTAAGGAACTGAAGTAGCACCGACGGATGGGGTCAGAAGGACCAAGACAATTGATGGTTGCAAGGCAAATTTTATTATGCTACAGTTGCAGATTATATAGACTAGAAATCGGAAGGTTGCCAGATGGTGGTTTACATTATCTACAGACTGTCTCGGCTCAAGGTTAACTTCCCTGGGAGGAAACCCATAAACCCAGAAGCATCAAAAATAACCTGCATGTGCAGGGGGGAGACAGCTTTGCTTGTCTCATTTTACATTCTTTCTGATCTCTGGGCTCTGGTGATTTATCTCCCATGGAATGGAACAAGGAGGGGAACAAGTAGGGACAGTCCCTTCGAGCAGCGGCCGCATGCCTGGCATGTCCTTACCTGCCCTCAAGGCTGACTGCTTCCCACACGTATGTTGCCTTGTTTAAGCCTCAAGCCCTCGATCCTTTGTTGAAATACAATAATTTCATTCCTATGGTTTTCAATACCAAAAACTCAACCTCCAGGAGGGCTAAAGTCTAATTTGTACTCCAAACCAAGTAGCAGTGCAGTTCGCTACTACTGAGACTGAATCCATAAAGACTTCAAGACCACGTCCAGAAGACAAGTTATTATATATAATACCCTAGAAGGTCTGAAACATAATTATCATATACATAGCTGGTCCTTCAGAGCTTTTTACCTATAACATGTTTTTTGATGAAAGTTATTTAATGTACTGGAGATAACTGTGACTTACTGATCAAATATTTGAATACTTATACTTACCTGGGATTTCATTTCTGCTGAAAGAAAAAGGTAGAACAGGACTCACTAAAACAAACAAACAAACATTAGAAATGAAAGTAAAAATCTTAACACACACTATGACTTTTGGAAGCAGCATAGAGGGGCAGTCAACGGTAAAACACTGGTGAAATAGGTCAAAACTCTAGGCCAAAAATCCATTATTATTATCATCAGTGACAGTACCACAACTGTGCCCTTCAGAATTAATAATCACTCCTAAGAATCTTCATTTGGCACCAGATGATGCGGTTAAGAGAAACACTCTGGGAGGTTTTGAATCAGACTTGGTTTTTTGTTAGCCAAGTTACAGGAGAATTTTTAAAGTGGGCGGAAGGGAAGAAGGAAACGGACCAGGAAAAGAATTTAAGCCATCATCTATAAACCAACAAAGCACTGATAGTTCCGAACATTATGTCAGACACTAAAATGACTGATATAGGCTCAAGTGGTTTACAAAACCTATAAAAAGACTATACCAGCAAAGTCCCCATTTATCTGTCGAGTTCAGAAACTAAAACAAGGAATATTTTAGCTTAAAAGCTTATCTCAAGAGAATCGTACACACTTCACATGAATAAAAATACCTGAAACCAAACATTTTTAAAAGCTCCAATACCCAAAATATAAAGAAAAATATTAATTCAGAGGACTCAATCAATCCATGATAATCACAAAACGGCTGGGCAATCTCTATCTCCCTTCCACACTAACCATCCATCCCATGGAAGACCAAGGGAGATCAGACCTTCCAGACTTACCTTCCAGACCTTCCAGACACCTGGCTGCTGCAAAATTCTATGGAGACTCCTTGTGGAACAGCAGTTTCCCATCTCTTGTGTCTCTCCCTATCGTGATCATGATCATGCAGGAAGCAAGTCTGGCTGTGCTATTTCTTATCATTGTCTGTCAGCCATCTGCAGCATGGTATTGTACAGATAAGGAAAAAGTAGTTCCCTTTCCCCCAGAAGGTTGAGGCTCAGGTACAGGGTAATTCTCCTGTGCACACAGTCATTATTTAGGCCGACTCAGTGACTTCAACAGGCTTAATCATGTGATCAGGTTTGTTGCCAGCTGCGTAATGCTCCCACATCCGTAGATAGAGCCGCTCTAGGTCCATTGTGTATTGTTTGGTGTTGAACAGAGGGCTAGATGTTCTCTGCTTCCAGACTTTGCCACGAATTTTCTTCAGGTATTCTAGATCAGTTCCCAGTTTCACAGCTATGTCTTCATATTCTTGTCTATTTTGAGCAATAAGCTCAAGACAGCCTAAACAAGTGAGCTGGGAAGCTGCAACTCGGGAAGCAAGAGTCTCTCCTGGCATAGTCACCACGGGTGTCCCTGACCAAAGGACATCCATCCCTGTGGTGTGTCCATTACAGAGTGGAGTGTCCAAGCAGACATCAGCCAGCTGGCCTCTCCGAACATGTTCCTCTTTAGGAGCAACAGGTGAAAAAATGATACGGTTCTGGGGAAGGCCCATATTTTGTGCATACTGTTGAATATTAGGTTCTCCTACTGCTGGAAAACGCAACAGCCACAGTACACTATTGGGAACACGCTTCAGAATATTTGCCCACATCTGCAAAGTAGATGGGTCAATTTTATATAACTGATTGAAGTTACAGTACACAATGGCATCTTCCGGTAACCCGTACTGAGAACGTGTGGTTACAATAATGGTACGGGGAACCTCCTCTCCAGTGGCAGCCTTAATGTTGATCTGGGTAGTTGCCAGTCCATTGCTAAGACTGAATCCATTAATTGTTATCTGAATTTGTCCTCTGTTAATCATTTCAATAACTGCCTCTGCAATAGTATTCATAGGAATGACAGGCATATTAAGAGCCGTATTACTGCTGTCTGCGTTGTCTCCTCCATCAGGACATTTCATCTTGACAATCTGCACATCTGGGAGACTATCAAGAAATGCTTTGAGGTCGATGCCATTCAGCACAACCCGATTGTCATAAATGTGCCCATTGGACTTAAAATCGATGACTGCCTTCTTCTTCAGGTGAGGGAACATATTAGCATGATCACCAATAAAGAGAGTATGGGGCATATAAGCCAGTTTCTCAGAATACTGCTCAGCAACTTCAGCAGGTGAAGTTTCCTGATCAGTGATGATATAATCCATGAAAAGCATGCCACTGGTCCCAGGGTAGCCCAGCCACATTGCCTGAATAGGAGCTGGCCTGAGAGCAAAGAGTTCATTTCGAGCACCCCTGGTATAACCATTCATATTTACAAGGATGTGTATACCATCTTGATGGATGCGATCAGCTGCTTTCCCATTGCATGGAATCTGAGAAAGATCAATGAAATGATGGGCTTCTGCCATCACCTTCGCTCGGAAGTTTGTGCCATCATCTGGGCTCAGGGCATAACAGAATACCTCAAATTTATCAGGATTGTGCATGCCTGGAATAGACTGCATAAGATGAGAAGTAGGATGATTCCCAAAGTCAGAACTCACGTATCCTACACGCAGTCGACCATCACTGAGCTTCAAGTCTTTTGGATGTTCGTACGGTGGTTTATGAAGGACACTGATCTCATCCAAGCAGAGGTTCCCATGGCTCTCAGCAATAGCCTTCCTGAAGCCATGAGAAAGAGGATAGAGCATACTATGATGAGGCTGCACAGAAGGCAACCTATTCTTCTCCAGCTGGTCAGCCACAATGCTGACCAACTTCTTCATTCGCTCATCATAGTCTGTCCAATCACAGACAATCTGCAGGCAATGAGCCAAATCACAATAAGCGTCAGGAAAATCAGGTTCAAGCTTCAGAGCAGTGCGATAAGAAGCAATTGCTTCTGGAATATTCCCTGAATACTTGTGAATGGAAGCCAGATTGCTGTGGGCATCCGCAAGTGCAGGGTTAATCTGAATGGCACGAGTATAACACTGCAAGGCTCCCTGAACATCCTGCATCTCCTTTAGAGTGTCTCCCATGTTACAGTAGGCATCAGCAAAGGTAGGACTGATTCGAACAGCCTCCTTATAATGCATCAGAGCTTCCTGCAGTTTTCCCTGCTGCTGCAATACACTTGCTAAATTTGAATGGGCAACAGCAAACTCTGGGAAGACTTCTAATGCTTTACAATACAAGTGAACTGCCTCTTCAAAGTTTCCCTGGTCTCCTTTGATATTGGCTAGGTTATTCAGAGAGTCTGCATGGGTGGGACACAGCCGCAGAGCTGTATTATAACACTCTTCTGCTTCGGCAACACTGCCCTTCTCTTCCAGAGCGTTGGCTAGGTTGCAGTAAGCATCAGGGAAATGTGGTTGCAATTCAATAGCTCGCCTGTAGGTGTCTACTGCCAGATCCATCAGGCCTTGCTCATAGTATACACAAGCCAGGTTGGCATGTACCACTGCATGATTTGGGCTCAAGCTTAGGGCACAAAGGTAAGCTGCCACAGCTCTGTCAAAAATCCGTGCCTCTTTCAAGACATTTCCTAAATTGATATAAGCATCCAGAAAATTGGGGTCAAGCGTGACAGCCTTTTCAAAGTGATGAATGGCAAGCCAAATCTCCCCTTGTGCACTGAAAACACAGCCAAGATTACTCCAAGCTACTGCAAAGTTCGGTTGCGTCTCCATTGCTTTCAAATAACATGCCTTGGCTCCTTCCAAGCGACCCAGGGCTTTGAGCAGGTTCCCCAGGTCACTGCGAACACAGTACAAATCAGGATTGCACTGAAGAGCAGAGACGTAAGCTTGTACTGCCCCTTCCATGTCGCCTGCTGCTACCAAAGCAGCTGCCAGGTTAATATAACCATCGATGAAATCTGGTTTGA
Organism: Pseudorca crassidens; assembly: GCF_039906515.1. NCBI lineage: Eukaryota > Metazoa > Chordata > Mammalia > Artiodactyla > Delphinidae > Pseudorca > Pseudorca crassidens. The sequence goes on from NC_090312.1 coordinate 51,937,435, forward strand.
GATGCAATGCCTGCCGGTAATGCTCAATTGCCTCCTGCAACTGCCCTCTTTCCTTGTACACATTCCCCAAATTCGAATAGGCTTCTGCCAGAAGAGGGTTCTGTTTAATTGCCAGAGTACTAAAGTGGGCAGATCTGTCCAGCCTTCGACACTGGAAGTGTAGAGATGAAAGTAATAAAAGTACTCCAGTATTGTCTGGCTCTTGTCTCCACAGCTGCATGCAGTGTCTCTCAGCTGCCTCAAAATCTCCTGCCTGATACTCTCGATGTACCAACTCAGCTAACCCTTGGAAGGAAAGCATACGTTTTGTTGGTTCTGTGCTGTCGGCCACGTTGCCCACAGAAGACGCCATCTGGAGCTTCTGGAGAGAGTGAGAAAAGGGGGTAATTGAGTCCCGCTGCTGCCACTACTGGCAAGAATGTTTCTAGAGGTAGCAAATACGAGGGCAGCAGCCATACCACTGCTTTGGCAGGCTTAAGCGGCGGCAACAGTTACACGCACTGAAACTTAGGAACTCTGGTTGGCCATCTACCTCTCACGCTCTTGAAATCTTAATTCTTAACCCTGCCCTCTTCCACCATTTTTCTCCTAATCAGGGAATAAAAATTACCTATACACTTGCCTTAGAAGAAATCAAAAGTCAGTAGTCCAAACACTTTTTAAAATTTTGTTTTCTGTCCAGTTGGAAAGGAAATACATGATTGACTTTACTTCATCATTCATATAGTCAATGTGGAAAACATTAGGGCCGTGAATTTCAATACAGTAAGATCAGAAAATTTTAAATTGGCCTTCCCAAACCACTAATAAGTAACCAATGTTGTATATAATGCTAAAATCTTAGAGACTGAGTTTGATATTTTAAAAGTTCTGAAAGGATTAGCTAATTTCTCCTCATCATACTTCTCATGCCTCAAACCTGAGTATTACTTTTTTAAAATTAAATTTATCTTTATTTATTTATTTTTATTTTGGCTGCGTTGGGTCTTCAATGCTGCGTGCAGACTTTCTCTAGTTGTGGCGAGCGGGGGCTACTCTTTGTTGCGGTGCCTGGGCTTCTCATCACAGCAGCTTCTATTGTTGTTCCACAACTCTATGGGTTCCTTTTTAGGTCCTGTGAAGAACCCTAGAAATTAGTTCATGGAATTATAAGTTTTTGCAAAATTGTCAAAAGTGAGATATTTTAACTTCCATCAGGTAAGACCAGCGTCTCTTTCTTTGCCAATTTTCCTTCTATCATATTCCGCTATGTTGGATCATATTGGAATGGCCACAGGCTTTTTTGAAATCTGGCTAAGGAGATTTTCTTTTTTCTGTGGTACGCGGGCCTCTCACTGTTGTGGCCTCTCCCATTGTGGAGCACAGGCTCTGGACGCACAGGCTCAGCGGCCATGGCTCACAGGCCTAGCCGCTCCGCGGCATGTGGGATCTTCCCGGACCGGGACACGAACCTGTGTCCCCTGCGTCGGCAGGTGGACTCTCAACCACTGCGCCACCAGGGAAGCCCTAAGGAGATGTTTTAAGTGAGGCTATTATGTGATTTTCAGACACCGCCATATGTAATTGACTATATACTATCCCATTACAGGAATAACTTCCAGTACTCATACTGACTACTCTACTGACTTAACCTAGCACAAGACACAGAAGCATAAGGACAAAAACCACCTTACAATATAGCCATGTCTTGCACTTCACAGCTCTCAAAGCATGTGCGTTTGAAGAAGAAAAAAAGAACTGAAAAGTACAAAACCAGAAGCTAATCTGTGGAAAATTATTTCAATCATCAGGCATGTGAAAGATAAGTCAAAGATTCAGTTCTCATCAATGCTTAGTCAAAACGGAAATTTTCTTCTGTCAAGAATATACTCCAGGGGCTTCCCTGATGGCGCAGTGGTTAAGAAGCCACCTGCCAATGCAGGGGACAAGGGTTCGAGTCCTGGTCCGGGAAGATCCCACATGTCACGGAGCAACTAAGCCGGTGTGCCACAACTACGGAACCTGCGCTCTAGAGCCCGTGAGCCACGACTATTGAGCCTGCGAGCCACAACTACTGAAGCCTCCGTGCCTAGCGCCCGTGCTCTGCAACAAGAGAAGCCACCGCAATGAGAAGCCTGTGCACCGCAACAAAGAGTAGCCCCCAGTCCCTGCAAGTAGAGAAAGCCTGCGCACAGCAACGAAGACCCAACACAGCCAAAAATAAATAAATGAATGAATGAATGAATGAATGAATGAATGAATGAATATACTCCATCAACAATGTGTGTAATGGAATGGTATGAATGAGTATTTTATCAGAATCCCTGTAATGCACAAACCTATAGCAGTACTGAAATCAGTAATGCATTTATAATAGTAAATACTTATGAGGAAGTAATCCATAGAGGTTTTCTCAAAGTTAACAACGAAAGTTAATGTGACATTATCAATAATAAATTGTGAAGCTGAAATAAACTTTTCTAAACTATTAATAACTAGAAGCAAATTCTAATCAACCATGCTACAAGAAATCTATGTCTAAAAACTACAAAGTTTATTTCTTAAAATTTTATTTCGAAAATACATAAACTGTCGTATGAGGAGGCAGTTAAAGAATATATAGCTAAAAGAGTGGGGGAAAAGTTTTATAGAGACACATCTGGCAGTAGTTCATTTTTAAATGTCATTTTTCTAGGTTTTGTGACACCTATAGTATTGATATTTGAAAGCATTTAAAAAATTGTAATTTGAAGATTTGCTACTTCCAGGTAGAATAAAATATTTTGAAGCAAAACAACGTTTGCACTGAGAAAAACAAAAAAAGCCAAATAAAATAGCCAGCATTCAATCAAAAAGTTCTAGACAAACCAAGAGATAGAATCATATGGCTAAAATTCTAAGAAAAGAACAGATAATACAAAAATATTTATATAAGATATTGTGTGTCTTTATCAGGAAAAGTCTTTATCAAGAAAAGACTTTAAAATCATCAGAATTAATATTATATTTTATTTATTTGTATATTATATTTATATATAGATATTTATATATTTATATAAAGAACTTAAAGATAAAGCCCTAGTTAAGGCAGTGACAATAGCAGTAGCAGTGGGAGTGAAAAGAAATGGTTATATTCAAGCATATTTTGTCAGGAAAAGTCCATGATCAAATGTCTGACTGCATACATGGGATGGATAGACGGAGTGGGAAAAATCAAAGTTAACTATAGAGGTTCTAGTGAAGATGGGGTTGCCGTCACCCAACCCAAGGGGCTGCGATCATCCCCAAGGTCTAGGAGACTCAAAGGGAAGGTCATGGTCAGAGGCAAAGTTAATTGGTGGGAAAATAAGACTCCCAGTCTCTCCATCTCCTTATACCAGTTTTTTTTTGTAACATCTTTATCGGAGTATAATTGCTTTACAATGGTGTGTTAGTTTCTGCTTTATAACAAAGTAAATCAGTTATACATATGTCCCCATATCTCCTTCCTCTTGCATCTCCCTCCCTCCCACCCTCCCTATCCCACCCCTCTAGGTGGTCACAAAGCACCGAGCGCATCCCCCTGTGCTATGCGGAAGCTTCCCACTAGCTATCTATTCCTTATACCAGTTTTGTTTTTCTGCTCATATACGTAGCAGCATTTCATTCAAGGGGAAAGTCATTGATCTGACTGGTCAAATTAAACAACATAGTTCAAGGCACATTTACAGTGGTTAGTTCCTCCACAATTTAGAAAGTCACATTCACAATTTCCCTCTTCCTACACCGCGGAACACATTGGCCATTCCTCCAAAGTTTCCACTCCACAGAGTGGACAAGAGATGACGTTAGCCCAGAACTGAGAGCTTGGCATGAGATGGTGTCAGCCCCATGTAGAGCTCTGGCATAAGTTATAACCCAACCCAGCTCTACAGAGAGCTCTGCATGGAATCCTGGGAGTAAACTCAGCCATAATAATGGGATTCTGTTTTTCATTTGCTTTTCTTCCTTGCTTAACTTTCCCTGGCCACTCTGACAAACAAACTTTCAGGCATTCCTGGGCCACTCACTAACTTTATTCCATTTTATGTCATCCAGATTCCCAAGAAAATTACTAACTATAAGGAGGGAAATTTGGAACATGCTGAGTTTTAGATGCCTGAAATATACAGGTCATTGAATCCAGTTAAGTAGCAAATTATCTGGATCTCAAATATGCCAGTAGAATAGCAGACTAAGCTCAATTTAATGTACTCTTACTGGAGACACACGTAAATTCTGGGTCAATTTTGAAAAAGTTAAAAGGACATAGCTGAGATTAAAAGAAAGAAAGGAACACCTGCATGTTTCAGAAAGTAACAGAGAAATTAAATCCAGAGAAAGAAGAGCGGACAGATGTCTGTGGGTTCCGTTCCTTAGTATAGGCCTTATGTAAATAGGGGCTGGAGCTAGAAATCTAACATTACCTTGAGGCCAGGAATTTATAGACTCAGGATGGAACAATATTGAGAAGTTGGTACAGATATCCTACAGAAATTTCATGAGGAACTGCTTAGTCCATTAAGAGGGCCAAGGGCGGTGGTGAGGAAGATTGATATCTCTTGAAAACCTTCAGGTACAGAAAACATCAACACCTCTGAAAAGTAGGCCTCTCCTTCCCAGCGTTGTGATGGCCAGGTTGTCACTAACCTGTAAGGCCCTGTATGAATCAGAAACTGCAAGGAGAGTAATTCAAAGAAAAACAGATGCAGGATGGGTGTGGCAATAAATCCTAGGACCCTATCAGAAACAAAATTAAAACCACTCTAAAGGGAAATTTTAACAAACCAGAGCAGATAGTATCCTAACCAGAATAGAATAATAATTCTGAGGAAGTTACTTTAGTTATTTAAGTAATATTCAACATCCAGAGCAAAATTCACTTAAGTACTGTACTGGTGGAAATTGGGCAGCACTATGGAGACAATAAAAAGGTGTTTACCATCAAAAAACATCAAGGTAAGAAAGATAATGTCTAATTTTTAATTATCCTGTGGTTTATTGAAATCTTTTGGGAACCCAAAATAGAGAAAACCTAGCAGGCAATGAAGACTTAAATATTTAGAGATTTATCAACTCATCTATAAAAGCTTTATTAATCTCTTCTTTTAATACCACTCCTGAGAGGTATAAATGTGTCCAGTGATAGGGTTGAAGAAGCCTGAGAGAATTTCAATTGTTTACTATTCTTGGTCAGCTATTAAGACCTTTCAGGAGCATCTTGATTTTCATGGCATCATCCAACAAAAAGCAGGATATTTTACAGAAAGTCCTGGTCCACTTTTTGGCTTGCTTTTGTGTTTATGTTTTTGGTTTTCTCACATTGGGCGGTACATTAGGCTACCTATTGCACACTCCCTCATTCATGCATGCATTCATTCAAACAATATTTACTGAGTTGAGATATTTAATTAACACCCAATAAATGATGTTTAGATGAATGAATGCGCTTTTTATCAAAGTAAGTGTAAGAACTGAGAAAAATTACAGAATGTATGATCCCAGCCCCACAAAAGCGTATAATTGTGTTGAGGATATAACATATGCTGATGAAATAACTAATATATCATATTGGACAGTCTCTAAGTTCAAAAATGAGTTTTTATAAATAATCAGAGCCTAAGGAGGACAAAGAAGGGACAGTTCATTATGGGTTGAATCTATCAATAAATGTACATTTCAGATGAGATTTGAGATTGACCTTAAAGAAAGAAGAGGACTTAGATATATGAACAGAGAACAAAAAAGGCATGGTGATAGCATGTGCATAGATAGTGTGGCCAATATTTATGTTCTTCATTAAAGACAGTCAGAGATAACCCAAATGTAACTGTTTCCATGGGTCCATTCTCAGTATCCAAACAAAACGGCAAATCCTATCTTAGTAAAACTAATGAAAAACACAGTCTTTAACAAAGACATTGTGAAGGAAAGGGGGAGAGAAAGGCTTGCGTCCCACACCACACAACAAAACTTATTTAATTATTTGTTTCATTTTCTCCCTCTGAAAATTTCCTCTCCCTCTCTCTGTACGTCTCTCTTCTCCCACCACATCTGGCCACACTCTACCAGCCACCTTTCCAGATCTTTCCAGAACTCTCCATCCTAGTTTCATTATGCCACAAGTTAAACATCTCACAGGTCTCCAGGATGCATCCTCATCACTTATTCCACAAAGACAAACAAAGGACACTTCTCAGGATCAAGTTTCTTGGAAGGAAGAGGTCACGAGGAGTGATTATAAATAATATAAGGTGGAGAGCAGTGACTTAAAATACCATTTTTCCTCTTAGAATGTGAATACAGGGAACTTTGGGAAACTAGAAAATCTAGAAAGGATTCATTGATAATTATTTATTTTCAATGAATAAAATAAAATGTAATAATACGGCTAAACTCTGACAGATTAACCTTTTCAAAAGTTGCTTTCACACACCTTCACTATTGGGATGTTTCATAAACACATCTTTCTTCTTTCTTTGCAGATACTGGCACCAAACTTTCAAACAATAAGAACCTTCCCATAAGTCCCTTGCCAGGCAAGATTAAGGTATAACAATCCAAACAGATTTTTGAAGAAGATAACTGGTTGAAAGCACAGGAAAAGAGCTAGGTTTCTCTTTTTCAACAGTCACATAATGAGTCATGTGGGAATTGGTTTACAAAGTCTCTCTCCATGAGGGGCTAAGGTTAAGATTAGAACTTCTGAGGCCAGAAGAGCAAAATAACTACAACAACACACATATTTTCAAGAGCCGCCCTTTGGATGTGAGGGATTGATTTTTCCCACGCTTTTTTCAGCAACCCAACTGGTGTCTTTAGTAAATGACATAAGAGAATACAGTGTGGCCAAGAAGGCTTAGATTTCCTTAGCCCCAAGTCAGATATTCTCAAGTGACTGTCCACTCAAATTAAAAAGAGAGATTTACAAGAGGAAACTGGATACAACTGAGTGTACTTTTATTTCAACCCTTTATCTGAATGTTTTGTTTTGATTTCAGTTCTCCACTGAAGTTGCCTACATTAATATATTTTTAAGAACATTTCCTTAAGTTGAAGTATTCATTCAGTATATTCATTTACTATAATTGAGAAAAGCCAAATGACTTAGGCAAATTCATTTCTATATTGCCACAGCAGTGTATTGTGAACTAAATGACACCTGGCAGTTCTTTACTCAGATACTAACTCAATTAGAAGGCAGAACAAGGATACCTACCCATTCAGGGAAGGAAAGGTCACTTAGCCTCTGTAGCTGTCTTAGGTCTCTTATCATCACAGTAACAAACTGAAGACTAAAAACCATACGATCATCTCAATAGATGCAGAAAAAGCTTTTGAAAAAATTCAATATCCATTCATGGTAAAAACTCTCCAGAAAGTGGGCATAGAGGGAACATACCTCAACATAATAAAGGCCATATATGACAAGCCCATAGCTAACATACTCAATGGTGAAAAGCTGAAAGCATTTCCCCTAAGATCAGGAAGACACCATCAAAAAACTATTCGAGCTCAAACATGAACTTGGTAAATTTGCAGGATACAATAGATTTCTATATATAAATTTTGTATTTCTATACACTCACAGTGAACTATCAGAAAGAGAAATTAAGGAAACAATCCCATTTACAATCGCATAAAAAAGAATAAAATACGTAAGAATAAACCTGCCTAAGGAGGTAAAAGACCTGTACCCAGGAAACTATATGACTCTCATAAAAGAAATGAAAGATGACACAAACAGCTGGAAAGATATACCATGGTCACGGATTGGAAGAATTAATATTGTTAAAATGACCATCATACCCAAGGACATCTACGCATTCAATGCAGTCTGTATCAACATATCAAGGGCATTTTCCACAGACCTAGAACAAATAATTTTAAAGTTTGTATGGAAACACAAAAGATCCTGAATAGCTAAAACAGTCTTGAGAAAGAAGAACACAACTGGAGGAATCATGCTCCCTGGCTTCAGACTGTGCTACAAACCTACAGTAATCAAAACAGTATGGTACCGGCACAAAAACATCCATCACTGGAACAGAATAGAGCGCCCAGAAAGAAACCCATGCACTTATGGTCAATGAATCTATGACAAAGGAGGCAAGAATATGCAATGGAGAAAAGTCTGGGCTTCCTTAGGGATGGTTTCATCAATTAATTTGTTTTCTTAAATGGACCATACTTTTCCATGTCTTTGTATACCTTGTGAGTTTTTTGGTTGAACATCTGGCTTTCAAATATTGTAATGTGGTGTCTATGGAAATCAGATTCTCCCACTTTCCCAGGGTTTTCTGGGCTTTGGATTGTTGAAGGCTGTAGTAGTCTGTTTGTTTAGGGACCTTTCCAAACTAGTTTTGCAATGACTGTACCCCTTATCGTATGTAGGCACTGAAGTCTCTGTTCCTTTAGTTCATGTTTAGCTAATGTTTTGACAGAGAGGTCCTTGAATTCCTGCACCTAAGACAAACAAAAACAAATATACACAAGCACATCCACATGCACACTCAAAACCACACACCTCTCCCCATTGTGCAGATTGTTGGATCACTCCTTCAACATTTAGCTGACCTGCACTGAGGTCAGGGCTCAGCCCATGGTAAAAGCTTAGAGACTCCTCTGGTGTTTTCAGAGCATGCATCTTATCTTGAGTATGCATGTGGCTTTCTTAATTTCTCTGGACACAGGTGTACTTTTTGTATGTTCTAAGTTCCCAAAGAATCTCCCCCAACTTTTGCTCCTGCGTCTTATGTGGTCTATTGTATTTCAATGCACAGTCTTCTGCCCCAGCCATCTGTGCTTTGTCAGTTCACCTTGCACTTTTTTTGAGCAATGACCGCTGCTTTTCCAGACTGTGTTCCAGGTTAGCTAAGACAGAGATAAGCATCTTGTGTCAGTCCTTCAGGTAGCTCCCAGACAGGTTAGAACAGATACACATAATAATCCGAGAGTATGGGCTCTTCTGCTCCCTCCTGAAGCAGGATTGAGGGCCCCATACTACGAATGGTCTGCTGCTACTTTAAGACTATCACTGCATTAAGACCCCACCACTTTAAGACCATCACTACACTAAGAGTAGATGGGGCAAGGGCAAGTAAAAATGCCACAAAGCTTTCCTGCCATTTTCAAATTGCCTCTTCCCTGGTTCAGTATGTGTTTGCTTGCTGTAAATCTTTGCCTGATTTCAGGACTAAGAGAAACTCAAGGAACGCCACAACAAGACACAGTATAATCAAACTCTCAGATGCCAAAAGACAGAGAAAGAATCTTTACTCCCAAAGGAGAAAGAAAAAACAAATTTGTTACAAAGCAGGGATCCTCAAAAAGATTCATAGCTAATTTCCTATCTGAAACCATGGAGGCAAGAGGCCAGACATATTTAAAGTGCTGAAAGAAAAAAACTGTCCACCAAGAATTCTATATTTGGCCAAACTGGTTTCAAAACTTAGGGAGAAATTAACACATTCCCAGATGAACAAAGGCTGAGGGCGTTTGTTTTACAACTTCCTAACACTGCCCTATGACAAATGCTAAATTGAACCTTCAGGTTGAAATGAAAGGACACTAGACAGCAACTCGAAGCTGTATAAAGAAATAGAAATCTCCAGTAAAGATAAATATATGGGCAGATACTAAAGCCAGTATTGTGCTACTGGCTTGTAACTCTACTTTTTATTTCTTACATGATTGAAAAAACAAATGCATAAAATAATCATAAATCCATGTTATTGGGCTCACAAAGTATAAAGGTGTAATTTGTGACAACAATAATATAAGGAGGAGGAATGGAACTGTAGAGGAACAGAGTTTCTGTGTGCTATTGAAGTTGGTTTCAATTCAAATGATATTGGTTGAACTCTGGAAGGGTAAATGTAATCTTCTTGATAACCACAAAGAAAATATCAATAGACTATACGCAAAAAGAAATGAAAAAGGAATCAAGAGTTCACTACAACAAAATCGGCTAAGCACAGAAGAAGTCAGTAATGGAGTAAATGAGGGGCAAAAAATGCATAAGACATACAGAAAACAACCAGGAAACAGACAGAATTAAGTTCTTCCTCATCCGTAATTTTTGAAAAAGTAAGTGGATTAAGCTCTCCAATAAAAAGATAAAAACTGGCGGGCTTCCCTGGTGGCGCAGTGGTTGAGAGTCCGCCTGCTGATGCAGGGGACACGGGTTCGTGGAGGATCCCACATGCCGCGGAGCGGCTGGGCCCGTGAGCCATGGCCGCTGAGCCTGCGCTTCCGGAGCCTGTGCTCCGCAACGGGAGAGGCCACAACAGTGAGAGGCCCGCGTACCACAAAAAAAAAAAAAAAAGATAAATATTGGCAGAATGGACTTTAAAAACATCCATAATCCAAGTATATGCTGCCCGCAAAAAACTCACTTGATTTCAAGAGACACAAGTTAGTTGAAAGTTAAAGCACAGAATAAAATATCCCATGCAAATAGTAACAAAAAGAAAGAAAGAGAGAGAGAGAAAAAGAAAGGAAGGAAGGCAGGAAGATAGATCTGGGATGCCTACGTTAATATCACACAAAATAAACTTTAAATCAAAAACTATCGCAAGAGGAAAAGGAGGCCACTATATGTTGATAACAAGTTCAATCTATCAAGAAGATATAACAACTATAAACATATATGTACCAAACATCCCCCAAATATGTGAAGCAGACATTGACAGAATTGAAGGAAGAAATAGATAGTTCTAAAATAATAGTTGGAGATCAATACCTTGCTTTCAATAATGGATAACACATCTAGACAGAAGATCAGTAGAGAGGCAGGGGGACTGAATAACACATTTAACCAACTAAACCTAACAGCCATATATAGATCACTCCACTCAACAACAGCAGAATACACATTTTTCTCAAGTACACATGGAACATTCTCCAGGAAAGACCATATGTTACGCCACAATACAAGTACCAATACATTTTTAAGAAACTGAAATCATACAAAGTATCTTCTTTAGCCACAGTGAAAGGAAGGTAGAAATCAGTAACAGAACCATTGGTAGCCATTTCCCATCATGCCTGCCACACATGATATAAAGCAATGAAGGGAAAAACATAATTGACCATTTAGAAAAGTGGGAAAGAGGACATATCATTGACACAGAGTGTGTGCTGTTTCCCGTTGTCAGAGATAAAAATAAATTAGCATCATTTATTCATTAGTGTGTTAATTTCTTGGTCAATCATTGCTCAGCCAGTGTTTCTGCCTGATGGGAAGATTTCCTATACTCAGTGTTGAGTGGAGACAACCTTGAAAGGGACATTTAAAAGGATTATACTGTGATGGGCTTAGCAGTACCCTTCCTCCTATGCCAGTATTTAGGCTGGGGTATTTCCATGCAGTGTGTACAACCGTAGGCCCCAGGTCACCAGAATTTAGTTGGATTCGTTGTCTTAATACATTCTCTCAGTACTTTGTCTTTTATTTGACTGTTGCATTTACTTCATTCTTTATTATCACTGCGAAACAACTTTGTTTCCTGTTCAGATGCCAAAAAGTGGATATCAATACCTCCTGAGTTTTACACATCACAGATCTGTTTTACATATCGGAGACAGAGACAGCAACTATTTCCAATGACTTTGAGACATGCTTTGAACATGCGATTAACATGTTGAGTGTTGAAATGTGTGTCGAGCTCATTATACTTGCTCTAAAAGGTTTCAAACTGCAAAGATTTAAAAATCTTTATCTTTGAATAGTTTTCCTGTGCTGTCCCTTTGTGTCAGACTGTTAATGTGCAGTCTGGCACCTTCAAATAACGTGGCTTTGTAACCAATTATTTACATGTTGTTTTATCCACAGAGAATCTTTTTTTTTTTAAATAAATTTATTTATTTTTGGCTGTGTTGGGTCTTTGTTGCTGCACATGGGCTTTCTCTAGTTGGGGCGAGTGGAGGCTACTCTAAATTGTGGTGTGCGGGCTCCTCATTGCTGTGGCTTCTCTCGTTGCGGAGCACGGGCTCTAGGCGCTGGGGTTTCAGTAGTTGTGGCACGCGGGCTTCAGTAGTTGTGGCTCATTGGCCCTAGAGCACAGGCTCAATAATTGTGGCACACGGGCTTAGTTGCTCCGCGGCATGTGGGATCTTCCCAGACCAGGGCCCGAACCCATGTCCCCTGCACTGGCAGGAGGATTCCCAACCACTGTGCCACCAGGGAAGTCCCCACACAGAGAAGCTTAAGGTCAAAACATACAACTCGATTAACTACACGTCCTCCTGTTCACATTTCCCTCATCTTTTCTTCATCTTCTATGTTTCCTTGGCACTGTTTATATTAAGTGCTTTTGCCATTATATTTGATTGTCTGTATTCCGCTGAGTTACCACAATGCTTTATGAGACACGGTAGGATATAAATGCATTTAAGATATATATATATTTTATATATATATATATATATAATATATATATATAATTTGCTTTAGTGCAGTGTTTTTTGTTTTCTGTACTGAATTCATTAGCATGGGTCGGTATAAAATTTAGCATAGGTCAATATGTAATTTGTAAACTAATAAGGTCTTAAAAGTGAGAAATTAAGTCTTTTAAATTTAATTATTTATTGTAAAGAGCAGAATAGCATACATAAACAGGTGCCTAAGGAAAACTTGTATTCTAATATGGAACTCTCATGAACACCTTTTTTTTTTTCTTCTAACGGTATGATAGCAGGCCATTTGCTTATTTTTATGGCTTTAACTTTACAACAATGAAATATTCGTAAATTTTAAAAAGTATTTTTCTTTATTTGATGCGGGTGGGATACTGGAGAAATGAAAGGTCAAACACCTATTGAGGAATCCATACTTGTCTCTATATTGTGTACTTTTATTTCAAGAACTGATTTAAAATTCCTAAAAGGATGCTATAATAAGTTATTATGCCATTTTACAGACTGAATTAAGTGAATTTCAGGGAGGTATGAAACCTGCCTAAGGCTATCCAGCTACCAAGCGGTAGAAGTGAGAATTAAATCCAGGTATACCTATCGCCAAAGTGTCTGCTCATCTCTTTACATCATCCACTTTTAATAGCCAATGCTTTCCTGCTTACAAATATGGCTGAGGTTTCCAGACAGTCAACAGTCCTTTTTAATCAGATAGAAAAATTACTGTTGATTCTCTAAAGACAATATTCCTTTTCCATTAAGTGACTTTAGTTGTTCAAATAATACTTCCAGACAGTAGTAATCATACAGTTGGAGACTAAGAACAGAACTCAGGGATGTGTCTAGCAGTCAGTAAAGACCAACTGGGCTCACTGATGATATTTACGGTCATTTCCTCTAGACTAACATAATCTTATTAATAAGACCCTAATAATTCACAGTACTGCCCTTGCCTGATTGTTTGTTCTTCTCCCTCTATCACTCTCTCTTTCCCCATATTATGATTATTTTTGGCAATTTTTGGTGAATTAAATTCAGGGATTAGTATTCAGGAGTACTCGTCACAAAAGCAGAGAATCTTAGCTCACACCAAAGGAAGAAAATAGAGAAAAAGTATAAATTATATGAATACACACACATACACACATGTGCCAACTATATGCTGCACTTCTCCAAAATCTATTCGGTATCTGCACATTTACTGTATATTAGCAGTAAGAGCAGAAATGAGCGTAACGCTCTGTTTACAAGGCACAGAAAACAGACCCAAATATGGAAATTACTAGCAATGAGAATGGGGAAGAAAGACTACAACAAGGAATGTAGATGATATTTTTGTTTCCTAGCTATGATGCCAAATATTGAACTTTCAACTTGAGACAAGGAGGCCATAAAAAGTTGTATTAGTTTCCTAGAACTGCCATGACAAAGTACCAGAGACTGAGGAGGTTAAACAACAGAAATTTACTCACTCACAGGTCTAGAGGCTAGAAATCTGAGATAAGGTGTCAGCAGGATTGATTTCTTCTCAAGTATCCCTTCTTGGTTTGTAGATGCCATGTTTTCCTTTTGTCTTCACATGGTCTTCTCTCTGTGCATGTCTGTGTCCTAATATTTTCTTTTTATAAGGACACCAGTCATATTGGATTAGAGCCCACCCATTTGACCTCATTTGACCTCAGTTACCTACTTAAGGGCCTTATCTCCAAATACAGTCATATTACGAGGTATTGGGGGTTAAGACTTCCACATATTAACTTGAGCAGGACACAATTCAGCTGATAATAGAAGATAAGAGTAATTTAAGCAAGTAAGTAACTACTGTTTACAGTGAGTTGCTTAAGGATATGAATTTACTCAAGAAAAACAAGAAATTACATAACACTGTACGTTATACAAAGATATTAAATTAATCACCATAACATCCTGTGAGATGTGCATTAAATTAGACTAAGCAAGATGAAGCAACTTATCCAGAATTGTATAGTTGGTACTTTCCAGAATTTAAACCAGGTATTTTCCCAGTTCCATTCTACGTTATATATTCATTTCATTATTTGAAATGAATTTTGAGTCTCCATTTTGCTTCGTTTCTGAAGTTATATGGGGATAGAATGGAGTTGGATATTTTCAGTGACATTAACACATGGGGAAGGAAATTGAGTCCAGAAGCTTCAGCAATGTTTCCATGGAGAACACTAACAACAGAACCAGAAATACCGTTATCCTTTTGGTTCAGTGATCTTTCCTGAAGCACTACAAGAATCAATTTTAAGAAGCCCAGTGTTTTCCAAACTTTCACCAATGGGCTCTGTAGGGTCCTCTAACAGTATCTAAGAGACTAACTAGTTTCTCATCCCAAGCCACTTAAGACAAGGAGTTCTGATTGTTCTCTGTGAGGAAATCAAGTGACAATCATAGCTGGTGATTTAGGATAGTTTCTTCAGGGCCCAGGCAAAACCTAATACACAGTAATAATCATTGTTAACTGCATCTTTGACAAGGATTAATCAGGTATCAGAGAGGTCTATAAACTGGGAGAAATTATGATCAAAGAGAAACATAGACCACAGATATTTAATTAATGCTCAATTATTTATGAGTTTAACTTTGGTTAACCTAATTTTCCTTCTTCTAGACAATTTCCAATTCGTCTCCACAAAGAGACCAGAATAATCACCTTCCAATACACGATTTATTGTGTTGCTTTAATTTAAAGCATACAGTGACTTCTACATTCACTCCACCAAGTTTTGCCAGGAGAGAAAAGGAGATGTGATATTTTGTCTTGAATTAGATATGCCACCATACGTGACTTAGCTCATCCTACTGGAAGCACTTTGAGGGCAGATTCTACAGTCTTGTCTTACATCCTCTATGGAATCAAGCCAAGGGAATCACACACAGTTACAGCTGGAAAAACATTTGTTCTGGGTTAATACTTTTAGCCTCTACCACCAAGACTTTATCACCAAGACCTATCTTTACAGTCTCTAAACAGGAGACCTTCTTGCCTTCCCTTTTCATATTGACTAGGAAGGTAAAGGGAAGAACTGAGAAGTACCCAAAGTCAGCTAGCAGCCAGCACAGATAAATCATCTGTGGAGATATTGTTTCTTTCAAAAGATATAAACATAAGAGGAAGTCCTAGTGTTTGAAACAACTGTGCATAATAAAATTCCATGAAAACCTAGAAATCCAGATGCAGATCAGTAACATATTGGTTAAATAAGCTGTTATGTTCATGCAATGGACAAGTGTACATACATTAAGAAGAACGAGATATTCTTTTCTATGAGATTCTCTTTTCACTGAACTCATCAGTGCTGCAAACACAATGTTACATAATACTTTTTCTTTAACATTATATCAGGCATCCTCATCTTGTCCTGCATTTATTGCCAGTGTTACTAAAGTCTATCACTTACCTCTTTCTCTTTTAGACATATAATTTCTTCTTATTTTGGAAGCATTCATCAATCCTATTTTACTCTTTCTTTTAAATTACAAATGAATATTGAATTTTATAAAATATCTTTTGGGGGATATTTCAAGTGATTGTATACTTTTGCTCTCCTTTGACCTTGTTATATGGTAAATTATATTTTGTTATTTTATATTATGCTATTTATTATATATTGTATTATGTTTACTAATGACATTTATTATATTATAATTACATTATTTTTAAGGTAGCATTTTGTTTTAGATAGACAAGACAACCAGTGGAATAGGAAGCATCTTAAAATTAGATGCAAGAGCATAAGGGAATTGAGATTAAAATAAAATTCACGTTTTGGATCAGCAGCAAAAATTATTCAACAAAAGTGGGAAAATATGGCTATCATAGAATTACTAAATTCTAGACACAGCAACTAGTTAAAAGTGAAAAAATAATGAAAGTGTAAAAGTATCAGAAACCTGGGAGACTTGAAATAAATTATTCATGAGGAATATCTTTCTAAGATACAAAGAAAAAAAGGATACATTTAATTATGTAAGAATTAAAAGCTTCCTCATGGCAAAATGCACTACAAAGGTCAGAAAACAAGCAAAAGAAATTGGGAAATATATTTAGAAATGGATATGCCTCCTTTACAACTTTTGACAGAAGCACATGTTTCTTTTTTCTTTAACCTGTTATGTGGGTATTAATCTATAATGTAAGTGCATGGTTCCTTTCCTTTAACCTGCAATGTGAGATTTAATCTATATGGTAAGTGCATGGTTCCTTTCCTTTCATCTGTAATGTGAGCGTCAACATGGGGCACTGTTTCCAAGCACAGACTTTGGATGTTCCTGTACTGGTCCCGTCACTGACCATCCACAAAAACTTACAAATGCTGCTTTACTTTCCTGGGGGTTAGAGTCTTAGCTAAGAAATGGAAGCAAAATAGAACTTTCCCCCAGGGATGATAGAAGGTTTAAAGGAGTAAATATGTAAGTGACTTAGCACAGTGCCTAGTACAAGAGAGATCAATATAAGTACATAGCAATTTTTTAAAGAGACAGATGAAAGAAATAAAATGTGGTGATTTCAATCTATTGATATATATTCTTGACATTAAACTACATTGGATGGCCTAACTTGCTCGTGCTTTTTCTTACTCTAGTGAACTTGGGTAGCTAATATCATAGTTTAAAATTTTTCCTTTTATATTTACAAGTAAATTTGACCTGTAAATTTCTTTTTCCTTACAGTCCTAATCTATTTTCAGTATTAGGATTATACAGACTTCGTAAGACGAATAAAGGAGCATTCTTCCTTTGCTACTCCCTAGAAGTTTTTCTTTGTTAATATTGATGTTATCTGTTTAACAGAAGTTGGATAGAATTCACCTCCCAAATGATCTGGCCGGGTCTGGTATTTTCTTGGTGAAAGATTGTAAACTATTGACTTAATTCCTTTACTGGTGCAAGAACTCCAGCTACAAATTTCCTCTTGTGTCAGTTTTGGTAAACTTTAGGAGCTAGGAAATTGTCCACTTTACAGAAATGTTCAAATTTACTGGCATTTCATATATTCTCTGTTTGTACTCTCTGCTATAACACTGTCCTGATTCTTTCTGTATATTGTTTACTTACGTTTTTGTTTTGCTTAATCAAAGTTTGTTTTTTTAAATCTTTTCAAAGAATATTCTTTTGACTTACTAAATCACCTCAATTTTATACTTTTTTCTGTTTTATTAAGTTCTGCTCATATCTTTATTGTCTATTTTTCTATGTTCTCAGGGTTTATTGTTTTACTCTTCTGATGTCAATTAAAACACTTGGTTATTAATTTTAATAAATCTTTTTACTTATAAATAGTTGAACTTTTTGAAGGTTCCAGCTTAGTTGTACGTATCTAAGGGTCAGCTCCTCCTCACAGTTGCTGGCCTAAGGCTTAGTTGACCCTATAGCAATGTATATACTGACATTTTTTCCCCTCTACTTTCTGTGTTTTGCTACTTCTCACTTCTCTTTGCAGAGAAGCCCTTTGAAATACCCTTAACTTATTTTACAGCCAATAAGTCTTTAAAATACTGTGTATTTTTTAAGATAAATCAATTTATATAATTAGGCAGGAAATCTGATCTGCCATATTTTTAAAAACAGCATATTTTTAAAACAGCACATATTTTTAAAAAAATTATTTTTAAAAATAATTTCACTCTTCTCCACGATTAATCTGCTGTATTACACGACCTTCGAGTTTTTAGCTTTATCAATGACATGTACTTTAAAAATGTTTGAAAGATCCTACCCAGTCTTTTAAAACATCCTCGCTCCTTGTTTCAGTTCTAGTTTTATGTATATTTTCTGCCTGGCACCTGATTATTCCAACATCTGATGGATGGCCTTGGGAATCTAATTCTGGTATTGATTGTTTTTGCTGATTCTCTCCACTTGTAGCTGATTTCTTCATTATCGTGTAAATTTAGATCATGAGCTCACGTTTAGCTAAACTTTATCTGTGGGAACGCTATAGGCCTGTGTTGAAGGTCTACCTCTCCAGAAAGGGTTTAGTTTTGTGTTTGGAATACCACCGATTTGGGAGCATTTTAAGTTAATTTCTTAGCTTCTGTTTGCAAGACCGCAAATAAATTTGCAACCCAAACACTGTGAACACAGATCTGCGGTTCAGAATTCTCAAGATTTCCTACCTGTTTCCTACCCAGAGCAGAGGCCAAGAGAATTTGCTCTTAGTCTCCCTTTGCCAGCAGATATTTTTTTCTCCTGGCACACCCTTTCATTACAGGTGAAGCCAGGGATAGGTAGGTTTAGTTCTAACTTCCCATCTAGTAGGGATGGAGTCTTACCTCCTGCCTCCCATGTGGTCATGGCCATTTAAAAACAAGTCTCTATACCAGGTGTGTCATTCAACTACGGCCTGTATTCCAAATCCAGACAGCTGCCTATTTTTTATGGCCTATGAGCTATGAATAATTTTCACGTTTTAACTGGTAACATTTTAAATGGTTACCTAAGTACCTAAATAATATCCTCAATTTTGACTCTTTGGTCTACAAAGCCTAAAATATTTGCCATTTGGCTCCATAAAAACAGGATTTCCAGCTTCTGTTCTAAGCTAGCAAGATCTTCAATCCACTCTTAATAGAGCTATCACTCTCACACATGGACCACCCTTCCTTCATGGGTCCTGGAAATTTCGACTGCACACTTCCAAAATCAACCACGCACTTAAAAATAAGTTGTGTACATTTAACCTAGCATACCTAACCCTTTTCTTTTAGGAGAGTTTTTCAAGTAATCTTGCCCACCGTATTCTTCAGAACTTCATTAATAATGGCAAAAAACTGGGCTTACCTGGTGGCACGGTGGTTGAGAGTCCGCCTGCCGATGCAGGGGACACGGGTTCGTGCCCCGGTCCGGGAAGGTCCCATATGCCGCGGAGCGGCTCGGCCTGTGAGCCATGGCCGCTGAGCCTGTGCGTCCGGAGCCTGTGCTCCGCAACGGGAGAGGCCGCAACAGCGAGAGGCCTACGTACCAAAAAAAAAACAAACAAAAAACAAAAAAAGGCAAAAAATTAAAACAACATTCAACAAAAATGCGAAATGTTCATAACAATTATAGAAGCACATACAGTAGAAAACTATAAACTGTTACTGAAACAGTGAGACATAACTTTTTATTCTTAAAGAACTATATTTAGGTCCCTTTTGTTTAAATAAGTATATTTCTGTGTATGTATGTATACAGTCATGTGTTTATATACACATACATTATTTGTATATTTATAGAAACATATGAAATACATACCTATACACATACCTTTGATTTATATTTGTATACATACACAGGAATATAATTATATACTATATATTTATATACATCGAACTGAAAACTGGTAGTATACATATATATCGTGTATAAACGTGTGTCTACGTGCATGTGTAGAAAAGCGGGTTGAGAGATATGGAAGCATGAGTTAGACAGGGTTCAAGATTTTAAAAGTACTTATGTGTAGGTAGTGAGGTTAAGGCCCATTTGATTGAAAATATTGCATATTTTTACATCAATTGTTATGATGACCAGATTCCTATGTCAATAAAATTATAAATAGCTATACATACTCGTATGTGTAATGTATAACTAAAAGATATATAGTTTTATATATGTATTATATTTATATTATATAATACAATTATACTAATACATTATATATTGTTATATAGAATATATTAACTATAGTGTATTATATCAGATAATAATAATTATATATTTATATATTATGATATAATTGTTTTATAATCAATATTACAGGATATATCATATTAATATTATGAACATATTAACCATAGAAATACATTTCATTACTCATATATTTTGTATATAATATATGCCAGGCAAAAATATATATTAATATAATACATAATTGTTATACACTAATATAAATATTAGTATATTACACTTATACATCAATATAATATTTAATATTGGTATATTTATATTATTTTTAATATATACATAGCTAATACTCTTTAAAGCCATCTGCTACAAGTAGAGTAAGACCAGGAGTATGGCCAAAGCAAATTGTAAAAATATTAGATTACTTATATTCATTTATATGTCATTTTCCTGGAATCTGCATCTGGCTACTAGACAGGACACACAGCAAAATCAACAAAAAGTGCCCAGGACATAGGATCCTTTATTCATTGGAACCTCAAAGGAAACACAGTGCTATTCAGTCCCCCTTCAAAGAGCCAAGAGCAAACCTTGAAGCACCCAGTAAAAGCCAATTCAAACAAAAAAGCTTTTCCACTTAAACTGGAAAAAGTTAAGTTCCCAAGAGACCCCCTACATCAACCACTGAAGCTCATTTGGCAGTAAAAACAATAATGTTCACCGAACAACAAGAAACGCAAAACAATAGGTGTTTTGCCAAAAACACAAAAAAGCAGCTGATTAGTGTCTTTCCTGTTTGAAAGAAGGGGGTGGGAAGTGGGCAGACGACCTGATAGGAAAGATAAAAAGAAAAGGAAAAGGAAAATAACGGTTTCCAGTTTGACACTCAAGCTGTCTTCTGCATCCATTTCGTCAAGACCACCAAGTCAATGTGGAGGCTTTTTCCTCCTTCCCTTTTCTTTTCATGAGACCCATCACAACCAGCACTGCAGATTCCATCGAATTAAGGAATGCTGTTGCCTACATGTGTGAATGAGCTGTGAGTAAAGTACTGAAGTAGAGGACACCTAAAGTGAAACGTCTTCATGAATGTCCACGTGGCTGAGCAGCAAGTTAACCTTTCATAGATGTGCTAAAGAAGAAGAGTTGGGTTTTATTTTATTTACTTTTCCCTGGACTGTGTTGAATGACTATCATCGACAAGTTCAGGCTACTTTTTGCTGAGGATCAATGCACTGGGAGAGCTGAGAGAACACTGAACAGTAGAGCTGTCTTTTTCTTGACCAGTTCACCTTAGTTTCCCAAACTCGAAGTCTTTCCCTAATTCTTTCTCCTTTTTATTGTAGTAAAATGAACATAACACAAAATTCACCATTTTGATCATTTTACAATTCACTGTACCATTCAGTGGAATTTACTACTGTCACAATGTTGTGCAACTATCACCACTGTCCAACTACAAAACATTTTCATCACCCCAAGAGGAAACATACACCCATTTTGAGGAGTCATTCCCTATTTCCCTCTCTTCCAAACCCCTGGAAACCACTAATGTATAATATTTTCCGTGTGTATGGATTTGCCACTGCTGGACATTTCATATAAATGGAACCATACAATATAGAGCCTTTCGCGCCTGACTTCTTTCACTTAGTTGCATCCATGATGTAGCACGTATCAGTAATCCATTCACTTTTATGGCTGAATTCCCTGATCCTGTTTTCTTCATACTGTTTGAATACAAAATTTAAAATAAGCTGAGAGTGAAGCTCTGTTTTAAGGGCACATCTACGAGGCCAATTCTTTTAAAAAAGGTGAAAAGGGAGATATTGTTGTGAAATGATAATCGTTGAGAAGCCTCAGGCAATTTGATAATGAAAAGTTTGGGAAATGTTGCAAAAAATTATCTGCTTTATATTAAAAGCCTTTTAAGCAAGGATTCAGGAGATTGTCTTTTTCTTGCAGGTAACTTAAATGAGCCAGAAGGAAATAACTGCGCTTTAGAACAGATTTTGAAAGGATTCTATTTATTCTTAATAGACGAATGGGAGTACAGGTAGTTCACATTCAATATGGACTCCCTGTCCAAACACTGTTTATCGTTTTAGCCACCACTATCGAATTATATTTCTTGAGAGTAAGGCAGCTCAATTCCTGCATATTACTTTTTTTTCCTGCATATTACTTTTAAAAATTCATCTATCAAATTCATCAATCCATTGATACAGTATAAACAAGAGATGTTCATGTTTCAGTGCAGTTCAAATATCAGGTATAAAGAACCACCAGCAAGAAAAAGAATCCTATATCTCTTGCCAGAATGTGGTCAGCTCTGGGGTGCTTTGCTAGCTGAAACACACTTTCATTGTTAAGAGGATAGAGGCTGTTTAAGAGGGATGAGAGCCAAAAAATGTTAACTACGTGTATGTGTTAAGAACAGTGCTAGGTTATCTCATATTCTATATCAGCCAAGGCTCACCATTTTACATATGTGAAAAGTGAAGTTAAAAGTGTTTTAGTAGGGCTTCCCTGGTGGTGCAGTGGTTAAGAATCTGCCTGCCAGTGCAGGGGACGCGGGTTTGAGCCCTGGTCCGGGAAGCTCCCACATGCCACGGAGCAACTAAGAGCATGCGCCACAACTACTGAGCCTGCACTCTAGAGCCCGTGAACCACAACTACTGAAGCCCACACACCTAGACCCCGCGCTCAGCAACAAAGAGAAGCCACCACAATGAGAAGCCCGCGCACCGTAACAAAGAGTAGCCCCCGCTCACCGCAACTAGAGAAAGCCCGCGCATAGCAAGGAAGAGCCAACGCAGCCAAAAATAAATAAATAAATCTTTTTTTTTAAAAGTGTTTTAGTAACTTACTAAAAGGCACGCAATCAGTAAATCTGAGCAAGAATTCAATCCCAAATCTGTCACACTGAAGTTTAAGCTAATACATGAGATTAATAAAAACAGCACTAAATTAAAAGTTCAGAGATATTTTTAATTTCATACTCTTTCACTAACGCTCTTTGGAGATAAATCATTTCTTTTATATGGGCCTTAGTTTTCACAACTATAATAGTTGGAAGCTTGACTAGATGATCTGTATGTAGTCTTCCAATTCTAAAATGTTCCACTCATTTGGATTCCTACAATAATTGCCCTTGCAATACATGCATGCTGCCACCAAGCAGCCGCAGAGACTATTAGTTCCTTTTATATCCCTAGTGGGGAGTGCATTTTGACATCAGACTTACCGGTCAATAGTACAAACTGTTAATATAACTATAAAATAACAAAATAATAAAAAGTATTATTTCCTGTAAAGCAGAAGCTTTACATTGTCTGTGAATCATATCAGAATCACCTGTAGGTTTGTTTGGTTGTGTTTTAATATATTTATTGGAGTATAATTGCTTTACAATGGTGTTTAGTTTCTGCTTTATAACACCTGTAGGTTTTTAAACATAGAGGAAATCCATAACCCATTGAATGAGAATCTTCAGAGACAGGACATGGGCATCTGGATTTTTGGGCTCCCATCATCCGTATATTTTATTTTATTTTATTTTTTGCCTATGTACAATATTTGTCACATCCTCTTGAATCTTTAAATGTTTCTTTTTGTTTTAAAATTTTAGCATATTCCATAATCTTCACCTACTTTTCATAAGGTGTTATCTGTTATGTTTATTCGATCTTGTGCTTCTCCTGGTTGTCTTCTTTTTTTTCTTTTTTTTG